>NC_071467.1:47643611-48843611 GCF_028500815.1 Rissa tridactyla
CATCAACGCAAGACTAATGGTTGTCATTCTGAGCTAAAGTTTCCAGTCTGTATTAGGTAAAGACCAAAGTAAAATGGACACAGCTTACTCCAAAAGACAGATTCTCAAATAGAATCACAGAATGGTTTGGGTTGGAAGGGACCTTAAAGATCATCCAGTTCCAACCCCGCTGCCATGGGCAGGGACATCTCCCACTAGACCAGGCTGCTCAAAGCCCCATCCAGCCTGGCCTTGAACACTTCCAGGGATGGGGCATCCACAGCTTCCCTGGGCAACCTGTTCCAGTGCCTCACCACCCTCACGGTAAAGAATTTCTTCCTGATGTCCAATCTAAATCTACCCTCCTTCAGTTTGAAAGTGTTACCCCTCGTCTTATCACTACACTCCCTGATAAATTGTCCCTCCCCATCCTTCCTTTAGGCCCCCAATGCAGAAAAGATGTCTGAATTTTCCGTGGATTTCTGAGAAGATCATGACAGAACTTTCAAAGGAGTCATTTTGTGGTTGAAGTTACCAAGACCATAGGTATTTTCAGATGATGATTATTAATTTAAATGAACCTGGATCAGGCCCCACAGTGAACTTTAGGAAATACAGTAAGCTCCCTTTATTACATTAAGTGATTACTTAATTATTTAGGAAAGGACATAATTGTCATGAGATGGAAGAAACACTTAGATAACGGTTTGACTCCCTGTTACAGTCCTTTGGATCTAACCAGCGTTACACAGGAATTTTTGACAGAGAAGAGAAGAAGGTAAGAGAAGAACCATTGTGATTTATAGAAAAGAAAACAGGTTCACCCATTTCCTGGCTACGGTCATTAACAATGTATAATTGTGCATAATCATTGGTCCCGTTCCTAGTGTACATTCCTAGAGGCTGACTAAACTTTGCATCTGCATAGAAATTAAGATGCAAATATGAGTTGTGTTCATTGGTATGACTAGTGTACAGTAAACAAAGGGTATTTCTATTCTATATTTAAGGTTGAGAAACCTATTTTGTGAACAGCATGCTATCAGTGAAGACTTCACAGTTATTAAGTAACTGCAGAAGGACATGGTCAGGTCAATGATGGGTAAGGAAAAAGGCATATATAAAGAGCGCAGTAGTGTTGGGATACTGATAGGCATTTGTGGTTGTCTCCATCTGGAAAAGCTGCAATCGTTCTCTCGGTATCACGACTCCCGTGTTTTAAAACAAAACAAAAAGTGTTGTGTGCGGGGGAAAGAGGGGCTGAATGCCAAGCAGTAATTTTAGGATGAAGAATACAGAAAAGTCAGAGCAAAATGGATGATTTAATTTCTCATCATTATTCTACTGAAGAATTAAATTTGCAAGGTCATGTTGTGGCTTATTCAGTCAGAGGCATATCAGTGAAGGTAACTGGATTCAGATGAGTTCCCATCCGACAGATATTTAAAGAAGCGACTGTTCTCTAAATATATGTACAAAACAGTGTTGTCTACACTCACATTGCATATTAAATCAAAGCTTGGAGTTCAAGGACCTTATTTTAGGCTCTTAACAAAAAACTGACCCAAGTTCTGAGATGCACCTTTCCAGATTTACTTTATGAGATAACACTGTATTTCATTTGCTATGGCTTCCATGTACTTTAGTCCTTTGTTTCTTTTAAAAATTCTCTATTAATACCTGTAACAGCAGAAATGTGCTTCCCACGCCTCACTAATACATAGTCATGGTAGAACAGACATGAAAAATACTGGTTACCTGTAACCAGGCCTATGCATTTACTGAACATAATAGATGAGTACTTTCTCTAATTCATGTATTTAGCTGTATTTCGGATGTGTTTGCAGTCGAACTTGGGAAGGAAAATTCAAAATATCGAAGAAAGGAAAGAAGGGGAGTGGAATTACCGTAGGAAAATTGTTATAGGATAATTTTTGAAAAACCTAATACTGTAGATTATTTTCAGGTGCTAAGAAGTTTTCCCTATTAACATTCACCTTTTAATTTTATTGGTTTTCTTGACCCCTTAATTGAATTGCAGAAAAAGATACCATGTTAGACTTTTTGAACTACCTGAGAAATGTCTGTCATCTAGGTTTGATTGAATTCGTTATTAACAGCTGACAGCCTTAGCTTTAGGAATCCAACTGTGATATGTAAAAATGATATCTCAGGTTCTTCTTTTAGCCAAACCCCTAATTTGCAGAGTCTTAAATGATTCAGTTCTTCCTTTTTTCTTTTTCCTTTTTTTTTTTTTTTTCCAAGATGTATCCAGAGCTGCTGGAAGAAGAGCAGTCTGGGCACTAGCAATATGTAGACAACCCCCAGATTTTTATCTTCTTTCACAAGGAGAAGCATTTCAAAACCAAAGTCAGACTAGCCTCCGAACGAAAAGCAGAATCCATGTAACATTGAAATAGGTAGGAGGAAAAGTACCCATCAACTTTATTCCTCTGTAACATCTCCTGCTACACCCTCCTATGCTTAAAAAAATGTAGAGCTTTAGGATATTTTGTGGAAAATAATATACAAATAAACATGGTGGGAAAAATATGGTTACTTCTGTCATGGGGCAGAAAATATCCCACCTTTTCTTACCTAACACACCTGTGATTCAGCAATCCAAATGTTCATAAACCTCAGGACTGATCATTCAGGAAACATCTGGGAAAGAACTGCAGTCTACAGCACAAAATTTTTCACATCCTATAACCTTCAAGAGCCTCTTAAATTTTTATCTAGAATAGGTAAACTTCTGCCCTGTCCCTCACATAGCCCCTTTCCCCCAAAATTTGTGTCACTACATCAATGTACAGGAAAAGTTTGCTGCTTTTGGAAAGTGGTGTTTGATCAGACAATTGGTTTGATCAGACAATTTGAAACATTTACAGAAAACACATTGGGCAATAAATCCAGTTTTTCAAATCTCATGCTGGTCTGTGAAGCCATCATATGAAATTTCCCTGCCTTTTCTCTTAAACCCACTCCTTAAATCCCATGTGCCTTAATTCTAAGGATCCTTCATGACTCGGCTGGTCCATGTGTGCACTGTATTTCATCTACTGCATCCCCATGGGCTAATCTCTTTAGGACGGGGCTTCAGCCCTTTGCCATATGTCTCTTTTTGGATGTTGTAGCACATATGAAGGACATACTGTGAATTAAAAATTGTAAGAAGCATACTGGACGAAATTAAGACCCTGTGAAAGCCATAAACCATTGCAGTGGCTTATTAGAAGCCAGCTCAGTACCCAAAATGCAATTTTAGTACAAAAGCTTAAACACCACCCTAGCACTGCTTTTATCAACTGGATTCTATTATTCTAAAAATAGCACTTTTAGAAAATAATGAGAAAACAGATGGGAAAGTGGAATTCTCTTTTGGTACATAAGTTGGACTCCAAGCATCAAAGAAATATTTATGACCCTAAAATGGGGTCAAAAAGTCTTTTTGTCTGTGAGAAAAGGCTGTCTGACAGCAGCGTCCTGACTTGATGGGGTTTGAGGCTTTCCTTTTTCAAGGTCAGGTAAACATTTAGCAAACAGCTTTGAAAAATAAGCAGTTGTGAAGGACACACAAAACAGAATTATCCCACTTCTTCAGCCACCACATGTATTGTGAAATTTAGCTTGCCAATGATGAGGCATCAATTTTGCTGAACCTTTTACACCAAGATTCCTTGGTGTAAAAATTTTAATCTTAAAAATGTTACACCCATTTGGTCTTGTACATACAACAATCTGGCTTTTTATTTCTTTTAAAGAAAAATGAAAACATTGAAGTGGGGCTATAACAGCTTCTTTAATATTTTTTTTCTGTATTCTAAATTATGCTTATTCACCCATACATTCCCTCTCTGAGTATTCATTTAGAAGGAAGGTTTTGCAATAGTCACATTTAATTTATCAGGGTGCAATAATTTGTGTTTCCCAATCATCTTGCAGACTTTGGTTCATTATACTATTGTTTCACATGAGTAAGTTAGCAAAGTTTGGATTGATTGACTCTAATTAACTAAAACTGGTTCCAGGCTGTGCATCTATTGTCATGGTAGCTAGCCACAAAGCCCCAAACTGTTCAGTAATGGCAATGTAACGTACTATCGATATGAAAACTCCAGCAAATGTTTAATGTTGGGCTTGTCAGCAAATGAAAAAAGCAATAGTGGA
Source organism: Rissa tridactyla (assembly GCF_028500815.1). Classification (NCBI taxonomy): domain Eukaryota; kingdom Metazoa; phylum Chordata; class Aves; order Charadriiformes; family Laridae; genus Rissa; species Rissa tridactyla. The sequence continues at coordinate 47,647,761 of NC_071467.1, forward strand.
GGAGGGAGAAAAGGACATTAGGACAAGCATGTCTCAGAAGGCTTGGGGGAAATGCAGCCTTCCAAAGCTGCTGGTGCCCTAATCTCACTTATTTTCATCCAGGCCTCCAGCATGGAAAGAATTGCAAGCCAAGCTGGACATATGCACGCTGTTCTGTAAAAGAAAAATCCACTTTTTTTTTGTTTGCTTAAAAAAACCTCCAAATGGAGCCAAAACTCTAGGCTAAACTAAGACATTCTGGAGTAATGTATGTGGACTTCTCCCTCTGTGTATTTTAAAGGCAGAAGTCTTTTTTCTTGGCTTTGTTAGTCCACTTGCATGATGTCTGAGTCTATTTTCTGTTTACTGCCAACAGGAGAATCTCACCACTGTTAAATGCATTGGAGAAATGCACTGTTAAATGCACTGGAGAACCAGCTGCACTGAAAGCTTAGGATAGCAAGCAAATATTCCTCTCTTGACTTGTTCTTCAGCCTTTCTGAAATTAAGCAAAAGCAATGAGGACATCAGAGGATGAGCTGCCTCTGCTGGCAGTACTGTGCGGCACCTCGGCATGTCCAAAATGTGCAAGTCTGAAAGTGTAAGGGCTTCATACCTTCTTTATACCATAGGCTGGCTGCGCTCCAGAGATGCATCACCTCAAATATCAGCCTCTGTATATCACTGCATGGAAAATTATAGTTAGGAGAACACTGGCTGAAGTGCCAGTGTCAAGTACAAAAGCTCGGAAGTGCCAGGATTGGTTTCCTTTGCTTGACCTACCTGTGTGATTGCATTGCTGCAGCCTCCAATGTCCTGCGTGGGAGCTATTTCTAAGAAGAGACCTGTGGCAGTCGGTGTTTACTGCTCCCGAGGAGCAATTCCTTACTGTGATGTTTAGCCCTTGCTGTGCAACACGGGGCTGTCTTCCCTATTTTTAAAGCATGTGATTCAAACCATGATTCAAGTACAGCTATGCCGTTCAATTCTCATTTTTCTATGTCCTCTGACTGCAGGACGTGTCGTAACTCCACTCTTCATTGTGGGGAGCGCAGTTTCTCTTTTACAGACACCCTTTGTCCCAGCCTCGTGCCATTTGCAGCACTAGGGGAGACGGTTTCACCCCGTGGTACCCGGCTGCCCTGGGCGCCATGACGGAGGATCACCCCATCGCCCGCTGTCTGCCAGCCCCTCCACAGACAGCAGTAGTGAGAGATGAGCTCCCCCTGCACCGGCAACCCGGCTGCCTCTCGTCCCCAGTCTTTATTCAGGCAAATATCTTCTGCATTCCCGTTTACCAAAATGAGGACTTGGATTTTTATGGTACGACCGGTCTCAACCTTTAACACAAATAGGCAGCAGGGCGAGCGGCGCCTGTAATTTTTCTGAAGCGGCACAACTCGTCACGGGCCGTTTCCAAGCAGCTCTTTGTAGTTTCATTTCTTCCCCAGCCTGGACGGAGGGATTGAGAGCAAGGCTGGCAGGTAGGAACGGCGGGGGGCCCTCCAGTCCCGTCGGGCGCAGGCACGCAGCTCCCATCGACTTCGGTGCAATTTACATCCCTGGGAGTGATGGAATTGGGTCCCGGAGCCTGGTGCCGGCCCCGCTCTGACTCGCTGTGCGCCTCCGGGCGAGTCATTTAACACCAGGCTGTGATACCTCTCATTGAACTACACATTACACCAAAAAGGGTCTCAAGGAAGTCAATGGAGCTACTTGTGGAGCGCTTGTACTTAGTAAGTGTGTCACAATCTGGCCTTCGCTTAAGTTTCCCCTTTTATAGGAAATTACAGACTCATTTCCAAGGTTGTGGGGCTTAATTAGTTTATGTTTGCAAAACACATCTTATTGCTGGTGAAAGGGAATAACCATTATTATGATGATGATGTGTTCAGTGCATGGCAAGGTCTTGGGTCTGTCTAGGCTTTGCTTCATTTATTCTGTATAAAATAAAAAAAAAAAAAAAATCCTTCCTTTGCAATCATTTGAAAACCTATTTCTAGGAATGGTGCACTCATACTTCTGTCAGTAGTGTTAGGGGAAAAAAAAAACAAACCACAAAACAAACCCTTCTTGGGCAAATTTCCCCGGAGACTGAGCCCAGGACACAAACCCAGTCACCACCGCAGGGTGATGGGGACTGACCAGCCGTAGCAAAGCTGTGATACCAGCGCGGTTTGGATCGACTTGTTGGGTGACGCTTTCGCAAACATAAACACCATTTCCTTTCCCCAACTCAGGATATATTCTTTTTCTTTAACCCTAACATGTATTATACCTTTAAAACTTGGCGTGAGCAAACGGTTTGTTTTTTCGCCAGCTGTAATTGGGTTTTTTGAATTCTGTTTTTTGTTGGGGTTTTTTGTTTTTTTAATCCAAGTATGGTTCTCATGGTGTAGTAAATGACATTAGGCTTTTGTAAATTCTTGCAGAATATAACAGATCATTGGTTTTATAACACAGTCACTGCTTTTGCATTCTGATGAGATTATTAGTAGCAGCCTAGAATACAACATCCCTGCATACTGTTAGTTAAAAAAAATAAAAGTTTACTAAATGGTCTCTTGTCAACTGTATCTGAAAATCATTATAGTTTCTCTGGTTTCCTTTACATGGAGGGCTTCTTCTGTGAGCTGGTGGGTTACATCAGTATGAAGTTACAGACTTATTGTAGAGATGCTGTTTATTTCTCTATAGCTCTGTTTGTTTTTCTACAGAAAACCAGTTTTTTAAGTATTTATAAATTGGTTGTGAAAATTGTTCACGTGCCCAGACATGCAATATGGTATCCGAGCTCAGTAAATATATTTTCCCTTTCATATTTTAACGGCAATTACATTAGACATTTTTATCTCCTGTCAAAGCAAATACAAATCAAGCCGTTTTCTGATCTTTTCACACATCCTGTCTTGCAGCCCTAAGGCAGTTTCATTTGCCAATGAAGACACGAACCATCTGATCTTTTCAGGCCAAATTCCCTCTCTCCCACCCGGCATTGCAGCTCCCCGTTGCAGGTCCGGCGTGTGCCTCCCCCCGATTGTGAGCACCGACCCGGGGCCACGCTTCAGACCCTGCTCACCGGGCAGAAGGGGAGGGACAATTTTAACCTTGAATACGTTTTTTAAAGGCTAGAAATGCTGGGATTAAAAGCTGGCTATTGATACGCAGCATTTTCTCTGCTTCCATACTGTTATTAACATACATCTGTATTAACACCATGACAGTCCACCCTACAAATTGATACAATACCAAATAAAGAGCCTGCACTGTGCACTGTAATGACTCTACAGGAGCCATTACGTCTGATATAGTCAATATTATACATTTTTTAAAAATGTATGAATGCATATTTAACTGAGAGATCTGATCTGCTCCAGCAGTTCTGGTCTATCAGAAACATAATATGCATTTTAAAAAACTGCTTGCATACGTTTTACATTTTTACCTGAGAAGCTGAACACGAGGTCACATATAAACATTTTATTTTCTATGCCTGCCCTTCTATGACTTGTTTGCTTCAAAACAAAACAAAAAATAAGTGGGAAAGCTGATGAAGTCCCGGCTCCATTGCCTGGCCCTGCCACCACTGGTTTTCCCATCCCTTTTGCACCTCCCTCCAGCAGCTTTTTCTCCATGTCCCTAGCATGGTTTTAAACTGAAAGAGGGTAGATTTAGATTGGATATCAGGAAGAAATTCTTTCCTGTGAGGGTGGTGAGGCACTGGAACAGGTTGCCCAGGGAAGTTGTGGATGCCCCATCCCTGGAAGTGTTCAAGGCCAGGCTGGATGGGGCTTTGAGCAGCCTGGTCTAGTGGGAGGTGTCCCTGCCCATGGCAGGGGGTTGGAACTAGGGGATCTTGAAGGTCCCTTAAAGCCCCCCTTTAAGTCCCCCCGAACTATTCTGTGATTCTAGGGTGCATGGGTACATTTGCATTTCATACAGCTGGGAGGAGTGACTGACCTGTGTCTCAGCAGAAGGAGTGTCGCTCGGTCTCTGATGATTTACACCGCTGCACCTGATGGCCATGCCACCAGCAGCACAGAAAGTGGGGCTGTGGGATGCCACCAGCGCCCACAGGTTACCTGAGCTGCGCAGGGACGGGATGAGAGAGAGGGGAACGCAGCTGTGAGATCCTGGAGGATGCGCTTCTCTCTTGCATGAGACCATACCCTGTGGCTTTGCAGACAGAGCAAACGGCGCCCTGGCCACGTACTCCTGGGGACACATTGGAGTGGGAGCAGCTGATCTGGGGAGATGATTTTGGGATGCCACGAACAGCATCCCCCTAGGCTGGAGTCTGGACTTGAGCATGGGACCACTGGAGGTTTCCCCTCAGTTTTGCGGACATCGCTGGTGGGAGGTGTTCCCAGGCACAGTTCCAGGCACCCCCACCTCTTCGGAACATGCTGCTGTTCCCCCCTGTGGCTGATGGTCTGCCCGACCTATTTTGAGTGTTGTGAGCAGAGGACATACACGTTCAGCCATCCTCATCATGAGAGGCAGAATAAAAGAAGGGGTACAGAGAAAAGGCACCTACACATTCATATTTTTGAAAAGCAACCTTTGCTTTTATTGCTACCATGCAAATGTTTGCATATGCAAGCAGTCTCATTCCAGGGGGACAGCACTGGAACAGGCTGCCCAGAGAGGTTGTAGAGCCTCCTTCTCTGGAGACATTTGAAACCCACCTGGACGCATTCCTGTGCAACCTGCTCTAGGTGACCCTGCTCCGGCAGGGGGGTTGGCTGGAGTAGATGATCTCCCAAGGTCCCTTCCAACCCCTGCCATTCTGCGATTCTGTGACTCCCTTTCCCACCCGTAACTGCATGCAGAAGTGTCCCCATACTCTCACCGGCCTAATGCAGAACATGGATTAACCCTGCAACTCCCTGGGGACTTACAGCCACTCCTTGTACTCAGGAAGCATTCCTCATTCTCGCCCATTACAGCCCTCTTCGCCTTCCTCCTTTATATCTTTCTGGAGCTTTTACATTCTCACACGTGTGCAGAAGGACTAAATAGTGCAATCGGTAGAAGAGCATACATAAACATTTTTATTATTAATTACTCCTATACATCCATGGATGTGCATGGTAGTTTTGAGGCTAAATGTAGCTTGCCCACATAAGGAGGATTTGGACTGCAACGCCACCAATGTTGCCAGTTCCGTAGCAAATCTTACCCATGGATTTGCCCTTAAAGCACTCGTTCCTGGAGTCTGGGTGATTATGTGTGAGCAGCTTGGATTTCTAAACAAAAGCTGGTTTCTGTGAAAACATGTAGCTGAAAGGCTCTAGCATCACAATATTGAGAGTCAGATATGCTTAGTTGTGTCTATACTCGTGGTTCTTTTGTCAGGCATCGTGTGGGGAGGTGCACACACACACTTTAGGGGGTGTGTGGAGGCCACGCACACACTGTGGGCAAAGCAGGCTGGTGTAAGGCACACCACACCAGCTCTTCAAACATCTACAAAGGCATATTTCAGAACAGCCTGGTTGGTGACGGCAGCTGTAGCTGTTTCAGGGACTGTGGGTAAATGTGGATTTCAGAGAAGCAGTTGGTGACAGTTGGGCGTTTGGGGCCAGTTTTGAGTGGAGCTGCAGTTTCTTGACCCTGCGCTTCCTCTGCTTCCTGGGGGAGAGGATCTGGGTGTGGGTGCGTGTGCTACCAGGGTACGTCCTACTTTAACACTATAACCAAAAAGCTACTAATTCAAGTGCTGAGTCTTTGTTTAGTCCCGTGTTAAGACTGAAAGATGACTGTCCTTCACCGGTAGAGCTTCAACTCAGAGACAGTCACCAGCTTAAACCAGTGAACAACTTGGGACAGCACAGAAGAAAAATGTTTCACAAACAGTCCCTGATCTTACAGTTATCTCCCATTCTCTTATCAGAAGAGTAATTCAGTGTGCAAATATTATTAAAGAAGAAATGTATGAAATAATGAGAAATCATTTCTGTCAAATGGATATAAGATGCTAATTGGTGATGTACTGAATCCCAGAGATGCTTGACATTCAAAAAGTGAGTGAAGTACGGCAGAGCATTTGTATAGGCCATCTGGAGATGTACACCATACTCTACACTTGATGAGAAAGTGGCATTAAACTGAAATTTCTGATTCCAAGACCTAAATATGCATCACTCCAGGCTTCAAATTTCATAGATTGCTGGGAAGATCACAGATAAACAGCAATCTGGCACATATCCGACTAGAGGGAGAGAAATGCTTTGTGCTCTATTCCTTACAAAATTATTAATGATTTGAAGAACTTCCATAAACTTAAGAAGCAAAAACTTCAGAGCTAACATTTCTGTTTATGCACTGTTCTGGCTCCTGGGGTAATTTCACTGTGAAATCTCTATGCAGACATGGATATCCAAAATACCGTATCAGCAAACTATGGTACCGTTACAGAGGGAACAGCATGCAAATGACAGCCGGAAACATCATACAAACCTGCATGGTGATGCCCTCAGTTCCTTCATGGCATCAGGGTTTCTCTGGTAAGAGAACAAAAATGTTGTAAGAGCAGGTAGTAGCAGTAGTTGTTCAACATCTCCCTTTTCAATTTTCCAGAAATCCATAACTTACGTCACTAAACAATTTTTGTTCTTGCTAAAAGTTGCTCTTACAAAGCACTTATACAGCATATTAAACCTTAAGATGATCCAGATGGTAGTGTCGACGACATTACATTGCAAATGTGTACACTGATACTTTCTTCAGACATTGACGACAATTCTTTGCGGTGCTGTCAGCCCTACAGGCTACGTATGTCCCGAATCCACTGTTAGATGGTGTACCAACACAGACCTAGGAGTGAATTGCAACCCAGATAGCCCGCAAGGTGAGAGGGGCAGCACATGGCTGGAGGGTGCATAGTGGGGGACTTTCAGGCAGGGGCAAGGCAGACCTCTCAGCAGAGCAGCCATAGAGTTGGTATCTGAGGGGGGAAAAAAAATTAATCTGCTGATGTTTGTATAACGCTCTTCCCAAGCTTGAAGAACAATAATGGAGAAAGTGAGGAAGTGCTTGCTAGATGTGGCAGCTGGATGATGGGAGCTGCTCGCGTGGGCCAGGGAGCAGTCAACATCTCAGCAGGGTCAAGGGCATGTAGAACATTGTGGTTTGGTTTGGAAGGTGGAAATTTTGAGAAATTACATAGATAGAGGTTTAGATATGGCATTGGCACATCTACAATGAGCAAGCTCAAAGCTGAACCCAGGCCACAGTGACCAACAGAATGATGATGGTGTACATAAAAAACAGCAAAAGCAGAGAGACTTTTGAAGGGAAAAACAAGATTACTGCTTTTGACACCTCAGCCTTGAACTGGTGGTCTAGTGATCCTTAAGGAGATCAGAAAAACAGACAACATGAAGGATCTGGTGTAAAGATCCCCTGCAGGGTTGGAAGACAAATTGTTCTGGTCAGGAAAGATGAAGAAGATATGATCTGAAGGAGAGAAGAAGCAGGGAAGGAGGCACCCTTAGAGGATATCTGAAAGAGGACATGAGAGAGTAAAGGCAAAGGAAGGGGCGATGGGGGCAGAGGAGCTACAGAAGATTTCAGGAAAGGGTAGTTAAAACTATTGCCATTGATGAACCCAGAACATGGGCCCACAAGCTGGTTACTCCTTAGCCAAAATACTCTTTTCTCTCCTCACATCCAGAACTTTATGCTGGCTGGGAAACACTGAGAGCTTTTACCCCTCGTGAATGCCTGCTGCCTTCACCATGCCGCCAGGGTGACCCCAATTCACTAAGGTGAGGTGCAGGGTTATAGAATAAGGGAGGGGGGAAAGATCTGACCCTGAGCATCTTAATCAAATTATCTCTTCTCTCAGTTTCTGTTACTATAAGCAAAAGAGTATAGTTGTCAGTAAAACTAGATTGCACAAGACAATCTAGTGACCCCAGAGTAAGAAATATAAACAAAGAGTGGACTGAAGGTGCCATTTTCAGGTTTGTCTGGAGCTGCTCTTATGTGTCCCTGCTTAGCCAACTACTCTTTCACTGTCCTCTCTGTATTGCAAGCTTCCTGACCAAGGGTCATATCTTAAATGTGTTCTGAAGCCTGCCTTGCAAAGTGGCTTTGTGTGGGACAGAGAGATATATTTAAAAAAAATTACACCATCTTCACTGATTCCCAGGGACAGAAATCCTGCAATTCTTAAACAAAATCATGGCATGAGACCTTTTCTACTCCATGCATGTCTTCAGAAGAAATGAATGCAGAAAGGACGAAGTCTATTTCTTTTCTTAAAGGATAGTCCAAGGCCCAGGACAAAGCGCACTAGTGTTGGCTGTAGGCAAGTTGGGGCTCTCTGCCTCACAGGTTAGAAGTACCTGTCTGGTAAAAGCCTCTGGCAAATATCTGGATATATACTGGATAAATACCACAACAGAAGCAAAAGGCTGCCCAGCCCCTCTCATTCACCCTACACTTGTAGAAAAGGTGTACTCACAGGTACCCTCCTGCTTGAGCTCTCAAGGAGAAAGCAAAGGTGAGGCCATTCCAGCTCTGTGTGAGTACCATGCATGACAAAGGTGAGTAAATATGACTGAAGTGCATCCTTGTGGCCCCGGGGAGATGTCCGTCAACCCTTTAGCACTGCTGGGCAACTCGTCCTCATCCCACGCTGCCTGCTGGGGTCAGCAGTCAAGAGACACAATTGCTGCAGTGTGCCTGCGCTCATTGAGAAGCTTCTCCTCTTCCTCATGTGCCTGACCTGCATAGTTGCATTATATCAATCCTCTCCAGAGTACATCTGCTCTGTGGGATGTCAATGGAGGCTCTGCTGTCATCCATGTATTAATGACGTCCAGCTCCCCACTCCGCCAGGTCAAGGTCTAATTATCTTCTACCCACAAATGCTGAGTGAACCCAAAAAGCAGCTCTGAGAAAGCTGAATTCATGTAAGAACTAGCTATACTGTAAACAAAGCAACAATTTCCAAGAAGCTAGTCATAACGGTGATCCTATATTTTATGAGGCAGCTACCAGCAGTATGTGAGGCATGTGGTCTCCGAGTTATACTCAGTTCCTCATCCCTCTTGAGTGTCCAGGTGGTACAAGGTTTCCAGCCAAGTGGCCCATGCTTGCCCGAGGCAGACCCATGACCATGACTGATGCAGTCCAAATACCCCACCACAGCCCGCAACCTACACATTATGCAGAGCCCCTCCTCTTGCTCAAGGCCTGCCCTCAAGGCTATTCTGCATGACTTCCAATCAGTTTGACCTTTCTGCTTGAAAATATTTGCATGGTTTGAAGTAGCAGTGTATCCATAATTAACTTCTTGTCCTACCTTTACCACCAACTCCTTTTTGCAACAGCCATGTCTCTTGGTGGGACTCAGGATAGAGTTGGCAGCATTTGGAGGCAGGTATTCTTAATGGAAAGTTTGTCATTCTGGCAGTGGTATTGTTGTAAAGAGAATGATTCAAAGAAATTAGCAGATAAGGTGGATCTTAGACCAGCTGACATGTTCAGAGTAAATAGTCTCCAAGGTATAGAAACCATTCTGTAGCTCATTCTCAGTAGCCCTTCTTGGGACAAAATATGGTGCCAAGTACCTTCTCATGCAGCCTCTGGCATGTTGTAAGGAATCATTGTCAAAAAACTGAGAGATATTTCAATTCTCCAACATGTTATCATGTCTGTTTATCTTGAAGATGCAGTTTCATATCTGGTTCCAAAGCATATGGAACTGCCTTGCACCCACCATGATACAAAGCACTGAGCCAGCACAAGCTCATTCAGTTGCTTCAAATTGTTCACAAGCTCGACATAATCTAGATCCTGATGGATCAGGCGCTTTCATACTGCTCTAATTTTATACTGGCTCAGACTTTGTCTGTCCTCCTGCACAAAGCTGGTATGAACATTGTGTTGTGCTTTCAGACCAGGTCTACAGGAGTGGACCTGTGTCCTTTGCCTACTTGACATCTGACCTTGACAATCTGGGGATCTGCCCCTAAACTGATCCAGGAATAACTAATGTAAAAATGTGCTCTGGCAGCAAGGACACCATACTAATAACTCACCAGCATTCCAGGTGAACGAGCTCCAGAGATCACCTTGTCTGCCACAAGACAGAGGAGTGAAATGAGAAAAAAAGCTGGAAAATTTGCATGACTTCTTTTTTACAATTCCCCAGTGCTGGCAACACCATAATTTCCCTGAACAATTTGTGACTACGCTTCACTGCTCTTCTTTCCAGAAAGGTTTTCCCAATGTCTAAATGTAGTCTTCATTAATGCCTATTGAATTTATCACATCCTCTCCTACCAATTAGGCTATACTCTTAGCATTAGGCTTTGATCATTTATTGTTAACACAAATTTCAATGGATTTATAGAGTTGTCAGACACACTATTTGTGAACAACTTTCAATTGGGTAATTAATCATTGCATCTGTTTTCTGTTATTGTGATTCCAATTCTGCATGTGTATACGTGATTGATTTTTAGGCACACAAATGGTCCCATTAAAGACAATGACACTTGTGGATTTACAGCTGAGCACATACTTACAGGTTTGCAGAGTCAGGATTAGGGTAGAAATCATGTTGTTGCATAAAAATCCTCTAATTTCAGTCCTGGACTTCAGTTATCTCAGGTCATAGGTAGCCCTTCAAACCAGAAGCGCTGAAAAATCATTACTGACATTCAGTAACTTTAAAAGTCAGTAACTGGTTTATGGCTACACCAAAACGATCATGGTACTGATACTACCACAGACCAAGGGTGCTTTGAAAGACCAGATCGACATTAGCAGGACAGTATATGTAAGAATAAATCACAAAGTGTTTTCACCCTTAAAATAATTTTTATAAAAATCATCTATTGCAGATACTCAATATTCCTCCAAAATAATTGCAGATGGCTTTCAAAAATTTGGAAAAGAAATATATTATTAAAGACTGATTTAACTAAGACACAAAAAAATATTAGGTTATGACCTCAAATAAACACTTTTAAGTAGGTGACTTCAGGGAATGGTTTTGGAATATGTGTTATTTTGCCCATTCCATGGATCTTGATTAAAAAGCGTTCAGACTAGGAAAGTTGCTGAGAGAAATTATTAAAAACCATTTTCTTGCGATTTGAATGAAGAATACAGTTCTACAATAAAATTGCACTAACTGAACTGTCTATGCATTATGCTTTTTTAAAGTCTGATCATAAATTTTGAATTTTTGAGAATCCTGGGTTCTTAATGCTGGTGAAATTTGTACAATTTATAGCAGATGCTACAAATAGTTACAAGGTTAGACAAGATACAGATCCCTTGCTCTCAACATAAGGATGTAAGGGTCAAATCACAGAATCACAGAATGGCAGGGGTTGGAAGGGACCTCTGGAGATCATCCAGTCCAACCCCCCTGCCAGAGCAGGGTCACCTACAGCAGGTTGCACAGGAACGTGTCCAGGCGGGTTTGAATGTCTCCAGAGATGGAGACTCCACCACCTCTTTGGGCAGCCTGTTCCAGTGCTCTGCCACCCTCAAAGCAAAGAAGTTCCTTCTCATGTTGAGATGGAACTTCCAGTATTCAAGTTTGTGCCTTGTCCTGTCCCTGGGCACCACTGAAAAGAGCCTGGCCCCATCCTCCTGACACCCACCCTTTACGTATTTATAAGCATTGATAAAATCCCCTCTCAGTCTTCTTTATTCCAGACTAAAAAGACCCAAGTCCCTCAGCCTTTCTTCATAAGAGAGATGTTCTAATTCCCTAATCATCTTTGTAGCCCTGGGGATGCCACAGGGAAAAATAAAATCCTGGAGAATAGAAGGGATGCACCTTGGAGCAATCCTGATTATCCTTGGAGCGGGCTCAGTGACTCCTCAGAAAATGCTCACACTTGGACTGGAAAATCACTGGAAAGGCCAAAGAACAGTCAGTCTACAGGCTGAGTTATTCAGGACTTAGGATCTAACTCAGAGGTTCAACGCATTGGAGGTATCTGCCGGCACACACAAGAGAAGCTACAAGAACTTGTGTTTCTGCTGCTTTTCACTTCTCCTGTTTCAAACGCAGGCTGAACCCTTGCCAACAGGGAGGGACAACACCACAGTACGCAGCAAGGAGCCAAGTCTCTCCTAACCTCCCCCAGTGAAGAATTTGGGAGGGGAGAGCACGTGGTCAGTGTTGTTTTCTCCCCATTAAGGACAGGCAGCTGCAGGGGTTCTTTCACTGGGGCGCTGCCTCCCTCTCCCCGATCCCCTCTCCCAGCCAGCCAAGGGCACCAAGCAAAAGATAATGTGCGTTTTCCTGAGTTTCAGGACACGTCCCTGTCTGTGCACCGAGATGTGTGTGCTTGTGCCAGCAGTGAGCTTCAGAGAGCACGTGAACAGCCGATGCTATTTGTCCCTTGGCACCCCCGCGCGCAGCAGCAGCATGTCACAAAAGCACCTTGCTCTTCTCCTGGAGCTCCAGGACATTCCCACCTGGCACCAATGCCACAGCCCCTTTGCTATGAACGGGGTGAAGGATATCACTGAGGCTAAGGTATTAGTAGGACTAGCTACTGCCGCCTTCTTTGGGCAGCACTGATGGTGGCAGCAGGACCTGGTGTAGTGGAGCTTGGGCTGAGCTTTTTGCTTTCCTGACAATTAGCCTGGAAACCATCCTATGTTGATCATCTGCTACCCTTATTAACTCACTGCAGGGAAAAAGCTGAGGGGAGAAGGAGAAAAGAACAAACTCCCATTTCTCTGTGGCTCTTCCCTGCCCCACAGGAACCCAGGGAATTTTCTTTTCCCCGGGGAAAGCCAAGCTGAGCTGGCAGACAAGGGAAACACTGACATGCCAAGTTGACCCACCATGTAAAATACCAAAAAAACATCATGTTTGCTTGTGTACCATCTCAGCAGCAAATGCTCTCATTCTGGTCATGCATGATGTGGCTCTCATAAGTCTCAGGTGCTACTTGGAGGCTGCAGCTCCTTGCGTTTCTCTCTGGGCTCAGCAAAACCACGGGCAAGGGCCCTTCATGCGCTTACAAGGCTGAAAGAGGAAAATAACTCGTTGTGTTGCGTGGGGCTTGGGAGGGCCCATGTCCTTCCATGGGCTGGCTGCCTGACTCTTCCTGCAAGTCACAGCACACAGCTGGAGTCTCTGCGGGACCCACTGCTGGGAGACACTCACACATAGCCGGAAGCAGCACAGGGCACGTCCTGACTCTTCACCTCCTGGTGGAGACCTTGCAGCTCACCAGGTGGTCTGCAGGGCTCTGCATTCCCAACACAATCGGTGCACAAGACCCACAGGAGGGACAAATGCCATGGGGGCCACCAAGTGCAACAGCAGCCCCGCCGCTGTCCTCCTCCAGGAAACCTCTGCCCCCAGCAGCACTGATGGTGCCAGCCCTTGCGATGGTCTGCCCGTCCACCCAATCTGCTCAGCAGCAATGCCAACCCCATGGGCATGTCCCTTCCCCAGCTGGCTGAGATGATGTCCTATCCCCTCTTGACACTTACTATCTTGCTTTTATCCATGTCTTTCAATGCTGAGACGGATATGACTGCTGCTTCCAGCTCCCTCAGCAGCGTGCCACCTTGGCTTTCCAACTGAGATGCTCAGATGCTCCTGAGCTTCCAGTTCAGATGCTGCTGAGCTAACATCTCCCCATGAGAAAGGGGAGAAGTTTGAGAAAAGAGGGATGAAATGGAGAAAGAAAACTGGCATTCCCTATTACAACATACAAAACTATATGAATGTGACACTGAAGGTGTGAATGCAAAAGGCCAGGTATTATAGAAGGTAGGCCCCTCACTTTTAAACAAGCAATAAATAATATATTAAATTGAGAAGTGACAATGCAAAATACTCTGTCTGTCTGACAAGACATCTGTTCGTGGATTACTTTGGTATATGTAATTGAGGCCAGGAGGAGAATCTCTTGGTGATTTCTCTTAACATTTCTTCTTCTCTCACCATCACTCTTTCTGCTTTTATTTTGATTTCTTTTACACTTGCCATTTTCTTGGCAATAGCGGCACAGCATCCATACAGGATGCAAAAGCAAGCAGTCTGACAGCTTTAGATATCCGAGTTCACTAACAAACATCTACCTTTTTTTGGCGAGTTGCACGGTGCTACGTGCTTCATTTGGATACGTTGGATTCAACCTTGCTTTGGCTAAAGAGGTGCTTAATTAAAAGGACAAAATGTTAGCAATTCAGTAAATATCACATTAGTTTCAAAGACTGTAATCACTAAACATGAGTTAGTAAAAGAATCATAAATGCTACTCATAGTTGATATTTAAAAAATTGCTTAGCTCTTAAGAATGCTTATACACTGGTCACAGTTTGCCTTGTTACAGACGTATTTCAAGCATTTTACAGTGGGTTCCCTGTTGATCACCAGCCACCACCACCACATTGCAGCATCTGGGGTACAGCTGTCCCTCCACTCCAGTTGCCATTTAAACCTCTGCCATAACAAACGCTACCATGATGCCTGCAGCATTCCCCGGGCTGCCTGCCCGCCCGCAGGGACCCTTCCCAGCGCGTCAGACACGCTCCCAGCCCTCCCAGCAGCAGCAGGACCATGAAGGTGTTAACAGTGGCATCATCATGAGTGTGAGAGAGTAATCTATGGGTTTCTTAATGCTGCTCTTCTGGAAAAAAAATGACATAGTGATGCCTCTTTCCACGGGGCGTTTACATCACCCTGTGTCATACTAGAAGAAGTGCGCGATATAAATGCTGCTTGGTTCAATAGGTTAGCTTTTCACTTCCCCACAATTTAAATAATTCTCTAGTAAATCCCATCTGTTATTCAGAGTAATTTCCATTGAATCCCATTGGTTTCACCCGTATTACCTGCTCCAGGTTCCACTGCTCATGGTGAGTCAGCACGGTCTAAAAGGCTGAGTGCGAAGAGCCAGAAATGAGACATTTTTCCAGGAGGAAAAGTACATAAGCAGGATGTCCTTTCCAGATGCTGAGTTAGGGAATTTCATTTCGCTTAGCTAAATTCCCCTTGCAGTTTCTGGTAGGTGCAAATTTTTTCTTTATGTTCTGTCATAAACTCCTCTTCTGTTGTGTGCTGCTGAATACTTACCGCCGGCTCCAGGTTGCATTTCAATGGTTTCTGTTTCTTTATGTTTTTAAATTCTTCATCATTCTTTATGTTTGTAAATGCTTTGGAGTCCTTCTCCATAAATGGTGCTGCACATAAAGTGAAAACTATATTTTAGTATTATGTGCCCCATCACTTGCAGGGGAAGTTCTAAATATATTTCACTCTCGTTGTAGTCTATCAAATTAATGTAATTATGAACACTAAGGCTTTTTATAAATCAGCTGAAGGATGCAAAATTTTTTTTCTCCAAATCATATAGAATTGAATAAACCTTAATGCAGAGACAGTCCACAAAGCCTCCTCTTATTCTCTCTAAGACTTTTGTTGCTCTTGTTCATTTTCTTACAAAAGTACAAAAAGACAGGTAGCGGTAGTAGGTTTATAGCGTGGCCGGGTAGATGGCGGAAAAAGTCACCTCTGGAATTCTCCAGTACAATCCTCAAGGGTGAAGATGTGGGGTTGGGTGTTTGGGTGGGGTTTTTTGTTTATTTTTGGTTTGGTTTTTGTGTTGGTTTTTTTTTTTTGTAAATTGGGTATATTCAATTCTATATGATTTGGAGGTAAAACGCTCGTCACCCATGGCCAGCTCATCACCTCATCACTCAGGCCAGCTGAAGATGCAGGAGCGTGTCTTTGTGCTCCAGCAATTTTCCTATTCTGCCAAATCTGTAAGCAAGTGGGAGTGTCCCTCTCACTAGAGATTGTGTGCGACTGTAGCGATCTTGGAGATGGCACAGATTAGGCTTCAGGTGGTGAATGACCCCAGAGTCTTTGAGAGTGCCATGTAATAGCTACCATGTTCACCTGAAGCTCAACTCTACATTATTTGCTCTGGTCACATTTTTTACAGCTGAACGTGATGCAAGTAAGGGATAGGGTTGGTTTGTGACTGTAAGAGGCTGAAGAATGCTTGTGTGGGACAACATGAAGGCGGCTGCTAAAACTCATGACAAATGCAAAATCTGTACTCTGAATAAAACAGGCCATGGGCCGTTCTCCAGTCTCACAGCCACCTAGCATGGCACAGTTTGCACCCGCACACCTGGGCACTCTCCTCTCTCTTGTCCATCCAGGACAGCAAGGCTGTACCCAGGAACGGCCTCTGGCTCATGACATGACTTCAGCCGCACTGGGGGACTGCCTGGGAGAGCACTCGCTGGCATTGCCCTCATGCCAGAGAGCAATGAAACAGTGTGGACAGGAGTGGGTAGTGTTGAGCCAACACCCTGGCTCTGATTTAATTACCAGTACAGACACGGCTGAAGCAGCACTGTGGAGATCTCCTTGGGCTCTGTACAGTGGCAATGGATGCTTTAGATTAGTGAAACTAATGGTATCTGTGGGTAAAATGGCCAGAGCTCCTGGTAATGGAGTAGACTATGGAAGCAGCAAACCTCTGCCGAGACAAGGAAAATGTGATCATGGCATCATAGTGTACTGCTGCCCTTCTCCCTCCTGGCCCAAAGCAGTAAAACAGCAGCTGCCCAGCTGTGCAGCAGGTCACTGTGCTACACAAGTGCTTGTCATCCTTGAAATTTGTCAGCTTTACCATGTGCTGGTGAAAACATCCACCCTACGCGTGCCTGTTCCCTAATACCGGGCCCCCCAGTACGGAAAAGACAGCATCAAACTGGAGCAAGTTCAGTGGAGGCCACCAGCATAGCTGGGCCTGGAGCATTTGCCATATGAGGAGAGGCTGTGGGACCAGATCTTGTTCAGCCTGGAGATGAGACTGCTTCAGGGGCACCTAACAGCAGCCCTCCAGTACCTATGGGGAAGTCATCAAGAAGATGGAGCTGGTCTCTTTATAATGCTGCATGGTGAGAAAACGAGAGACAACAGGCACAAGTAGAAAGTAAGACACACTGATATAAGGAGAAAAATTTCCCCGGGAACACAGTGAGGCAGTGGCACAAGCGAGCTTTACAAGACCTGACCAGAGAAATCCATAAGCACCTGATCTGAGCTCGGGGCTGGGCCTGGCTGGAGAAGGTTAGGCTACAGACCTACTGGTGTCCCTTCTGACCTGAATTATCCTGCAAACCTATAGAAAACTTCTTCCCAGTAAAGGCGGTAATGCAACTGCAGCAATAATTATGGCTAAGCAGACTGCCACATCATGTTTACAAAAAGCATTTTCCAGGATCGGGAAGGTTTCAGAAAAATCTTCTTTCTAAAATCACTTTTTGTGACTTGTCCAAACTTTCTGCGGGGAAAAAAAAAAAAAAAGTTCTAAGGGATGAAATGGAAACTGTTAGGAAATTGGTTTGCGTAGAAAGAGGGGGGCAGTTAGAAGAAAATCAAGCATCGGGTGCTCAGCAGGTACTAATTGGGTGGTTAGTTGTGAAGAAACTGCTTCCCCCAGGTACTGGGATAAGGCAGCACAGAAATGACTTGAAATATGGATGTGACCCAATACCTCCCTTTTAATTCAATCTTTTTCCAGCCCATCGCTGGAATTTACACAACGTTTTATTGACTATGGTATCAGAAGCTATCAATTTGCTGCAGCCTCATAAAAATAAAATAGTGATACAGAAGAGAAACTGCTGTGTCAGACACACTTCAGCTATTCCCAGCTTTCCTCGACCCCTTCATCTACCCTCTCATCATAAACATCACTATTCCGTTTGGCTCTTGCTTCTCCTCACTATTAAAACAGGGAAACAAAAACATCGCCCAGAAGCTGTTAACACGAGACCCAGAAATGTGTCAAATATTTGGTGTCTGAAATATTTGTTGGCACCAACTAGTAGGAAGGAACAAATAAGCAAGGAAACAGCATAAAACCAGGTATGTCTGTGGGTAAGAGAGAGATAAAAGCAGGGCTATATATTTAAAATGGAGCAAGAGTGTTGTATCGTACCACGATTGCTATGGTAATTACCCATTTTAACGCTTATTAGTGCAAACAGCTGTGCAAAATTCATATAAATGGTGGAACATAAGTAATACTCTTTAATTAAAAAAATTACAAGGTTTTTTTTTTGAAGAAGTTAAATGTATTTTGCTCATCATGCTTGGTCCTTTATGACATGAATATCTCCCAAGGAACAGTAACAGGGCCGCACAGTAACTGTTTACCTCTTGGTTTAATTCCAAATGTATTAAAAATGCCTTGGTTTAGTGAATTCAGTAGTATGTTTTGGAATAATACCTTTGTTTGGGCCCTGAAAATCAAAGACCTTCTGTAATACTGATGCTCTTTGCCATACTTTACGCATGGCCCCATGTCAAAGACAGAGCATTTAACAAAAAATAAAATATCTCGGGTTTGGGGGAGTTATAAAGTTTCTGTTGTGACGGTGCAAACTGGCTCTGGTAAATCATATTTAATAGCCGGAGATGCATGTATTTGGACCAAAACTATGGCCCTGGGTGACTGGAAGCCATGAGGAACCACAACATATTGACTTCCACAAAGAGACAAAGATGTTCAGGACAAAACACAAGATGAGATCCTAAAGGCGCATTTTAGGATGTGTGTCTAATTGCAACTTGAGGGGGAGTTCCAAACTGTGGAGCTCCCGTCAACCTCATCGCTCAGACACTGGGGCTTGCAAACTTCCCCAGGAAGCTTCAAGTCCTTCAGTGCATGCACTTGCTGATGAGAACTGTTCCCTTAAGTATGTGCCCAAAGAGATCAACTTTATGCTGTACGCTAACTTTATGATGTGATAAAAGTTTGTGTTTGAGGTACCTTACTGATTATCTAGTAGGTGGAAGAAAAAGAATAAAACAACCAATTAAACAGTAGCTCTCGTATCTGTATCTTAGCTAACCTGGTAATTGAAAAATGGCCCCCATTTTTTCCCTCCCCCACCCATTTTCATGTAGCATTTCAAGAACTCTGTCCAAGAATATCACTATATGAAAAAAAACATCATCTCAAAATTATTAAAATCTCTGTGGGAATTCATGATTAATTTTAAGGCCTGGCAGATTAAAATACATTATTATGTACACTCTAGTGCATCCTTTCAGATATTTTCAGAATCTGATTTTGCTCTCTTGATACACACCAATGATTCTACATGTATCTAGTAGATTGCAAGGAATAGATTAGCATTAAAGAGGCAGTATTGTGTTGTTAGGTTGTTATGTGTAACTTGTGCTCATACATTAAGAAAAATGTAGCTGGCATTCCCTTGGACATGACCAGACCCCTTAAAAAAAAGAGAAAGTTATTAATAGGTGGTTGTAATGCATTTGTAGAGCACCTCTGAAATTTTGACCTTTAGTACATTAACTGGCTGTTTTTATCCAGCTCCCAAGCAGAGTAAGATCTACACTAGCCTGCTTAGGAAATGGAAATAATGGACTTATTAGTAGGACTTGTTAAACCTTGCAATTCCTGAACATTCTACCTTCATCTCTGGACCTAGCTTTGCAACGTGTCTATGGGTCTAAACAGCAAAATCAACAGCACTCAACATCAAGAAGACAGAAAAATTTTTTTTTTATTTGGGACAGACTGACCAAATTGATCATTACTGCAAAGTCATTCCTTCACAGTTTAGCTTTGTAAGTGTTAAGGTTCCAGCTTCGGCCCCAGCAACTGTTGTATTTATGACTAGAAGTCTGAGGACCCATCTAGCATCAATTTTACATCATTCAGAAACATCCGTCCTGACAAGGTAAGAGAGAGCTCCTTAAGCCTTTTTAATGAAGGCCTGTTTTCTCACGTAATTCTAATGTAATTATCTTTGACACTCTTCTATGGTCCACCTACAGCTTGGTATCAACCTGTCTGAGTTGTGGGCACATAAACAGGACAAAGGACTTCGAAAGCATTATGGCTGACATAACCAAATCCCTCTGTCACTGCACAGTCATAGTTTATACGCTCAGAGCCCCGACTGGGCACAAGACCAGGCTGGAGTTCACGCCCAGTTGACCAGTCATCACAATTCCCATCTTTTTCACTGCCTCTGTTATGAAGATGTCCCCTCTCTTTCAAGTATTTCCCCCCCAGATACTGCACGTTCAGCTTTACCGAAATTATACTGTTTGTTTGCACCCATGGTCCCAGCAATCAGAGCCTCCCGCAGCAGAGATCTCTCCAGGTCATTATTTAATGTGGCCCCAAATGCCACATCATCTGCAAACTCTATCGTAATGATTTTATGTTTTCTTCCATGTCACTGATAATGTTAAACGATACACAGCCAAGAACCCATCCCTGCAGAACCCCACTAGCAACAAACACAGTCAGTGGTGACTGTTGCTTATAATTACATTTTCAGACGTATCTTTTAATGCATTTAACATGTGCCACATGCTGTAGTGTGTATTGCTGTAGTGTGTTAATCAAAATACTTTGAAGTACCAGGTCAAATACTTTACAAAAATTGAAGTATACTACATCAGTGTAATTATCAACTAAATTAATAATCTCATAAAAATGTTAGGAAGTTAGTTTTACAAGAACTGTTTTCTATAAAAACATGTTAATTGTCACTAATTACACTACATTGTCTATTAATCAAATCCTCTGTCAACGATTGCATTTCAAAACTCTGCACTGACATCAGACTGTGAGGCCTGGAGCTGATGTGCTCATGGTATTTACTCTTTTTTAAATATCAGCACAACGCTGCCTTTCTGTTTCTCCTCTGCAACACCCGGATTGTTTCAAAAATTATTGAAAATCACTGCTAACAATCCAAAGAGGTCCTTGGCCAGCTCTAAATAAAACATTTGATGATTTTAAATATCTAACTTTCATAATGGCTGCCTACCATCAGCCTTACATGCTGTTGGGAGTCCTCAGAAATAGTTCAGCAGCAGTTTTATATCATACGAATATAGACCTACTTTTTTCCCCAAATTAAAAAGAGAAAGATTTCTTTAATGCTTCCACCCTTTTATATTGTAAATGTTTATTTTAATGTTTCCATCTTATTCTTTAAAAACACCCTCCAGTTTGGACCCTTTTTATTCTTCTAAGTCTAAAAAGATTCTTCTTTTACTTTTCTTTTAACTCCTTTATCTGTAAATTTCCTCTTTATGTCCACTAGCTTTATTATTCAGTTTTCTGTATTTTTCTGCTTTTAAAGTATGTTCATTGCTATAGGCAACTCATTTTTTTAACTTTTTATTTTTGTTTTGGTATTTATAGCTGTTATATTTCCATGCTTTCTTAGCTCATACAGCCTTTCTTTCAGATTTCCACGAATTTGGTGAGGTAACTATTTCTCAAACAGTTTAAAGTTATCATTTATATTTTTCTGCCTAAATTACGTGACTCAGATATTTTAGGCTGTGTAAAATCCACCTTTTCTAAAGCACCAGACAGATGTATTGAGGGTTCCGGCTGTATTCTGTTTTCACATAACATGCACAGCCAATTTACAATCCTGAGCAGTTGTCAGATTTTATTTCAGACATAAATTTCTCTTCTGTTAGATGAACTCCAGTATAACTTTCACCATGTTGGATACAACTGGCATGGGTTTTTTATTTTTCTGGAAGTTATGAAGTTGTCATCCATGCTTTTAAAAAATTCCAAGGACATTTTAGTTCTGTCAGCCAGATACTTCCTGCACACGTCAATCAGATTGAAATCTGTTCCTCTGATACAGCTTTTTTCCTCCTACATCTTATATGTAGAAAGACGTTTAAAGGACTGGCCGTCCTGTTCTCTTGTGTAATTTGGTAGCCCAGAGAAGCTGTCAATTGTTACTTCATCTTGTTCCTTATCTGCTATACCTTTGATCATAAGTATTTGAGATCATTTCCTTCAGAGCTGCCAATGACTCAGAAGCAAGTACCGGTGTATTGATGCAGAGTGCTTTTCTTTCTATTCCTTTGAGTGCTTTTCTTTCTATTCCTTTGCTCATCTGGTTCTTCCTTAAAAAAAAAATTAAAAATCTTAACATACCAGGCATGAAGTTCTTTCTATTTCATAATAACCACTAGGTCAAATAAAAGAGCTATTTGGTAAGAGGACTGGGATTCAGAATCACAGGTTCTGTTGCTATTCATTCACAGAAAAATTTTCTACATAGCTTTACTTACAGACTCAGGACATTCCCAAACCAGGGCGACTGCCCAACATGTGCTTTGGTCTTATTGTGCAAAGACATAAGTAATAGAAAAGTGCAAGACAACGCAGAATCAGACTAAAGTGAGGGTAAATTACACAGTATTATTTTCAAAGGTGGCTCCCTCTCTGAGTGCCTCGGTCCCTGGTATCTGAGCAGCATGAGGGTATCTTCAGTCAGAGGCACTGTATATCCCATTCCCACCGTAATCTATTAAGATGACTGTAATACAGACTCTTGGGCTGGACTCATTCCCTTCTCTCTCAACCTGAGGTGTCCTCAAGGTAGAAGTCAAGCATTGGCCATGTGAACTCCACCTCCAGTCCCTACTGATGAACCCAAACTTAGTTGTGAGACTGTTTTTGCTAGTGTGGCTGTTTTCGCCCCTACGCTCCAATGCACCTGCTTCATAGAAGCAGAAATGGCAATAACAGTGGGTATGGAAAGAAAATACTGTGAGGGCTCTGACATCCAAAGGGATGAACACTGTAGAAGCATGATTATTAGACGTGCTCCCGCAGCTCCAGTGGGACCTTCTGAAAAATGTATAATGTCGCCCGTTGTGAGGCTCAGGAGCACTGATGACACTTAGCGTCTTGCAGGAACTGACCTATTGCCACCCATTAATATTTTTTTTTTGCTTTCCATTACCTTGGAGATAAGTTATGATGTCCGTATCTTACCCAGTGCAGCTCTGAAGAAAATCTCTCCCTCCTCTGCCTTTCTAGTTGCCTGAACCTTGGAGTTCAGTTGGGGAGCCCCAGCATTTTGGATGATCCCCACTGCAAAGCAGGTAGAAGGGGCAGGGCAGCTTTTTATCCTGTCACCCTCCCAAAGAGCAAAAGGGGGAAAGAACCTACACCTCTTCAATTGGAAGAATAATGTACGTATCCCTAAATAAAGATTGGAGAAGCTACTCTGCAAGGCATCAGATCAAGGGTTAGAACAAATTTGTGACAGCCTGCTCACTAACCAGATCTGAGTCTTGCATCCTTACTACAGTTGTTAAATAAAAGACAAAACAGCAGGTTGATGCGCTGTTGTGGTATCCTACACCACAGGGCTCATCTCCTCACCAACAACCACAGGAGAACTAGAGAGCCAGGAAAAAGGATGAAACAGTAGGGCAGTGATATAAGGTCAGTTTATACACAGTAAAGAAAACAGAATAAAATCAAAAAGCAGACATAGTGGTCGCTTCTTGGGATGTGTCTGAAGTTTTGCTTTTGAGCTATACTGCAAATTAACTGAAAAGCTCTTTTCTTTCTTTTTATTTTCTTGTTTGGTTATGTGGGTCAGAAGCTGAAGCAATATATACAAGAATGTAAGAGGGAAAGCTGAACGTAATCAGCCACAAAATGGAAATGAAGATTTGTCAGAGAATCACATGACAATCTGCAAATAATGCTTACAATCACTTTGATTTATACAAAAATAATTCTGGCATTGATGTATATTTTATTGCCCTTGAAATATTTTGAAGATTATTTTTTTTATTTAAAAAAACATACCCTGCAAGATCTCAAAGAGTCTGCAGTTTGGCTTTCTTGATCCACAATAAAAATGGCTGAATTTTTTTCTGTGTAGAAAAACCCAAATCAACATACCGCACCATCTGTCTGCTGCATCTCCAGGACTCTCTCCACTTCAGACAGACCTCCTCTTCCTGCCAAACACGTGAGACCTCATCTTCTCCACCAACCTGCCCATGACTGGGTGGGAGGTACCACTATTTTGTGCTGCTGCCCTGCACCAAAATTGAACCTGTTTCATCTGCCAGGTGGGAAGAATGAAGTTTAAATATATAGCATCTGCAGTGACTCAATAGGTGCATTTAGTGCTTAGCAGCTTAAATATCTCCACAAGGAGTTTCATCCTGGGTACTTATCTGTCAGTGACCCAAATGGACTAGAGAGGAGGGATTTGGGCATGGTGGAGGTCAGGGGGTGGATGTTACAGTGCTCGTGTCAGGAGGTGATAAGAAAGCTGATGCCGTGCACTTTCCTGCTCATCAGTGAACTGATTCACTTTGAATGGTTCATTTATTTATGTGACCATCTAGGGGGAAAAAGTCTTTAATTGCAGGCTCCATAATGTGTTCTTCGCATTAAATTCCAAAGTGCTGATTTCAGTTGATTCTGTTTAGAGGTCCATATAGTTTTGTTGGTGAGTTGTTCTCTTTCTTTAACTCTCTTGGTTTTGGTGACATTATATTTTTTATAACAGCATAAATAACCTTTGGAAAGCAGCTAAATTTTACTAACCCCTTTGTACAGAGGAAGAAGAAGCTATAACATTAAAAAAATAATGTAAATTTGCCCTAGTATGGTGTATGTAGGAATAAAGTATAAATAAATATAGGAATGACAAGGGAATTCTGTATTTTGGAGTACAGATCACCTTCTCAAGCCCTAGTGTTCATAGATGAAGATCCATATTTTTAACAAAGGTAGATACATTTCCTTCTCTTTTCCTGAGCCAAACTTGGACACAGCACGCAAGACTCTGTTCTCAGAGGTGGTCTGATTAGTTGCTTTGAAATTCCTCCCATGAGAGCTCGAATATCAAGGAACCGTGCAGTGCTGTTTCCTCATCGCTCTTCCTACCCTTCAGCAAGCTGGGTTTTCATCCCTCAAAGACATCATCTTTCCGTGTCTTTCCACTGCTCCTGTAGCTGTTCTTGCAATACCCAGGAAAAACTCTGCAAAAAGGCCATCCAAATACTTGCTGTATTTTTCTGCAGCCAGAGATCAGTCACCAGACTGCAGAGAGACCTCCATGAGGACTATGAAGCAAAGATCAGTCTTGGAAGGTCAGCTTTTCCCAACGTTAGAGAGGAGTTCTTCAGGAAACAAAGTCCTGTCAAGGATTGTTGTGACACAAGGGTGTTTATTGATGAGCAGACTTGCTCACATCTCTTTTCCAGAAACCCAAATGTTGTATATGACATGTGACTTGTCTTCTAGGTTGTGTACTACACTTAACCCTCTTCCAAGGGCAAGATGGAAAAAAAACAGTAAGGTGATATTGCTGTGCGGCTCAAGATTTTAAAAGCATAATAACTGTACTTTTTAGATAGTCAGGACTTAGTGAACCATTGAAAGTGACCCAGTTCATTGAGCGGAGCTGAACAGATGGAACTCCAGCCTTGCCATGCTTGAGTGACTGTCTGAACAATACAAAATCTTCCTTCAAAGCCGACTCCAAAAGCTTCCTGCCTCATGCATGTAACATTTGGGGATGTTCTGGTCACTTCTCAGTTCAGCTCACTATGTTTTGGGGTATAGTAGGCAACAGACTCTTCGCATTGGGCTATTGCTTGGAGTTTTTCATTAGGGCTTTTAAAATTTCAGCTGTTTTGTTTCGGATTTTTTTAAAAAAAGAATCATATAGTGTGGTCTTTGTTGGAAAATGTCTCACCAGGCTCTACCTCCTGAAATACAATGGCTATTTTTCCTTCTTTCATTTGACTTGCCTACCACCGAATACTGACAAAAGGTATTTACTGCATGTTTGTGATTTACAGCAAGCCTCCTGCTCAGTAACTCTGAGGGACACAGCGGCACAGCGGCCCTGTGGCTACCAGACAGAAACCACCAGCACCACCTGTGAGCTGGCTGCGACAGTGGGGAGATGAGGGGGAAGATAAAGTAATTATGGGGAAAGTAAGAATAAATATGGTCAGAAAGCTGCCATCACTTCCTACGGGACAAGAGCAGAGAAAGATGATGGATGAAAGGCTTTGGGTAAGGTATTGATTTGCTAAATCAGAGCCGAGCATGGCAGAGACCTCCTCTTGGAGCTGTAGTACTGCAAGTTCTCCTAATAGCAAACTGTCCAGGGCTCTGGTTCTTGCGGACTGACAGCAAGACGCAAGCTTGGGTGCAAGAAGCAAGTGCCTGTAGAAAGCTCTCTACTTGTCTTGGTTAGAAAAGTTTTAGGGTCCCAGTGTTTATTTCTTTTACGGTAAACTGGGAGTTTATGGCTTGGGAAGAGAAGGACCTGTACTACTACATCAAAGGGTGACAATGAAAAAAAAAAATAGTGAGCTGAAGCCATGCAACATGGAATGTATCAGATCAGATAGCCGTGACACAGATAGGGAAATACTCATACCACTGTGCAAGGCAAAGGCATCATCTGAAATACTGATGTGATTAAATCCCCAAAAAAGGGGCATGATCTGGGCAGGTACAGAGATGGGGTGGGAGGCTGATCAGGAGAATGGAGATCATTTTGTATGGGAGGCCAGAAGGCATTCACGTGTGTGAAAAACAAAGCCGCTTAAGATATATCTTTCCTCTGGCTTTATGCATCCACAAGGTGAGAAAAAAGATAAGCATGGGAATGGAGAAGAGCTGTTTAATCTAAAAGACAGTGTAAGCAGAAGCATACAGGGATATAGGCTGGTCAGGAGGGTTTCTAGCCAACTAGAAGGTGGTTCTGAACTGGAGAAAGCTCATTGCCTTCCTGCTCAACTGAGGCAAGCAAGACCATGTAGATCTCAATGGCTATTATCTGACATGGGTTCACACAAGGATGGTCTCCGTGACCCAGCAGGCCTTCCACTCCAGTCCTTGAATAAAGATGCCTGCGCCTGTAGCTAGTCCTTGGCAAAATCTTCCCTCTTTCCCAGACTGGTGTGGTGGCCCATGCCCAGAGAGGCCATGCAGACCAGGCTTTGTCACCTTTGCTATAGCTGTTCAGCAGATGAAGGGCTGTTACTCAAATGCTTTTCATTTGCACTGTGCTCACTGACTTTTCTTTGAAATAGGTCCCTGAAGTCTGTCTACATGGTAATGGTAGTTTGTAGAGGTACCTGTAGTCTAATTAACCCCAGTATCAATAACTGTTGCTAATAATCTTGACTAGGTCCTTGGCATGCGGGCAAGTTCCTGTCTTCCTGGAAAGATTCTAATCAACTTGTACAAATCTCTCCTTCTCCTGTTCCACTTTGTGTGTACAACAGTGAGGTTACAGATAGCTTTGCTGCACACAAATGGCTGCAGCCACATCTGTAACAGCACTCTTCATCACACAGCCTTGGTCAGCAGCCCCTCCTTGGACAGGCACCCCGTGCTGAGTCATGAGCACATCTGCTCTTTTTTGGGGACTTGGCAGAGATAACCTGCTGTATTACTTCCTGGCTGAACCACGAAGGGAAATTAAACGCAATGAACTTATTGATCATCAAAAACAGTAACTCACTGGAGAGGAGTTCTCCTCTAGTAGCTGTTAGCTCGGACTATAAAACACTGGAGGATGCTCCAGTGGCTGGGTGAGGTTTATATCCATCTCCTGAACTCAGCGAGTACTCCTGTTTGGGGCACTCTGGGATTTATAGGCACCAGGTGAGCCACACCATAGCCTTGTGGTAGGTAAGGATTATACAGGTTTGTTACCGTACACTGCTGCATGGCAAAGCTCAGGGTAAAGTGGCTGGACGGGATGCTGGAGTAGCCTTACTACTGCCTCGCAGCCCCATTTTCTGTCCTGCCTGAAGCGGGATGCTTGACAAAAGGACATCCTGGCTATGCTGGTCCATGCAGCCCCCTGCACCCTGCAGTCCGAGGGGCAGCCATCACCTGCCCCCCCACCATCAGCATAGCCAGGGATCGATTCGTCGGCTCATAACCCCTTGGATGTGCTTTCCTCGCTGGACAGGGGGCAGAGGAGGCATTGCGGAGCGCTCCTGTCCAGAACGCCTTCCCGTCCCGTCTTGGTAGGCTGCAAATTCTCTTCTGGAGGCAAATAATCTTTGCTAAGCCTCTGCCCCAGCCACAGTGGCATCCATTTAATCGACAGAGAGATGCAAAAAGCAATCATCTTGTTTGATCCAGCGGGAAGCTGGACAAGGAGAAACTACCCCCAGTATATTAATGCCTGGCATGAGCCTAGTAAGTGTTATAATTAGATGGCATTAATTAGTGCTGGAAAAGACTGTCATGTTTTATACCAAGCTTTTGGTTAAAAGATAGGAGCAGAATACTTTTCTTGAAAAAATTCCATGTATATTTTCTTGTTTTACTAGTAGGGATTTTTAATCAGTTGACTGAACTTGTATGTACTAGTTAACTTTGCTGGAGTTTAGTGGTTGTATTTAAAGCAGATTTTATCCTAGAATGATATTAATTTGATAGGATCCCTGATCTGTAAAACCATTGGTTATCTTGGTCTCTCCTGATAAGAAAAAAAAAGTGCCGAGGGTTTCCAGTTGGTGAGCACATTTGGGCAGAATCTTTCACACGTCACAAATTGCAGATGGGAGGCAGTGATCTCGAACATGCAGTCACATTGCGTGACCATCTGACACCTTCCATTTAGAAAAATAATACTTTCCTCACAGCATACGCTCCCTGCTGCAACCAGCACCAAAAATTATGCCTGGGAGAGCTGTTCCTCCTAGACTAAGGTCTTAAATATTTCTTAGGCTGCTTTTAAAAGATTCATGCAGCAGCACCACCTCACTCACATCCTGCTAAACCAGAGAAAATACGAAATTCTTCCCCAGACAGTGTTAATCACAAAATAGCTGAAAAGAACAAAAGGGGAAAAAAGACAGCAGGAAAATTATATACTCACACTAGCGAGGTGAACAATGGCAGGCTCTTGTTGTATGTGTAATTCAAACATCCCCATGTAAAACACCGCATGGAGTTATTTCCTATCACTACCAGTTTCTCAGCTGCATAAAATCCCACAACTGTGGGGAAGTTCAGCTTTCAAGCACCCTGGTTTTGTGCATAATTCCTTTTGACAATGTGGTGTACTGACGCTCATTCATTTGAAATAGCAATGACCATTTCAGGGTGTCCTTTGCTATATATTGAGGTGTCAGTAGTGATAAAAAAAAATCTTTACAGTTTAAGGACAAAGCCATGTGAATTTAAAGGCTAACACCTCGCACTAGCCTATTGTGTCCTCTTTGTTACTATGTCCCAGTAAATACCAAGAATAAAAATTAACCAACATGCATTCCTTCTACCAAAATGACAAGACTGACTAGGAACACATTTTTTAACCCGTGGTATTATCAGCAGTAAGGTGGTGAGACCCGAAACAGGAGGCACCTCCTGCTGTCCTACCTGACCTTCCCAAGTGTAGCTATCTTAAAGGCTGGGCCATGTTTTCCTGTTTGTCTGCCGAGCAGATGTGCCCCAGCAGCCACGTCAGCCAAGCACTTAATTTCTGCAGAGTGCCTTCCTCCCCACATCACACCGTCACCATCCCCTATCTGTGTTCCATCTCTATGCGCCCGAGTGCCACCGATATCCATGTAAAAGTGGTGCCCGTGTAGCTGTTAGAATGTCTTCCTAGATAGTGGGGCACAGGCTGGCTGTTGTACTGGGGAAATTTAACAAACTGGTGGTAGCACAACTGTCTTTCCCTGCTCTAAGCAAGGATTTGCCCCTCTGGCTGCCATGGATGTGATGTGAGCCGTGGCACAGCCCTGCAAGTCTCTCACACCCACCTCGGAGGGCTAAGTCAGGCCCCAGGCTACATCTCCTCCCAACACCCTAGCAGGGACTCCTCCAGCCTCTGGGAGTTTTAATAATAGTTTCATCTTGCTGCAGATTTCTGGCCGTCAGGGCTGGCCTGAGCCCACCAAGCAGTGTTACAAACACCCATCATGCAGAAATAGCAATTAGTGTCTGCCACCATGGGCCAAGTTTGAACTCATGGACCAGAGAAGAAAGGTTCTGTCTTCTGTCTTCTGACACAGCCTTTCAATGCTCTGAGACCCCAGCCGGCTCTTTGAGAGATTAACTTCCCCGAGCTCCCATCTCATACTTTCCAGCCCAGGCCTCCATAGACCTCCTTCTTCCCACAGCATTCTCTCCTGCGAGGTTCTCCTTGCTAAGCAGGTGTGATGCTGCAGCTGTGTGAAGACTTTGTGCTGCTTCCACAAGGCACGTGTGACATCTGGGCACGGTGTTACCCACTGCCTCGCTCCTGGCTGGGGATGGTGAGCTCCTTTGCTGGCAAAGAGGTGCATGCTGCACCTCTAGTGATGAGGTTACCTATGGTGTGTAGGTGGTATGTCTGCACCAGGACCTGCAGGGTAAGGAAGAAGGACCATGCATGGAAGCTGGGAGGACAGGGAAGCAGTGGTTCACGGCAGACAGCCAAGATCAAAGTGAGAGAGGTGTGCAACTCCTGAACTACTCCTCCAGCCACTGCTATGGACATGCACACCACCATGGCTAGTGCCAGCATGTCTCTGTGCACCGCAGCAGGTGGGTCTCACTTCTGTGGTGTCTTGGTGAGACAAGTCTGCCAAAATTACTCTCCTTGGACCCAAAAGTGTCAGATCCCGATGTACCCCCTTCCTGGGACAATTTAACCGGAATATGGACTTCAGTGGTTTCTTTTAACAATTTATAGGCACCTATTTCGATCACCACAGCCCGTGACTGTTGCCTACTGAGGATTACAGGCCTCAGGTTTAGTACCCAAAAACAAAGATCAAGTGGTGGCCCTAATGCTTTTCAGCAGAAAAAAAGACCTAATGACTTCCCCGTGGTGGCGTCACCTGCAGGGGGGAGCCCAGAGGGACTCAGAATGAGAACAAAGTCCTCCCTGTGGCTTGGGACAGCCTATGTTATTCTGGGGCAGACGGTTGAATACCCAGACTTTTCCCCTTTTTCTGATGTGTTAGCTTAAAAGTTGTGACCTGCCGCTTATATCTCATCCTTGCGCCTGCCAGGAGTCATCACCGTGGCTGGATCAGTAAGGCTGAGCCAACTGGTGAACTTGTCTCATTATCTCCTTGCCGAAAACTTACAAGCGTTACTTATTCTTGGATACTTGTAGTATTTACGCTTTTCCTACCCAGAAGATTAGCTCAGGCATAGCAGAGCTCAGAACACAAACCCATCTTTTGGCATTAACTTTGCCTGGGCTGGCTGTCATTTTACAGTAGTTGCACAAAAAGAGTAACTAGCAACAGCACTTACAAATCATAGATTATATTGTATTGGCTTAGCTCATATTGTTTGCTTTAAATTTATATTGTGCTTTAAATGCCAGACATTAAAATTATTAAGGCAAGGTTTGCCCTCAGTTTACAGCCCCTCTCCCCAGCAGCTCATAGAAGAAGCTGCTGCGCAGTTGTCCTCCTCTCTCTTTAGTTGTGCAGCAGAAGTCAGAGAGAGTGTCCAGAGAGTCATAACACAGCCTGGAGCTGTTTCACTTCCAGACAATGTTTCCATTTGGAAATCCAGGAACAGAACCATTAGAAAGCTGCATTTCGTTTGATCCACCTATCCACCCTGCCTCCGACCCCCACCCTAAATCCTTGATGTCTGTCTGGGTGCAGTGATGCAAAACGGGACTAAAAAGCCCCAGCTTGTCTTTGGCAATAGGTTTTTGTGAGTTGCCATCTAAGCCTGGGTTTTGTGAGTTGCCTTCTAAGCTTAAGGAAGACCATTCCTTTTTCTAGGAAAGTACTTTATTAATGTATTCTTTTTGACTGTTGTTATCCTCTCTCATGTGTTGCTTTGCATTTTTCTAGGCTATCTTCATGTTTCCTGTAAAACACAGTTCTTAAATAGCTTCAGCCGTGCATACAGAACTTTCTGTGGATGTTCTTAATCTGTGAAAACAAGATCTGTAGCAGAGAAACTAATGCAGCCCTGAGCACTGAGATGCCAGTGACACTTCTTCGGGGCCTTTAAATTGGTGAATATGATCTTATTTTGGCTTGTGACAAATCCCAGTGATGAAATGTCAGCAGTGTTTACACAGAAGTCTCCCTATCACAGACAGTGCAGAATTCGCCCTTTCCAGCACTGCTGTCAGGACAGAACAGAGCTGTTGTGTTCTTCTGTGAGGACTGGGCTGGTGGAAAAAGAGGAAACTGGTGTGGAAGTATTGCCAAATGCCGAGCTGGGGGGCAGAGACCCTGTGAAGCCGACTGCACAGTGTGATCAACTGAACAAGATGTGAGTTGCTTGAGAGTTGTCCTGGGCAGTTTTCCAGACACACCTGGTGAGGGCAACATCACAATTTGTCCAGAATTCCTCAGTGGAGGTTTGAACAAAAATCACAGCTGTCTTCCAGGCTCAACTTTGCCGTAACATGTGGGATGCCCAAATGTCTCAGCTTCTGTAGGATAGTTTAGGTATGAGACAAAGCTGGTCAAAGTTTCAGTGGGAAACTTGAAATATATTTTGCCATGTAACCCTCTGACTGCACATTAACGGCAGGTATGGTGGCCTAGGGACATAAAGGCAGACAGAGCCCATCCCAAGGAGCAGACAGTGGAAAAGAATCCAACAGGATTCTTCTGTTAAAGGTCCTGACTTTGTTGAGTATTAGGTATACAGTGTATATTATATTACTGCAATGACTGAAAAAGCCCATGAGAGAAGCAGAGGACCTGCAAGAGCAGGGAGTAGGTAGCCAGAGCTGAGCTAGCCAGCGGGCAGCAAGATGGGAGGAATGGTGGTAGTAGAGCACACTTCCCTCAGGAATAAGCACATCAAAAAGGCCTAGGAGAAAATGGGACCTGAAGAACCAGTTGTAAGAGAGCCGGTGGAGGTGTCTAAGTGAGGAGACCTGAAGGTGTCTCCACAGTGGGAAAGCAGCAGGTGACAGGTCCAATGGTGTCCTCCGTGAGGTTAAGGTGAAGAGGGAGGCAGGAGAGGGGAAAAGCAAAATGTTTTGTGAAGTCATGATGCAGATGAGTACTTTTTGTAACTGCAACAGCAGAAAAAAACACGAGGAAAGAAATGGATTCTAGGAGTGTCAGAGAGGTAAAAGAGTGGAACTGGTCCCCACGTGGGCCTGGGAGAGCAGAGAGAGGACCCCGCAGGTTTGTACGACGGGGAAGCACGAGGAGATGGCAGCAGCCCAGGCATGCTGATGAAAAACTCCTCTGCTGTCTCACACCTCTTGCTGGAAATGGAGATGGAGCTCTGGCAATAGCTTCAGCTGGAAACTGTGCTGGAAAATCACAGAGCCTCTCCCGCACTGCAGCAGGAGCAGTTTGTGAACTGTGTCACCCTGAGGTCAGGAGATAACGGGAGCAGAGGATGCCTTGCACAAAACAGGCAAACTTTGGGAGGCAGAAAGCCTTGTGCAAACCCGATGTTTTACTGTTGCTAACTAAAATCGCCGGAAAGCTGAATTGTAGGAATAGGCCAGCTTTGAGCTTAAGTGGCAATACACCTATAGGACCATAGGCTTTGTTGCTTTCGTGTAGGCTTTGTTTGGGGCAAAGAGAAGTGCTAGCTGTGCCCAGCAATCTGTGGTGCCCCCTGCACTGGTAAGGGAGGAAAGCGTTAACGAGTTAAAAATTACTTAGTCAGAGCTATTATCCTGACTCTTTCAGGGACTTTATTACAGCATCAACACCTTTCTTCTTCCAGATGTGCTGCACAATTCTAATTCCTCTGAAAGTTTAAGGTAGGTGCAGACATTTATCTGCTTGGAAAATTATGTAGTATTATGATACTCCCTATGTGAGCTCTGTCCTTAAATGCTGTATGGACACATCTGCCCTATAGCTCTTGATTCTGAAATGCAAAAGCTGAATTAAACATAACAATCAAAGGCAGTTGAGATGTGGCCTCTGTGTCTCAGCTCACGCTTTGGCAAAATACAGGTACCTTTTACACACAGACAAGTATGATAAGGCATAAAACTTCAAACCTGATGCAAGACACACCAAAATGCCAAAAAAATCAGTGAGAAAAAAAAAAGAGAAAAAATAAGCAACAGGACGGCTGTCAAAAAAAAAAAAGGGTGAAATAAGTATGTTATGAGTATATTAGAATGAGTACAATGCGTACATTAGAAAAAGAAATTTGCTGCATGGGGATGGAGGACAGGCACAGATAAGGGCAACCTGGTGCCAACAGGATCTTGTTGAAATGTCCCATACACTGTCCTCTGCTCCGCAGCAGTGGCTCGAGCAGGGAGCAGGCGCTGGAGGGGCTGCTGGCTGCCACAGGACGGGGCAGCCTGGCTGTCCCTGCCACCCGCCGCCCGAACGCTGCTTTCCAAGCGGGGTTAGAGTCAGGAGGTTGTTCACTCCCACGGGTTCATTAAATTATGTGGCTGCGTATCGAAAATGTTCAACAAACCCAGACGGTGTTGTTTGTCCTGTGTGATGTCACTGGAAAAAATAGATGAGTATGTTTTATACTGGGGACAGGAGGGCTGAGGATGTTCCCTTCCTGACACACTTTTCCTCTTTTAGGGATTTGCTTTAGGTTTCAAATGCCCTCTATAGAGAGAGAAACCACAGCCCTGTTCCTGAGGCTTTTGGGTATCCAAACTCCTCTTCTTGCTTTTTGGTCACTGGTTGTGCTCCTCGGAGGCCATTTCGTCATGTTGTAAGGTAAGACAAGGCTGTGACCCAGATTCTGGTCTCTTGGGTGCTGTGGCTCAGCTGCATATACTAATGTTGCTTGGGGTTTCACTGTTTCCACCCTTCCTACTGTTCTTGTAAATTTGATTTCCCACTGCAACACATAAAGAGCAACAATACGTGCTCCGAGGCATCGTCTCTCACCTCTTTGTCCTCAGCCATGAGAAAAAGTCCCTTTTTAAAGCACTTTGCTTGTATTAATTTGGCTTCTGCTCTTTTTCATATTTTTTAATATTTTCATTGCATTTTTTCTAGGATTCTTTTGCCAAGACCTTAGATAAACCACAAAACACTAAACAGAGCTGCAGTTACTTGCCGGGACAATAAAAACTAAGGGTCAAATGAAGAAGAAAACATCACTTCAAGGTAGACCTATAAAATCTTGTGCATTTCAGGGGCAGCGCGGCAGTCTGCGGTACAAATGTCTGAGTAACAGCTGGTCGCCATGTCCTACAAACACTTTTCCCGCTGCAAGTACATTGGAAGGTGTTTTTAAGGCCAGGGCTGGCTAAGGAGAGCCAGTCCAACAGGCAGCACTGAAGGGTCACAGGAGTCTTGAACGCAGGTTAATTCCCTGAGGAGCCTTTTGTATTTCACATGTCACAGTATTATTCAGAATTTCATAGTGCTTTACACCAAATAACAGGTTGTTATGTATGTGTGGTATTCTACATTTTTCACTGGTTCCTTAGTGGGCCCTCTCTGTCCCTCTCCACTTGTTTACTGAAGGGCAAGCAACTGGAATTACATATCCCTTGCGCTCGTCAACCGAGAGAACAAATTACTGCCTGTGTCTCTTTCTGGTTACCTACGGAGCAGGGAGAGCAAAACCAGCCTAGTGCCAGGCACGGCATTAGGGGATGATCCTCCTCTTCAGAGTCGTGGCCAACTTATTTATTGTCATGAGAGACAATAATAATGCTAAAGGTGAAACAGACATTGTGATGACAACTTTGGTTCCTTAGCAAGGGATAAAGCATTTTAAAAGATTCTAAAATATTTTCCAAAGAAATCACTTTGCCCATGACAGAAATGTGGCGACCGGGGTGGTAGGACACCACAGCTGAGGAATAACAGCTCGCCGCTTCATTCCAGTGTCTGGAAGGGACGTATGACCATCTGATCCCATTTCAGTAAAACATCTCCTATCCAAAGCTTGTGTCTATTTATTGTTTCTTCCTTAACAGCAGAAGAGAAGCTCCTGAATGTGCGCATCTGCCCCACACTAATGTATTTTAAAGGCTTTAACATTTCTGCCCGACACCTTCTCTGTGTGAAGTCCCTTTCTTCAGACAACTCAAGAAGACTTTGCAAATATTTTTATTGTAATTCCGGTGGCCACAGCGTAGGGAGCATTCAGAAGGATGCGGCTCACTGGGCTGGAGCCATGGGGAGGGTGGAATTCAGCCCCCCGCATGCTTCACCAGGCTGTGCCCTGCCAGGCTTTCTTCTGCCTTGCCTCCATGGAGCTGCCCTGCGCTCGCGAATTAAAAGAAAACTGCAGCCACATTACAGAGGCCAGCGGCATGAAAGTACAGTGCGAGAAGCGCTTGTCACCATGAATAAACAGCGAAATGCATTTTTTTTAAAGTTGCTAATTCCACTTGGCATTTCTGAGCCCAGCACTGGAAACATCCATCTTGTTAAAAAGTGATGTCATTTGTGACACTAGCAGTATTAGAAGAGACTGCAAACGAGTTTTCAACCCGCTTTAATAATGATTTAACAACCAGGAAAGTAATCAATATTTTAGGGATAAATTTTCCACTGTGCCTTTAGCAGGCTCCATTTCTGCCCATACAGAACCGTGACTACAGATCTGCAGGTGAAAATACCTGAGTGCACGTGTCAAAAATGTGTGCGTGAAATATTACACCTGCAACACTTACTGCCCAACACAGACTATATTCCAAACCAAATTAAAATCCCTTTGTCTTTCCCCAGTCTCTGATAAAACCAATCCCACTCATCTCTCTGATGAACCTCTAAAATAAATCTTTATACATGTTCTCTCTTACATATTTTTGTGTTTAAAAACAAAAAAAAAAAGCTGGGGAGTTGTTGGTATAGCGCAACATCTAGCACAAGGCACCATAATGTCATTTACTGATAGAATTGGATGACATTTGGATTTCACGTCCTGGTCACAAAATGAGATTACAGCATTCTAAACTGCTTGGGTAATTGATGTGCAGATGCTTTTTAAAAAAGTGGATAATCCAAACTGATTGGTTTACATGGAAAAAAAAAAAAAGGAAAAGAGCTCAGGTTTCTTCCTTTTTTAATGCTGATTCATTCTATGGCTACGTCACTGAAAGCAGAAGCCTTTCAATTGGCTTTGGGGTTTGTTTTGGTTTTTTGTTTGTTTTTGCTGAGTGAATTTTTCTTAGGCAATTTCACTCCCACATAAGAAATATTCTTATAAGATTATTTAATCGTAGGCAAAGTTCCTGAAAAGGTAAGTGTGGAATCTATGTCCTCCCTCCTTGGGAGAAATAGACTCATATTTTCTGAAGTAAGTAGTAATTAGATTATTCAGTGTCTTAAATTAGCCTTTTTTTTTCTTTTTTAGTGAATAGTGCTCTAAACTTTCCCAACCTCAGTCACTAAGAATCACTACTTCCCTCAAAAATTTGGTCCTGAAGCAAAATTCTATGTATGACCTCATTTCCCTAAGGATCTTTTTAATATATCATCAAGCTAGATGAATTGACTTTAGGCTCCAAAATACACACGTTATTATTGATAATAAGTCATACTAATGCTAATACTAGCATAATGAACTTTGGTTGCTTTATGAAAAGCTTTAAAAAAAAGATTATATTAGATAATCTTTTAGATAATTAGAAAATGATTAGATAAAGTATATCAAAAGGGCCAATTTCTGAGGGCCTTGCTCCACGTACATTCAATTCGTTAAGTCACATTCCCAGTTTGAAGATAATGGGAGTCTCTTTAGCTATAGCACTGTAGGATTGGACCCAAATTTTGGACACCACAATACTGATGAATAATTTTGCCAGCTTTTTTCTCATGATTAAAATTCTGCTGGGCATTTGGCAAGGAAATGTCTCATGGTGGTAATGTTTAAAATGATATGTTTAAGTCTGGTGAGAATAATTGCTACATTTTCATTTTAGAGCACATGTGATAAACCTGCCTTTGGAAACTGATGTTTAGCTCACCTGGAGCTGGATTAGTGACTATTACTAGGGGCAAGGCAATTGGATTACACCACGCAGGAGCTGCACTGAAGTTTAGCTCAAAACTTGAAGTTGTACACAGTGAAGTGTAAAAAGAACCAAATGACCTTTCACTTCTCTTTTTCTTCAGACCTTCTCAGTCTGGAGGTGGACCAGGTGTCACGAAGCACAACCAGGAAAGCCAAGACTGCATGGATGGGTTTATGACGGGGAGGCTGGGAGGGCAGGGAGGAGGTGGCAGAACTGCCAGGGAGCTGCTGGAGTCCCCACCTTGGGATGCTGGACAGAAAGCCTGGTCCAGAAAGCAAGCTGCAGGTGGGCACTCCTGGGTCAGGTGTGATGGAAAGCTTCAGAAGTGATGGGAAAGAGATGTGCGCTCAGGGAGGGTGCTGCATACCTCTGTCTTGTTGCATGGTGGTCAGCTTTGCGAGGAGGTTAGGTGGGAGGAGAAGGAGTCCCTCACCTACAGGATAGGTGCTGGGTGGAGCAGCACTTCCTAGCAAGTGGCAGAAATGAATAGGGTGGTGGTTACCAGCTGCGGATAGAGCACAGCATGAAATGGAGTCGGACTGCAAGTCCCAACACCGGGATTTTGCTTAAACGATGTGCTACAGTAATAGCTAGCTCAGGTGGGGGATCTGAGATGGAAGTTGACAGTAGGAGTCCCAGAAAGCTAAACATTTTCCTTCCCCTTAGTCTTTACTCCAGATTTATCTCAGATTTCATTTGAAACCAGAACGGCATGGAAAGGAATATCTTTTTTCTGACTACCTTTCACTAGTCCTCAGAAAACAACGGATATGACCCTACTAGTCATTCAAGATATTATTGACTTGGAGGATTTGTGTGCCCATATACATGTGTGCATGTGTGTGAGCAGGTATGTGAGATAGTCTGTGCTCCTACCCCTAGTAAGACGCACCAGCCTGATATTTCTAACCTGACACATTTTGAAACCTGTGAAGTAGAGAAAATGTTTTCTTGTGTGTGGTGCAGAGAAGCCCTTTTGGGAAGCAGAAAGGTTTAGACAAAAGGTTTACCCATTTGTCTGCATGGGTATGAAGACAAATGTTTCAGTCATCCTTCTGAGCCTGTTTCCAGTTATTTCAGTGCCTGCTTGCACTCTCGCAAAGATAAGCCTTCAAAACTTGAAGCAAGGCAATGGCACTTGCTCCTGGCAGAGAGGCTGATGCGGCTGCTGGGAGGTGCAAATGGTCCATGGTGCAGGCTGCAGCATGGTGTCAGCTTGTCCTACCCCCCAGCCGGGCTCCACAGCCAAGCCCGGAGGGGCCCAGTCCGCACTGGGATGGGAGATGGCTTGGGAATCCTTGGTGCATTGTGATGCTGAGTAAGCTCCAGCCTCCCACTGAATAGGAGAGAGATGCCAGGCGTAGGGTGTTGCCCTGGTGAGCTATGCAATCCACGCACAAAAAAAGGGATGAAAATTAATCTTGGCTCTCCACACTGGGCTGGTGGGGCTGTCCAGTCAAGCTGACACTGTGGTATGATGTTCTAGTCAGCCAGCAACGGTGGAGTCTTATTTGTCCCTCAAGAGCCCTGGAAGAAGTTATATTGAAAGGAACCTAACCAGAACACTCTGCCAGAGCAGGTTTCCACTGGAATATATTGCTTCCATGACTTGGCATCTTCCCATAAAATATGCCCCAGAGGTATTCACTAGGCTTCCTGCTGTATTTTCCAGACGTGTGAATCCACAGCCTCCCAAAGCTACCCGTTTCCCCATGTTCCCTCACTCTATTGGTCTAAACATCTGCAAAGCACTTTGCCAAACCAGAATTCTTCAAAAATTTCTCTTCTATAAGAAATAAAACAAGCCAATCCTACACCCCAGCAAGCACCCCAGTTTGGGAATTTTCATTTTTATTTGGAATAAGAAGTATTTTGAATATGTAAGCATCCTTGCATGACTCTGTTGCCAACTGGGAGGCAAATGAGGATATTTCGGAAGTCGCTGTTCTTAATAACTCTACCACGTATATGCCCTAGAAAGGAGGAGTGGGTATGAAGAGGAGTATCACGTCAGACGGATCTAGGAGTTCACTGAAGGGCAGAGAAGACTGCGGAGAGGAGACAGGCACAGGACTGTACAAACATAGACCATTAGTTACAGGCCACAAGGTTCATGAAGGGCTTCCCGTGGTCTGATTTTGTTGAAGGTGTGCATGGCCTTAGAAAGCCTGAAAAGTATAGGAGCAAGGGGTGACAAATGGTTTAATGATTACAGGATGGTACGCCACATCACATGTTCTTGGTCCTGACCCAACTTCTGACCTGTTACATGACTGTAAGCAAATTCTTTTACTGTTCCAGTCCAAATCTTGCAGTCTGCATCCAGGCAAAACAGTCACTGCAATAAAATTCTGTCTTGCTGAATGTTTTATGGGTAACCACAATAACACTGTTTCCTTCCTCTTGCCCACAGCAAGATCTTCTGGTACCATAGTTCCCTGAGGAGCAAGGCTAAATATGGCACGATTTGGCGACAGGCTGTGATCAAAATGAAATCTGAACACCAGTGTATAGCAGTAGTGACCCACTTTCACTCTTTATTTCCTCCTCTTGTCTGTGGTTCTCGAAAATCGCTTGCCTCTAGCATTGTCACTTCTTTAACTCCCAGCCTAGAAGATCTGCTGTGCCAGAGCACCCCATGACTCAGAGAGATCCAAAAAGCCTGAGCTTAGCAGCATGCCTACTGAACTGAGACAAATAAGATGAGCAGGTCAGTCTGACGAGCTAATCAGAACTCTCCTCTAGGAAAGATTATGCTTCCAGGACATACTCCACATATTGCAGAAAGCATGTGGAATAGAGCCAAGGCAGAGATACCAACTCCAGCATAACCCATGTTCCCTCAGTCTTGCACATCCTCAAGGACAGTTTGTCTTTTGACCTAATGCTCAGAACCTTTGTAAGTACAAAATCTCTTTCCTTCCCTTCCTTCTCAGTGGGGGAGCATTTCTTATCCCATCACTTTCTCTGGTCCCAACACTGGCGATTCTGCAGCTACTGAAAAAATGTCTCCAAGTGTCCAAGACAGAGTAGTTACAAGACAGACCCTCTGATATTCCTCACATCTCCGTGTGAGCCCGTAAGGCTTGTATTTGTGACTCTAGTGAGCCTTGGAAGGTTACTTAGCTGTGGCAATAGGACTGAAGTTACTGCTTCACTTCTCTGTCTGTCAGGAAGGTCACATGCTGTGACAAAAGAGCTGTAGACGGTACCTATTGAGTCTACACATCTTCATGAATGTGACTTCAAGTCCAGTAACACTGCCAAGGCAAGCATCCTCAAGTCATATGAGGAGAGGCTGA
Source organism: Rissa tridactyla (assembly GCF_028500815.1). Taxonomy (NCBI): domain Eukaryota; kingdom Metazoa; phylum Chordata; class Aves; order Charadriiformes; family Laridae; genus Rissa; species Rissa tridactyla. Next base: position 47,688,800 of record NC_071467.1, read on the forward strand.
GGGAACTGGGCATGTTCAGTTTGGAGAAGAGGAGGCTGAGGGGAGACCTCATTGCCCTCTACAACTACCTCAAAGGAGGTTGTAGAGAGGTGGGTGTTGGCCTCTTCTCCCAGGTGAATAATGACAGGACCAGAGGAAATGGTCTGAAGTTGCGGCAAGGGAGATTTAGATTAGCTATTAGGAAGAATTACTTTACTGAAAGAGTGGTCATGCACTGGAACAGCCTGCCCAGGGAGGTGGTTGAGTCACCATCCCTAGAGGTATTTAAGAAACGTCTAGATGTGGCACTTCAGGGCATGCTCTAGTGGCAGAGATTGTAGGGGTTTTTTTGTGGATGTATGGTTGGACTCGATGATCTCAAAGGTCCTTTCCAACCATGAAGATTCTATGATTCTAGGATTCTAAGTCTGAAACTCATCATCCCTCTAATTTATTTTTTTCTTAGACACCCTACAGCACATTTCTCAGTCTTGAAAGCACAACAGAAGATTTCTGTTGAAGGACCAAATAAGCTGTTGATTTACATTCCCAGATTTTCTAATCTGAGCTCCTCTTACCTAAACAGCCATACCAACACTTGCTGTTTATCAGTAGTCTTGTTCAAATATCAAAAATATAGCATATTGGCTAAACAGCACTCTGGGACTGACCCACCTTTCAAACCTAGCGGTGGTCATATCCATTCCACGCATGGTTTGGCCTTCCGTGGCTTTGGGGCAATGGGAGATAACTGACAAACAACAGCCCCCCTCTGCCATGCTGCATACTGAGACACGGAGGTCTGGCTGGCACATTTGTGAACCCCTTTGGAAAACAAAAATCACACAGTCCTCCTAAGATGAGCCATTAATGAGGTGGCAAGATTTTGTTTTGCTTTGCTTCCCTTACATTTTGCTTAGGAGAATTAGTGCTAAGTCTCCATTTCAGAATTTTGAAGATTGCTATTTTGGTTTGGGTCACAAGTGAAAACAGCCTTTTTTAGTTCCATTCTTTAGAATTTTTGCGTTGGACAGGAATAGTAAGGCTTTGCAGATCAATACATACATGCTAAGGGAAGATCTGTAAGAAAAATAATGCCGTTCTTATCTGCAATATGCCTTTTCAATAAGACTCACCTACCACTGTTCTTCAGTTGCCGTAGCATTAAATTCACATGCAGGTCTAACGCTGAAAATAATAAATAAGCAGCAACTTGTGAGTGTGTGTATAGCATGGCAGATACTGGGGCAGATCGTCAGCTGGTGTAAATCAGCCTAGGTCCATTGACTTTAATGGAAACTTGCCAACTTACCCCAGCTGAGAATCTGATTATTGTTTTGCAAGTTCTTGCATTAAAGATAAGCGTTCGCATTCTGCTCCGTTAGACTGGTGTAAGTGGGAGAAACTTCACTGAAATCTCTGGAGTCTTGCTAGATATACCTTACCTGGAAAGCAGAATTCAGTTTGAAATCTTAATGACAGTTAAAGCAGTTTTTACCTCTACTACATTTCATCTTTTTCCTTTGGAAAAAAAAAAAAAAAGGGAAAAAGGAAGAACTATCAGGCTGTCATGGAAATTCTCAACAATCTTTCTTCTCTGACTCTCATTTCCAGGCTTTGTGCAAATAGTTTGTTTGATTTGACACCTACTGCACAAAAGGTTGCCCCTTCTGTTCTATCAAGGCTGGTATCAAGAAAAGAGAGAGAAAAATCGCACAGCTGGTAATACAGAGAACCCAAAAATATACAAAGACGTACCAGAGGGAATAGTCATCAACATAAAGTGAACAAGCACCCAGACTATTGATTACATGCTGCTCACAGAACACTAGGCATTTCTGCCAACTTCTTTCCACTCTTACACTGAGCTGCAGACAGCATGTTGTACTTTGCATCATCAGTTTTGATGAATAATGCACTGATAAACACTGCAGCCAATATTCTGGAGGAGCTGAGAAGCCAGATGTCATCTGGACCTCCAATAGTTTTAACCCTGGGTCTCTGACAGACACTGAAATAAACACTAGACATGCACCGCAGAATGGGCGATGCCCAAAAGCGAGCTTAGGTACGATATTAAGCTGGCAGGCACATGAAAAATGAATGGGCACTGTCATCCTTTCGCAAACAACTTCCAGAGGTGCTGACACAGTGAGAAAGCAGCACCCTGGTGTGAGCTGCTCACTGGAAACACCCTCCAGGTGCAGCATCCCTGGGAACGTAGGGGTGCCCAGACAAAGGAAGGGCTGTAAACTGTGTCGGCTCAGCCCTGCCAGCCGCTGCCCGGCTCCATTTGGAAGGGAGCAAGCAAAGGGCTCAGCAGACTCGGCCCCTTGGGGATGCAGGACCCCTGTCTGGAAGAGCACACGCGTTCTCCCGATGGCTGTGGGCTGGGTGTGTTAGGGTGGCAATCAGCCTGGCATCTTAGGGATACACCAGAGCCTTTCTGCTCACGGGCAGCAACACGCAGCGAGGTTCCTCAAGCCCTTGAACCTCATTTGGTATTTATCTTACATGTATCCTCACCAGTGAGGCCCGGCTTTTTTAAGCAACCTGTCGGCCCCCTAGGTCCCCCCACTGATAAGGTCAGTGCTCAGTGGTTCTCAGGCCCGTGAAGGTTTCATTTCAGTAAGTCTCAGCAGCACCATCTACCCTTTAAAATCTCACATGGTTTAGCAATACCATCAGTGTGATTATGCAGTTTTGGAAGTAAACTATTTTACCCACCCATCTCAAAAATCCAAGATCTCAGCATGCCACATAAGAGTAAAACTTACTTTTTTTAATAAACGAGGGGAAAGGCTCTACCTTCCCCAGAATTACAATGTAAAGGGCTCATTGCTAACTCAAAATTCTGTTTAAGGAAGATCTGCTTATATAAAAAGCCAAATTAGGCTCTCAAAGGCTGAGCGTATGCCTAAGCAACGGAAGAGCAGTTTCTCTCTGCTGGCACTGCAACATTGCTAGGGTCAGGAAGCCCCCTCATGGTTTGCTCACCAGGAGGAGGGTTGTATTATTTGAAGCATCCTAAATGTTCTGCTTTATTTTACCGCCAGAATTTCCCAGGAAAAACTGCATGTAGAAAAGAATATATATGTCTTAAATGCGGAGGGGGAGTGTTTTCCCTCTATTTACTTTCTCCACTTTCTTTTGCACCTGAGTAACCATTCTTGGCATAGTTGGCAAATGCTCTAAGACGTGCACTACTCCTGCTTTGAGGGGAAATCCAAAAATAGGTAACGTCCTCCTTATAGTGCTATTTCTTTTCCATTCAGCTTGTCAAAGAACTGACAAATGTGAAGCATGAATAAGGACCTCTTAAAGGTATGAAACAATCCAAGAAGAAAACTGGCATGCACCTGGGAAGTGGTTAAAACAAAGTAGTAGGTCAGGAAACGCTTACATAGATAAGGGGTTAGCTGTAAAAAGGCAGAGGCAGTGACTATAGTGGAATTTCAATTATACTGACATTGATGGGCATAGCAGTAGTGGAGTCATTAAGGATGGATGCATGTTTCTGAGTGCGGTACCAAACTGTTTTTTCGGTTTGAGGAGCAATCAACAAGACCAGGGGCTATTTTGGACTTAGTCCAAGGAAATGAAACTAGGTGAAATGAATAATATAGAAGATAATAAACCCTTAGGGCTAGGTTATAATATCATCAAATTGGAAACACTTCTGAAAATATTTGTGAATGGTTATAAAAGTACAATAATTCTGAGGATGGAATGAGTTGAAGAAAGTTGATTGGAATCAACTGTTTGTGGACAATAATGGAAAAGCATGCAGTATTTAAGAAATGGAGAGACCGCTATTTCTATTCAGTTTATTAGAAACAAAGTCAAAATGATAGCAAAAACAAGCTAATGTGGCCTCAAAAATGTAATAAAGGTATCAAAATGCTTTCCTTATTTAAAAGGCCAGGCATCCTTGAAAAATGGGAAGGTTTGGCAGTTTTAAAATGAATGAGAACAACATTGAGAGAATACCAACAATGAATAATATCCATTAAATATTTCAATCAAGACTGAAGCCAAGTTGCTCAAGTGTATGCATGCAATGTAAATGGTAAAAAAAGAAGAAGACGAAGGGGGAAAAAAAAGAAAGATGATAATGAAACATGGAGCATTCGTTCGTATCTATTTCCACAAATAAAAGGACCAGTGCTCAGGTTTTCATTCAGAGCACAGTTCCCGTGGCTGTGGCAGAGTGAGGATACAAGTTAGGGCTATTCAGAGTGTGCCCTTAAGGGAGTTGACGGCTGCTGGAAACCAGGATAACAACTCCCGTGCAGAAGATCTGATCCCACTCTTGCAGTGCTGAAGACCACTTAGAAGTGGCTGCGTCAGAGTTGGTGCAGGGTCTACCCTAGCAACCTGCTGGTTATTCTCACTTGCTGTGACAACCTGAAAGATTCAGAAGGAAGAAGTACATCTTGATCCACACAAATTGCTCCAAGGGCATGGTCAAATGATCAGAGAGATGGTTCAAGCACATGCCTTTCATTTCACAGAGAACAGCCTCGCACAGACACAGTCGGGTACTCTGACTCTCCTGGGACGGCCACAGCTTCCAGCTGAGGGGGGCAGCAACTTCTCCCAGCAAGTTAACTCAGCCCTTCCCAGTTTACCTATGTTTTCAGCTGCCATTTCTGAGGAAACTCTCTGTATCTTCTCATGAATGCCACAGTTTGTCACAGCAGAGAGGACCCTTTTCATTCTGCCCAACTAGCAGTGGAAGGGCCAGAGTCACCTGGCTAAATCTTACCCTGGGAAGCAAACCAAAGACATTGCCTAGTAAGAGTCTCTGCAGAGAGATGGACAGACGGCAGAAGCTTGTGAAAACAAGAAGCTGTGCGGTGGGTAAGGGGAATGTGCTGAGGGAGGTATTTTGCCTCTTCCTGGGGAGAAACAGGATGTCCTTGGTGAGACCATGCTGCAGTCAGCAGAGAGCCCGGCCAGGCAGGGACAGGGATGGCCATGCCTGACTGAGCAGCACTTCATGCCCCCGTAGGGATGTGTTGTTTAGCTGGCAGAGTCTCCTGCTGCTGTAGGGAGCCCGTGACGGGGATTGCTGCTTCTCCCAGAGAAGGAGGTGCCAGAGCCATCCCCCTTCCTTCCCCACAGCTCCATATTTCTCAGCCCACATCACCAGCCAGGCACACCATGAAGTGGAACTCCAACCTTCTCCAGTATTCAGAAAGGACGGAATTACTTATTTCAGTTCAATCTTGCAAAGTGGGGAGCTCAAGATGCCAAGGTGCTTTTTATATCCCAGATTTCAATGCATGTCTAGCACCCAAGCTCCAAGACAACTCTTCTTATTTTCCAGCATGCTTAAGCTGAGGACAAAATGGTGAATTGTCCTCTGCTGCACTAATGACTCACAAACAGCCTTAGAATCTAGAAGAAGACCAATTTAAGTGTTTGGTTTTTTCTTCAGCTGTGAATTTTGTGCTCCATTTTCACCAGGTACCCTCAGAACACAAGACTGCTGATCACAGAAAAAGGGCTTTCGGGGAGCCACCGGTTCTCACGTCGGTGAACCTCCTTGTAAAATGCTGAAACCACGCGTGGATGAATCCTGAGGACAGATGGCTTCTGGTTTTCATGGTTTGAAGGCTGAATCGCACAGTAAACCCCACTCTCAGGTTTCTATGATGAAGGCCATAGACGAGAGCAGACTGAGGAGAATCATGGACAGTTTCTGGACCTTATTGCGATGGTTCAGTGGGAATTAGGAACAATATCATATTCAACAGAGTTTTACACAGAAGTAAAAGTGGTACAGGACAGAGAGGAGTCACACACTTAAGCCACAGACTGGCAGAAATTGTGGTTTTGGCTTCAAAGATAAAGATAAAAAGTGGTAGATCTTGTCCAGTTACATGTTGCAGAAATGAACCCAGCCCATATTAAGTTTACCAGGTGACCCAAATAAGGAACTTGCTGTTTTGGGCTGGGGTGTTAAAGGTGCCCAAATTTGATCAAGATCAGTCCTTTGCATGTCACCCTTCACCCATCAGAGACTCCTCAGAAGGAGAGGATGACCCTGAGTGGAAGTGGAGTTTATTGCATGAATCCTTTCTCCTCAAACACTTTGGCATCTATCGAAGACTGAGCATCCCCCATCTCCCTGCGGCTGCTGCACCACTGACTCACATGCCCCACCGGAGCTTGCAGGACCCCTCCTAGCCTCTACTGCAAGCTAGCCTGAGGAGATGGTTCACACCGTGCTCACAAACCCACAAACATGGTGGAAACTTCGGCCCTGCGATAATGATCCAAATTTCCATAAGCCCATAAAGCACTCTAAAAAAATTAGTGGGGAGAGTGCAAGATCATGCATACCTGTGCAGAATTACTTGTTGCCTAGGCAGGGAAGCAGAGAGGAGGATGTAAGAGGAGTAGGAAAAAGTGCAACAGCAGTGGTGGTGCTGGGGCTACATCCTTCTCTCTAGAAAATTCAGAACTATGGAGGCACAAACAACTGTTCCCAAAGAAAATGGCTACTTTTTTTTTTAAAATGAAGTCTGGAGAAAACAAGATGGACAGTGATCTATAAAACCCTGGGAAGCTCAAATCAGGTCATCCTCCTTTTCTCCAAGCATCCATTTAAAGTGAGGAACAAAGAAAGGATTGCACAAGTGTCGAAAGCAGTGTAAATTTTTATTATTTTTTTTTTAAAATCCTACTGCACAGCCCAGCCGCAGAGAAGAGCGAGCCCCAGCCTTTGTGGCGGTAGAACCTGCCACATATTTGCCCTGGGTAATGAGCTCAGAGGAGGAGATTTGAAAGAAGACTTTGCATTGTTCGAGGAGGCTCTGGAGCAGAGGGAGGGTGGAATTCCATCTGTTCACTTCCGCGCGGTTCAGTGAGCTGCTTCACTTTTAATGGTTCACTAGGCTGTGACACTTAGCAGAAATTACGGTAAATGTTTTTTAAAACCTTTACATTATCATTTAAGAAGCCGCATGACAAGATCACTGAAAAGCTAACCCTTTGATCTCTGTCTCTTGTGAGGTTTTTTTGTCTGATAATGGAGACAATGTACCATGTGCCATTGAGGCTGGATAATGTGTTGGTGTGCTTATGTTCACTTTGCTCCCTGCCTTAACAGCATTCTCTATGGTGTTTTTTTTCATACCATTGCAAAAAAAAAGAAGATTATTCCCCTTAAAATCTATAGCCACCTCAGCAGTTCCCATATAGCTCTTCACGTGTTAGGAGAGCTGACAAACAGCTCGCACACCAACTCAGATAGGAAGTACCCTATGTTACCGATCAGGTGGAATTCCACTTTGCCTGCTTGAGTGATTCTTTGAACAATGTAAATCATTAAGTAAGTCTTTGCAATGGTGCAGAAAGGTGATGGGGGAAGGGAGCTCTATATCTTGTGCTTGTTCAATGCAATTTCACAGGAAGTCTGTTTATTTCCCATAAACCTTTGAAGAAGATGAAGTGGTAGTCAACAAGTTCCAGTTGACTTGAAGACAGGGATGGGAAGTCATGGTAAATTTTTGTGCATTTCTGTGTTTAATCAGCATTTAGGACATCCCTACCTTTTCTCCTTGCCATCAATTTTCAGCACTTTCTTGCATAAATCTACCTTTTCCATCTAGAGAAAAGTCTATGGAGTGCCTGGAAAACTTGGACCAACGATTTGGATCTCTTCACTGCTGTAGAAATTGGCCCTTTAAGTACCAAGAGAAAATCTTCATCAGTCCATACAAATGAAGTCAGACTCCCCACAGATCCATGGCTTTCAAAGCTTTCTGCCGCCTTTGCTCTAGTCAAAGGAAATTGTTTACAGCTTCTTTAGACAGACTACGCTTCTCTCTCAACTACACTGTACAGGCAGTATGTCTTAAAAAGAGGCAGCCTGAAAAACAAATGGAGGCTACAGGTTCCATCCCTTGGAGATCATTCTTACCTTCTCCAGCCTTCAAGAATTAAATATCAAAGCCTGCTTTGGAGTTAGGAGGCAACTATGAAGTGCAGATTTAATACCCTTTTTTTTCCTTTTATCAGTTCTGTCTGATCCAGGCTATGCGCATGACTTCCCAGCATGAGTACAAGCCCTTCACTACGTGAAGACATCCCATAGGAAATAGATATCTCAAAGATATAGGTTCTGAACTGGGATGGTGTCCATAGCACTGGCTTCATTGAGCTCACCTTTGACCAAGAAGCATGGTCAGCACACTTTACAAATAGGATTTTAGCCATCACAAAGGAAAATTCTTAACGTAAAATGTAATTAAAGTGAGTTCTTGATATAGCTCTGCTACTGTGTAGGGCCTCTTGCTGAAAAATGTCTTTTTTTCTCCTACAAGGTGAAATCTACCAGAAGAGCAGAAGGACGCTCAGACCATTTAGGAGAAGGTTGACAATCACTCCCTGAGAAGACACAGAGAGAAAGGTCACCAGAGAGGGAGAGGGAGAAGGAAGCAAGGACTGCAGCTGAATTTCAGGTAGAAATAGTAACCAAGAGGAAGAAAGTAGATGGGCTGGTTGGGATTCCAGCTACAAGTAGCTTCATATTGTCCCCTCCAGCTGCTGATTTGAGTAAGGCACTACTGACCTTGAAAATTTGCCTGACATCTAGAGAGAAGCTCAAGCAGAACTCATCTTGGCCATCACAGTTAAAGATAACAAGAAGAGGTTCTTTCAATATATCAATAGAAAAAGGAAGACTAGGGAAAATGTAGGCCCACTAACAAATGAGATGGGCGCCCTAGTGGTGGAAGACACAGAGAAGGCAGAGCTACTGAATGCCTTCTTTGCTTCAGTCTTCACTGATGAAGCTGTCCCTCATGAATCCCAGGCCCTGGAGGCAAGGGGGAAGGTCTGGAGAGAGGAAGAGTTTTCCGCAGTAGAGGAAGATCAGGTTAGAGACCACTTGGCCAGTCTGGACATCCATAAGTCCATGGGCCCTGATGAGATGCACCCGCGAGTGCTGAGAGAGCTAGCAGATGTTATCGCTTGGCCACTCTCCATCATCTTTGAAAGGTCATGGAGAACAGGAGAGGTGCCTGAGCACTGTAGGAAGGCCAGTATCACTCCAGTCTTCAAAAAGGGCAAGAAGGAGGACCCAGGGAACTACAGACCAGTTAGTCTCACCTCTGTCCCCGTGAAGGTAATGGAGCAATTCGTTCTGGATGTCGTATCCAAGCACGTTCAAGAGCAGGAAGTTATTGGAAGTGGTCAGCATGGATTTACCAAGGGTAAATCATGCTTGACCAATCTCATAGCCTTCTATGGCGTTATTACTGGTTGGCTAGATGAGGGCAGAGCAGCAGATGTCATCTACCTTGACTTCAGCCAGGCTTTTGACACTGTCTCTCATAACATCCTCCGTAGGAAACTGAGGAAGTGTGGACTAGACGAGGGGACAGTGAGGTGGATTGAGAGCTGGCTGTGTGACAGGACTCAGAGGGTTGTGATTAATGGAGCAGAGTCGAGTTGGAGGCCTGTAACCTGTGGTGTTCCCCAGGGGTCAATACTTGGACCAGTATTGTTTAATGTATTCATCAATGACCTGGACAAGGGGACAGAGTGTATCCTCAGCAAGTTTGCTGATGATACCAAACTGGGTGGGGTGGCTGACAGCCCAGAGGGCTGTGCTGCCTTCCAGCATGACCTAGACAGGCTGGAGAGCTGGGCAGAGAAGAAGAACCTAATGAGGTTCAACAAGGACAAGTGTAGGGTCTTGCACCTGGGGAGGAAGAATGTCAGGCACAAATGTCAGGCAAGTACAGGGGTGGGCCTGCTGGAAAGCAGCTCTGAAGAAAAGTATCTGGGGGTCTTGGTATACAGTAAATTATCCATGAGCAAGCAATGTGCCCTTGTTGCCAAGAAGGCCAACAGAATTCTGGGCTGCATAGGGAAGAGTGTGGCCAGCAGGTCAAGGGAGGTCATTCTCCCCCTCTACTCTGCACTGGTGAGGCCACAACTGGAATACAGTTGTGTCCAGTTCTGCGCTCCCCAGTTCAAGAGAGACAGGGAACTACTGGAGAGAGTCCAGCGTAGGGCAACAAAGATGATCAAGGGATTGGTGCGTCTCTCTTATGAAGAAAGGCTGAGAGAGCTGGGACTCTTTAGCCTGGAGAAGAGAAGGCTGAGGGGAGACCTTATTAAGGTTTACAAGTATCTAAAGTGTGGGTTTAAGGAGGATGGAGCCAGACTCTTTTCAGTGGTTCCCAGTAACAGGATGAGCGGTAACAGGCACAAGCTGGAACATAGGAAGTTCCGATCAAATATGAGAAAAAACTTCTTTACTTTGAGGGTGACAGAGCACTGGAACAGGCTGCCCAGGGAGGTTGTGGAGTCCCCCTCTCTAGAGACTTTCAAGACCTGCCTGGATGCGGTCCTGAGTAATGTGCTCTAGGCAATCCTGCTTTAGCAGGGGAGTTGGACCAGATGATCTCTAGAGGTCCCTTCCAACTCTGAAAAAAACATTCCGTAAATTCCGTAATCTAAACCAGCATAAATAAATTAAGTAAAAGCAAGCCACTAAATATTGGCGCCAGAGACATGTTTTGCATTGTTCCGTGCATCATGTCCACACTGCGCTCTGCCCATGATCCCAGATCACCCGCACAGCTTGGGAGCATCCAAACTGGGGAAGCCCTCACATCACACCGTTTGTACACTGGTTGTCTCTGGCTGTCTCTGACTTGTCTCAACAGAGACAGTGAGATTTCCCCCCCTTCACCCCCCTCTTCAACTCTGCTGTAAGCCCAAATATTTCTTTTCAAGCAGTGCCCAAGTCCCTGTCTTTTTTTTTCTTTCCCTCTTGGGGATTTGCAGAAGCTCATTTGAACTCCAGTGTCCCTGTACGGGTGCAGTGGCCAGTGAATGCTTTATGTTACAGCGACATGCTACCTCTCAATCTAAACGTGGATTCCTTCCTGCAGAAATATCCATATCTCATGAAGCTGGAAAAGCATGGCCAATATAGAGCAAATAAATCTATCTGCATGTGGACTTTGACTGGTATCAAACTGGCTCATTTATTGCCACAACTCTTTGCTGGGAGATTTTTGTTCTGCTGTAGAGCTGCTAAATTCCCCTTGAGTACTATTAGTGTTGCTGCTTTTTATGTCTCTCTCCATGACACTACTCAATGCAAGTTATAATTAACTCAGAGGAAGTAGAAGGGGATGGACTCTGTCTGTTTAGGGGGAGATGGGTACAGAACGGGAAAAGATCATGCCAAATAACCTTTGGGCTTTCTAGAATCCCCTGAACACTTGGGCCTTGGTTTTTTTTAGACCTCACCTTTCTACTGAGAGGCAGCCCAAAGCCTGTTGTCAGCTGCAAACTACAGCAATCAGGACTGATTTTCGGGGCTGAGGGAGGACTTGAATAACTTGACTTGTAAGACCTTTGTACTGGCCTTTTGCACAAGACCAGTTTTTAGCCTCGGAGAACTACAGAAGCCACCCCTGGCTGAAATCCTAGTATCAAAGGTGAAAATGTGTCTGTTTTCCAGTAACACTGGACAACCCGGAGAACAATTTGTTGCTTAACTATTAAAGATTTAAATGTCAAATGCGGGACCTGTCCTGACTCCCATAGATCCCCACATTTATGCACACAAGCTGGAGGGCTAGTATGCAGCTGAGGCATGCAAAGGCAGGCTGAGAGAGGGTAGCACAGCATTTCTGAAGGTGTGTGCACTTAACAGGATCCTGGCAAGGTTTTTTGCATTTTTTAAAGTACTGCATTGTGGAAGAAGAAAAGGGTAGAAAACCTAGCAAACTAGTGATCCCATTGCACGTGCCTTGGACACAGAAATTATTCCCCTAGCAGCAAACAGTGAATGCCAACAGGACCTTAGTGATCAGCTCACAGAATCCTTGGAAGTCAACAAGAAAAAATAAAGCGTCCTTCCCCCTGCAGGTACATACAGCCATAAGTAACCTCATACAGCTGACTAAACCTACCGAGTTCAGCAGGAGCACTCTCATGTGTACATTGCTCACTTGGGTCTCAGTAACGTACGCTCACAGTCTAAACAGTTCATACTTCTGAACTGTTCAAAAAGTGAGTTTCTGAACCAAGAAGCCATTTGAATAACTAGCATGCTATTTTGATCTGCATTCTAATTTGAAAACTCATCATTATTTACATGATAAACATAAATGGTGCATTTGGAGTTGTTATAGTCCATCATGTAAATCCGTATTTAAGCATTATGAAAAAGAGGATTTGTGACTCAGTAGATCATATTAGCTGTAGAGCAGCTATTCCTGTTGATCAAATCTATTTTCTTGCTGCCCAACATGCATCAAGTCCATGTGATAAAAAATCCTTATGACATATTTACTGCTGTGTGAAATTATGTGGTCATTTTTAATTTCTTTGTATTTTTCCTATAATATTCGAAGCAGCTTGGCATTCTCTGAGAACAGCAGTCTTACTCTAGGTGGCCCTACTTTGATCTCAGCTAGGTGACCATGAGTGATGAGCTCCCATAGGTTTCACAAAGGTTCCCACAAATATTTTCCCCTTCACTTGATGATGCTTGTGATGTTCTGTGGGCATGTCCTCCTCATGAAAAAACATGCCAACTCCACATACTCCTTTCCCAGCCAGAAGACATTAGCTCCATACTCATTTCCACTGTTTTGAGCCATTATCGTACTGATCCATCACACTTGGTCATCACAATAACCTAGTAGGATTTAGAGTTGGTCTCCTTGCCAAGTTGTTCTGCAAACCAATTCAGTAGAAATGAGCTCAGTGGTCTCTTGCCACAACTGCTGCCTGGGGTGAAGGTATCTCCCAAATGCTGGAAAGATCTATACAGCTGGTGCTGAAGGGAGAGTCAATAGCCCTTCTGTCTTGTGCGTGGCACTACATGCTTTTCTTGCTTCATGCTGGGCCAAAAAGACCAATTTCCTTCTTCTTGCTGTTGCTGTCCATGCTGCATCAAATACACGTGCATTCAGACAGGGCTTTAAATGTAAACTAGAGAGATCAGTCTCAGCATTTGGCCATGAGCTGGAAATTTTCCTTCTTGTTTCCAACCCAAGCGCAATCAGAAGATATCTGCGATTACTGCGATTTTATTTATATGGCAGAAAGTTTTGAGGGACTGTTAATGAGCTAATGTTTTTAGGATATTCTTAACTGCCTCCATTTTGTGTGTATTCTCCATGTATGCTGGGTGGGGAGATAAAGGCAGGTTTTTGTCCCCTCAGCCTCTTGCAGCAGAAGTACTCTACATTCTTTCCACTCTCCACTTAGGTCATATTTTTAAGGCTTTTTTTGCCAACTACAGGGAAAGAAACTTCAGTTCAGATCATCAAAGATTTCTAGAAACCAATATATTTATGAAAGCCAATGCTTTGTTATTAAAACTGAGTCTGTCCTTGCAAAGCCCCAACAGTTGTTGCTGCTACCCAAAGCTTCTAGAAGACCCCCACAAATCCATCCCATTTCCATCTTTGATGAGGACAGCAAATAGTGGGGTCCCACCCCCTGGGCTGCTGTGCTTTTTGACCTTCTTGGGTGAAATCTCTCACTGTCTGAAACTGGGAGGCGAGTCAGAGAGAATTGAAGGAACAAGGAAAAGGCAAAGACAAATGAAATGGCAAAATAAGGGCAACGTTCTGCCTAGCAGATGTTCAGTATTCCTACAGTCTTGTTACCTTTGTTTAAATGTTTGAATCAATGCTCTTAGTTTAATAAACAAAACAGATGCAAAATTTGCAGCTAAGTGTTAGAAGTGAATGTCAAGGCACAGCGAGCGATCTGCATGTCCCCTGGGACTGTGTTTTTTGGTCCAGGATGGGAAACCTGTTGTTAGAATTGTTCCCAGATTATATCCCACTGGCCCTGATTACCTTGATGTTGGGGAAATGTCTCAAGGGACGTAAATTGCCTAGAATCATTTGCAACAGCTGCCAGCGACTGCGATTCTATGTTATTACAAAAGCAATCTCCCTTCCTGGGAATTTGATTTGCAAAAATAGAAGAATTATTAGAAATAGAAAGAAAGGTTTTAAAATAAGATCAGTTTCCAAAAACCAGGCTCCCTCTGCCACTACCCTTTTTGACACGAGTATCCCTTACGCTCTCAAAGGGGAATAATTACAGAAGTGACTGTCACAAGATGGTACCTGCTTATGAAAAATAAATCTCTCCCTTGAATTTAGGCAGGCTCGAGTCAATATTTCTTGCAGAAGAAATCTCTCCTTTAAGCTCAGTATATTTTCTGGAACAATGGATATTGAATTGTGTCTGTTAATATAATCACTTGACATCTACCGTTTTGTATATTTCGTGTTCCAGTGAAACCTTCTCTGTATTGCTAATGAAATAATTTTTTTATGTTCTCAATAATCATTATTCTCTTTAATGAAAAGTTAGGGCAGATCTTCCAGTCCTTACATGTGGGAATAATTTCTACCCTCACATTACTTTCTTGAGTAACTTAAGCTGACTTGAGTGAATTAAACTTTTGTAGGAATGGCTTGTTCATAACTTAAGTGCTAATTGACATCTGTTTCAGAACATGACATTCCGGAATAAACCCTACTTTAAGACATTAATGCAATTAAGGGTTTTATAACAATTGGTATAATTATGTTTTGGGTAATAACTAATAAGTCATTGCAGTGGAAGGTAAGGTAATGTTTCCTGCCAGCTGCCTTCAAAAATCCTCTGTCAGAGACAGTGAGAAAGATCTGTCCTGAATCACAAAAAGCAGCTCCCACAATGTCGTGGTTTGGGCTGGTGAACTAAGAGAACAGGAAACACAATACTTCTTTTGTCTCTTAATTTTGAGGCGCAACTAATTCTAGTGCTTGGAAATTTTGGAGTTCTAGTATGACAAAAGAAACAAATCGTTTCATTTTAGTGCCTTTGCAACAGAAAAAGAATCAGGTCCAGATACAGCGGTCAGTCTAATAAATGATTAATAGCTAAAGTGAGCCGCTGGTACTCTATTTCCTATCCCCTGCTCTGCTCCTCTTTAACACTCAGGTAACTGTCAGAAAGGGACCCAGCTATTACAGATGACAAGGGGTAAATGCCTTCGTGTTGTCCTCCAAAGGTTAAGGTTTACCAACCTCAGTTGGAAGCCACAATCTCCAATAACCATTAATCCACTAAACTCCCGTACGAGTGAACATATTTATGGCTGCAGTCACTAAAGGGTGAAATAAAGATTAGTTTTTAGTTAGGAACGCAAAGCTTTTTAGATCAATACAGACCCACTGCTGAAATCAATCTAAAGTTTGGAATTTTTAAGTAAAGATTTACTGGGCTTCCTTGTACAGTTAATTTTCCAAAGGGGGAATAGTCTCAGCAATGTTACATAGTAATCAAATTGAGTAAACACTAGTCAGTTCGTAAACTGACCTCAGTTATGCGCATAGCAAATGAGTGTACAGCAATAAAAACACCCATAATGTGGATAGTAAATTTGCCAATAAACAGGTAAAGCCAAAATGCACATATAGACTAACATGATAAAATATTATTAGCTACATTTGCCTATTTGAAAACATAAATAATCAATAGACATTAATAATGAAGTTGTTCGTGCGTTTCTTTATTACTGTGCATATTAAGTGTTTCAATTATTTCTACTTAGTTTGATAGATAAATGTATATGCACATTTTATGCCTTGAAAAGAATATAGGATTACTCTTCAAAACAAAAGCTACTGTTTAGATGAAAGAACAAGTGGACTGGAAATACACAGCTTGTTATACCCCTCTGCTGTTCATGTTTGATGCATGTATACAATTTATTATGCAATTTCTTGAGATTTGACAAAGTAATTGTCTGGCAAACCATAGCTTTAATGATGGTTTTTCTGCTTCATACAAAAAATCTGAAGGTAGTGTAGGAAAATGACTTAATAGATCAGTGTCTATAAATGCTGTTAATGCATAGTATATATATATGTGCAATGGAAACCTAAGTTATTTTCTGAGTTACCGCACAATATGTTGTGAGATTCCATGTGGTAAATTCGTTTTTTGTCATCAGAGCTACTGCATGAAATCTTATATGTTGAGGTGTAACTTCCGAAATAACTCGGGTCACTGCCCTCGCTTTAGTCTTGGTGTCTGTCACCGGGAGTTCTTGATGGTGGACCAAGGGCTGTGAAGAAGCCTGGGTGTTATAATAGCGCCATGGTAGCTTAAAAAAGCCAGAATTTCCATTGTTAAACCCATTTTAAAGGGCTTGTCGCTTGGCAGTTAAAATCCATTCAGGTCTGAAACCAAAGTCAGGGTGCAATATATAAATTTCTTTTTAATCATATTCGTTTTAAATCATTGCGACTGTTCTTGAGGTAAGGAGCACAGAAATCCTAAAGTTTTATTATTTTGAACACTTTCACAGTCTTTTGTAACTTACATATGTCTAATTTTAAAAAATTAAATTTCTCAGCAGAGGGATGTTCTTCATTTTGCCTGTCTCCCGGTTTTATCATCGGTAAAAGACTATTGGCCAGATTCATAGCTTGTGTGAGCGAGCACTGGGTCCATGAGGACTGTCCCTTTACATCAGCAATGAACCCTTGTCTGATGATGAGCTGTACTTGAATGAAGTTAAAATGGAAACCTTTTTCATTTTTCTCCAGTGTCATTTCTCAGCCCTAGAATATTTGGGCTGTTTATTTATACTTTAGTGTAAATGAGTATGAGGTAATGGGCGGACAAGAAGATGTTATCTCGTGGGCAATAAGTACCTGAAAATCATCCAGGCAACTTGAGCCAAAGGAAAAAAAAAAGAGATGAAGTTCTGGTGACCGGGCTCCGACATCAAGTATCACTTTATTCTATTTCTTTTCGGTTTTTTAGAATTAATGATATATACCCTCATATCTGATTTTTTGCCTCCCACACACAGCTCATGAATGAGTTTGTTGATAACAGGGAAGGCTAAAGTCCTCTGGTACAATCCTCTGGTACAACAGAAATAGAGCTACTATTGATTTCCTCACATTCCCCATTTGGCACTATGGAAATATTCGAAAAGGTGAGGAGAAAACGATTTCCAGCTGTGAACGGTTGGCACATCCTTCGCGCCAAAGCAGACCACAGATGATCAGCTCGTATTCCAAAGCAGACCACAGATGATCAGCTCGTATTCCAAGGCAATGTCACTCAGAGCCAAATACAAGGATGTTTTTATTATGTGAACTAGATACTGGCCTGAAACAGCTGGCTGGTGACAGAGAGGACCTTGCCAGCCATTCAGTGATGACTTCTTTTTGGTTTCTACTGCCTGGGCCAGATTCGAACCAGGAAGCTGGACACAACTGTCCACTTTGCTGAGAAGCAGAGAAACACTTCAGCAACAGGAAGGGATTATTTTTCTGCTCCCATTTTCTCCCTATTCAGAATATCTGCTAGCAAAGTTCTATCTTCCCTGGTGAAAAAAATGTATTTTTACAATGCTACACCAAACCCAGGTTGCTATTTTGCAGTTGGACCTAGTGGAGGGAAGACAGAGGTCCTTGTTTACCTGGATAGCTAGTTGGGTTGAGTCGGAGTCACTACTGAAGTTCACCAAAATCACCCTCACCAACTAGTGAGGATCAACACCAGTTAAGGGAATAATATTTGACCTTCACTGGCTACATAAAATTAAAGATTACCTGGTTTTAATCTCATGAAGACCTGTTTCTATGTTTTGCATTTGTTTTTTTTTCTCTCGGCAAAGTAGCTAAATTGAGTTAGCGGGTTCTGACTTTAAAAATACAGTTTGGAATATGGGGGAGAAGCAGCACATTGACTTTTTCACAATGGTGAACAGGTGTGGTTACTGAGAAAGCGATGATACATGATCTCCGTAGAGAGATCACCTTTTTCCCCTCTGCAGCAGAACAAGACTGTACTATTTAAACACAGGCCTACTATTTAAGCAGCCAGGTCAGAAGGTGCCCTATGTTATCTTAGAAAGACGGAGTAAAGCAAGGGGAGACCATAAACCTTAACTTGCGTTTCCTTTGCTTTTTTATACTAATGTTTAACTTGTGCCCCCCAAAATATATTAACGAATGTCTTGGTAGTCAAAGCTAATGCCACATTTTACCTTAAATCATTATTTCCTCATGAGGGCGTCGACATCCAGTTAGCCCTCTCTGCTACATCCAAGGGGAGGGGACGATATTGGGGCATTTGAAATGGAGCACTGCGGGGAAGATTTCAGTCCCCAGAGCACTTAGATGTGATGGAGAACAAAAGTCTTTGTCAGCAGACTTTGCTTGAAAGGGAATTAAAAAATTTTTCGCAACTCTTCTCTGCCTTAAAAACTGTTAGTGCTCCCTTGGGGCTTGTGAGAGCCACGTTAAACCTATGGATTATGTATTACTTCAGTACAAAAATGTACTCTAAATCTCGCCACTGGAACCTAGCTAGTTCCTGTTGCTCTGAAGCTTGCCCTTTCCCCTGTGTGTCTCAAAATGCTGCCTCGAAAAAACAAGCATCTGGGACGGAGCGCTCTCCCTCTTGGGGATGGCTCCTTGCAGAGCTCGACCATGACTTCAGAGCAATCGCAGTGTCACTTGCCACCAAGGTATCCTCCTCCTAGTTTTGCAATGAGTCCTGTGTGCACCAGGCTGGGAAAATTCAACCAAAGCAAATGGCGAATGCAGACACATGTCCCATGTCAGGAAAGCATTCCCTTTGAAGGGAGCACTTAAGAATATGCTTAAATGCTTTCCTGAACAGAAATGGACTTAAGCACAAGAGAGTATCCCTTAATTGGGAGTTCAGTGCAGACACAATCACTAAAGCTCGTATTATGTGCCTGAAAATCGAGTCCCAGAGCGTAAGCTTTTCCGAGTGATGGTTAGAGGGTTCCTAGTTGTAGCATGGTTCTGTACAGAAGGATTTGCTTAATCCACCTTGCTTTTAGATTGCAATTTCCCCAAGCTTAGCTGCTTCTTTTAACAGTTCTGAGTTTTGCTCCCCCCAAAGTTATTTTAATGATGCTTTCAGAGGCAATACCTTATATTTTGATTTTTCAGAAGCTACTGGTTTTCTACAAACTTTATTCATATCATCTTGACTGCACAGCATTGCATCGAATGATTTTTTTTTTTATGTAGTTTACCCTATTGCCTTTTTGGGGACTGCGAGAGGAGGAAGAACAGTTTGTCTTTTGGTGCTCTTGGGATCACTCATTTAGGGTCCTGTTTAGCAGCTCCCAGTCCATCCCTACCAGAGCTTTGGGTAAGCAGGGGAAAAGTTTGAGTACTTAATGGCATTATGACTCCTTGTTACAGAAAAAATTCTGTTCTGTATACATTCAGGCATAGAAACAATACTTCACGATATGTCTGTATGTATACATAAAACCAGTCAGTATTCCTGGAGGAATCTCAAAGCACCAGGCAAGCATGGATTAAGCAGGACACAACACAGGCCATCAGGATGCCTGTGATACCTCTGGGGCCAGTTGTGCCAGTCTCTAGAGCCACACAGTTGTGGCAGCCACTGGCATAACAAGCGTAATAGTAAACATTCAAAAATATCCGGCTGGGGGTGGAGCTGGGCAGATGTGCTCAGCAGGGCCGATGGACCACAAGCTGGGAGAGCCTTGGACTGCACTAATGAAAACCCTTTTTAGCATTTGCTAACTGAAGCACAGAGATATTAAAGGATGCACCTGGGTCAAGGTTGCTACATCTATATTGTTAGACTCAAGATAACTTTTGATTTCAGGTCTCTCTCCCTCCCAACTCCTTGTAATGCCTCACATGTCCTCTGTTTCCAGGGAAAAAGCCTCAACAGGGAACAGCCAGGCACCTGTGAGCTTTGGATGGCTCCCAGGCTCTAACCCCAAAGTGTGCAAGCCAGTGTAGGTACAATCGTTGTGTGCCAGTGGTGGGAATCCACATGTCCAGACTCGTGGGGCCCTGGCCCCTAATCACTGCAACCTCCCAAGAACTTCCACTCCTGCCCTACTCCTAAACTGACACTACTTGTCAATGGATGAAGTGGGTAGTTCATCTGTACTGCAGGAACAGTGAGGCTGTGATGCCAGGTCACTTCAGAAGTGCGAGCTTACAAACTTACACACCAGAAACTTCAGGGTGGACTGCACAACAGTGTTTGGCATGAGTAGCTATTGGCAACAGCCAATACTGCTGTTGCTCATCTATTTGTATAGTACTTGTACTACAAAAGGCACGTGTGTCCTCAGATCTGTCCAAACAAATAGTATGGCATTTTGCCCCACAAAAATGATCCAGCTTACCTGTAGTCTTTACCACTCTGGAAGGCCCCCAGGAGAACGTTCTTCTCCTGAGTTGAGAGAGACCATCCACATACAGGTGGCTCTGGTGAGCGCTGTCATCTCTGTTCTACCACGTGAAATGCAACAGTGGCAGAAATGCGGACTGTTGAGAGAGTTCAGCAGGCCAGACCACACACAAAAGGCAATTGCTGTACCCCAAACAGGGGAGCCAGCTGAAGCCCTGTTTCCAACAGCAGTCTCAATGACAAAGGGGCAGGTGTTCAGAATTGGCACTTATTTTTGTTCTTAATAATTAAGATACTGCGCATGTAACTTGATTTCTGAGCTGTGCCAGGATATCAGTGTATATTGCAACAACAAAATCTGCAAAAAAAACCCCAGAAAACATCAGTTGTTGAGAGATATGTTTCATATTACAAGCACAGATAATAAGGGGGTTCTAAATTTCTCTTTTTTATAAAATTACTCTTAGTGAAAAGTGTTTACTGTGCTTATTTATTGAGTTTGTTCCCTGGGATTTTAATGACAATGCGTTATACTTTCTTGATGAAGGCCCCTTCTGCATGAGGACCTCTTCCTTTAATTGCAAGATGTGACTCTCTTCCTTTGGCAGTATTGACCTTCCTACTACCATCCTCTGCAATGAGGCTTCAGGAAGTTGAGGAGTTTGCGTGGAAGGAAAGAGACGAGCTAAGGGAAGACAAGTAAAAGCACAACATCTACTAACCTCTGGCTTTGAAAAGATGAAAGCATGGGCCACTGCCCGCTGATGTTTGGAAATCGTGCTTAGGGATAGAGCCCTAGAGCTATGACAGGGAAGGCTCGGGAGTTAGTATGTGTTCGGTGCCTCGGGAGAGATGCTCTTTGCTCCCAGTGTTTTCCCTGAAGTCTGTGATGGTCTTAGGCTTATAAGGTAGAGACATGAAGTCCCTGCTTAAACCAAGTACATCTAGTTTTGCTCCACAGGGAAAAAAAAAAAAAAACCAACCTGTAATTTTACATGGTGCAGGTCAGAGAGTAATCGCAGAAGAAAAAAAACCACGCCATTTTCTGCTAACAGCTGCTGCCTATAAGGGAGGAACTTTAATTTTCTATTTTGCAGATATAATGTATAAAACTTTGAAAAGTATCCAAGTGAGTTAGAAACTTTGAAGTCTCCCTTCAAAAGTGCTCAAGACCATTTAGAAAATACCATACCCAGGACTTCTGGAAATACTTATCCAACGTAATTCATGAGTGACCACAAAGTATATATATAAGTAAGACTGAACTTTATTTTAACTTGAGTTAGTGTAGCAAAGGTAAATAAAAATTAAAAAGGTCCTTTCACAAATGAGCAAAACATACCAGTATGCTAGTCCCAGAAACTTGCTACACATTGGCACAGACATATTTTGGCAGCTTACAATGGTATAAGAGTGTGTGACACATCAGTCAGTGAAAACTGATACAAAACCCCATGGGGATTACAGCCATTACAGCAGTAAAGTTCAGCAGCACAAGCATGATATAAAAATTGCTCTTCCCATCTACTACAGTTGGGAGACAACTCGCCTCACCGAAGACACCAGCTACTATCAAAATGGAGGCATCTTGTAACTCACATTTCTCTTCACCTGAACAGTCAAAATCTGTGTGGCCAACAGGGTACAGCCGAGAGGAAGGGGAGGCACAACAGGAGCAAAACAAAGAAAATGGTTTTAGAAGCAGCATATGATGGTGTCATTCTGTTGGGAAGAATACCATGCCCTAAAACACCAGCTGTCTAATCTCTCTTGGAAATTTCTTGCAGAAATAATTGATGTCCAAGGGAGGAGGAAGGGAGCTATCTGGTGAGGAAAAACAGAAAGGTATGGCAGAATTTCTTTCAGTTCCAGTCCTTTGCATTCCTGAGCAATCTCACTCCAGCTCTGTAAACGCATTGGCATCCTTGGCCAAGTCAAACAGAAAGACCATAAGATCTGGCATTCAAAGTTCCACTCCTGGTGTGTATTTGATTTAACGGGAGCCTGAGTATTACCTGGGAAAGGGGATGGCGCTCATGGCTTTCACACTAGGTAAAACTTTCTGTAAGTGCTTGCTCCAGTCTCCTTTCATGTGCATTTCATTCAAGGGCATACATTCCACCTTTTTTTTCTGTTCTTTTTTTTTTTTTGACAATTGGAGGTTTGACAACAGAAGAACAGAGCTATAAATGTGAGGGTGCAATATATCATGAGATAAAGTGTGGAGAACATGTCCTCTACTGAAATGCCCCTTGGTGGAAAGAAAAAGCCCAAAATGCCTACAATGAGAATACCTTCTGCTTCTTACAACTATAAAGGAGTAAAAGCCAAAACAAAGCCCCAACCCATGGGCCGTGCTGTGCACGTTTCTAGGGTATCAGCTCTGGCAGAAAGTTGAAAGGTTATATTTGTGAAATAGCAGCTGCTTTCCTGCCATTTGATTCAGGCTTCTGCATTGCAAAGTCTCGAAACCGAAAGACAAATCTGACAATATGCTAATCTTCCAATAAAAAAAAAATGTGACTTCTGAACCCTTATCTGTTGAAGAGCTGACAGTGAAGTTCAGAGACGGTTGTCTAACCAGACAAAACGATAGAGAAAATATGCCTTCAAACAAGATCATAAATCTTGAACAGTGCAGGGGAACAAATGTAAAGGGAACGTTTTACCACTAACACCATTCAGTAGCCTCACTTTCTTTCTCTCCCCTCCACCCCTCCAGCCTCATCATACTTGCAAGGAAGGAGGATGTATCCTGTCAAAGCAATAATATAAATACAAGGGGCATGGGGGGGTGGGGGCCAATATATTGGGTACTGAAATCAGACATTATTTCCATCACATCCGGGGTGCGGGGGGAGAGCAGAGACACAAAACAAATACTGTGCAACCTGAATAGAACAGACTTACCCCCCCCCCAGCAACACACACACACACTCGCACACAAAAAGTTTGCATATTGCACAGGGCGCTTGAAGATCATAAATCTATGCATGAGAAAGATGTAGTGGAAATTTTTGGGGGGATTAGAGTTTATTTTTGTCATCTCTGTGAGACAGCTACTCATTCATCCAGATCACAGCTAAGAAAAAAGCTGGTCACAGAAATTAGCAGTTTCAGCTCAGCAGCAAAGTCGCCAGCCTGTGAAGGCAGAGAGAAATTGACTAATTAGCAATGCGCACTAAAACTTGACGGTTCTTTATAGAGAGAGAGAAGAGAGAGGGAGAGCGAGAGGGAGGGAGGCGGGGGGGGGGGGGGGGGGGGGGCTCGCTTTTTCCCCTTCTTTCTTCCAAAGATGTTTGAAATCGCAGTCATTTACGCTCGACAATTTTTACAATAGCCTTGAGCCATAATTTTGCGAGTCTCTCCAGCATCCATCCCCCTGTATGGTCTCTCTCCACTGGCCATGCACGACCGTTTCTCTCCCCAACCGTGGATTTCCTATTACTCTCGTTACGACTCACTGAGCCCCAGGCCCAAGGATAATGATGTGTTGTTTCTTGGTAGCATAATTTGTCACACGTACATTTTTTCTTCTTCTTCTCTTGCAGAAAGCTCTGCGCTCTCTCTCTCTCTCTCTTTCTCTCTCTCTCCTTCTCTCTCTCTCGTACATTTTCTTGCTGTTGCTAATTCATGGTGATCAAATGATGTACGACAAAATAAATTGTAAAGAGTGACTGCTCCGAGTTGGGAACCAGAAGGTTTTTTTTTTTCTTTCTTTTCTCTCCCTCTTTTTTTTTTTTTTTTTTTTTTGGAAGGAGCGAGCAAACCTTTAAAAAGGAAGGACAATTGATTTTTTTTGGGGGGGAGCTTAAGTGAACCTTTACTTTGGCAGCTGGTTGTGGAGCAGGTAAGTTTCTGGCCTTGTGTCTAACCGTCTCTGTGCATTTTCTTGTGTCTCCCGATTTGTTTGTTGCTGGGGGGGGGAGAGGAAAGGGGTGTCTGTGTGTGCGGGTGTGTGTGCTGGAAGTGTGTGCGGGGGCGGCGGGGGGGCAGTTGTGTAACGAACGCGTTTGCAGAATAAACTCCGATTGCAAGAAATGGGCAAAACGAGGAAGAAAGAAGGGGAGGGAGAAAGAGGAGGAGTGTGTGTGTGTGTATATATGTGTGTGTGCATGTATGTATGTCTGTCTGTGTGTGTGTGTGCGGTGCCGGGGGGGGCGGGGGGGGGGGGAATGACCGGGTCCACTTAAAGGGAGAGGCTCCGGGAGGTTTCTGTAGCCGGCGGCGGGGCGCGGAGCGGGGCTGAGCGGCGCCGGGGCAGGGGAAGCGGCTGCAGGCAGCCCCTCGCCGTGCCGATAAATGGGGCGGGGGGGGTGGGGGGGAGGACGAAGGGAGGTAGAGGAAGCCCAGCGAGGAGCGACTGAGCGCGCTGCAATGGCAGGAGCGGGTCTCGGCGGGATCCCGCTGAGGAGGAGGAGGAAGAGCAGCGGCGGCGGCGGCGCTCGGCGGGGCGGGATGCGGCCAGCGCGGGTCGGTGGCTGCGCAGCCCCCGCAGGTGCGGCCGCGGTTCGGGGTTGCCCCGCCGATACCCCCCCGCCTTCCCCGGGCTGGGCACACGGGGCCGGGGCGGAGGAAAGGGGGGGATGCGGAACGGGGCCCGGCCGGACCGAGGGGCGGCCGGCCAGGGCCCTGCTCCCCGCCGCCCCTGTCCTTCCCCCAACTTGAACTTCACGTAGTTACCGGAGTTACGGCAGCGGCGCCGTCTGCTGCGAGGAGGAGAAGGGAGCCGGGCAGGACAGCGGCGGGCGGCCCCTCGCAGCTCCCCCCCTCCCGGCCCCGGGGTGCGAAGTATTGAAAACATCCTCTCCCGGCCCCGTCCCCCCCGCCTTGGGGCGGAGAAGGCGAGGTGGGGGGGGTCAACTTCGCTGCCGGGCAGCGCCGTGGTCCCCGCCCCGGGCACACTGCCCCCCACCCCCCCCCGGCCCCGGGGACGAAGCGGGTCCCGGTGACGCCGAGTTGCCAAAGCGGGCGGAGGGGCCCGGGGGCTGGCAGGGCTGCTCGCCTTCCCGGCAGAGTTTCAGTCACTTGGTAGTTTCTCTGGGCATCGCGGAGTTTGATGGGGGAAGGGGCGGGGGGGGATTATTTTGTGCGTGTTTGATTGCTGGGGTGGGGTGTGTTTTTTTGGGTTTTTTTTTGCGGGGGGGGGGGGGGGGGGAGCTCAGCTTTGAAAACGTCCGCGGTTTCCTCACTTTCCTCACTCCTTCCTTGGAGAACACCCAGGAGGGTGGAGAAGGCGGGGGGGTGGGGGTGGGGGGGCGAAAAAATATATCTCTTCCATCCCTCCCAAGTTGCGGCCCCTCCGAGCGAGCCCGCCCGGGGGGGAACGGGGGCGGGGCGGCTCGGCGGGCAAGCGGGAGACGGTCCCCCGGCTGCCCCCCCCCCCCCCCCCCCCGCCCGCCACACGGCCGGGATGCGCCCTCCGGGGCCTCTAAAAGCTCTGTGTTTATTGTTGTGTCGTCCCGTGTGTGTGTGTCCCCCCACCCCACCCCGCTCTCCTCCCCACCCCTCTGCCCAGGTTGGAGGAGGGTTTAAAAGGCAGGTGTGTCGGCGGCCGCTCGCCATGTCCAGATCCGGGGACAGGACCTCCACCTTCGACCCCAGCCACAGCGACAACCTGCTGCACGGCCTCAACCTGCTGTGGAGGAAGCAGCTCTTCTGCGACGTGACCCTGACGGCCCAGGGCCAGCAGTTCCACTGCCACAAGGCCGTGCTGGCCTCCTGCTCCCAGTACTTCCGATCCCTCTTCTCCAGCGGCGGCGGGAGCGGCGGGCACCCCCACGCTCTGGGGCTGGGGCCCGGCGCCCAGGACGGGCTGGGGGGCCCGCCCAAGGAGCCGCCGCCGCCGCAGCCGCAGGAGGAGCCCGGCACCCCGTCCTCCTCCCCGGAGGACAAGCTGCTGGCCAGCCCGCGGGCCATCAACAACCTGGTGCTGCAGGGCTGCTCGTCCATCGGGCTGCGACTGGTGCTGGAGTACCTGTACACGGCCAACGTGACCCTCTCGCTGGACACGGTGGAGGAGGTGCTGTCGGTCAGCAAGATCCTGCACATCCCGCAGGTCACCAAGCTGTGCGTGCAGTTCCTCAACGACCAGATCTCGGTGCAGAACTACAAGCAGGTGTGCAAGATCGCCGCCCTGCACGGCCTGGAGGAGACCAAGAAGCTGGCCAACAAGTACCTGGTGGAGGACGTGCTGCTGCTCAACTTCGAGGAGATGCGCGCCCTGCTCGACTCGCTGCCCCCCCCCGTCGAGTCGGAGCTGGCCCTCTTCCAGATGTCCGTCCTCTGGCTGGAGCACGACCGGGAGACCCGCATGCAGTACGCCCCAGACCTGATGAAGCGCCTCCGCTTCGCCCTCATCCCGGCGCCGGAGCTGGTGGAGCGGGTGCAGTCGGTGGATTTCATGCGCACCGACCCCGTCTGCCAGAAGCTGCTGCTGGACGCCATGAACTACCACCTGATGCCCTTCAGGCAGCACTGCCGGCAGAGCCTGGCCAGCAGGTGAGGGGGGCGGCGAGGAGCTGGGGGGGCGGGGGGGGGGACGACGGCACCTTCCCTCACAGGCGGCTCCTGGCCGCGGGAGGTTAGGGGGGGTCCCCGCAGGGCGCAGGGCCGAGCCGGCGGGGGCCGGGCAGGGAGCCGGCGGGGGCCGGGCCGGGCGCCCTCCGGCGGGGCAGGGGGTGGTGGCGGCGGCCGGGCCGGGCGGCGGGAGCCCGCCCGCCGCGGCGGCTGAAGGGCGGCGGCGGGGTCGGGTCGAGCTGCCCGCCCCCGGCACAGCCAAACTTTTCGTCCCCTCCCCTCGGCCCGGCGGGGCCGCGGCGTGTGGGGGGGGGGGGCGTGCGTGTGTGGCGGAGGCCGCGTCCGAGGGCGGGAGGCCTTCTCGGAGGCGGCCGGCGGGGCGAGCGGCCGCGGGGCCCTCGGCTGCCCCGGCCTGGTGGTGGCGGCGGCGGCAGGTCCCTCAGCCGTCGTGGCTGATCCGTCGGGCTGGCGAGTGAATGTGGGGCTTCAGCGTGCCTGTGGGGAGCCCGCGGCTTGGGAACCTGTTGTAATTCATTTATTACAGGCCATATTTATTTATTACACACACCCCACCCCACCCCCCCCAGTGTTACTCCTTAACAAGGAGTTGTGTCTTCGGGGCGTTTTAAGCTGTGATACCCAAGTCCTAAATCTAATTAATTATCTTCATAAATAACCGCGTTACTGGCGCGCACCCTGGTATTTGCTGATGTTCGGGCGATGTCCGTATTGTGCGTGGAAACTTGTGACTTCATAGTCCTTACATCCATGACATGTCAGTTATTTTCATTTAATAAGGTAATGAATCATGATGTCAAAGACTGACAATATGAGGTTGGTGTTAGGGACTGAAAGCACAGGATGTAGTTTAAAGAGCAGTAAATATACCTGAAATGAAGGGGATATTTATTTTTCTCCTTTTATATACTTCATTTTGTTCAAAAATGGAAAGAATACCGTCTTCCAAGTATAGTGGCACGGTAGCGCAGAAATCAAAGCACACTTTGTATTATTCGGCTTTTTAACTAATAGGTGGATATTATTAATGACTTAGCAGCGAGGAAAACTAGTACGTTATTAAATATTTTAGATAATACGCTCTCTTAGCATTAATGCAGAGGATTCTTTATATCTTCATGTAATGGGTACCCTGATGATTTAACTTTGGAAATGCTGTGCCTTCTTTTATTATCTTTGGTTAGCTTGCTGTGTTAGTGTTTTGTCGTGCTTATCACCTTGCTGTCTAACCTATTCTCACTCCAAAAATCCTACAGTAAAAAACGAACACCAGCATTTTGCAGTGTAAAGTATTTTTTGAGCTGCCGCCGTTGTAGCTGGCGCGTACCCTTTGCATTTCAATATTCAAAACTGTTGACTTTTTCAAAAATGCAAAAACCCACCACCACCTCCTCCGTTGAGATTCTGCACACCGCCGGGGGCATGCCGGGGCTCGTGTCCTGGTGGATTGCTGAGATACCAGCCGGCTTGGTTCAGTGAAGATACCTTCCAGCTTCACTGGTCCATGTCATTTGAAGGATATGTAGTGGTGTTCTGACCACTGAATGCTTACAAGTGTCATGGATGCTGCAAGAATCTGATACCCCTGGTGCTGGGAGCTGGCTTTGCCTGTAAGCGGGAACGTACACAAAAGGATCGCACTTTAAGTAGACCTAGATTAGGCTCTGAGTCACGCTTACTTAATGATTTACAGGGGACTCCAAATAGCACAAATAGCATGTTTTTTATTTGTAATAGGTCTGCAGGTCTGTACAGACAGTGGTATTTCAGAGACCCTTAACCGTAGCGGGTGAAAACCTAGCATCACCTTCTCAACTTTAACGTGTGTTTAATGACAGCGTCGTAACTAGCTTCTCTTGGTTGAGTTCTTTGGGGGTGGTGAAATCAGAGCAAAAACATTTAGATTTATTTATAAGCTGACGCTAGAACTTACTCAAAATGTTAAAATGTTGGAGATGTTGAAATGCTCTGTGATACAGAATGCAATTGCTATATTTTCATTTTTGGTCTTGGATAATGTTCCTGGGAATTCACAAAGGTCACAAAGGCCCATCTTTGGATCTTAATCACTTTCAGATTTCATCAGGCTGTGTAAGTGTACAAATGCCTTCTTAAACACGAACGAAGAAACAAGAGAAACATACCCAAGCCTAGAGAGATTTCCAGACTTGTCCTTCCTGTTACTCATAGTTTCTCTAAAGTTGCAATTCTAACAGGTGAACACTCATTCAGTACAATTTTTTTTTAAGGAAGAAAATCTACAAAGACTTCCTTAAGTTACTAATTTGCAGAAGGAAATCTTAAAAGTAACAAACAGTGAAGTACCTTGTGCAAATAGATAAATATTATTACACAGAGAAGGACTTTAAAACTTTGATTACCTTTTCTGTGAGCAGTGGTGACCTTGGTAGTTTGGAATTTGAAGTTTAATGAAAGGTCATTCACAAAAGATTCACATGTCTTTAGAAAGAGATTAACTGTTCTTCTTGTGCACTGTAATATCTACTACATGGTACAGTATGGCTTGGTGAGAAATAAAAGCAGCAGAGTGCCATAGCCGCCTACTAACAGCCTGTTGAAGAAATTAGGAGAATCACACTCACAATTAGAACTTGCAAATAACTTTTCTGTGTTTTTGCAAAGAATAATTATTTTTTTTTTGTAACGTGCTACTTTAAAAAAGTGTGTACGTACATATCCATATGCACAATACCACTTTGGAGTGCTTTGGAAATGGGGCTACTTAACGTTTCTTAAGCAAAACAAGTATAATAGGAAGCTCAAAATATGGTGATTCTCCTCTGAAATGTAACTGTAAAAAAAGCACTGGTTGTTTCTTTAAGCTTGTTCTTTATGTGGTAAATCACATGTGCTCACTTTTTGGCCAAACACAAGTTTTTGTTGTTGTCAGGGCTGGAGGAAGGCGGTTTTGGATCATAGTAGTCAGTCTGTGCACTGTGAGCAGGATCATTTATAAAGTTTGTGCTACAGGTACAGATCCTGCAGCCCAAGTGATGCTGGGGCTGGTAGGTACCTGGGTTGTGTTTTGTGCCGCAGTGAAAAAACTCTGTTTACCTGCAGGTAGAGCAAATTTTTATTTTTTTTTTTTCATGAAATTTCCTGAGGAAACACTTGAACACCCTGATGCATTTTTTGTAAAATAATTTTTCAAAGTCCGTCGACTAAACAATCATCGTTTAAAAAATTGAGGAATGATGTTCCTGATTTATGAACCTTGACGTGTATTCTGAGGCTTAGGACTTTCCCACGGTGGGGAGGGTGTTTTGGCTCTGATCTGGCGTTTAATCAGGTGCTCAACTCTAAGCAAAGTTAGTAAGTCTGTTGACTTTGACTTCCCTTTTCCAGGTTCATGCTGGAGCTTTCTGGCCTCTGTGGTCCTCACCTACCATAGGGCCTCAGCACACAAGCCGTTATTAAAGGTTCTTGAGGCACAGTCCGTTTTGACATCAGTAGGAAAAATCCCAGTGGTTTGAGCATGGAGTGGATTTGGCCCATCATGGTGACCGTGAACATTAGACTTAAATTGTGTTTGTCTGTCCCTGAGAGACACAGGTAGCTCCCTGCTGTGTCATGTTCTCTGTAGTTTTGGGAAGGAAATGCATTTAGATAGAGGAATGTTCATCTTCCTGTTATTTATCTGACTCTTGGGACTTCACTGGAGTATTGAGTTGATTAAAATGTCTCTGTGCTTTATTGTGTAACATAATATATTTTATATAACACATGGCATGTGTTTTCAATTTTTAAAAAGTTCTGGGTTAGAGCATTACCATGTTGCTGGAAAGAATTTCACTTTTGAAGATGAGTGAGCTAGTGAGAATTATTATTGCTTCCATGTTTACTTGCAACAATGAAAATGGTTAAAAACACATCACTGCTATGAAATGCCTGGCTTTTAACTTTAGTTTTGCTTGTGCTAATGCACAGTATAGCTGTAGACAGAGAACAGAGCAATACAGAAAAAGATATTTAAATTGTGGGGCTTATTATTAAATGTTTTACATAAATTTTTTTGCCTTTTTATAGACATTGCCATGATTTTATGGTTTCGCTCGCCTGTAACAATTTACGATGACTTCTGTCCCAGATAGGCATGAGAAGATAGGCTGGGTGGGAAGAGGCAGCCCCTTACAGCCTGGGAGTTGTTTTGTCGGCTGCAGGACACACGTAGCTCCTTTCCACATCCATGGGCGTTTGGGCTGGCCTGCTCCTTCCAAGATTTGCAGGCAGAGCAGCAGTTAGATGTCTGTACAGCTGCATCCAGTACCTGAAGGCAGAGGGGAGTTGAGGAAAGTAAAGCTGTGAGAGAGGGGAAAATGCAGAAAAAGAAAGGAAAGGAATTGAGATACCCCAGGGGAGAAGCAGGACGTAAATAGCAGAAGCAAGGAAGTACAAATGAGGGAAAAGGGGAGAGAAGAACAGTTTTGAAGGGAGAAAAGTGAAAGAATAGGATTCCAAACAGGAAGGGAGACAAGCAAAACAAAAAAGACCCAGGCAGATAAAAAGAAAAGAGGGAATGAAACAAAAGGGGGGAAAAAACCCCCCACTAATTCTTGGCAGAAACAGCATCAGTTGTCGATAAGAACTGAGTATTTCAGTTTCTGGAAAAGCTATTTCAGATGTGGGGGAGGAAAAATGGCCAGGGATCAGGCAAGTGACCTGAGATGGGAAAAGTCGTAGGCAGGAAATATGGAATTAAAGAGTAAAAGAGAAAGGAGGGAAATAAAAAGACAAAGAGATAAGAAGGCTAAGCCTGACCGTGCTTTTTTCTGGGTTCAGCGATGTCCCAGCACGTTACAGACCCAGCTGTTTTTTTTGTACTTTTATTCCCTGGACTGCTAGACCTCGGGGAGATGAGAAGTGCAAATTCTGGTCCTGCTGAAGCTAACTGTATAGATTTTTATTTTTCTTTCATTTCAGTGGGGAGATGGTGTCATCCAGACTGTTTGGTGTTAGGCAATATTAGTGAAAGTGACAGTAAATGAAACAGTGACAGGTGATGAAGATGATAAGACCAGTTTTCACTCAGTAGAAAGGTGGTAACTGTTGATGAAGAAGGAAAATGTAAAGCAATGAGCAGCATGAGACACTAGCATTTACGTGGAAGACACACATACCCAGTCTGTTTTACTATCTACAGAGGAGATTAAAAATGTGAAGAAACTGGTTACATCCCTTGGCGATTAAATAATTTCCTTCGTGAATATACCACTTGTCTACAAATCTCACTGACTGTAGTTCAGTTTGACCTCTCTTTCTGCTAAGATTTTTTGTAGGATCCCAGTAGGGCGTTTGGTGGTTGATAAAAAAAAAAATGTGCTTATTTTTTCACGGAAATAAATTGTTGTGTGTTCTAGTAACAGCCACCTGCCTGTCTCTTTGTGATCCTGACACCAATATTTGAATTTTTAACTAATATTCTTACTCATGGTTAATTGCAAGTGAGAAATATTTCAGACCCCAAATTAACATCCAGATAAAAAACATACCTTAAAATGCATGTGAATTATTAACATTTGCATTACGGTGTGGGTGAAGTGAATGTGAAGCTCCGGTTTATTTTACTGGGCTTTGGATCAGGTCCTACGTGCCTGAACTAATATCAGTAAATTGTGCCTGTGCCAGGACTCTCTCGGCTGAGCTGCGGAAGGGAGACTGACACATTAGAGGCTGCGGGGAAGTGAACCACAGACCTATAGTCAGTTTAATCCTAGTTAGTCTCACCTACTTGCCTTACTTGCCTTACGTGCATTCATTTGCCTTAGGAGCCAGGCTAGTGCTGAGGTGTGAGTGGAGAGATGTCGAGCATCCAAGAGGGAGGGAGGCAGGCCCGGAGCTCAGATTACTGTCAGGGGCAGCACCATTGTCCAAAAAGGAGTGCTGTGGGTCAGGGCAGTCCTTTGAAGACTACTTAAAATGTGTATGTCCTGGCTGGTAAAATCCTTGAAACCTGTGGTAGCATTGGTGATAGCCAGTTATAGTACTCATTAGGAGAAACATAATTTATAAAGAGTATTTAATGGTCTTTCTTATGGGCAACCGTCTTCCAACAGCTGTAGATGGAGAAAGGGTGCCAGGTGTCACATGTGGGTACTTTCCTTCCCCTGCCAGCAGGTGTCTTGGTCAGAGGTACTAGCTGGGGTAGTCTCCTTTGTGAACTGCCAGCCTCTCCTGATTTATGTCCTTAGGTGACATATAGTCCAAATACCTCCAGCTCCCTCTCTACCTCCTTCCCTCTTTTGCTCCAGAACATCAAAATCCCCCACTTCAAAGCCTTCAAAACCTTTTGAATGTCCAAACTATTTGTTTTCCCTTATCAGTCTGCCTCATAGGCTCCTCCTTGCTCCCAGGCCACTCTGACAGATAGGGCTCTTCCCCACATCTGTCCTACCCAAGCTTCACCTCCGCCTGCTCCTTCTTCGATCCTCTGCTGCCGTGGCCCCTCGCTCCTCAGTGCCCCTTCCACCAGGCTCCCTACCTCACACGTACTGATGCCGACTGCTCCAGACCTCTCAGCTTGGATTTCCAGAGGCCGCTGCAGCTGGTTGGGCTGTGCTGCTCCTCGGCTTTCCTGCCCTTTTTAGTACTTGAAGCAGCTTCCTCCCTCTCCAAGGCTGCTACAGCCAGCTAAGCTGGTCCTTCTCCGGCAGGAGTGACGCCTGCTTTTGCTTCTTGCAAAAGGATTGGGAATGCAGGCGCAGGCTGCATTTATTAAAATTCACCTGGCAGAATACTGATGGCGGAGTAATGCAAGATGTAAAACCTGGTATAGCTGGTGCTGGTGCACAGGGTGCCAGTGGGGTTGCTGTTTGCACCTTTCTCCCCTTCTATATTGCAGGCACACAGAGATGTATCTGTATCTCTGCTCTTTTTCGGAGAGGGGAAGTCTCACTGGATCTCAAGTCGCCTTGTTCTAGAGGGAAAATGAAGATAACTTAGAAAAAGTAATCTTGCTAAGCCACTCAAACCGAGGGCAAAGTGCCTGGGAAAATAGTAACTTCCTTCTCAAATGCTGTACTTCAGCAAAGGTGCCACTTTCCACCACCTGCGACAGCCTGTGCAACTCATTTACAAATCTTGTGGGTTCCTAAAAGAGTGGATCTGTCTCGCATGAGGTCCTGTGCTGTTCTTACCTGTGCTTTGGCAGCACTGTCTGGGACTGTCCTGTCAGGGAGAACGTGAGTCACAGCTGGTGCAGAGCCTCCTGGAAAAGGAAATTCCCTCTGAAACAAAGTCCTGGTATGAATTACACTTAGGGTGTACCGTTTACAAATGGGGTGCTGTAGGATCATGGTGAACATCACACAAACCTGTCTGCCTACATGTCCTACATGAGGCTTTTGTGGTTCGCTCTTTGCCTGATGCTCATCCCCTTCGCATGGAGAGAGAAGATAGAGGAGAGGGTCTTTGAAGGCAAATGATGGCCTGGGGTCACTGTAGTTTTTTCCTTACAGCAAAAGAATACGGAGTCTGTAACTGCTGAGCAGTAAATGGAACAGAGCTGCGATGCTGTAGTTGTTTGGATTTATACTCAAAGAAAAAGTACAGTGAGCCCTGGGGGCAAGGGGAGTGAGGAGAGCAAACCTGGAACACAAAATCAACAGAAAATAATTTGCCAGGAAAAAAGCTTTGGTTCTGTTAAACTCACGTTATGGAAAAAATCCTCATAATCTGTAAAAACACCATTTTATCTTTTCAAACAACTCTGCTCTGAGTGTTTTGCAAAAAATCAGAGCAGTTTTGTAACTATCAGTTTGTTGTCATCCTTTGCAAAGAATGGCCAAAAAAGATTGAGCATGGAAGTTAATAGGAATCGTGGATGAAAGTTTTGAGCTGGACTCCACCACTCTGTAAACATCTCTCTGTTGTTGGTTTTGTTGAAGCAGATCATGATAAACCAGTATTACTGGTTTGCCAAAGGACCATCTAAAGAAATTACAGCATATGGGAAGTTGAAATCCATTAGTAGATACTTCCTGGCATCATTTTTCATATTTGATGCCTTCCTCAAATTTTCTTTTAAAGACTGTCATGCCGAGTACTTAGTAGTCAACACTTCTTGCTGTATTCTTGGAAAGCAGACAATAAACTTTGAGCAAATATTATCAGCTGCCAAGTTCAATGGAAACAGGCGGTTTGCACTGGAGCTGGAAGTAAATAGAAGTTGGTGCCACAGCTGGTTCTTCCTGTCTTCCC
This sequence comes from Rissa tridactyla, assembly GCF_028500815.1. Taxonomy (NCBI): domain Eukaryota; kingdom Metazoa; phylum Chordata; class Aves; order Charadriiformes; family Laridae; genus Rissa; species Rissa tridactyla. The sequence goes on from NC_071467.1 coordinate 47,723,774, forward strand.
TGACAGCCACCTCCTTTCAGAAAAAAAGAAGCAACACTGGAAAAGGTAACCAGTTTTAGCTTGGGTGAGGCAGCAGCAAGTTGTGTTTCTTCTCCTTGGCTTCCCAATGACAAGGAAGCTTAGCTGGGGAGAACACAGCCTTTGATGCCGAGACCTCCTGGCGTCATGGATGTCTGATACAGAATCAAATAAAAAAAGGAACTTTCTGACTTTTCACAGTCTGAAAGTCAAAAAGAAGTGTTGACTGAAATTTCCAAGGGAAAAAATGAGGATTTGACCAACCTGAAGCATTCTATAAACATTTCCATTCTACCACCTCTGTCTAAAACTAGAAAAAAAAAAAAAAAAAAGGAGGAGGTGGGGAAAGGGAAAGCAAATTGAGAAGGCATCTAGCTTTGACATTTTATTCAGTTTTATTTTTAAAGGTATTCAGGTTCAAGGGAATTTCTTTAAGATTTTTCAGAACTGCCAACAATATGGAAAATCAGGTTTTTTGCATAATTTTGCCAATAAGATTCATGACATGGGAGGTTTTGTGACTCATTTACCAATATAAACTTTGGTAGTAAAATGCCTTTGATTCAAATCCCTTGCAGTGGTTCAGATATATATGGCTAGTAAGGATGTCTTTAGCATTCAGATCTCCGTGGATTTAAAGACTTGTGTTCAAATGCTCTATTTGTGTAGGTATCATCTCTATAGAAGTACTATTCATGGTCTCCCTAGGCAATGCATCTGTAAAACCTGTCTCAAGGTGTAAGAAACAATGGTGTTGTGTATGGATACAGCAACCTTGGCAGGACTCTGTATGGGAAAGCTACTGAACATCTTTCTGGGGAACTGTACCAGTCTCCTGTTAACACGAAGAATAAGCTGGTAATACAGGGAGACAAAAGATAAGAAGGATGTTCCTGTGTGCTCCTCCCAAAGGTGTGCTGATTGTAGATGCCACGCTTCCAGGTTAGCTGTTTAACCCTAAGCTATCTTAGTTCAGGGGATCTTACCCGAAAAGGAAGGGGCATTCACTGTAAAAATCCTTCAGCTAGAAAAATACGCTAACTCTTCAAGATTTAGTTAGAGAACATTCTAAATAAGTAACAGCAATGGGATTGGATTCATAAAGAAAATTTAGAGCTCCGAACACATTGTAAGTTATTTTAACACAGGGAATGGAAAATTACTTGGCACCTGTAGAAACAAAAGCATATAAAGGAAATTTTAACTTGTCAGATAACTTTGCAACAGTTAAGCGTGGCCTGTCAGACAAAAGATTCACTTACCCTTAGGCTTTGGCTTATTAGATAGAGGCAAAAAGGAAAGACTGTAGTTGGAGCAAACAGGGACTCTCCTTTTTTTTGTCTATGAATTTAAAAAAAAATAAAAATAAGGCATTGGACAAAAATAAACTTTTGAGTAGGTTCCTAAGACAAAAATGGCAATCAATGTCTGTAGCAAATAATTCCCAACTTAGTATTCATGTTCTTAAACTTCAATCTTTCGGTGGTCAGCAACATGTATTAAATGGGCAGGAGAGTGGATGTCTTTTAGGCATTGACAAACCTCTTCAGTGAATGTTGTGGTGAGCTCTGGTGCAATGAAAACTCATACTTGAGGCTGCCTGCTAAGCATGCCCCCACTGACAATGAAAAGAAGAAAACCAGAATCTTCATGTCACAAAAATGAACAATAAGACTGGTTTTCAGTTCCAGTATTAATAGGAGGGTTTTTTGCATTATTTCGGGTGTGCCTTGGGCAATAGGTGTGCTTTAGGAGAGTCAGAAAACTCCATTCATAAAGCAACATTCATATGTTCGGCATATTTTTGAACATATTTTGAACCTCAGAACTAAATCATTTCTTGGTCATAACTTACAAGTGACCTAGATAAGCCTCAGCATGCTTTAGGTTTTGACGGAACTGAAGTGGTGTTTTGGGTCTCTGCCCAGAAGGAGAAAGAGGTTCCTGTTTCCTTCAGAGTTCCAGCAGAAGTCTGGATCTGCAGGACTTGGTCTGGCGGCTGTGAGAGCTCAGGTCCTTCCCCTGGCAGTGCTAAAGGGTTTGGAAGGGATTCTGTATGCGTATTTACCTATAGGCTGTGATGATCAGTAATTTATTTTATGTGATAACAAAGGCTTGCAGAATTTCTCTGTCCAAAATAAATTTTACATTGTATCTTATGGCTTTCATCAAGTTCATAGTTAAACTCCTGGATAATGATATTTTCTCTCTATTAAACGTGTGTTGCTAATCACGGCTATCATTGCAGTCAACTGCAGAAGCCAAAATCCATTGAAATAAGCAGTTTTCTTATGATGCTTTTGTTGCACTGAAGTGCCTATCCAGGAGTGTGGGAGGTAGTTGCCAAAGATCTCATCACACGTTTTGTGATGGCAGAACAGTTTCTTCAAGTCATGGACAAATGGATGCCTGAGGCATCAGTTCAGATTTGCAGACCACAACTGTAGTCCCCGTTACATTTTTGTTGAACACAGCACTGCTTCAGATGCCTTTTTTGAAGAAAAAGGTTGCTAAGGACCATCCTGGTTTCTGAAGATTAAATTAAGTCTTTAATGTTAACAAACAAAAGGTCTGCAACTAAAGTGCTGATTGGGACAGTGTATTTGTCTCTTTGTCTGTTACCTTGAGGCTGGTATCTAAACCACGGGGCACTGTTTTGTTTCTGCCGCAGGTTAATACAGCTACTTTTTCTGAGATTCTTGCTACTTCTTGTTTTGATAGTATCACTGTGTGTCAACCTCCAGTTTCTCAAATCCTTTGATGTAATGAGGTTTGTGGATGTAAGCGAAATTCACCACCCATTCACCTGCTCTTGCTGGATTTGTGTTGGTCTTCTGGCGGTTTTTGTTTGTGCCTGCATTCAGTGAGCAAATACCTGAGGACTGATTTGGCTCTGCTGCGTTTAAGGTCAGCCCTCAAGCAGGAGCAAGGCATCCCGTGTGTGTGAGGTTCCTGGTCCAAAGAGCCACCTGGCTCGCTCCATGCTGAAAGCCTATATTAAAATAGCCTATATTAAAAGAGAACTAATGATCCAGGTTTTTGGTTTTTTTTACAGCCCTGAGTTAAGGTGAAAGTATAGTTGAATAGTCTTCTTTTTTCCCATTTATTACCGTGATCATCTGTATGTCTGTTTCCTTTCTGATGTGTAACACTACACCAAATGCATTAAGAACCACAGGATTGCCACTTCATCATTGTATTCTTTCTGTTTCTTTGCGTTTGCTAATGCAGAGAGGGGAGCCTGATTGCATTGTTTAGAAACTGGAAGAGGCTGGAGCAAACCTGTTGTTTGGTGGGGCTTGTTTTCTTGCCAGCCTTGGTAGAATGAACTTCTACTAACTGCCCAGATAAGGAAAACCCATCAGTGAAAGATTGATGGATATGCTAATAAAGAAAAACAATGTACAAGCAGAGTATTTCCCATCCATGCATTTTCCATTCGCATGAGGTTGAAAAAGAGCTTTGGGTGGGAGTGGTTGTCAGGAGTATTGAGGTCTGTTACTGTCTTTTCTACTGATTCCTTGTGAGTTGATAAACTCTCTTGGGCTCAGCATTTTGCCCTGTGTATTCATGGTTAGTTTAGACTATGGACTAGTGACCTGAGTTTTAGAGCTGGTGCGCATCCTGCTACCTTTGAAGTGAGCAGGATTTAGGTATGCTGATGGGTATTCAACGTCTCGGAGAACAAAGCCACTTATATGAGTTCTCAAATGCCTAGGTTGGTGAGCCTGAAGGAAACGATACAAATTTGAAAATGTTAACTTTAAAATATACTTTGGTTTCCACTCTTGTAAGAAGACAAAATAAATTTCACACCACATGGGATACCCAGGAACTTAATTAAGGTGAATTAAGGGGTTTAGAATCTTTGCAGAAGAGAAATTGCAAAGTATGAGCATGGTAACAATACTATTCATCAATAAGAACTAGAGTTTTTGATTCTAGGTATCAGAAATGCTTTCAGGATAAGATATGCGTAAGTTTATCTCAGCTTTTTGCCATGACATCAGCCTCCCTGGTCACGGTTAACATTATTTTAGCCTTCCCTGACCAGGACCCACTACTATTAATTGAACACAAGATGATCATAATAGCCTTGCTAGGGACACTGTGAACCACAGTATGTAACTGAGTAGTATATTACACTGTGAAATAAGGACTATGAAAAGAGAGCGTTTCAGATATAATGCATAATGTTTCACATGGTAATATTGAGTTATCCAAATAGCAAACATGTAATAATGCAAGAAAAGGAGAAACTTTATCTTGCCAAGGTATTACATATCTTTTTAAATCCTGCCTTCATTGTAGTGTTTCACTGAATTACATTTTTATTAATATTTGGAAGAGTCTTCTGCGTATAAGCGGTGATCATTTCCATGTCTTTCCTATTTTAGAATGTATTTCAAGATTTTAACAATACTGCTCAGTGCAATATGAAACACAAATATAATGTAATAAAGAAAAAAAAATTCAAAACCTAAAATGTAGCGATTCACACCAAAACTTAAAAAGCAGAATTGGCTGCAAGAAAACACATCTGTTTAAAACATGCATATCTTTAGTTATTGTATTATCTTTACTTGGTTCACTGGAAGAGTTCTCAATACAGATGAATTAGATACTTTCGAGTAAAAGGACCCATCTCTTTTTTGCCACGTGAGAGTTCCCTGATCTTTTGGTAGAGCCTGTGCTGGCTATTAAGTTCTTACTAAACTTTTGTTAAAGAGCTTCTGTTCATGCTACTTCCCATTTTAAACATGTGAAAATACTAAATCTTTCTTAAACATTCCCATATAGCCGTGCTACTCCATCTCAAGAAACAGTGGCTTCTCAGATTGTTTAGCTGAAAAAGTAATGTTAAGGATAGTTGCAGCTGCCAAAGTCTGGAAACTCAGAGTTACATCTGACATTTCATTCTTCACCTTAACTATCGAGCCTTGGCCATTCATTGGTTTTTCACAGTGCTTTGGAGTTAGAAGGGAGTTTTACAGATGAAAGATGAAAATCAAAATAAACTCCTTTATCAAGTAAACCTTGCAAGGGCATTGTGAATTTCACAATACACAGGGAGTTGATTGTGATATAACATACAACACAAGAGGGTTGGAATAAACTATTTATTCTCTATCGTTAGGGGTGGCCATGCATAACTGACTTATGGCTCTGGTTTGCTCTGCCCCTTGTTACGTGTGCAGGCATCCCTAACTCATACCAAAACCAGTTTATCATACTCCTGCGTTGAATAGTTTTTATCAAATGTTCTCTCATTAAAAACTGTACTGGGGAGATCGAACATTTGAAGACACTACCAATGCTTAGGAAAGCTTTCCACAGAGGTTGATCTCACTGAGTGGAGTCAGTGCCGACAGCGACAATGAGACAGTTCCTGATACTCTACACAGATACAGCCTGGCGGGCAGGTAGCAGTCATCGTTTGGCAGTACGTAGCAGTATGGTGTAGAGGTTAAAGGCTGGCTTGTCAGAAAGCCTGAAGGATTGCAGGGGCTCCTCCCACATCAGGAGCAAAGCAGGGGGGATAGGACAGCATTGGACAGTGTCCTTGCCCCCATGATGTAGCTCCTTCCCCTGCAGCGAGGGTTTCGTTTCCTCTGGGTTTCGTTTCCTCTGCTGTCAATTCAGGACCTTCCCTGAGCCCTAAATCCATTTAAAAACAAACAAGGCCATCTGCCAGATAATTCCCTGGCCATCCTCGTGATAGATGTATCTGCAGTCTGTGGTTGTCTTTTGGTCAGCCATTTGAAAGGTTTTATTCATAAGCATGGTTTGGATCGAGCGTTCAGCTGGGTGCTCCCTCCCTGAAGAAGGTTCCTTTCGGGTAGTGCGTGTAGCACGACCTGGTTCATTTTACCCAGTTTTCTCAAGAGAGGATGCAGTCCTGCTACAAATGCAAATAGGTGGGTGCTCAAGATTCATTCTAGGTGGTAGTGGGAGCTAATCCAGTGATGTGTCTCAGTGGTGAAGCACCCGCTGCTGGAGTGCGCTGCTGAGATTGGAGCTCCTGGGTGGAGGTTTGACCCTGCCGTGTGCAGCCCTGTAGTGGTGGGCTTTGGTTCATGGCATTCTGTACTTTTCTTGGCCAGGAATGTTTGCTGCAGACTGACACACATATTGCTACAGTGATGTTGTCGTGCTTGGAAAAGTGTTGGTGTTTGGCAAGCGTGCTTTCCATCAAATGCATGGTCCCTCTGCACATGCATTTCTATCGATGCATTTTTTCCAGGCTATGTCACCTTCCTACTTCGCAGGAACATTTTGAGCGTAGACCTTTATTTCAGCGTTATCACACCCAAGCTTAGTATAACTGATGAAAGTTCAATTATATGCGAAGTGACTATTAAAGCATCAGGGCTCATCTGGGGGTCTGGGCCTCCCCTCCCCTTTTCACTTACAATTGTGCTAAATCCCTTAATGTTGCAAAGAAATTGTACATTCATCAGGTGGAGCGTTGGAGGCCAGGGTGCAGATAACCGCTTTTACTGCATATGAGACATTGCAGTCCTGTTCTTAAGAACTGCCAGGCAGATTGGGAATCACGGTCACGGTTAATAGCAGCGAATTGCCAGCTCTTGATGGGTGGGTAGTCACTCCTTTCAGTGGTTGCCCCCTGGGGGAGAAGGTAGAAAAACAGAGGGAGGGAATTAGAGTGACTTTGCACAGTTGAGCAGGTTCATGCCGCTGGATCAGTGGCAAGCATTGGCAGGGCTCCACTCTGGGGAGGCTCACAACAACATCACAGTCTCATTTTTACCAATTGGTGTTGCTATAGCCAGTGGTGCACAGGGGGAGAGCAAAGAGAAGGGGGGGAGCCGGGGGGGAGAGTGAAAGCAAGAGTCTGGACTAAATTAAACAAACAAAAGTGCTTGTAAGTAGCATTTAACCCATAACCATTAGCCCAGTGCTGCTAATTGTACTAAACTATATATCTGAAGTTCAGTGTGTGATTAAAGAGTTGGCTCACAAACTCTCTGCATAACCTTAATTTTTTCAAGGTTCTTTGAGTGTAGAATGGCTTATAATAATGATTTTGACTAATACGATTTTTGACATGCAACTTTAATGCTTAACCTTAGTACAACTCCAGAGCATTTCATGTGTATTCAGCTGTAAAGAGTGATGATTTAAAGGGATAATATAAGAAAAAGGTCGTTCTAGAATGAACCTCTAACAAATTGCATAAAGGAAGCTTATTATTCCGTGAGTAGAGAGATATGCAGCTTTTCTGATCATTTTTCTGCTTGGCTCAAAAAATTGTTGAGACATGATTGGGGAAAGAAACACAAAAAATGAAATAGAAAACTGCAAGCAGTGAACATTCTTTTGATGGTTATGATTTTGTTGCCACTAAAAATACTCCTCAGTAATGTGGTTGTTCATCTTTCCTCTTGTTTTGGGTGAAGAATTCGTTCCAATAAGAAAATGCTGTTATTGGTTGGAGGATTGCCTCCCGGACCTGACCGGCTACCCAGCAATTTGGTTCAGTATTATGATGATGAAAAGAAGACGTGGAAAATACTGACAAGTAAGTGGTTTATTTTTGTACAGTTGTCTTGATGAATTTAAAAACATGGTTAATCAAATTAGACACTTTATTGATTTGTTTCTCTTCAGAGATTTGTTTATGTATCACAAGGGGCTTCACAATGGAGCAATAAATTGAGATTGCAGAAGATGCTAATTTTATAATAGGATAGGCCTAAATTAACATTGGCTTAAAATCATTCCAGTAAGTTTTTTAAGTAAACTTGTAAGTCTTTCATACTGCGACATGAATACATGCATATTTATGTACATAGGAATAAAATGTGGTTTAGAAAAAAAAAAAGCCAACGTTCAAGACAGTTTTCTCAGAGTTAGATCCCTGGTAAGGCATAGTACTAGAGCACACCTTTGATTCTCTTTTGCATTTTCATTTCTTTCTTCCAGCTTTATCTGTTGTCCACAATCATTAAAGAAAGGTTTCCTCTATACTGCTCTGTGTCCACTGCTCACAGAAGCATTGGTGGAATATATCAGCTACAATAAACAGTGCATGGAGGCTCCTATCACAAAATTCCTTCCCACCTTCTTTTAAAGGTTGATTGTGTTTTAGAGGAAGCATTTTGCCTCGAGCATCAAGATTTGGAACTTATTGTTATGTTGGTTGTGATTCCCAGTCTGACTTGGTCATGGAATCAAATCATAGCTTCTTGAGTGCAGCAGGCTGTGTGTGCATTAGTCCCCTTGTGGCTAAACTGGCTGCATTGGTCAATAAAACTAAATTTTAACTGTCAAAATTGCCCAAAGCAGTATAGATAAAATAATAAATGAGCAATTTTGATCCATAAATCAAAGCCATACTTCTAAAACTGGACAACTGGTAAAACCTGGATTTCCTAATAGAGCTGCTTTTTTTCCCCAGTAAATACCTTTTACAGAATTCTCTTCTTCCTCCCTTGTCCAAAGCCCTTTAATGGGGCACATCCACGTTAATATTTATATACACAGGTTAGGATGAAAAAGAATTAAAAAGACTGCTATGATGCAGGACTTGAAATTATGCTTTTGCAAATTGCTTTCTCCCATGGAAAATCAGGAGCCTTTCTCAGAGTGGTGCAACATAAAGACTGCCTAGGTATAGATGCCCTGGACTAATAGTTGAGGGTATTGTGTAAGGATGGCAATTAAAAAAGGTCATATGAACTGTACATTAGAAAATTTTGCTGCATCTGTACTAGGGAACATACTATGCTTCACATTTTTCAAAATAATGAGATTTGATACTTACCTCTGTATGCTACTTCTAAGAAAATTCTGAAGATGGTAAGTCGGTGAAAAATCAATGATATTGTGTAAGGTAGAAGCGTTCAGGTTTTTTGAATTCGTTGTGTCTAACCCAGTGGCTCACCAGGATAGGCAGGAGAAATGGATCTATTACTTCAAGGTCTGAACTCTCCACTAAATTAAAGTAAAAAAAAAAACTTTATTCCCAATCTTACCTGTCTGTAGATGTGTCAGATTTTGTAAGCATGAAATTTATTCAGTTCTTGGTTACTTACGTTGTGATGCTGTCTCCAAGACTGTGGGAAACTGGAGCCAGAGGTTTGATACCTAAATGTTCTGGTTAAAAATCCGTTGCTAGTATCTGAATAGCACCACTGTCTACGATGGTATTGAGAGGTGTTTCTGAATAATTTCATGTAATTTTATCGAAAGAACATAGTCTTTTCTGTGTTACCTCTAACAAGTAGTAGCAAATAGAAAACAAAAATTCTCTTTCCATTCTGGTTAATGCATGGAACCTTCTGTGCTGTGATTAAAAGATAATGCTTCTGTTACAATCCTAGCTACCTCATGTTGAAGCACTTGGTCCTCAGCACTGGAAGTCCTGAAGGTCCCAGAATCTGTCTCAGTGTTGGCTGAGCCAGTGGCTGTCAAATACACAGCCCTCTCATGACATGAGTAATCCTTGTTCTTACCAAAACTGCTAGAAAAGGATGCCCACTTGGCCTGGACTACTGTTCGAGGATGTCTTTTCACGCTGAAAAAGGTTGTTAACAAGCATGATTTCTTAGAAAATACTATTACCACTCACCAAATGGTAGCAATTATTATTTTTTTTTTAAAGTTTAAATAAGAGTTTCAAGTATCCCCTGCTTTATTTTCTAACTTAATGTAAGAGAGGATGGTAAGTGGAGACAAGTTGGAATAGAAGTTTTGTCCTGTCCTTTACACAAAACATTGAAGGACTCCACAGCATAGGAGTGCAGGGACTTGAAGAACTGCGACTGAGCAGTTTTAGGGAAGACCACAAACTAATCACATTATAACATGGCAATAGTTCAGTGCAGTCATGGTGTTGTATCAACATACTATGATATTTACAGTGTGTGGGTATTTAAGGACATTGTTCTATCTTTATTTTTCATGTACTTTTTGCAGTTTAGGAAGAAGTATTTTTATTTCCTTCCTTTACGCTTTTACCTCTCCGAGAGTCCTCAGTTTTGGAAAATAATTGGTCTGTTTATTTTTATCAGAGATGTACAATCAGCGCGAAGGAGGAAGGTTGGTTTTTTTTTCAGTTTCTTTTTCACTTGTTTAGACAGTGCTGTCAGTCCTGAGGTTGCAGTTCACCCTCAGCTCATCAGTGCAAATGAGGAGTTTGCTCCCTTGTGAACAGGGACAGAGTAAAAGCTGTGTCCTGCTCGCAAGGTTCTGTGATGGGAAGAATCTCAGACCTTGTAGTCCGGTATTTCGGGGTGTTCTGTCTTATTATTGCGTTAGGTGTACTTGGTTTCCTTCTGTACTAGCAAACATTTATGAAGTCTTTTCTTTAACCTTCTACCCTCCAATAGATTCCCCCATGCACCAACAAAACGCCAGGTTTCGCACTTAGGGCCTTACTGATCCAATGTAAATGTGCACAGAAATTCCCCTTTCCCTCCTCCAAACCTATCTACATTGCTCATTTTCTACACTCTGTGCCAGTGGCACTTGGGAGTAAGAAGGGTGTAAAAGAAGCTTGCAAACACTTAGTCCTGGGTGCAACACTGGGCCATGGAGCAGGAGATGGGTGAGAGGAGACTGAATCTCCTCTTGTCACCCTCCACTGAGAGAAGCCCCAGAAGTTATTCAGCATGGCCTACAAACCCATTTCAGGGGGAACTGCTTGCATGTTGCCTTTTTCCTTCTCCGTGTGGAGAGCGGCTGTTGCAAATGCTCAGTTGCTTAGGGCTCTGTGTCCTGCCTTGTGTGATGCGTAAGGAACAGGAGAAGATCAGCCATCAGAAACTACTGACTCCCTGTAAGCCGCGGTGCTGCAGTTGGAGCTGTGAAGACAGTTGCAGGTGGAACAGCACAAGCTCTCGAGTATGACAGCTCAGCAGAGTAGCAATCTCATTTTGTTCCCGCGACAAGACTAGATCTATTGGCAGGGGATACTGCCCACCTCTCTCTGCCTGGCTACCCAAAGCACCAAATGCATCAGTACTAATGGGAGTAATTCTAAAGGTATCAGGAAAACAACTTGCCTTGTTCATATATCCAGAAGAGGAGGGGAAGCATGCACCCATTTCCAATTTTTTAATGTCATCATCTATAGGCAAGAATGCTATGGCTCAAGGGATTGGTAGATTTTTCACAGCCTAGTATTACTGTGTATTTTTCCTGTCTGGTATTTCTCAGAGAATTATTTTTTCTGTGTTGCCAACAAAGAATAGAGACAGAATAAAGACAAAACCGGAGAAAGTAAGTGGCATTTTACAAACATTTTCTGCTACCTAATTTTACTTGATGTGGGCATAATCCTAATCTGAGATTGTGCGCGTTGCTGTATAATTTGGAACGTTTCCTACTGCCCAGTCATGCCTGAGCAAAGTAGAGGCTTTTATAGACTGTATGGCAAAATGCAGCGAACGGATCTTCACTGCGTGATTTCTTTTCAGGCTTGCTTACACCTGCACCAGCATCACTTCATTTTTTAACTGGGTGCTACCTGTGTCACGTAGCAGCAGCAACAGGCTACCACTGCCAGTGGCACAAACTGAGGGGCCGATGGGTGTTGGACAGCCCTTGGCAACAGCAAAAGTTCTGCTCTATTAATGGGGTTTCATTATTCCGTAATGTTTCGCGGTTCTCATAGCTGCTTACTGGATGTGGGGCAGTGGGGGGGGTCGCCGCCGTGTCACCACCTCATGCCTCACTGCTCACAACCAGCCACTGCTGCTTTGGTTTTAATTACCAGCTATGGTCCTGCCAGGAGTCCTTGTTTAATCCTAGAACTCCTTTGGTTGTTTGTTTTAACTGCAACGTTTAACATTAATTAAACTTTAAGGAAGTGAAACAATGTTTTGTTTGTTAGAATTATTCCATAATAATTGCAAGTTTCAAAATCCGGAGCCTATAAAGATTTTTTGTGTTCAGAATTGCATAGCTCTCCCAAAAACCCTACTGCTAAGGCAATGATGTATTACTTTCACTTTCATTATATGTTTTTAATCAGAGCGTGACTTCACACTAGACAAAGCGATGCTTTATGCATGGTCTCCCTTGTTTTTTGCTAAAATCTTTTGACATGATTAATTTTACTTTAATGCTTTTGTCTTGTTGTAATGGTAAAGATGATGGGTATAAACCAGGGCAAAAAATACATGCTTTTCTGTCATAATGCCTCTAAGCATTTAAAAAATATATTAAATGAAAGAAAAAAATATCACAGGAGACTGATCCAACTGGAATTAAATTTCTTGCTACGTGAACAGAGAATGCAAGAAATAAATAAAAATGATGCAGTCATTGTTTTAGTTTTATTTTTTTTTGGTATTTTTTCCATAGCAATGTATCCATCTGTCTGATTAGAAGCGATGAATAGGAGAGAAATTGTGTCTTACAGATTTCTAGGTGTACAATGAATCCTCCTTTCAATGCAAAATTCCTTTTTCTCTAAAGCACAAAAGGGTAAAATATTGGAAACGTTACTGAACTCTTAGACGGCAGGTTCCATCCATGTGAAGCTGCAGCTGCAGCAGATCTTTCTTTCATATCGGTACTTTGTTTTTCAGAAAGATGCTAATTGTAACATTCCTTAACCTCCCTAGCTAACCACATCATCTGTGTAAAGCATGGAAGGGATTCAATGACCATCAAAATAGTGGCAAATGCATGTATGGGCAGTAGTGCATTTATGCTTCATTATTGCACTAGGTTTGGATTTTAATCCAATGTGAAAGCCAATGTCATTGTCCAGTGAAAAATATAATACAGGTGGTATATTTGGATAGGAAATACAGGGCAATGTCCAGAAGGTCACCAGACTGGAGACTTTAGTCAAGATGACCAGTGCCCCATTTCTGGTTACTTCTTTTCCTAGTTATTCCTTAGTCTTAGTTTAGTTATCTTTACCTTCCTCCCCTTTGCTAGGTGTACTTGCCTCTGCTGTGTTTGTTCCATGTGTAAGGACAAACAATGAATCAGGCACTTCGATTTCCTTCTCCATCTTTCTCCTTCATGCCAGCAGCAATTGCACAATATCAAGGAGTTGTCATTTATTTGTATTCCTCTGACTGGCTGATCATAACAAGCAGCTGGTAACCTTTTCATCCTCAGTGCTCTGACAAAGGTGGTCTGCTGCCTCCTTCCTTCCCCAGGTTGTCTGTGCTTTCTTTTTCACATGAGGCAATCTCCACTGCCGGTAGGCTGGTCTGAGTACAACATCTTTTGATTTCTGTCACTCCGACTTTTTGAATTTCCCTTTAACACGTTCTGTGACAGTACAGGCTCCTCTACAGCAGTCCTCCATCTTCGGTAACAACAGTTTGAATGTCAGCCAGCACTGAGGCATACTGGTGGTTCTAGAAACCCTTCCAGCATCATTATTTATGCATTTAATCCACAGGGAAGTCAAGTAAAAGGAAGGTAGAATGGTTTGCTTCATGTCACAGTCGGCATCAGAGAACCTGGGTCACTCCACTCCCCAGCCTACGTTGTTTCTGCTGGAATAGGTTACATTTGTTTCTGTTTTCTTTGGCAATTCTGTGGTGCTCAGTTGTATCAGCCTTTCCTGTACAGAATGATACTTTGTCCTTCCTGGGCAAATTAATAACAAAAGTCCTCTGTTTTTTCTGAAGTGGCTTTGGAGTCACTGAGAGTTTCTTGGTCCTTCATATCTTGGAGAGCTTTATCCAGTTCTGTCTTTGGTTACTTAGAAGACAGACAATATGAATTATGTGCTCACATCAGAGATTCTGGGAGAAAATTTCAAAGACATGTGTAAGACATAATGTTTAAGTACTACTAGATGCCTATCATATATTGTGGCTTTGGAAATGTTACATCTTTTAAGTAAATAAATTCATCCACTGTAGAGCTTTTACTTTTTAGAAGAGTGATAGCATGTTAGAAGGAAAGCTTTCCTCCTTCAATTTACCCCTCACTAATTGGTAGCTGAATAAAAGAAGTGATGTTCGCAAAAAGTGAGTCGGGTCAGGTGGACAGGTTAAATCTCTTGACATATGCCAGTTATAATTTCTTCCCTCTTTTTTGTCACTTGTGAGAATAGCACACACGTTAATCAAAAATGTGTCCTGATGAACACTTCTTGGCAGCCCTGATAAATTTCATCTCTCTTACTCCATTTATCCAGCAGTCAGGGATGCTGCAGCTACTGCTTCAGTGCTGTGTCGAGGATGGTTTCAGCACTGCATTGAAAAGCTTGAGCAAGCATTAGCTTATTGCTAAGGCAGAAGTCTTGATATTATCCATAGACAGATTTAATAAATGTGGTAGACGTATGTAGAAGTTGTACATGTACACGTGTACATGCTCATATGTATCCTCCTTCTTAAATAGACACACTGATTGCATTAAAAGGTAATTTTAAACACAAATTCCACCTGTATTTTTCATTCTTATATTTAGCCCCTTTTAAAAGGTTCAAAACCAGGAAAACAGTCACAAAAGAAGAGAGATTCATATACAGAAAAGTTGACTGATCAGTACAACTATCCAACTTTAAGCCTGGATTTAGGAGATTTATTCAACGTGGTCAGACACATTGCCAATAAACCACACACTTTACAGATACCGGGAAGTGAGAGTATAGAAGTGAGAAACAGAAATATAGTGACAAGTATTTTTTTACGTGTGACGTACTAGAGGTTAGCCACAACTCCCATTCTGAGGATGATGCATGGGAATTCAACCATGCAAGTGCCATTAATGGTGCACGCCTGTGTGTCTAAGAGCAAGGCAGAGCTCTAAGAACGAGTGAAAATGTAGCATGTTCTCACAATGAATGCTGGATTTGCGCCTTAAATACTGTTTTCTGCTGCACTACCATTCAAGATAACTTTCAAGGAATGTCAGCTCTCTTTCTGTGCATTTTTCTTTTTGATTACAATGTTGTGAGCTTCTGCTTTTACCTAGGTGTTATTTGACTGTGTGTGTCTTTTGTGATAACCTCTGCACTCTGTGCCTGGCTTGACCAAGCAACCTGTTCACTTCACCTCAGAGAATGAAGGGCTAGTGTAACTAAATTAACTTTTATTATTTATTAAAAAAATTAACTGTTTTTTTTATCATTTCAGTTGAGACTTTCTGCTTATTTATCGAGCAGATTGCTCTGCATATTCCCCTCTTATTTGTAAGTGTGGTGTATTGTAGATTCTGGGTAGCTTTCTCTTTCTGTATTCCCAGTCCCTTTATATCTTGCTATGCTGTGTCTTTGAAACAGCCAGTCTTATCATTGCATTCAGTCTGTTTGTGCTAAAGCCCTCAGTAGTCTTTCAGCTTCTCTTTCTGCCCTTTGTTATGGATCTGTGAACGCCCATCTCTCTGGAAACCAGGCTGTTCATTTTCTTCTGCATACACAAAGATGCCTGAATCTACTCACCTTCATCCTCAGAATCTCCACCAGCAAACAGTTACTTTCCAGTGGAGTCCAGAAGTGTTACCCGAATGTCCTGTTCTCTGCCTCTGGTCAGCCAGGAACGTTTGTGGTTAAAAACCTGAGTGAGACAAGGGAACAAGGCACAGCCTTGTTCCAAGACAGTGCAGAGCTGTGGGTGGCCCCAAGTAAGAAGGCAGCAGGTGTAAGACAGGTGAGTTACCAGATGATCTGTGCCATTTCCACAACAGATGCTGGTGTCAGGCTTCTGTAGAGACGTCTTACAAAAAAAGCTGCCGGTTCCTGGAGATGCCACTCCCTGCCATATCCTTGCAAGTACATCAGAACCTTTGACTCAAAACTTCCCTCCTGGATCACAGAGCTTACCTTTTCCTACCTCATCTTTCAGTTTGAGTTACGCATCTTTACAGATGGCTTGAGGATGACAGTTCCATTTTGCAGCAACTTCTACAGCTTTGTTCCAAGGCAAAATGAAAACAAATTCCGTCAAATGTTTTTGCAAAACCAGTGTTGTATCAGAATGTCCCTTCTCATCTCAACATCTCTCGTGGGTTGGTGAAAAGGCAGACAGTTGAGGTTCAAGTCCCAGCTTTGCAGTTTTTAACTTATGAATCTCTCCTGTGTCCCCAAGGGTATTTCACAGCCTCACCAAAAAAAGTTTTGTCCAGCTTTGCAAGGCTAACTGCAAACCAGCAAGTGCGTAGCTACAAATAACAAGTTGCCGCGACTTTACCGCTAAATCCAGGTGAGCAACAGAGCATAGGTGCTTGGACTTAACGTAGTCTTAAAGGATCTGCAACATTCCGAGTCATCTCAGTCTATGGGCATCATGTATCTGCTGTGAACACACGTATCCTGGTCCAGTAGGAACTGGGAGCTGCATTGTCCTGTCTTCTCTCCAAAGCAAGTATCCCTACCTGGCTAGGTACAGATTTCAGTAAAGTCACTTAATTTCTACTGAAAGGAAGTATTGTCAAAACGGTTCTCACCAGATGTGTTTCTGTAGGTCCCTTAATACTATTTTGCCACTGTCTCTAAAAAATCAGCCATCTGGAATGAGTTCCGCGCAAAATTACATGGCATTGTGTGAATTTAGTGCTCACCGCAAACACGGCTTTCTGTTTCTTAGCTGATTTCGGGTAAAATTTATGTGTTTATTCTTATCTAGTTGCTCTGGGATTTATGTAGCATTAATAGGAGCTAGGCATGTATGGAGATGAAAATGAACTCTGGTGAGTTTCTAGTTGCTTACTTTAGAAAGCATTCCCTTTTTTTCAGTATCTAATGTGACATATTATTTATGTACAGATGGGTTGCATACAGTATGGCAAAGCGCCGCTAGCTGGGCAAAATGTAATCATAAAACATTCTCATAGAAATCCTGACTTTTTTGAGAAATTGATACATGGTTTATAAATTTCCTCCTCTCAAATGTTCTTAAAACAAAGGGCAGTTTCCTTCCAAGAACACAATTATTTGTAACAGAGATTTCAGAAGCCTGCCTTAGCTTTCTCAGTTTTGTAAGTGCTATTAATGGCAAGAGGTACACATTTTGCATCCTCAACTTCATTTGCTGTTGCATGTCCTTATTGTGTTGTGGTGGCTCGTTGTTAGTAGGAAGTTGTTCTCTTTTCAATTTTCCTCTATTTTCTCACAGCTTGATTAAGTTCCTTTCTCCCTTTCCTTCCCCATCTTTTCACCCTTCCCTACCCGCCCCTTTACTCCTGTACCTTCCCTCTGTTTAAGGCAGAAATAAAATTTATTATGGACTTAAGAGGGTTTTTTTTCTAAGCTTTCTGTCTCCTACCAGGTGTTGTATGAGCTACTGCTTTCTTTTAACTGAATGCTGGAGTAAGTATCTGCAGGAGCAGAATAATATGTCTTTATGGGGATGGGTTTTGGTATGTTGTTTTGTCATATTTATATATTGTGATTCTACTCCCAAATGGGGATTGCGCTACTATAGGGTATGCAACTGCAGAATGACTGTTCACACCGAGAAAAAAAGTGTTAACAAATTGAATAGTAATGAATTAACCTGCAGAAAAAGCATTTTGCCCTAGTACACAGAAACCCTGCATAACTAGAGCATATAATTTTAAATGAAGCAGGCTCTAGGAATGCCTCAATGGGTGTGATGTCGACAGTAGCTCATAATTCATGGATATGAATTATGGCTGAATATCAGGAAAAAACTTCCTGACATTGAGATCTATTAGGTTGTGGAATAATCTCCCATGGGAAATGGTGGAAATCCCATCGCTTAAGATCAGACTGAGCACTAGGAAAGGTACAAATTCTTGCCTGGCCTCAGTCTTTTAGGGCAAATGAATTAATTGCTTTAACATATGCCTTCCCGTCAAGCTAGACAAGTGATGTCCTCTAGTATTTGCCGGGCAGGAGCAACAAAGGCAGCTGTAGTACGAGCTACCCTGCCTTGCCCTGTGACCATGCCTCCTCTGCTTGTGAATAGATCACCCCCAGGGGTAAAAAAAAAGAAGGGGTGACTTCGAGCCCCCCAAGAGCTGCCCTGGAGAATCGCTGTGCTGGCTTTTTGGGGGCCATGGCGTGTGAGCTGGGGCTCCCTGCCCAGCCTGTGGCTCTGCTGCTGAGGGCTCACATCCACCCTCCCACCGAGGTGCAGGATGCCTCCAGTCCTCCGCCTGCGTCTCCTCCAGTGCTTCCCTAAGACTCCTTCTGCTCTTGTGAGATACCTGCAGGTAATGCACATGAAGGGGTGGGAGGTGCTGTCGCAGTCTCCCAAAGCAGTCTCTTCATAACAGGGTGTTGAATGCATTAAGTCATGTCACAAGAGTGTTTGAGGGTGCAAGGCCTAATTAGGTGCTATCGGTGGACTGGGGTGAGTGGCAGAAACTGATGTGGAGTGGTCTTGTCCGTAGCGTCTGTGGGGAGAGGTGTGTGAAATACACCGGGCTGTATTTTTGGCCTGGAGAGGGTGGCTGGTTTCCCGCTGAGGTGCCTCAAGCTAACCTCCATCCGTATGAACTGCCTGTGAGGGCTGAGGCATGGGAGCAAGCCCAGCACCCCGGCCGTTTGGCATGAGAGACCAGGATCCTTGAGAGTAGTGAGAGGGACCACGAAAGGGAATCGGGATCTTTTCCACTGTGTAAACATATGTTTTCCATGATGTTTACCTGGGCGGGTAAACCTGCCCAGGCGCTCACTGAGCTCAGCAAACACCCAGCGCTTCCAGTGGCCGATGCAAGCCTGTCGTTTTCAGTAACAAATTATCTGTGACTGAACAATTTTTAAATTTCCCATTTTGTTACAAGTAGGTAATGTATTTAATGCACACAATTTAGCTTTAATTTGGCGGGGGGAGGGGGAAGTCTTCAACTCTGGGATTAAATCATGCTTGTTTTGTTGTGAGTAAAAACAAAATAGATGTGAGTGGAATGACTGTTTTGAAGTGATGACAATAACCAGCACCTTAATGTATATGGGTAGGTCAATGCTTTGAGTTCTGATTATTGAAAAAGAAAAAGAGGAAAAAACAAAAAAGGGTTGACTCCAAAACTTGAAACTAGGAGATGGTAAATGCTCCCCCTGGGTTAAGTAGGAAAGAAAAAGAGAGAGAGGAGCACTTGCATTACTTTCAGGTGGGGGGAGGCTTGGCAAATTATGTTATTAGAAATCATGGAAATAGATTTAAATAGAATTAACATGATAAGTGATGTAAGAGCCGCATTTCTTCTCTTCCCTTCCCTCCCCCCAGTTTTACATGCAGAAGAACAGACTGTATGGCTCCAAAATGTACTCACCAGCAGCTGCTTGCTTGCTGGTCAAGAATTACAGCTGCTGTATGCGCACAGCCTTAACAAACATATACACCGTATGTAAAAGATACTTTTTGGATTGAAATGACATGAAAGGAATGTCAAAGACCTGCCAGATCAGAAAGAACCAGATTTTCTTTTTTCCTAGATGAATCATTACAGACTAACAAAAAAGACGTTCAATTAAAGGTCATAGAGCAGTCTTCTGCCCTCATGCATGTGAAAGGCATTGTGCAGGCATAACTAAGGCAGAATTTGACTCCCAAATTAACTCATTTGCTGGATGCAAAACTGAAAGAAAATCCCTATGACCAGCTTATAAGTGTGTATAATGAAAAATTACAACAGCAGAAAAATGTATTCGTATCATATCTCTAATTCAGCAAAGTATTAATTACACTGATGTTCAGCAGTGTGTTTAAATACATGCTTAAGTACTTTATTAAGTACTTTACTAAGTACTGCCTGTAAACAACTCTGTATGACGGTGCATTAACATAGGACAGAGTTTATCTGTATAGTCTCTCCAGAGAACTACAATTATTTTAAGCACTGTGGCAGCCAGCAGCACAGAGCTGGGTCATCTGTGGTGTCCAAATCCCAGCCTTCTGGCTAGTCCCCATGCAGTCCTTGTCTCCCAGCTGCATTACCACTAATGTCTGCACAAGCTCATTCAAACTTTGTTTTATTCGGCAGAATCACAACGGCTGGAATCAGCTGGGCGTTTACTGGCTCCCATTAACTTCAGCCACACGAAAGAAAGATACATCCAGGGCAGAGGTGGCCCATGTAGGGGTTTATACAGGGCTCAAGCCTCCAACTTCAGTCTTGTTAATGTGCAGGGTGTGTCAGGGCCTTTCTGCACGGGGGCAGAAGGTTGGACCCACTGTCCTCCTGTCAGCTCTTGGGCGTTCTCCAGTGCAGCTCCAAGAAATGATCATTTCAGCGCTCAGAAGTTTGTTTTTTCTTAACAACAAAGATTTACTACAACAATAAAGCCCTGACACAGCAGCCCTTTTCCTAAAGTCATGATTTGGCTTCACCCCAGCTGCTCGATTTTAACAGCCTAACCTCCTCTCAAAAGAGGCAGGGCTGCCCTGGAAAGGGCTTTCCCTCCAGGTAAAACAGCACTGAAGCAGTTGCAGTCACTTGAGGGCTTTCACTTGAACCTTTCAATATTGGAAAAGAATTCATTGTCCTCAGAGAAAATAAGTGGTTCCTTAGAGGAGAAAGTCCTCTGGCTTTACACGGCACGAAACAGTAGTGTTCAACGGGAATGAAGATACATCTTTAAATAATAGAAGAATTTGTTTGAATAATGCTAAACTCCCTGTTTCAGGAGAAAATGTTTTTCATAGAGAAAACTTCTATCAATCTATCACCTTCTATTGATTTTGACCACAAAAAAATTCTTCCAGGGCTGGCCATTTAACCATACGATACCACAGTTATTTGCCTCTGCTTCTGAAGTCGCTAATTACCTTTTTGCAGTATGCAAAATGCATTCCTGAGAGGTCTGCGTTTCCCCTGACACTCTGAGGCTTTGTGGGGTGCTGGACCTGCCCTCGGGTGCACGGCCGGGGATGGACAGTCTCCTCCTCTTTGCAGAAGCAAGGCTGTAGAGGTAGCACCAAAGTACTGGAAGACTTAAAGATTGTGCACCAATTCTGTGTGTAAGGAACGCCACGGAGGGTGCAGGCACGGTGAAGTTCTGGTTTTGGTTGGGTTCACTGGGTGTTGAGTAGTTGGGCAAGGAGGACAGATGCCAGAGCTCCCCAGTGGGTCTGCAACTGGAATTTGCCCAGGGTGGGCTCCAGACACTGGTGCAAAAATGTCACATAAGCGTCACAGGAAAAAAAAAAACAAAACCATGAGCAAGGGAGAATCTGGGCTATTAGACATAAGAAAAGTGAACTGTGTGGACCAAATTCATACCACTCCATACAATCTATGCATGAAGTCTATTATGAATTTAATGTCTGTTCTACTTTAAAATGATTTGTGGCTGTCCACTGGAGCAACCCACGGACAGATACTAAAAATTTGGAAAGAAGTATTTGATTTATCCACTTGTTGATTCTTTTACATGCCTTTGTAACATGTTGTTTCTTGTCATCTTTGACCTTTAAAACAAAAGAGAACCTGAGAGTACACCAGTTGGGGCTAAGTCAGTAGCATGAAGTTAGTTCAGGTATCACTACAGCATACCATAACAATTCCAGTACTCACAGTTCTACCGTGGGACTGTCCCTCAGAGCCCAACAATAATACCACCCTTGGTTGTGCCTCTAAATAAAGCCTGAGTACCTAATTCTGATTATTTCAAGGAAGTTGCTGCAGAGTTACATTAGCAGCATTGCCAACAATTTTATCTCTGATCTTGCACATTTAGTATATTAAGACAAAGTTTTGTGATTCAGCTGATTATTTTTTAAATGGGAGGTTTTGATCTTACGGTTGAAAATTAAAAGTAAATGGAAAGTAAATTGAAGAACGTAAATTGAAGGGACATCAAGCATATGTAGTGTCTTGGATTTAGTGGTCTGGATTGTAATTTTTGAAAATGTTTTGGGTTATCAGCACTTGTACTGTAGAATAGAGAGCAAATAACTACGGCCTAAATGACTAAATAAATAAGTAATGTGATTTGAAGACAAGATTTTTGCAAAAATGATTAGTATTCATGTTTATCAAAACTATGTTTATGTACCCTGGTACTGCAATAAGAATTAATGTATTTGTGAACCTCCAGTGACATTGATCTCAGCAAGTGTCCCAAAAAGGTTTTTGTAATTACTCAGAGGTTCTACCTAACGCAGAACGCCAAAAATTACTACTTTATGTCAGAAAACAAAATAAATCAAAGGGCTCATCATTTGAAAGTCTACATACAGCTGATCATATGGAGCCGTCTTGGCAGATTCAATGTCTAAAGCTCAGCTTTAAGGACTCTATGGCATTTTAACAAAGGTATTTCTCTAATACAAACGCCACACTACTTCTTGGGATATGTACAGTCAGTGTAAAACTTCAGGTTTTGAACTGTATAAATAACATACACTGGCACAAGGAGTAGGCTGATTTCACCAGCTCATTTTGCAGATAGTTGCTATTAGTGTTTGTTTGTTATCTGTGGAATTTGTTCTGAGCCTAAATCCTTTGCAATTTTGTTATGGTGAAAGGATTGCAAGAGATGCAGTTCATCTGCTTTTCTCCAAGTTAGGGCCCACTAGTTGAGCCACAATGCCTGCTAGTGTTCATGTTCCTAGGTGCTTACAAATGTAAGGTGAAATGCGCTCTTTTAAACAATCTAGTCAGTGGCATAAGCTAGTTTAAGCTAGTGGCTTCTTCTAATTGTAAGAAACTAGAAGCAATTACTGCAGCCCAGCTGACAAGTGGTGACTTCCACAAGCATGGTGCTAAACCAAAGCAATTGCGCTGATCATCTGTTCATGCTCTGTAGTATGAATCAAAACTGTTTGTATCAGTAATAACCTAATTTGTGTAAAAACACATCTGTTTTAGCCAAATGTGGATCAGCAGTGTCCGTATGAATAGATATGAGCAAATGCACTGCATTTGGAATAATATTCTGTCTTTTTTAATATATAGGAAGACTGCAAACTCCTCAGACAGGATTGGTCTGTATTAATGTCCGCTAATGATGTACTGTGTATTTTGACAGTGTTTTTACGATGAATTAAAAAAATAGCTCCTCAAGTGCACTTTTTGGTTTTATTTCCTTTGTGTTTCTGTTTCTGCCACATGTTTTTCATCTGTTTCTCTTTGTGAAAATCCAGATTCATCAGGAGTGAAGGTCAAGTTGAGTTTTCACCTGCAGGGTACGTGACAGAACATACTGTTGGGCAGCACAAATCTGGCTGCCCATGCTCATCTCCCAGTTCAGAGCTGAGGTGTAACCCTGCCTAACCCAGTGCTGCATTGCCATTTGGGTGTATGCCCGTGTGCGGCTCTTTCACGATGGCTTTTGAGACACCAGCAGGGATACAGGCCTGTGCAGCGCCAGCTGTGACAGGCTGCAAAATGCAATTTATCCCATTGCTGGGGTAAAGAGGAGAACTGAGGGTGTTCTTACCCTGTCAGTAGTGCTGCCATGTGTTAGGAGCATTCCCAACAGCTGCCCTCAGGTGGTCTTCCTCTGCTGAATGGAAGGAAGACTTTCTCTACCCATGCCAGACAAGGAAAAGACTGACTTCAAAATGATCCTGCCTTTTTGCTATCTTTCTCTTGGCCATGGAGAAGAAAAATAAGAGTCTGCAGGAGCTTGCAGGGCTGGGCCAGGTCATGAAAAGGTGCTGTATAGGGCATCTAGGGTATCTGTGTTTTTGTGGAAGGCTGGAAGAGGCTGGAAGAGGACTGCTTGGTTGTATTTAATATACAGGTTTAATAATAAGTAGTGTTACTGGGATGGATGATGCCTTGAGAGGGACAGTTCTTCTTGTAAGCAGTTGGGAAAGAGTGAGAGAAAGTGTAATTTGGCAGCGGTGCGTACGCAGGTAAATACCAGTCCCTTCCCACATTCCTGATGGAATAGGCATGCTTCAGCTCCTCTGTGCCTTCCTCAAATAATCGTTCTTTAGGGAGACGAGAAGAGAGCTGTAATATGGCCACCTTTACGCCGACCAGTTTGGGATTAACCTTGAGTAAAGCACTGTCTTTCCATTGGAAGGGAGTGACTATTTTAGAAAGGAGTCTTTTCTTTTTTTTTCCCTGTAATTCTTTAGGTTATTCTTTTGTATCACAGTTTCCTCACGTCTTCTTTCCCCTTCCTTACCCCCGTAATGAGGAAGCACGCTCTTTGTCAAAAGCAAGCATGTTGTTTTAGCCAGCTTCCAGATCGTTATTAAGAGAGAGAGGGGGAGAGATTTGGCGGCGTATTGGTGGGGAAGGGAACTGTGCCTGCTCTATATTTCACTGGGACTGGCGCGCGGAGTCGGAAAGCAGATGTGTGTGGACTGCCAGCGAAACTGCTGACTGCTCCTCGCGCAGTCTGGCTTCGGGGAGCTGAGACAAGAGAAGGCAGAGCAGGTATGACTGATAACCCTGCCAGAGCCTGAGCACCCGCCATGCCCATGGCAGGCAGCGGGAGCCGGCGGGGGCTCAGCATCCTTCAGGATTGATGCTCCGAGCGTTTGCTGGGGTTTGTGTACTCTGTTTGGTTTCATCCCTTTCACGCCGAACAGGAGGAACAAGCAGAAGTTAACTGCTTGGGAGGAAGCTGGCTATGGCTTTTTTTTTTTTTTATGCCGCGTTTCACCTCTTTTGTTTTTTTGGTTGGCTGCAAAACCTGAAGCCAAAAGATGATGGAAATGCCTCTCCCGGGGGAGGGGGGAGCCGAGCACTCCGCACCCCATCTAGTGGCTTAGCCTCAAACTGCCGGCGGGAAGGGAATGCGGCAGGAGGAGGAGGAGGTGGAGGTGGAGAAAGAAGAGGAGTATAAGGAAGGCTCCTGCACCTCTGGCTGTGGGCTGGGTAGGCTTGGGACTCTGGGTGATCCAGAGATGCTGGAGCAGCTGCGGGGTGAGGAAGGCGTTAGCTGCCTCTCAGACACAGGGTGGATCACACACAAGGGACTTCCGCCAAGCTCGAAAAGAGCGTTAGACAGTGATATAGCAAGCCCTCCGGAGTTACGAAACGTGAGAATTGAGCTGCTTCTGCAGCCTTAATTTGGCCTCTGTTTGCATAAGCCTAAAGATGCGATCTGTAATGGTATCACATACTACTCTTTGTCACATGTCAGTGCACAGAAGGGACTGTGCTGAATTTCTCCTCACAGTATTTTATTTTCTCTGTTGTTCGGCAAGTAGGTCCCATCTGTCACAGGCTACTAAAATCTTGTGAAGAAATGATTTTTTCACAAGGTTTCCTTTGTAGTTTTCACAACAACAGGGGCCAGCTGCTTCATTGTCACATTACGGTATTTTTGCACCATCCTCATTGTGAGGAGCGTGGTCTGACATTGTTCCCATTTTGCAGACAAGGAACAGAGATGCAAGGAAGTTCAAGGCAAAGGTATCCTTTATTTTGGGGTGTCCATTTCAAGACCCCTCAGACCTTGGTTTCCAGACTGTTTCTCCCACCTACCTCAGGTGCAGCAGTGAGCACAGAGAGCTCCTGCATATCAGACACAAGGATCAGAGCAGGCTCTCCAAAAATGAAGCACACGTAATTAGTGTTCTCAGAACAGGGGAAATGGGTCACTGTGGAAAAAATTAGCTTAAGGGACTTGACTAGCACCACAGTAAAATCATGTGGCAAAGGCAGGAACAGGATCCCATCCTCCAGCTCACAGCACCTTAACTGTGAGAAATACTGTCTGCTCCTGCAGCCCCCAACATCTCCCTGCACACCTTCCAGAAGTGAAGCAACTTCTTGCAGTCAGAGGTCTTGTTCACTTTTACCAGCTTCATTCATAGGGAGCCTTCATCCCCTGCACTGAGGCTGTGGCCATGTGGTAGGTGAAGCTGTTGCTGTTGTTTCAAGTTCCTTTCCACCCAAACCCCATCCCATGGTCCTTTCTCCTTCTTTATTTCAGCACTGGAAGTCAACTTGACTCCTGGATGAGCCTGCTCAGGGCATTAAACCAAATTATTCTCTTGCTTTCTGGGTTATTTTTCCACCAGATTATTGCTTTGAAGGGGTTCACAGAGGGGTGCCGAGGAGAGACTGTGCAGGCACGAAGCGGGGCCTGGATTGCCTGGGCTGTGAGAGGGACAGGACCACAGCAACGCTGGGTTAGACCCATTTAAATGGTTTGGTATCGTGTGCTGAGGTTGTAGTTTCACAACTGCAATAAGCTGATGCAAGCTGGTGCTGCTGCTGGTACATCAGTCCTTCCCTTCTTCTCACGGCCTCACAGATTTGGGTTAAATTCAATGTACCTTAAAAAAAAATAATGTGCCTTCTTGCTTGTTTATTGCTTGACTGCATGCATGCATCAGCCATCACAAGGAGTGATAGGACCTGGGACAAGAAAGGGCAGAAATGTTTCTTGCAGGGGCAGCTTCTGCAGGTCTCTGGTGTTCATGGGGCTGAACCTTCAGCAAGATGGGCAGTTGGGAAGTATCATGGTTAGCTGTTTAAGGACCATGCCAGCATAAACACAGAGGTGCCAGAGGAGATGTGCACTGCAGCCTTTCAAAATGGCAGTCCATAACTTCTGAGTGCCCCACATCTCAGTATTTACATAGACTTGGAGGTGAAAATGCCTTGTCAAGGTATGCTGAGAAACAGTGCGTCATGTAGGCTGGCTTTGTAGATCTGGTGTACGCTTCTCTGCCTTTTGAATTTAGGCAGTTGCGGGTGTCAGCAGAGGCTATGTGTCCTGGGAACCAGGAGGTGCAAACAGCCCAAGTTTCCACCCAGATGTGTTGATAGCGGAGTGTGAAGTGTGCAGGACTTGGGGCTCTGGATCAGTATGTGCTGCTGTATTTGTGGATTTTGCCATCTTTTGCTCCAGTCCCAGTCCCTTCTGCCATGTCACCTCCAACCTGACACGACCCATCCCTGTCTGTTCATTTCAGTTTCATTCCCATCTCTACCAGAACCTGGTCCAAGCCACAGTTGCCGGCACAGTGAGTCCCAGTTTCAGTCATGCAGACTCTGTGTCTCAGTCCTCGCTTCCCTTCACCTAGCTAACTGAAAATGATACTTTCATGAACAGTACTGTTTGCAAAATTAACTTCTTCAACCAAAAATGCAAGCCAGTTGAGGATACTTAGTAATGTATATTTTAAGTATTTGGGATTGATCACAACGACTTTAATTTACTCTATTGTACATGTTGAATCCTGCAGTCCCAGAATGGCCTGTGTTTTAAATTAACCTGACCTTTTATCCTGTTTGTCAGCAGTCCATGAGCATGCGCTAGTGTGTGATTTGTGAATTATTTGTGATTCTGTGTGAACGTGGTTCAGCCCATGAATTTTGACACCTCTTGATTTAAATAGCAGCTACTTGTGCTATGATATTCAGCTTGGTATTTAGTTTTAAGAAACATGGTTTTGCTTCTGTTGCTTGACTGGATGCTTTCTAAATCCACAAAAAGTTTTTTGAGGACACAGAACAAAATTTCTGGTATGAGTGCTCATATGGAGTGAATTTTTCTGATTGTTATGATTAGGCATCACAACACGTTTTTCATAGCAGTTTTCCTGAAAATATTAAATGGTACTATTATTATAGAAAGCAAAATAAAATTAACATAAATTTAGTTCAAATCAATTAATGGATATTTTTTTTTCAGATATACATTCCAATTTCATCTTCTGTGTGTAGATTTACAAAGTCAGTGATCTGTGCCAATTTTACATAAGTATGTAGTTTTGCTGCCCAGGTCAAATTTCCTTTCCTGAATTTGAAAATTGTCTGTGGGTCTTCCGTTTCCCTTCCTTGGGAGCCCATCTGTGGGGAATGGTTTAGAAGAGCAACATTTCTGCCCAGTTCCTGTTGGAGAAACCAGTCTTTGGTATTACCTAAGTTGTGTCGATTAACTCCTGTGTTTCTTTCTGTATTTGCTTGCCTAGTCATTAGTGCATTTTGGAGTGGGCTCTTACTGTCCATCCTAAGCAAAAGGAATATTATAAGTTATATTTAATTCTGTCCATCATGGAAAAAGTGTCAACAGTAAGACACTTGTTTTCTGGTACTCGAACAACTATTTTGATGGTGATGAGAATGTTAAGTTCTGGCAGGGCATCTCCAAGTGCCTGTTTTCTCAGGGTACTAGTAGGGACATGCAGAATCGAGGTAAAGTCTGGGCTGCAGTCCTTGCTCAGGCAGCAACATTCCCACTGATGGGTATGTGTCAGGGCATGGTGGGGCTGGTGGCTCCATGAGGACAGGCCTCAACATAGGTCCAAAGTCCATCCAGGAGACAAGGCCAAAGACTGGGATGGAGATGTGCTACAGCATACCTACATGGGGTCCATCCAGGCCTAAGCTGAAACGGGGCTCCTACACCCATGGGCAAGTGATGTTGGGGGAGACCCCAGGCTGGGCAGGGCCAGTCCTGTTGGTGCCCTCAGCACCCTGAGAGTATGTTGTTTGAGTGGCCTGTCCATTAAAGATGAACTCGGCCTTTTTGTGGTCCCTGGCAGGGACTCTTGAGCTTTCTTAGGCAGCCTAGGTATGTTAACGTAATGCTACATGGACATGTCTACTTCTGCATGCTGTGCTTGGGCATGCTGGAAGTTAGGCATGTTGGTGTTTCAGACTTTTCTTAAGATACCTTCAGGTACCCAGATGTCTTCTGGGAAAGAAGGCATTTTTTAAGCTTTTTTCCTGGTGGTAAGCATTGGACAGATCCTTCCACCCTCCACTGCTTTATGTCTGGTGCTGTAGGTATATGCTGGACTCTCTTGTAAACAAGCCCTTTTGTTTGTATTTAAAAAGAAAAGTCCAAAAATCCGTAGCAGTGCAATTCTGAAGGTTTCAATTAATGTGTTATGACTGAGCTTAAGTGTATCAAAACCGCTGTTTTAATATGGTAAAATATGGGCACATCCTTCCTCCACGTAGAGTTTTCCAAATGGAAGATCACATTTTTCTTCTTCTCCTGGAATGACTTCAAGACTTAGTGGGAAGAAGAAAAACTTTTGGTTGCTCGAAAGTAGTATGTTAGTCAAGAGTGGAGAGCAGCATAGAAACTACTAAGACTGAGAGAGAAAATAGTGAAATATTTGACTTTTGGGGCAGTGGAGTACGATCTTGCTGCATGTGATGAATTCTTTTAAAGACATAGGTCCCTGAGCAGCACCAACAGGATCTAGCCAGGAAAACACAAGGAGTGGTTGTGGTTGTCCTGAGCTTGGAGGATTACCTTCAGAGGAGACCAGGAGAACATGTGCATCTCAAGGTCAGGTAGAAATAGAGCCACGAATGGATGCAACTGGTTGCAAGCAGTTGGGCATTAACACACCACTCCTGGCTGGGGTCTTCCATCCTGTGGCACTGTTAGAAAAGGGAATGCATGTCCTTGAACTGATGTCTTGGAGGATCTGAAAGCCTCCAGTGGGACAAAATAGTATTTCTTGCTGGAGCTTTTTGGCAACTCTGCAGTGGCTTTCTCCCATCAGGGACTATTCATCATTTCCTCCATGAGGAGATTTTGTTGTGCGAAGTGTCGCACATGAATGTTTCATCATGAGACTGTTAGGATGTGACAAGATGTCGTTCCCCAGTAATGTACGTTGGGCTCTACTTTAGAGACCATAAATTCAGGCCTGAGTAGGTACACGGGCGTATTCTACTGGGGAGCAACCATCACTGAGGTAACATTGCGTAACTCACAGTGGTGGACAACAAGTGTCTCCTGATAAATGATCTGTAGGAATTGTTGGGGCATCTGGGTGGCCGGGGACAGCCTTCAGCAGGTTGGTGGGTGAGTAGGGGATAACAAAACAAGAGGAACTGTCGCTTTGAACCTCCCCACAGGACCAGGCATTGCATCCCCCTGCTCTGTGTCATGACAAGGAGTTTGGTGTATTCACTTCCATGGGCTTCTCAGGTGCCATATCAGCAGTTCGGCTGCACGAAGTCATTTCCATGGAGAAGGTGGCAGGGGGGCCCAGCAGAGAGTGCATAGGTCTTGCTATACACTGTGTGGGGAGGATTGGGTCAGGATTTTGGTACAGGAACATCAGTTTTTAAGGTGGAAATGCAGTATTTTCCTACTTTATCCAGTCACACTTGATCCAAGTAGGCAGCTTTATTTTATTCTTCAGATGAAATCCAAATGTGTGCTTGCAGCTTTGAAAATATATGGGTAAAATTTGTTCTTGCAAACAGCCAAATGTATGTGTTGCTGAAAAGCCAGTAAAACTTTCTGTCGTGGTGTGAGTTTCACCCACGGAAGTAGACATGTCTGTACTCGGAATTTGCATCCAAGTAGCTTGAAAAAAATTTATTTCAGGGGGAAGCTGATCACTCCAGCTATTCCTGATGTTATGTTTGCCTGATCTGATGCTTCAGCATGAATTTAAGTGTCTTATTTTAGATGCTCACAAATGAAAAATTTATCCCATTAAAACAATTAAACTGGGAACCCTGATGAACAGGCCTGGCTGATGTTATTCCAGAGAATGTATCAAAATAATAACTCCTGACATTTAAATGAAAAACGTGATACTTTCATTAGTAAGAAATATCTTCATAATGTGAAATACCTTAATTAATATGAAATACCAGTCACCATGTTGTGAATGATTCCAAGGAGTTTCGTCTGCTCAGATAACTTTTTCGTAGTGCTTATGTTGTCTTGAATTGAGGGTAGGTTTGGGCTGGCATTTTACCTTTGCTTACTTGCAGCCTCAGGTAAGTAGGGGCTATGTCCTAGATGAACTCTGCTGGCCTGTGTCCGTCTTACCCGTGATGGCTTGAATGGAGTTGCCACAAAACTGTCACGGCGATGAAGAGGTTGTGAAGTTTCTAGCTGAGCTGATGGAGTTCTCTGTGGTGCAGCTGGACCAGAGCTATACCAGTTAGTTATTCTCAAAGATGACTTTGAGGCACAGTGCTTCAGCCTGATCATTTTAGGATTTTCTGCTTATGGTGACTGCTGTCCCAGGCTTCCCCCACTCCATTGAGCTCACACTCAGATTGGCCTTGGTGTGTTACTAGAAAACATACTTCCCACGTATTTGCTTGAATTTGAGGTGAGAGGGTGCAGTTAGTCCATAGGAATGTTGACAGAGGTATTTGCCATCTACTGTTGATTATTCTCCTTTTTTTACTTTGTTTCGTTATCTTTTGAGCAGAAAATACCAGTGGGTGAAAACCTGATGCCTTTAAAGTCAATGGCCAAACTCCCACCATGTTCACCGAGGCTAGAATTTCATACTTATTGTGGTCAGCTTTTCCCCACAGTTATTAAATAACAAACAATTGAAGTGAACAATACACAGAGGAATCCTAGCATTTATTTATATAACCTCCTTGGTGAGAAATAACAAGTAACTTTCAGTAACAAATACATAAATTATGTATGAACCAAAGAAAGGTAGACGGTATCTGATATTCTGTTCTCAAGAAATATTTGGACCGCCTGTGGTCTGGCCAGCATTTTGGGGAGAGGGTTGGGAATGAAATTAATATCGTGCCTCTGCCACGAGCAATTCAGTCTCCTAAAGTGAGTTCATAGGTACCTTCTGTACTGGAAAGAGAACATCATCTCATGTTACTCTGCCCTCCAAAGAGCCATGGAAATAACCGGTTTTCAAGTAGCAGTAGTTGAATATTATGTAGCCAACAGGTTAGGCTGTTAATATTGTGGAAGGTCATTATTGACTCCATACATACTCTGGTAATGGCATCCTGGTTCTGGCAACACGCTCTTCTCTTGCGTCATCTTCACAGGTCATTAGAGATGATGAGCGTGACTTCTTAGTGTGTACTGAGTCTTCAAGGGACTATGCTCAAGCTGTGCAGTAGCTGAGAAAGAGATTTCTTGGATTTACTCACAGTACGGCCTGTATCCCAAGCAGCTGAACAGTTCAGGGCAGTGAAACATCTACAGATTTTTTTTTTTAAACTTTCAGTAGAAGAATCGAGTGCAGTTTCTGAAAGGAGTTTTTAGCAGAACAGGAGAATGGCTATGGGCTGTATCACAGCTTTCAGATCTCCTGGGACCAGAGCTCATCCCTCCATCTGTCTTGAGAAATGCCATTCCTGTTCCCTCTTCTTCCCTGCTAGTTAGTCTTGAAGTGACAATAGACAGGGGAAGGTGGGTTGTAAGGAGAAGGAGGAACTGATGACGCCTTGATTAATGTATGGAGAACAACCACATGCTGCTTCCTAAATGTGCAATTGTTGTGCAATTGTGAAACTAAGCAAAACTGGGTGAGACGAACAGCACACATTATTGTTTGTTAGGTGAGTGAAGTGTGCCGCTGTCACCTCTGAACAAAAGTTGGAGGTGCCTTTGCAGCATCATTACATCTGGGTGACCTCGTAGGCATTATGGTTGAGAGCATTTGGTTTCATGAGCGTTTGGCTATAAGCTGTAGACTCTGTTTTTGAAAGTAGATCCCAGAACATTATATGGTGCATTTCATTAACTAGGGTTTGGCATATGTGAGGTGTTTTTGCCTGGGACAGTTATCCTGATGTGCAGAGTGCTGCTGTGTCTTTTCCATCTGCATCTGAAGAATGTCCATGAGTGTCACCTCCTGCACAACGTCCTTCATTTTTGTGTAGTGAAGTATTTCTTAGCAAACACCACTGCAGCCTTGGACTCCACTGCCTTCCAGATCATTCTCAAGTATAAATCACCCATTTGGTTTTGACCTTGAAAGCTCTGCATGTTACGTATCTGTACGTGAGCAATTGCCTCCCACCTTCCTGAGGGTCTGCTGCCCATCATACATAAATTGCACGGGAAGGGTGTTGTCTTCGGTAGGGCTGCTTGGACTCATTTGTGCTCTTGGTCCAGGAAAGCACAAATTTGCTAACCATGGGCTTCCCGAGCTTTAGGAAGTGTGTGTGAGGGGCAGGGGCTTGGAAGAGCTGGTTTCTGACCGCTCCGACTAATCTGTTTGTATCTGTCCGTCTCGTAATTCTCTGGCACCTATCGCCTCAGTAGCTAAGAGTGTTTCTCAGGTGACCATGGCTTTTTTTCTTCCTCTCCTCTTTTTAATAGTCTTTTCCCCTTCCTTTTAAATGGGTCTTTAATAAAGTTGAGAATTCTTGCACAGGGTTTTATAAACATGTGTTATTAAATTTTAAATCTGTTTTGAAAGTGCCTCTATCCTACTCCCTCCTAGTAAAGTGACCTTTTTAAATGGAGGGAAGTGGGTTTAGATGACAGTCATGATAAATGCGGTCATGTTCACTCAATAAAATAAGGCCCAGTGCATTTGAGGATAAATCAGTGAAATGTACAGCCCCACCTGTCTGTCTCCATCATTCATTTCCACTGTCACTTTCACAGTGGCTGATGGATCACAGTTGCTGTAAAATTAGACAGCCTTTAATCTCATTTCATCCTGATTAGCTTCTCCTTACCCTTTCCCTCTAACTCACTGACTGACACGCTAAAAACTCACACCGGGCTGTGTTTGAGCGTGGCGTACAAACTTCTCTTCAAATACCCTTTTTGCGGGGCAGGCAGGTGTTCCACTGAGTTGAAATCGAAAAAGGAGAAGATGGGATTTTCACATTATTAAAGCAAAACAGCAGACAAAGGCTTGTATAAAATTAATGAAAGCAGCAGCCTGGCCAGACTATGTGGTGGGCCAAATTCTTCCTGTTACACCCTGGTAAGCCCAGTGAGTTTGAGAAGATTGTTCCTACAAGAGGCTGAACGTAGCACGCTCACTGCCATGTAATTTTGACTGTATCTATGAAAAGTTGTGTTCTATATGGGTGTGCGTTCACAAGGAATTACAGTTTACAGCACAAGTTTTCTGGTGCTTTCAAGGGGTGTTTTATAGTGGTAAAAAAAAAATTCATTCCCATAGTTTTGATTTCTGTGTATAACTCATGATTCTGAGGGACCTTGAAAATAGTCAGGGAGAAAGACTGCAGCGTTGGCGATTTCAAAATTTCAGTGCCAAAACTCCTTCCGTCTTGGATACCCACAGTATTCCTCCATCCTCCTTGTTTTCTCCAGCTCCGTGGGCAGATTCATGAGACTGAGAGCAGTTTTCCCCAAAGGTCTGTGAGAAACAAAGGTCATACTAAAGGTCTTCAGTGTTTTATTGCAGTCACCTTTCCTTTGCAGGCCCAAATTCTACAATTCTACCCTCCTTTCTAAGGCAAGCTTCCCTTTAGCTTTCCCATGAGTTACGGTTGGTAGTTTGGGTCATTTGGGCCCAATCCCCTATCAGTGGGAATGTTGCCATCAAGTTAAGTAGGAGTCAGGATTAAGCCCTTAGTTTTCAAGGTTTAATTATCATCGTAAGTGTGGGAGTCTTACTGCATAGTTTATATGCATGGGAACAGCAGAAAAGCTTAAAATATAATTTTTTCCTCTACTGGCCCTGTTTTTGTCAATATGGAGGATAAATAAATGAAAGTGTTTGCAAAAATGAAAACATAAGACAATGTGAAAAATATGCATGTATGCTGCCTGCAGGCAGTTCTTTTGATAAACGCTAGATCTCTCCAGTCTGACCAATGGAAGAGCCTGGTTGAGGGCACAACCACTGGCTTGGACCTAATTGGAAACCATAACAGAGCATTGGATTAGGTAAGAACTGAAGTCCCTGCAGGCTGATCCTGGGGAGTCTCTTCCTGAGAGGAGGGGTCCCCAAAAGCCTTTAAGGCAGACAGCAAATTTCCCATGGGAGACCCAAATTCCTTCTGTAGCAGAAGCATCCACAACATCAAGGGAAGTACTGGGTTTTTGAGAGAGAACGTTTTAAAATGAGAAAATATCTGAGATTATAGAACGAGATAAATACGACATGGGGGGTAAAGGGATAGCAAAAATCTTTTTCATTCTTTCATCCCACTGTAGGAATCTATAGGTGGTATAAAATCTCATGCAGTGCCTAATATAGGATTACTTCCCAGTTACGTAAAGTATACTAGTAACAAATAACCTTAATTAATGAACTTACACTGTACCTGGCTGCCCAATTTAAGAATCGCTTCACTTACATGACTTGTAAGAGCACAGACTATGAAAATGATATTCGACCTTTACTAGAAACAAAAAATGTACCTTACTTATTCATCATTGCCTTGGCAAAAACTTCAGTAAGAAGCTTAAATGAGCCCACTTGATCTTTAAGAAAATGTGTCCTAAATAACAAAGCTGTGCGTATTTCTTCTTATTATTATTTGCATATGCTATACTGCACAACTGCATTCTGAGAAAAATAAAAGATAATAAAACAAATGAAATGAGAGATATATCACCCAAAATAATCCAAGTGTGAGATAGGCTGCCTCTTTTTTTTTTTTTTTTTGGCATTGGCAAAAGAGCACAAAGTAAGAGCTGGCCCTGAGTCATATTGATTTCCCACTGCACTGGTTTCCTAAGTGCTCTGTTGATCCGTGTCAAGCAATAAGTTCCCTGCCTGTACATGCACATCACCTCCCCATTTGTCCTCACCTAGATTTAAGGTGCCCATATGATGAGCTGAACAAGGACATCATTTTTCCTACTGGTGTCACTGGGCCAAAACTACTCTATGTGGTATGATAACTAATGCTGTGTAAGTTTACATTTACTATATAATATCACAATAGTGCTGTATGGCACTCCACAATAATATGTACGTATTGTGTATATATATATAAGCCCTTATTTCTGTGTCCTAGTACTTGCAGTGGAAAATGTAAATTTAAAAAAATTGGTTATTGCGACTGTAGTTGGTCCACAGTAATTCCGACACCTCCAAAAAAAAGGGATATTGCAAACCTAATGCCACAGTTTTGATCTTTGTTAACAAAGGGCTTCCTGATTAGATGAATAGAAAATGCGTGGTTGTGCTGCTAATGACATTGTACAGGAAATTAAGCGTATACATTTGGAAAAGGCATTAAATCAGCAGGACCTTAATTTAAAAACTTAAAACTGTATGGAAATGCAGCTTGTTCATTGCTGTGTAATAGAAAGCTACTGAACACACTGACTCTTCTTGTGGAAACATTACCAGCAGAACAAAGCTGGGCTGAGGTTTTTTTA
The DNA here is from genome assembly GCF_028500815.1 of Rissa tridactyla. Classification (NCBI taxonomy): domain Eukaryota; kingdom Metazoa; phylum Chordata; class Aves; order Charadriiformes; family Laridae; genus Rissa; species Rissa tridactyla. The sequence goes on from NC_071467.1 coordinate 47,759,646, forward strand.
ATGTTTCCTAGCGTACTAGGTTTCCTAGCATCTGCTTATTTTCAGGCAAATATCGAGCAACTTCATCCTTTTTTACAAGTTGTTTTTAGAGCAGCACATACAGCAGTTGGGCAGGTTGGGGGTGGGGGCACCAAGGGACAAGAATTACAGCTTTTTTTCTCAATTATTTTTGAGATTGAATAACATAAGATTGGTAATAAGTGGCTTTGTCTGCTGCTCGTTCAGTGGACATGCATGCTTGGGGTGATGCATTCCCCTATTATTTCATACAGATTTAATCCCAGTGTCACATTTTGTACCTTCGAAAATACTTGATGGAATCGGTGCCCTGAGCTGACAAAGAATTCTTGCTTTACTTCTAGTTATGCCATATAACAGCGCCCATCACTGTGTCGTGGAAGTGGAAAACTTCTTGTTTGTGCTGGGAGGAGAAGACCAATGGAACCCTAATGGTATGTATAGAATATTAAAAAGCACAGGCAGCATTTGCCTTCCTGTGTCTGTCCATCAGGTCAGCTGATGTAGTCAATAGCAAGGGATTTTGAGAACCCTCAGCCTAATTGTTGAACCTAGTAAAGGCTACTTTTAAATATTGATGTAATAAATATCTGTTACTTTAGCATTAGCATCTCTGTCATTCATCAGCTCCCACATCCCTTGAGAAATGCCACAGGCAGCAGAACAGACTCTTTTGAGTGCATGCACCAGGCAGCAGCTGTTAAGAATTTTAACCTTCATTTCCAGTCTCCTTCCAGTCATAATATAATAATGCAGTTGCAGTAGATGAATGCTTCTTTTCTATTGTCAAACCAGATACTCGCAGCTAAAGTTGTTAATGTGTTAATTATCTAGACTCTGAGATTCTTAAACTGGTCCTTTTTTTAGTCTTGTGCAAGAGCTTCTCATATAGATTATCTGCTGCTACCTTCTTTGATTTGATTACTTCATAAATTTACCGCAAAGAGAAATTAAACAATTTAACAGGCTTCTGAGCAAAGCAAAAGGAGAATACCATGCCTTGCAAAATTCACAAAATTGTCAAGACATTGTTAAAAAGCTTGCACACGAAGAAAGGGTTGTAGTTGTAGCAGTCTGTGTAACAGAGATAATTATGACTGAGAAACCATAAAACAGCTTGCAGGTACACATTTTTACTTTAAAACACCAGAGGATCCAGCTGAAATTACATATACTGCATATATTTTATTGTGAATGCCCCATTTCAGCATCTGCACTAAACCAAATTATAGAAAATTGTTACATCTGTTCACTTCCTAAAACCTGAGACAAACAATCCAGTCCACCCTATAAGCGTATTTCCGGTGTAGTTAAAAATATCACTGAACGTCTTAGGAGAAGAACCCTTCAGTTCTATTGTCGAATCTCCTTTATATTAACCAGGAGATAGCGTCGTATCATTAATGACAGTTATTGTTAGGAACACCAGCCACATCCAACAACTGAGGGCCCCTGTTGTGCTTGGTGGTAGGCATATGGATAATAAGGGACAGACCTTGTTCCAGACAGTTGATAATTAAGTGGCCATGTCACATGAAGGATAAAGGAAAAGAAGTATAAATACCCACAATTTAAAGATGTGGAAACTGAGTCGCAAGGTGACGGAAAGATGTTAGAAGGGGTACATAGCCTGCATCTTTGGTAGGAGTCGGGCACAACTGTTCATGAGATGGGTAGTACCTTAGGTCTAAGGTCTCCTGGACCAACTGCCGAGCTGAAGATGTTGCTGAAGATGTCTGACAGCTTCCTTGTTCTGTGAATACCAGTGCTGTGATTTTTCTGTAGAGAAGATAGGAATAAAAGAGGTAGGAGTGTTGCTGATACTGATCTCTTTACGAAATTACCCTGAGAGAAATGGATCTTACTTCTCACAAAAAGTGGACCTGAAAATCATAAACTACATCCTGTGCTGTTGCTGGGCTAGTTCTTTCTTGGAATAGGTTCGCTCTAAATGTGCAGCTACACGGGAACTGCTTGCACGTACCTGCTTGAATTTATGTGAAGGCCTTTGTCTGCTATCCTCATAGCACAGAAGGGGCTTCAGATGGACGTAGCAGGAACTGTCTTGCCAGAGCATTACAAGGCTTCCAATTGGAATGAGAATGTGCCAGGTGTTTTTCCAGTGGACAGAATTATCCTTGAGATGGGGGCAACGGAAGGAGCACCATACATTTCTTTAGCCATTGGACCGGCAGATTCTTGAAAAGCTGGGTGGACCCGGAGGAGTGCCCATGCCTCCTCCGTGCTGCTCCTTGACTTCCTGACAACCTAGAGAGCATGGGAGACATTTTTTCTCACTTCTTCACATCCTCCTATGGCTGTGCCTTTCCAGTCACAAGGGATCCCTGCATGAGTAAACGCTGATGAGAGCAGGTTGCAGAACACAGACATGGATTTAAGACCAGCCTTCATAAACTTTAGAGCCCTTCACCTTTTTGGCACGGCTGCAAAGACCTTCCTGTAGAGCGGAAATGCCCATTGTCCTGATTTGCTAAACCTGATTTCTGATGACTTGTCACATTTTCTGTGTTCTGACAGGTGCTTCCTAACATGTATAACCTCCTGACTGGAGGCAAAGGCAAAATAGTAGATAAGAGTTCTCTTTGAAACTGAAGTCCAAAATTAAACTGGATTCAAACCAGTTACAGCAGGTAGCATAAGTGGGTCATCAAGTCCTTTTCCTACTGTCACAGGCACCATATAGTCCCATTTTGTAAATTTTCTAAGCTCCATTCGAAAAGCAGTTGGATTTTTAGCCCCTGCTATTCCTGTTGGAAAGCTGTTACAGAATCCAATTGCTCTAAATGACTAGGAGCCTTATTCTAATTTCCAGTAAAATGTATTCTTTGACTGTCTGAATCACCTTGTTCTCATGCCAAAGTTGGCCTTTAGCTTAATAGTTTTTCCCCTCCTGGAGATTTGTTCCTTTGATGTATTACAGACAGTGGTCCTATCCCTTTTCAGCTTTTGTTTTCCTAGGTGCAACAAGCCAAGTTCTTTGTCTCCTGCCATCAGGTAAACTTTCTGTTCCTCCATTCACCGTAGTAGCTCTTATTTGTGCCTGTTCTAGTTTGATTTCATCTCCCTTCCCATGAAGTGGCTACATTTGTAATCTGTATTCCCACTCTAGGCTCACTATACCCTTCTCTTTCTACCCTGCGCTACAGAATCTTCTACATACATGGTATTGGTAGTGAGTATGTGTATGACATGTTATGTTAGGAGGCCAAGGTCCCTAAATCATAGCTTTGTGTGACAATTAAAAAGCTGCTCTATAACCAGTGACCACTTAAGTCCCCAGTAACTCTGAAAGAGGTAGTGAACACAGCAGCATTAAAACCTCCTGTTAGAAGTCCAAACTTATGATCAGTACTTCTATTGTTTCGAAATCCTGCTTTTTGAATTAGCAATATATTAATAAATGTCTTAAATAGTGAGACCTAGAGCTAGTCAGGTGCCTGCTGTTACTTGTTTACTGTTTATTGAATCTATAGCTCTTATGCCTCTTTTTCTAAACTGTCTGTATAGACTAAAGAAATTCAGATAGGGACCAAGAGCAAAGCCTCACTTCACTAAACCCAGTGGCAAAATGCCCAGTTGCCCTTCGTGTATGGGGATCTCACCCTAGGCCTTGAGATGTGTTTGAGTGGTGCTCAGCATAAAGGACTATGGTCCTCATTAGGCGCCATGCTGGAATTGAAGGGAATTGCTGCATTATTCATCAGCCTTCTGCTTTACCTTCTCATATAGAACAGGCTTATACATAGCGAGGGAATGAATTTGCTTCCAGTCGAAGTGGTCAACATGGTTTCTTTCTCTGTTTCCTTGTAGAACATGATCTTAGTTTATTGCGAATATAAATTCTAGCTGTGTCATTATTCTTCTCTACAATCTTGATGGTTTATTTACACATGCTGAAGTAAGTGTGGAATGAAACAAGCAAAGCGAGCCAATCCTACAGAGGCTTTTCCGATGCAAAAATATGCACCTTGTAGAATACCCAGTGACCATTTATAGAACTGTGACCTACGCAGTTGGGTTATTCTGCTGGCCTGTGAAGCCTCTAATTCAATTTTTTAGTCACACATACATAAACAAAGGTTTCTGTTTCTGAGATCCTCATCTGTTGAAGTCTCAGGTGTTACAGGAAATTGCCATACACTCTCTTGCTTCAGTTTTCTTGCTTTGATGTCAATCTGCATGTAAAATAAGGTGAAATCTTAATATCGTGAAGACATGAATACAGTTCTTGGGTTCAACAGCAGGGATAAGCTAGTTAGCTGGTGTATGTTGCTCATGTTTCATATTTTAGCTAACACACTTGGAATAAAACTCAAAGAGTGTATTCGCCCTTCGATGCACATGTGTAATTCCTTCTAACTTAACACTGAAAGTACATGGTAGAATAAACCATCTAGTGCAAACACTGCATACCCCATGCTGATGGCTTATGCAGCTCCTGGTTATTTGCACAAGGTTTTTTAACCGTGTTCCACATAGAGATGATATGAGGAAAAAGAAAAGCGTATGTTCTCCCTTTGATTTTTTTAGCTGACACAAAATATCTGTTCATAAAAATACCGTGGGGATGCCCTCTTTTAGGCAGTAGTTTTGTTTAGTGCTGTGATTTATTGTGGCTGTGAAAGTACCACAGCATCTACAAGTAAATTTAAATACACATTTTCAAGATCTTATTAGAGAGAGCAAGAATAATCTCTTACCTGCTTTTACTGCTAACAATTGCTAATTCAAACCTTGCAGTGCCCCATTTGTTGAATTATTACTGTACACATAGTGTAATCATACATTGCTGTAAAAGGGGGAACCCTTCATAAAAGCTGTCAATTTGTGAAGTATATGTAATATATATATTACAATCATGATGTTAAATACATGAAACAAACAGCTGAGTGTCAAAATAATCTATCTTTACAGGGAAACACAGTACAAACTTTGTTAGCCGATACGATCCCAGGTTTAACAGCTGGATACAACTTCCACCCATGCAAGAGAGGTAAAAACCTACTACTACATGTTGTTCAATATATGTTTTATCATCCTAGGAGCAGCTAAATTTTGTCGTAGTTCTGGGAGTAAGGAGGCCTACAGAAGCATTGAAAATACCGAGATAAAACTGCAGCATGCAGTTGCGTCCCATTTGTCTCCTGATTTTTTTAAATTTCCCAAATTCACAACTCCAGATGCCAAATCCCGCAGTGCTAACTCATGCAAAATAACCATGAATTTAGTGCAATTACTGGTTGCCTGAGTACAGTCTGAAGGATTTTTCTGAAGTCTTTGCAGTGTCCCGTCATGTTCCCTGACTGAAGCGTCATGATGAGTTTGCAGTAAATAAGCAGTATAGTCAGGTCTCTGATAGGGAACTGAAACCTTCACATGTTGGCCCCATCCTGTTTCACCACACCAGCCATGAAGACCTCTCCTCAACATGACTCACTTCGTCAGAGGACTCTTAATCCTAGGTGGTCTTTGAGTGAAGCTACTGTCAGCTAATGTGTATTAGAATAGCTTACATTTTAATTTTCACTGTGTACCGAAGAGCAGAGGTGCATGGAGACTTGAGCAATGACCAGTAAAGATGGTGTAAACTTCACTCTGTATCCCAGATTCTACCGTGGCAGGTAAAAAGTCCCCCAAACCTGAACTGAATGATGCATGTTTCCTAAGAAAAATCTCAAAGGCAGAAGATCTAACGTTATTATGTTGTTTTGTGAAAGAGCATTCAATGTCCATCCTTCAGTTCAACACTCAACTTCTCATAGATGTACAAGAGATCTCACACCACCTTCCTAAGATGCTTTCCTTATTCCATGTGCTGTTGGTATTACACCTCTTTTTCTGTTGGCTGCCCCCAGTGTTCGGGTGTCTGGCAGTCATAAATATATCGTACTCAGTGCAAACGTGCGATTCAAGGTGTGTATTATGAGATGCATGGAAATATGGCTGTCCTTTCAAATTTTCGGAGGTAAAATGTCAATCTGTAGAGTTTTTGAGTGGTCTTTGTTCAAGGTTCAGTGTGATTGATGCAAGTCCATACACAGACCCATGTGCGATGCTTGTCACCAAACAATACTGCATTGTACCACTGCATGAAAAGCACAAGTGGAACAGATCTGAGGAGGTTTGATGTTGGAGCTGAGTGAACTGATAAAATTAGCCATATAACTAGAGATAAGAAGAGATCACAATTCATCATAGTCTCTGGCTTCTCCCTTCTTCCTGCCAGCACTGTGGGGCAACCCCACAATTGGGTTATTTACCTTAAAACAGAGGGATGCCTTCCCCTCTGGTTCAGGTCCCCAGACTGAGTCACCACCAGCTCAGGTGTTGGTGTGGGGGCGACAGGAGGTGTGCATGAGATTGCCATGTAGGTAATCCTTAGTGAACCGGCAGGCCGACTAGTGTTTGTATGGAGCCTGAAGCTCTTCTGTAGAGCCCAATCTGTGTCCTCGTTAGGCCAGCAAAACTCTTGAGGGGTGTGTGTGGCAGCTTGAATGGTTGGGTTTATTTGGCTGAAAAACCTCAGAAGGCAGAAGTAGGTAGTTGGGGGTTGGAGAAAGCAGACAGTAGGAGTTTTTCCACCTCCCCAGTGGCCAGTTGCGTTTCACTAGAAAATCAGTTCATAATCACAGGTGCCAAATATGACTTGCCTTGTGCTCTGGTGGAAGCTGCCGTCTTCAGCCAGGAGTTAGAAACTGCTGCGCATTGTGATTGCTTAGCAGCTGCCCAGTAATAAACTCTAATGCATTAGCATCTCAGCGCTTCACAGTGTTATTTAAATGTAATGGTCCACTCATACATAGTTCCTTCTGCAAGGGGCTGTACTATGACAGCGTTAATTGTCACCTCTTTTGTTCAGGATACAACCCGAACCATTCTGTGATTCTATGATAACTCAGAGGCTTGCCCATTATTTTTCTATCAAGGCTCCTAAGCATTGGGGCTGTTGTTGGAAAACAGGGATTTTCAAATGACTTTCTAAAATGTTTTTAATGGTTTATTTGCTCATTCCTAAGGACTTACTCAGAGTTGTTGCAGCCTTTAGAGGTAGGGTCTGGCCACGTTTTTAGAAGATCATACAAACAAGAGAGAGCTTTTATGCAGTCTCCTTTCCCAGCTCCTTTAGTCAGATAAAGTTCCCATTAAAGTCAACGGGCTGTTTTTTTCCCCCCTAGGAGCACAGGGTCACGCCCTGTCTCTGCTGGCATAATGCAGGCACCATTGACAAGACAGACTGTTTAATGGGTTTTTCTGAGTCATTATGGTCCATCAAGTCAAAACCTACTTAGGAATTTTAGTCTGAGAATAATTGGCTGGATAGACTATAATAGCTCCTTTGAAATGACTGCCAGGTAAACGTGGGTCTCATTCACAGGCAGTATATTCTCAAGTTGAAAATCTGTATGAAATATTTGATGAGTAAACTTTTATCTCATATGCTAAAATCCATATCTGATTGATTTTACTGTGTGAGCTATAAAGAAAAGTCTAATCCCGTTATGGATTCAGAGCCATCAGTGTATTTTCTTTAAAACCAAGTTTGGTTTCTTTTCATTTGAAGAACATCTCAAAAATACATGCTTTTGAAAAGTATGTACTATTTTCAGGCGTGCATTGTTTAGAGAAGCAGCAAATGACTCACCAGCTTTTGAAATACATGTCTGCCTGATGATGCAATGACCATGGGATGCTTTTTGGAGAGCAGTTCAGTTAGACTAACGTGCCTACTGAAGGAGTGGTCTTTGTAGCAGATGTATCTGAACGTGTGGCCTGAGCCTCAGCTGGACACCTCAGTCAGTACTGTTGCATTTTGCCAGCTCAGCCCAGAGCTGGACAAGGTGTGTGGAACATAATAACATTTAAAAGATCTTTTGTTTAAAGACCAGCAAAACCCACAGCATTGTAGCAGGGCCTGAAGAAGCATAAGTGGAAGTGAGCAGCTTAGCATCCTCACTGGGTGAACTGAGAAAAGAAGCTGCAGAAAAAGAGATAAAATAATTTCACATTTTATTTGAGTCTTTGCCTTCAGTAATAGTAATGTTAACACTTATTAAGATGACTTCAGTTTTTAAAAAGCAAAGCATACACTCTAAAAGTGACTCTGAAATCAGGTCCAGATATTGTGATGATCAGTAGTAGCATTGGTAGTCTTAAAACTCAGACTGGTAGTTGTATTTCTGGTTTTGGGGCATAAATTCATCATCTGTGGAAATCGGGAAGAAACTCCTCACTTTTATGCATGTGTACTTACAAGAAAAAGTTAGTTGGGTTGATTATTAAGTGAAGGCACGTGAAGGAAAAGCATTTCAGAGACCAGTCATTGACTACTTGCGAGCCCTGAAGAAAAGCACAAAATAATTGTCTTATTGTCCATATTCAGATCCTGAGGTGCATTCCAGTTATCTGATTAGAATGGATAGCGTCTTCCCAGTTTTGTGGGGAAAGTTGTTGTTCAAAGATTGCTGTAGTACATTTTAATCTGAATCATGTTTTACAGCAGTTTAAAAAATCACTTAACAGCATGCCCCTTACTCACTGTGTCGTTGAAAAGTAAAAAAAAAAGCCAAAAAGCTTAAAATATTAATGACAGGAGCTACTGAGTGAATATTCACATCCAAGCAGAAGAGCAAAGCATGCTGACGCTTTCATTTTTGCTCCTTATAGTGACACTGTGTGGATGAAACCAGGAGTACATGTACAGAACAGTGTCAGTGCAAACCCAGTTAAAACAGTAATGCCTGCAAGTTGTAGCTACCTCTTTTTATTAAACCTGAGCTAAGAAAGCCACGGTGAGAGCAGTTCGTTAATGGGTTTGTCAGAGGAGGTGTGCGAGGACAGACGAGCTGATGCATGAGCACCCCAAGCACTGATGACAGGCGTCTTGTGGGTTTATGCCTTGCAGCTGCCAGAGACAAGAGGTTCGTAGAACTTGTGCCCACCCGTGCAGGCTCTCTGATGTCTAAAAGGATGTCACCCTTGCAGCTTTTCCTACTTTTGGGGACGCTATGGGCTGTCTTGCCTCCGGCTTGTCACATACTCATAAGAAGCATGTAGGCACTTGATTGCCTCCAACACCTATACCCTCTGTCAAATTAGAGTGAAGTCAGCCAGCAGGTTTTTGTTGAGGAGACAACAGTCAGGCAGACATGGGTACACGTACAGTGTAATCAAATAAGCTTCGTTTCCGTAGAAAATCAGGCTAAAAACATAGATGCACAATTTGCTGCCCGACCATGCAGAGCAATATATGCCATCAGCTTCTATCTGCCCATTGACAGATAAATTAAATGGTCTTATTTAATTCGTCGGTTTGAGCTGGAGGCACTTAGCAGTATTCCTGTCCTCCTGTTTGCATCTGTGTTTTTTCAGTAGCCTCATCCCTGTGGTGGTTTTCCCACTCAACAAGGGGTGCTGTCCTGTACCTTCCCAAGTTGCCCATGTGCAGGCAAGGTGAAAGCAAAGAGGTAGACAGGAGGTGCTCAGTGCCCCTGGCTGGTGAGGAGCCCTCTCAGGTGGCACCAAGTCCAAAAAGTAAGGCCAGAAACAGGCAACATTGCCTCAGGTCTGCTCCCTGAATGCCCAGCCAGCCCTGCTGTTTCCATGGCTGTATCTTCGTGTCTGCCTGACCTCTCCTCCTGACTTATAAACCACCAGCCAGTCTCAGCCACATTCAACAGAGGGAAATGTCTTCAAAAAGTTAAAGCGTATTAAAAATGTTGTGAAAATAGGCAGCTGGGTAAAGGAAAGAAACCATATTGGTGCCTTCACTGAAGGAGATGCTACTGAACGCATGCCGGGTTAGATGGCAGGTTAGAGACTTGGCGCACCAGGCTTTGCTAGCGCACCTGGTCATGGGATGACTATAGGGAAGCCTGGGGAGGAGTTGGGACATACCAGAGCTGTTAATTGCGGGGTGATTTGCTCTTTACATGGACCACCGCTCATCCTGAATGCCTTGCAGTGGTCTGCAGGACCAGGCACTTCACGGTGCCGAGTGACCATCAAGCCCCCAGGATTCACCATGTGATTCAGGAGTGCAGTATGCGGCCACTCCTGGATTCAAATTCAGGTGCCTGGGCAGGAACCGGAGTGCATTGTGTCAGCCACGGAGCGGGGTTTGGCAACCTGCAGCCGCACTCCAGCCTGCCTGCTTGGCTGGAGCTGTCGGAGCTAGACCTTGCCTTCTTGTCTCTGGGCTCACCTGCCACTCCGGTTTCTCCCAGGAGAAAATTTGAGGTTTGGGACTGCCAATTCTCGCCATTCAACGTTTTGTACAGGTCTTCATCCTGGCCTGGCTGTGCTCTTTTGCAGTTTTCTTTCTCATGTCATTGCAGCTTAAAATTAAAAGCCTCTACCCTAGTAAACCTTCCTGCTGCTGAATAATCCAGCGAGCTTTCCCTGAAAATGGATTACACCAAACAGGGTCTCCCAAAATCGTCTGCTGCTCTATTTTTACTTCAGCAACAGACACTCGCCATTAATTTTGGAGGCACGAGGAAGGCGAACTACTATATGCCTAGCATCCCGACCAGAAAAAGTAATTATTTTCCTGCCTACCTGAGTTGCATGTGAAAGCGGACAAGGTGGCTCAAACTTTTCTCAGGGTTAGTTGGATGGAGACAGACATCTTTTGAGTTAAAGGGTGGAAACGTAATATTGTGCCTAGCGTAAGGAAAGTTGTTCTATTTGCAGTACTGCAGAAAGAAGAAAAAAATGATAATTGAAGAAAAATTTTGATGATGTGGTTCTCTTAGTAAATTGGGAACAATGACCCTTGAAGGACCATAAAGAAAGTGAATGTCAAGATAATTTATTATTGTTACATTATCTACCTCATTTTTCACTTTGTCTTACTGAGTTGTTACATCCCTTACAAGGTAATGCCCCAAACATTAATGAGCACCTTTTTATCTTTCACGGGTGTGAAAAAGCAACAAACAGCTTTGAAAAGGGGTATTTTCTGCCAGGTTTATGTGTGCTTAATTGTTTTGACACCAAAAATGAAGTGTTTATTTGACGTGGAGCACGTATTTGATTAGCGAAGCAGCCACAGTCTCTAGGATAGCTGTAAGCACGTGAAGCTCTGGGCACTTCTCTCTGAAGTAGCGTTTGAAGGAACAGCTATCTTAGTTCAGGGAGTCAGCTGGAGAGGGAAAAAACATGGTTGACGTGGCTAATTGGTTTGTTGTTGGCTTGTTTTGTTTTGCTCTGCCCTGTCCTCCAGGAGAGCCAGTTTCTACGCCTGTCGCCTTGACAAGAACTTGTATGTAATCGGTGGAAGAAATGAAACTGGCTACTTGTCCAGCGTGGAGTGCTACAATCTGGAGACAAACGAGTGGCGTTACGTGTCTTCGTTACCGCAACCGTTGGCAGCCCACGCGGGAGCTGTTCACAACGGCAAGATATATATTTCAGGCCAGTGTCTTTTATAATTACTGCTATATAGAACAAAAAAAAAACAAAAAAACCCAAACAAAACAACAACAACAAAAACCCCAGAACCCAAAATCATAGAGCTAAATTCCTGCTGCAGCGCAGTGTCTTTATTGACATTAATTAACCGAGGTATATTTACTTGCAGGAGGTGTTCACAACGGAGAGTATGTCCCCTGGCTGTACTGCTATGACCCTGTGATGGACGTCTGGGCCCGAAAACAGGACATGAACACAAAGCGAGCAATCCACACTTTGGCTGTAATGAATGATCGACTGTACGCAATTGGAGGAAACCATTTGAAAGGTCACATTTTTAATAGCGAAAAAGCATTTCAGTGTCCCCTGCCTCCTGATAAAGAATATTTTTGTTAGACAGTCATTGTTAAATACATTAAAAACCAGGCAACACAATTTAACAGGACACTTGAGCCAGCAATTTTAAAAACATTTTATGCAAATTATTTTAAAATTATAACAGTACATTAAATATATGAGTAATGAATGCTTTAGATAATAAAAATGGGAGCTTCCATTACTCAAAGGCATGGACAATTTGTCATTACCAAGAATTCAATGAAACAAACAGATTATTCTTTGACCCGAAAGTACCAGCAATATTTTCCTCTGTAAATCATTTAACAAAATGTGGAGTTAGAGAGAGCCTTATTCAGAGCAACACACAAAAACAAGCTCCTGATTTAATGAAGAGAAAAAAAAACAACAACCAACTCAAGCCATTAAATATTAGGACTAGGCTCTTTAGATCCCTTTTTAATATTAAATGTAGCTTGTTAATTATAATTCTTTTTAGAGGTCTCTTGTTTTCATCTTTTGAAAAGGTCTCATATTAAAATAACTACCGCTTAGGCATCTGGTATTTTTGTCTTAATACCTACATGCCGTTGTTATTACTGCTAAAGAGATTTTGCTTAATCCAGCCACTTAGAAAAAAAGCACAGCTCCTGCTCCTTTGTCCCCTGACAATATTTGACAGTTTGTATTCCCTTTTTTTTTTCTTTCTCCTTTCTTGCTTAAAAAAAAAAAACAAAAACAAGCCTCACAACAACAAAAGAGAAAATTGTAAAGAAAAAGAGAAAGTGACGTTAACTGCCAGTAACACCAGGCCAGGTGCCTGGATGACTCTGGCACCCAAGTCCCTGAGGCTCTGAAGCCACATGCTGAAGATCCAGGTGCCTGTGGAGCACATAGGGGACGAAGTCGCAGAAGTGAATTTTCGCTGGCAAATAGTACTGGGGCATAAACTCCTGGAGCCGGGTGCAGGGCTGCTGTGCCTCCACTCCCCAGCCCCAGTTGTGGTGGGTGTTCCTGGACTGGATTTTACCCCCTGGGGAAAAGGGGTCAAAGCTGCCCACGCATGTGCACCTGCAACTGTTGTAGAGGTTGCAGAGCTCCACAGCGTTGGCTCTTTCTCCTACTAAAGTAGAAGTCAACATGTCCCACCCCTCCTATAGCTAAAGCACGTGCTTTTGTTTGCGTAGGCTTGAATTGCTTCCATCCCGCCTTCTCCTTCTTTTTTTTCACACAGTTTCACCTACCATCCTCTGCGAAAGATGCAACTTCTAATAAACATTGCATTTTTGCCGCTACACCTGTTGCCCTAGGTGCCTTTGTTATCTATGAATTGGTTGACGTTGTGAGAGGTATTTAACATCCAGGCTTCTGGGAAGCTGCCGGCTCTCTGGTAGCAGGGCTTTTTGGAAAACTGCTTTATTCTGTACAGTGAAACAAAAGGAGGAACTGCAAGGAAAGGGAGGGGACTGGAGTGTGGATGAAATACTACAAATTCTCCAGCTGGGTGGGAATAGCAGGGCTCCATGGCAAAGCCCTCCGTTGTGAAGCTGGATCTGTATACTGCTGTCAGCAGTGCATTTACCGCATCGCAGCGAGCCGTGTGCTTACTGCAGTTCATTACGGAGCTTTTGACAGATTCTGGGCGTGCTGCGGTGGCCTTCCTATGGCCTCTTGAAAACTTTACAGCAACAAAAAATTATTTCATCGTAACGATTCATTCCTTACATAAATAACACTCTTAAAAGCAGCATCATTGTGAAATACCAATATCACCAAGTGCCCTTTTCCAGAAAATTTAACTTCTGTTTTCTGTCATACCTTGATGGAGAAGACAGGATTGTCAAGTAAAGCATCCCAGCGTATTAAGAAAGCCATAATTGTACTGCAGTGCTCTGTTAGGGGAAGTAGTTTGAGATAGGGAAATGTCTAAATATTGGAGCAGGAACCAGGAGTCCTGGGTTCTATGTCTGTGTTCAGCTCCCTTGATTGGTACTAATTGATACAGCCTGAGAGTCTTGAGCTGAGACCCATCTGCCCTTTGGTGATTACAAAGCAGTAGCCGCATGGAGTCTTTTTTGGTCTGTCAGGGAAGGATGGGACCACCATTGTGGGGTTTTTTTGTTACATTTTCTGTCACCTTAAAGACTTTGTCACATCACAGCTACTTGCTTAGAGTACATCTTAAATCAGCTTGAAAATTGAAGCTGGTCCCAAACATCACATCCGTCATGCTAAGCACCTTGTCCCGCTGAAACCAAGTGGTGTCAGTTGTCTAAGGTCTACCTTCACTTGTTAGGCATGGATTTCTGCACGAGATTTATCTGTTGACTTTTGAATAGATTAGATCTGCTGACCTTTGAGAAAGACTGCCAGGACACTCTTTTCGTACACGTTCAAACTTGCATTAGCACTGATGGATGAGGAGGAATGTTGCTTGAATCTGCTTTCATCATCGATAGTTTATTAATGAGTGTTAATTTCTGATCTGTTCAGATTTCATTTGTACTTGTAATTTGTAGAAGACTGTAGAACTAATGGTGAAAGCTTTCGGCAGATTTATTTGAACTGAAATAATAGGACATTAACATTACAGAAGATGGCTTAAATGTATATGACAATATTTTCTAGAAGAAAGTTTAACAGTGACACTATAATTGTAATAATTATAATTGTAGTAAATTTAACAATAAAACAAATAATAAAACAGTATGTCATAATGCACATTTTCCATTCTCAATGCCCTTATCCAGGTTTCTCCCATCTGGACGTAATGCTTGTGGAATGCTACGATCCAAAAGGCGACCAGTGGAATATTCTCCAGACTCCTATTTTGGAGGGTCGCAGTGGCCCTGGCTGCGCAGTCCTTGACGACAGTATTTACCTTGTCGGAGGCTACAGCTGGAGTATGGTGTGTACCTGCTTTCTACAGTGACCCTTCCGTTCCGTCTGAGCCCTTGCGGCCCGTCTGTATTTCACTCAAATGGGATTGAGAGGAGACAAGGGATGAAGTAGCTGCAGGGGCTGGTTTTGGTTTGGTTTTCAACTTGTGCAGAACATGGAGTATTTTTTCAGCTTTGTGCTTTTCTATTTAGATGAGTTATTATAAGATTGTGTTCATTGATATGGAGTAATACAAAAATCAGGTGTAATTTGGCAAAAGTGATTGATAGGATTGCCTGCCTATAGCTCTGCTTATAAGGTGCTTGTAAAGGAGCCTGATTTGCAGAGGCTGGGCGCTCAGCCCATATGAAAACCAAACCTCTTGAAGGGCTCCTAACTTAGGGCCCAAAATCATGAGTCACTTTTGAACTCCTGAAACGAAGTGGCTTTTGGTCTTTAAAGCTGATGTGTGACTTGGATTTAATTTAGGCCACATTTAATATGACTTTTTGTTTTATTACAGGGAGCTTACAAATCTTCTACTATTTGCTATAGCCCTGAGAAAGGGACTTGGACAGAACTAGAAGGAGATGTTGCTGAGCCACTTGCAGGACCTGCTTGTTCGACTGTCATATTGCCAGCCTGCGTACCATACAACAAATGATAGTCAAGGAGCACTGACACGAACACTGATTGCATTTGGGGAAATAATGACGGGTGACGTAAATATTTTATTAGGACAGGATTCCTGTTAAAGCAAAGCTACCATAATTGACCCCTTATTCCATATTTATGCTTTAGGAGCAAACTAAAAGAAAACAAAAACCAAGTGTTGTCCCATCTCAGATAGATGCCGGTGTCTTACGAAGCAAGCAGCTAAAACGCACCGAACGTTACATGCTGACAGACTGCCATTTCAGACTGATTTTAACTTTTTCCTGCTGCAGAGATATTCCTCACGTCAAATTTAACTTTAAAAAAAAATGAAGGCTAAATGTTCAAATACAGCCTGAAGAGGCAAGATCAGTATTGTGCATTGTATCTACCTGCATGTGATCCGTGTTGAAGTCATGAGGATGTTGTTTTCATGAATGCTTCAGAATTCAGATAGTGAAAAGCTCACACTGCATTGCAGAATTGTCTCCTCCTCTGTAATCCTAACCTACAGCTACTTCACATGCTCTGCAAGCAACACAGCATCAGAAGATTATAGAAGGTAAAGAAATATCATTCAGTTTTTGCACAGCTTGGCATCTAATACGCTCTGCCTTCAAAGTCCCCACGTGTAAGTGCAGCGGAAAGCAGACTACAATGAAAGCCATGCTTTACAGAGCACTTCTTGCAATAGCAGCTTAGGGATTAGGATCAAATTCTTCTAATCACGCTCGTGTAAAGTCAGAGTCATTTCACTGAAATCACATGGAATGACTGTTCTTACATGAGTACAACAGAAATTTGGTCCTACACCTTAAATTCTGGGTTCATAAAGTAAGTTATTTCGGCAGCCACTTCACGAAGCACCAGAACCCCTACTTACTTTTCACTAACCCGTTAGATAGGAGCATCCATGCTAGTTGCTTCCAAAGACAAGAAGTCTGCATTTAACTATAAATTTATTACTTTGGACTCTTAATATGCACAATTTTGGAGAGATGCTGGTTAGTAGTTAAAGTACTCCTATGTGGTTGATCTTAAAATGTAGTCTGAGAGGTGTTTACTATTGATCCAAAGTAATATGAGGCTAGACTTTCCACTGCCTTATAGCCTGTGTAATTATTTACACATTGCGAAGCGAGTTCAGAACGTTACCACATGGGACCAGCAGCATTTCGGACTCGCTTCATGAACTCATAGTTGCTTGCACAAATCAGGCTCTCCGTGTTTTAAGCTTACGTCTTTCTGTCCTGGCTTTGCAAAAGCAGTGACAAAATCTGAGCCTGGTTCCTCACCACCTTGCAGTTAACATAATCATCTACACCTCAGACGAGTATATGCGTTGTTCTTCCATTGTGGTTTACTGGTGCTGCATCCATTACCCTCAGGACCGTCCTCTTCGCTGGTATAAACTGACGTTGCTCCATTCAAGCCAATGGATGCACTTTGGTTTATGTCAACTAAGAATCTGGCCTTTAATTTGCCTAGTTGTAACTGGCTGCACCAGATCAAAGGCAAAGGAGACTCAGATCCTGCATTTTCAAGCCTGCCCATATCTTTTGCGATAGGACTTAATGTCAGTGCATTAAGCAAGGAGCAGGCAACTGCTGGAGGTTGGTTTCTGCTGCAGAGGCAATAGACGGGAGGAAGAATTCATTATTTGCTTTGCGAAATAGAAAGAGGGCGAATGTACACAGAAATTACACTGTATATTGAAGCTTGAGAGCAATATAAATAATGGAGAGCAAATACCATGGGACTGTTTCTCTCTGGCATCAGTCCAGTTTTATTGCAGTGCAACTCCCTTGCTTGCAGCAGAATTACACAGTTGTAAAATTGGAGTAATGCAGTAAAGACTGATACCATACAAATGCAATAACCCAATTGATGAGGTAGCTGCACGCCCGGAAAAGAATTGTTTAAGCAAAATAATTATCTGAAGATGCTAATATTTGAATGTGCCGTTGGGGAGTTTTCCAGTGAGCATCACTAAGGAACTCATAAAGGTGGAGTGTATATCCTGAAATCTCAATCCATTTCTACTATATAGTGCAATCTTAGTTGGTTTTGTATTTATTTATATTGTTCAGATCCAAGGGATCCCTTGTAAAATATATTTGGTGCAATCATGACTTTTTTTTTTCCTTTCCTGTTGAAAGTATATAAATATAAATATATATAAAAAGGAAACTGTTAAGATACTAAATGAGGAAGCCGTGAATGACATTTAAGATCAGGATAAGGTCTGCCATTAAACACCGACTGTCACCTGTCTCCACTAAAACGTACCATTTTTAAAGGATATTTGTTGTCCTTTTAAGTGGTTCTTTTTTTTTACCAAGATAATTTAAAGATTTATGAGGACTGTATGTAAATCTTTCTATCTTTCAGGAAGGCATGACCAAGGAAAGTGCTAACTGAATAAGACACACAAAGGATGTAAATTTTGTACAGTACTAGACTGTGTAAATGAAGCTTGCTTGTAGGGGGGAAACTTTAAATAAAACTTTATGTACTAATTCAACTGTCTGCCATATTCCTACTTATAAAATGTATGTATAAATAATATCTACATTAAATTCTTTGGAACTTTTTTTATCATGTAGATGCGTAAACTTCTTTTATTTTCTGGCCGTACATAACAGATTTATTGTTCTCCGAGTGTCATTACTCAGTGCTTGTAAACGGAGCGACGCAGTAAAATGCAGTGAGTCTTCCCCTGAGCTCACGTGCCTGGCCTGGGCTTCCAGCAGGGAAAATCCCCTCCTCTGCCTGCCTGCGGGCAGGGTCGGAGCTCAGAAGCCTACCGGAGCGATCCTACGCCTGTGAAATGCCTCTGCCTTGCCCCGCTCGGCCCGTCCCTCCCTCCTGTGGTAAGGTGAGCGAAAGGGACGCCGCCCAGCTAAATGCCATCTTGCTTTGGGGAATTTAATGCTAGTTGTGGCAATTTCTTCCCTCTTCAAAATGTCCCTCCTGTGGTGACTGACCCTTCTAACTATTGGTATTTCCGTTCTTGGAGGGGAAGCCCGGACACAATGTTGTGGTTTTGGCTGAATTGGCCAGTGGCCAGCGACAGATGCTCTCCCCAAACCTCTCGCACAGGGAGAGGAGGAGGAGAAATACAGAGATTTACGAGTTTAGAAGAAACTAAACTACTTTAATGAAATATTAATAATAAAAAGGAAATAATAAAATAGATACAGTATATACAACACTGTATTAAGCTCCCAGGATGACGTCACCGGCAGGCACTGCGAAGTCCCAGACTGGATTCCACAGCTGGAGTCAGGAACCCATGGATCGTGATCAAAGGCAGATGAACAGACACGGTCCTCCTCAGACGTCGTCCATTGAAGAAAATGACTGACCCTTTGATCCCTCAGCTTTTATACTGAGCGTGATGCAGATGGGATGGAATACCCTGTTGGTCAGTTTTGGGTCACCTGTCCCGTCTGCTCCTCCCTGCAGGTGGGACCCCTCTGCGCTTTTCTGTTTCTGACCCTCCAATGGGGCAAATAATGAAATTAGCTGACCTTGGTTGTTATAGCAGTAAGTATAAGCAAGAGCCTCTCTACGTACCACTCCTTGGCACTAATTGTAAACATTGGTTTTATCACTCTGAGAACAAACTGTTTTCGGCACAACATGCTGTTAATTTCAGAGAGTTAGAAGAGGCCTAGCTAAGAAGTAAAATTACTGAACAGAAAGTTGGTTCTGTTTTACCTCAAACCAGGACACACGGGTGAGCAGTGGAGGAGCTGGGACAAGACGTATTGCCAGGCTAAGAAGACAAGGTAAAGGCAGGGGTTTTACCGGGAAGCAGAATCGTTATCGACAGCAGTTAGTGTACTACATCTATGATTTATTCATGCCTACCAACCTTTGTCATGGACCAGAACCTTCCTATGCAGACCAAGTGGGTGCACTGAGCAAGCAAAAAGGCACTCGTGGACCCCCGTGCTTCTAGCAAGCATGAGCTGTGCTGAGAGCTCAACGAAAGAGCCTGGTCTAACGAGGGGGGATCAGTCCTCTTCAAATCTTTTAGGAGGAAGGGAAAAGCGAGCCAGCAGCAACTACAGTAAGACAGCACAATGACTAGGACTGTTTCATTAATGACTTTATTTCAGAAGAGAAAAGAAGGAAGAGAGATTTATGCATATTTTTTAAAGTAATGTGGGAGAAGAAGGAAGAGGAGAAGCTGTAAGCAGTGGGCAGAGAGACAATTTAGAAAGAAAGGGAATGAAGTGAGAAGGAAGAGGTAAGAACGAAAGGAAAAAAATAGAAAACTAGAGCCTTCAAGAGGAGAAAGTGGGAAGTTCTTGTGGATCGAGGGCACAGAGAAAGTAAGGTCTGGAGTAATGAGGAAGGCAAATACAGTTTCTGAGAAGCACACATCAGACCAAGCCTGGAGAAAAATGGCAGGAGATGCAATACAAAAAGTGGAAGAGAAACATGAGAAAATGCAATAAAAGAGGACATGAAATAAACATGAAACTATATAAGCACTTGGTGATGGTACTGTACCTATTTTCTTCATCATTTCCAGCGGTCTACCTGTCAAGCAGAAGGGTCAAATCAGCAGAGTACTTCGGTGTTGCAGTGTTCAAGCTTTCAATGCGCAGACTTCAGCACAACAGAAATCATGAGAAACCTCTCTGCGGTGCCTGGGCTGTGGCAGGCACCCAACTACAGCCAGCACCTGTGGCAAGAGAGGAGAGCTGCCGCCGGTGGTGAGGAGCAGAGGAAGAGCAGGTGTGTAGATGTGCCGCAAGTCCCAGTCCCCACTGGACTTTTCCAATTCCAATTCACAGATGTCTTTGGGAGCCAGATGCCTGGACTGTTCCTCCCTTCTCCTTCTCTGCTGTCTTTCCTGCTAAATATTAATCTCTTTCTCCTTCTCCTCAGCATGACAAACTTGCCTAGGTACTTCTGCAGAGCTGGGCCTGGAAAACAACAGACGGGTGAATGGAGCTCTTCCCCTGTTCCTGAGCTGTGGTCCCATCCGCTGCCCGAGAAGCGTGAGCAGGCTGGGTTGCTGCTGACTTGCAACCCATATGCATGCCCTTAAGGAGGGCAAAGATGGCATTTCAGAAACAGGCTTGTCATTGATCTTAGCACTGTCTTGAAAGGTACTGGGCACCTACCTCCCAAAAGCTGGCATTGCATTCCTTCACGTGTTTGTCCCCCTTCCCGCTTTTAATACAATGATTTACTCTGCTAGCTGCATCTGTGAGGCAATTCCTGGGAAAAATCCATGCCAAACCTCATTATATGTAGTGGTTTGTATTGTATTATAATCACTCACCAATATACTACTGTAGTTCTCTTGCTTTTAAGGGACAGACCATGTTTCAATTTAAATGGAGCTTTCCGGGTACAGACAAAGGAGACAGAAATCCCAAACAGCGCTAAAGAGGCCAAGACAGTAATTGCCAACATACACACTCCCGAGCAATTTAAGATACACATTCTCATTTCTTTTGTTAGTGCAGCAGCGGAAAAGAGTCAGTGTTTCAGCCTCTCAGGTCCGGACCAAGAAAGCGGTGGCGGCAGCGCTGGAGGTCAGGGTGGTTGGCGGGAAGGGAAAGTACGCTAATGAATTCTGGAGGGCTTGTAATGCCATAAAGGATTCAGTTAATCTGCAGCATAGATGTTGATCAGCGAAACTGAACCTAACTCTCTGGACCTTGTCAGATGTATTCTGTGCGTGTCAGTGTTCCACACCAATTACAGATTTTAGAAGATGCTCTCATGCAAAACTATGTGCCCTAATATATAAGCCAGCTCAGATGTAACTAAAATTAAAATCTGACTGTGGCAAATCTCTGTGATCCTGATATATGAAAATCCAAATAAATGATTTGTTCCCAGAAATGAAAAATAACTTCAGCAGGAAATTTCAAAATTACTTATGCAGGATTAATCCAGTTCAATGAATGCATCTTGTGTTGATTAATAAAGCATTCCTGAATTGCAAAGTAAAACGAGAGGAGACTTCTGGTGCTGATATATTTGTGTATTTCTGAAGCTAGAGAGAAATGCGCGCTTGCAAGAGATGTGGTCAACCAGTGTAAACAGAAATTGAATACAAATAGTGATTTTCTAATTGTCTGTTTTCTCCGTTCAGCAGAAAACTACCTTTGTGTCATTGATCCTTTCTGGAAGAACACAGGTACTATGTTACCTGCCACAATATTGAATGAGAACAGGGCATCTAACATGATTGTACAATGACTCCAATTAGCATCCAGAGGACATCTGCAGTCTTATCTAGCAAAGAAATGCAAAACTTGAGCTACTTTCTGCTGATTTTCTTGCCACACAGAGTAGAAATTTGGGTCAAGTAGCATTAGCTTTTGTGATCTGCTGACCTTGAATTTAATTGGGCTTAGAGGTGAACAGATAGGGAACCTATTTAGAAAGAGAAAACTAGGGAAGGAGATTTAAACAAATGTAGCATTTTCCCAAATGTTTTTTCAGCATCCCCACATAAAAAAACATCAATTGAATTTATTTAAAGTGGTCGCGTCACTTAATCTAAAAACCTGTTCTTCAGTTTGGAGAACGACCTGCAATCACGGCAGTGTTTTCAAAAGGAATATTTACTAATGGCTGAGGTATGGTTAAACCTTATGGTTTTACCTTTAAGAAATGGTTCCTCCTATCACCCTTAAACATCTTCCAGAAAACTACAATGGAATGATCGTATTTGTAAAGCTGGCTTAGTGCCTCGGTATCTTGTGTGGTATTCAGTTACTGATTCTTTGCAAACTCGCTTCCAGTTTTGTTTGCATTTGTGCGAAACAATTCCGTTTTCAAAAAGCTTTGGCTGATCAAGAATATTTTGTATGAATGGAGTAAGTGGACTTTAGACATTTCACTGTGAATAGTGAATATCAAGACTGATGATCCGTTGCATAAACAGTAAAAGAAAAAATTGTTGCTTCCTTTCTATTTAGGGTTTTTGAGAAAGGTGTTTAAATATACACGTACACATTTGCACCTGAAAAATGCCAAGTTCATAGGCCATAGCAAGGACTGCCGTGACGTTGTTTTTGCTAAAACTGTAAACTCAGTAACAGCACAGAAACTTGGATGTTTTTCTTTAAAAACCACCTCTTTAGCTGCAAAGATGCCATTAGTCACAGCAGGGAACATAACCAGAAGGAGGATGTCTGTAACTATAGCAAGAGAGCACATTAAACCGTAGGTCAAAATCACGACTGACTGATTACCTTCAGGGTGAAAGTAAATCTTCAGACTTGCCGGAATGGTAGGAAACGGGACTGACTGGGGCTTGCCGAGGTCACCCCCTGCCTCCCCCATGCCATGGCCGGGCGAGCGATGCCCAGCGCCCTCCCAGCAGACGTTTGCTGACTCGCCTAACCTTCGTAGCAATGTGTGACGGGATGTAGTCACCGTCATCATTAGAAAATGCCTCCTAATGTCTAGCTTAAATGTCTCATTAGTTTAAAGAGACGATTCCAGGAAGAACCTAAAAGAGAAAACAAATATTTTCCAAAAATGTAAGTCCACAATTAAATAATCTAAAACTTTCACAAATGACAGAACCTTCGAAGCTGCTTTTCCTTCTCCTGCTCTCAGTGGATAAGGAGAACTGTTTATTCCCATTCTCTTTCCAGCAGCTTTTTTTTGCAGACCCAAAGACTACCAGTCTTCACTTTTCTCTAGGCCTGTGACTCAGTCTCTCCTCCCTGACTGTGGATTTCACATCTAGCAGCAGCCTAATTTTTCCCTTTTTAGCTGATCTCTAGCTGGCCCGCATCTTCAGCTGCGCACTGACCAGTGCAGAGGAGACCAGATTTCTGTCTGATTTGCAGGAATGCAGCCCAGGGTTGCAATGGACTGGAGCTTTGCAAGGAAAAAGCCTCATTAGTAAGCCTCCCTGTAACTTGCCCGGGCCAGAGATGGTCAGACGGATATTTTGGCACTATTCAAGATGAAACATCCTCTTTTTAACAGCACTTCCACTGAAGATGAGGGTGAAAGCCATAATCTGGCTGGGCAGGATTCAGGTACAGAGTCCAATGCAATAAGCTCTAGTGAATGGCGTTTACATACAGGACTGCATAAAGACTAATTAACCTGCTGTAGGAAAGTGTGGCACTTCTATCAGTGGCTGGGCACTCGGAAAAAAATACTGTTTTCTTTTAAGCTCTTTTGCTTAAAAGAGTACAATAAAATGAAAGACATTTGTGAAGAATTACGTCTGGCAGACCACCACCTCTTGCGAATTATTCTCCAAGCATTCACTTTTGCCATGATATATTCCACTGGTTTCAAGAGCTACTGAGCACTGCCAGTACATGAAATGAAAAGATACAAAATTTCTCCAACAGCGGTCTATTTTGAGTAGAACAGGGGTGTCGTGCTCTGGATTCCCTCCTCTTGCTTTTAGACGGTGGCTCGAGCGAGAACAATCTTCCTAGCTATATGTATTCATGCTTCTAATCATAAAACCACCAGCTCTCCTGTTTGTCCTGTGAAAAAATGTTGTTAGACATCAACTTCAGTTGACTCCAGTGTGGTTGTTTATTCTGAGCGCATTTACCATCTCTGTGTCCACCCCTGGCCCTGTAGTTCAGAGTTTAACCAGAAAACCTTTTGTTGCAATCCTTAGCGACGCCGGATGTGGTTACTGGGTCTGTGCATTCAGGGTTGTAGTAACACTGGCCATTCCTCTTACAGTGGGAAAAAACAAAAATAAAATGGGTTGTAGCCTTGGCCTGCAAAGTGAATTGTGTATTAGACTCCACATCTAGTGCAGCCGAAGTGTCAGTGAGTGAAGGCTCAGACTAGCCTGCACCCTGGTCACTATAAACCTCGCATTTCTACGCTAGCCCATGGGGCAGGCCACGGGCTGTGTGGCTTCAGTCCCTCCTCTCTCCTTCCTTCCCTGGAAATATGTGACAACTCGTCCAAATGTCCCTCTGGGTGCCCTCCCCCAACAGGAGGTATTCCGTGGGCTGTGCCCAGCCCTCGTCTTCCCAAAGGACCATCGCTCAGGGCTGGGCAGCAGCGCTGGCATGGGCCACGCGGCAGGGACTGTCACTGTGCCCTGGCCCTGACCCTGAGTCAAATGAAGCAATTAAACTATACTGTTTTAGGGAATGAACCGTGCAAACATTTTAGGACCCAGCTGCAGAACAGAATCGGCGCCCTTGTACTTCACCAGAGGACACTTATTGATAGCTATGGAGAGGACTCACAAAATCATTTTTCAGACCTGGAACAACACTTAATAGATGAGAAAAAGAGTCTTCATTCTGTACTCATTGGTTCCAATTAGAGGATGAACTGTCCTCTATTTTCCAAAGCGTCTTTAATTTTGAATGGGTTTCTCATGGACGGTGGGCTACCATAGGCAAATCTCATTTTGACAAGTACTAATTATGGACAAGGCAGTGGCAGACTGTAATCTCTGTCATGAGAGCTATCAACAGGGATGCAGCGAAGGCTTTAACAGTGGGTGGCAGTACTCTGGGTCAAATTAATCACCACCATAATGACAATGAAATCAGTAGAGCTTTGGGATGTTAAGTTTGATAAAAGAAGCCATTCTGTTCTCTGTCTGGCTATTTACATTTGCAGCCCGGCCTCAGCTTCAGCTAATCCTTTGTCACGGTGTTCAGGGCTGGCTTTTCTTGGCGCGGGGGACAGAGAACAAAGAGCAGCCCCCCTTGCAGAAGCAATGTTTTCATGTCCAGATCTGAGTTGCTGCAAGTGGGTTACCTAAGTGTGAAGCAGACAGCCCCAGATTTGCACAGGCTGCTCTTCTGAGGCACGTGAAAGGACTCAAAAATCTAAGTGGAATTTGGGGGGGATGCAACCTCGGAAGTGCTGATGTGCATGAAGTCAGCTCCGTTTGGCTTTGGCTTTTGTGAAAGAGCTTTAGGAAGGCCTGTTCTGCCTCCTTTCGCCACGGCCACAGGGCTTGAGGTCTGAACAAGCACTCTGTTAGAGCCCGATACAGGCCAGATGAAGAGACATGCAGCGCGTGCAGACACAGCTAAAAAAAAAGAAGTTTCCAGCACTAACCAGGTGAGCCAATTCTGCATGTAATGATGCTACACTAAACATTTTAGCCCAAGTCAGCCTTGCCCTACAGCTATG
The DNA here is from genome assembly GCF_028500815.1 of Rissa tridactyla. Taxonomy (NCBI): domain Eukaryota; kingdom Metazoa; phylum Chordata; class Aves; order Charadriiformes; family Laridae; genus Rissa; species Rissa tridactyla. The sequence continues at coordinate 47,785,101 of NC_071467.1, forward strand.
TATGGGCTTGCTCACCAAGAGCGCTTCATACTGCTTTATTCTGCTTTAGATACATGTTTCATGCTCTGCTGCTAATGGCTGTTTCTGTAATACCGAGCCTTGGAACATTTCTCAGCACCCGCACCAACGCGCAAGCTTCCCTCTGGACCCCCTGAAAGGACACGGGCAGGGGACGGACAGAAGCTGCCGCCCTCACCCACAGCTCTTCAGGCTGCACAACCAGAGCAGGGGCGCCCGAGGCGTCACCCAGTGCATCCCAACAGGCTCACGTGGACACAGACCCAGCGACAGGCTGGGCAACTTGTGTACCGGTGTGGCACAACCATGAAACACCTCCTCGCTTTGCCATGCAGGCCTCCCCCATGCCCTGTCCTACCCCACTCAGGTTTATCTCCCCACGTCCTCTGCGTCTTCTGACAACTTATCAAATATTGCTTTGATGAGGGTGATGTAGCCCAGCTTTTTGACCAGGGCTACAATGCAGAATTCTCATTCTTACATCCACAGCCCCATATAATAGGCAGAATCAAATGTAAAACAATGTCTTTCCGTTCACCTGTTTAGTACCAGACTGGTCACAAAAATATGTAACTACCCTAAAATCCGAACAAACTGCCAATCACCCGTTTTGGATCCATTTTGTAACTATGCAGAATAATCTATTATTTTATTAGAGCGGTTAAAGGAGATTTAGAGGCAGGAAAGAGCATGGTGACTTCCAAGGGAAGAGTGAGTGATTCAGTGCAAAAAGGGTAAATTTCATCTGCACATTCTTAACTGCGAGGACATTCTGCACATCTCAGGAGTGCACTAAGTGGTGCAGTAAACCAGTAAATTAGAAGAATGTAAATTCTTTAGTAGGAATTGCACGCAAGGGAAAAATGCTTCCTCATGCTCATATTTGTTTTCATGAAAATAATGTACGCTCTTCCTAAAATCATACTGGTACAGAGCTGAGTAAGACATCAAAACCAGTAATAGATATTACACTGGACTAAGAAATGGCAATGACACAATTATCTTCCGTGTTTCTGATGATCGCTGCGATAAAGCGAGGAGCTGGCGTATTTAGAGCCTGGCACTGAGTAGGGAGCCCTGTAGCTCCCTTCCCCTCTCACTCTGTCTGTCTTATTTATCTCTCATTAAACTAAATTGTGTTCTTATTGGCTGACTGACCTCTGATATTGTTATTAATTGATTTATATAGTGCCTTTTGCAAGCCTCAAGGCGCTTCAGAGAATTGCAAATATATATAGGGATCACTTCACCAATCATCTAAGTGCAGCCACCTTTGGGGTGGAAACCGGTGGCCATTGCAGTGGCACTGGAAAGACTTGGGGTTAGAAAAGAAGGCAGACTAGAAGCAGAGCCAGCACTTCTAGCAGTCCTATGGCCAAGCAGCTGCCTTGAAATCACAGAATCACAGAATGGCAGGGGTTGGAAGGGACCTCTGGAGATCATCTAGTCCAACCTCCCTGCCAGAGCAGGGTCACCTAGAGCAGGTTGCACCGGAATGCGTCCAGGCTGGTTTTGAACATCTCCAGAGAAGGAGACTCCACAGCCTGTCTGGGTGGCCTGTTCCAGTGCTCTGCCACCTCAAAGCAATGAAGTTTTTCCTCATGTTGAGAAGGAATTTCCTGTGTTCCAGTTTGTGCCCATTGCCCCTTGTCCTGTCACTGGGCACCACTGAAAAGAGCCTGGCCCCATCCTCCTGCCACCCACTCTTTTGATATTTATAAGCACTGGAGATCCCCTCTCAGTCTTCTCTCCTCCAGGCTAAACAGATCCAGGTCTTTCAGCCTTTCCTCGTAAGAGAGGTGCTCCATTCCTTTGATCATCTTTGTAGCCCTCTGCTGGACTCTCTCCAGAGTCGGACTGGAAGGGTCAGAAATCTTTAAGAAAAAATACTAGTTCTGGCAAATGATGAGTTGACAGAGCATGTTCAAAAACAAGCGTGAAGCAGAATATTTTCATGGTGAATTCAGTGCCCAACAGTAGTTATGGTACAGTCTGTATTTTTTCATGAGGTCCTGATGACCACAGGGCATTGTTCCCCCAGAGCTTCTGCCCAGCGCTAGCCCTCCTGGCAGCACTGCCTGACCTCCCCGCTGGCTTGCACGCCCACAGAGATGTGGCCTTTGTCCCCAGCAGCATGTGTCTGCAAGTCCCATGGTGGCCAAAGGACCGCTGGAGGTGCTGACACAAGCAAACACCACGTACAGGCGTGATCATTGAATGGCTACAGGGAGCCAGGCTCCGTGCTTCCTCCTCTCGCCACATCAGACGCTTGGAAAGCTGACACGGATTTCAGGCCGGAGCCTGGGGCCGCCTGGCTGTCTGAGCTGTGTTTAGCTCAGGAGCCAAAGCATCCCGGCCAGGGTGCAATGGCTGCTAGCACCACTTCTGCGCTTCCTTGATGCCTACACCGTTATGTGTGACAAAGAGAAAAGGTTAAGATAGGCTAACATGCTCTTGGTGGCCACCAAGAAAGGAAAGGATTGCTCACAACAAAAACTGGCGCAGATCTTCTCCACAGAAGGGCACCTAGTCCTCCTTTCCTTACCCTTGGTGGTGACTCCCAGCACCACAGCAGGACCACATCTGTGGTCCCTGTGAGCATCAACGACAACTTCTCAAATGCGAGGAGACTGTAGTTTTTCAGTATGAGAGCTTGGGCATTCACAATAAACATTTTTAATACTTTCCCATCAATTATAGATGAGAGGGCTTTGTGTTTTTCCAGAATATTATAGTTTTGTCTTCATTTGAAACATCTGAATGCCTCTAATTAAAAAAAAAAAAAGTCTTTCCAAAGGTGCAAACCTAACAGAGAATATCAGAAATATCTTTGTTATGTTAGGTCATTAAAACTACTTAGACCTGAGTGAAATGCATTGTATAGGTCTGAAGGTTTTGATCCCTTCCCCATTAAAACGAACCCGGAATATGAAAAAGTGCACCCCTTTCCAAAGCAGAATTAATTTCACTGGCTCCATTAACAAGCAGGTCTGCTCTCGTCTTATCTTTCAAGAATTCTATGCCTGATTGCATTTATGTTCTCATTTAGCATCTCAAAATGGGCACTTTCTTTCACGAAGGGTTAGTGCATGACTCACCCGCTTAGTTAATCTGACTAATTAGCATACTGTCACCCATTAACAGCATTAGAACAACAACTGTAGCTCTCACTACCTTGCTGTCTGCAAAACAGACCTCTTCTAGTTTGCAAGGACATCAGTTGCTCCCCATCTTTTGGTAACCATGGGGTTATTTATCACACTAGCGCAGGATTTGCAGATAGCTCTGGAAGGGGTGATATAATTCTTAATATCCTGCAAAAACCCTCAGCCCATAATCTTTCCTGGTGACTTATTGGAAATTATTCTAAAATTAAGTCCTTAACTCTGCAAGAAACCTCTCTGGCATCTGAGCTGCTCCCGTGCACCTCTTCCAACTTGACTGAAAGAAACTGATGGTGGAAATTAAAGAAGTTTCTCTTACGTATGATAAGTCACAAAAAGTGTATTGATTTTAAATTTTTCGTACTTCAAACAGCCACAGCAGTCTTGGAATTATTTCCCACAGCTATTCTAGGTGTATCAAGCCATGCTCAGACAGAAGTAAGATTTGTGGGTCTTTAGAAGCGTAATTTTCCGGGAAGCATGCCTTGCTAACCAGGAACATTTTTATTCATGGAGGTGACGCTGGGAACAGCAGGTTAAAACACAGAACTAGGGAGGCCAAGCCAGCGACTGCCAGAGCTCCTTAAAACAACTGCAAAGTGCCCAAGGTGCTCAAGGAGATTTACACACCTAATTTCAGCCTGCCCCAAATCGGCTGAAAAGCTGTAGGACCCAGATAGGTGTGAATTTCTATTATTTATCTCGAAGAGCTGTTCACGGGAAGCCTAATTATGGTCACTTAAATGCCAGGACAGTTAATCTTTTCACTTCTGCTCACCGTACCAGAAATCCCTATCATCTAACAGGCTTCCTCTGTGTTACCAGCACGCCGGTGAAGCCCACCTGTATCACACGCCTTCACTCCACACTCCCGAGGAATGAACCTGCGGCCTGCGGAGGCCACCGCTGCCTGCACAGCCCTCGGATGGTCCTCAAAGCATGACAGGAAGAATTTCATCTCCCTTTCTGTTAGCATGGAGCTGTTGGGTGCTGGTGTTTGGCTGGGTTATTCAAGTGATGCTGGCTTTGTTGGGTGCCTCGGAGCCAGCGCTGGCACCTGCAGGGTGTGCAGGTAGGTACTGGAAGGCTGCTGTAAGGTCTCCCCGGAGCCTTCTCTTCTCCAGGTTGAACAACCCCAACTCTCTCAGCCTGTCCTCATAGCAGAGGTGCTCCAGCCCTCTGATCATCTTCATGGCCCTCCGCTGGACCCATTCCAACAGGTCCATGTCCTTCTTGTGCTGAAGACTCCAGAGCTGGACACAGTACTCCAGGTGGGGTCTCATCAGAGCGGAGTAGAGGGGCAGAATCATCTCCCTCGACCTGCTGGCCATGCTTCTTTTGATGCAGCCCAGGATGCGGTTGGCTTTCTGGGCTGCAAGCGCGCATTGCTGGCTCATGTTGAGCTTCTTGTCCACCAGCACCCCCAAGCCCTTCTCCTCAGGGCTGCTCTCAAGCCATTCTCCACCCAACCTGACAATATCACAATATTTTATTGTGATACTTTAGATATATTCACAATATTTCAGAACAATATCACAAGCTTTAGAAATCTGAAATGTTTAGTGGATCTGCAGGTTTCACCTTTGAGGACAGAAAATCCATTCTCTAGGGAGGCTGACGGACAATGCCAGAGCTCATGCTGAGTGAAGTTTCCATCTGCTTTGAGCAAAAACTGAGCAACAGATCCCCTGACCGAAAATCCCTCGCAGAGCGTTGGTCCCCGCAGGAGGTGACGCTGCTTGCACACCCCTCCCGCTGCACAGTTGTGCCACCGCCACTCGTAATGACCGTCCCTGCTACAGCTGAGGCTGAAAAGCGAGAGCGCCTAGCACAGATGGAACACCACCAACACGTCTCAGGAATCTGCGTCTTGGTTTCAAAGTGCCCCTGATGGTACTGACAACAATTTTGTCCAACTCACATTAGCAGCTAAACTAGTTTCAGGACCAGTGGAGGGCAATATTGCTTTGGCTTCCTAGAATAAAGGGACCTAGGCACCAGCTAGGGCACTGAGCTGGTGCGTGCGAGGCAAAGCCCTTACTCTGGGCACAGGATGACTCTTTTTTGCTCCACAAAAAACACTCCCCAGGGTGTACAGCTACTGGTGCACCAGCACCACCTTGTGAAATGCCTCGCCCCCTCCCAAACACCAGCTTGCTGTAGAAATCAATGCTGTTGTACAGGCACCATGACCCCAGACCAGTGCACAGGGAAGGACAGAGGTGGAAGCAGCTCCAGGGTGAAACAGATTCTCTGTATGTGCCAGTCCTCTTATGACTTTTGTTATTTTCCTCATTATGAGCTTGACTCAGCACCTAAAAATTTCGCAGTTCCGCATTTAGCACAAGTTCAAGTCTAAGTAAATATATAAAGGTCAAAAAAGGGGTACTTAGTGGAAATGCAGTCTAGTTAATGCAGGACCTGAAGTACTTCTGGTCTTGAGCAAACTGTTCAGAAGTTGAAGTCACCAAGCCCGCGAAAGTAGCAGGTGACTTAAAACCTTTGCCCTTTTTTAAAATAGTTCCTTAGACTCCTTTTGTAATATTTAATCCCTTATTTTAACATTAAGAAGGAATGCTCATATTTTGTGTTTCCTCTCTGAGCCGTTTTGAACCGATCTTGCAGTGACGTGATTTATTCTCATATATATATATATATAAAAAAAAAAAAATATATATATATATATTCCTCTCTCCTGTTTGAGACTTTGATTCATTAAGCTTTTCCCTGGAAAGAAGAGCTTTGAACTTGTGCTCAGTGAAGAGCTGTGGCGTTTCTCCTTTTTCATCTTTGGCATCTGTGGCCAGTGATGGCTGTTAATGGGTACCCCTGGAGCAGGGGGCTGCTGGGTGACCGCTGCTGCTGGGGTGGCGAGTGGGCTTGCTGGAAAGACAGAAGAGCAATGGGGCTGAAGGCTGGTCACATAGAGATGGCAGGGATGTTGTTCGAACTAGGGGCAAAGCTGGGGTGCCTGAGGGCTGAGGGGAAATTAAAGCCTAGTGGGGGTTGCAGCGTAGAGGTGGGCTTTGTGAGGAAAAAGGTGAGGTTTTTCCCTTCCTCACCCACTCACCTCCTGCTGCCACATTCCTGCCTTGTCCCGCTTCTGCTGTGTCTGGGGGACCACAGCCCCCATGGCGGCTCCCACAGCAGGTGCTGGCACAGCCCCGGCACGCACCACCAGCAAGCACTGACAAGTCCTGCCATCCAGGCTGCCATGGGGCAAATCTGTCAGGAGAGGTGGTATCTTTGGTTAGACCTGCTGATTTGGCTGTAAAGACAAGCTTTCTAGCTTTTTCAATCTATTTGCAGAGAAATTTTGCCTCAAAACTTGGCTATTTTTCCAGCTATATCAGTTGCTCCAAGAAGAAAAAATAGGTATAATTTCCTCCTGCAGCCAGACATGTCATATCTGTAGACCATCACAGCTACAACATGATTAGGAATTTAGAACATGCCATTCAGTGTGGGCTGCAGATCTGTGCCCGCTGAAATGCTGTCCAAGAGCCAGAAGTGTGCACCTCAGACCATTTTTGAATTGCGATCTTTGTGTGTTCAACCTTGCCTTTACAGGGAGCAGAATTTATTTACACAGCACAGAAAGTGATAGAAGATTGGAATTGAAGTCTGGAGAGCCTTAACTTGCTATTGGGGTTCCTTTTTTGCATGAGAGAAGCATCTATATTATTTATATATAATTATTAATGATAGGATAGCAGCAAAGATAAGTGACTCAGTGGAGGCCAAGTAATTTCTCAAAAGCCACGGATTGACAGAAAATATCTCCACTTCATCTTGAACATGTGACTGCAAAGAACAGGTTGGCAATGCAAAAATCATTCCTCTTATTGATCCATTATACATCCATCTTTCTGAGAGAGTCTTGATGTTAGAAATGTTATTGAAAGCTTTAGTGAAGACCTGAAATCTTTAATCACCATATATGTCCTTCAAAAACCTGAAATCAATTGGGCTTTGAACTTTTTGTCTTGTGATACAAGCAGGGGCCTGGTGGAACCACCAAGGTTTGGTTGCTTTTTTATCCCGTGCTGCGATACTTCTGTCCCAAGGAGTCCCATATTATTGCATTACATGTACCACATTTCTGGTTCCAGAAGACAGGAGGGAACTCCTGTTGAAAAATTTCCACTTTTTATGATAAGAGGTGCTCGATGCTCAGTGACCCTAGACTTCAAGAAAGAAGTTTACTGTATTTACGAAGACTTGCACCCCTGCATATCCGCAACTCCAATCAAAATGGGGGAACAGAAAGAGACTGTAGGGTTATGTGACTGTTGGCACACCACACAGCATGAGAATGTGTTGGTCTTACTGTACTGAAACCAGTTAGTGCCTCTTGTAAATCCATGCCTGTCCATCTGCTTAAATTCACACACTTGCCAATAGCCCCGCTGAAGTCAGGCTCAGCATGCATTGCAGGGTTAGTCTAACTCGCCTGTGAAGAGCTGAGAAAGAAGACATTCTTCTCTTCTATTACATTTAGAGTTACATTACAAAAATATTGAATTAGAACTTTATTTGGATAGAATTATTAATTGTCACATGGATCTGTAGCTCATTATATCAGTGCATCCAATTATCTTCAATTCACAATCCAGCTGGCTTATAACACGTATCACAGGGAAGGACTTCATATATCCTCAAATTCTATTCAGAGATGTCTGTATTCCCCAGACAAAGGTGACTTTAGTGAAAGAATTGCTAAAATTTTGGCTGTTGAGACAGTCACAGAGCGAAAGTTTATTGGGAATGGTATCTCCGTCTTCTGCAAAGCTGGCACAGGCTTCTCATCAGGGAGAGCAACATACAAGCATATTTCTACTCCTGTCTGGGGAAAAACAAAAGGGAAGAAAAGGACAGTGCTGGATTGGAGCCAAGGTGTTGATACACGGAGGATAGAGGTGATGCTCCTGGGAAAGGCCCTTCACCCCAGCATGATCTCAGTCTGTCTACCTTGCCCTCCCCAGCCTGGCTTCCTGGGCTCTGGATTAAGCAGCACAGAGAGCAGGACCGTGCTGCTTTCTGGGCTCAGTAATCTGGTGGTTTAGCCAGATGCCTAGGCTGTCTGTGCAAAGGGTCGGTTCCCGCACCATTTTGCCCAGGACAGGAAATTACAACATTGATGTTCTGATACTGAAGTCCTAGTATCACATCCAGTGGCTGAAGACTGCTTTGAGTTTCTTTTATTATGCTGATATTTAATCCAACAGACACAGACAGACATCATAAACAGGAAGGGACTTGGAAAGACCATCTATCCACTCATCAGCTATGCCTAATCTTCCCTGAGCGATGTTTGCTAACTAGATCTTAACCCTAACAATGAAGATGCCAGCATCTGCCTAGATGACCCACAATAGTTCCCTCTTGTTGCTCTCAGACATTTCCTAATACCTAAACTAAATCTCTCCTGATGAAATGTAGACTCCTTACTGCTTGTTGACAGGTTATTGTTGCCCTCTTTGCGATTATTCCTGCCCTCTTCGCGATTTATGTTTTTGAAGATGGTTAATGTCTGCTTTAATTTCTCCCTTCTTCACATCAAACAAGCCTAGTTCCTTTAATCTTGCCAAAGAGTTCAGAGGACAATAAAGAAAATGGCTGGATCCACCTTTTACTTCACCTGCATCTTTCTGAAAGTGCTCAAAGTGTTCAAAACTGGACACCGTTCTCCAGCTGAACACCACACCTGCACCGAGGAGAGAAAGAAAACTTCACGTACGTTGCAAAGTGCCTTTTTTTAATATAGTCCAGTACAACATTTACCTTTTTTCCTATCATTAACTCATATTCACTACAACTTCCAGATCTTCTCCATGACTTTTATGCTGTTTCAGCTATTCCCAGTTTTGTGGCTTTTGGAGTGCAGATTTTCCTTGCTGACTATAGGGCTTTTCCTTATGAACTTGCACAATAGTTTGTTCTCATCGTCTTCTCCAAGATACTGGGTATAGTCTGGATCCTAATTCTGCCTTTCAACCTCTTTGCAGCTCTCTCAGTTTGGTGTCTTCTGCAAATTTAACAAATACACTCTATTTCATCAACAATGAAATTCACTCTGAATGAATATTCAACAGTCAGTATTACCAGGTCCATGACAGACCTCTGGGACATTCCCCCTCGAAACGTGCTCCAGTGTGACAGAGATCTACTAATTATTCCCTCTAGGTTTTGAAGTGGTTTTGGACTGACATATCAAGACTGTATTTCCCTTACTTGCTCAGGGGGATTCCACATTTAATCATGACACAAGTCTCCCCAAAGTCATGATTTGCGGACTCTTATTCCTTCTTCCCTAATCCACAAGGCCTGTTACCCTGTCATAGAAGGAAATTAGACTGGTTTAATACAATTTGTACTTGACAAATCCAATTTGTCCTTGCAGCTAGTTTATTTTTTCCATGAGTCTCTGGCTCTTCCTTTCCCTGCTTTCTAATGATAAGCATTAGGTTTATGATTTTCCAGGCTTATCCCATGTAACATATCTGCCACACACTTTCATTACTTCTTTGCATTTCTAGCTTCTTCTGAAGGTGAGATCTGGTCAACTTCACTGGTCATCAAGCAGCACCCTTTTAAGCTGACACACATCTATGCGCTTTGTAATGTGTGAGATCAGTGTCTCCAGAAGAGCTTTGGAGCACTCCCTCAATGCTAACTATTCTTATTTCAGAGAAAATATTGATGCCTACACTTGTGCATACACTACAGCCACAGTTGCCTCAGTTTCCACAACCACAGCACCACTGTCGACTTGTCAGCTCTGCTATGGTTAGCCATGGCCTGCAGTAGTCCAAGGTAATTCTATTGCTCAACTTGAACAACCACAAACTACAAATTTCAAAGAAAGTCATCTGTGAAGCAGGTCACTTCTCAGATTTTGATTTAATTTAAGAAAAGTCATGGTCGCAGCATAGCACAAATAACTGCAGTCTGTAAAGTTCAGAAAAGTCACGTTTCATAGTCTGCTTCAATTTTGTCTCCAACAACTCACTAGCCCCTTTGTGCCCCATCCTGGCTTCTCTCCTCCCATTACACCCATTATACCAGGTCCTACCAATGCCTCGTGAGGCACAATGTTGGAAAGATAAGCAAGGTGGAAATGCCAGGGTGTTGGAGATGATGGATGACGCATCTGTGAAAACAAGGTAAGCGGAGTTGTACAGAGTAGCAGATGGGGAAGATGGGAGTTGTGCATGTGACCAGGCAGCACAACATCAGCTCCCTCAGCCATACTCCTTTAAAAAGTCCTAGCAGTGACTTCAAAATTTCTGGTGTACAAATAACCAGAGAAGGTTAACAAAAATAATATCGAGCAGAATAGCATTCCCTGAGAAATTGCCAGTTTCATACTGTTGGACTGTTCTGTGTCAATATGAAGCTTCCAGGCAAATTGGGAACAGACACATTTTAGAATTGCAAAATTAATTATTTGATTTCTGTTGGAAGAGGAAGCGAGTTTGTCATGCAGGTGTACAACCTGTGTGTCCCACTGCAGGAGTCTGTTTTGCTAAACAAGGCACGTGGGCCTTTCTCAACATTTTTTTACTGTCTCTCCAAATGACATTCAATTGCTTGATCAATATTTCAAATGATGTGCCCAATCGCTCTTTCACCTTTGTGTGTGTGCGTGGACCTGGATGGAAGTTTGATTTGTTTTAACCGTAAATCAAAGAAAATGTTCTTGATTTAAAACAGAGCTTGTACTTAAGAGAGGCATGTCTTCAAGAGGATTAGGCTGAGTTAGAACTGAGCACTGATCATTTCATACGTCTGTGGCACAACTGCATCTTCTGCTACATCTCTCTTCAATAGGTACTAAACATTTATGTTCATATAGCTTCCCTCCCTTCCACATCTCCCCCTAGATTTCTTTATTTTTTTTTTTAGCGGGGTAGGGAAAGACATCATCCGTGTTGCTTAGGAAGCTGTAGAGGCCAAAAGACAATTTATTTATTTATTCCTGCTTGTTCTGCAGCTACTGCTCTAATAGCTCATCAGAGGGTGTGAGCTACTTAATTACATTTCACCTTCACGAAGTGTTTTATTTCAAAGAACAGCATGAGAATACTAATCCCCAAAGTAAGGCTAACCATCTCGTGAATCAATGATGTCACCAAAAAATAAAACATGGGATAAATCATCAAATTTCCTCAGGTATATTCTACCCTAAAGGCACATTTCAGGCACTCTTGCTCCAGATTCCCATGGAGCTGTGACCACAGTGATGGCGGGTATAAGACACTTTGTTATCAGTGGGCAGCCTGCTGGCGCTGGGCTCAGCCAGAGCTCGGCTGTGCTCCCCCTCCCCATCGTCCAAACCACTTGTTCAAACTCCCCTAGCTCATCTTAAACATCTTAACCTGCATCCAAATTATCTTGGGAAAACAATCAAAATGAAAATGTTTTCCGTGTATGCTCATGGGCAAAAATATTTTCTTTCACTGGGCCAAGACGGAAGCCATATACCGTCCCAGACTCCAGCACCAACGAACCTACAGCTGCTAAGTGGCAGCCAGCAGAAAAGATGCTGTGACCACAGTGACCCTCTCAGCCCTTACAGGAGCACCATATGGGCTCAGCAGCCTGTGACCGGACATGGGCCCCAAAGCCTTTGATCCTGACAGAAAGAAGTACTGATCCCGGAAACTACAGGCCTGTCAGCCTGACCTCGGTACCGGGAAAGATCATGGAGAGGATCATCCTGAGTGAGCTCTCAAGGCAAGTGCAGGGCAGCCAAGGGATCAGGGCCAGCCAGCATGGGTTTAGGAAAGGGAGGTCCTGCCTGACCAACTCGATCTCTTTCTATGACTGTGTGACCCGCTTTCTCGATGAGGGGAAGGCTGTGGATGTTGTCTACCTGGACTTTGGTAAGGCCTTCGACACCGTCCCCCACGGCATTCTCCTCGAGAGACTGGAGAATCATGGCATAGACAAGTGTACCCTCCGCTGGATAAAAAACTGGCTGGATGGCCGTGCCCAGGGAGTTGTGATTAATGGAGCAAAATCTGGTTGGCGGCCGGTCATCAGTGGTGTCCCTCAGGGCTCAGTTTTGGGGCCAGTCGTGTTCAATATCTTTATTGATGATCTAGACAAGGGGATTGAATGCACCCTCAGTAAGTTTGCGGATGACACCAAACTAGGTGGGAGTGTTGATCTGCTTGAGGGTAGGAAAGCTCTACAGAGGGATCTAGACAGGTTGGATTGATGGGCCAAGGCCAACTGTATGAGGTTTAATAAGGCCAAGTGCCGGGTCCTGCATTTTGGTCACAACAACCCCGGGCAATGCTACAGGCTTGGGGCTGAGTGGCTGGAAAGCTGCCCGGCAGAAAAGGACCTGGGAGTGTTAGTGGACAGCCGGCTTAACATGAGCCAGCAGTGTGCCCAGGTGGCCAAGAAGGCCAACAGCATCCTGGTTTGTATCAGGAATAGCGTGGCCAGCAGGAGCAGGGAAGTCATCGTGCCTCTGTACTCGGCACTGGTGAGGCCTCACCTCAAGTACTGTGTTCAGTTCTGGGCCCCTCACTACAGGAAAGACATAGAAGTGCTGGAGCGTGTCCAGAGGAGAGCTACCAGGCTGGTGAGGGGTCTGGAGAACAAGTCATATAAGGAGCCGCTGAGGGAACTGGGCATGTTTAGTTTGGAGAAGAAGAGGCTGAGGGGAGACCTCATTGCCCTCTACAACTACCTGAAAGGAAACTGTAGAGAGGCAGGGGTTGGCCTCTTCTCCCAAGGGAATAACGCCAGGACCAGAGGAAATGGTATAAAGCTGCAGCAAGGGAGATTTAGATTAGATATTAGGAAGAATTACTTTACTGAAAGAGTGGTCAGGCACTGGAACAGCCTGCCCAGGGAGGTGGTGGAGTCACCATCCCTGGAGGTATTTAAGAAACGTGTAGACATTGCTCTTCAGGGCATGCTCTAGTGCCCAAGATTATTGGTTTGTGGTGGGGTGTTGTGGGTGGTGTTGTGGGTGTGGAGTTTAGTAGGTGGGTGCTTTTTTTTTTTGTGTGTGGTTTGTTTTTTTTTTTTATGTGGTTGGACTCGATGATCTCAGAGGTCCCTTTCAACCACTAAGATTCTGTGATTCTGTGATTCTGTAATCCCAATATGTCTTCTTTCCAGGGCTGCCTTCTGTAGCCAGTGCTTTTATGGGACTTAGATGAGTTTTTGGTGATTCATAGTACTTAAACTACCCAAGAGCACTTTTTCAATTGGAAAATTCACTTGAAGTAAATGCATCATCAGCATGATTGTCCATGCATGAAAGAACTACAAGCAAAACAATGAGCACCATTTTTTAAAACCTACACTTAAGCCAAGAAAAACTGTTATCATGAACTATTAAAAGACCTTATTTTTCAGTTTCCATGAATCTCTCATGGAAAACATGGGTTATCCTTGTCTCTGCATCTTTTATTCTGAGAATCCCAAATTGGAAATGAAAAAAAAAATAATGTGCACATTGTTTTAGAGTCATTAACATGATACATAACAACATAAATTATATTATCTACACCAGATTAAGCTACTACTGATTTAGCTTTATTCTTGTATCAGTCTTTTCTAGGAAGAAGCCTATAAAATCTAGGCATTGAATATTCTTATTATTCTCTTTTGTGCTTTCAGAATGCTAAATATAAATAAAATGCTAGTTAAATCTCCTAAGGATTAATGGAAGATGCTCTGGTATCTGCCAAGTGCACTGTGGATTTGAAGAATATGTCAGGTACTTAAATGAAAATGGACGTCTGCATTTTTGACATTTATCTGAAGGAAAAAAAAATCTTTCTGCGGGTTATGTGTGTGCATGTGCCTATATGGCATTTTCACAGATGATTTGATAGTGGTACTTCCAAAATATTTCTACTCCTAATAGCATCAATGCAATCTTTCACTCTTACTCCATTGTGGCACTGTTTATTTATTTATTCACTTAAATAGATTTATATGATACATAAAAAAGGTCTATCCACAACTCTGCATGCTTTTGATATATAGGAAAATACAGTCAGACTGGTGAAAACAAGTATAAAACCTGCAACCTCCATTAAATCAGAAGACAGTCACTGAAAAATAAATTACAAACTATTCCCTGCTCCAGACAGTCAGACAACCTGCACTAACCAAGACCATGAGGGCAATTTGAGAAGGTGACTTCAAATTGTGAGAGCCTTTAAAAAGGGGCGCACCAAGCCCCCAGCTCTGAGTGCCCTGACCCAGCTTTGTGCCCCACGACTAATGGGGATGGGAGATGGGTCCAGCAGATCTGAAGGCCAGAGGAACCAGGTGATTTCACAGCTGAGTGGTACAGTCCAATGTGAGAGCTCCTCACCAGGAGCTCGCTGCTGGCATCACGAAAAACAAGAGGACGCATGCTCATGTTGCCCCTTGGGTAGGGTTTGGGGGGTGGCTGGGTGTTCTTGGGCATGGAAGAAGAGTCCTGCCCCGGAAAGCTGATTCTGGGGAGTTTGCTAATCAAGGCTCAGAGGATTAAACGCCACCACCAGTGGATACTGGAGTCTCTCCTCCCAAAATGACGCTCCACAGCAGGGAGCAGGGCTGTGGCTTTGACTCTGCCTGTTACAGCATGACAGCCACCTTGGGGCTGGAGTGGCAATTACAGATGTGGAAGAGGAGCATCTGGCACAGGAGCTAGCAGGACAGGCCATGGCAGGACACAGGAAGATGGGAGCAACCCAGTGAGTGACAGCCAGGGGAGGTGAGCTAATGCCTACAAGGTAGATGGAGCATCTTTGCCGGTTTACTCCTGCAGCAGCTTTGCCTGGTGAACTTGAATTGAAATACGGATATTTCTACTGAAGATGATTCAGATGTAGACTATGTGTTCTCAGGCTTATCTATAAGCAGACTGCTTGCATGGTTTCTTCTTTGTTTCCATTACTAGATAAAAAAGTAGTGTGAAGAGTACATAAAAGCTTTCTATCAAAACTGTCTGTCGTGGCCGCTTGGCCTTTGGTACGGGACCTCTCTAAGTCACATACTCCATTTTGATCTTCTAAAAGTGCTGTAGGAAATCATTCCCATAAACTGTGCCTACAGGCCCCTGTGACGATGAATTCAGTCCTTCACCTCTACATCTGCTCTGATTTTCTACTACCCATCCACCTGATTTGGAGATCAAACAGCCACCTCAGCTCCTGACACTACAGGTGCTAAGAAAAATCAGAATAAGCGCGTGTACTTAGTCCTTACATCTTGATAATAACATATCTTTCCACCTTCTCTTCCTATTCCAGGGTTCTGTTTGTGATACTGTTTCTCAATTCTTTTTTTTTCCCAAATAATACAGATTCCTGTGGGAAAGTCTCATGTAGACCTGTTTTCCACAAGGAAAGAATAGCGTAGGCAATTAGATGGCTGCTGTTTCCAGGTGGATAAGTAAGGGCACTTTCAGATTTTGCTTCCCAGACATATCAGACATATGACATTTGGCTAAGAAAATGGGGAGCAGACTGGAAGGTAGGCAGGGATGCTGTTTACCAGGATGCCTGCGCTTCAGGAGATATGGAAGGTAAACATGGGAGGTAACTTGCAACGTGCAAACCAAAAAAAAGCATAATTTTAGCCCAAAATTCTCTTTTATCATACACACACATAAACTCTATTGGAAAATAAACTGAATTCTGCCATAGTTGTCCGAGTCCAAGGGCTTCCCATGGCTACAGATGACTCATACTATACCTTAAGCTAACTTTGCATTTTGAAATGTCCAAGAAGCCTAACTAGAGCCATCTGAGGCCATAAAAATCTCACTACAGAGATGAACATCATGATGAGTATAAAAAAAGTATAAAACTTGGACTTTTTTTCCTTTTTTTTTTTTCCTGTGTCTGCCAATGCTACAAATATACCTTTTTAACTCCTACGATGTAGCACCTTTACCTGGGCAGGAGAATCCAAGGCAGGCAAAGAAGGAAAGATGAGAGGTAGGGAGGGAGAAGTGAAGACGACCAGAAAGTCACTGAAAAGGTGGAGTTGCGCGAATATTGTGTGCCTCTCCCTCTTGGACATCAGCCTTCTCATACCCTCCGTATACCTGAGAAATAAACAGATGTTATTTATTTCTCTGTAATGTATCAGAATCAATTCTTCCTAGTTGTCTTTGCAACTGAAATATTTCTCTCTGCCTTAATCGTCTTTCACTCTGGATACAGAAATCTTCCCATCTTTCACTTACCCGTCTTGCTTCTCTTCAATCAGCTGAAACTGTGGTTCTGGTTACTGTGACCATCTTGCTGTCTCTTTTGAACATACTGAGAACTTGTTTTCCCTAGTTTATCAGCCTTGATTTCTTCACTTTGCCATGGAGAACTTGTTGGCTTCTCTCACCTGCCCTATTCTTGCAACCTTTCCCACTCCACCACTAAGCACTACTTTCTGCATAAAATATTCTCCCTTCTCCAGTTCGTTAAGCCACTGACCTACCAAATCTCTCCTAAATCTTTCCTGACCTGCACCGCTCTTCCGCATGTGCAGTGCACGTACTTGCAGCGGGATTGTCCCTCCTATATACCGTAGCCACACGTCTCTGGCTCTCAGCCCATCAGATATCTCAATCCCGAGAAGCGTTTACTTATTTTTTCTTCTCTAGCAGAGCACGTTCTCAACGCCAAGGAAATAATATCAATGTGCACTGCATGCCTTTTGCAAGGCCAGCCTGAATTCCCTGCATTGAACTGCTTTACCTACTCAGATTCATTTGCCTTCGAAATAAATTCTATTTTGTAAATTTTTGCAGCAGTGCTTTTGCTAGGAATATAGTGCCTCACCTTTCCCTAGTTTTAAGCCAATATCATTTATTTAACCATTTAATAAAATCAGTATAATAAAGCATCAGGACTACTCCCACACTTTTTCTGTTAAAACCTTAATCCCTTTTTTATCAATTTATCATCGTAACACAGTTTTGTCAATATTAGTTAAATAATTTTCTTTCAGTTTTCTCCTATAGTAGATTCCTTATTTGAATAATAATTTTCAAGATGAATATAATTCTGGAAATACACAAAAAAAAACCCTGCATCAAAAAAATCCTTTTAGCATTTTCCTCCGAAAAGATGTTTTCTCCCACCAAACACCCATGTAATTTTTAAGGTCTGGTTGTTTCAAATGAATCCTATTCTTATTAAAAAATGTTTCAAGTTTTGTTGCAGAGTGACAAAATGCTTATTTGGTAGTTCCTAACAAAACGCTTAATTTTTATTAAATTTAGAGAAGAGACTGCAGGCCATAGGAAGGACAACCTGACAAAGTTCCTGGAAACTCAGAAAAACCAGAAGCTGCTAACTTGCATCCTGCAGATGGGCAAAGCATATAGCTAAAAAGAGTGAAATTGCGAAATTATAGACAAGTGGCCCCATGCCAACGCCCAAAGACTGGGATTTATCAGTAAACACACAGAGGTGAAAACCTAGTCTTGATGAGTCATATCAAACTTAATTTCCTTTTCTCACAGAGTAACTGTCTGCTTAGACGGGAGGCACCTTAGACTATGCTCTTGTCATTCTTTTTTTTTGTTTTATGTGCATTCTGATGGCTTTTGAAAGGCAAAAAATGCAAATGTAATATAAATAAGAGGTACAGGAGACACCTGAAACACTTCTGAGCGGTGCGGAAACTCCCAGGCGCGCAGCTGGAGGTGTTCACCCAGGCTGCGCAGCCTCTGCTGCAAGAGTTCACTCCCCATGGTCAGCAACCGCCTGCCCAGGGACATCACCTCATTGCTCCCCTCCGCAACCTAGCACATAGAATATCTCAAAAGTTTCTGTCTTATCAGACAAAATAGAGTAATCTTTATGAAATATCTGGAGGGTAAATGCATCTTTTAAGGAATTAAGCTTCTAATATCTTATTTTCTAAAGCTATGTGTAAGCAACAAAATTAATTACTAAATTTCTGAGGGTCCATCAGTTTCCATTTAGCATTCGTGCAGCTAGATAACTTTTTTAAGTTCCTGTATATTAATTTAGAAAAGTAATACTGAATAACAATTTTTAAAATCTTGACCAGATAATTAAGCAGCGACCCAAAGAAAGCACAGTTCTGAGTAACGGGTAAGTCAAAGTGGCTCTGGGAGGAGTGTATGTATTTAAAGCTCGTACTTCTCAGGCTGTTCAGTGAGCAAGGCTGACGGTGAGTGACTGACAGCAGTAGATCACTCAGATACTCGAACTGGTCAAAAGTCTGGTTTTCCAGAAATTTCAGGTTTAATTTACAGAGTACTGGTATTTCAGTAATAGAGATGAGGCAAGCTCAAGCTAAGGGAAAAAGTAACATTTGTGATCCTGCCATAAATGTGAATTTTTCTGAGTGAACTTCAGGTATGATCCGGATTTTATTAACTATAGAGATGGCAGTCAGTATGGTCTCTTAAAACAGCTATTTCTCCTGCTGCTCCAGATTCAGGAAAAAAATCATACTTTGCAAAAGGAGCTGCAGAAGAACGACTACCTTTACTGATATGGGAACTCTAGTATTTTTGATTGTAAAAAAGTATTCTTAAAGTTGCTGAGTGACAATTTTACTCGCAAATTACTAAGTATTCGCAGCTAAAAACTTATGTGGCTCCAAGAGCAAAGATGTTGAGACAGGGCTGAGGGCAACACTTCCTTGGTCTCCCTGTTGGTCTCAATTTTAAGTTTTTGAAGAGGTCAGGACCCCTGACTAAAGCCTTGGATTACTTCAGTTTGTTCTGCTAATATTTGTCTTCCTTATCAGTAGGTCAGAAATGTGACTTTGAATCTGGCGGTATCAAAGGATACTCTAACTGAAGATAATAAGCTAACCCAGTAAGCAATGATGAGCTCTATTATTAAGGAAAATAAAATTAAAAGCCCCTACAACTCTGAACCAAGTCACGAGCAGCTATAAACAATGGGTACCTCATGACAATCACTTTTCAACAGAGCTTGCATCAGTAACGCCACATTTGAGTCATTCTGACTTGGAGAGGTGCCCTGCTCTCTGATGAAATCTTAAAAATTATATTCCAGTTTAACAGTGAATCCTGTCTCTTAAATAACTAAAATACTTTACAGTTGGCCCAGAAATTTCATTTAAAGATTAGTGAACCCTGATTTGCCTATCATGAGTGATTTACCTCACTTTTGGCTACTCAGAAGTGGTTTTATCTTAACACTAATGAAAGCAAAGAGTTTCACTTCGGTCACTTAACAGAATCTATTCAATGAGTAATCTTGACACGAGTAGTGACTTAGTACTGAGGATTTTAAATCCAAATTAAACCTCTCTCTTTCTTCTCATTACCATTTTTAGCTTATACCTTCAGCTCAGGAAAACTTGCATGAATTTGCCGTTAATATTTGTAATTGCATTAGTATTCTAATATTCCATCAAAATAATTTCAGATGGAAATACATTGAAGCTCTTTGTGATATTTTGTAAGCTTTATTTCATTAAGGAGGCTGTGGCATCTGTGACAGTACCGCTATGTTTCAGAAACAGGGCTGTACTTGAACGCTGCTGTTTCTTCATCCTTGGTTTATAGTTACGTTCGTCTCCTTAACTGTTGGGTTTTTTTATAATGGTTGCTTGCAAGAATGTTCGAAGCAGACTTAGTGACAAGATTATGCTGGGTGTTTTGCATGAAATACACTGCTGAAGAATCTCTCTGCCTCCTTCCTACATTCAGAGCACTTTCTGTAACTGTAGTGAAGGGTTAGCCCATCTTTTGCCAGGGTTTGGCTATATGAAAAATCAGATACTGTAAAAATTCATTGACTCATCAGGAGACACAGGGGTAATATGCCACACTAAAGCAACCTAAGACACAAATCCCTGAACTTGTGTAAGCATTTTGAGAATTAAAAAATACAGCATTATCTTGTTTGCTCAAAGTCCTCCAGTAGTCTGAGAGTAAACTGAGCAGTTATTCCTAAACCGAACATTTCCACTAAGAAGCAAAAATGTATCATATCTGTAAAAGTAACACTAATAATTTACAAGTATTCATTAAATTCTAATAATTCTAGTCATTTTTCTGTGTGAAAATGAAAACGTCTCCCATCAAAATGCTATTAAAAATTATGCCATTATTATTACTATTTATCACATTACTGGAAAGACAGAATCAAAGAAATGGAAGTGAGCAATCAAAAAAGCTGAATGAGAGGCAAAGACACCCTGTTCCAAAGACATCTCAGGGAACATCATGGAAACTTTGTTTTGTGCTTTGCACTGATTGTCTTGTAGCCGCACTGTCATTATTTTCAAGTGATTAGCTTCATTAAACTAACTTTACTTATGATTACCTCTATAAATACAGTAACAACGTACAGTTTACAAAGATCCAGAACTTTTCTATAAAGCATGAAACATGTATTTTATAGAACAATTAAATTTCAGTCATTGAATGGTAGCTTTTCAAGGAGCTACCTTTTAAATGGTTTTAGTCGGTGGTAAGAGATGGAAAGACTGTCCCCTTGTGGATAGGAATACAAGGAAAGTGATACTGTAACTCCCTGATAGCAGCGGTAGCCCTGGGCATTTGGACTTTGGTTAAGAAATTACCTAGAATCCTGCCTTGCACATTGCTCATAAATCAACACTTGAATGTAAAAAATACTACGCAGAGCCTTTCAGTTTAAATTGGTTGGCCTGACAGACAACAGAGGGTAAAGACAGCTGATGTAGCATCATTGCTAACACCATCTAACCGCTGTCGGCCCCGGCAGTGTTGCCCTCATTTGAAGAAAGCTGTTTTGTGAAGAACAGCTTCAGAGCAGAGAACGGGAGAAGGCTCCACAATAAGGACAAAGCCTTATGTTATATCTATAAACCATCCATGCGCTGCCCACATGCATGCTTCTGCCAAACCCATGCTAAAGCACCCATACAAGGTGGAGCGCCAGCCTTGCCCTCGCTCCTGCAGCCGCAATGGCGGAAGGACCGGAGCAGGATTGATTCGCAGCTGGCTGGAGACACCCGTCCATTGCTGTAGATGTTAGATTAGCTGTAGTTGTTACAGATTCCCCATACACATTGTCAACTCTGATCCATAAGAACTACCAGAAGGTGCTGGCACCCCACCATCACTCAGATCTGCGATAATCAACAGTAGCTTCAAATTTCTGCAGGAGGAAGCAGAACTTCATGGTGCTGCTGAGATAGCAGGGGATGTTTCTCATAGGAAGTGTTCTGGTTTATGAAGTCCTTCCCTATTCGTCCTTCCCTATTGCAGGTGGTTACAGCCTCCCTAACAAATTAATCTTGCTCTGCCTTTATTAAGACTTTTTCTCCCGATTATCTCAATTGCAAGAACTTTCAGAAATATGATTAGAAACCTCACAATTTTACCTCAGCCATATTCGTGGTCAGTGCATATCTATTCACCCTATTATCCTTTTCTTTAAGCAGCTTTTTTCACCTCCTTATTGTTTAATCCTTGATAATCATATTCCCTCCTAGACTTTGTCAAACTAAGCAAGCCACACACTTGCAGCTTTACTGTACAGGAAGGGCTCCACAAATGCTTTCATAATGGCATTGTGTCAGCTGAAAGTGTCCCGAAGGGTCAACTTTTTCCACAAACCATTGTTCAAGAATGCATTCAGTCTCATCAATACACAGCCCTTCTCTGTCCCTAATGGAAACACTTTGACTGATGCCTTCTTTGGTAGTATTTGCTTTTTTACAGACACATATCACAGACGACTCCCAAAACAACCAGCTAACTCAGCTGATTTTATCAGTCATTTTCCACTGATTATTTCCCAACTTGTAGCAGAAATTCTCAGTCTTCCAGGAACTGAGGAAACCGCACTGATCAAGAAACAAGCTGTTGCCACCCTTTGAAGATCTCCTACCACAAAGCCCTACAGGTTTGTGGCTAACCAGTTCAATACTGGGAAGCTGCAGTGCAGGTTAGTGTGTGGTTCAGAGTGGGGAGATAGGGAAATAAGCCTGAAATACTACTTGGCCTTTGGCAAGGGGATGTCCCGAATTCTGCTAAGCGGAACTCACTGAGTTCTGTAAGTTTCAGTAAGTTTCATAAATTGTCCTTCACAAAAAGTGAGTTTCTTACATCTACTGCACTGTGATACACGAATCGATTGAGGAGTTGCTTGAAGATAAAAATGTCAAAAGCTGTGGGGAGTCATCACAGACTGAAATAGACACAAGTGCTTGTAAATATCTATCAGCATTTCTAATTCAAAGTGTATCCCATTCCTAAATTTCTGCCACAAGATGAATTCAGCGTGCACATCGGCAAATGGCCAAGGGCCTTGTAACTCGGACAATGTAAGATTCTGGTAAAAACATCCAGACACACATGCAGCAAGTCTACACTGTAGATACACCTTTTTTTGTACACTACAGGTCTCTCTGACTGTCAGACGACAGCAAATCAAAAGTGAAAAACAGGAAATTCTTAAAACCTATTTCCTCTGTCTCTGTCTTAAACGCTAGGAAGTAACGAGAAACCAGACTGTTTATTTCTGTACTTCACGGGGGAAGCGTTTTGGGGGGTTGTGAAAGTTCCCTCTTTACTCCCCAGTGATGAAACTTCATGAAAGAAAAAAAAAAAAGCGTACCTTTGCATTATTTCACAGCCCTGATTCAGGGCAGTGGATGAAGCGCACAGACCTGTAGCAGGTCTAATGCGGACCCTGCTGCGGCGGCGATGGACGCTGCGCGCAAGCGGCTGTCACCTGAAGTGGCTGTCACCTGAAGTGGCTGTCACCTGAAGCAGCAGCTGTCACCTGAAGCCGCTGTCAAGTCACCCAAAGGCAGCCGGTGGCACCTAAGGGAGAGGGACGGCAAATCTCTGAGCCGGGGGGGGCGACCTCGGCCCGGCCGCCTTAGCCCAGCGGGCGCCGCCGGGGTGGCAGCTCTGGCCCACAGCATGGCCTCACAGCACGGCATTACCTCACGCCAACCCTTTTGGTCTCAGTTTCTATCTTTTTAGCAATCGCAGCGTTTAAATAATTTAGGGCTCGACCTTGCTTTCTTCTTCAAAACCGCTATAGAAACAGCCGACTCACGCTCGGCTACCCCGCCTCACCAGCGCTCCGGGACAGCATCCGGGGCTTCCCGCGGCCCGCCCCACCTGTGCGGGGCGGGGGGGGTGGCAGGCCCCGCAGTCGCCGGCGGAGATGGCGCTCGGCCCCGCCGCCGCCGGTCCCCCTCAAACACCGGGGGCGGGGGCGGTGCCCGCTCCCTCTCAGCGGGGCGGCCCGAGGCGCTGCGGCCCCCGCCCCCTACCCGCCCCATCCCGGCCCGGTCCGGCCGGCACTCGGCGCCCGCCATGGCGGCGCTGAGGCTGGGGCAGGGCGGTGTGGGGAAACCGCCGCTGCTGGTGAAAATCGTGATGGCCGGGGAGACCTGCGTGGGGAAGACCTCTATCGTGCGGAGGTACACGGAGCCCGGCTCGCCGCCCGGCGGGGCTCCCACCTCCTCCTACTTGGCCACCATCGGTGAGTGACCGCGGGCCGGGGGCTGCCCCCGCCGGCCCGCCGCCCCTCATCGCCCGCCCCCCGCAACCCCCGGTGGGTTCCCAGCCGCCCGCAGCCCAGCGGGGCCCGGCGGTGTGGGCAGGGCAAGGCCGCCCTCGCCGCCCGCACCGAGGGACTGGCCTGTGTCCCGGTGGGCGCCTGGGAGCCCCCTTGGCTCCCTCTCCTCGTCCTCCCCTCCCCGGGCGCGCCTCAGGGACAGGCCGCCGGTGCCCTTTTCAGGCACGGCCTTCCCGGCGGCGCTGGCAGCTCCGCACCGGCTGGCTTGGAGATGTCCGGTCTCCCTCCGTGTGTCCAGCCGCCTCTGGCAACTAAAACCTTTCGCAGAGGTTTGCCAGGGTGTCGGGAAACATGTCACCCTGGCTCCATGACCTCTCTGTGCCAGCCGTTGCACTGTCCCTGCTGTTTGTCATTTGGAACCTACTTTTTTTTTTTAAACTTATAAAGACAACCTGTTTCTTACAGCCCACAACTCTAGATGGGGCCCCATTGCTCTACACCCCTGTGGGTGCAGAAAACATGGTGTCTACCTCAAAGAGTTGTCAGACATCAACAAAATGCCCAGTTCCTCCATCTTTCATACTAGAAAGGGGTTTGACTTTGCACTTTCACTTTTAACGGTATAAAGTCAAGATGATCTTCTACTGAAGGAGGGTAGATTTAGTTTGGATATTAGGAAGAAATTCTTTACTGTGGGGGTGGTGAGGCACTGGAACAGGTTGCCCAGGGAGGCTGTGGATGCTCCATCCCTGGAAGTGTTCAAGGCCAGGCTGGATGGGGCTTTGAGCAGCCTGATCTAGTGGGAGGTGTCCCTGCCCATGGCAGGGGGGTTGGAACTGTATGATCTTTAAGGTCCCTTCCAACCCAAACCATTCTGTGATTCATTCTACTGTAGGTAGCCCCATGTGTGATTATTAAAGCAGAGCCATTGCTGCGATGGAAGTAATTAGCCCTGCTGGACTGAGGCAGTTTTATGCTGCCCTGCCGTGCTGCCTTCCCCGGCACCTCTGCAGATGGTGGGGGACTGATGGGGAGCTCCCCACCACCGTGGTATGCTGTCCCCACGGCGCTGTCAGGGAGAGCATGTTGACCATCCACATGCAGAAAACCCAGGTCATCTGCATGAAAATGTGTAATGTGCATGGGTGGGGTGGTTCAATTTGCTGTGGAGATTTTTTTTGCCAATTTCTGATTGGGAAATTCTCATTTTTAAAAGTTTGTGTGTGTGTAGGAATTACCTTTTTTTTTTTTTTTCAATACTCTTGAAGGTAAAGTATGCACGAGAAATTTTTGGAATATGCGTGGCTCTTTTATATATTTTTCTGTGTGGGAGGAGGTGGCTTAACTGAATAAATAACAGATAGTAGCTGTGGTCCAGGGTGAGATGTATGTGAGTTGGGTTGACCTGCCCATGTGGGAATGGCTGAACTTAAAACACTTTTTATTTTCTTGCTCATTCTTGCAAAGCAGCTTCTGAAACCAACATGAACAAAAAGGGATGGATGCAACTAGTGGTAAAGTTGTGAAATTGATCCTTGTAACAGGGAACTTGTTAGCAAGAAGTCCCAAAGAATGGCTGTGAAAATAAACATCAGTTTTATTGATGAACTTTATATTGGAATATAGATTCCTGACCATGAAGTTATTATTTTGAGATGCAATTTCTTCTACTCTTAAAGCATTCCACTGCAGAGTCAAAAAATCTTGTATGGTGATGATATTAAGAACATATTTTCCAAGTTGTGAGTCAAAAGAGTTTAACGAATAGTTAAGATATGAGTTTATGAGTTTTCTGACAGTTATGGACTGAGATTAACTTCATTAGTTTTATTACTGTTCCTGAAACCTATTTTTGAGAGATGTAAAAACTTTTTAAACAGATGCTTATGTGAAATGTAAATGAATCATCCAGATGTGGTATTTGTTACCTGAATGTGATTTTTGAAGTTATTTCTGAAATACCATCTTCCGTTTAATTCCATTTTAGGAGGTGTATTAGAGTTTAGACTTTTAAAACAAGTGGGATTGTGAGTGATGGCTTCCAAAAGAGTAATGTTGGAAGTTTCTTTTTCATGAAGACAACCGAGAGCATGGCCTATAGGTCGTGGCCTCTAACGATGTAAAGGAAGAAGACAATGCAATGTTTTTTTCTGTTCATGATGTCTTCTTCCTCTTTGTTGTCACCATCAAAACAAGTAACTGTTTTCATCCAGATGCCTGTTTCATACAAGCTCAGTTGAATGATCCCTCTCTGTCATGCAGCCTATTGAATGTTCATCTGAAGTTAATTGATTTTTCACCCTACCTGTCCAGCTGGAACTGTGACTTGAGTAGAGGGAAGACTGTGCAGGCTGTGCATTCTCTCAGCCATCCGAGTTCCCAGACAAAATCATGTGCCACCACCTTTGTCAGTGGCAAAGGGTCGTAGGCACAGAATTCAAAAGATTGTTGAAAGTCTCATTTCTGTGTCATCATGAATCACAGGTTTGTGTTACTAGGAAAAATCCTAGTGTTACTGCAGGGGGGAGAAAAAAACCGAAACATTTTGTAATAGGCTCCAGTAGTAGTGAACTTTTCTAGAATTATGTATTTTATGGAGAAAAAAAATGCATACACAGTAAATTCTCATTGAAAGCTTTTTATGCAGCACTTAAACACTCAAGGCTGGGTGCCCTTCCTCCTCTTCAATTACACAGTTTGGGTAAATTATAAGCGGTTATATTTTTCTAATTAAACTTATATGCATCATAAGGCAGATGCATTGTATTATGAATAGACTACAAAGAATAAATGTTTTTGTTTAAACAATGGCATTGCATATAAAGCCATAGAGAAAGTTTATGAACAAAAAAGCCCCTTGTATACAAGTGAACAGGATTGTGATCTCGCAGGCTGTGAGGTTGTTATTTTGCTGTAGTAGTGGCTGTGCTCCTACAGCACGCATTTGCTGTAAGAAACATTTCTGTAGAAGTGTGAGTCCTCCCAAATCTGGCATAGTTGAGAGTGGTGCGACTCCCACTTTAGAATTAAAAAAAAAAAAAAAAGATAATTTAGTTTGACTTTTCCTCAAAAGGAAATTTTTTCTTTTTAATGTGTCATATATTTTATAAAGAAAGAAGGTTTATTAAGAGTGAAGTTGCAAATTCAAGTGATTTATGCATTTGTTTCTAATGCACGATGAATAAGAGAGCCAGCTCTGCTGAAGTCTGTGTAGATTCCCTGATACTTACTTTAGAAGGAAATAGAGTTAATCGACAAAAATGAACTATATTGAAGAGAAACATGTCCTGTGTTAACAACACTAGTAGTAATCTGCATCTTAATTCTTTTTTTTTTTTTTTGTCACTCTTACTTTCCTAACAAACCATCTTATCCCATGAGTTATTTTTCTTACCAAAACAGTAATTATTAGTACTTGGGACCCCTCAGATACCACTGCACTTCAGATACTCCTTGACATCTGCAGGAAAAGAGTCTGATTCAAGTTATGCACCAACAGGTAGTAAGGGTAGGAGTAACACAGTGGAAATTCAATGCACAACATCTCACTGGGCGCTTGCCCAGCTTGGGCACAGGAGGTGATACCAACTGCTTCCCTGCTTCCAGAGTTGAAGACACTGTATGACGGCAAGTGGGCTAGGTAGAACCTGCACCTGGGCATGTACCACCTTCTCTCCCTGCTATCACTGGTGCATCCTGCTAAGCTGCTCAAACTCGCATTTTGTCTGCATAGACATTTTTTTTTTTGAGCCTTTTATATCAGGAAATTCCCAGCTGTATTGAGGTGAAAAGCGTGTTGTAATTTTCTAGGCCATCTGCAAAAGACCTCTTTGAAGAGGACTTTTGCAGGTGGCAAAAGACTATTTTATAGATATTGAGGGAAGAAAGGGGCAATTCACAGCTGAATTCCCCCGTGGCTGACAATTTTGATGCTTTTTAGACTTAATTGTCGTTAAGGTTCCTCAGTCCTAATATGGGCATATTTATTATTTGGAACATAAAGAAATTAATCTCATGGCTATAAAACTTGGAAATAACAACTGGAATTTGAACTTGCACCCAGCATACCCCTTCTTGGTTTTATTTGACAGCTTAAGAGAAGCAAGTACAAGCTGTTGCATTCAAATAACATTTATCTTAAGAGTGGTAATCAATGATTGCTTTGTTATGTTGATCATGTTGTATAATACATGGGCCTAAAAGCATCTGAAATCTGTGAGCTGTCTTTGGCATTGTATTTCTCATTTTTCTTTTCGGTCTTTCCAATTTGCTAAGTTTGCTCAAAATTTCATATAAGGACATGA
Source organism: Rissa tridactyla (assembly GCF_028500815.1). Classification (NCBI taxonomy): domain Eukaryota; kingdom Metazoa; phylum Chordata; class Aves; order Charadriiformes; family Laridae; genus Rissa; species Rissa tridactyla. Next base: position 47,813,100 of record NC_071467.1, read on the forward strand.
ACAATTCATGCATGCAGAACATATTGACTTCTGTTTTTCACTAACATTCATTGACCTTTTAGGTCAATAAATTTCGAAGTTGACTTAAGAAGTCAATAAGCCTTATTTTAATTTAGATTAAGTTTTAGTCTGATTCAGCACTCTGCTTCCCTTTTTATAAATAAAAAGAAGCTTATAGCAATTTATTATTAAAATGTATGTCAACTAAGAATTGTTTCCTATAGGTCTGGGAGTCCCTGGCTGGATTATAATTTTTAGCTGTATTCCCAGTGCACCATATGAAAGTGATATTCCAGCCTCCCAGTGCGTACTCAGTCCCTCTCAACTGCTCTAACATCAATCGTAGAAAGTGATACAGATAATTAAACAAAAGCACGTGAATTTCAAGAGCAAATGTTTTCCATCACATTGGAATTTCACCTTACATGAGCAAATTTGACTTAAATTACATTTCCATCTGACATTATTAATTCCATCAAGGAAGCTTTGTGTAATATTAATTACAGATACCAATTATACTATTTCATCTTTCCTTTCCATTGGAGCTTCAATAAAAATTCATCAAGTGAAGGACATGATTATCATAAGAATTTTAAAAATCCGCCTAAACTGTTTTACCACATACGCACAAAAATGTTAATAGCATTGGAATCATGCATGTGAGAGTACACTTGTCAAAGTTTTGTGCACAATACATCCATCAGTAAAAAGGAAGGGAGCATTTCCTCTGCTGCATTTTTGGTTTAGTGCCATGGATGCTTTCCTTTGATAAAGTAATTTGGCAGACAGGTTCTTACAGAAGTCAGTGCAAAGGTATTAACTTAAATTTTTTGTGCTTTTTCAGTCTTTTTAGTTCTTTCAAATGACATTACCACTAGTGAAAAGCCACTCTGAAATCATATTGAGTAGCCATATTTTGACCTTACAGGATTTTGACCTTAATAGCTGTATTGTTTTTCAGTGGAAAAAAAAAAAATGAGCAGAGAAATTATCAAACAGTATTTCAAATTTCAGCAATAAAGTAAGTGGAAATAAAATTGTTAACTGTGAGGAAATGCATTACTAAGATAGTAGCTGATAGCTGGCAGATTCTAATATTAAGATTGGATCTTCAACAACATGTAAATCCAGGTATCATCTACCACATTTGGACTACTAACTTGGTAATATAATAAAGGAAAACACTATAAATTATAAGGAAATTATCTTTGAGGAAAGATCTGTAGTCTATGTAGAGACAACATTCTGCACTGATTTCAAGTGCTAATGCTTGATTTTGGCTTTAGCACTTTGGATCTAGGATACACAGTGATTAAAGCTGTAGAAACAATCCTCCTGTTCATTTTGAATGAAATCCAGTGTATGTTTGTCTTTGCATTTAACTAGTACAACTAATTCCTGTTCCTGTTCATGTAACCCTAGATAATTTTTTTTTTTTTAAGGATGTGGAAGTAAGGACAGAAAAATGGTGTTGTGCATGTAACAGCTTTGTAAGCATTTCTACCTCCCCATTCATAGCTGCCACGCAGTTGGGATGAAACTGGGAACAACTGAAATCACCAGCATACTTGCCAAGTCTTGTTGTTCACAGGCCGTGAAACTGCTGTCATGTGGCTGTCATGTCACTTGCCTTTTTATGGAAATACCTACATGTAGTTTCAGAGTATCTGCACCTGCGCTTTGACCTGCCCCCCCATTGCTTTGTATTGGCATTGCTTTGCATTGTGTTTGTGGCACATTGGCACATAGTTGTTTTCACCATTCAGTAATTTCCTTTTACAACTTCCATTTTGAATGTATATGGTTGGCAAGTTATTCTTTGTTTGATATAGTTCCTTTTCACTTTCCTTTCAAAATTGCATGATAACTAAAGCTAAGAAACAATCTTCAACGGGAATCCACGTTATTATGAGAAATGTTACAGATTTTCTTCTTTCTTCTAGGCATTGATTTTAAAGTAAAGCCAGTAACATTTAATGATACAAGAGTGAAACTTCAAATATGGTAAGTTTTAATTTATGTCACAAATCAACTAAATTACATTACAGAATGAAAATCTCATCTGCTTTTAATTGTGTGTCTTCCTAAAGTGCAGTTGTTCCTCTTAGGTCATTTTAAAATTTGAATTTGGCCTAGGGGAGCGTATGTTTTGCAGCAACTAATGTAGGTTGCTGCTAGGTTGCTTTAACATAAAACTTGCAACTTACAAACAAAGCAGATCTACTATCCATATTGAGTATACATAATTCTATAGGAACATTGAGAGAAGTGACAAAGCAAGAAAATTTTACATTTTGTTACCGATCAAATGCGTGTTCGAAAGGGTCACTGAGAGAAAGCTAGTTGGGAACCTACACTCTATATGTTGTTTTTGAAGTTTTTCTAAAGGTTATATAGGGCTACTGACAGCCATCTGTCCAGGCATCCAATACTGAAGGTTATCTATATTTACCAGTATTTAAATTTCTCAAGAAGTAACTCTGTATATGAATTATCTGACCAGTATTAGATCTGCGGTTATTCCATCACAGGTTTTAAAACAAAAGTCTTGGAGGCTTGTTTACAGCTTTCTTAAGGCATAATTATATGTAGGAATCTCTGCATCCCTGTGTTTTATGGCTTTTTCCCAAAACCTACCTTCCATCTAAAAATCTTACTGTCTGTATCACGGTTTACAAAGGGCTTGTCAGGTTGTCATCTGACTCCTGCAGTGCTTGTACTCCAGATTTTTTTTTATCACCCAAATTGTACTGATCTTAATGATTATGCATATAAAGAAGCAGTGGTGGGCTTGAAGTTACACTCAGACTTCAGGCACTGGTTTAATTTCCCTAGTAGGGTTGTATCATTCAGAATAAATATCTGGTGTATTTCTTTCACTGCTGTATCTGGCACCCAGATTTCCTCTCATCCTTAACTTTTCTTGTTCCTTTCCTGTTAGTGTACACCATTCAAAATTTGGACAATACTGGTTAAAATAAAGTGATTTTTCTTGGGTGTTCTGCAGTTTGATCATAGGGGTTTTTTGTTTGTGTGTGTGTGTGATTTCTTATAATTTCTTTCAGGGATACTGCTGGCCAGGAACGATTCCATACACTTAGCACTAGCTATTTTCGTGGCGCACAAGGCTTTGTTCTTGTATATGACATCACAAATCTGGACAGTTTTCAAAATATAACAAGCTGGATGAAAGACATACATGAGGTAAATATATCTAACAGTGGTTGATCTCTTAATGGAGGTAGTTAACGAGTTACTGCAGTTAATGTTTTAAATGACTGCGTGAGATTTGTTCTTGTTCCTCGAGCTGTTTGTTTCTAACCAGAATGTCTTACATTTAACTCAGCACACAGTAGAGTAGTAGGATTACTGCTGTCTGAATCTGGAATACATTGTAGATTATCCAGGACAAGCCCATGGTGATGCAGGAGTGTTCTCTGAGGTACTTTTAAAACAGAGCTTCCAGTCCAGTTTTGCCCAACATGCTGAGTTATGGAACTTTATTCACTGGTATGGCTATGCACAAACCAATCTCTGTGAGCTCATCCTGGGATTTTAATTGGCTTCCACATCAAAATTCCGTATCACAGCCAGTGATTTCCCTTTCCTAATTTCATTGCTTTACTGTAGTTACCTCATCCCAAGAATCAAAAGAAACAAATCAAATTAAACATCCTCTTCGTCTTTACTGCGTATTCCTTTTGAGAGGATGGTTTCAAGAGGGAGGAACCCGGGGAGGAAAAGGAGAATCCCTTTTTGCTGGCAGTGAGCTGTTTGGTTAGCTCAGCTGCTTGTGGTATTACAGCCAGAAACACGTGCTTTCATGTGACATAGGAAGTGATTCAACAGCACATGGCTGCCAGACAGGGAGTGTGTTCCTACCTCCCTTCCTGCTCCTGAACGTTGGCTCCGCTGTGCTGCTTCTGGAGCTTGTCAGAGCCTTCTGAGGTTCACTCTGACTTTCTAACATGATAGAAAACTAACACAGCAACACCAGTTGGATGGTTTTCTGCTCCATCAGTGAGTTTAAGAGGTTCATAGAAAGGTCTGACAGTTATTGGAGTTGGCGCAAGGTAAACAGGTAAGAGTAGGAAGGACAGGAGAAGAACCTGTGAGAACAGTGTGAGGGAGGCGTGGGCAAACGCTTAGACATCAGATCATTCAGCTGCCCATAACCCTGTGCCCTGAGTCTTTGTTGCTAGGTCTCTCTTAATGCATTCTGTATTAGGTAGAGGCAGGTCAGTTTTAGAATAGAATAGTTCAGTTGGAAGGGACCTACAACGATCATCTAGTCCAACTGCCTGACCACTTCAGGGCTGACCAAAAGCTAAGGCATGTTGTTAAGGGCATTGTCCAAATGCCTCTTAAACACTGACAGGCTTGGGGCGTCGACCACCTCTCCAGGAAGCCCATTCCAGTGTTTGACTACCCTCTCGGTAAAGAAATGCTTCTTAATGTCCAGTCTAAACCTCCCCTGGCACAGTTTTGAACCATTCCCACAAGTCAGATCGCTGGACATCAGGGAGAAAAGCTCAGCACCTCCCTTTCTACTTCCCCTCCTCAGGAAGCAGTAGAGAGCAATGAGATTGTCCTAAGCAATAGCATGGAAGTATGTAGTTAGAATGCTTGTTTAAGTTAGTATGCTTGTGTAAGAATCCAAGCAAGCTCATGCTCTTTGTTGATTGAAGTCAAGTAAACATTCAGGCAATTTTTGTAATACTCTGTGAATTGATAGGAATATGACAGGATGGATGGGAGAGTTCATCTTGGGAAAGCGGGCTCAAAATAAAACTATCAAGTGCATTTGTTTCGCTCCTCACAGCTTCAGTATATGGATGACTTAATGAACTGCACATGGTCATATATCCAATAATATATAAATAGGATATTTTATACTCCTAGTAAAACATTACATTTAAATTACCTCCATATTAAGAACATTACTATGGTGACCTAGAATGTCATTATCCTTGACCTTAGAGCCATCTTAAAAGTCTTAGTGGCAACAGAGCCTAACTTCAGTAATGTATTACAAGGGAGATTTGATGATACAATATTCTCACTGCCTTGTCTGCACACACTTCAAACTAACACGTGTGTTATCACTTCATTAAGAAAAGCGTGTGCCCTTCTGTGAGGCAAACCAACAAAAGTCACAGCTAGATAGGCCACTGGTTGTGCAGTTTCATGATTGGCTAAGATTTAACTCAGCACACAGTATAATAGTAGGTTTACCGTTATCTGAAGCTGAAAATGTAGATTATCCATATATATACATTTATATATATTTCTCTGTATATGCATATATCTCTCTGATTGTGTGGATAAATTTATAAAACACTGATCTGTCTTGACACTGCCTGTTCGTGACACTTAAAAACTTTTGTGTAAACATACTCAAGCTATTAGTATGTAGATTGTTTAATCTTAACCCCTGGAGGTACTTTGTTAGTTTAAAATCTAAAAAAATGGAAAAATACTCCATTTAAAACAATTTCTGGGAATGTAAATGGCATGATTGATTGTACCAATCTCAAAACTAGCAATTAGTGAGTATTGTAATAGAGCTAGATAATAATAAAAAATTTAATTTAGTCCTAGTGGGATATCAATTTCTGAAGTGTCTTGGTGAAAATATATGGGGCCATTCATTGCAAAAGAAGTGTTTTTAAGCAATAACTGTTAAAACACAGGGCATTTCATGAAAATTAATTACTTACTGGAGGTTGGTGACATTTCCTGAATTTGCTTTGGTCTGTGAATGCAAACCAGTATTTAATTCCCGACAAATGCCCAGCATCAAAATGACTGTTACTACAGCACCCTTTAAAATATGCAAGCATAGAAAAAATAAATAGAATTTAAAACGGGAAACAGATACAGGTTTCATTAAACACCAGACTAATAGGTAATGGAAAGCTTGCACCTGAACAAAACAGGATTTTTTGAGATAATTCAGTTATTACATTATGCATTCATTTTTTGATTCTTTGTACATAGAGATTTTAAACAGAAAGTTTTTTAAAAATCTGTTCAGTGTGGTAAGCCATTTTTACAACAGTTGAAAATAACAATCTAAGCAATTTAGCATTCCTAAAAACTCCATTGATTTTATAAAAACTGGACAGTCAGTGCTATTACAATCAGATTACCAGTAATGTTCTCATTGTATTTCAGTTATTTTAAGTGTGGTATACAGCAACTTTCCTATCAAAAATGAGTTACTGTTCAAGGAAGTTCAATACGCAAATATGCTGCCATATTTGTCTTGTAAAATTTGTATTCAGAGCTAGAGGAAACTAAGTAACATGACTGTACTTAAAAAGCTTGCTAGGAAAATATACTCACAGATTAATATCTTGGGACATTATTGGCAAATCCAATACAGGTATATCGGATTTGTAACGCACTCATTAGGAGCATGGTAATTGCAGGAAAATTACTTCAGAACCTGAAACGATTCTTGATTTGTAGGATTGGGGGCCATGTCCAATTTATTAAGGTGTTCCTCTTGTCTGCTGACATGGCTTTTAGCTATTGTATGTAGCTGTTCTGAAAGGCTGATTCTGTTTGGCCTTTAAAAATTAAATACACGTAACCGTGTACCAAATCCATTTGCAGAAAACAGTTCTTTCCAGGATGTTTTGAACAAGATTCCAACTAAAATATTGGCAAAAAGGTCCTCACAATAAAGTGATCAAATGCTCAAACAGGTGCCCAGAGAGAATCTGGAGATACTTAAAACTCAATTCAACAGGACCTTGCGCAACCTGACCTGACTTTGAAGTTGGCTCATCTTCAAGCAGGGGGTTAGACCAGGTGGCTTCCAGACTTCCTTGCCAACCGAAACCAGTCCATGATTCACGCGGGGCATCTGGGTCTCCAAAACCTTTTGACATAGATGGTAGGTCCTAGTTTTCTTTTAAATACATTGGACTGGTTTTCATTGTGTTGATCTTCTGGTGTGGCCGTGAAGGTGGCATTACCAGTTCCTAAAGTTATCTCCATGTTAGAAATTCTCTGCTAGCACAGAATTTTCTGCACTGGGAAGATAAATTCATTTTCTCATGCAGTAGCAAATCTTGGTGACGTAGTGTTCTTTGAATACGTTAGCTTTCTATTCGTACTACCTGAAGAAGTGACCCCTCAACCAGGATATGAAATGTATGAGTGTGTTGGGTTACTGCCATTTTTGCATTGTGCCCTTTTCCGGTTCTGTTCATTTGGTGCATCTCAGAGTTGGGATACTGGACTCTTTCAGTGTTTCTGCATCATACTTAAATAAAAGCAGCTCAGCAAGCTGCTTTACAAATGTTAATTATTTCGTCTTCAAACTCTTTTCAGTTTTTCTTCCTCATATGGGAAAGCTTGATGTCAAAAGGATTGAATGGGTTTGTTGTTATGGCTCTGATTAGAACTGAAAATTCTTGTTCTTGTCGCTTTACTAAATTGTTTTATCTCTAATCCCAGATTGGTTTCAGGGTAAAATTGGTTTATATCTAGTCGTGTCTATCATTCTAGCCTTTGTTTATTTCCATTGAAGTCCTGGAAACTAGGCATTTGTAACTGAGGTCGTAAGGTGGCCCTTAGAAAAATATAGGAAAGAGACATGTATGGGAATCATAATATGAACACTGCCCATGTGATGCTGTCAGGGAGACAATGAGGACAATGTGTTCCTAACAAATTAATCTTCATTAATACATTGGGTATGTTTCTAGTGAGTAGGAAGAAGAAACTTACCAGCTTTATAGCCTTCCCCAGCTCTGCCTTCGTCTTGCTCCATTACCGTGTGTATCCTCTTCAGATCTGAAAAATTATATTAATGCTACATTTCTTCCTCAAATACAAACTAATTAAGTATTAACATAGTGTATTTATCAGGTATGGGTTCTCGATTTCACTGTTTGGACCTGCAAAGAAACTTCTGTTCCCTTTTCAAACTGTAATCAATGAGTATCAAAATCATGAGGCCCTGCACAGCTACGCCCTGGAAATGTGAAGGGATGAGGTGCTGATTTTGTAGGATCTATAACTGGATTTATACAATAAGGAGTCTGGATGAGCTGGTAATCACGGTCAGTTTGCTGCAGGGGAGGCTGAGGCTGGGCATGCATGGTAGGGTCTGTGCTCACCATTTAAAAAGTGAAGGGATAATGTCTTCCAGTAACCTGTAAGTACAAATGTGACGTAGTTCTCTTTCAATAAAGGTGTCTGTGCTACTTTTGGTACTCGCATGAATTCACAGCACTTCTGTGAAACAGTTTCCTGGCAAAATGAGAACAACTGCAGAAAAAAAGACCTAGCATTTGAAAAAAAAAAAAACAAATTACATACAAAAGGGATGAGCAAGATATTTTCCCTTTTGTATTTTTGATTTCTGTTTATAGTCAAGCAGTGAGTTGGATGTTTATTTACCTGGTTGGGTGCACAGGCTAGGTGAAAGTTGAGCAGTACGGTAATTAGTGAAGGGCACTAATTAGCGAAGGGCACTGGCTCCTATCAGAGCAGGCTGCTGAAACGCACCATGGTACTATGGTGCAAGAGTCTAGTGTTCCTAGTCCGGTCCGTGGCACCGCTGCCTTTGAGGTTCTAGCACTGCTCCCTCCTGTGGCCACTGGTCACAGCAGCCTGGCTCCCGCTGCCGCTGGATCCAGCTGCTGGGGCTTCCAGCAGGGGAAAAACCCTTTTGCCAAAACCTGATGACTCCAAGCTCTGCCAAATGCTTCAAAAACTTGGTCAGTCTCAATATATCTCTCGGCTGTAGTGCTTGGAGAGAAATACAGCGCTGATATTTCCTTTTTGGAGGTTTTAAAAAATAGTAAAAAAAAAAGGCTAGGTTTTCTCCAAGTTCAGATTATTTTTATTTTAAGTTTCAGTAAAATGTGAACTTTGAAATGTTAAAACCAGAATAAAAACTGAAGAGAGTGAACGAAAAATCTGGACGTGTTTTTGAGATATCAAAGCAAAACACTTTTTTATACTTCTCAAAAAAATGTTTCTTTTTGCCTTGCTGAAATTAATGAAATTTTTAATAGTATTTTTCCATGACATGGGGAAAAAAATGTTTCCTGACTCTATTAGCTTAGTCAGTGCTGACTTGCATAATAGCATCTTAACAACTGTAAAATAACCATCCTCTTTTTAGCTCTAGATTTTGCATTTGTAATGCTTATTCTCGAGCTATAAATAAAAGAGGATGGAAGCACTGAAGAGCCATATTTTTGGCCGACTCAAATCAGTGTAGCGCTGCAGTTTTTATGCCAACATGGTCAAACTTCTGCCTAGTCATATTGACTTCATTTTTTAAGACTTCACCTACTTAGTCAGTTTTCAGGATTTAATATGGTCATAATTTTGGTGTATGGTCTTTAGTTTTTTAAAAGCAAGAAACTGCAAGATACCATCTTTAATAAAGAAGTACTTTCAGTGGAGTGGAGGATCCAGTCAAAGTGAAAAATTCATTATATTGATGTAGAAATAAGTTATTTGCTGAAATAAATACTTAGTGATTGGTAATACTGATAAATATTTACTGAAAGGCCTGGTACCTCTAACCTCCTTTAAATTTTGTTACTATTTGAAGCTGTTTAGAAGGAACATTTCTACGCAAAAATTTGTGCTGTTTGTGCAGAAATACAGGATTAATTTCATGGTTTTGTACATACTAGGCCACTAGACCAGGCTGCTCAGAGCCCCATCCAGCATGGCCTTGAACACTTCCAGGGATGGGGCATCCACAGCTTCCCTGGGCAACCTGTTCCAGTGCCTCACCACCCTCACAGTAAAGAATTTCTTCCTAATATCTAATCTAAATTTACTTTCTTCCAGTTTAAATCTGTTAACCCTTGTCCTATTGCTATGCTCTCTGATAAAGAGTCCCTCCCCATCTTTTCTTTAGGCCCCCTTTAGGTACTGGAAGGCTGCTATGAGGTCTCCCTGAAGCCTTCTCTTCTCCAGGCTGAACAACCCCAACTCTCTCAGCCTGTCCTCATAGGAGAGGTGCTCCAGCCCTCCGATCATCTTTGTGTCCCTCCTCTGGACTCTGCTTCAACATGTTCTTCTTATGTTGGGGACTCCAGAGCTGGACTTCTTTTGATGCAGCCCAGGATGCAGTTGGCTTTCTGCCTGCAAGTGCACACTGCCAGCTCATGTTGAGCTTCCCATCAAACAACACCCCCAGTTCCTTCTCCTCAGGGCTGCTCTCAGTCCATTCTCCGCCCAGCCTGTATTTGTGCGTGGGATTTCCCCGACCCACATGCAGCACCTTGCACTTGGGCTGGTTGAACTTCATGAGGTTTGCACAGGCCCACCTCTCAAGCCTGTCCAGGTCCCTCTGGCTGGCATCCCTTCTCTCCAGCGTGTCGACTGCACCACACAGCTTGGTGTCATGGGCAAACTTGCTGGGGGTGCACTCAGTCCCGCTGTCTGTGTTGCCAACAAAGACGTTAAACAGCACCGGTCCCAGCACCGACCCCTGAGGAACACCACTTGTCATTGGAACATAGTGTTCCTTAACAATTGTGCGTACTGCTATACTCTTCTAATGAGACAACTTGTTTGTGAAAGTGCAAATTGACTAAAATTAATGATTCTATCATCCTTTAACAAATAGAGGTTTTTCCTTGGCATTTCTCTGAAGGGAGGGACATGTGTCCATGTGCATGTGTGTGAGCTCTGAGGAAGAGCATTGTGCCTGATTTTGTCTTATGGCAAAGTTATAACAATTAAGAGTTTGACGGAGGTCAGAGATTTCATCAGCATCCTTGTAGAGAATTCTGCAGCCTGAGACCAGGCTTTTAGAGTCATCAGAGAAGCTGTGTGAGCATTTACTTTCAGAATGTAAGCCATGGGATCAGACCATGTTAGCTTTAATTGTCTCTAGATTGAGATCCTTAGCTTCCTCCATTTAAGCCACCAAAAGTGTTTTTAAATATTATGGTTTTCACAACAAATGTCAGTTTTCAAATTCCACGTGCTGTTGCAGAACTGTTCCGTTTCCTTGTCATTATTCCGGTCATGTATAGTTACAATGGCTTATCTTAAAATAACACTGATGTAAAGCACCCAGTGCATTTCACAGTCATCATGTACGTAACTGGATTAGTGGAACGAAGGATGGAGACAAGGTCAAAAAGCTAGATATTTCTTCTTTTTGAAATCAATGAGGTTTTTAAATTTTACTTCATTAAAAATCTATTGCCTTCTTTGGAGTGTCTTGGAATAATCAAACTTTTATGTTGAGTTTGAACACTTTGAATGTAATTTTACTGTCTGTGTGCTAAAGTGAAGCACAGAGAGGTGCTCTTTCAGGTGCAGCAAATTCCTTCCTTTTGACGTGTGAGTGCTGTATGTAGACCTGACTCATATGCTAATCCATGAACCCATTACTTTAGGGAGGGCAGTGTCTGTGAATTCAGGGCATTTCCAGTCACTTTAAAGCCTCAAGATGGAGCATTCATCAGAAGATGGTGCCCATGCATCATATACTTTATACTGTGTGAAACGGGTTGGAAATTATGCCCTGTACTTGTAACTGGCTTTTTTCTGCTCTTTGCAATCTTGCTGTTTTCCTCCAAATCCCAGTAACTGATGGAAAATATTTCCACATATGAGAAGGTAAGGACAGAATTTCGCCTTTACTTTCAAGGAAATAAAGTGTTGAAGCTTAGTGTGTGCTGAAGGTGAAGGGCTTTTGTTGTGTGCTTTTTTTCTTACTTGACACTTATTAATGCTGGTTCTCTTTTAGAAAGCAGGTGATGAAGTGGACGTAATACTGCTGGGCAACAAGTGTGATAAGGAGTCAGAACGTGTAGTTCCTAAACAGAAAGGAGAAAAGGTATCATTGGTACTTTCTTTGGCTTCTCCTGAGTATCTTTGTATGTGACTGTGAGCTGTTACATTGAAAATTATAAAAAGCTCCTGAATTCCAAAAATTCTATTAGGAATTGCTCCAGAAGAATAGTTGTGGAGTTCTGGAGTGTTGGGGGTTTTTTTTAACATATGAGCAGAAGTACATTAAGTAACTCCTAGATGATTTCTTTAGAATACTGATTTTTATTTTGAAAGTTAAAATGTACTTTAGAAGTTTTAGGCATTACGATAGAAATCTTTCTTTTGAATTAAAACTAAAAATATTTTAGAGTCCCCATTTTCGGAGTACTGTTTTAATGTGGAATACTAAAATACCACGCACAATACATTCTGCATAATTTTTCTGGTACTACCCATCAATGATTTTTTTGCAACAGCCTGACTATGAAGAACTTATTCTGGCAGCCTGTGCACAGTGATCTGCAGTGTCTATGAATAGTCCTAAATAATACTGGGCAGATAGATTTAAGGAACATCCAGCTCCTCTAGATCTAGATCTAGATGTGGTGTACAACTGAGACTACAGTATAGTTTATACTTGCTGACCATGTGTAGAGGAAGAACTGCTGTGAAGTGGGGGAGTGCTGTTTTAGAGGCGGTGGCAAATTACTTTCACTGAGAGGAAGCGAGGCAAGCCAGAAGCCGTGCTATGGCAGAAGAAATTGTGATAATGACTTAAATGTTTCCGGAGAGCTTGTCCTGTAAAACAGTAAATTTTGCAACTGCAAACTGTATGCATCTGTTGTCTGGAACTTGGAATGAGCCTTTCTATTATGCTTTGGGGCATGGTGAGTCAGGCAGGATGTCTTGTGTTTGAAGAAAAGAAACGCTGATAATTTCTTGCCAATTGTATAATCCCAGATTAGGGAGCTTTAAAAAAATAGCATCACCTTTTCAACAGCATTATGAATAGAAACTTTTGAAAGTCCATTGTTTGTATGCAAGACGCTTTCAATGTTAATTACTATATCTGTGTCCAAGGAATAAGGTTGCTGAAAAATACACGTATACTCTCACTCAAAGAGTGCACTGTTAGAAATGTAAAGAGTCAGTGGATGCATGTGCACAAGAGGGCAGTAGTAGGGTTTTGCATATGGTATTAACCGTGACATTTTCTGACTTCTGTGTACTTAACCATGCAATCAAAATTTCTCTTAATGTAGTATTTTTTTCAGAAACAAAACATCACCTCCTCAGCAATGCGTCTGCTTTCTAGATTTCTGCTGTGTTTTGAGGCCAGGCAAATCTTCCATTTTACTGGTTATTTTTTTAATGTGATTTTCAAATGCTAAAGAATCTGACTGAGACAGCTGGAGTAAGATTCGATAGATTTGATACTAACTCTGCCACATAATAATTTGTACTTACGTATTTCATATTACCCTGTGTGTATGAGCTGTAAGTGTCGTTCTGTTCAGAGTCTTGCAGAGAAGACCCCTAGATTCCCTGGGAATCTTACCATGTACGTTGGCATTTCTATAACAATCTGGCATAAGTGAGTGGCCGTCGTGTGCCACTTTATAGACTAATCTAATGCTGAGAAATATTTTTTTTGTTTTCTGTTTTAGTTTATGATTTTAATTGCTCAGAAATTGATATATTTAATTTTAACACTACGAAGTGTTTTCTTGTATTAATAGCTTTTTATTCACTTTAAGAAAGGTTTGAACTCAACCTTCTTGGGCTCATCTATTCTCCTTCCCTCTCCCCCCCAACATTATCTTTTCCTCTGAAAAATAAATAAAGATATTGAAGGTTATATGACTTGGTAGAATGTGGACAGTTTTCTATCATATCTTTCTAACAGAAAGAGCAAGTAAGTAGTCTTCCTTTTTTGCTTTTGCTGTCTTCATGTGCCTGACTTCAAAGCTGATTTTACAGGTACAATACAAACAAAAAAAAAAATGTGCAGAGTTCTAGGAATATTTCAGACACATATCTCTGATTCAACGCTAAGAAATCATAGCAGTGCTTTTCTAGGAAATAGTACATTTTGAGTTAAAAGAAATAAACAATTGGAATTAAATTTCACCTTGGAAGAGATTACTTATTTTGTTATTGTAGGTAAGATATGATCTTATTTCACTTAAGCTCTCCAAACTGTTCTCAAGGATAATATAAAATAACATTTCCCAGTAGCATCATTCCCATAGGTTCATTAATGTATTTAGGTATTTTGTTTATGGATCTATTCAAGATGCTCCCAAAGGCAAAAAAAAAAAAGTAATTCTTTGAATGTGCCTTTCCAGTTTCTTTATGAGAGGGAGTGGCCAAAGCTGTGTTCATACTTTCAGCTGCTTTAACACTGGACTGTTGGGTTTTTTTCCATCTAGCTACATTTTTACAGTACTTGCGTTCCACAATACTTACCAGTATGGAAGGTGAATTGGAATAATATGTACATTAATCTTCTTTGACCAATATTGTGCACATACAGAGAAAATGTATGTGTCCAGCTTTGTATGTGTCCATACAAAGTGTCCAGTACACAAATGTATGTGTCCAGAAAAGTGTCCAGCTTTGGCTCCTCCATTTCAAGAAGGATGTTGAGAAACTGCGGGGGATCCAGCAGACAGCTACAAAGATGACTGGGGTCTAGTACTGGTAATCCATGAGGAGAACGGAGGGAGCTGGGTAAGGATGAGGCTAAGGAGCAGTTATTGGTCTACAGCAATTGAAGAGTAATTAGAGGAATGACAGAAATACTCTCCTCAGTAAGGGCAGACAATAAAGCAAGGGGCAGCAGACACAAGTCCTGGCTTTGGAGGTTCAGGTTGGAGATAAGGATAACCAATTGCACTATAAGGGTGATGGAGGGGGCATCCCATAAAGATTATAGAATCTCTGTCATTGGCAGATTTCAAGACTCAGGTAGACAAAGCCATGGCTGACCCCACATTGTATGGGCAGTAGTCCCATTTCAAGTGTGGTTATATTTCCAAATTATTTCTGTGATTCCATGATTAAAATGGTTTGTGTTCATCAGAGTTTGTACATAGGTAGCCTCTAGGAATCTGTTACATGACACAAGAAAGAAAAAAAGAATATTTAATAGTAGATTCTGTGTACTTTATAAGCTGCAAACAAGCCTTCTCCACTTTATTAGCCCAGTATTTTTAATTGCCTGTATTTTTCTTTGTGCACCATTATGCATCATTACTTTGCATTGACACTTGACAATAATCAAATTATTTTATCTTTCCGTAACAAGTTCCTGCAGTACCGAAAACAGTTCATAGCAGTCAGCTGGAGTTTTAGAATCCCTTATGAAGCAGTCTGTCTTAAGAAACAGATCTCGTCTTTATTTTCAAAATTACACTTTCTTATAGCATTTTGGAAAAGAAACCGTTTGGCTTATTTTCTTTTCTACCTTTAACATAATCTTTATTATTATATTTTGACTGAAACTAATAGAAGTCCAATTCTTGTACCTTCATGCCTGATTTTGGAATTTTTGTAAAGCATTGATTTGTTAGTGCTAGGTCTCATTGAAAGCAAACATAACTTCCAAAATTAAACTTTGTATCCTAATGGAGAGCCTTCCAAATAAATCATTAAGTGGTCAGTAATTATAGGTTTTTCTATACATTATAAGCAGTAGGGTTTTTTCTTTGCCTGGGATCGTCTTGTCCAGATGTGTACCGAGAAAGGATCCATTGCAGAGGGAGTAAATATGCTCTCCCACTATGTTTTTCTGGCAGATATTATTCCTACCTTGGCCTCCTCTCTTGGGAGGCAACAATGCAACTGTTTTTCTCCATGTATTTAACTATATAAATTAGAAAAAGTTTAGGACCTTAAAAAGGCATGAATTTGGTTGTTTTGTTTTTTTTTTTTCCTCATGCCAACATGTCTTAAAGCTATCTGTAAGGGAAGTACACTGGAAATAAGAGAACATGAGTAAATTAAATAAAATCAACCGATGTAAAGTCTATGCTGCCCTTTTCTTCTAAGTATTTTCTCTCTTTTACTGTTACCATAATATATTTTTGCAAACATATACGTTCTTTGCTTGCCTCTTATCTCTGTGCTTCTCCCTCTCTGGTAAAAAAGGAGCATTTCTTTTTATATTTCATCACGCCTCTTTTTCTAGAGTTTTTGTCACATTTTTATCTATATTTTGCTCTAAATAATTGCCTAGGAGACAGTTCATTTTCTAAATAAATCAAAACATTGAGAACAGACCCACTGGAGTTTATTCTTCTTACTTACAAGTAAAGACAAGTTAAAAAGCTGTTTTGAAAATGTAAAAATTTAAGAAGAATGTTTTAAGAGTTACTTGAAATTTATAAACTGAGGATAAATATAGAGTACTTTACTGAGCTGACATTTACTTAATCAGTGTTTTAAATAGCGTGTTAGAAGCTGTCAGAACACCTCCATATCTCTCGCTACTAGTATTAGGAAGTGTTTCTTTCCTAAAGCCTGTTCATCCCATTGCCTACATTTGTTTTACAGCTTGCTTGGGAACATGGAATACCCTTTTTTGAAACCAGTGCTAAAGATAACGTGAACATTGAGGATGCGTTCTCAATCTTGACTAAGGAAATACTGGAGAAGGTAGGCTCCTTTTCTGAGTAGAAAGAAAATGAGAACTTTTTCTTGACAGGTTGGATAAACAAGGCTGTAAATACAGAAGAGGTTTGGCAAAGCACAGCCAGTGCTGGTTTTGCATTATGGAGTTAATATTTTTAGGGGGATCCTGTAGCTGTAGACATACAGAGGAGGAACGTGGAGGGGAAGAATTATTGGAGAAGAGAACAACGGAAGAGGGGAGCAGATAAAATACAGTTCAGAGAGAGGGTGAAAATTCAGGAAAACGGCATCTGTGGCTTTCCTTACCATGCTTTTCTTCAAGTGAGAGGTTAACAGCTCTAGAGTAGCTCCAGTTCTGTGCCAGGAAGATTCCTTTTTCCTGTAGGTTTCTGCAGAATATGCACACTGTGAAGATGCTGCGTGCTGATGGAATGAGCGGACCTTTTATGCTCAGCAATCAAATGTTTTATCCAAAGTTCATAGCTGTTTATTTGGATGATTTATGCTAGTACTTTTGAAGTTATCAGGACCTAAAGATTTGAGTTAATTAGTGGTAGAATCAATATTGTAGCTGTCAGAGTCAGCATCTCTAACTACCTAGAGTGTGTTGGTCCTTACTCCTCAGAGTTGCAATACTTTTGTAGGACTGAATTATTGTTAATTAGCTCTGAAAATGTTTTGCATCGTAATTTATTTTTAGACAGTAGAATATTATTTTAGACATTAATGGATGTTCTTCATGCAATGCATTATCATTGCCATTCATCACCAATATTAGTTATACAAAACTAGCCTTCCATTCCGAATACTCTTGAAGTCATAATAAAGATAAATGAGCAAAATTACTGACAAAGTCACAAGTTGCAGTGTTTTGATTAAGTAGCCATAGGGGATGGTCAGAATAATAGCTCAGGCTTGGACTGCTTCTAAATTGAGGTCTTGTCATATTATACAATAACACAAGTTGGTTATTTTGAGGGAGAAAAAGAAAGAAAAGAAAAAAAAAAGCTTTTGATTCCTTTAGCCTGAAAATGAAGCTTATCAACTCAACAGTCAAATATTGTTTAGAACATGAGGATAATGTCTGGTCCTTGAAGAGCTGGCAAAAAGCCTCAAGTAAGATAACTCTGATTTTCTTGTAAATGAAAAAGACATTGGCTACTGTAAATAGAGAATATATTTGTTAGTATGAAGCATGAAAACTACAAAACAATAGCTATGATCATAACTGCTACAATGACAAATATCTGTGACTCGAGCATTTCTGCACAGTGCATTTGGGTAAAAGCCAAGAGAATTGTTTGCAGCATGCAGAAATGATGTTTGGGTATTTCTTACTTTACGATTGCCTACACTTACTTTACTTTAAGTAATACTTTAGTATTCCTGCTCATCTTCATGAAAATTCATGGGTTTTTTAATGTGGACACACAAGCAAATTCAGGCCTTGTTGAAAATGCTACGATAGCATTGCAGGGCTGTAACTAGTACTGCTTGAGAATACAGTTGTACATTCTGCATCCACATATGTGTATTTGGAAAATATGTCCATGAGAATTTGTCAAGTTTGTCTGTAGTAACATTTCACCTTATCTAGAAATGCTCGCAAATCCCTGATGGGTGCTATTACTTTGGTGTATAATTTGCCATTTTTAGTGAAATTCATTTGTTGATTTAAACAAGCACTCCTATAGCCCAAGTGTTTTTGCCACTGGCCAGGTAAGAAAGAGTTCACAGTAAAAAAAAATAAATCTATCATACAGTTTCACCATGGTTTTCAGGTTCGGCAAAATAATTTGCTTGTTCACAAAACTGTGAAATCTGAATGTAGTACTTGAATTTTAACTTCCTCTAACTGATGAAATTTTGGAGAAGGGAGAATGCAGTAGGAAGTGTGACTAGTAGCTGTGAAAAATGACATGGTAGATGCCAGTCTGAGATCATTTCAGTCCTACATCCACTCTGTGGTGCTAAAATACGTACTTGCTGATTGTGAAAAGGAGATACAGCTTTGCACGAGTGTTTTGGCCCAAGACACCTATGTCTGAGGTAGCAGGATATAGGGCCTCGCTTACTTCTGCAGTAGGAGCACCTCTGCCAGACTGATGACATGCTTCAGTGGAAGCATGTCATTGCTTCACCGCTCCCATACAGGAAACTCGTTTTGAGAAACTCCCTAGAAAAGTCTATTACGGCCATGCATTTTGGAAGTATGTGGAGGTCATTCAGAAGTAAGATAGATAGGCAGGCGGTAGACCATTTTCACATGCATTGCAGTATCTGAGGAAATCTAGGATTTTTTATATACACTCTTGTTCTCAATCTACTATGGGCATTTTATTAACTACATCTACATAAAACACTCCTGTAGATGGGGAAGATCAATGTCCAGAGTTACAGAGCTCATGCAGAAGTAATGAGCTTCTTGATTCTCTTGAAATTTAGAACAAGTCGTGGTTCAGTGGAGGATTGGAAGAAAAGCACATGAAAATGTCAGACAAAAAAAAAAAGGCAAGTTTGTATTGTCATTATTTTGTGCTGCATTTTCCTGTCTCTTCTTTTGTGGCTTTACTTGTGGGCTTAGGGGAGAGAGAAGATTGCTGTATCCCAGCGATTCAGATAACTAAAGCGCTGCTTGACCTTTCAGGTATTTATTGTCTCAGCCATTCTATGTTCGGTCTCAATCCTACAGCTGTAATTTACATGAGTAGCCTCATTAAAACAATCAGGTGTTATTTGACAGCTTACATTGGTAACAGCTAAGGAGTCATGCTATATTTTTGAGAACTCGTGATTTTCAAACAAATCAGTTATTATTAACTGATTTGATTGTATTCGAAAGGCTGCAGTGGAAATGAAGGTTAATGACACGGCTTATTCCACAGGTTTGCTTAGACATGTTGACAAATAACAACAGTATTTTTTTTATTCACAGTTCTTATGAGTCTCAGATATGCCTAAACCTGTTCATTAATAGATGGCAGCTGTTCTTTAACAATGCTTCTGGTTGCCAGTGAACTATTTGTACTTGTGAGTCAGCCCCCCAAAACCAACCAAAACCAAAAAAATACCACCCAGAATGCAGTTAGTATTTGCACTTTTGTGGTGTTTGGTTTCATGGCTGACAAGTAGTGCTCTTCTCAACTAGCTTTTTAAAAACGTATTACAAGCCTTTGTATTTCTGTCTTTGTGGGTGTGGTGGTTGGTATTTTTTAAACTAGGAGCAGAATGAGGGAAACTGTATTCAATAAAAAAGAAAAAAGAAAATTTTTTTCCTCTTTCTGAAGACTGCTATAAAACTAACCAAAACTTATGTTCTGCCTACCTCCCAAGAGTGATTGACCACTAAGATTGTTTTAAGATAATATTAAATAAATATGTATCTGCTGAGCAGAGAACAGTGAAAATCCATTCAAGAGCTTTCCCTGTGCTGTTGAGAGTAACATTTAATGTCTAACAGCTGGATATCCTTTGAAATGAACATTCATAAATAGCAGGCGTCAATTCCGTCCTTTCTTGATCTCTTTACCTTCCTCTCCTCTGGCAACAAGATTTTTGAGATTACACTGTGTGTCCAATTCCTTTGCTCCTAAAGTACCTTTGGAACTTGCTAGCTGATTTTAAACAAATTTGGCAGGTCAAACTAAAAGGTCATTAAGCTCCCAAGGAGTTCCTTGAAAAGAAGGTGCTGGGTGGAGGAGAGGCAAAGTACTCTGCAGAAGGAAAGTCTCCAGCATTAGTTCATACAATATTAGACAGAGATGAGTACACAGAGGGACTGAAAAATGGCTCGACCAGCCACTCCAGCTGGAGCTTGCATTGGGGATATCCAGTTTAATTCACTGCAAGACCCAAATCCATAGAAAATTGGATTTCATTATTGCCAAGGTTCGTGGAATTGTTAGTTTGTCCAAAAGATCCCTGTCTCCAGCAGTGCACACTCAGTGTTTCTTTATTATCCTCAATCACACATGGAGCCGCAGACTTTATTTGGCCTTTATTTATCTTGTACTGACCACAGAATATTAATTTCTCTGTAAGGTTTTTCATAATGCTTGGAATGCTGTATTTTAGATCTATTTTAGATTTTTATCTTTATAACCTTCTTAGTAACGTTAGGTAGTATATTCAGCATCGTACACATGAGAACCAAGGTACAGAAATTAAAACAGGATAAATGGTACCAGTTCAGTGCTTGTGCAATGTAGGGCATAATTTTACTACACTATCTTGTTTAATTAAAAAAAAAAAGTCTGTTCTGGACATGGAATGAGCCAGATATTCTTCTGGAAACGGTAGCATATAATTAGGTCATGTAAATCAAAACTTAATCATAACACTTGAATATAGGGGATGAGATTAATTTTAGCATGCATGCTAAGCCAGCACCGTAGCCAGCTAGAATTTACATGACTGGTCTGGTGTGATTGGAGTCATCTCTATTCAATGAAGAGAGATGCATCTTTTTAGAATGAAATTGTGTTCTGGAGGTGCCTTTCTCTCTCCATTGATTATAGAGGACTCCGTATCTCAGCCTGTATGGTTTCATATGATTAAAGTTAGATAAATTTAACTCCAGGAGACCAAAAGAATGTTACACACTTGACTTCTGGCATTTGCTGCTTCTGCAAGATCTTGACTTTGAAGCTGGATTGCTGTCTTAAATAGGATTTTTGAGGTGCAACTGTATTAATCCTTACATAGATGATCTGTAGGGTTGCGGAACCTTAGAGTAACAGCACAGCTGTCTTCCCAGGTTTGTGAAATAACTAATTGCAGTACAACATTGTTACAGTCTACGCAGTGTTAACAGAAGAGGGAGGTAGAGACCCACACTTTGCCAGTGGGTTAGATGTTTTAGACATTGTGGAATAGCAGGCTTTGGGAGCAAGGACTTCATCCCCCTTTCTTGAGGAAAGTGTTCTGCAGCAGTTAGATCCTGCTCTGCCTGACTCCATATTCTCTCCTGGTCCTCTCGCTGCCCCCTGCAGTGATTGCTTTCCCTGCTAATATATCCATAGTTTTGTTTGGTATGGATTGTGTCCTGTAGTGCCCATTTCTGTTGCAAGAGGACTGTCTTGCATTTCAAACAAGTAATTTGAATTACACAATACAAGGAAAATACACGTCGAGAAAATGGCAGGACTGACCTTAATAACCGAGCTCTCTCTACTGGCAGTTCAGGCACAGAAGTCACGTCAACTTGGTTGCATGAAGCTCTCCGCCATGCCTTGCCAGTCTTTGTCAGCTATCACTGTTAAATATAAACAAAATGATTGCCGTGATTAAGTGTCATCATGTTGTCATTAGAGAGAATATAAATCCCTGAAATTTAAAGAAGTTATAAATAATGGTAGCTTTAGTTACAGTCCTTTCTGCTTGTTTCTCTAAAGCTGTCAGTTTTCCAGCAAGCACGCCAGGTCTGACTTTGACTGTGGATGTTGAAATGGATAGCGTAAAATCCTGTCATTCTTCCAAACCCATAGTGAACCCCACCTCCAAAATAACTAAAACGCTATCAAAATACCTAGAACTGGTTCTAGAGTGAGTGAATCTGACTTGGTATAGCACTGCTAATCCAAGTGGTTTTTCGGCAAGGAATGGGCAGCTGATCTTAATGAAGATTTATAAATTCACTCCATTAGAAGCCTTCAAAGACTTTATTTTATTTTTTGGTGGTGCTTCCCTTTGTATACCAGCTTAGCTTTCTTTCCCTGATTAAAAAAAAAAAAGAAAAAAGCCAAAACCGTTTGGGATCTGAGCCATCTCATCACAATTCCTGTGTCTAGAAGCCTGGAAGTTAGGTATCTATTGCTCTCCAGTGATACAAACTCTGCTTAGAGCTGGGGAGGAGAGACAGCCAGAAGCTTAAAACTGGCTTGAACAGATGCCTGCCTGTTAGGTAAGACGTGCCTGCTGTGCTATTTAACAGGAAAAACTAGTATTTGATAGCAGGAAGTTTCAACATCTTAATAAATCACTGCAGGGTAGAGCAGCATCTGTGTCTGCGGCGGTATTTTCAAAACCCCACTTTGCCTAGGATGGGTGCTGAAGTGGAAACACGAGCTTCTCGGTACCGTTTTGGTTCTTCTCACCTTTTCACAGTTTTCTGCTGTGTGTTGTCTGGCTTGTCAAGGCTGAGCTGAAATGTGAGCTGGAAGTGTTAGTGTTGAGGGAGCCCTGAAGAAGGAATGCTGCCTGCTTTGTTCTCGCAGGTGGGAGAGATTTGCATACCTCCCTGCTGGAATTCCAGGAGAGGAGGGTGCCCCACCTCTTCTGAGGCTCTGCTGAGGTTGAGCTCTACGTGGGATTGCCTGATTGTTGCTTCAGTGCTTCATGCAGGACTCATTGTATCTCTTCAGGTTATGAATGTGCACTTTTTAAATGTGCATATAGCTCATTTGCTTAAATGAATCATGGGCCCTTATTTGTTTGATGAAGATCCTGTGTGGAATAGTCTTATCAAACTGAAGTGATTCTTAAAGTCCTCAACTTTTAAATGGCTTTTAAATTAAACTATTACCTTTTTATTTGTGTAGAGGTGGTTCTTGTCTTTCTGTCCTGGCTGATTTGTTGATGAACTACTTTCAGATAATGATTTTACAGATTACATGAACAATTTCATTGTCAAATACTAAGGATCCTTGCTGTACTTATACAGGAACAGCTTTCTCGCCACCTAAAAGTACTATTAAATTGTAAAATATTTGCAAATAAGCATCTTCAGCTTATTTGCTAAGGAACATGCAAGTTTCTCCCCTCCAACTGAAAGCATGGAGTTAGATAGAACCTGCAACAATTACAAATTAGGAAATGTTTCCTCTAAAGTTAAATAAGTGAAACCTGAATTCTGAAATTGTTCAAAGAGGGATTTTTCTAGAACTCTTCTACTACTTAAACTGAATATTTTTCTCATGAAGAAAAAGCAGGGGTGAAACAAAACCTACTTAGTTTATGTTCACAATGATCAATGCTCAGTGTTATTTCTTGATCTCAGTAGAGTGAATTTAAATTTCTTACTGTACCATTATTTTCCAAAGCTTCTTTCCCTCACCTCAGAATCTTATCCCTAAACCAGAGTGCGGTGTCTTGGTCCTTGAGATGACAAGGTTATGCTTGTGTACTTTTGATTCTGCTTTGCTCCCTCTTTTAAAAAGGTGTTTGTACTTTACATTTACTGTCTACGCTTGAAGACTATGATATACTGTCTCCACCTAGCACAAATCATAATGGCTAATGCCTGTACTCAAGCACCTTACACAACTGTGTAAAAAAATTAAAACAAATCAGAAGTTATGAAGCTGCATGGTGGAATTTATGTGAACTCTCAAGGGTAATAAAAGTGTTATGTCTGTTGGTACTTGTCAGTCAAACAAAAAACCAAGTAAAAGTGCACATGCTGTATTTCTTCACACATGATTTATATGTGACTAATGACAAGTAATTCCTCAAATCAGTAAGTCACAGTCTTCCTGTGCACTAGAGTCAAAACAATAAGTGTTAATAATTTTATTGATGGCAGCTTCTGCATCCATCCTGAGGTTTAGATGCTACGATACCTTTCCTGCCCTCTGCTCCTGCCTCTGTCTATCACTTCTGAGCCCTTTCCAGGTGTTTCACCTTCTACCTCAGCAGCGTGCACTGTGGAAGCCTCCCTGGGTCCCTGCAGCTCGCGGGAGGAATGGGCTCAGCCACCCTCTTCTTGGGGATGTCCCTGGTGCAGGGCAGCCAGCACGCTGGAAGAGCTAAAACTATGGCTACAGAAGGGAAAAGGAAATAAATTTCATGTGTCTTCTCCAGAATTTTAGGTAGTGTTAAATATCCTCAGCCAAAGAGGCGTAAGGCTTGTTGTAACATGGAAGAACCTTTTGTTTTCCCCTCGTTTTGATTCATGTGAGTAATTTTAGGTGAACCTTTCTGCATGTAGTCAAAGTTCAACTACCCGTTGACATTGTATATCTTAAGTTCTTGATTCTGAATCATGATTGGCATTGTACTACATGATGCCTTTTTTTCCCTCTATTTTTTTTTCCTGTGCTTTGAATTTCATGAATTCCAGCTTAGATAGCTGTCCTCTCTGGAAGCTTCTCTTTATTGTCAGAAATGATTGTTTATGGCTTTTGGGTTTGGTTTGAGAGAGGAATGTGGTGAATCCAGTGGTTGTGCTTACTTCTCTGTGTATCATTACGTATTTAGTAAACCTGCCAAGAAGCAGGCGGGAAAATGGCAAGTAGGTAAGTTAGGGCATTTTTTTTCCTAGGCTTGTGACAATATTCTCTACGTCTTTGTGCCTGAGTTCAGGGTTCAGTGTTCATAGTTCTGGAGTACAAGATTGCAACATGTACTGTATTGCACAACTGGGTTTGATTGTTTCTCTGGTCAGCGCTAATTATCTAGTTGAGTTTATTGCTGAAAGGAAGAGTCCTGGTTTTGCTGATTTTTTTTTTTTTTTATCTACTTTTGCAATCAGTACATAAATGTTTTACAAGGGTGGAGTGCTATTTTGATAATTTATCTTGATAAAACCTGAGTTGTTTCCCTTTAGGGGTATTCATGGTTATTAAATAAAGGCAAGAAAATAGATAATTCTAGTGAATTTCACAAAACAAGTTAACGTCTTTTATAACAATTAATAGCCTGTGCATTTTTTAATGGGTACTGATGTTCTGTATTTCCTTATTCCTTTCAACTGGATTTTTGCACCCCATGCTCAATGCTTCAAAGATTAGTATACTTAACTGCAAATTAGTGAAAATTGATGAAGTCAGCAGAAGAACCTGTACATCTAGAACAATTCATGTGAGTAAAGATTTACAGGATCGGTTCATATGGTTTGTAGTGTCTCCTCAAAAGACACTTTCTATCATCTGTCACCTTCAGTTAGGAGAGATGTTTGAGGCAGCTAAAGAATGTGAATAAACCAAGCTGGGACTTGCATGGGCATCAGTCTCCATGTAATTTATTAGAAACCTTCAATCTTTTAATTAAATATTCAAAGGAAAAATATATCCAGTGACCCCACCAAATCTTTACATATTAAAATATGTGAAAATTCAAGCTTTTTGACTGTTGTTCTAGTTATCTTAATTAAGTGTTTGCTTTTGTTTGCTTTACAGAAATCCTGTGTATTATATGACTTAGATGTTGTGGCTCTAAATGAAAGTAAGAAGAGAACCTGCTGTGCGTTCTGAAATACTGTTTCTTATTCTGTTTTCTCTTCAGAAAATATTAACTATTGCAAAGGAATATACAGGATTTTTAAAGTGAGCCTGTAATCCCAAAACACAGAATTTAGGCATCCTTTGTATTACACAAACTTTGTTGCCAAATGTTTTGATATGTTTATATTATATTTTCATAGTTTTAATGTGAAGTTAAAACAATTATCTGACTTTGGAATTATTAGATGCATCACAGGATGACTGCATTTGCATACAAATGTTTGCAGAAATGAAATCTAAGCGTACTAATTTTCTCTTATTAAAAAAAAAAAAGTAATTTACCTTGACTTTTTTTTTCTGTGTTATTTATACCAGATTTGTAATGCAATGAACATTGACATCATCACACAGGCAACCAAACTTCTGATATACGAAATCATTTATGGTGTCCCCCACATAACATCCCTTTAAGTAGCTGGTATTTACCGCAGTCCCCTAAGATAATTTCCTGGGAATTTGTGGCTTTGATTCTTTTATATCCATTTCTGAAAAATGTGTGTTACTTGAATACCCTTGAACAGGGAGACTGCAAAGGTGAGGGCTGAGAGAAAAGAATAAGCCATATACAAGATGATGAGTATGTTGCTGAACCTTCCTTGGAAGGAAGAAAACACGGAACAACAGAATGCACCCAGTAATAATTATCTTGCTCATATAAACTTTTATCGTTCTATAAAATAATTCATGCAGGTGTTAGCAGCATACCTGCATTTTCAAATGTTTCTTTTGTTGTAAATGATCACAATATTAAAAGGGTATGCGGTGCTTGTTTGATGTTGTGAGGTATTTATATTATTTTCTTAAAAGTATAAATACATCAGGTATCTGATTCTGCTCATTTAGGTCTCTTTTATACTGGCATGTAAAATCTTTAATTTCAGTGGAGGATATTAGATTTTATTTAAATTTAAATGGGGGCAGAATCAGGATGCCAGTTTCTTTAATCAAAAGCAAAGGGAACAGAAATCAAACCTGCAGGACACGCACAAAGCAAACACAAGTTGTGAAGGTTGAAGAGTTGTGGTGATTATGTCTTTTTATTATTATTTTTTTTTGCCTGGGAGATGTGGTTCTTGCTGATTATTAAATTTAATTGTTTTATCACCATTTGTGAATGAATAATACTACTGTGCAAAATTGTGTTGTGAGCTATCCCAGCCCGTCCAGAATAACTACTAACTCCACTGGCTTATTGTTCTGGGATGTCACTACTCTCCTGAAATATGGCTGCTTCCTTTTTGAGGGCTGTTTACAGATTGTCGTAATATCAAATTATTATTAAATTGGGTACTGAGACAATGGGCTCCACTGGAAAATGCTTTCTGAAGCACATGGGACCTAATGTGCCTAAGCATCCTGCCAGGTTACTGTGCCACCAGGCCATTTAGTTGGCCAGCAGAAGGGGTGCCAAAGGATGGGAAGGGACACATATTTACAGCTGCTCCTGAGAGTACTCGTCATGGCCAGTCACTTAAGCTGGCATTGAGAGCAAAATCTCAAAACAAGGAACAAAGGATAATCCCTGCCTTAATTACAACCACAGCAGAGGAAGAAGGAAAGGATTTGGAGAGGCTGGCTAGGTCCTCGTCTTATCTCAGCCTCAGATCAGCTGTCCCTGCTGTACTGCAGGAAGGTGTTTAGACACTTGCAATGATGGAGATTTCACGGCACTTTGGAGTGGCTGTACACTCCTTACTTGCCTGTTTGGCAAGCAGGAAGTTTCCTAATACCTAACCTAACTGCTACACATGGAAAGCAGGTTTTCCCTTTCCTCTTGACGTAAGTGAATGCCTCTGCCTGCCCTCTCTCTTCTCTTCAGGCCAGAAAACTCCTGTGCCTTCTACCTTCCCTTGTAGTTTGGGTTTTCAGAATCCTTTGCCATTTTTGTCTCTCTCCTCTTGATATTTTTGAGTTGGTTCTCAGCTATTCTGGAGTGTAGACCTGAAAACTGAGCAGACAATTCCAGTTTAAATAATAACAGCTGGATAGATTAAAAGGATTTCTTCATTGTCATATTTGTGATACTCCTATTTATGCATTCCAGTATCAGCACAATGCAAGATAGCCTAGCACTGCTCGTGATCCGTAATCTCTTTTCTGAAGAACTGCTTTTTTATCCTGGTACGTACTTGTGCAGTTGACTGTTCCTTTGTATGTGTAGAACCTTCTGTTTCTCCTTACTCGGTGGCATTTCAGTTTCTCCGATCTGCCAAGATCCTTCTGAATCGTAATGCTGTGCTCCAGCATAGTTGGAGCCTCTCCCTGTAGATATGGTCCCCAAATGAGAATAAGTGTACTCTGTTCAGTCATCAAAGATGTTGAAACTACTGAACAGTTCTGGATCCAAGACAGATCTCAGTGAAATCCCGGTCAATGTATCCTTTCAGCTTGGGGGTAATAATTATTTCCAAATAATTTTGCACTTATATACTTTATGTACTTGTCTAGACCATATTTTTTTTCAGTTAAGAGCCCATTACATGAAACCCTGTGATCCTCGTTCTTTCTACCCTGTCCTCAAAGCCTGTTTACCATCTGATAGAAGTAGATTAGATTGATCCAGTATTATTTGTTACTGGCAAACCCATGCTGTTACTTCTTGTATCTTTACTTTCTAGATTCTTGCAAATGGTTGGATTACCTGTTGAAATCTTTTTCTTTTTGAGTAGAAATTCAGCTAGCCGGTTTGTAGAGCTCTTTCCTTCCACCTTTTGAGAAAGATGCAATCTATTTTGAGTTTTCTGGAACCACACCTGTTCTCTGTTGATTCTTGGAGATGATCAGTTGCAGCTCTAGCATCGCTTGAACCCTAAGGGAGTTTCATCAGGTCCAGTCTATCCAAAAATCTTTAACTTATCTAAGTATTTTGCAGTCTTAATTCTTCATTTTTCTAGTCTAAGCTCTTAGACTTTTGTCAGTGGTGCTAGTAGTGAAATCACATCTGCCTTCTTAAATTGAAGACTGAAGTTAAAAAAGACATTAAGGATACTGGCGTCTCAGCATCACCAGTCTTTAGGTGAGGATTAAATAGATTCCCCCCTCTGTGGAATAACAGACTATTTTTTTCCTTGGTCTTCTCACTATGCATCTTTGTGACATCCTTGCTATCATTTAAATCCAGTTTTCTAACATTTTGGGACCTTATTTTTCTGGTTTTGTCCATACATACTCCATGGTATTGCACGAATTCCCACAGATGGCATTTTTAGATATAAATAAAGGTTAAATAAGGGATTTCTGGAAAAAGCAGGACACCTCTTACCGTGAAATAGAAGACAAAAGGTGAACGTTCACACCAGACCCTCAGATCTCTTTAGAATACCCTGCATGAGCAAAGGTTGCTTGGGTTTTGGCAGTAAGACAGGAATAGAGTTCTCTTTCAAAACGTGAGATGCACAGACACCAACTCTACCAGATGCATCGTTCTCTTTCCCCTCTCCCCCTCGCCCCAGAGAAAGGTGGGTGTTCAGGATCCGATTCTGGAACGATCACTGCATCTCCTGTTGTTTCCCATTGGACTTGTAAATATTTATTATGAAAATCAGGCCTTCGATATAAAGGCAAATCACATGGAGGAAGAAGGAATGCAAATCCATGGGGGTTTTTAAAGAAATGCTGATTATGATGGCTTCACATGAAACCTAACTGTGTAAGTTTCAGAGTTTTATTTGGTATATGTATACTACAGTGTAAAGCACATTACCAGATTCATACTACAACCAGTTTCTTCTGAACGGCTCTATTTCAAATGTTAGCATAGATATGAACTGATGATGATCTGAAATGCTTTAAAATATCATTTTATTGGCAATGGAATAAACATATACTAGAGATTTTACGGCCTGCTGCATAAATGTGTTGTGAAATCAACATGAAAGTCAATTCAAAATGCATTTAAGAATAATTTCAGGAATTATTCCGAGTCCTCCTCCTGCCACTGCTTACGGTTTTATGGCGACAATTTGCTGCTGATACATAAAGACTGTCTCTCAACGCCGCCTGAAAGGCACATACACAAAAACTGAGAAGATGTGTGACCGCGGCCTTGGTCCTGAGGTGGATCTGCTCACAGGGCTCCTCTCCAGGCCTGATGGCTTCCGTAGCATTTTGCCCCGGTTGGAGAGAGATCACACTAAAGGACTAAGGCGTTGCTAGACATCAGAGAAATTATTGTATCTAAAGTGTTAATTATACCTAAGGTGCGGTTAAAACAAGAAATCGCATGAGATTCGTATGTGCTGGTGATTTGAATACCGTGTAGGTAATATTAGAATATATTTCAAGGATGTTGAGCTATAGTATGGTTAGGACAAGTAACAAAGTCACTCTAAGAGCTCCAGTGAGACATTTAAATACTAGTGAGCTTTATGATGTCTCTTTGCCTGGAAATAAGTGAATGAAATTTAGATAGTATCTCAAAGTTACATTGTTAAAAAATGCATCTTGTTCCAGTAGGACGGGTAAGAGCGGGCTGGGGTTGCGCTGGTTGGAGAGAACACAAACACAGTTATGTGAAGACAGACTTAAAAGCCGTAGGAGATCTAAAACCATCTGAAGAATGAAAAAGATCTTTAAAGAAAAATCAGCAGTAACTATTTCTGTGTGAAAGACGCATTTCTTCCCAGACAGCAGAAGTGCATGATGTCTGAGAGAAGCATACTCTGTGAGACAGCATCTATCCTGGAATTAATAGTGCCCAAGACAGTGTTTAAATACAATTCTTGACAGACTAGTGCTTCAAGTCCTGCTGAATCCCAGTCTGACCTGATCTGCTTTGCCTTATACACTGCACCCAATAACCTCATCAAACCTGAATGAGTTAAAACTGTGCTTTTGCTTTCCCTATTTCAACAATAACGCTGCTCTTCGCTATTACATCACTTTGCACTTCAATAGCTTAATTCACTTACGTCCTTCAAAGCATGTGGTGAACTTTGTAGAAGGGAAGCTACTTTGAAAAAAATCCAGCGTCATATTTTTAAAGCTAACCATTACGGTAGGTGGGATCTAACAGAAGTGAGTGTAGAGAACGAAGGTTTTTCATAGCGCTGGGAAATCACAGTGCCAAACTGCGTAGCTAAAGCACGGACCCATGTCGGGATGAGGTTCAAACCGACCCAGACCCATTTAAAGCGAGACAACGTGGGTTTTTTGTAATCCTCTGTGCCGACTGGCTTCCACGGTCTTTGTTTCCTCTTGGAGGGGAGGGATCAAGTCCCGGCCTCTGTTTGCAGCAGAGCAGAACAAGAGGGTGTCTGTCTCGGCCCTCCTCGTGCCCGCGGTGCTGCTGGCACCAGCAGTTAGGGAGGCACGCAGCGAGGGAGGGCGAGCGGCAGGAGAGC
Organism: Rissa tridactyla; assembly: GCF_028500815.1. Classification (NCBI taxonomy): domain Eukaryota; kingdom Metazoa; phylum Chordata; class Aves; order Charadriiformes; family Laridae; genus Rissa; species Rissa tridactyla. Next base: position 47,844,073 of record NC_071467.1, read on the forward strand.
TTTTGCCCGAACTCAGACCTCCCCAGCAGCCTCAGACGCCGCCGAAGATGGAGGAGAGCTCTTCGTGCGACAGCAGCTCTTCCCCGAGCTCGGCCATCCCCAGCAGCCTCAGATGCTGCCGAAGATACGGCGCCTGGAGAGACGCGTTAGCTGTGGATGTTTCCAGGCATTTTACACATCACTGCGAGGCAACTTTGTATGTTTCCAGTCGACAGTACAGCCTTAAATGTAGCCAAGTTGACAGCGATAAAATAAACAGTTTTGACACAGAAGTGAGTAAAATAAACTTAGGCACAGAACAGTGCAACCACCCAGGAGTTCGTTTTTCTGGTTTAATTTCCCAGAGTTTCTGCAGTCTAGCAGTCTGGAGATAAAAAATGGATAAAAAATGATAACAAATAAAATATCTCACGAAGATCATAGAATAATTGCCTAGGTTGGAAGGGTCCTTTCAGATCATCTAGGCCAGCCATCAACCTAATCACATAAGCCACTTTGAAAAGAGAACTAGCAGTTGATTTTAAATTCTTCCCGTGGTCTGAAGACCCTCGAATACACAATATATGTAATACTGGTATGTGGAGTAACAATGGTAGAAATAATATTTTTCCCTCCAACTTCTATGCACTACTCTTCATACTTTAAATAGCCATCCGTGGTTCACAGGTGAAAACTACAATAAAAGATATATAATCAAAGTTGCCGTCTAATTGAGGGGTTGTGGTTTGTTGTTTCTTTTTGAGGTAGGATGAATTTCCCAAAGTTCCTATGCTAAATTAAATAGCGAGAAGACGCGCCGCATCCTGCTCCCTCAAACATCGCTGCGAGAAACGATGTTAACGGCTGCAAACGCGAAGGCGGGGGGCAGGTGGGTCCCCGCCGCCTCTTTGCGGGGCGCCAGCACCCGTAAACCCCGCTCCTCCCTCCCCGCCCCGGGCAGAGACCCCAGAACCTCTCCCATCCCCTCATCCCACCTCACCCCACCCGCGGCGGATCGCGGAGGGACACACCCCTGCGGGGCCGCCCGAGGGATCCCCCGGCGGGGCCCTGCGCGGCGAGCGGGCGGGCGAGCTGCAGGTCGGGCGAGCGGTCGGAGGGTGGAGTGAGAGGGACGGGCTCGGCGGCGGCGGTCCCCGGCGGGCGGGCGGGCGGGCAGGGAGCCCGGCACTTTCCTTTTCGGCGCGGGGAGGAGCGGCAGCTGCGCAGGCGTTGCTCGCACCCTGTTGATTAGTCAGTGCTGGGATGGCGCTTCCTGGGCCAGGCGCGGCGGCGGGCGGCCCCAGCCGGTCCCGGGGGGCGGCGGGAGCAGCAGCAGCAGCCGCAGCAGCCCGGCGGGCCTCCCCTTCTGCCTAGCCCGGCATGTCCCGGGGCGGCCGGCGCTGAGCTGAGCCGGGCTCCTTCCCTCCGCCCCCCGCCCCCCACCTCCTCGCCGGCGCTGCCCGTCTGGCTCCCCTCCCTTCCCCTCTCCTTTCCCCGGGCCGGGAAGATGGACCCCGGCCCGCCGCTGGGCTGCAGCCTCAAGGACGTGAAGTGGAGCGCGGTGGCCGTTCCCTTGGACCTGCTCGTCAGCACCTACCGGCTCCCCCAGATCGCCCGGCTGGACAGCGGTGCGTGGGGCGGCGGGGGGCGGGCGGGGGGTGGCGGCTCGGAGCGGGGGGTGGCGGCTGCGGACCCCCGCGGGGCACCCCCCTTTCCTCCGGCGCCTGGAGGGAGCCGCAGAGCCCCGCCGCCGCCCGCGGCACTTTGCGTGCGGTCCTTAACACCGGCATCTGCCCTTACCGGGTGTCGGTGCGAGGCTTCGGCTCTCATCGGGGTCCGTGCCTCGCTTGGCATCAAAATATCTGCTGTCCGGGGGGGGCTCGGTGAAGCCTGTTGGCCACCAGCCCCTGAGAAAGGTCCTCGCGGTCTCCAGTGAAATGCTGGAAGGGCATTTTCGGCGCTGGAGACCCGGCGCTGTGTGGTGTGGTGAGGTGATGCCGCACCAAGGGCCGAATAAGAAGGGATATTAAATAGCCGAGTGGGCTAAACCCCAAGTGTTGCGCCGGGCTAAAAAAGCCACTGACCGTAAAAGGAGGAGGAAAGTAAGAAGCCTTTACAGCCTCCAGATAACTTTTTATTGCTGTTCGCTTGGGTGCTCACCTGCAGTTTCCAAGTTGGCAGCTTTCTGTTTACTCCAGGAAATAGGAAACGAGTCTATGGCTATGACAGCAGCATTTTACCTTTCCTAGGTACGTGTCTTAGAAAGTAATGTGTCGGCACAGAGAACTGGGGAAATATGGGAAATTTTTTATAAAGGCTCAGACAGCTGCTTTATAATAGTGTGTGTGTGCATTGCGTGGTCGCTCCGTGAAAACTGTCCAAGTCCCCTGTCTCTAAGGGAATGCAGAGGGTCGAATCAGGAACATCCTGATTCGAGAGTCTCGAATCAGGAAAATTTTCTGGGCTTTTTAATTCCTTATTTTATGGAGTCAACTTGTACTTACAGGATGTAATAGAACAGTTCTCTTAGAAAGTTTTGTATTGATTTGAAAAGTTAAAAATGAGCATGGGCATCGCCCTCTGCTACTCCCCGGTGTGCAGGTCAAGACCAGGATTGGTTTATTACTTAACTGCAGTTCCCATAACCCAGTGATGATTCAAGCCGGGGCTTTTTTGACTTTGTCCCTTGATTATGCAGTATTTTTCCTATCCCTTTTAGGGCTTCCTTGGAGCTGGTGCTCGGGAGCAGGTTAAAGAAAAGCTTCTTTGCCTTTTTAACTGCAGCTGGCTGGTTTTCATAATGTCGAATGTATCTTGTCCTGTGAGAACGGCAAGGCTGGTACGTTAAAGAGTTCCTCATGGTAATACCTTCTGTCACTAGAACCAGCTAAGATGGCCTCCAGTCACTGCACTTAAGGCTGTCAATTTACTTGAGCTTCCTGGCAGTGATTCAGGCTTTAGCAGGATGTATGTATTGATGACTTACTAATTTCCCTCTTTGCGTGTTATACTTCCCAATCTCCCTGCTCTTCTTCTCTAGCTTCATTGGAAGGGACCTGAAAGAGCTTTGTGGGTAGAGAAAGTTTATGGGGTTTGAGGCAAGCAAATTTTTTTTTTTATTTTTTTTTTTGTGACAGACCTGGTGATGGGAATATCCCGTAATTGTTGGGGAGACGAAGGTGTTGCCGATCTTGTGCAAAGGCTTTTTTGTTCCATGTTCCCCACTTAAAGCATTTGCTCAGGCAAGTGGATGTAAACAGACCCGAGCGCTTTTGCCTGTGCCCTGAGGTGGCCAGACAGGAGGCAGCTGTTGGTGTAGGTGTCCTGGGAGTAACGGTTCAACCCCATGCTGGACCCTGCTGGGAGGCAGGCTCACGTATAGCACTGTCCTGAGGGTTTTGGGCTGGAGCTGGGTGAGGTCTGGCCAGTTCAGTGTATGGGCAAAAGCTCCTTGGTCTGCTTTTACCTACTCTTATGGACATACCTTTTAACTTCTGGGACTACAGATGGCAGACGAATCAATATTTTATAAAGAACACAGATGCCATGTTCTTGGTGGTACAAAGAGAACACTTTTTCTATTTCCAAAGGAATTCGTCTTGCAATAAGAGAAGGCAACGATGAATCAGCCTGTAGCGTCCTGAAGGAGGAAAGTGGGGAACATGCGATGTTTGTGGAAGTTGGTGAGAGATCTGGAGAGTAAGTCTTATGAGGAGCAGCTGAGGGACCTGGAGTTGTTTAGCCTTGAGAAGAGAAGGCTGAGGGGAGACCTTATCGCTCTCTACAACTACCTGAAAGGAGGTTGTAGAGAGATGGGGGTTGGTCTCTTCTCCCAAGTAACAGGCGATAGGACAAAAGGAAATGGCCTCAAGTTGTGCTGGGGGAGGTTTAGACTGCATATTAGGAAAAAAATTTTACACTGAAAGGGTTATTAAGCATTGGAACAGGCTGCCCAGGGAAGTGGTTGAGGCACCATCCCTGGAGGTATTTAAAAGACAGGTAGACATAGTGCTTAGAGATATGGTTTAGTGATGGCTTTTGTCAGAGTTAGGTTGATGGTTGGACTAGATGATCTAAAAGGTCCCTTCCAACTTAGGCCATTCTATGATTCTGTGAAATGACAGGAGCACCTGCTGTCCCGGGGTGGTTGCTCTGCATCCCTGTCCTTCTCTTGCAAAGCTGACAAGTGGAGCCCTGTCAGAATTTCTTGATGCAGTACTAGAGAAAATAAATGCAGAGTCCAATCCAAATGTATGTCATCCAATGCTCAGGAAGTTTAAGGCTACCTCTGCTAACAAAGTTGTGTCAGTTCTATCAGGATGCAGATACTCATTGGTGGGTTGGGGTTCAGTTGCGCAGAAATGGCCTCGTCTCTTTTTCAGGTGCTGAATTCCTCTCCAGATCAGTGGAATCTGCATGTGTTTCGTGCTGTCGGAAATCAAACCACCTGTAGATGTCTGTCTTCAGTCACCTTTTGATTTCATGGTTGGCTTCTCTGTCTGTAGCAGTGAGTTGTTTCTAGGCTTGTTGTTTCCGTCATCGTGAGGTTTTTGTGAAAGCCAGAATTTCTTTCTTCTGGAGGACCAGGATGTAGAGAGGACTGAAAAGCTGGAGATGTATTTTCTTCAGCAGATGCCAGCCTTACTGTATTGTTTCTAGATTTCTTAATGGCATCTAGCACTCGGTGGATAATGTTCATATAATGTTCATAGATGATACGCACACAAGATCTCCAGGTTTTCACTGTTGCTTCACCTTCAGGCCTTTCAGTTTGAAGGGGGAGAATGGCTATGATGAATGCAGTTTTATTCTTCGAGTTTGGATGTGCAGCTCCTGGAAGAATGCCCTTAAGTAGTTCAGTTTGATTTCTTGACAAGATGAAGTTATGAAATATTTATGCACACCAAATTTGGTCCTCTGCTAAGCAGGGAGGGGTTTTCTTGATGGTATGAGATAAAGGAGGAATGGGAGGAAGTCATCTGTCGTTACATCAAGATATAGTTGGAAGTATTTAGGCAACTGTGCCTACCTTATCTATCTAGAAATGATAAATAAGTAATCTTCTGTTTTTTCAGATGAAATTTTAAGGCTGTCTAGTTGTGTTACAGGTTATGCTTTTGGATGCTGTTAAGTCATAAGTCAAGTTTTGTTTGTTGTAATCTGTTCACGTGTTTTAATATTTTGCTGGTGAATATTGTTATATTAATTGAACAAATAGACTGGAAAAAAAAAAACTCCCTCTTGAGAGAAATCGACTGGTTTTTTTCTATGTTTTTTTTTCCCAACATACGTAACAGCTTAAGTATTTCTAGAGGATAACTCAAATACAAAACTGCTAAAAGAGTGCTAAACATTATACCAAAGAAAATGAATGGACTGTATCTCACGCTGTGGAATTCACTGAGTGGGCTGTTTCAGATGAAAAGAAGCAAGACTCAAAGAGCAAGAGAGGAGTGAGCTTTGTGTGGTGTTTTTCTTGTCCTCTCCCCTTGCTGTCCTGATCTGCCTTGTCACAGCTGCATCCCACCCCAGTGATACCCAGAGGCTTGTGGGTGGTGTCCTGGTTTGAGGTGTATTTTAGTGGCCAGCCCAGCCCAAACCATGAGAGTTGGGTACAGTGGGGAAAAGGTTTGGCTCTGGGAACCCGGAGCAGAAAGAGATCTTATCAGAATGTGGTTGTTGCAACAGGGCAAAAGGTGAGCGTTGCCGGTCTCTGAGAAAACACGGATGCGCGTGAGGCTTGGGTTGCCTGTCTTCAGGTCATCACTAGAAAAGGCTAAAAGCGAAGCTGCGACTGTATTTTGTGGCTAATGCTGAAATGATGTGCGTCACTATCTCAGGACTTGAAATTTCTGGTAATTACTTTTCTAAGGAAAATTTTGGAGAGTAAAGGAGAAATGATATCAAGATTAAGATCTAGAAAATACTATTTTGCATAGAGCTGACCTTCAGGCCGAGCTTTTCTTCATAAGCTTACTGCTCCCTTTGAACTCCAAGAGTCTGTTGTTCTTTTTCTTAGCAGGACTCCCTTTCCCCTAGCCGCTCTTGCTGTGTTTCCACAAGTAAAGAGCAGCCTTTGCTAGTATGTAATTTTCACCCACAGACTGGGTGTGAACTGGAAGAGTTCACAGAAATTCATAGCTTAGGTATAAAGGCTAAAGTTTCTGGGATTAAGAGGGCATGTAGTCCTCTGATTTTATTTCTTTTCTTTTTTTTTTTTTACAAGGGATAAACATATTTATACATGCTCCAAAAAAAAAAAAAGATAAAAAATATGTCATGGAAACTGGTGCTCTTGGAATCAAAGATAGTGGCGCTTGTCCTCGACTCACAGAGAAGTGATTCCCGACTGTGCATGGTGAAGAAACCGTGCTGAACTTTTCTGGAAGGGAGACCATGGATTGCAATGAGCCACTTGGACTCCAAAGGAAATTCATCTCTATCCACTGTAAATGTGTGGTTGCTGTTAAGATGAAATGACACATTTAGTGGCTATAAAGGAAGGAAAAATCTATAAAATAGGTAGAAAATTTAAAGAGTGATTTCCTCTTTCTTACCCATGAGTGAACTCCTGTGAATATCAGCAGTGGGTGAGTATTGAGTTTGTGCTGCTGTTGCTCCTGGGGATGATGAGATTTTATTTACTTAAGTATTTTATTTCAGGTTCTCTTTCCTCTCCTATTTCAAAACTTTTCACGGTGACATCTGTCTACCCTGGTCATGTTCAGGGGACTATTGTTCTCTGCAGCACATTACTGTAGGGCTTATTCTGGTTCCATATATCTGGAAACTGAGCACCCTCGCAGCTTATCAAAGAACATCGTACTCAATAGAAGTGTGACTGTGTACATAATGAAAATTTCGTATTGCATCGCTCTACAAATGTGGGTTATCTGTGCAGCTGAACAGTACTTTGAAACGACAAAGACACTTATTCTTTTAAGGGCTGAATGCTGCTATCCGCTTTAATTGTCTTGAATGACCTCCTTCTTTCAAGAAGCTAGTGCAGGGTGTCTCAGTAGTCTGCTATTGAATAAATCTTTAAAAGGAATCATGTGGGGGTAGGGCAAAGCTTTCGAGCGGACCAAGAAAGAGGTTTCAGAAATGCTCAGACCCTGGGCAGTGGCCGTGATCTGATTCCCCGCTCTAGGTGCGGCCGGCTGTGTGCTGTGGTGTGGTAGGTGACAATTCTCATATATTGGACAGAAAGGCAAGTGTCTCTGATTCAAAGTCAAAAATCCTCAAGATACGCTGTATCCACGTGTCTTGGTTTCTTCCTTACATGCTGAGCGGCTTTGAAACCTGAACTGTTTATACTGTGTGTTCTGCCATTAAAGTATAATCTCAGCAGCATCTCCTCCTTGCTTCCTCTTCTTTCCTCCTTTACCTTGTGGTCTGCTGTTTCCATCAGGACAATTGAATGAAAAAAAACAATTGACAGGTTGCCACTAACCACTGCTCCTGGGTTTTTGTTTTGGTTGTTTGTTTTTTTTTTTTTTCTTTTCCCTTGGTGGCAGAGATGTGTTCCAGAGACATTTTAGTAAAAAAGCTTTTAATTCATTTAAAATCTGCAGCTGCTGAACGGTGTCTGTGAAGATTATAGTGCCCTCCTGGAGATGGAGGCCAGTAACTTGGCAACACCTATTCCCAGGAGTAGCACAGGCTTACAGTGAGGCAGAGGAAGAGTTCGGCAGCATACCTGTTTTACACCTAAAAATCCATGATTACTATGAGGTGCTTTCATGTTTGGCAGTGATTTAATGTACAACAGTGTCTACTGCGTGTTCTTTAACCAGTATGCCAGTTGCACTCCTCTGGACCCTTGGTAGTGTGGTAGGGCTGCTAAGACGCAGAATAGTTGTCTTGCTCTTATTTCCTACATACTTAATAAATGCTCATATTCTTTTCTGCCATGCAAGGTGTAAAACTTGTAGCTCTTTATTTCGGTTTCTAAAGTTTTGACTCCGTTAGGTGAAACCTTTGTGTAGATACCTGGACACACTCCTCCTGGATAATTCTGTAGTTCGGGTATTGGAAGGTGAAACGCCATTAGTCTTTTCTTAACTGGAATTCAAGTGTTCTAACTTTAAATCCATGGATAAAGTCCTGGAGAAAACTTAGTGCCTTGGCTTTTTTTCTTCTTTTTTTTTTTTTTTCTTTCCTCCATTTAAATTGCGCCTAGCTTTCAGATAAGGCACAAGATATACATAAAATCAAAGGAATTAAGGTGTCCTGAACAGTTAGTAAAACCCTTAATCTTGAAACAAATGTGGTGTGATGAATCACGTGCTGCTGTTGCAAGGTACGGTAGTAAGGAATGGTACAAGTCTAGCATAGGAAAGAAGGGTTTTGTTGTTTTATGCTTTGTCTGTAAGTACTGTTCTGGGACTAGGTGTTCCTGGCTTCGGTGATTACATGAATTGGCGCTCCCTGTAATAGCCCTGCAAAGGAACTCCAGGGAGTATGCCAAGACAAAGTGCTGGAGGGTATTGGACAGCAGGGTCTGGTGCTCCAGCATTCGATGGAAGTTGTGGGAAGAACTACAGCATGTTCCAGTCATTCCAGTGGTGGTTTGTCAGCAGTGAAGGGCATGGGTGTTGCTGTATTTCCTTTTGGCATTAGGAGTAACAAGTTGGTTGGATTAGGGAAGCTTAAGTCTCTCCCCTATAGGAAAATATTCATCATCTTAATGTGGATTGCATATGACTCAAAACCAACCTTCATAAAACCTAGTGAGCCAATATTTCAAGTCTGAAATTTTTGCTTCCCTTTGGAACGAGTTTTACAAAGTAGCGTTTGCGGTCTGCGATTTTCATACCATTTACAGTATGAAAAGCTTGTGGCGCTAACTTCAGTGCACCTCCACCGGTAAGACAGATCTGCTGATCTGAGGCCCTAGCACAGAAATGTAAAATGGTGGTGTGTGAGCAGATTGAAGAGTGTGTCTTTGCTGAGGATCGGGGCCACGTCTGCTTTGCAGTCCCTGTGGCAGTGTGCATTTTGTCATAAAACTGCTAATATCGCAGCTTTGCTGGGCACCTGCACGCTTGGCTGGGGCATCAGCAACAATAGCTGTTCCGTCTCCATCTCTTCTGCTGCTGCTGTGTGGGGTATGGCCCTGTCAGGCTTGTTGCTGCATGCCGGGGGGGTAGAAACATCTTCCTGGCGGTGGGGAGGGTATGGAGTCCAGCATCCTTGTCCTAGTTTGCTTTGGCTTCCAGTTTGTGCAAAGGAATCATCAGAAACTTGGCCTTAAGAAAGAAGTCGGTGGAGTGTCTGTCAGGGAGGGAAGGGGGGAAAGAGGTAACTGCATTTAGCTCATACAAGCCATTAACACCAACAGCTGCCTCAGTGGCTGGCTATATGCAGGAGAAACGAGCATAGAGATGTTATAGAGGTTACAGATGAGCCTCTGGAGCTGTGGGTTCAGGGGGGCTTGGGGAGCCCCGTGCCGGGGGCCGCAGCGTGCCTGTGCCAGGGCAGGAGCTGGTGTGCTCTCAGCAGAGGAGGGGGTGGTGATTTTACTGTGGAAAGTAGCAAATCTGGTGGCAGGGAAGGTCTCTTCGAGCTTTCTGGAGGTGCAAACCTTTGGGAAATGCAAAATTGTTTGAAAGTACCCTTTTTGTTTGTTGGCTTTTTCTTTCCTGATGTTATAACAGATGCAGGTTGTAATCACAGACAACTCGGACTCGTGCGTGTTTCCTTGGCCTGTGAGGATGTTGCTGGGCTCCTGAGGAGAACCAAGGATAAAGATTTAAATACGGTCTCAGAGGCTAGAAGACACCAGAGAACTCAACCTGATGAAGCAGATACTGGAATTGCCTCATGCCAGGGCTTAACCTTAGTGACTCAAATGTAAATATTATGTAAAACACAACACAGAATCATAGAATGGTTCAAGGTAGAAGGGACCTTGAAGATCATCTAGTTCAAACCCCCCTGCCATTGGCAGGGACCACCTCCCACTAGACCAGGCTGCTCAAAGCCCCATCCAGCCTGGCCCTGAACACTCCGAGGGATGGGGCATAACATGCTGCAATCCTATTTGTGAAATGAGCAGGGGGAACCTTTCTGGCAAAGTGGTGGTGATGAGGAAGCTGGGGAGTTTCTCCTTACAGTCGGAGGAAGGTCCCTATGTGTACCCTAAGCAGTCATTTAAAAATTGTGCCCACTGTCCTTATCCTAGCGTCCCCCCCTTGTTGTGCTGCTGTGGCTGAAGCCAGCTGGGCTGCTGGACTGAAACAGCATGGTCGCCTTGCAGCTGGGTTTGTAAGAGTCATACAGTCTAAATACTTATTTACTGAATTATTTCCAGGATCTATTTCAAAGTAGTCCACAAATGCTCAGATACCCCCTCCCATGGGTTTGTTTTTCTGTTTGCAGTATTTTTGTTGGTGGTGTTGTTCCAACTGGCAATTTTACTTATTTGCCCCACTAAAAGCAAGCACTGACTATGCTTGTTCCTTCCTGGCACCTCACCATTTTGGACATGAAAGAGGGAAGACTGGGGTGGGAAGATGAAGGAAACTTTTTATCCTGGGGTGGGAGGGAAGGCACATGTGCATACATCTTTTCTTCTTGCCCAGCTTTCCTGTTACGTCTTTCAGTGGGTCCCTTCGGGGCATGGTTGGATTCAAGGGGCCCTTGGCTCCAGTCTGTCTCACTCAGTCCATCCCCCCAGCCTACTGCCCTGCACCTGTGGGCTTCCGGTAGGTGTTGCAAGTTATCTGCAGTCATTTCCAAGGTCGCTGTAAGGTAAAAATACCCAGTACTGCCTAGCAGCAGCAGGACGGAACAGTGCAAGGAGCTTCTTTCTGTTACCCTTTCTTGCTTTCAGATAGGATAGTCATAGAATCATAGAATTGCTGAGGTTGGAAGGGACCTTCAAGATCATCAAGTCCAACCTTTAACCTACCCTGACAAAAGCCACTTCTAAACCATGTCCCTAAGTACCATGTCTACCCTTTTTTTAAACACCTCCAGGGATGGTGAATCCACCACCTCCCTGGGCAGCCTATTCCAATGTTTAATAACCCTTTCAGTGAAAAAATGATTCCTAATATCCAATCTAAACCTCCCCTGACATAACTTGAACCCGTTTCCTCTCGTCCTATCACTAGTCACCAGGGAGAAGAGGTCAGCCCCCATCTCCCTACAACCTCCTTTCAGGTAGTTGTAGAGGGTGATAAGGTCTCCCCTCAGCCTCCTCTTCTCCAGGCTAAACAACCCCAGCTCCCTCAGTCGTTCTTCATAAGGTTTGTCCTCCAGACCCCTCACCAGCTTTGTAGCCCTTCTCTGGACACGCTCCAACACCTCAATGTCCCTCTTGTAGTGAGGGGCCCAAAACTGAACGCAGTACTCGAGGTGGGGCCTCACCAGTGCCGAGTACAGGGGGACGATCACTTCCCTAGTCCAGCTCACCACACTATTCCTGATACAGGCTAGGATGCTGTTGGCCTTTTTGGCCACCTGGGCACACTGCTGGCTCATATTCAGCCGGCTGTCCACCAACACCCCCAGGTCCTTTTCTGCCGGGCAGCTTTCGAGCCACTCCGCCCCAATCCTGTAGCGCTGCATGGGGTTGTTGTGTCCCAAGTGCAGGACCCGACGCTTGGCCTTGTTGAACCTCATACCATTGGTCTCAGCCCATCGGTCCAGCCTGTCCAGATCCCTCTGCAGAGCCAACCTACCCTCAAGCAGATCAACATGCCCGCCTAGTTTAGTGTCATCTGCGAACTGACTGAGGGTGCATTCGATCCCTTCATCCAGATCATTGATAAAGATATTAAAGAGAACCGGCCCCAGCACCGAGCCCTGGGGGACACCACTTGTGACCGGACACCAACTGGATTTAACTCCGTTTACCACCACTGTCTGGGCACGGCCATCCAGACAGTTTTTTACCCAGCGAAGAGTACACCTGTCCAGGCCACGAGCAGACACTTTCTCTAGGAGAATGCTGTGGGAAACAGTGTCAAAAGCCTTGCAAAAATCCAAGTAGATAACATCCACAGCTTTTCCCTCATCCACTAAGTGGGTCACCTTATCATAGAAGGATATAGGATACATATAGGATAGTCCTTCCTTTCACCTCTTCCAGCATTGCTGCTGCTCTGTTCTCATCCTGTCCTCCAGCTTCTTACAGCTCCTGTGCAAACTCTGACGAAATGTCCTCGTCTTTTCCCTCAACTTGAAAGAAATGGGTGTGTTTCTTGGACCAGACAGCAGCATGGTGTTTGGCTGTGCGTGTACCAGGAGTGACAGCTTGTGTATGTGCTACCAGAGGTGAGCAAGCAAGTGGGGAAAGTTGTTTCAGACACTTCCCAGAGACTTTAAAGTTTCTGGTCACTGAGACCAGGAATTGGACCTGCAACTCCTTGCTGTTGGAAGGAGACAGGTGTTCTGAGGTTAGCCGCAGAGAGGTGGTTTATATCAGCGCAGATAACGTGGGATCTTCCTCTGTGGAGTCCTGCACTTCGCTGTTGACACGGTGTTTGGTTTAACTTCAGTACAAAGGGAGTTTTGCTGGCAGGACTCAAAGGTGAATTGGTAGGCTTTGCATGTAGTGCTTCCATTTGTCAGCCAGCTCTGACTGCTTGCTTGAGTTACAGAAAGTGGGTGGAGATGCTGTGTGTTTGTAAGAATAATAGCAATCCTTGTCCATTTGTTACACGACGTGACTAGCCAGCAGGAGAATCTTATGTGTATATTCTTGTTGGAAGACTGGTTTTCAAAACCATTAAATTATTCCTGCTTCTTTCTTAACAGTTTTGTTCAGGCTTCTGTTTAGTGAAAGGTCAAAATGCCCCTTTCCCTCTTTGAAGGGGGCCATAACCACGCATATTGGGCAATATATAAGATCTTACCTGAGTTGTATTTATGTAATTTCACTACGGTAGTAATTTTTTTCTGTCTTCACCTCCGAATGTGAAGCTACGTTATACTCGTAGCGGGAAAATATAGAAAGCATCAGTGCGTATGTGACTCAGAGAGGTGATGCAAATACAAAATGTGACTAGTTACACATGTGTGTTCCTGCAGTCAGCAAGCCCAGGATGTGGCTGTAGACAAAAACACAGCAGAGCTGCGACAGCACCGCAGCTGCGTATAGGGCAAGCTGGAGGAAAAGATCATTTCTTTTTGCCTGTTCTATGGGTTGCGTTGTCGAATATCATTTGGCTTCCTGTCAATATGTAACAAAATATCTGAAGGCCAAATGGCCTGTGGGCGAAGATAAATGTGCCCTCAAAGGGAGAGTGAGGCATGATGGGCTTTTCTTCACTCTGTGTTCTGCATGCTGCTCACCAAGAGTAGAAGCTTTCCTCTTCGCAGGAGGGGTTTTGTTTTCTTCCTTTTGTGCCTTGTTAAGATGATAAAAATATTATCAAAGGGATGTTATTCACTTATCCCTTATGTTTTATTAAAAACAAAGCCATTCTTCTTATACCTTGCAGTTTAAGTGTGGATTTCTCTGAAACAATGGAAATAAATTGCATTCAGGATTAGGACTGTTCTTGATTAGAAAATAATTAGGTGCAGGTTTGATTGCATTCCTCTTGTTAGTATTCCCATATTGCTCAGATACTCTCACTGTACCAGGAGGTAACCAAACCGGTGCCTAATTACAGTTGAACATCCAAAATTTCTGTGAGTGTATGCGGTCAGCCCGTGTTTGAAGAGGCATTACCCTCTTTTTAGTGATATTTGAATTTTTCCAGGTTGAGCAGGAGGGGTAGGATGGACATAGCTAAAATGCAAAGGCAATGGCAGCCCCAACAAGTGGGTGCTGTGTGTGCACAATTAATTAGTGCCTGCACGGTCTCCGGGAGCAGGGGGAAATGGGCCAGGCCACTGGGCAAGCAGCCAGGTGGCAACCCGACTTCAGAGCAGAGCTGAACTTTTGCTCGCTTCCAGCTGTTTTTATTCCATCCTTAACCCAGACTGCAAAAAAAAAAAAAAAAAAAAAAAAAAGAAAAAAAAATCAGAGGCAAATTAAAGTGTAATGATGAGTTCTTTCAAAGCCAAAGAAAACTATGCTTGAGCATTTGGGCTCCTGCATTTGGGCAGCTTTATTTTTAATTGGGAGCTTGTCTGAGATGCCCCAAGTTCAACCAGGGATCACTGCTGTGCAACACAAAGCAGCATAGTCTCTCTTTAGGACTTGAGATATATAATGAGAGAACTGAGCATGTTTATTTGGATACTATTTCCAAATATCATCTAATTATAAATAACTATCAATGAGAGCTCCCCGGCTCTCATGCTGTGCCCAGGAAATGTCTGAATGAATAGGCTGCTTTTCTGTCTGCCAGGGCAATCTAGAATCAAATTCTATGTCTTAAATCCACAAGGTTGGTAGGGTTCAAGTTTTCTTCATTGGCATCCTGAATCTGGGGAGCTTTAGACAGACTTCCCTGACCAGACTCCCAACCATCGCACGTGGTGGGAGATGCCTTCTGCAGCAGCTAAGGTGTGCAGCTGCCTTCAGTTTTATCAATTAAAGCAACTGTTCTGTAGCTGTGCTTGGAAATAAATAGGAAGCCAGTAAAAGCATGAAGTGCAATGCTGAATGCTGATCTCCCACCTCTAAGTATTAAGCTTCTCCAATTAGGCACCTGATGTTAAACAGGCACTTGGAAGTGTATCCTCCAGTGGACCTCACAATGTTTATAGATGCATCTGAGCAGGAGCTTTCTAGCACGAGGAATGCTTGCCTCTAATGAAAGAAAACCTCATCTCTCTTAATGAAGTATTTAAAAGAGCTGATTTAGATGGCAGCAGGCTGCTGAGAAGACTCATTACAGCTGTGCTTTTCTTTTGGTCAGGTAGTGCTGTCATTCTCCTTATTCATACCTATCAGACTGCTTATGAAAGCTACACTTTGGATTCCTCATTTCCAAACCCGGTGCCTTTATTGCAAAGGGCAAATAAATATTTTAAGTATTCCCCCCACACACACACTTTGGCCATGAGAATTCAAAATGGAAAATAAACTAAACGTGAGACTGACATTAAAAATTCCTTTCTTTCCCTATCTGTGGTAACACTAGCTAGGCTGGAACCTCTCTTGCATGCAATGAAAAGTTACGCAGCTTTCTCCTTCTCAGTATTTTTAACCTGCGATCACTTTTAGTGTAGTTAAACTTGGCATTCTTTACTCTTATTAATGCTTCAGGTTTGTGATCTTATGTGACTTCAAAACCAGAGATCTTTCTTCCATAAGAATTTCAGTTAAATGAATGATTCTAAAATTATTTTTTTTTACTTTTTTTTTTCTTCAAATATAAGATACTATGATAAATAATTGGCACCATTCAACATGTTTCAGGGTATGGGAGTAGTTTAAAGAATTGCTGAGACTTTCTAGGGTGGTTTGTGAGTAACCATGGTGATTGACTGTTCTGTTGGATCAATCTTACAGCTAAATCCACCATGAGGATACAGCAAATCTGCAGTTACATCTGCATTAATAAGAAGAGTAATTATGATAGCAGCAGAAAGTTACTGTGTTTTGGAATGCAAATGTTAAGATGTTGTTGTACTGAGTTGTTTTTTTCCCCCCTTTGTGGGGGTGGAGAGCAGTCTGTGTTGAAAGATGTGTTTTGCCTTGTTTGGCTTGAGTTCATAAAAAGTAAGGTTTCTCATTCTGGGATGTTTGTTCTGAAGGCTTGAAACAAACACAAACAAAGCTCAATGAAATCTGTGTTGTTACTCTTCTTTCTTTTTTTTTTTTTAACTAGTTTTCTTATGAATGTAAAGAAAGCAAGATGCCAAGGTTCAAACTGTGAGATTGCTAAAGTCAGCAGAGCATTTACCATCAGTGGCAGTGGCACCAGAATTCCACTTAGTGTTTATTTAAAATATTTGTGCTCCTCTTCCCTGCAGTAGGTCAAACAGGTTTTTTTGAAGACTGGCTGAGATGCTGTCTCTGTGTATTTGCAGCTAGAGAAAAGCTTGTCTTGGAACAAACTGGATTTTTCAGTGGCTTAATCTGTCCCATAGCCTGTTAACAAGATTATGGTTTATGCTGATTTGTTGCAACAGTACTGGTATATCCAGTCATTCCAATAGCAAAATTCTAATCCTAAAGAAATAAATCTGTCTTCTTGCTGGCAGGCATAAAAAGAATAGGGGGATGGGAGTCTCTGCTCTCTTGTTAGGTATTGGTGGGTGATAGCTTGAGTTCAGCATCAGTTGGATTAAAGCAATTTGATTGTATCAGGCTTTTGCAGGGGGATTGGAAATGGCAGAAATAAAGCCTTATCTCCTTTCGCTTGGTTGTGAAATATGTAGTGGTCACCCAGAGCAAAGTTTGGTCACAGTGCTGTGAGGCTGCGGGATTACATCAATGCACAAAGTACCGCAAGTAGTGATGGTAGGGTTAGGGTCTGAGGGTGATGCCATCCCTGCCCCTTCCTCGCTAAGCAGGTAGGGTCAGTGAAGCAAACTGGATGTCCTGTTGTTCAGACAAGACTGAAAATTGCTGCAGTGTGGCCAACAACAGCTGTGTTTGATCCAAGGAGAAAGGGGTACAGTGGGGAGAGGCTTAATCCTGGTCAAATTATTTCTTGGGTAGCTGCATCTTGCTCAGCTCTTCCTGAAGCTGCGACAAGAATCAGTCCCTCTCCCTCTGCCATGCAAGACTGAGAAAAGTGTAATTGCTGGTAACGGATCTTGCTGCAGATGAGCAGTTTTGGGCAGCTGAGTGTCTCAGTCTGGGCTGGATGGGGTTGGGTCATTCTTCTGGGCATGTCCTGCATGGTCTCTGCAGCAAAGTACCAAAGAAGCCATCTGAAATTCTTGATAAGTTTGTGAGGCACAGCCTGAGCTGGCTTCGATGCCTGGGCTCTCCTGTGGCTCAAATAAAAATATACTTTTTTAAGAAAAAAAAAAAAAGGCACTGTTTTTTTTTTAAACTCTTTTGTAATGTAAAAAGCAACTCTGAAGACCAGCTGGTTGAATCTTAATTTGAGAGGCAGCATACGAGATTTTTCAACCACTTTTGCCTGATATTCCCTCCTTTAGGTGCAATTCCTTTGCCTTTCCTTGCTTTTGGCAAAGGAAGGAAGCATGTAAGTCATCTGGAAAACAAAATGAGTATGAATCCTTATGCTGTCAGGGGAAGCCTTTCATCCACTGAAAGATGCGGAGTCTATGCAGTTGATGGAAGGTCAAGTCAATATTACTTTGGATTTCTTTGGAGAGAGGGGTGTTCGATTGCAGTTTGAATCATGAAAGAAATACTGGCTGATCCGAATAATAGGAACCAGCACAAACAAATGTGCTGCAGGAATGGAACAATTAAATGGAAGTACGTATTTAAAACTACTCGGGAAATTGTATGAGAAGGAAGAAGGGAAACTGAAAAGAGAGGTTGATTGTCAACAGTCCTAGATATAACTGCAATTTTCATTCCAGATCTTTGTGTTGCAAGCTCAAAAGGTTGTGTAGCTGGGGACAGAGCCCTCTGCTTTCATCTTTTCCACTATGTTCAGACACATAGACAGTCAGATGAGACCACTGTCAGGCTTTCCTAATGAATCTGCCCACTTTAAATTAAAAATTTAGTACGCTACATCTTACAGCCCTGAGATGTTTAAATTTTAACATGGGTTGGGTTTGTTATGGTTGGTTTTTTTTTCCATCTCACTCCCAGAAACTACAATATTTGCTCCTAGAAATTGCAATATTTACCCTTTTAACTCACTGGCAGTCTGTATTTAGACTTTGCATGATACAGCCCCATGCAAATTGTTTTGCTTTTCTTTAAACAAATAAGTTTGTCTGATCAGCTAGATAATTTCTTTTAATCTACCTTTTTTGTGTCTGGAATGTGTATGGAATGACAAAGTGATAACATGGAGAGGCTTTCAAAGCAGGTTTTTCTTTGGTAGTAGTAGTATTTTCTACAACTACATGCTCTTTTTACGTATCTCCCATTAGGCATTTTATGCAAGAGTAACTCTTCCAAACATCTGTTCAGTCGTACTGATGAAAAAAAGATAAAATTTTCAATCCTTGTAGATCCAATGTTCCTTATTGTTGCTACAAGTAGGGTTCTTCATGTAGCAAAATGTTTCTGGGGTTTTCTTTCCTTCCTTTTTTAAGAAACATTACAAGGATGTGGGGGTTTTTTTTCCATACAAATTCCTGTTGATACTTCAAACTGGAAAATTCAGATGTTGTTTTCCTCCTAATGAATTTTTTCCTCTGACCTACATCGTAGACTAGTGCAAATTTTATTTTTGCGCAAGAAATAGGATTGGCAGGCTGAACGGCTCATTGAGATTTGACTCAGTAACCAAGTGCCAAAGCTTAAGCAAGCACACCACCCTAATATTTATTAGTCCTTGACATTCATTGAGGTATGTCTCCATAGATAAATACCCAACAGATACTCTGGAGTATGATGCAGCATGCAGAAAACAAAAGGTTTGACTTCCTCCCTCCACCCTCCTTCGGAGTTCAGATAGAAGTTATTTGTCGTGAGGAGAGGTTGCATAACCTGCTAAATAACAATAAAAGAAACTTAATTGTCCTAATTTGAATATTTGGACTTTAACGAGAACTTTGTGTTTCATCCCCCAAAACATAAATTCCAAGCTCAGCAGTATAAAACAAGAAAGGTATTAGTGAAGTGATCTGTAGGAGAAGAGGCACCTGTTCTGCCTGCGAGATGTTGCTGTGGTAATAAGGCTGAGCGTTGGAGGTGAAGGATCGCATGTTGTCATGTATGACAGCACTGCAGGTATTTCATTAACAAACAGAATATAGTAGATTCATCTTCTGCTGAGTTGTCACATACCCATGTCTTTTGTTTCTCCTCCGTTGCGTGTATTAAAACCAGAGAGTGTTATTTAGGAGCTCAGTCTGGTCCCCTAAGTGAAAGAATTCACACTGCTCTCTGAATTCAGACTCCAATAAAAGTAAATGCTAAGCCTCAGAGATAGTGGGAAATTGACTACTTGGAGTTCTCTTCCAGTAGCCTAATCACCATGCGGACTGTTTGGCTCTTTTGTGTATGTTTTTCAAAGAACTCTTACTAACATAAGAGCAACATACTCAGTGCAGTGCTTCATGAGTGTTAGTGATGCTTCCGTGTGTCCCTGCATCAAATGAGACCAAATTGAAATTAACAGGGAAGAATCTTTGTGATGCAGCCTGATGTATGCCTTGATCTTTTTTGGCTTACTTGTTTTGTATGGAACAAGGAGGTGCTGTCTGCTGTTTCTTGTGGGCGGTTACGCCTAGGTTTTTGTTGTCTTGTATTTCAAGAGATCAGAAGCCCAAACAACCAACTGGCTGAACCAGAACCAAAGTGTCAGGAGCTGTTTGAAGACTGTGTAAAGGATGAGCCCACCAGTGAAAGGAAACACAGATTCCCAGATGAGAATAGCTCCAAGTTATGATTGATTTTAAAATTTACAGTTTTTTTTTTTCTAAAGGCAAAAGGGTGCTGTGGTGCCCAGCCTGGTTTTAACACCTGGTGAGACCCCAAAGCCTACCTTGGGAAGGCTGCAGGTGCCTGTGATGCTCTCGCAGACCCTCATTGCCAAGGAGGCTGAAGTTAGCGTGGGCAGTGCCCACAGTTCGTAGGCGCTCGCTGTGCACAGCTGGGTGTTTCTGACCTGTGTGTGGTCTCTTCAGGTGGGCCATCTCACCAGCGCGAGGCCCTGGGCTCCCTGCTTTTAGATGGGGGGGACCCCTGAGCTTTTTGTGCCGAGAGGAGGCCTTGGCTTCGGCTTTTACCTGCTGTGAATCTTCCAATACGATAAAAAGAAATCAAATTCGTCTTAAGCTGTTACCTGTGAGGGAGCTATGTGACTAGCAAATGTTTGCAGAAACACAAGTTGGCCTTTCCAAAAACAAGGCAGCTTTTATTAGTTGACTAGTGTACGGTGTTGTAGAGTCCTTCTTTTGGAGTGGAACAGCAGTGCTGGCATTTGTATTTGTGCTAGCAGTGTGACCTCCCTCTGACCCGAAACATCTCTTTGCTCAGAGCCATGAAGTCCATAATACTGTCTTCTTTTTTTTTTTTGTCTTTTTTTTTTTTTAACAATAAATTATAACTTCATTTCATACTGGCTGGGGCTGTACTTTGTTTTTCATGATGCGGTAGGATAATGTTAAGGTGTATCTTAATGCATGGCTTGTTCGGCCCTCGGCCAGGGAAAGTCCAGTGGAGCTGCACGTCCAGTGAAGCAGACACCGTGTAAGTAAGGCTCCTCAGTGCGATGATAGCGCCATAAATAAGAGAGAACCTCACTTCTTTCTTCTTCCTGGCTTGTAATCATTCTGCTTTCTCTTAGCTTCCAGTTGTTGCAAAATAAACTTTGGTTGCTAGTCTTCCCTTGTAATACTAGCCACATGCTGACAGTATGTTGCTGTTCCACAAATTAACCCTTTATTCCCAGCAAGTGTTAGTGCAAGCTCAAGTGGGGATAAAGTTGAAGATATTAATTTGTGTGTTTTGTAGTACCTGGCTGAGCACCCACTGAAATGATTTTTTTTTTATTTAATGTTGCTGAGGTTTTCCTATGTAATGATATGTTATGTGATTGTGGAACATCAGGTGGAATAATTAAACTCACCGCCTACTTAACTGACCAAGGCAGGCTGGGTGATGCACTTGCTTGTACAGCAGCTGTTACCTGCATGCAGATGGTGTTCAGGCTTAATGAAACCACATGGCCCAAAGCCTTGATGAGTTTTCCCTGGAGTTTTGCAGGCATCTTCTTCACCAGCTATTTCACAAAATCCATCTTAAGTTTCTCGTGAGCTCCTAGCTCTTTTCTGTAAGCCTTTTTGTTCCAGGAAGAGCAAATTCTGCATGCTTGAACTGATGTGCAAGGGGCAGTGTTAAGCTCACTTTACAGTCTTCAGTGATGAATGAGATGAGAGGAATGTCTCCGTAACCATCTTCCTGGCAGGAGGAGATGGTATCTAGTTCATCTGGCGTGTGTAAATGGTATCTGTTACATTGCTGGAACCTTGCATGCGACTTCTTCTCTTTCTCTGAATTGCTTGTTACCTACTATTTTAATGTCTCCAGATGCAAAGCTTATGCTTTAAGGCAGTGATGCAAACTCCTAGCCAAGATGACAAAGTGTGTGGCATTATAAAGTGTTTATATTCCTGTAGATCGCTGCTTATTTTTAGCAGTGTAGTTTCTGTGAGTGAATGAGTCACGTTGGCCTGCACATTTTGCAGTGACTTGAATGTTAGTTTCTCTATACTAGGAGGAGAACCTTAAAAGTTGGTGGTTTTGTTTTGTTTTTTGTTTCCATTTGTTTCATGATTTTTCTTTAGTGGCTGGTGTTGAAAAGTCATTGCTGTCTTTGGCTAACCAAAATACGTAGAACCTGCGTGAATTTTCTTTTACGGACTGTAATGGGCCAAGCTGTAATCGCTGATCTGGAAGGAAGCAAAGAGGAGGTGGGAGCACTCAGACCCTTCAAAACTGGAGTGGTCTTCAGTTCTACTCCTGAGGCTTTACCCCGGACATTTGCAAATTGTGAAATGCTAAACTAAATAAAAGTGCGCGCCTTTAGAAAGTAAGTGGTGGTAACAACCTGCAGGGAGGTCACTGCTTGCTTCAAAAGAAATGGGCTTCCTTTCTGTGCTGCGGCATTGCCGTATATAAACTTGGTCCCTGCGTGTAGCCAACCTCCGTTTTCTCACCTGGTTTTTGAAAACTGCAAGTGAGAACAGAAATTCATCTCCGAACTTGTAGATCAAGGTATTCTGCTCCCAGTCTTGCTACAGTTGTTAACTGTTAATTGGAGATTGGAGTGTTTACAATGACAGAGCCAAGATTTGCCAAATGTGGATGATCCAGTTTTGGAACTGGAAAGAATTATTAAAGAAGTATTGGCATTTAATGTAGGTGGTATTTAATAAGCATGGGAATCTTGATTAAGCAATTACCTGTTTTTTTGACTATATCAACATGTGAACAATTTTCCTTTCAGGGTCAGAGCTCCCTCTGCAATTGGCTTTCAATAGGGGTGGGCTTTGCAATATTTGTAGTTTTTAGGAATTGTATGGAAATGGAATGTGTAATTAAAAATGGTAATACATCTTATTTGCCATGAACACATGAATAGCTGTTGCAGGGCTGCTTCGGTGATTCACGATGAAGCAGCCCAAGTACTGGTTGTGGTCAGAGCGCTTATAGGAGGACAGCTTGTGTATGAACATAACAGCTAACTTTTCGATTTGGAGGTGTGAGGCTTTTATTGTGAGGCAAGGATGGGCGTTAACTCTTTATTTAGGGTTTAGGCACTGTAAGCGAATCATGGGTTTCTTAGTCTTGGGCTTTATTATGAATAAACTTGACTCATATTTTGGAAAGAGGTTGGTAACTTGGGGAGGGGTAGGGAATTGCATGTGATAATCCATTGCTTCTATGTTTTTTGTTTGGGGGAAAAAAACAACTCAAGTATTTGCCTGTAGATTCTTTGTAGTGGTTTAATTATGTTGCAGGCAGGTGGGGCGGGGAGGAGAGGGCGAGAAGATAGAGCTAATCCATATTTGATCATAAGAGACAGAACTGTTACTAAAGATGAGTGGCCTGTGTTCTCTGTTTTCTCATGGAGTCTGATTTTTGTGTAAGCAGCAGTGTGGGAGTATGTTGAATAGGTGAGAACCGAGTTGCGTAGCTGGTGGATGTGAGGACTGCCGAGTTCTCTCCCACATAGTTAAAATGTGATTAATGAAAGGCTTGCATAACTTCTGTTACTGAGGGGGGGCGGTAAAAATGAGATTGGGTATGTGTGGCTGTTTTGCAAGGTACAGTTGGCTGAGAAAAGCATAAAGGGCTAAGTCTGGTCGGTGCTTGGGCCAGGAGTTGAGCCGTGTAGCTAGGGTCAGAGGTGTCTCCTGCCTGAAAGGTCCTCCATCCCGGGAGTCAGTGAGTGAGTGTTATGGGAGGAGACAGACTAGAAAAGAATGGAAGAAGGAAGAGAGTACATATGGCCATGTCTTCTTGTCCTCAGTCACGTTTGACCCTTCCTTGTATTTTTCCCCCCATGGCACGGAGGCCATCGTCAGCCAGGTGGTTTTGCAAGTCAATTAATCCCTTTGGTGACAAGGAGACTCTTCCTACAAAGCAGCCTCAGGAATTTGGTTTTACCATGGTTGGGAAAGGTCAGGATTTGGTGTGGATAGACCTGCCTGTTGTGAGGGAGCCGGGGAACTGTGACCTCCTCTTTGGATCCGCTCTACCTCCTCTCCTGGGCTCGAACTCCTGTGGCAAAGCACGACATTTGTTTCCAATGTGATTGGTTGGAGCAAATAATTAATGTAACAAGAATGGTTTCCAGGGTTCTGTTTAAAAAATACAGCTACTTCCAGCTTCAGACGTAGTCACTTTTGGGCCTGCCTTAGTAATCTCTTTTCACACTCACCTGTCCCACCCAGTTTTAGTGGAGTAACCATTTAAACAGATCATGGCATGTGAGCCATGACTGGAAGCACCTTTTCATCATGGGTGTCGTTATTTTCCTGAGAATATCTTTGTGAGAGTCTTCAAGGATGACCCATATTGTAATTATTTCCTTGCAATCCTGGATGTAGAATCCAGCCTTCCTTTAGGTAACATTCTGAAATTATAGTTACAAGCCATAAGGCAGAGAAAAAGCCTACCAGAGATGCCTTGTATTTTCTTCAACATTTGTTTACTACTGTCAGTGAAACTAGTAGAATACTAGTTCTTCCCTTAGGTGTCATTGGTTTTATTTTGTTGTGGGATGGAATAATTACTTGTTGCCATGGATTACAGAAAGCATGAGTGTAACTCTCTGAACTGAAACATGAGTTTCAAATAACACCATATATTATTATTATGGTGTTTTTTCCCAAAATTGTAACGCTCTGTTGACACAAGCTGAAGATATTTTTTTATACGTATTAGGAGTCGCTCTCTGAGTAGAAAGCAGGAGACGCTCAAGGTCAGATGACTTGGTAACATTTAGTGGGTGCATGACCCCTCTATCAAATGCATCTGAATTTCCTTCAAGATATGGTAGGGACTGAAGAGTTCTCCGGTGCTGCATGGCAGTTTTGCCTCTCTCCCCTAGGCTTTCTGAAGTCCCTTCTCCCAGCACGCTGTGGGTGGTGGGGGTGGTGCTTTCCAGGGGACAGGAGCTGGTGTCAAGCAGTCTGTCTGCCTGGCTGGGCTGCCAAGGACTATGCTCCAAGGAGCGCTTGGAATCACTTCTTGAAACATCCTGCTTACCTGGAAGCTACTTTCTGTGCTGTGAAAAAGAAGGAAACCTGGAAATGATACCTGCATAGGAGCAAGAATAACCAGTACTAAGGAGCTCTGTATACGTTTTGGTGTTGGGTTGTTTTTGGGTTTTTTTCTCCGTGTACATCCCCATAACAGCAGTTTATCCACAGTTATAAGCTAAAGCCCCGAATGAGCAAAACAGGAACTTTTTTTAAGGTTTAACAGGCTGTGGGACAGCAGACCCAGGGAAGTCTACCTCTTGGACTCTGCAGGCAGGTTGGGAGGGGTCCCTCCCTTCTTTAGCCAAACCCAAGCTTCTGGAGGAAACGAGCAGAATCCTGTGGCCAGAGAGTGTCAGAGCAGGTGGCCGTAACGGTCTCTTCTGATTTTAAATCTAAGAATTCTCACACACACCAGTTGCCGCGTTTTGAATCGTGTAGGAGGGCGCTTTCTGATAGAATGGGAGCATGAAATCAGGCAGGAATGGGGTGTGTAGTAGCCACTGCCTATGCTGGAAAAGATTGCCTGGTGTGGGCAAAAAAATAAATGCTCAATGGGAAGTATCTCTCCTCTGCAGAGACTGAACAGTGGAAATGTCTGCTGCCCCAGGCTGAGGAAAGTCTCATTCTTCCACTGACTTTTAAGGATATTAGAGGACAGTGAAGGGAAAGTGCAGTTTGTTGTAGTAGCTGAAGGGGATGGGTTTTGTCCAAACTTGATTCCAGGGCTAAACTACTTGCTTTATTTTTGGCTGTAACTGCAGAGAGCTGGTGGGAGAGAAGGAAAATGGAATTTAAAGCTTCGTTATTCTTGGCCCATGTTTAGTGTCTGCTAAGTGTTCCTGGAAGTTCATGTGGCTGCATTAAAGACACCTTGAGAAAGGCTGTTTTCTGTGTGTTTAATGCAGAAGTGTACTGAGTAGGACTGCAGGTATGTAAGAGCGGTCTGCCGTGATACGCCCTGCTCTATGAAATTTTGTTCATATATCATGCTTGAGATGTATAGCCAGCACTTTGAGTAGTCTATACAATGTGGCTCTTGCAATTGCCAGAAAGCCAAGCAAAGCACTCTAGTCCTGATCGGGCACTGCAGCTGGTGGAGCAGGGGAGGGTACATGGTGGAAATGCAGAGGACTTGGTAGGGACAGGGGAAGAAAGGAGAGCTGGATCGCTGGCTGTGTTTTGGGATGGGTTGGGCAGACAGCACAGTACAACAAAGGGCACTGCAAAGATGAGCTGGGTATTGGGACACCTAAACATGAGGAGGAACCTCTTTACTTTGAGGGTGGCAGAGCACTGGCACAAGCTGCCCAGAGAGGTGGTGGAGTCTCCAACTCTGGAGACATTCAAAACCCGCCTGGACACGTTCCTGTGCAACCTGCTCTAGGTGACCCTGCTCTGGCAGGGGGGTTGGACTGGATGATCTCCAGAGGTCCCTTCCTATACCTTCACAGGTATGTAAAGCAGTAACTTGCAAAGGGATAGAGTGACAAAGCTGAAATCTGCAAGTGTGATACCCAGTTACTTCATAGCGATGAACAAGATTTGGCTTCGGGTACCTGTAGGGTAGTGTGATGCTTATCTTTCAAAATATGAAAAGGTACTTTTTTTTTTTCCTTTATTTAAAAATTAAAAGAGCTCTCAAGAATTCATATCAAGTGAGATAGGCGGACATAAACAGCGATACGAAAAGTCTGTTTATGCAGAAAGCTGAAAAAGGAGCCCCAGAGCCACTGCTGAGTAATCTGCATTACACCTCTGTGGTATTATATTCATACACTGAGTTGTTTTGCTTTATGTTGGTTTACTGTAAGATAAAGTGCTTATGTTGCAAAAATGAATACCATGTAGAATTGAAATTTAGTTAATTGGATTTTTAAATATAATAATGTCTGAAAAAATAAATAGCAATATGTATAAAATGCTTGTTGTGAAGTTTTCATAATTCTTCATGTGTGATTTTTTGGTTTTTTTTAATAAATTACATCTGTTTTGCAGGAGAAACTGTAGAAGGCCTTCGAGAGAGCGATTATCTTCTGATTCATTCATGTCGGCAGTGGACGACAATTACAGCTCACAGTCTGGAGGAGGGTCACTACGTCATAGGGCCAAAGATAGAAATCCCCGTACATTATGCAGGTAAAGCTATTGTTGAACTGAAATGCAAATTGAAAGAGTATGAATTGCCTACCACTTAAGCTGATCACTTTGGCAGAGAGATGGCACCTCTGATGCCGGTGCCTGTGACTTAACTTTTTAATAACGTTACAGGGTGCAAGAGATACTATTTTACCCCCAGGGATACTAAATAGATGTATTTCATTGGGCAGCAGGTTGACGGAACAGGTAGCTACATAGAAGATCTGTTTTCAATTTGAGTACAATGAATGGCTTCTCATCTGTGAACATGGTGACAAAAGTGTGAAAGTTTGAAAATGCCTTGAAATGCTGGGTCAAAGATGGAGTGGGTTTTACACTTCATTGCATACTCAAGCTGGAGGGGACTTTTTTTATTATTTCCATGTTAAAAGCCAGAGACCCTTTGTAATAATACTGCAGTTTTACACTAATGCTCCTTGGTAGCTCCTTGTCACTCTGCCTTTTTGGACGATGCGGTAATAATGTTCTTCCAAGTAATATGGTGCAACTAATCCATATTTATTTTATGATTTCAAATTATTTTTAATTTCCTCAGAAATGATTTTTAATACTGTTTCCCACTGCTTAATGTCCTTATTTACAAGCGGAGTAGGGCAACACTGTATGAGTGGGAAGTGCTTATCTTACTGCAGTAAATACCAAAATTTAAAAAGCTGGAAAGTGTGACCTGAAAGATCCATGGCTACGAAGCAGAGATGTGGGATGAGTGTTTTACTTGGTCTTCTGTATAGACAGCTGTCAATTGAGTAATCTGCTCAAATCTCTTACGGTCTCCTTTAAAATGTTGGTGTGATGAGGCTGTGCTGAGTTGTACAAGAGCTGACTGAAATGTTTTGTTTCAGTCACACCAGTGCTGCGACTGCAGCGATGCAGCCTATTTCAGTGACGAACTTAACACCAGTTACCTCCTTATGTACTGTTTCTCCTTGGAGTTCACTTCTGGAAGGTTAATGTTTTTAAGACGTGTTTAAAAGCTTTGGTGTGATGGCATATAGTGCCGTAATATACGTGGCTTTAAAACTCTGAATTCAAACTTTCTTAGTATAAACAACTTCTAGTGCCTGTGCTTAGTAACATCGATTTATTTATTTATTTCACCTCCTGGCTGCTTAAGCTTCAGTGCCGTGGCCAGATAAACACTTCACTTCCTTCAAACTGAATGGTGCGTTTTAGAATCCTCACTGTGATTCCTGGAAGCAGGAGAACAGAAAATAAACTGGCTATTGGCATGAAAGAAGATTGGATTTTAAGGGTTTTACGAAAGCTTGAGTCTTAATTTTTAAAGAAATTGACAAAGATCTGCTAAGCAGGGTTTCCTGACTCTTCATACTTCCATTCATCCATAGCATATATTTATATAGATACCAGCAAAATCGAAACCTGTACCCTAAGGTATTGCAAAAGCATCCATGTGTTTTTCTTCCCAGCTTGTGTTAATGCAGGAAAAGAGTGTGTGTTTAGTTGGCAGAATATGTTTTGCTGTCAAACAATCTCCAGAAAGTTCCCTGCCACAAACCCCTCATTAATGAGATGAAAATACGGGAAAGTTCAGAAACTGACGTGTAGCGAGGGCACTTACTGAATGTGTGATGGGCTGCAATGCTGCCAAAGGAACTTCACAAAAGTGATCAGTGCTCGCTTGCAGTACCAGAGCACGTCTGATGGACTTGCCTATAAGAAATGTGTCCAAGCGTGTGAAGGTTTAGTTGGCAAAGCACTGCGATCTGGTGCATCTAAATGGATATAGAAACGTCTTCCATACCCGAAAGATAAGCGTATGCAGCTGTGGATTACCATTCAGAAACCTATAAGCTAACCCTGCGTGTGCTTTCAGCGCTGCATTATGCCATGCCTCATGGCATCACTGCTTTTGGGATCCAAACCCTGCACTTGAAGAAATGAAGTTTAACGTAGTTGCCTAAGAAGACTTTTTTGGGCTGGGTACTGGCCTGACACAGCAATACTGCCGGCTCTGGAGATAGCTGGGGCATCGGCCTGCGAGAAACTTCCATCTTTGCGGAAAACACAACTAGAACTCAGGGGCTCAGACATCATGTTTTGTTTTCCGAGGAGGAGTTTTATGTCCTCATAGGCAAATGCTTGTAAACTGTATTGCTGTATAAATTTTGGATTACAGGACTGACCTTTTGCATGCTTTTAAATTTCTGTCAAGTAGGACATGTATTATGAACACACAGCTGACATTACTGCTATACTGCCTACCGGCATGACCCTTAGACATTGAACAAAAGAGTTCATTAAAATGACTTTCCAGGTTTGTTTCTGCTTTCATGGAATAACTTCTTTCTTTTTTTCTCCTCCCTAGCGCAATTTTAATGTAGCGAATTGCAGCGCTATTTTGGTTGCAACAGCTGAGCAGGAAGGGAAGTTGAAACTGATGTTATTCCCCTAAGATTATGGGCTTAAGTACCACGAAGTCATCACTCACCTACATAAATACAAGTATAAAGTAAATCTTATTTTGCTACTTGCTAAATCGGCTCTTGATACACTTATTAAACCTAAATACAATAAAGCCTTATTAAAGAAGGAAAATGTTGTATTTTACATTTAAGTGAAATCTCGTTAGCAGAACCTGAGTTCTGCAGACCTCAGGATGCTCCTTTCCCTACTTGGGAAACTGCTACCCTGGTTGTTTCTGTTGGGGATGGCTGACATAGCTAATTTTTGCTGTTTCTGTCAGAACTGTCATATATGACAGCTGTTAGTCTAACCATTCCCTGTTGAATACTCTTTCCAGTCTGCTTCTCTTTAAAGTTAATGTAGCATCAAGTTCAATTTTCATGTAACTAAAACCAAATGGCTAATGTGTTTCTGGCTCCTAAAACAAAAGAAGTCTTTACGTGCATATAGAATAGAGAGCAGATTAAAATTACTGTCCTGATAGTGCCCTGTCTTGCTGTGAGAGAGTGGACTTCGCAAGATTCCAAGGTAAACCATCACAACAGATGGACCTTGCTTTCATGTCCTTTGCTTTCCTCAGGTACCTGTAATTCACACTTGATGCTTAGAGCAAGGTCCTACCAGCTTTCTGTCTGAACTAGTTTTATGTGTTCCTGGTACTGTGATATCCTTACTACTAAATTTTTGCTCTAAAAGTGAGTGTGTATCATTCGTACCTGCCAGCTGATGACAAATATTACCGCTAGTTTTGGCTTAGGCAGCACTGTAACCTTTACCTTGATAAATGTCTCTGTTAGTAGCCTCCAGGCAACAGTGTTTTATGATCTGAATTTGGAAGGTACAGAGCATGTTGGTATCTTGCAGAATTAGCCTTCACTGTGCTGCTGCTTGTCAAGAGGTACGGCTCTTGCTTCTCTGTGCAGAGGTAGCTGCATGGGACGATTTGTCCCAGGGGTGTTGATGACCACATCTCAAACGTATTCTGTGATAACTGAAAGCGATTGAAGCCGCCGTCTGGGGGTTTGAATGCTGTGGCCCTCGGGTGTGGTCTGACTCTTCTTGTGTTACCTTCCAGGTGTATATATAGGCCAAAACTATCAAAAGCATTTTTGAGGATCCATCAACGCAAGCTGCACCAATCTTCTACTCTGACTCTAAAGAGCCCAAGTTCAGTCTGTTGTAAGCACCTTTGCTACGTGGCTACAGTTCCTTATGTGTGGAGGTGACTGATGTGAAAGTTTTGTGGAGCTGGATGTGGTTGCTTAAAACTTCCCATATAAAAAAAGCAGCACAGAGGGCTGTGGAGTGACCCATGTGTGCATGCGTACCCTCACCTACGCAATGTAGTCTTTTCTTTCAAAGGCTGTGCTAGTATCAGTGAGGGTATGTAATGAACGAAAAATTGCTTTGGGGTGGGTTGGCAGCGTCTAGGTTATTTTGCCCCAAATACTCCCACATTTAATCAAATCATAACAGGACTCTCAGTGGTGGTTTTTAGGGCCTTATCTCTGTTGTTGCAACTGGTGGTTCGTTTGCTCTCCTGTTTTGCCCATTAAGAGTTTTTTTTCTTTAGAGAGCAAAGATGTTGCCTTGAGATGATGTTTAAAAAAAAAAAGGAAGAAAAAAAAAAAAGAAAAAATACAAACTCCTGCCACTTATTTTTGTTTAAGCTTCTACTCTGCTTTGTCCAAGGTTTGGAGGGAATACTTCTTGCATCAGTGCTGCCATCTGTGTGCTCATAGGAGGCAACTGATGAAGAAAATACTTTTTTTAAGACGTTAGAAAGTAACACCCTATTGCAGGGTGTGCCTCACTGTAACACATCCGGGGTGTTGGAAATACTCTTCCTGTGAACCCACACCTCCCCACCACATAGTGAAGGTGTGCAGTTGCCAATACCGAGTAATCGCTGGTGCCCTGTCCTGTTGCTTACCTAAGTGTGCTGATAGCTTTCTTAATGCCTTTTAAATGAGGAAATATAAAACCATGTCATGTGAACCTTCCCCAGGTGGGGCAATGGGTGGGAATGAGTCAGAAGTCCCTTCTCTAGCGTTAGAACATGTGAACGGTGTTCAGTGTACAACAAATGTCCTACTGAAACCTGTTTCTACTGGTTTGATTTGTTAATCATGGAGCAGTGCCTGATGGGCCTATTCCCCATTGTGTCCTGCTAACACGGAGGAAGACGCTCTCTGCAGGTCTTCTCAAGAGTGAACTTGCCTCTGCAGCAGTGGAGCAGGAGAGCTCCCTGAGATTTTGCAATGTGCAGCTGCCAGAGTTTCTCTCTCATGTCCAAAGGCGTGTCTGCCTCTAAGGCACAATTTTACAGTCCCACCAGGCCTGCTGCTGCCCACTCTGGGATAGTCAGACCTCGGACACTTGAGGGAGGAGACTGCTGAAGTATGGTGTGAGTTAGGCATCCCCTAGCTGTCTTGAGATGGTGACCGCAGCTGCTCGTGCTCAGTGCCTACCCTGAACCTGTTTCATCCAAGATCTGGAAGAGCTTGGATTTTTACTTTGGTGATACTGAGCCCTCTTAGATGTTAGGTCTCTGTAAGTGTGCTGTATGGCTCTCTTTGTGGCCCTAGAGAGAAAGAGCAAACATTATACTGCCAAACGTCCTTTGCTTGATGACTTTATGGTATCTGCTGCCAACTTGGATTACTTCGAGGACAGAGGGGTGCTTCCCTGTCTTACATTCAATTTAGTCTCTTCACTCCGTCAATCTGCTGGTCGGCAGATTGGAAGGAAGGCGGCATTGGACAAAGAGCCCTTTGTCCTGGGCTTTGCCTCCCTGGGAACAGTGTGTGGTGCCAGAGAGAGCTACGCCTGTTCTGTGTGAGTGGAGCAGTACAACTCTGACGGGGTAATTTTTGAGTTCAAAGAGGTGGGTGAGATCTAAGACAGGGAGGGACACTGCTCTGGAGTAGGGAACTTACTTAGGTGAGTCCTTTCCAGCCAACAGGTACACCACTCCCTGATATGAAACGTGTTTTGCGTTTTAATTTGTGTTTTGCTTTGAACTTAACCTGGCACCCAACTATCACGTAGTTCTCCTGGGGCTTTTGTGCTGTACGACTGAGTGTAACTTCTAGAGAACAGGTCTCGAATGCATTGCTTCTGAGAGAGGTAGGCTGCCGTGTGTCTGAGGGCTGGTAAACGATTAATGAATGTATGTTCTGAGAAGAAAACCAAGAAAAAAAACCAACCCACATGCTTAACCCCCTGGTACCTGAGTATCATTTTTTTGTGTTGTTTTTTTTTTTTCTTGAACAAGGTTGCATGATCTGAAAAGCAGTTGGAGGTTTGAAAGCTTTTCTTCACAGGTACTGCTAATAAAAGCATTGCCACCAGCATCTAGTCTTCATGCCTCTAAAAGAGAAATAGAACTTCTGTAGCTCTGAATACTTGACTTTTCTCTCCATAAACAAATAGAAGAAAGTCTATTCGGTATTCATTTAAAAGTCTGATTGTAGAGTAGCGCCTGGATATCGCAGAGGGCACTCGTTTTTGTGAGCAGTGCATGTCTCTTCAGCTGTAAGTCTGAGATCAGTCATGTACGAAACACTTGTAATTGCCCATATAGCATCATTCCATGCTTTTCTGTCAGGGAAATGATTATGCCTTAACATATATTTATCTACTTGTTTTTAGTTTAATTGTTACCTCTTCTTTCTATTCTAAGCAATCATGGCTTTGTAGTCTGGAAACTGTCTCTTCATATTCCTGGATTTTTCAAACCTGTCACCTTGAAATAATGGGTGTTCTTCCATACATGAGCAAATATCTTTTTTTGTTTCCCCACCTACCCCCAGAGTGTTACCTTCAACAAGTTTAGTTGCTGTCAGACTTCCCCATGGTCCTATATGTTTGTTGTTCCACTTTTCTGTGCCTGTTTAAATTTTGGCAAATGCCTCTCTGTTGATCTACCGTGCCGTATCAAATCACAGGATCAAAATGCAGCCACTGAAATTGCTGCCAAAAAACTGCTTATTTCTTTTGCACCTGTGGGTGCATGTGTTCTTCTGGTTCCTTTATTTCCCCCCGTTAGCCAGTCTGGCAAAGTAGCAGCTTTTTACCTAAGTTTAATGAAATATTCCCCTTTTGTCTGACCACCTGTACTGCAGAATCTCTTATACCTTGCATTTTGTTTTATACCTACTGAGGAATATATGCATATGTCTTCCAATTATTTTTTTTTCTGTTTGCTTGCTTGCTTATTTGATTTTTGATTGAGCCGTGTGTCCTGAGCCCAAGGAATTTGTTCTGAGCATATATGGTACTTGCTTTCTAGTATTGTGTGCTGGCAGCTTCCCAGAATGCAAGCTATGGATCAGAAATACCTTTTCAGTGTAGGGAGATGGTTCAAATTTAACTTCTAGTGAAACAGCGGTGTGCAATTCTTCATCAGGTTGCACTGCTGAGAATCTTTCACTCTCAACTTCATCTCTCTGGAGTCAGACAGACTCTTTTGCAGTGTCTAGTTTCCTTAACGTTCTCTTCCTCATAAATTAAAAGGAGTGGATCATGAGTCTGCTTCTCACTTTGTATGTATACGATCTCATGTCTGTGAGAGATTTCTGGAGCCACCTACAGAATTCATAAATTTGCTTGACGTTCAGGTTGGCGTCTGGATATATCAAAGTTTGTGTTCAGCCTTCTGCTGAAACCCCATTCAACTCTGTTTTAGTTCCCATCCACCTTCCAGTTTAGCTGCCTGGCCCAGCTGAAAAGTCTGAAACTGATGTAGCTCTCAAAGCAGCAAGCTCTTGAACAGATGCTCTCAAAGGCTGCTGCTCTTTGATGTAATGAGAACAGTAGGGTTAGTTCGCAGGGTAGTATTATTCCAAGTAAGGGAGGAAGAGTCCGATTATGTCCCAGAAGTTCATGGAAAGAAAATACCTGCGTTTTCCCTCTTGCTGGAATAAGAGTTTGTTGCTTGTAGACACCAGTTTGTACTATAAAACTTGTTTGGTTTCATGAGGTTTGCTTGGTGCCTTAAAAGAAACAAAAGCTTGTTATGATAATGATACTTTTCAATACTGTCTCAGTGAGGCACTAGGTGGAAAGAGGCGTATGCTTTTACATACAGCTGTCTTGCTCTCCCCTACTTGGACTTAAGCATGAGTATCATCTTACCCTCATTTAAAAAAAAAAAAAAAAAAAAAAAAAAACAACACACACACAAAACCGAATTTGCCTCAGCATTGAACTTTCTGTGTTTTATTTGTGAGAAGGGAAAGGGAGTAGGAGGAAAGAGGGGAAACTTGCAGCTTTTACAGCTGATGGTTTGAAGTATCACATGTTCCTCTCAGACTTTTACAGTTCTTGGCTGTTACTCTTAAGTCGGCAAACTTGCAACTTGCTGAAATTCAGCTGTGGACTTATTCACCGTAAGGTGGTGGTGGGGGGTTGTTTGTGTTGTTTGCTTGTTTCGTATCTCTGTGGGCAGCAAAGAAGCTGATTGGAGTTGCATCAATTAGGGGGGAAAAAAACTCTAGAGGCTTGTACAAAAGAAATTAACTGGGGAGGAATACGTTTTGAAAGATTGCAGTTGAGGGAAGGGTAGAATAGCAGTCAGGAAACTGGCTCCCAGAAGGCTGGGAGATGGGCTAAATCACACAGGATTTGCTTGGCATTGCTTGAATTACTTTGCCTTAGCTCTTGGCTGGTACAGTGGAGCACTGGGCTCGTTTGCATGACGATAGAAAGACTTAAGTGCTTGGGAGAAGGGTCTTAAAAGCTGCCTAACTTAACCACTAGGAAGCTGAGAGGAAAAGGCTGACCCCCACCGGGAATTCGAGGTGTATTTAGACTGCACTTGAGGTTCTGGTCCCATCCCACGTTTCCGACCACTTGAGGCTGCCCTAAGTACTAGCTACAAGGAAACTGGGAATGTGGCTCCTGAGTTCCCCAAGGAGAAGCTGTTTTCCTCTTTCATGAGGTGTAACTTAAGTATTTAAAAGGTAGGAGATGCATGAACACTACAGCCTACCCAGTTGGTAAGCTCCTGCCGGAGAGGTTGGGGTAGGGATGAGCTGTCTGTTTCTAGGCACTCAACATGCCATGAATTAAGCATGAAGCTGCTTCACCCTTTCCTACCCTTAAGTAGATGTTCAAGCATGTAGAAAACCATACAGTTAAAAAACTTTAAGGGTAGTCAGAAGGTCAAAGAGAGTTTGTTAGCCTATAGTCTGTAACCGCAAGTCTGGAACTTCACACCTGTTTTCCTAAAGTAGGAATATTGGAATTTTACGGACTTAACACCACCCCATCTGGCCTCAAAGTTGACCCTTGGTGGGAGAAGAGAATAAAGAGAAAGTGTTTGTAAAGGCCATGGTCACTGTTTAATCAGTAAAAAAATATATGCTTTCCCTTCTGTACCTTGAGGAAGAATTTTTATAAAAATCTGTTGGAGCTGAAAAGTGGTATGTTTTGAGTTGATAGTTCATATGGATAATGATGTCTTTTGTTAATCTCTTACTTAGCTCTGGTGCATGAAGTTGGGCTTTAGTTTTTCATATGAACCGAGTAGCAGGTACAGAAGAAAGCAAGCACGTGTCACTGCTAGGAAATCTTTACAAAGAATGATGCAGTCCCCAATTTGACTATTCCATGATAGTCTTTCTTGGATTGCAGTACGTGTTGGTAACAGATAAAGATTTTTCCAGAGAAGTACAGCCCTTAATGCTTAGGGGATTTGGGTATGGTTTACTGCATACTTTTTCTTTTTTTTTTTTTTAACATTTGGCTGTCTCTTCTGCCTTTGGTTTCAGTTTGTCTCGAGTTCGTCCCCTCTTTTTCCTTTGCCAATGTTCTGACTTGTTACATGGTCTAAATTTGCATGGGAATTTGAGAAGGAAGAAATTGCTATTAGCTTCCTATGATTAGTCTAAGAAATCTCTTTTAGACTGACTGTCCCTTTTGCTTCTCGGGGCTGGAGGGGGAACTATTACGACTGAGCTCACATGGCAAACAAGCAAGGCAAAAATTATGAATGTCTTTCCCTTCTGTAAATACACAACCCAGCTGGCAGGAATGTAGAGCAGGGGGTTTGATAGGTCGTGTGTGTTTGGGGAGGGAGCTGCAGAGAAATCTGTCACACAGGATGATGTCACCTTGTGAATTTTTGGATGCCCAAACAGACTTTTTGTTGTGTTTTTGTTTGTTGGTTTTTTGGGTTTTGAGTTGTTTTTGTTTTGTTTTGTTTTTTTCCCTTGGAGCCGGTGTTTGCTGCTCAAAACAACCGATAGGAAGTGCGGTAGGAATTCTTCGGTCAGCATCCTCCCCATGGAAACCAGCACGCTTCACGTCTGGGAACGAGAGCCGGTCACGTCAGTGATGCCTATTAAAGCAACTGACATCACGGATGTCTTAAGCTTTGACTGCACTACTGTTCCAATTGGTGCCAATAGGAAAATAAAACCATGCTATTTAAGCCACGTATAACTGTTTATATGGAGAATGTAATTTGTATGTTTAATTTAGCCTGTGATCCAAGACAGTAATTCTGCTGTGTCAGGGAAAGGCACTTCTGTGAGCTTTGAAACTTCGAGGAGTGGAAAAACTGGCTTTTTTTTTTTCCTCTGTTGTGAGCTGTTGTGCAGAGATTTTCTGTTCTCAGTTGGCAGAGATTAACTTGTTTCAGTGCGTGTGTGTGGGAAGCTATTAACAGTAATAGCAAAGGTGACCATTATTAACTGGATGGGAGAAACATGGGTATTTAACTTCTCATTCTGAAGGACCTACGTATTAGTGGGAAACTGAAGCCTGTACTTATTTTCCTCACAGCTTTATGTGCAGACGTGAAGCTCCATTTCTCCCACTCGTTCCCTTTACTGCAGGTGAGAGTCAGCTCCTCTTTTGAACCAGAGCATGCAGTTTGATCCCAAAGACAGACAGGGCAGAGGCAACGAAGGAAATACAGTGTACATGTGTATATTGTACGGGGGCTTTCAGGAGCGTCCTCAAACTAGGAGCACCTGGCTGGTGAGCCACCTGTCACAAAACCTACAATGCTGACAGATGCTACTGTCATCTTGGATGGTTGATAGCCTATGTACAGTAAGACAGATCTTTTAAATCTAAATGCTAAGAAGGTTATGTTTTTCGTGTGAGTCACCTTCACAGCATGCTCTTGAAATATTTGTTACCAGTTCAACCTTTTCCGGTTCATCTCACATGAATTCTGTATTGCAGTAGACTGGGAATAGCCAGCCAAGGCTGGCTGGCTGCATTTGGGTGGCTTAAATAATTCAAGCTGGCTGCGTCTGTTCCTTGTTGCCTTGTTTCATGGTGCTCACCTGATCCCTCTTTTAGTGTGTGTGTGGACC
This sequence comes from Rissa tridactyla, assembly GCF_028500815.1. NCBI lineage: Eukaryota > Metazoa > Chordata > Aves > Charadriiformes > Laridae > Rissa > Rissa tridactyla. Next base: position 47,881,200 of record NC_071467.1, read on the forward strand.
GGCTCATCCTGTGAAAGGTCCTGTTTTTGCCACGATGGCTGCATACGTGCTTGAAAGAGGAAGGAGGGACATGCGATTAGGATGCATGATCGCATCTGAAGGTTTCTGAAGGTCTTCATCAAAATGGTGGGACATGCACTTGTTGTCTTCTGCCAGAAGAATAGGTTTGCTTATATTTATGTATTTTACCATTAATAACCTTTTGAACATAGGCAAGTGTGAGATGTGTATCTACGGAGGAGAAAGAGCATTCAGTAGGAAGCACTGATTAGGGAAAGCTGTCTCTGATAAAGAGCTGCATAGGCCTCTACATTTCCAAACTCAAAAAATAAAGGCCGTGCAGGCCAAGCGGGACTCCTGTGAAGCTTGACAGGAAAAGTGAAACCTTGGTGAGGTGGATGGGCAGGGTGGCTTGCCTAATCCAGTTCTTTAGCTCCTCTGTCCCTGATTATTTAATGTCTAGGGTTCAAAGTGCGTGGGGGGAATTAAGACATTTGCTACATAAATGGCATCACCAAAAGAAAGAAGAAAAACAAAATAGTGCCGAGTTGAGAGATTCTTATGAGCGTGGCTTGGAAACCCAGAACCAGCTTGCTGGGAAGGATGCATCCCTCAGTGTCTGTATAAGGGAAGAGCTACAGCATATCCTTGGGTGTGGGATGAGAAATACTCTGAGAAGGAATGAGAGTTGCAGTGGGATAGTAAATCAGCTTTAGCCTTCCCTAGATGTTATTGGGAAGCTGGATGGGGGAAATGGTCATTACTTCTAACTGCTTGTGGTATCAGTTTTTTCCTGTGAAGTGCTTTCAGATCCTTCATGAGGACAGTTGCTAGAGAATCATAACAAGTGAATTTAGACAAACTTGCTAATTAAAATTAATGGAGAACTTGAGTTTAACTTCAGACTGGTAGTGTCTTAAAACAGTATGTAAATAGAAGAGAGACTAACATTTATAAGAAGATCTAGCATGCATATGTTCCTATCTGAAAAACTGCTCTATCTGGTTTTAAAAAAGGGGCTGAGGGATGCACTTGAAATCCTACGGGGTTGGGGCTTGTTGGGTGATTGGTTGGTTTTTTTGCCAATTTGATTCCTGCTGACTGACCACTACCCCATTGGAGGAAGTCTGTGGAACCCTGTGGGGTACCTGTGTTTGTCTACTGGTGTGGGTAATACCCACGCCACTAAAGATACACAGTGTGGACCTGGAGGTCTGCAAGACCTGTTCTAGATAGATGGTTGGGAGCAGATGTGCTTGTGCTGCCTTCCCAAGCTGGGAGCACAGTGCACAGACTTCTCAATGGCAGACAAGCCCGGCTGGTCTTCTCCGCTTATACTCCTGTAGTCATCCTGCTGGGTGTGGGAATGAGTGGGGGAAGTGTTAGGGTCGTAGCTGGGAGGGAGAGGAATGAGGGGGAGATGGTGGTGGAGGGGGGAAGCAGGAGACAATAGCAGCAGCAGCCTGGGTGGCGGTGGAGGGCAGAAAGAGGTGGTGGGACTGGGGCTCCCCTATGGGAGGTTGGGAAATGCCAGCCTTGCAAGGATGAGGTGCTCTGCCAGTCCCGGTTCGGGATCAGGACTCTTGTTTCTAACTGGCAACTCACTCCAAGCACCGAGTGGTTCTCCATACTCTGATGCTTAGGAAAATTTCTGGTACCATTTTAACAAAAAGTTGCTTTGTTAATCTGCATTTCTGGTTAAAACTCTAATGACTGGAATTAGTCTGTCTAGAAGAAAGAGACATATGGCAAGCAAATGGCTCTTTTTAATGAGCCTCCCACTCAGCAGTTGGCTGCTCATCCAGTTTGTGTGTGGCACAGTCTTAGAGCAGCATCTTATTGCCAGAAAAAAAAAAAAAAATCCTGCAACCTTTTGGTGAGTTTTTTCTTGCAGGGAGAGGGAGAACGGATTATAATGTAAGTATTAGAGAAAGACAAAGCCTCACATTAGCTTCTTCAACTATTTGTTACCAAACTATAAGAAAATGTTCCAGAACCTATTTTAGAAAGCTGGAAAGTACCCAGTTCTTTACCTCTCAGTGGTGGTTGGGTACCATAGGTACCTCTTTACAACATGTGGGGTTTTCTAATCATAAATAAAGTAACATAACTGAAAGCCACAGTAGTCCAAAAGGCCACAGTAACTGATTGCAGCTGGTCTATAAAAACCTATTAAAATTAATTTCATTAAATACTTGATGGAAAATACTGTATTTGGTAGCCAGTAGTGGATCTGGAGGATTGATGGGACCATTGTTTCTAAACTCTATGTGCCACCAGTATGGGAGCATAAAAGTTATGATGACCAGTCTTTGCTGTTAGTAACAGCTGCGTGACTGATGTAAGAGAAATCCATCGCCGAGGTGTAGCTGTGTAAAGAGTCATGCAAGTAAAAACATTTTTACTTATTTATGTCCAACTACCTCATTCAACCTTATGACCTCAGATGAACTTGTCGCAAGGTCAGGCTGTCCTTCAACACTTAACCGAGCCTGCTGAAGAGTATTCTGTGCTATGACAGTGACTTTTAATGTCGGATCCAATGTTGATGTTTGTTCTCATATTGAAGTTAGTTTGTGTATAGCAAATGGAGCAAACCTTGTTCTCTGTCATCCTGCTACTGATCCCCCGTGAAGCTCTGCTTCGCCTGATGTGCAGAGGTGCCACTTTTCCTTCTAGCTGTGATTTCTAACACTTCTCCCTGCTGCTCAGTGATTGCTTTGAAAGTCCGAGGTCCTTTGCCACCCTCTGTGTGCAGTGGGGACTGCCCAGCCTGCAGCTAAAGAGAGAGGGCTGCTCGTGGAGACTGCGTCTTTGGGCACAGCCACCACACGGTGGTTTAGTTGGATCCTTTGTCACTGTAAGAAAAAGGGCTGGCTAAGCACTTCTACAAGAAAGAGAACTGTATTTCAGACCTGTTTCAGTGGGACTGCCTGCAAGAAGAGTGGGAGGTACTGGAGTTCAGTGGGGTGGCTGCAGCAGCAGAGTCCACCCAACCCCTCACCTGCTGCTATTTACTCTGTCTTTAGTTGCCATGAATAAAATTCTTGTTGCTCTTTCAGAAGAGGAAGGGAAGCTATTAGCAGCAACGATTGTGCGCATCCAGCTCTTCTGATAAGATATGAACTAGTAATTGCAACTTAAAATAACTTCTCCCGGTCCATCTTGTTAGCTGCGCAGTTATCTAAGCAGCCTGGGAACAGGGCTGTGCCGCTAGTCTGGGACGCTACCAGGTCTAGCGTCTGACAAACTGGCTCGAAATCTGGGGACGAGCTTTTCAGCTGCCCAACACAGTCTGGGTGGGTTTTTTTTTTTTTTTTTTTTTGTAGACTGTTAATCTGCAGTCTCACGGGCTTTCTTCCAACTGCGTGCATCTCGCAGCGACTCCTGTGAAGTTCTCCCTCCTCAGACCTTCCCTGGACCCTGGAGCCCCTACGTACAAACCACCTCTGTGTCAAATTGCTGGTGACCAATTATAGCAGTACAATATGGAAGGGAGGAGGGGGAAGGCATTTGCTCTCTGTATTTGCCAAGTCATATTATCATAGCAAGGTGTGAGTAACAGCCACTCTCTCTCTATATATACACACACAAATGCCAGATCTCACTTCGATTTGATTCCCAAGGTATCTGTATGCCAGGAAGCACACTACTTCCACATTACCTTTTCTTTGTGCGTGAGCAGTAAAAACCATTCAGCGTGAGTGGGTTGAACTTTTTTTGGGGAAAAATGTAAATATATTTTAAGGAAGTTAAGCTCTTATGGGCAAATAACTAAAAAAAAAAAAGCAATGCAGCAAAATTGTCTACCTAATTTTACCAATGTCGCTCAGTTAAACTATGTTCTTTGCTGTTGGTATATGTGTAGGGGGATATTTAAACATTATTTTTTTTAAATCTAGTTTTTCCATTGTAAAGCATATACACTTCTGTAGCATGATGAATTAAATCGGATCGATGAGGAGTCGGTAGGTCCTGCCAACTGTACAGTAAGTGGTAGAAAGTTTTTGCAGTGACTGCATTCCTATTTGGGAATAAACTAGTAAGGTAACTAGTTTATTTCCACTATCTTAAATTCATCTGAAAAAGGGTAGGGTAAATTTCATGCAACCCCAAAAGCAGGCTTTTCAATTTTCCATATCTCTGGTTACTCAAAAAACAGCTGAAGGAATTCTTTCATATGCAATTTTCAACAAAACTACAGTGCTTTAGACACTTGAAGCTAAATGAAATACTGAAATACATGAATGTAACAAATTTTAAGAACATAGAATAAAATTAACTAGTGTGCTTGAGGGAGATGGCAAAAGAAGTCTGCGATGCTGTGAAATTTCTGTATGACAGATTGACACTGCCTGTATACATCTGAGTGGGTGTGCAAGGAAGCTGGTGTTTCCATTAGAAAGCTTCTGCAAAAGAAGGTTCCAGCCAGCCCTTTCCATTTTGAAAAAGCTCTAAAGGGAGCGGGGAAGGGGGGTTGAGTCCTAGAATTAGAAACCTAATAAGTGTTTATGTCTTACGAAAATCAAATTTCTCTTCCTCAAATTTTGAAAACAAAACCACTGTATGAATGCTTCTGAGAGGATTGCTCTGCCCAAATCAATAACACAAAGTGTCTGCTGCCTTGTTTAGTAGCAGGCTACTTCTTTGGGGTAAGAACATTTTCAGCTTTAAACGCCTGTTGTGCTCATAAGCTGCTATGATGGATAGGAGCTGTATTGCGTATAAATAGGGACCCTCACTTTGGAGGGAACCGTACGTGTGCTTTATGTGCGTATTTCTAGTGTTTGTTGTTGTGTGTTGCGATGATGGGAACTGATTGATTTTCATAGTTTGTAGTTACTGATCCAGTCAAGGTGATCCTCAGATGCATTTCTAAAATAAAGGGGAGGAAAAAATAAGCATTACTGCCTGGGGCCTCACCTAGAGCAACAGTAAGTCTTGCTCTTCCCAATCTGAATCGAAAGTTTCAACTGTTGCGTTTTGAAAAGCAGCACTTGAGTAATACTTGATCACGTTCATAGTTTAGTTGGATCAGTTTAAAACAAGTTCTCTCTTTAAAGGCTGATTTAGTTGTTTGTAAAGCTCAAGACCTTGTGTGGATAGCTATTTGGAAAACTAAAATGCGGGACCTGGTTGGTTAGCATTTGCCCTAGGCTTCAGTATCATTGACTTCAAAAGAAGTCAACAATAGAAATGACTTGGTCTGGTTTTGGCAGAGGCGGCTTTTTGTTTCTTCCTTTCCTTAGTTGGAGGGATGATCTTGGGAATGGAGACAGAATGCTCTGACTAGCATCGTTATAAATATTAGTCTCCCCTCCAGGAATTCTCTGTACTAAACAAATAAAAAACCAAAACTGTTTAAAAAAAAAAAAATCGTTCTTTTATGTGAGGAACCATTAAAACGAATACAAACACCCTCTTACCTATGTCCTCAAACAGTTTCCCTGAAATGGATTTAAAAATAACTTTGTACGTTATTTTCTTACCTTTGGGGTCTGTTTGTGGTATGCAGCTGCAACTCTGTATTGCTGCATGCTAGAACGTGTCATATTGTGGCTTCTTAGGCCAGATGAGCTGCACAAGTCAATTATGCTTAAAATTAACAAATGCTATAGCTCAGAAATTTGTCTTGAATTATCATTTTTGTAGTTCTGGGGCTTAGAACCCTCATCAGGTAATTCTTCACATTTAAAAATCTCATCGGTCTTTCATCTTGGTAATTCCTCACTGAAGCAGAACATTCTTCTTTCTCTGCCGTAGGAGGAGAGTGGTTATGGCACGTGGGTGATGTCAGAACTTTTGGGTAACGTTTGGAATAAGTGAAAACAGAAATAGCATCAGGGAGGGATTAGATGAAGCTCTTAACTGGTCTCTCAGGTCAGAGGAAAACTTTGTACTCTCTGTTACAAGTAGTTTTGCCAAAGTGCGTAACATTTCCTGAGTTGACCCATGGATTTTTTTTGTTTTTCAAGAAAGTAATAAAAGCCCTGCTAATTTCAATGGGAGCAGAGCTAGATTACTGATAAGGGCTCTCGAGAAGAGCCTACTTCTGAGTATTTGAAAATACTTGTATTCCCTGGTATTCTGCTGATACTACCATAGTTCAAAAAGTGAGAAATACAAGGAAGCAATGTGGGTGACTTCTAGCTATTTGAACGCAGTGTCCTGGATGAGAGGAGGTGCAGGCTACAAATGGCAATTTTTTCGAATCTTAATCAGAAACAACTGAGATCCAAAAGCATGTTGCCTTAAACTTTGAAGCTTAATCTGGCGGCTATAAAAGAATGTCCATCTATATCCATGTAGAAATAAATTATAGCCAAATCAGTTAATGTAGTTCAGATGTAATGGCAGCAACAACAAAATGTGTACCTACTAACTCAGGGCATGTAAGTACAATTATTCATTTTAAATGCAGTAAATTAGTCACTTCAAACCACCCACACCGATGGCTTTGAGTGTTGCATTCTGGAGCACCAAATCTTGGCTTCTTAGTTTTAGCTGCTATGGCTCAGAAACATTGTAGGAGAGAAGAACAGTATAAATGTGTTTTCCACTGAAAAGAGCAGGTGCAAGAGCATATACAAAGAACTTGTATTATTTAATAAGAGCACCTCTTCTTGTAAGGGTTGGGCTGCAGACTGTTTGAACCATATCCAATCAAATATTTGGAAACAGATGCGCTTGACTGTTGTTTCTCCTCTCTTCCCTTCCAGTGGATACAATTGCACATATTAAAACTAGCTGATAAGGATTAATTCTGTATAATAACTTTTTAGTTAAAAAAAAAAAAAAAGAAAAAACAAAACAAAGAAACCGAAAAAACCCTACACCCAAACTGTTGCTTTCCATAAGTAGTCAAATCTACTTGTTTTCATGGCCATGTAAACTTAAAGAATTTTTCATTGTCAGTGGAACGTACATGATGCAGAAGTCAATAACAGAGTAAATGTAAAATCCCACAGTATTGTTTCTGTGGATGTCTTTCAGTCTGGTGGTAGATGTTTTGGTTGAGTTTTTTGTTGTATCTTTTCAATTTCTTTTGCAGACTTTTCTACATGGGAGTTATCACTTATGATTTGTGGAGACCTAATATGACAATGTTTGCCTATTCCAGAACGTCCGACTAATAGAGATGACAAAATTTTGTCTGCAAATAGTTACAGATGCAAGAGTTTAGACCAACATGGAAATCAAACTTTGGGTGTCGACATCAGTATTCTTTTAAATAGTGTAAACAACCAGACGGATTATTCTTAGCAATGATTTACAAACCCACCAGAGATTTGATTGCGTCCAGATTATAATGCAACATTTCCCTCTGAGCTGCAAAGTCAGAGTTATTTTGTTAGTAGAGGTTGTTGGGTTGCCACTATGTTTTTTTGCTGTCATTTTGAGTCTGTGTGTGGTATCACCTTAATGTTTTTTGACTGCTCAACAATCTCATGTTAATTAACACTAAATTAAAGTAAACATGTGAAGAATAGCTGAGAGATTGCTAAACTCCTATAGACTAGATTTGGTAAATTCTCCCAAAAGAAGGAAAGGAAAAAAGCATTTCTTTTGTGCTTGGCAAATCCTTTTATTGGAATTTTTTCCCCCTTATGCTATCAGACTGATTTATCTATTTATTTATTTACTACTTTTTTTTTTTTCCCCTGCAGATGTATTGGCTTCAGGCATTGGCGACTGACCCGAGTTTTATTTGTGGAGTTGATGTCTGTATTGTATTGATTGTGCTATTCCTAAATATAGCAAAGTCACTTTTAGACTGTTTTCTCCCTCTTGTTTTGCAGTCGTTCAGAGATACATGTTCTTCTGTAAGCTGTTAAGCACCGCTGTCCTGCAAGTTTTGTCTTGCTGTCCTGCTGTCCCTTAGTGTTTAGGTTTTGATTCACGTGGGCTTGTGTTACAGAGACCCTGAATTAAGGACAGTAACTAAACTAGCCTGATCCTGAACCAGAGACCAGCTTTAAAAGTCCTTGCTATCTGGCTAGAGAGTAGTATTTGTGAGATCAGTTGTAATTTGGCACTGAGTTGCAGTGTATTCATGAACACAGATGCAAAACTAGAAGAGCATCATGTAGCTAGGATGGAAAATGTCTGTCCAACCACTAACATCTCAAAAGCAGCAGCAGCTTTTGGTTACATAGCTCCCTTCGTGCACCCCAGCTGTGCCTCAGCTCTGTAGCTGTCCTGTGGGCTGGAGCATTGTCTCCACGGAGGTGTCCCACTGCTGGCATGTGGCTGGCAGTGGCCAAGTGGGGCACTGCTGCCTCTGAGCAAAATGGGACGCCTGTTATAAACTCTTCGCATGCTATTTCTGTTTGGTAAAGAGAATGTAAAGCACTAGAGGAAGTAGTAATGACAATAATTTATAGTCTTAAATTCATGATGTAATCAGGACGCTTACAAGAAGGAATTTTGTAACTGTCTTTCCTGTTTTATTAGTATTATCTTGTATTGCAAACCTCTTCCTATTACTGGATCTGTTTGTACGTGTGTTTATTCTTAGGGGCTGGGACTTTTCTTTCATCCCCAAATTGATCTGTTAACGTCTGGTATATTTACGTTACACCCATTTTGCCATTCTTGAAAGGTTCCAGTCTGCAATTTAATATTCTCCACCGACCATATAGTATTAGGACTGCTTTGAGTCTGATTTATATGACATTCTTCTTTCAACAGAACAACCAACCTGGATAGTCCATTTCCTCTACAACTGCTTAATCCCATACCCTTTTCCAGTCCTTTCTTCACCCTGCTGAAGCTAACTGGTAAAAATCCTTTTGTTAAAAGCCTTTGGTTGGTATGTTGACTGCTTGCACATAAATGTGGATTTGACATAGCAGTTAGTTGCAGCCTGCTTTGTGTCTAACGTATTGACAAAGGTTTTAATCAGGACTGAAATCTAGCTAACAAGAGCTTAAATCATACAGCTAAACTATGTGAATGCATATTTGTCGATTGTTGCAGCCGTAATATCTAAATGGTCCTTTAAAAAAATCAGTTGCTGATCGGTTGCCAAGTTTTTCTTGGGGAGATTTTGTTTCTATTTCTTTAACAGAGGTGGGAGAGGTACTTGGGCTGAATTTTTTTTTTTCCCCCTCATCTTGGAACATAATACACCCAGAAGTACAAAAGTGTAATTCCAGCAACTTGTCTTCAAAAATGTAGTGTTTAAAAAAATTCTAACCTTGTGCTGCAGAACACTACAGACACCCAGAAAAAAAAGGTTATGTAAGTTTAGAAACCTCTTACTCGAATTAAACTGCAACTGGTCTTAAGCCGTATTTAGCGGCTACTTCCAAATTAAAATCATACTTGTACAAACTGGGCAGAACACGGAGGTATGAAACTCCTTTTTATTACATGCCTAGTTTCTGCATGGCTGACACGATTGCAAGGAACGTGCTTCCATGTGTTTGTATGTGTGTATACGCACACGGTGATACCTGAGATCAGTCAGCAGGCTACAGCTCATTTTCTTACGTCTAATGCTTTTTAAAGAAAAGTGAGTATCTGTATCACATGTTTAATTTCAAACCTGGTTTAACTAGTTAGAGAGCTTGACAATACTTTATTATTTGTCTTTGTAGAGCAGCTATGATATATTAAGCATCATTCAGAAACATAAGCAAATAGTCCTTGCGGTGGGAAACTTGCATCCTACTGAAGGCGAGCAAGAGAGGAGAGGGGAAGGGGAGACGGCAGCAGAGTATATACATTTAGGGCTCTCTTTAGAGCTGCACAGATCTTATTCAAATGTCTGTATGATTTTTTTTTTATATATATATTTATTTTTTTTTAAGCTGGCAACCTCTTCCACAACTGAGTGATGTTTCCTGCCTCCCTTTCTTGGTCGGGAGCCTGCCTGTTCTGCCAGAAAGCAGCTGTCATTGACACAATCTGTTCTGTGCTCCAGCGTAGGCTGGCTGCTCAAAGGGGAGCTCTGTTGATTCTTACACATTAGGAGATTAGAGAGTGACTTCAACCTCCCTTGGTTATTAGGGCTTAAAGACCAGCTGCAGAATGAAATATTTGGAGCCTGTTTCACTAGCTTTCCGCAGTGAAGTGGGTCAGGGTAATGTGTTGAAGGAGTGTCTACAGATGCTTTAAGTGTATCGTGGTAGATGTGGAGAGGGGGAAATTGTGGGAAAAATTTTTTGTTTATGAAGTGGGATTTTTGGTGGTGTTTGTAAGGTCCCTATTTTTAAAATTGGTATGTATATATGTATTTTAGATGTGTATATGCATGTGCATATATAAAAATATATACGCACGTATATGCACACATATCTACCTATCTATATATAAAGCTATGATTACTAATTGCTGCCACCTCTTTTAGTGACTCTTAGTAATTCAGAGTTGTATGATGCTGCCGCTGAAGGCAAATTTCTTGTTACAGAGAACAGAAAAATAACAGGGTACTAATACCAAGCTTCCTTAACAGTAACAAGTGAAGGAAAAAAGTATTTCTGCAAAACAATTAAGCCTGTTTGGAGGGTAATGAGTACCAGAATCACATGCCAAGGCCTAGTTGCAAGGAGTTTCCGAGTTACAAGAGACCCTCATATGTGAGCTTAATTCTCGAAAATAAGCCTTAATTAATAAATGGCAGCACAGTGAATTTTGCCATCTACTAAGTTGTCTGAGAGTCCTGTTTGAAATGTTTCCTCAGGACAACTTTGAGAGAGCTAGTAGTGAGATCCTGTTCATATGTATTTTACTTAATGTTCTGTTTCAGTGATTACTTTACAGCCAGTCTGATATGAAAGTAACACCTTTTGTGGTATATTAATCCAATTTAACTGAAAGGCAGCATAGCTGAGGCATGTAAGAAGAACTGGTTACCCTTTGTCATTTTTTTCCTGTTCCCAAAGCTGAATGAAGAAAGATTATTTCTGTGTAATGTTAAGGCATCCTTACGTTTGTGGTGTATATAGTCTTAAATTTAGAAGAATTTGTGATAAAGACATCTTTTGTACGCTTAACATTTATGTTTCTGTGCTGAGAGAGTGCAGTTTAACTCTACTAGTTAAACAATAGTGATCTGAGAGGGTAATGTGAAAAATCAAACTTTTGTGTATATTTAGGATTCTCCAGTGATCTTATAGGAAAGGTGATTGTGTAAAATTTGATGCATTTATTCTGTTAGAAAAGCTATTATAGACAATGCGCAGATGACTCCCGTCTTGGAAAAAGATGTAAAATTATCAAAGAATCCAAATGGCTCAACAAAAACCAAGTCATCTGTTTAATTACAGCCTCATGTTCAAACAACAAGCTGTGGCACTTTCTTGGTTTCTTAAAGGAGATGAAGACCACTTCTTTAAGCTGTGAAATTGAAGTTTGTCACAATAATTCAGAAATTCATGAGTTCCACAGACATTTTCTGCGAATGTTTAAGCTGTTCAACTTTGCTAGAGATCATGAGATCAAATCCTTCTTGCCTCTCTCCCACCCTCTTCCCTCTCTTCTGTCTGTAAGGACTGTTTTGTTTGCATAGTTTCTTGGAACAAAATCCACTGACAGCAGTCTGTGCCATAGATTTATTAAGCAAATACAGTAGCTCCTTCTGTAGCTTCCTTTCCTGTATCATGCCTGTGACCCTTGGAGTTTTTCCAAGATAATGTCAGTCTTATGCATGGTAGTTGGATACATTAATTATGCTTATGTGGAACTGAGTGTCTTAGACTGCATTCATTCATTCTGCTCTTCACAAATCTTGCCGAGTTAACTAGTTCCTAGAGGTGTTTGGTTCCAAAGCAGAAGGTTTTTAATTATGGCCTGCGGGAGCACCTACTAGTTGGCCTTTGGAGAACTAGCAGGGTGGTGACGCTGTTCTGCTCCTTGTTTCCAACTTTTATCTAACGTTTGAAAGTTAGATACCCCGGAGGCTGTCTCAGTACAGCAAACTCATTACATCGGTGGACAGACTTGGGCAGTTGGAGACAGTCGTTGTAGCTTCACTGGAGTGGTTGGACCACTTTCTGCTGTTCAAGTTGCACAGGGTTCTCCTTTCAGTGTTATGTCTTTGACCCATCTGAATATTTTTTTCAGTGCAGATCCTGATACTTCTATGGCCAGTGTAAGCATAATAACAAAAAAATCTTGCTTTTCGCAGTTGCATTAAATGTAGCTGATAGACCATTAAAAGCCATTGCTGCAGAGGGAACAAACTTGGAAGTCTTCCTTTTTCCCTCGAAAGTCTCTTGTGTACTGAACTGTGCGTACTCTTAACGAATCTTCTCTAAGCCCCTGCAGGAAAATAGAAGACAATTGGTAGAAAATGAAATGCAAAGCAAAAATTAAGGCTCACACCTCACTGATTAAATATACTTGAAACAAGTACTGTAAGTAATATGATGATCATCAGCACATCCTCAAGCCAATTCAAAGACATAGGTGTTGTACTTCTCACCCAGTTCTGCTTTTGTAGGTATGAGCTGCTGGGTGGTAGATAGTCCTGAAAATCTTCCCCAAAGGTGTCCATTGGGTACGTTTTCACCTAGGGGCTGTATCGAAGTAAAAACTTAAATGAAAATGGAATTGAAATAGTGATAGAGGCAGAGCAAGCCTGGCAACACTAGATGTTGACACCTTTCACGTGATGGTGAGAATAGGAAGCATGGCAGAAGTAGGAGGATAGAACCAGGTTTCAGTTACTAAATGTGCTGATTGCTGTCAGTTCTCTGCTGGTCTGATTCTTCCCTAGTGGATGAGTAGGACGTACAGGGTTTGTTCTTCTTTAGGTTATTTTATATATAAAACCAGTAGCTGCTGTGCGGGCTAAAGTGTACTTACGTCAAGCGAAGGACTATGCTGGTCTAACTTGGATGATGAAACTTCTGTTTATGAGGATTCTTGATTGCATATTGACTCAGTTATGCCTAGCTGATTGAAATGACATTGTACCGAATTAAAGTGCGTTAATTTGCATATTACTTCCGGACTAATCAAGAATAGCTATAACTACCAAGTACTTGATTTTGTCGTGTCATTACTCTGAAGCATAAACTTTCTGTAGTGTGTGTGTGTGTTACCTTTTACTTAGCAAGAGTGGAGAAGGGTACATTTCCTAGCTCAGTGTTTCTGGAAGCTTGATTTGAATGGAGTTTTTGCTTGAGGTGGTATTTGGGGCTAATGGATTGGCCTCATGATTTCTGAAAGTAGTAGATGACAAATCAGAGTCTGTGGTGGTTGTTGATTGCTACCAGTAAAATAAATTGTTGGGGAACTGCCAAAACATTTTTATCTAGCTTTTTCCAGGTGTGTTTTTGTTTGTGAATTCTCTTACTTTACTAAATGCTTCCTAAGGGCTTTCCTGGATATTCAGATGCTGTCTGTAATCTTACAAATCAGTTTATAGACATACTTAATTAAAATCTGTGTAAGGACCTAAGGTTTGTAGGTAATTACGACTGTCCTGCAGCGAAGGAGAAAGATGCCTGACAATATCATATGGGTGGATGAATGTAAGTCGACTTGTTAAAGCATCCAAAAGAAGCTTAAACTCACTGCTTGTCCTCTGTCTGAATTAAAACTCAAAGTTTATGGCTTATATGTGTTCCACCAGTTTACATTCTGAGTCTGGAAATCCTGCACAGATGACCCAAACTGAGGAATACATCCCATAGTGTGTATTAACAGGAAAACTAGCTTTTGATGGGTGGCCACTACCTCCTTGGATGAGGTGAGGCATTTTTGACCTTCTGTGATCACAAGAGAAATTCTAGCCCTGGGCATAGGGCTGAGACTTTCAGGTGAAAGCTGAGGAGAGAGTTCAGGATGAAAATCACATTGGAGTGAATCTTGCCTGGTAGTGGTCGTAGAGACCCTACTCAGAGCCACAGCTGGCCACCCGCCTCTTCTGAAGGGTGGTACAGGGTTTGCCCTGACCCGGGGGCTTGTGTGGCCAGGTGCGAAGCCAGTCTGGGTCTGAGGGAGGGTGCTCTCCTCCCTGGGAAGGGAAAGGATCACCTGGGAGAAGATGGGGACCTAGGCTTTTAAAATCTGGGTGCATAAACCTGAGCCACTTCCCTGCTGAGACGGCTGGCGAGCTACGTCTTCCAGTCGTGTCTATGGAAAGCAGAGGTTGGTAATGCTTTCTGATTAAATGAACCCTTTCGTAAAAGAATTGCTTTGGTCTTTCTCTAAACTATAGGCTAGTCCTCCTTTGCTGGTCACAGCGAGGCCAGTGCACAATCCTGTGGTGCCCGTGTCCAAAATGAGACAAACAGTGGGGGCTGGTTATCCTGGAAATCTCGATGGACTACAGAACTGTTACTGTGATGGTCTGCGGTTGATCGAAAATGTGAACTTTGGCCCAGGTGACTCTTTCCAGTCCCATGTTTCTGTGGACGCTACATCTAGCTAGTGCCAAAATGCCAGGGTATGTTTGAGGTATCAGAGGGCAGAAGGCCTTTGGCTAGCAGTCTGAGCAGTTTCAGTCCTTTCTCTGTAAATCAAACGGCAGCTTTTTGGGTAGCAGTTGGAGTCCTGACTTTAAATCCTAGCTAAAGGTTTAAAACCCGGATACCCTGGAATGTCTTATTTTTTCTTTCTCTGTGGAAAAAGTGAGGAAGAAGGAAAAATGCAGGCAGAGAGGGATGGTAGCTGTAGTGTTTGTAGGTATGTTGTTTCTCTGTGACAACAAGTTACATAGGGAGACATAATATTTTTGTTAGACCAGCTGGAATTTCATAAGATACAGTTGGAAAAGGCAGGCAGACTTTGGGGCACATGGTCCTTAGGGAGGAACAGCTATTTTTGCACTGCACGGGAGGGATGAGACACACGGAGGCCTTGGCGGGAGGAAAAAAAATGGAGGACGTGAGTATCTAAGTAGGAGGGCAAAGCACAGTTCAGTTTGATATACAGCAGAAAATGATCTCAGCCTCTGATCTTGGCCTTACAGGGTGAGACTTTGTTTTCTGTGTGACCAGGTATTGTTACTTGATGGATAGCAGCATGGAAGGAGCCCAGTTGAGTGTTCTGTGGACACCATGTTGTTTTTGGAGTGGTGCCTTCAGCTAAGACACCTTCTGACTCTTGGTGCTTCAACACCTGGGAAATTTGTCTTCTGTGGGAAGCAGCAAGTGAGGAGAGGAGGTTTTCTTGTTATACAGGGGGGAGAAAAAGCCACGTTAGACATCTTCTTATAGAGTAGCCAGCAGTGTCACCTGAACATGAGTAATCTCCACTTCAGTCCCTAGTATAGCAGACTGGAAAGCTGGATCTCTTGTGTTGCAGGTGAGCCTGCTGACTGCCTTGTTTTTGAGGCATGGAAGAGAGATGCTACCTGTAGTCCCAAATCTAAGAAGTGAACCATGAGGAAGGGTGTTACAGGATCTGAAATCCAGTGGCTGTAGTGGAAAAATCCAGTGAAGATTGCTTAGAAGTAACCATTTTAATTTTTTTTTGTTTATACAGTTAAAATAGATATTATTTTTTAATGGATAGTATTTAAAAAAAAAAAACAACACACAAAACAACTCCTGTATCTCTGTACTGTAATAGGTCACTGCCTAACTGGATGTACCTTCTTAACCTCTGATCTCAACCAGTTCTCTTTTAGAAAATTGAAGATGGCTGTTTACTATGTAATTTTACACTTACCTGATTGAGAATGGGTTAAAGAGGACTTCTGCTCTGCAAGTCCTTCTCAAAAGCATTCATTTACTAGCTACCAAAAGAAGGGTTCAGAGAGTGAGCTAGGTGCGTGATCTTACACTGCACGTGTTCACTATCTGCGATTAATCTGGATTAAAGAGACCACACATGCAAGAACTTAATTTAGGCACTTTAACCATGTGAAAGACCCTATTGATGTCTTCTAATAGACCTGAACTCAAAGCTATTATAAGAAAATTTTTATTCTCTAATTAACGTCATAGCACTTTTACTTCTGATGTAATTCAGATCCTAAACATTATAGTGACTATAAGCATCAGGGGGGCAGTAATAAAGGCAAATATGATATACTAGGCATGCAGTAGAAGATCAGTGTGTAAAAATACCTTACACGCATATAGAGTTACTTAATCTGTCTATATAGTGAAAAGTACAGCAATGTGTCTGTGTAAGAAAGCAAGTGATTGCCCTTTCTAAATTTCTTTCATTAGTCTTTATTGGGAGTAGTAGGTTTAGTAGTATTTAAGCTTAGGTAGTGTCCTGAAAAATCAGATGAGCCAAGAGGTTCTTAAAGATGCTTATTGTTGTTGATGGTTAGGTGGCTGGGGTGTGCTAATCACTTGATTTAAAAGAATATTGGCTGGTCATCTAGAAATATTTCTAGGACTCAGAACACTTTCGTATGCTGTTACCAAACAAGACTGTTGTTGAAATTTATATAGTGGTTATCTTGGTATACTTAGTAAAATAATGTTGCTTCCATAAATGGTTTTGAAATCTTGCTAAAGTTAGGTTACTTTAATTCCACAGCTGAGAATGGGAGCACTGGAAAAATTACGTTTGTGGTACAAAACACTGTTTAGTAAAATGTGGAAAAATATGCTTGAAGGAAAGGATAAACTAGGTTCATTGACAGAAAATGCAATTCATGTCTGTTGGTCTCATGTAAGACAGTAGCATCTTTCATTATGAATGAGGATGGTTTTAATGATATTTACTCCAGTTTAAAAGTACTTCCCTCCCTGTGAGATTTGAATGTTGCTACCTCAATTAGCGATTCAGAAATCAGTCAGGCAGAACTGTTTCTTAAATTATGTCCCTTTCTAGAATCCAGAGGACTAGCACTATGTAACTGCTAATACTCGAAAGCAGCTTCCAAGATTCAAGCTACTTTAAGGGTAGCCTCTGCACTCAGTGTACAAAGTACAGGAGTTGGTTCACTTAAGCTCCTTCATGCTTCTCTGGTTTATGGCTTTTAAAAGAGAAATCCAGGGATTTTTATTTCTTTCCGGAAAGAAGGCTCTAGCCTGGCATACAGCAGCTTCCAGAACTTGTACAGATATATGAGGCAAGGAAAATATTAATCATTACTTGGGAGGCGTCGTTGAGATGTCACATTTTGTAGTTCTTAATTTTATGGCTCATTTCTGCCTTTTATGGTGTTACTTCACTGTTTATTTCTGTAAACTCTTACGTATTCTTAATGCTGCTTCTGACTTCTTCCTTAGGAGGGAAAAAAAATGTTTTCCTGACACCTTTCAGAAGGAGGATATTCAACAGAAGCTTCTCTGTTTTCTTGGTTTCTTGAACTAATTTACATTGAGGAATTCAAAGCCCATGTCAGAATTTTTAAGCATATCTTAGGGAGTAACAAGTAAAGAAATTTAATTGCTTCAAGCAACAGATTATTTCATTCACTACCAGTCTGTGTGTCCAACAGCATTTAGAAAAGATAGGAATTTTTTTTTATTGTTAAAATTAAGACTTCTACATTTGTTTCATAGTGTTTGTTCATCTCCTTTCATTAGGAGCTATTGGAACCCAAGACACTCGCACTTATATATGCGTAATATCACTCCTACCCATTACTTCACATAGTTAAAATGCTTCTTTTGACTCTTTCTCAACTCACTGCCCATCTTGCACTGCCCTCACTGCTCTTGCACATCAGCGTCCCATTTGGAAAACTATTGTAGTGGTATTCAATACAAACATCTACTCTATCAAATGTTCTAACTCAGTACAGTTTTGGAGTGCATATTATTTACAAGCATTTCTAAAACGTGGGGAGTGTATGTGTGATGAAAACAATTGGGTTTCTATATAAGGAACAGAAGCTGTCAAAACTCAGGAATGTTTGAGAGGGTTGCAGCCTGAGTGCTCCCTTGCTGGCTTTTTATAGCCTACTTCTGTATTGCTACAAAGACAGAAATGCCTGTGTGCAGCTGAACACTTTGCTTGTTTATCTTGGTGATCATTGCAGGTACCTCTTTTTCCTACTTGTGGTCCAGTTCTCTAAGATGTTCCATCTCACTGAAACTTTAAAGAATAGGACAAATAAAGAACGTGTTTCTTTTCCTGTTCCATGTGACACTTGAGTTGGTTTTTAAAATACTGTATTTGCCATCAGTAGTTCTTTTTCCCTGTTATTTGATTGTTGGGGGATTTTTTTATGATATATTTTCTTTTTCCTGAAGAACTAGCAAAGGTATTGACCATGCTGAGGGGGTATGTTGGAAGGTGGTTGGGGGTAATGAAAATGAAAGCATTCCCTTTCACCCGTACAGAGAACTGAGATTCAAGCAAGTAGTATTTATGGTCTGTATCTACTGCTCTGCTATGCTTTTATTTATTAAGAAAGCGGCCTTCTGATACGTCTGAAAATCAACCATCCAAGCTACTGATGGTTGCAGTTTGAAAATTGTTGACAGCTGAAAGGGAATCCACTTTAGAATGAGAGCATGAAAAAAAAGTTAAAAGGCAGGCGTCAAGCACACTGCTGGCAACAGACATCAAAGACCTTATTTTCAGCTGGATATTTAGATATGGAAAACAAATGTAGTAATAGTTTACTTCTGTTTATAAATCTGAACATGAGTCAACGGTGTCATGATGTTGCCTCAAGGAAAGGGGAGGGGTAAAGTGTCTGAGATGAAACTTCTAGTTTGTAGGATGATACGATTCTGCGCTGTCGGCGGTTGGTAAGGCATCAGCCAAGCAGCATGTTCACATTTTGAACGTCAAGAAAAATACAGACAACTGAAAGTCCCCATTACAGCAGCAAGAATAATCAAGATCTAGAAAACACAACCTCTGAAGGAAACAGCTCTAGCAAGGGAGAATTAAAGGAGTTATTCAAAGTATCACAAAAAACTTTTCTGAATGTGAGGTTTCTGTATATTGGCAGGAATTGCCTAGGCACTTTGAGAAACCTCTCATGTTGGAAGTTTTTACAAACAGGTCAGATATTTGCCAGAATTGATTTAGAGACAATAAATTCTGCACTGGAAGCAAGAGAAGGGAGGAAAGAGGGAACCTTTGAATGTCTGCTTTTATTTTCTGTAAATTAAGAACTGAGATTGTATAAAGCTGCGTTCATACCCATTGTTTCTCATCTGTGTGGTTTTTAGTATTTTTATTAATGAATTAAAGGACTGGGAAACAGAAGGTCAGACATAAGTAGTAACCAGGTTACATACTGATCTGTGTTAAAACTGTATTTATTTCTGTACAGACAGATATAAAAATTATATATGCAGGAGCAAAGGAATATAAGTTACAATTACAGGATAGTGGAACACTGATTTAAGAAGCACTATTTCTGAAAAGGACTTGGTCATGCACTGTGAGATTTTTGTCTGATTTACGTGGTAAAAGGCCAGATGTAATCAATGGGTATATAAAACAGGCATATACAAATCTCCTTCTCTCTTTGGGACTGATGTGACTGCAGCTGATACACAGTTTATGGCAGGTTTTCACAGTGGAAGAGGTACTGGGAGAAAAGCAGGGTTCCTAGAAGAGGGATAAACATGATAGGCCTGAAAAGAATATTGCTTGCAAACTCTGGGGGTTTGGAAAGGGCAGTTAGTTTTATTCAGCTGTAGTCTCCAAGAGTTTTCCCTTATCAAAGCAGTGAAATTAAGCTATGTAATTCTAAGGCTGAAAGAGCCTGCCAGGCCAAGTCACAGCAGAACTGGAACCGAAAGTAAACAAAATGGTAGCGGTGAGCATGAGGAAAAATATGAATTTGAGGGTAGAACTTCCTTCCCTGGAAACATTTCAATCAAGATTGATGGAGGAATTTTTTTCTCCCCTTTGGAAAAAGAAAAAAACCCATAAGCCTTAACCCCAAAGAAATAATTCATTGCAGTCCTCTGGCTTGTGCTATCAAAGAGATAAGACTTAGATGATTACATTGGCTCCTTCTGGCTTCATAATTTATTTTGCGAAGTGGTGGGGAGGTTAAATGAGAGATTAGCAGCTCTCATGGGAATGGAGGGAGTGTTTTCCCATGACTGGCATTTTGTACTCTCAAAGTGTCTTTTTCAGTCTTTGTGCCTGCTCTTTTCAGGTCTTTAATATTTCTGTCGGTTTTGATGTCACAGGAGCATCTTTTAGCTTTTTTTTTTTACTTCTCTTAGCAGGGAGTGAACTGTTCAGTTACCATCAAGGGAATTCCTCTCAACTCTTGATTTTTGGTTTTTTGTTGTTTGGTGTTTTGGGTTTTTTTACTTCAATAATTGTTTCGTTTGTTATTTTCTCTAACACCACAGTTTCTGGAGTCACATAATTACTGACATAAATTTCTTTCATTATTTAGTATAAAGAAAAGCCAGAAAATACTATACAAATGTATCCTGAAAGCTCCAAAATCTGAGGAAAAAGAGGAACCAAGCAGTTGGTGGTGTGGATATTTTTTGTGTCATATATATCAGGAATTTATTTTGGGGTAGAGGAGGCTTGGCTTCCATTTCCAGTATATGTTAACTGTTTATAGATAGAATTATGAAACTACACACTTCATGTTGAAGGATATGGTAACAACATACTACACAAAGGGAAGTAGATGATGTCAAAGAAGAAAGGTTGCTGACTTCAAAATGATCTTGCTGGCGAGCTTATTTAGCCATAAAGAGCTCACTGCAAAATTTAGTGTGTCATCTGGAATTAGTAAGCAACAGCAAAAAGTCACTGGAATAGTTGGGGGCTGTAGCACGTGGTATATGGGGAAAGCTGGAGGAAGTTAGGCTTGTTCACCCTGGAGAAGAGAAACATGGGAGGGGGAGGGATGCACAGTCTTCCACCAGCCAGAGAGGGGTTGTAGAGAAGACAAGTCAGGCTCTTCTCAGAGGTGCACAATGAAAGGGCAATGTACACGATATCCAACAGGGAAAATTCCACTTAGATGTAAGGAAAAGCTTTGTCATCACGATTGGGGTTTAAAGGGATTGCCTAGAGGTGCTGTGGAGTCTCCAGCCTTGGACACCTTCATACCTTGATGGAATGGTTAGTCTGGGATTAGATGTCATGACCTCCAGAGGTCCCTTCCAAATTAAATGGTACGACTTGTTAAGGACATTACAGATTTGTCCTGTAAGGGTAGAAATCCCATCCCATCCCTTTATTTCCTGCTTATTACTAAAAGCTAAAAACCGTAGTAGTGAAACCTTAGCTTAAAATGGACGATTTTATTCTGACATTTATCTCATTTTATGAGATGCTGTTAAGAATTGGGCAGTAAGATGAGGAAAGGAATGAACCTGTCTTTATCACCTGCAGTGCACTGGTGAAATTTCTTTTCCTTGGAAAGGAAGTTCTATGGGGTACTACAAGGAGTAGTGGTAAGGGCTATAGCCATCGAGTTTCTCTGGTTCCCTACCTTCTGAATTATAGTATGAAATTTGGAGCTGATGTTCAGATTCACTTTTTTTTCCCCTCCCCTTTCTGCTAGGAGCTGGGGATTTGTGTGGGAGGGTTTTTTTCTTCCCTCCCCCCCCCCCTTTTCTTCCTTGTATCTCTCCAAGATAGTTCTTTCTAAACTTTACTAATATTGCCAGGAGAAAATTTGCCAAGTGTGTATAATTTAACTGTTAACTTAATCGACAAGAATATGCCTTCAAAAATACTAAAATATTCTCATTTTGCAGTTTGTAAAGTTTCTTTTGTATCTAATTTGTGACTAATTGGCCACAGCATATGATAACACTCTTGAAATAAGACACCTCATTTTTTTTTCATTTAAAGGAATTTTTCTGCTTAGCTGTTGGTGTTTTCTGGACGCTTCTATTAGTGTTTGAGCCTCGTAAGGGCAGGTCTTGAGTTCATAGCTGAGGTTCACTTAACAGATGGCCTTCCTTGGCTAACTTGCTGGTTCTCCTCCCCCTCTCTTCCTTTCTCTTGAGAGAGAAGGTCTCAGTGCTCATGGCTGTTAACTTGTGAAAACTGGATCCTACTGGTTTAAGTTCTTATGATTCCAAGTTGGGAATACTCAGGCTCATCTTAGTGGTTGCCCTGATGCACACAGTTTTCTTCCTTCTCCTTGTTTTCTTCCTTCCAGGAGATTTTTCCCACCCCTCCAGGTTGCCTCTTGGGCTAGTCAAACACCCACACAGTTTTTCAAAGGCGAACAGGTACGAGCAGAAACCAACTTTGCATTTTAGGATTAGTCTTTTTTTTTTTTTTTTTTTAAGAATAAACAGCCTCTTGCCAATTGTTCATATCATCTCCCCTAAATTATCTGTGCGCTCAAACTTTCTCGCCATCAGATGTAATGTCCCTGATAGACTTGAGCAACACTGTTTCCTTCTCCGTATATGCGGTTCCAGATTTCCCTTGAACCAGAGCATAAGTTAGTTCCTTGGAAGCTCTTCTTTGCGATCCGGTGGATTGGGGCTTCAGGCAGGAAAGGAAGGAGAGGGCTTAGTGGCTCTCTGGGATAGATGCCAAATAGCTTCCTCTGAATTCTCACCTCTCCTTTTTCCCCCCATTCCTTGGGGTACAATAAATATACTGCCACTGTGCTAACTAGGGTAGAGTTTCCTTTTTGTAGCTAAAGGACCGTGATTTCTAAGCTTCATAATTTTATAATATTATTTAAATTTAGTTCCTTGCTAGATATAACCTTTTTTTTCCTCCTTTTTTCTTTTATTTTTTTCTCTTTTCTATCTTCTGCGATTTCTTTCTTCCAGTGCTGGTAATGACACTTGCCAAAAATTGCTTATAAAAGATAAAATAAAATCCCTCTCAGTGCCCAATTTCCCACAAGAGTGAATGCTGAAGTTCTGACCCGTGTCTCGTGGCTCAGCATAGGTATCCTTAAAAGGCAGGTTAGTCATACGTTCTCCTCGGGGGGTGAGTACGTGAAGTGCCGATACTGTGCTCAGGCACATTCAGGTTCAGAAACATAAAGCTGACAAGTACCACTTTAAGATGACAAACTTCTTAAATGAAACCTCAGTGTTCTGGAGGCGTTTGCAGGACGTGCTTGCTTTAGCATGCTTGAACAACTCTTCCCTGCGTCACACCTGCTTCTCACACCAACGTCCAGCTTTGCAACAAATGGCAAAAATCTGACATCTTGAACTTTCTTATTGAGCAATAAATTCCATCCTTTTTAATGAAGTATGAACTGCTGATCATGGTTTTCTTTGCTTGAAATTAAGGGTGCTTTTCTGTTTATTGTACAATATTTAAAAGCAGTGTTATTTTAGTGAGCCAACAGTCTAACCTACTGTATCCTTAACAAGCCTGAAGTGCTCTGAACTATTTAATATTAAATTGAACCATTTTACCAAAAGTGCTATCTCAAAACAAATTCAAATACAGCTTTACTCAGGAAAGCCATGGAAACCCATTTATTTTTCTGTTCTTCAGCTGGAAACAAATGTTCTGTTCTCATACCACGTGAAACTGGAATAGATTCAGGTCAGACAATACATGTTCATTCCTTGAGACTCCTTGACAGTTTTAACTACAGTCACTTCCCTCTCCAGCCCGCTCCTTTCACTTCTAACTATGAGAATGGGAATTCCTTCGTCTTTTGGAAATTACTCTTGCATTTCTGAACCTCCGTGGATAAAAATCTGTTAAAACTTTATCTAAGTGGAACACATTTAGTATATGAATTGTATTCTTGGGTGTTGCAATATGAAAACATTAACATTCACCGAAACTGGCTTTCAGTTGGGAAATTTTTTTTCTGGGTTATTGTGGGCACTTTTATACTTCTTTCTGTATTACTAAATTTATTCTGGGAAATATTAATCCATGTGAGTCATGGTAGATCGGCAATCCTTCCTTGGCTGTGATCTAACACGTCACTGATACAGCCTAAAACCTTTTCCTTAGACAAATGCAGCTATCCACTAGTCTACGGTGGATGCTAATTGGTCAAGTGCAATCAGACACTTAATGCTGTCTTCTCCAACTTTCACTGAACATCTGATTGGAAATCTGTTCAGTGTGTTTGCAGCTCTCTGTTTTCCTGGAAAGCCAAGAAATACCTATAGGGTGCATTTGTATAAACTACCAGGCGTGGAAAATATTACATAAAAGTTCTTACCAGCCCTTAGTAGGGATGTGGCATTACACCCAAAGGAGACTAAAATCAATTATTCATTTCAAAATTGTCCTTCTCTCGCCTGTGTACGACTTGAGGGTTCAAGTGGCAGTGTAAGAGTTGAGAAGGCTTTATTGTACTGCACAAAATGAGGGCTGTTCTCCAAAACCCTGTTCCCTGCTACATGGGGTCCATCTATACTGAAGGAAAAAGAATAAGTAACAACAGATTAGTTGTGCAGGGAACCACAAAATACATTGCCTATATTGAAGATTTAGACCTCCTCTCAACATTGAATTCATCTACTGCTGAAAAGGTCTCCCCTCCCCCCAGTGTTGTGTGAACCAACACCTTTTTTCTTTTATTATTTTTTTTTTTTCCCCCCTTCATAATGTCTGTTACAGAGGTTTCATGTGCTGGAGGTGGTTGGATACTTTTCTCATTAAAATTTATGTTTTGAGTAGTTGCCAGGTGAGCAAACTGGCTAAATAAAAAGAAGGAGGATTTAGCAGAGTCTGAGCCAGCCATTTACAAATGGCTCTTGGGGTCTCTAATCACTCACAAATCTAGCCATCGCTTTGATTTGAAGGGAGATCAAGGATTACGCATATTTTATAAATCTATTTTTAACTTCAGTGTCATTATATGAAAGTGAAGGATTTGGTGCTACTTTTTCACCCTTTCTTGC
Organism: Rissa tridactyla; assembly: GCF_028500815.1. Taxonomy (NCBI): domain Eukaryota; kingdom Metazoa; phylum Chordata; class Aves; order Charadriiformes; family Laridae; genus Rissa; species Rissa tridactyla. The sequence goes on from NC_071467.1 coordinate 47,905,871, forward strand.
CTCCAGCAGCAACCTGGAATGATTTACTTGGATAGACTGAAAAACATTAAATGTTTCTACTCCGTCCATACCCAGTGCAGGAAAAAATTGTCAGTGGTGTAGCCAATAATGCATTGGTACAGAAGTACAGAAAATTTGGTATCACAAAAAGGGTTTGCCTGGTAAACTTTGATAGGTATTTTCAACTTTTGTGGCACTCTGTCTTAAAACAAGTCTGAATACTTGTGCACTGATTCCCACTGAGGAGAGAGTGGCCTCCATGGAATACTGCAACTCCTTGACACATCACTCCTGACTGGCTCTTGTATCTGGTGGGGAAACATCCCTTGCTGTGGTTTGCCACCATCCTCCTAGACACCGTGGAGGAACCGTGGCCAGCAGATTGAGAGAGGTGATTCTCCCCCTCTACTCTGCTCTCATGAGACCCCACCTGGAGTACTGTGTCCAGCTCTGGAACCCTCAGCACAAGAAGGACATGGACCTGTTGAAGTGGGTCCAGAGGAGGGTCATGAAAATGATCAGAGGGCTGGAGCACCTCTGCTATGAGGACAAGCTAAGAGAGTTGGGGTTGTTCAACCTGGAGAAGAGAAGGCTCCAGGGAGACCTTAGAGCAGCCTTCCAGTACCTGAAGGGGGCCTACAGGAAAGCTGGGGAGGGGCTGTTTGCAAGGGCATGTAGCCATAGGATGAGGGGCAATGGTTTTAAACTAGAGCAGGGTAGGTTTAGATTAGACATTAGGATGAAGTTCTTTACAATGAGCGTGGTGAGACACTGGAACAGGTTGCCCAGAGAGGTGTTGGAGGCCCCATCCCTGGAGACATTCAAGGCCAGGCTGGATGAGGCTCTGAGCAATCTGATCTAGTTGAAGATGTCCCTGCTTACTGCAGGGGGGTTGGACTGGATGACCTTTAAAGGTCCCTTCCAACCCAACATATTCTATGACACAGGGCCTTCAAATGACAATGCAAGTAGCCGGAGTGAGTCTGTGTAGGAAGAATTAAGTGTTTGAATAGAAGGTGATGGACCTGCCTTCTTTTGCCTTTTTCAAACTTTGGGGAAGCCTGTTCCTGGCAGTGAGTAACTTGGCAAGAACTCTGCGAAACTCTGTCACAGAAAAGCCCTGTAGATGCACAAGCACCATCCTGTAGTTCCACAGTGCATTACACCTTGTCCTCCATTCCTCTTTTTGTCATCTGCACCAGTTGCTCAAACTATTTTGTTCTGCCAGGTAATTTTTATTCAGTCGCAAAGCAAAGTTGGTGGTGGGAAGGAGGACTCCCGTTTCTCTGAAACCTTCATAATTTGGTGCTTTTTAAATATTAAAAATAAAATCCTGAAATGATATGTAAATGTTAATGAAACTTAGCTGGGCTAAAAGCATTGAGGTTTGCCTACAACTCCCATCTGGATATCTGTCAGCACAATGTTTGTTCTTTGTATTATTCTTTCAACCTGCTGTAAACAATTCCAATGGCTTCTGGATTTCCCCTCGATATACAAATAAATCTTCAGCGCTGATCCTCCCTTTGATTCCCTGTATCAGTTCTGACGCCAAACGAAAACAAACCTCCCTTCTGTGTAATAGCTAAGCTGCGTCTCTGCTCCTGTGGGACTAGTCCTGACAGGGCAGGAAACACAGCCCAAACCCTCTCTTTACCACCAGCCTTCAGGAGCGTTTGTTGTCAAGTCAGAAGAGTGAAGAACGTCAAGGCGGAGACCTGATCCTTGAAACCTATCTCCAGTGCATCGGCTCTGGCACCCCGGGCAAGGAGAAAGAGCAGGGCGGAGGATGAATTGCAGCTTTGCCCCTTCCACTGCTTTGTGTAAAGCCTTTGAACCCTTGCCCTGAGGGGAGCCAGGGTGCCCCTGCAAGGCAGGGGGCTACTAACAATGCACCCCTTGTGCTGCCAGGCTTCTCCCAACGCGGCAGCATCTCGGATTATCCTGTAAATTGCCTGGTGAGAAGGAACCCCCTTCTGGTGTAAGAATGATTTCCTACGCTTGGTGATGGATGAAGCTGAAATAAAGCAGTTCAATTTTTAGAAAACTGTCGACCCTGAAAGGATTGAGCTATTATTTTAATTACCGTAATGAGCAAACACTACTTGGAAATCGTTAAAAGAACATATACACAGCTCTGTCTGATGTGTATTGATGAAACTTTTCTTGAACCAGAGGAATGCAGGTTGATTTTTTTCTGCTAAATTGACGGCAGCGTGGGCAAGACGTTTTGCTGTTGCTTTGTATCGCATTTCCGTCACCAGGAAATTTGCAGTCAAATACAGGCTATTAGTGTAAGTGTGGGTGAATGTTGTGAGCGAACATTCATAATGATCTCTTCATAGGGGTCTGAAATTAGTGTTGGCAGAATTAATTTTCAGCTATACCATTTTTCCTTGGGAACGCTGACCTGTTGGAACTATTGCAGGACCACGTTGAGTTCAATCTGAAGGGGTTTTGGTGGTGGTTTTTTTATTTTTATTTTTATTGAAAGGCTTCTCAGATTCACAATGAAAATAGAAAAGAAAATTGTACCATGCAGTAACTGGTGATTTAAAACTTCAGCATTTAACATAAGATCTGTATGTTCATGCATTTCCTGCCCTGCTGAATTTGAAGCAGTGACTTGAAATTTGCTTCCAAACCTTCACGGTTCCCTGACCATAAGGGTGGATAATCAGCTGCTTTGCCCCAAGGATTATATGTGGAGCAGTTCGGGTTTTTGTATATGGAGTTCTGACTGCAGCAAACAGATTGGTTTTTGTAGCAGGGATGTGAGAGGTTGGATTCAAAGCGCTAGCTCAAATGAAACAGAAGAGGGGTAGCGTGATCTGAAGTTGCTCACCAAGATGTAGGGTTGCCCAGCCCTGGTTGGTGGCACTGAGTGAGCGCGCATGCAGGCATCCCTTCTGCGGGCACCAAAGCGCTGGGAAAGCGTCTCAGAATAATTCTGCTGCAGAAAAGAAAGAAATAGCTGTAAAACTTCAGATCTGTATGAGGGGCGGAAAAGTTTAACCAAGTTTCTGAATACAGAACTATTCTGTAAAGTTTTCTTAGACAGCTTAAGATCCTTTGGAAAGAGGCTGCTGAAAAAACGGGTCGCAAATTGCTAGCGTAAGATAGAATACAGATGGAATAAATACGCAGGCTTGCATTCTTCCTTCAGAAAAGCACTTTTTATTGGTGTAACAGCTTTGTAAAACAACACTTACAGCAAGCATTTTTTGGGTTAAATCCCTACTCACATGTTTCTCCTTAGTATAGATGTCATTCATCTGATAGGAGCTGGAGCACTGTGCATTGCCCAGATCCTCATGACGGGCAGGTTTCTAAAGCTCACCCTGCTTCACGTTGCAGTGACAGTAGGTGGCAGGTGATGAAGATGGCAGATGAGCTGATTCAGCAGCAGCATTGTGTCATTTCTTTGTCTTTACGTTGCACGTGTGAAGTCCTACATGGTTTTCTCAAGCAGACAGACAAAACTAGTGAGATAGCACTACAGTGTCAGAGAAGTTTAATGAGGAATGAGACCCTAATTGTGGACATGGAGGAAGAAACTGAAGAAAATTTAGGATATTTTTTCGGGGGAAAGAAATTCTGATTATACTTGCATTGCCCTATTGCCTTCGCCTGTAAAGGAAGAGTTGTCGTATTCTAACATTTTTACTATTTAGAGGTTGAACTGTGTGATAAGGCCCAGTCAGATGACCCAACACTTGCTCATTTTCCCTCACCTCTTTCCATCAAGACTGCTTGAGTTTGGCCATGGAGATTGAATCAAATTTCATAAGAGAAACAAAAATCTCATTTTCAGACAGATGTTGCATATGAAAAGCAGAAACATATTAGAAGGTTTGGTCTGATGAGCTATGCACATGGTTTAATTTTTCAGTAGAAAGTGTAATTAAATTGTCTGGCATTCCTGGATTAGCCCATAGTGCTTCGTGCTATAATCTTGCATGAAGATCTTAAGTGTGTGGTTTTGATATTTCTGGTACATGTAAGCTGCTAATATAGTAGCTTTTCTGTTGTGAAGGATTGGCGTCTGGCTCAATTTATTGACTAATTAACCTTCTTTTTTTTGCTGATCATTAGTGTGCTATATGGTCATAGATAAGCTCATCCTCTGTTATTACTCTGGGAAGAATGCTTTTTAACTTTAATTTCTCTCAATATTAATACTAACTCTAATGCTTTTTTTAATGGTAGAAGAAAATTATTTTGAGTAGCATAGATTTCTTTACTGTACATTTCATGCATTTATTAAGAAATTTGTGTCATACTGATTCACAGCTATACTACTTCCTACAAGAGAATCAAAGATATATTTTACGTGCTTTCTTTTCCTTTCTTCAGAGGGAAGTAATTCTGAGCGAGGGAGAGGGGGAGCAGGGAGGAACTGGCACACGTGATGTTTGCCAGGCAAGAAGCGAGTAAATAAAATATAAAGAGCCATGCTAAACTTTCAGCTCTGCACGAAGATGTGTGCAGGCTTCACAGATGAGCTGCCTGACGTGGCCTTAGGCTTTCCCCTTGGAAATCCTGGAAGTGAGGCACGTTGGGTCTGCACCATGGAGGTGTAAGATCACAGCGTGTCCTGGCTTGCCTGCTTTGCACCAGCAGGGAAGCAACAGCAGCCCAGCATGTGACAGCAACCAAGGTCTCGTGCCAGGACCTGGAAGACGTCCTGCGCTGCTGAGGACGAAACCTGGTGCTGCCCTATCTGCCCTACTGCTGTCAGACGTGCTGGTTCAAGGAAGCAGATGTGTGTGATAGCGTACGTGACACTTCATTCTGCTTAGACACACCACTCGTCTTCTCTACGGTGGAAAATGAAAAATAGCCACCTTTTTATCATATTGCAGATGTTTGTCGCTTCGTCGTGTTTGGCTATCACAAGGCTCATTTAATGTGAATCAGATGGAAAGCATGCAGAGCGGTTTTCTGACTCCTGTCCAAGGAAAACCTTGGGTCAGTTGGCATACAGCTTTCTGAGAGCTGGCTCAGCTGAGTCTTGCCGGAGCTGGCAACTGAGCTGCCTGGTCAGCCATGTAGCAGGCAGGAGTGCAATGCTAGGGGATGGTGAAGAATAACCTCTAGGTAAGACATTAAGTAACTTTTAGAGGTATTTAGGCTCCCAGCCTCTTGGGCAATTCAGACTGAAGAGCAGCTGGGGAATTTTGCGTGTTGTGCTCAAAGAAAGCAGAGCGGTTGCTGGGAAGAAAGGTGAAGACCCTGGAATCGCCCACTTTGACATCCCTCAGAGAGCCCCCAGCACACAAAATGACACAGATTGTAAACCAGGTTGTATCTGGCTTGTCTTACCTGGTCCCAGTCTTTCCAGTGATTTAACTCAACATGTTTTATACTGATTTAGTTAAGCAGGCATTGAAACTGCGTGTAGATAAGCCTGTTAGCTGTGGTGCCGTATGTCCAGTCAGAGTAAGCCTTGCCTGTGGCTACTTTCAGTGAACCCAGCACGTACTGTTGGCCAAGTTTACTGGCGGTAAAGACCATCACTTGCAATGGCAGGGTTTTGGTGGGGTAGACGCTTGGTCCCCTCAAGGCAACCCAGCGTGGTAGAAGGAGGTGGCAGACTGCAGGGGTGAGAGAAGTCTTGGGGTGCTTCCTTGGAGCAGGTGACCCTTCTCCAAGTGATCTTCTGCAGCATGGTAATGGCCGTGCCCCTGTATGACTGAGGAGGCTCGGTGTGTGGGAGGCCATGTATGATGTTGCGTTTTGCTCTTGCTGGGTATGCAGTAGTGCAGTTGAGAAAGGAAGGAAAGGACTTTTTTGGGAAATTACTGCTTCAAGGTGGGCAATTCATGTCATTTCAAAGGCGGGGTTTCTTAACTGTGTCTTTGCCTTTCTGCTCCCTGTGTTCAGGAATCTCAACTGAAATAGAAATTTTCCTTAAAGGAACATTAAACTATTGGGAAACTTTTTCAGTGCTTTGTGATAACTCTAGCAAAGACTGATCTTTTGATGGTTTTTGGGTTTGAGTTGCATTTAGCTTGGGATGTTCCAGTTTTTCTGGTTTCTAACCATCATCTGTCTCTCTTTCTACGTATCTACACTAACCAGTTCTAAGTGTCTGAAACCATAATATCTTTTTCTTCTATTAATGGCATCTTCCCAACCTTAAATCTGGGTGCTAATACAAACTGTCAGTATTGATTTAGTTTCATTATTCAAGGAATAACTTTTTTTTTTTTTGGAACCAAAAATATTAAACATACTTCCCTTAATCCCAGAGGTAGATTTAAGATCACCTTGTTTTAAAGCTAAAATTTTTTCACAGAAATTTAAAGCACAAAATTTCTCTGGAGCGTTTGCAGCTGCTAATGTTAGCTTGTGTACTTAGAAATCAGTATGTAATAACATATCTCATGATAATCTAGCAGCTGGGGAAGTCCACGTGCATTCAAAGACAAATAGGCGGCCAGCCACTCTGATAATTACCACTTCACAGCCCTTTCTGTGAAAGGCTACAAAATGGAATTGGTGCAAAAACGGCCTTCAACCGGAGATGCCCCAAACCGATACTAGCAAGAAGGTTTCACTAGAAACACATATGGGATAAAATATTCAATAGCATTTCAGAAAGCATTAATAAGGCATAGTGCAACTCTTTAGATCACGAATTATCCTTTACCTCGAGAGAACAAAATCCCCTAAGTGGTCTTCTAGAAACACTTTGGAAATTAAACCACCCCATGTGTAGTCTGTAGCATTTCTTTTCTGTCGAGCTGTTTTAGGCTAGGTGGCCCCCACTAGCTGGTTTTGTTTGTCTCTCACCAACCTGGCAGACATCTTTTGAGAGGGAAAAATTGGCCGGGCATTCTTCTTCTTTATACCTTTTGGATCCAGCTGTGATCATTTGAACTGCCAGAGAGGGGTTTAGATGGTACCCACCTTATTTAAGGTAATGAAACAAAATGTGTGTGAAGGAATATGTTCAAGAGAGCTGAGGCAGATGCGTATCTTGCTTAGGTATGAATTTTAGATTTATCGTCTTTGTTGCCTTTTAGAGTAGCAATGAAAACTAAATGAAGTGGCAGTGCTGAAGCAGTGTGCTCTTACCTACCATCTCTATTCACCCACCTTTTCAGCTTGGCTCCTCTATTCCTTTTTTTTTCCCCCTTTTTTTTTGTGAGACACTTTAGCACATGTTGAGAACATACGCCAAAATGCTTATTCTTAAAAGCTGCCTTCATTCATCTTGAGCTGTTATTGAGAGCTTTGTCTGCTTCGTAGATAAGTTGCACAATGCTGAATCAATGTCCTCTTGTACTGGAAACCAGACAAACGATTCTGACAGAAACTCTGTTGCATTCCTACAGAGCGAGTGAAGAGATGGCTTACCTCAGGCAGAATACGGGGATCAAAACACCTTCTGCTTCTCAACTGAGGCGGTGATATAAATGTGGCTGCTGATCCTAAACGACAAAAATTAGAAATGTTTGCTTGCTGCAAGCTACTTTGCATGCTTGATAGATATTCCAGTGTTATGGATGACAATTTTTGGAGCATAAGCTACTACATGTATTTCATTAAGATGATTTTCAGGTCGTGTATTTTTTTGGCTCTACGCTTCTTTTAAATCCTCTTTAATATAGTTTTAGCTGTAGCGTAAATGTACTGAACACTCTCCTTGACAGGAGACTTTAGCTTTATAAACCAGATCTGTTGTGTAATTAAAGGAGTTTCTTTGGAAATTGGCTTCATTTCAGTTTTAAATATGTTGTCTAATTTGTTCCGGAAGTAAAGTGAACTTGTTTTTCAGAACTTGTTCATAATTGCTGGTGGTCAGAGCTATAACAAATAGAATTCCTTCCTAATTTAAGCACTTTGTAAATACGTAAACTGAGCTACAGTCTGCACCGGGCATTGACGATACAAAGTGATAGTATCTTTCCTAAGAAAATTGTCTTTTTAAGCACGTAGAAGAACGACCACCAACTCCTTTCTGTTGCTCATACCCAAATGTTGGGAATTATTTGAGCAACAGGTTCTCCAGTAATTTGAGTGCAATACTTCAGTAGATTTGAGAGAGAGAGAAGAGGAGGAAAAAGATACAGAGACACTGTTAGAGGTTGTAAACCACATGTATATTCAGCAAGTAGATGAGATATGAGCTTTGAAACAATAAGCCGCTCTATAATGCACAGACAGTCTTTCAGGCTACCAAGCCCAAGCTCTGAAGTCTCTCTACACATTGATAAAAATGTCTGACTCTGAATGAAATACGTTTATTCTGTCTCATGTAAAGCCCTGTAAGCTACTAAGAAGTGACTGAGCTGCTGACTCAGTCATTGTTCCTGGTTTTTACAACTCCTCCCATTCAGTTAATTAAAAAACCTGTTCCTGAACAGGAAACAAAAGCACTTTTTATACAGAATTGATCTATGTACATTTTCAAGATTTCTGCTCCGTGAATGCGCTTTTTCTTTAGCTTTGTTTACTGCAGCCCAAGTGCCTGCCAGAGGCAGGACTGTGGACATGACTGTCCTTCTTGGGTGGAATATTTCACGACACACCGTCCTACACTCGTGCCAGGGGCCTGTTGAGCATGGGACGGGGTCAGAACCTGAAAGGCACAAAAGGCCGCTCAGCGAGCATGAAAGCAATGAATGGCCCTAAAGTCAGGCCATGGAAATGGGGATACTCACGTGGGAGTAGCAGGAGGAAAAAGATCTGTCAGCAAAAGAGCAGAAAGCAGAAAGGGTGGTGGGTTTGCAATCAAAGAAAGTGTCTTTGCACTGTGGCAGAAACGCTAAGAGCTTGAGTTTTGGCGAGTGTTGACTTCGAAGATTTTGCAAAATAAATAAGTAAAAGCTGTTACTCAGTCAGGCAAAGTTAACGATTAAGCTCAGCAGTTGCTGCTGTTATTTTAGCAAAAGCTTCGACTTGCCAAGAAATAGAACGTGTATGAGTCGTTTGGAAAAAACACTTCCATTAAGTCAAGTTTATTTTTTAAGAGATGGCTACCAAATCCAAAAAGTTGTGTCTGGTCTAGATCCACAAGTCGCTCATGGTTAGAATCTCTGCAATCCAAGTTATGGCCAAAAATATGCATCTGCACATCTTAACTTCCTCCCTGTAATTGCAACTCTCTCCAATTTTTTAATCAACAAAATGAAGTAATACAATTCAGTGAAGGCCTGATACAGAGATTGGGACCTGGTGGTTTCTAAATTGCAAAAAGTTTGCTTTCTTCAATGCAAACAAATTTTTGTCCCCTAAAATGATTAACTCTCTTTCCAAACTCAGTTGTTCATCTGAGAAAGAAGCCTCTTTCATCTTTCAGTTTAAGGTTTCTCTGTTGCCACTGGTGGATGAGTTTTCTTTTTTGTGTGCTGTTTTTTATCTTAACTTTAAATAAATATCATTTACTTGGTAATCACTGGTAATGAGGAGATAAATTAAACTGTTCCCTGTAAGTACAGTCTGTGTTTAAAATACTTTAACTTTCCATCAGTGCCAAATTCTTCTTTACCTTTTTGAACAAATTTAGATACCAAAAGTAGAATAATTTTGTTCAACTGCAGCTGCACTGGTTTCCGGTTCTGAAATATTGCTGCCCTTAGAAGATATTCCAGTCTCTTTCATTGACTCTTCGGTTGCATAAGAAACTAAAGTTCACTCTTTAGCAACCAAAATGGGGAGAGTGAAAGGGAAGAAAGGTTTCTTCCAGTGTGGATTTCCCCTAAGGAGGTGCTCTCTGAAGCGGGAGAAGAATGGAGTTGGGTTTCTGTACTCATTCAGATTATAAATTACAAGTGCACCGTTCCTGGTGGGGGCATCAGCCCAAACGGAACAAATTTATGCTACTGTGTTTTCCTCACAGTAATGACTACAAATAAAAAAATGGTATTTTGCTCCTTCTGCATTACAGACTAAATCTGATGTTCTCACACATTCATAATTTCTACTGAAATTAGCGTTAATAAATTGGCGGAATCTATGGCGTAAAGACAGAAATTTTTGATTCAGCTGTGCTATAAAATCCCAGCACGCTTGGCTAACCTTTAACAGGTATTCTAACATGGCCTGTTTGAACCTGCTTGAACTAGTAATATTAATTTCAAACGTTAACTGGGAGTTTATTCTGTTACTCTCATCTCAACTTTCTTCTGTGCTTTAATTAAATGTTAATCTATTGTAGACATCCCTGTTCTCTTGATGAATGTCTTGGGATGAATGTACACTGATGATTTGGGAGGAGATCACCTAGTTAAGAATAGGTCCAAAGGCAGATTAAGCCTGTGCTGCCTCTTAATTTTAAATGTATGTAATCTCTTTCTCTAAAACGGGAAAATCTGCTTGGGCAGAACAATGTAAGATGCTGTTAAGGTACTTGCACTTAAGTGCAAGTTTTGATCTCCAACTTGCCTTGGCTTATCCAGACTGGGATTATCCACTCCTTAGGGACAGATTTTTAGCCCTGAATCAGTGTTAATGTATAAGTGAAAGCCATGTATTTGCTTAGTAAGACAAGTGATTCAAAGTGCAGTAAGAACTGTAACCATGTACATTTTCACCTTTGTTTCTACATCATTTTCTTTTCCGGTTGTTCATAGAGAGGACGACAGGTTTTGGTAGAGGTTTCTGTTAAGCAAGGGATAAACTGGCTTCACCTTTTATCAAATCATCCTCTCTTCCAGCAGACATTCTCATAAGGATCCTGGATGCCACTCTAGTTGGTTGGAGCCATAAGCTTTTAGTGACACTTGTCATTTTCGTAACTGAGGTCTAAGTGGGCCTTCACTCTGGTACCAAGGGAGCAGTGTCAGTAGTCACATAAGAAAAGCTTTTGTCATCAGGCAGCTGCTGTTAAGCGTAGTCATCGTCTTCACAACACTGTGTCATGCAAGCTCTGGGTTGGTTTAGTTGGGCTTTCTGCAACTTTTCTCTCTTTCTCTTGATGGCTTTTTGTGCTGCGACCTGGATGAGCTCTGTTATTCACCCGGAGAGCATGCCATCTTACTGTTCAATAGGAAACTAGCAACAACGTTTTGTTAATAGTAATTAAGAAAGTCAGACAGAGCAGTAGTCATCAGACTCCTCTGTGTGGTCACTTAAGCGTGTGAACTAACACGCTGCCTGTGGAATATTCTTGGTGTCTGTTGTCAGCACATGGGAAAGGAATAGAATGATGTTAATTACAAGTTAGATCAATGATAACTGAGTGAGTAAGTTAACTCTAGTTAACTTACAGTCCAGACACTCAAACATGTGACCCTGTAAAATGGAACATTTCATTGTGGTAATCTCTTATTTGTGATGATAATAACACATGAAACAAAGGTTAGAGGTTCGGCTTGTTTTCCCTGTCTGTCTTTTTACATCATCTGTAACCTAAAATTCCCTCTCATGCGATATCTGTGAGTTAAATCTGCTTTAAGCTATCATCAGTCACCATTTGAACTGATTTTCCTTTGTTAAGCTGCCAACAGAATCAAATTTTTTTTTTTTTTTGTTATGGTACTTAAAAGTCATAAAAGTAAGATAAGAGAAACGAGAAAACTAGGCTGTGCCATCCTCTTTGCTTTGCCAGCCAGGATTAGAGGTTTTGATTAGCCAGCATTGCGTTGCTGTGTGGGAAACGTGGTTGGATTCCCTGCCTTGATCTCTCCAACGGTGGGTTTGGGTACGCGCAGGCGATGTGTCAGCGTGCTGATGCTCTGCTTCGACACGTCTCGCCAGGTTGTGATGCCTGACTCATTCGCTCTGGGTTGAATGGGTATTTGTACCACAGAGAGGAATAAAAGCGTTTAAGGCCTCAAAATCTTCATAATACTTCCGAGAAGTTGAACTATTCATTCTGAAGGGCTCCTTCCCCATGAAATGTTGCACAATCTCTACTGACTGAATGTGCCTTTGTGTCCTGCCCTCTGCTTTGCAGTGCCATAAGTTTAGCTCCAGTACACTTGATGAATTCTAATTGCATTATGTTTACTTAGATATGTCTCTAGTTCATGTTTCATCTGGTTTTTTAAGGCATTCCCAAAACTCCCAGAAGATTGTGTGTAGGTGGGGACACGGGAGGTCATCTTCTTCACCCCTCTTCCTCCTCTCAAAAAAAAGTACTGACAGGCAGTTCTTAAAAAGCAAAGGCAGTATTTCAAAGTCTGTTTAATAGCTATTTCATGGTGATGATAATATAAGAATCAATCGTAGTTTTTCTAGTTTGTGGCCGAGTCATTTTCCTTTGGAAGCTGTGTACCTAAGACTCTCATGTATTTTCCTGGTGTATTTTCCACCCTTTCATAGTCTTCTGTATGGTTTCAGCAGGCTACAATATGAAAATAAACAAACAATTCTTAAAACTCGGAAAAGCTTCCTTCCTTCTCTGCCTTCCCAAACCATTTATTTTTTTTTATATAGCTCACAGAAGCTCTCGGCGTGGCAGATAAGGGTGAACCTGTACCTTTGGGTCATCTTGCTCTTTCTTTGGCTGAGGGGATGAACTTACCATAGGATTGCATCCATGTTAGTTTGCTGCCAGGTCCCACCCTGAGGTAGAGTCAGTAGCTCCTTCAATGGGGAACCCCGAGGTGACAGAGCAGATTATTAGCTTTCCTGTCCCCTCCTTGGGCAGTAGGGCTGTGAGCCTGTCTGCACTAATTCAGTTGCGGACTACTGTCTGCTCTCGCTGTTGAAAACCGTTCTGTAATTCCATTCATACGTGCAGTTTCTCTCTGCGATGAGTCTTTTCCCCCTGCACTGTCCCTTCTGCAGTGGTGACCCGGCAGCTCAGAGGACCTGAGACTGTGGGCACTCTTCTCTCCTCTGGAGAACTCTGAACTAGGTTTCGAGCCAGCTGGAAGGTGACAAAAGTGAAGCAAGGCATTCATTTCCCACTCATCATTAGTTCAGCACGTCTGTCAAACATTTTCACATTTACTTGGTGCTAGGTCCCCGAAAGAGCTGCAATATTAACTTTTTACACCTTGATTCCAGTTAGTCACGTAATAGATGTATCAAAGATGTGATAGATTCTTTTTTGTTCCTCCTTTTTTCAGGTCTAGCCAGCTACAACCACTGCCATGGCAACACCTCTTCCAACAGCAAAATGCCACATGTAGGTTCTATGTAAAGACGTATTGGTGAATGTCGATTTAAATAAAAAAATGTTTTTTTAAAAAGATTACATGTAGGCTGGAGTGTTAGGATTATGTGTTAATCTGTTATTTTAGAGTCTTTGGTTTGCCTTGTTTAAGGATTAGGTAGGGACGAAATAGCTCTACCATATGATCCAGCTGATGGGGTGACAAGTGAGACCATAAACTGAGATTTCCTTCCATCATCCCCCACTGAGACAAATTTACTTCTGCATCAGGCATTGAGGGCAGTTGTGTACGCTGTCAGCTGAAGATTATACAGGTCCATCTAAGAACCGGGCGTGCTGAAGTGTGCTTTCCAATTCATGCAACTGCATTCTCCCTGATATCTAGCAAGCCACCTCTATGTGCCCTTTGTTATTATGTCTTATTTATGCTTTAGGTTTACGCTCTTCAATTCTGCCCAGTTATATCAAGAATCATTGTTTTGGGGGAGGAAAACAAAGTTATTTCCTATCAGATGGCTGCACAGGAATGCAGCAAAATGTAGACAAAAATTATCTTTTTCCAAAATTATTGTATTCTGGCAGGTAGAGAGCCTTTTCTTTTTGAGTTAGCTCTGCTGTTCTTTGAAATACTTAAAAGCAGTCAGCAGTCAACAAATAATATGAAACACAAACCTCTGCAGTACTCTTGCTACCCTGCTGTGCCGTCTGCGCATTCTTGACAAGCGCTGGGCTTTGCACAGTCTCACATAGAGAGATGTGAGACTTACTAAATAATCAAAGCTGCTGAAAGACAATACAACTCCTGCCTCCTTGGAGAAACATTTACCAGCAAACGCAGTTGAGCCGATGTTTTGGTGACCTTCCGTGTTTCCTACCGATGGCATGCAGTTACTTTTCTTTTCTTTTTTTTTTAACATAATTTCTTTTTTCAGATTTTCTTTTTGGTATGTCAGCATATACATGCTCTCACCCTTTTATATCCATGAAAAGTTGGCTGCTTGTTCAGTCTGTGTACCCTTGCCATAGATAAGGGCTCCCTCGGTCTAGGCACAATACAGACAAAAAAAAATGAGTGTTTCTGTCTTGGAAACGTTCCGAACACTTGGAAATGGCTGGACTAATTGGAGCTGAGCGGCAAGTTGCTGTGAAAAGCAGGGGATTTTATATTACAGAAATAACGTGTATGAGGTGGATTAGAGTTGCGAACGTGTGTAAGCCTGCAAGAACCAAAGCGGTGGAAGCAGCAGAAGCAACCTGAAGGCTGGGACGGAAAAGGCTGGTTAATGACCCTGCTCAAGATGTTGCAGGGCCAGCTTCTGGCAAGAAGGAAGATGGACTGATCTTCCTGCTCCTACTGGGTTTTAATAAATGCCTCCATAAACTGGAGGATAAACCCTGGTTTAGGTCTTTCCCCGCCTTTCTATCCTTCTGCGCTCATTTCCAGCAGTAGTGGATTTACTGTCTTTGCTGTAAGTACCTTCGCAGGGAAATAAGAATTCATAATCTGCAGAGATAATATATATTAGAATGAAACTGTTCCAATACTGTGCCTGCCAGAGGCCAGGCTGAAAGATAAAGAGATATAAAGCTTGCAGTAGTCGTTCATTACACCCTTGCATTTGGCTGGGAAGGAGTAACCACACCTGCTCGGTGGACCGTGTAGGTGTTACAAATCTTTGATCTTTCTGAACCTGCATTGATTTACTAGAGAAACTTTCCATTATTCTTTTCGTGCTAGTAAGAGGGAAATGGGGGTAATTCTATAAAAGTATAGTTTTAGCTTTATATTTTCTTTACTTTTTTTTTTGGTTAAATTCCTAATTAACACAGAGTCAAATTGCCTTGTGATTGTTTAAGGTTACTGGCAGTTTTGTAAAGTCTCCCGATGAAATCGTGCCTCTTGCAAAGTGTAATAAAATTCCACTTTAACTTGCAGTCAAGCCAGACTTATGTCCGTTTAACTCGTATTTCAGCCATGCTGTCTCTTTTATGGCAGCTTGAGTAGAGACCAGGGAGAAACATAATAAGAAATTGTCTCCTTCCTCCTTGTTAGTTAGTTACTTGACATCTGGCTCGAATGTGGATTGCAGGCCCCTCTTCAGCCCTTGTTGCTCTCCTTCCAATAAAAAAGTCTGCCTTTTTCAATGAGGAAATAAATTTAGAAAAACTGTCTATAGAAAACCTCAAGTTATAAACCATCTTTTCCAAAGAAGAGGCGTTTTAACTAACATCCAGCCCTGACAGCTTCCATGCACGGCATACTTCTTGATTTCGTAACAGGGGGAGATTAATGCTGCCCTTCTATTACATGCTTTGGGATCTGTGTGTACTCCTCTGTAGTCAACCTCCTCGTGAACTGCTGCTTATTAGCAGTGGAGGCACAGACGGCTTTGTGTTTGCGCGGCTCAGCTGAAGGAAGGGGAGGATGGCACAGATAGCGACGTAGATGGTTCTGAGCATCTCTTTGTACCGAAGCAACTCCAGCTGATTTTTCTTTTTTTTTTTTTTTTTTTTTTTTCAGAAGCACGTGTAAGCCTGCAATAGGTATCAGACCCTGCTCCCAGTTGCAGAGAGCCTAAAGCGTTTGTTCTGTGCTGAGGCATTTGGGAAGTTTGGGTTGCAGTGGATAACTAGCCCTTTCCTGACGCCAGACTATCTATTGTTAAATACATGACAGTCATAGTAAAATAATATTATGATTCCAAACACAGTAACGAGAGAACCTAGAATTAAAGACCACCATCTCATTCAAAGTGCTGGATGAGTATTTTTCATATAATGTATTATTATGCAATATGTTGTTTTCCTTCCTTGTTCATGTGAATTCATGCCTTGTTACTGTGCCCAACTCAATTCCTGCTCTGAAGTGAGCATTCTCAGTTTGTTTCTGAACTAGCAAAATTTTATCACTTAGTATCTCACAGTTTCAAAAAAACTATGTAGCTTCCGTGCAGTATTGTATTGAACCCTGTGCTGTACATAAGGGGGGATTGTTAAATCAGGAGTAACCTCACTGGATTTTGGATTTGGATCTGTCTGAGGTTGCTGTGATTTGGGGGTATTTTCTTCAGGGAACAAATCAGACCCTTGGATCCCAAATCGGGCAATTAATTAGGGTTGCATCCAGGTGTCTCTGTCAGTTGTCGAAGAGGACAGCAATGCTTCCTGAGGAGGAATTCAGAAGTAAGTAGGAGAGAGCAGCAACAGCTTCAGATCAGCCCATGGAGAACGAACACTGTGTGATGACTTCTGTAAAATTTAAGAACATCTTGCCCTTAGTGACTCTCTGTGAAATACAGTCATTGGCTCTGCTCTAGAGTCGCAGTGTTTCTGTGCTATCAGGTGCTCCTTGGTGTAACTCACAGTCCCTGCTGCTGCCTAGTGTCCTGGCATGTCCTGACCCCATGTGGAATGAGGTCTGACTTCACTCAGTTCCCCCACACACCTGAATTTCCTTTGCAGGGAAGCGGGATGCCTGCAGGGAGAAGGACCTGCAGAGCTGGGGAACGCATCTTCCTCATGGTGTCTGACAGGGAAATCCTGATACCAGGACTTAAATGATCTATATGGCAGACTGGGAATTAAAAAGCACAGTTCTCTCTTCATGTCTCCCTGGCTGCACCTCGGGCTTCAGTCACAACATGCTTTCCAGCTTTGGCTAACTGAGCCAAAGCTTGTTCTCCCTGCTTCTTGTTCCCTGCTTATTGTCCAGATTCCCTGAGCCCAGAGGTGCCAGCTGCCTGCCCCTTCTATTGCTTTGCACCGAAAGGGGCTCAGAGCAGACGGGTTGAGGAATTCAGCTTCAGGACGCTGGCACGTTTCTATTGAGTACTTGACGTGTTTTTCCAAATGCTGAAGAAGAGGTTGCCAGAGTTTTTCGAGATAGAGAGTATGTCTCCAATGAAAGTTTTAGAGAACCTTCAGTAAGCAATTAAACAAATATACAGGGAAGAAAACTTCTGGAGCTACAAAGCCCAAAGATACTTTCCCCTGCTCTGGGCATCCTTGAGCCATGAGTTCCTCCTAGAGGAGCGGAGGAGACTCTGGGGGGTATTGCTAATTGTGCTTAAAGTCCTCCTTACACAGCTGTTGTGGAGGCTCCTGTGCCTCCTGTCTAATCCTGCACGAGGCAGATCTTTGGTGTGACCTGGAGAAGCCATTCCTGTAGTCAACTACATTGCTGTAATTTACTACACAAATGGCTTCTCCAGGTCAGACCAAAGGTCCTGCTGCTTCTACCCCAGTGTTGGTTGGTCTTTGAAGCACTTGAATTGCCTTGGCTGAACTTCAAATAGTAGTGTGTCCTAAAGCAGACAGTAAATTAGGAAAACTCCAAGGCAACTGATTTTTGAAGTGTGGTGAAGTTTATTGAACAGTTGCAAAATACAGTCTCATGGTGGACAGCATCAGCATCTTTAGTTACCTTGCTGATAATACTTCAAAGTTACTGTGGTCATTTTAGAAAGACAGAACGTATGGAAGGCAATAAAAGGAAGCCTTCTGACTTGTAAGTTGATATTTAGGCTTACAACCACTCGAGCATACCGACTAAAAAGTGTGTGCCTCCATCAGCGGGATGCTGTGGTTGGGTGGAGGAGCTCAGCCTCTTGGTCTCGCGCTTCTCTTGGTGTGCATGTGCGTGTACACGTGTGTGCGCACACCTGGCAGGATGGTGGGATGGGTGGTTCTCACGGGGTGTCAGGACTTGCTGAGCTTGCGTTCGTTTCCTCCTCTGCTGCGAGGTGGGCTGAAATCATTCAGTGTGGGTGAATTCTCCTGAACGTGTCACAAAAGTCTCAAGTCTGATGGGATGTAGAGGGGCAGCGGGGCGTTGTGCGCAAAAATGCTGAAGGAATGAGAAAATATTTCTGTAGGTGGCTGACATCCTGATGTACTGGATGAATTTCAATGAAGTTGAGCACAGTTTGGGAACAATAATCCAGTGGCTGCATGCATTGCTAATGTTAAAATATGACTTACAGGAGATGCACTGACCATTGATTTTATGCAGCCTTTTACTCGTTTTCTTGAGTTGTTTCTTACATCGAGTCTTGCTGTGCTATTCTCTTGCTGAGACCAGCCTTTAACTTAGTAGTTAAAGTTTCTAAATTTGGGAAGATCACTGATTTTAAGTCTTAGTCATACCAACAGCAAATACGTCCACCTAAGCTTTTGTTATCGCTGTATTTATAAAAGAAAGCTTTTAAACTTTGTGTTTGTAGCGCACAGAGGTGATTGACTTCCCTGGCAGGTTTGCCCGGGACTTAGTTCTTCCCTTTTACAAGATGTAGAAAATAGCCAAGGTTTTCATGCTGGGGGGAGGTAAAATCAGCAAGAAACACTTCTTTCTAATGCTCTTCTAGAGGCGACCACCTTCAAAAGGGTTTTAAATGTGTATGGTTTAATTTCTTATGTTAGCTAAAGTTCTCAAAGGGCTTAGTTTATGATTAAGGAAAGTTAGGTGCTCTTCCACTCTTAGGGAAGGCTGGGGGGAAAAGGGCTTTAGCCCGGCATTTTTTAATAGCTGTTTGATGATGCTAAAAACAGAAACAAAACCCTTATGTTTATTGTTTTGGGGTTTTGTAGTAATGGCTGTGTTTTCTTTCTGTAAAGCTTTTGATATTAAGGGCCAAAAAATGCTATCTGTACAGATACTGTTACACCAAATTAAGTACACAAACACACATGCCTCCAGAGTTATTTACTATTTCTAGAGAGCATGTGATAAAAGGATCTTTTTTAATTTAACTTCAGCTCCCACACGTTCTTTTTTTTCCGACCTGGTGAGTCTGGGTGTCTCTCACAGCAGGTTCAGGAGACTCTCTGCAATCTTTCGTCTTCTTGTTTGGCTGCTAATAACCGGAAAAATTGACCAAGCGAAATGGTGAAGAAGTTGAGCCAGCAGTTGCCACAGTGACAGTTGTCCAATATAAATATCTTACAACTCTTCTGTTTATCATCTGTTTTCAGGGCAGTTTAAGCTGCTGGAACAAGACCGAGATATTAAGGAGCCAGTGCAGTATTTTAACAGTGTGGAGGAGGTGGCTAAAGCATTTCCTGAACGAGTTTACGTCATGGAGGAAATAACATTCAACGTTAAGGTAGTCCCTGAATAAATATTTATCCCTGTCTAAATGATTAACTGTTACAACCTTTATATACACGGCAAGTGAGCAACGGCACTGTGTGGGAAGTGTGATTTTTGAGACAAATGAGCCTTTAGTCTTCTGCATTCAATGATGGTGCTCTTCGGGATTGTTTTTGCAGTCTTAAATCAACGTGTCCTTCAAGGGCTCTCCTGTCCTATGGCACTTTGGGGAGCAGTCCTGATGATCCATCCAATAATTCATCTAATTAGGATGCTTCTGCCAGATTTTAAACAAATGTTGTTTGTTGCCCCCTTTCCCCTCCCCCTCCATCAGTCTGAATTTTATTCTCTGCTAAGCAGCAGCTGCTCAAATCCCTGTCCAGAAAGACTTATTCTCAGAGAGCACGCAGGGTGAAATGATGGGCTTGCTTGTCTCAAAATTACTGCAGCTAAATAGCATTGTGAATAAAACAAAAAAAAAAAAAGAAAACCAGAACAAAAGACACACTTGTTCTCTGCGTGTGTGTGTTCGTGTGTGTGTGCACGCCTCTTGGGCTCATCAGAGGGTCAGCGATCCCATGAGTGTAAGAGGGCTTGCTGTCACCAAACACACTGCAGGGCAGTGGCATGACACAGTGAAGACAGAACTTGTTCTTCGTTGTCCTACCTATATGTCCTACCTATGTGTGTGACACTACACAAGGTAGGTCAGCTCTGCCAACAGAGCAGAGTGGTCTTTGGGTTCACCTGGGTTGCAACCACTCTGGTTGCTGGACTGGTTCCAGAGCATCCTAGAGCTTGGGATGCAATGGCGCAGATCCACGTCATGTACCCTACAGGGGAAACTGGTTGATCCTGCTGGTGCAAAACCAATATAGAGTTTCCTGGTGCCATGTGTAGTGACATGGGGTTTTTATAACAGCCTTTTAATGGCTTATTTCTCTTTCTCGCACTGCTAGAGTTGAGGGTCACCAGCTAGTCTGCAATTTTTATAGGTGTGAGGCAAGATTGCTGAAGACTGCTGTAAGTGCCAGAGCTCATCAGTTAATTCATTTAGCAACACAGACTCATGCCTTTCAAGACAGTAGGTTATTTCCATTTCTGCTCTCCGTTAACCTAAACCCATAAAACAGAGCCTTTCATGAATGAAGGCTACATGAGAAAGTTGGAACAGTTTTGTATGTTTAGAATGTAGTTGGGCAAATCAAGACAACAAGAAAATTCCATTTCTACCAGGGAATATCAGTATTCCCTTGGCACTGCTAGCCTTATCCAGTGCTGTGCTGTTATTTTTCAGTTGATCAATGACCAAATCAGGAAAGTGGCACAGGAAAATGTGCAGCTTTGATTTTATAGGGAGAAAAATATTTGTCTGCAGGCTTGTTTAAATGTAAAATGTTGTGTCTTGAGTTTAATATGAATGTTCGTGAAACTCTTTGTCATATTTAGCAAACTAAGAATTAAGCAGAGATTACTGTTAGATATCAAATTGATTTAAAAAAGATATTATAGTATACTCCTTAATGTAAATAACAGTAATAATAATCCAGGTTTAACCTAGTTACACAGTTATCTTGGCAGCATTTCTCTTGGCAGTTTTTCCAGTTTCATAGAAGTCTGTTCCAAGGTTATCATCTTCCAAAAAATAAATGAACTTAACAGGATTTATTAAAGTGTTTAATAACCCTTTACATGCAAGAGAATTATGTATGCTAAAATTTTAATACATGGGAGATCCTGTCAAACTGATTAGAGCAAAGGGAGGAAAACTAAGTATGGTTGATTTCTGTCCAATGTGGTGTGCCCCTTTAAATTCAGAAGGTAGCTAATCCGATATAAAAAGAAAAAAAATGCCCACAATATCTGATGAAGCATTTAAGATGAGGAGGAACTGTGGGAATTCTTTCTCGTCTCAAACACTCAGGTCTTTCATGGCTAATTTTTGGAGAAAGAGGCTGTAGAGTTACACCAGACGGTCACTGCGTGGTTTTGTCTGTGCTTATTAAGGTCTGCCTGCGTGTGCGGATATGCCACGGTTATGGTTCGACTTGGTGCGAACCTTCCTCCTCCGTGTAAATCCTTTTGCTGCTGTGACAGAATTTTACAGCTAGTGCTGCTGTTCAGAGAACTGCCTTCGGGCTGTGACGGGCCATGGGATCTTCTCCAAAGAGGGGGGGGATTTACTTTATTTTTACTTTGTGTAAGGTGGGCTGTTAACACGTGCCATCAAGCAGAGCTGGGAGTGGAAGGTGGAGTCACTTTTCACAGAGTAGCAAATAAAAATTTTAGATTAATCCAAATTTTCATAATGGCTAAAACTGCTTCTGGTAATTTCTTTGGACATACGTGTGTGTCAGTACTGCGCTTGTGTACCCAGTCAATTGCCTCAGGTACCTCAGGTGGCCAGCAGCATTTACAGGCACAGCAATTTAGAAACTTCTGGAGATAAGCTATTTCACTCAGTAAAAAGGTATTTAATCTGTTCCTAACTGAAAACTAGAGGCGTTCTGTCTTTTCCTCACTGACCAAATAGGTGATAACCTTTTTTTGGTATTAATATTCAGCACACAATTGCAGAGAATTTTGCTTAGGTAACAGCATTACACTACAAAAATGAGGGTTTTTTTGATTCTCTATGCTAGGAAGAAAAATATTAAGGAAGTGGAGCTACCCCAGGGCCTAGCTTTTTGTTGGTTTTTTTTTGCTGAACCAAGAGCAGTAGGTTTCTGCAGTCGGATGCTCTGGTCCCATACAGATGACAGTCTGCACAAATACCCAGGAAGCTATTTGCATTAAGACTCAGAAACAAAACCAGGAACAGAAACCCCACAAAAAGTTCCCTTAAAAAACAACAATTTTATCTGAAAGATTGAGCATTGGACGAGCCATGAATTCCTGCACTCTAAAAAACAGCCCACTTAATGTTGCACAACCCTTCAGATCTTCCGGGATGTCATTTTTGTCGTGAAGATATCACTCTGTCGCCCTGGAGAGGCTGTGAAGCTGTTTGCCAAGCCTTTCCAGGGTGGAAAGGTGGGTTAGTTAATTAGCCCTATAAGGATTCTTTTCTTTCTTATCAAAGACATTGTTTGGCTGGTGTGAGCTTTTGATACCTGATTTATTTTTTTTTTTATTTAACATAATCCTCTGTTCACAGTGGTTTAACTCTGTTGGCCCATACAGCGTGCATTTTGGCAGAAATAAATCTATTGTGAAAACTTTTCTCTTTTCTCCCTTCCCTTCCCCTTCCCCTTCCCCTTCCCCTTCCCCTTCCCACAAATGTTAGTGCAGTACAGTGGAGCAAAATTGATCTCCTGATTTCCTTGCAGTTCTGCTTGCAGTTCTGTTGGCTCTGGTAAACTTTCCGTGAGTTTCCAAAACGCACATATGTGGAAGGTTTTAACCAACACTGGCATTTTTATACGTTGCAATAGCGACTTTCTTTAAATCAGTTCGTGTGTAGATTTTAGCTCCAAACTTGCAGGCAATTCATAGTACTTCACCTTGAGAATTAGTGCTTTAAGTCCTCTCGTTGCCTCGTGCCTTGATGCCGGCCTTATAAGGCTGCAAGCCTCAGCTCCAAGAAGGTTTTTCTTCTTCTCTTCCCCATCTCTCCCCATTACACACAGGCTGTGGCACGTTGGTGTCTTGCCTTGGCAGCACCATGCTGTGGCTGCCCCTTTCCTCCAGCATCTGGTGCACAGCTCAAGCGAGAGAGAAGCTTAGACCTGCTGCTTCGTGCCTACATCCATGTGCCTGCTGGAATGTTTCTGCTCCGAAAGGAGCCAGGATAGCGAGCGCCATTGCCTCTCAGTGGCTTCATGACGTGGCCTTCCTGACGTCCCACGTAAAGAGATCATAGAATAGAATCATAGAATCATTTAGGTTGGAAAAGACCCTTGAGATCATCGAGTCCAACCATCAACCCCACTCTACAAAGTTCTCCCCTACACCATATCCCTTAACACCACATCTAAACAAGTCTTAAACACATTCAGGGATGGTGACTCCACCACTTCCCTGGGCAGCCTATTCCAGTGTCTGACCACTCTTTCTGTGAAGAATTTTTTCCTAATGTCCAGCCTAAACCTACCCTGCTGCAGCCTGAAGCCATTCCCTCTTGTTCTATCGCTAATTACCTGTGAGAAGAGACCAGCACCAACCTCTCTACAATGTCCTTTCAAGTAGTTGTAGAGAGTGATGAGGTCTCCCCTCAGCCTCCTCTTCCTCAAACTAAACAGTCCCAGCTCCTTCAATCGCTCCTCATAAGATTTATTCTCCAGGCCCTTCACCAGCTTCGTTGCCCTCCTCTGCACTCGCTCCAGCACCTCGACATCTCTCTCGTATCGAGGTGCCCAAAACTGGACACAGTACTCAAGGTGTGGCCTCACCAGTGCTGAGTACAGGGGGACAATCACCTCCCGACTTTTGCTGGTCACACTATTTCTAATACAAGCCAGGATGCCATTGGCCCTCTTGGCCACCTGGGCACACTGCTGGCTGATGTTCAGCCGCTTGTCAATTAGAACCCCCAGGTCCTTTTCTGCCAGGCAGCTCTCCAGCCACACTTCCCCAAGCCTGTGGCGATGCATGGGGTTGTTGTGGCCCAACTGCAGGACCTGGCACTTGGCCTTGTTGAAGCTCCTACCGTTAGCATTGGCCCATCGGTCCAATCTATCCGAGTCTCTCTGTAGAGCCTCCCTATCCTCATGTAGATCAACACTCCCACTTAGCTTGGTGTCATCTGCGAACTTGCTGATGATACACTCTATGTCCTTATCAAGGTCATCAATAAAAACGTTAAACAGAAATGGTCCCATGCTTTGTGTTAGAGCTCTCTGGTATTACCTGCCACGTTTTGGGTCATTTTTGGAATACTTTGATTTATTTGAGACGTGCCTAAACAGCACTGAAGTCAGCTTTTAACGTAGCAATCAGGGCAAAGTCCCTCTCAGTTGAGAGGGAAATGAACATATAATAATATGAAGAGTTGTAGCTGCTGATACTTGGGAGATAGACCTTTATAAAAGAAAAATGGGATAGTGAAATGGGTCACTGAATTTAGTGTACTTCCTTGAAAAAGTTTGCTTATTTTTTCTGCTAATAGCTGGTCTGCAAACTCTTTGGTTTATACTTGAAAAAATCTTTATCCGTTTTTTCTGACCTGTAAAAAAAAATAATGTGTATAGGATATATTAGATATATATGTAGTGCTGTGATTGGCCCCTTGGCTTTAATAGTAAAAACCATATGCAGTAACTATGAATCAGAGACCTCACAGTTGAGAAGAGCTCTACCAAAAAAAAATCCTAACTGTGTATTTTTAAAGTGAATGCAATGCTTGCGTTACTCTAATAAAATCTAGCAGGTATAACGAGCAATATAAAGCCACAAATCATTTTTATAAGGAGTTCACCTGTGTCCAAGTGATTAAAGACTTCTACGTCAAACTGTAACAAATTAGAACAATTGGAGTCCAAGATGGGATATTGACTCAGGTGTTATCAAAACCTATTTGTCTGAGTTAACCTTTCCTTAAGCAGAAGAAACAATGTACTTGAGCTTTCCCAAAAGAACATGTTTCCTAAATAATCATTCATCACTTTCCTGATGCCTGTCACCTGCAGTAGGTATAATTGGCTTCTGGATGTTATTGAATTGCAGGAGTCTTAAAATTTAAAACATTACAGTGACTTAGCCCACTGCTGTTCTGGGATGTGTCTGTAAGCCAGTAATCTTTGTGGTCAGCTTCCTGGCATCAATAGTGAGTGGTTAATATGGATCAACATCTGGCAGTAGGGAGGTAGAGGGCAAGTACAGCATGGAGTAGGTTCTGGTGCTGTGGGTCCTCTGCATTAGGAGTTGTTCAGTTTGAACATCTGCTAGTGATTTCTAGAAGGCTTTGGAGTATAGTGTGGCAAGCACTGCCTCTTCCACAGAGCTAGAAGCACTGATTATTCTCACCAGAAAGTGAAAACTTACTGATTGTTCTCACCAGAAAGTGAAAACTGGCTGGGAAAGGCAAAAGAGGGGCAAGAGGAAAGTAAAACTGCAGGAGTAATTGTTTTAATGCATAAAGCATCATTGTTATAATGTGTAAAACAGGGCAACCATGACGATAAATGTGTTTGGGGAAGGAGTTATTTCAGGATGCTCCCAAGGCTAATAGTTTAATAACTGGGGGAGACTTTGTGTTTATAAGGTAATGACAGCAACTGGAGGTATGGTGGTTACTGCTGCATGTTGTTGCACTAGAATTGTCCAGTGAAGAATTCCTTTTTTTAAATAGACGATGTGAGGGGGTGGTACACACAAAAAATGAAAACATGAGGGCACAGTCCCACTGTGGAGATGTTTGAGGAAAATGTGATGTCCTACCTTCCTTCGTCCCATTCCTTCAGCTGGTCTCAGCTTCCTACCAGCAAGGTCTTCACACCTGAAGGTTCGAAACCAAACCTGGGAGAAGTCCCAAAGGAGGCAAGAGCATTGCTCGAGTGTGGACAAAACAGGAGGAGGGGAGTGAGCTGGAAGTGTGGGGCAGAGTGGAGCCGGACTGGGACCGGAGTCAGCCCTGCCCGGGAACATTACACAGCTGAATGAAGGCTTCTCAGGTGCTTTCAGCCTTCTGTAGCATTACCCAATTTCCAAAAACATGAGGACATTCTAACAGCTTGCCACAAAAATATATGGTTACACCTGGTCAGTCTGTGTTCTGGACCATCTTAACTCTGTCACTCGGAGACAGTGCGCTGCTGTCCTTTTCTTCGTCGTAACCAGTGATATGCCGTGTCACACGCGTGGGCTGGGACATGCCACTAGCAGGTCCGAGTGTCTGAAATAGCGTAGGGCTCTGCTACACCCTACCAGTGACTGCGTAGCAGGAAGCAGAGGGTGCACGGGGCAAGCTCTCAGCAGGGGTGTGAAGGAACGTAGGGGTGCCTGAAGGTGCAAATCCTGTTGGGTCAGTGCTGGAAGCTTAGAGGGTAGAGGGAGACAAGTCTAGCGTGGGTTATCTATTCTGCCTTTTAGGAATAATTTATGGTATGCTCTTTCTCCTGGATCGTGTTGTCTTTAGGTGTATTATTTAGCATGAATGAAATCTGTTCTGGGGAGCTGCTGTGCCTGACTGATTTCCTGGGCCAGTGGGAGCCCTGTGAAGTTTACCAAAAGCACAGGCAAAGCCCAGCACCTGGGATGCAACACGCTGACAGGCTAGAAAGTGGCTCTGTTGAAAAAGTCTGAGGGGTACCTGGTGAGACAGCAGCGGTGGTGTTGCAAAAGCGGCCAACAGCATATAGGGCTGTATAAGCAAGAGTGCAGCCAGCAGGTCGCAGTTGGTGATTATTCCCCATCATTCAGCACTCATGATGCTACAGCTGGAGTATTGCTTCCAGTTTGGGAAACAGCTTTTTTTCCAGTGGGAGCAATTCCAGTGTACCAAGATGGTTAGGGGGCTGTAGCAAATTATGTGTTAGGAGAGGCAGGGAGAACTGGGTTTATTCAGCGTTGAGAGGGCTGAGGGGAGATTTCTCTGCTGTGCATACCTATCTAATGGGAGGGTATAAAGAAGACCAACAGATTCATCTGAGGTGCCCAGTGGGAGGACAAGAGGCAACAGGCACAAGTTGGAACAGGAGAATTCTGCTTCAGTATAAGAAAAAAAAATATTCTAACATGAGGGTGGTCGAACAAAGAAAGAGGTTGCTCAGAGAAAGTGTGGATTCTCCGAATGTGGAAAAACTAAAAATTTAATTGGACATGGCCCTAGGCAGCCTGCCATAACTAGACCTGCTTTGAGGAGCAGGTTGCACTAGATGACTCTGGGGGTCCTGTCCAACCTGGAGGATTCTACAAGTCTCACCTGATGTCCTGTGCTAAAGTCCACGGTCCTTTGTTGATGTTTCTATAAGTTTTGTGACCACTGACTCTTGTTTGAGTGAACAAGATGGAGCAAGTTTGATTTTCATAGATTATTGCTACGAGGACAAAGTGAAGATCATTTAGCTATGTAATCTGAGAAACAAAAACTTAGAGATATCTGTGCATGAGTTTCTAGATGATTTTAGAGTGATTGCTATGTATGGTATGATATATATTGATATGATATGATATGATATGTATGGTATGTATTTGTTGCTAATATCCTGGAACACATATTTACCTACCATCTATGCTTTACAGATGTTAACTAACACACGGTAATGAATGAATTAACCTAACACAAGAAGAGAGGAGTTAGCTTTCTTCACTTTCAGAACTTAAATTTTAAAATATGCACCAGCAGCCTTAACTTCACCATAGTAAGGTTTAGTGGGTAGGAATAAAGTTGTGCAGTCTTAGACTTTTCATTTCATTTTTTCAGTTTTTTATTACAATTTTGGACAGCAGCTGATACCTTATATTTATGTTCAGAAGGAAGAGTGCAGAACAGTATTTTTCTCAGCGTGCCAAACTAGAACTGTGGCATGATTTTTCTTCTGTTCCAGCACAGTAAGATTTAGCCTTATTTCACCTATTATTATCCTGTGACTATAAAAAAAATATTTCCATATTTTTTAATTGAGAATAATTTTGCCTTTAAACATGCCTGGGGAATATAAAAATCCATTTGCTATTTGGCTGGTGGAAATGGATGCCATTAATAAGCAGCTGCTTCATGAGACCTTTGTTGTGAAGCTCGGCCAGTTAGTTACCCCTGTGGTTTCACATCTGACCCGCCGTTTCCTTCTACAGCGGCTTGTTTGTTTGCGAATCACCAGGGAACTGCGAGTTGGCCAAGAAGCAGCTCCCACAGCCGTAGGTGGTGACACCTCCCTCGCTCCGGCCGGTGTCCCCGCAGGAAGCAAGAAAAAGCTGTATCCATACTGTCTCAAGTTAAAATTTCTGGTAGCGTAGCTCATGTTGTCCAAAGAAGCCATTTGTGGGTACTCGTTGATGCTAGAAACTGATATTTTTACAGAACGTGCCCTTTCAAAAAGAGAAGGGGGAGACGTGCACCAGAGCCCTGTGTGTCCTCAGCTCCTGTCAGCTCCACCGAAGGCAGGGCTACGTGGCCACCCCCAGCTCTGCGGCAGTTTTGAGGAGAAACCAGCAAAGAGCATCCCACCGGTGTTATCAGCAAAAAACCCGAGTGCTTTCCTTTCATGTTGCGGTGTTTCAAAAATGTTGTCTGGCCAGCGGTGTGAACTGTGAATGAGTATTACGTACCATAAAACCTAGCAGTTTCCTGGATTAGACCAATTAGTGTTTGTTTAGATAATTCAGGGCTTGAATGACTTCCTCTCCGGAAGCCCCAGGACTGAAGTGCAAAGGCGGCACACCTCGGCGGAGCTGCCTGTGCCTTTGCTCTGAAGGGCTTGCGGAAGATAATCACAGCTTTACAAATACGGGTGAGCTGCAGATCACGTCTTACAAGAGGAAGCATTATTCACAGCGCTTCTCAGTTATTAACTGATGGGAATTACAGCCTTGATGCCATGCAATGGCCATTCTGTGATGACACCCGAATTTGAAGCCCAGAATTTGAACTTCACACTGCTCCATGTTCAGGGATTGTGGGGTTTTAGGGGTTGTGGAGGTGAGGAAGGGATATACTATTTCAGTGTATGTTTTCCTTTGCATTTTTTTTAGTATATTCCATCTTTCTGAATAAAATGGTCTATACATGTTAGTAGCATTTATCTGATGCACCATCCTTTATGATGAGGTATCTGATGATGATGATGAAGAGCTGAGTGGGTTCCGTTAGGTCCTTGGAAAGGGCTTTTCAAGTTAAACCATTCAAATACGAAACAGAGCAATCTTGTCTATAAAGAGTTATTCCAGTCTTAAGGAAATAACTTCAGGAACAAATGAGCTTTGGACATCTGTTTTGTCTTTTTTTTTTCTTTCCAGTACAATTTCCATACTAGAAAAGCACACACATGGCTGTGCATATGTTGTTTAATCTCTTAATTGCAATTATGATCAAAAAATGAGGAAGGAAGTCTATGACTAGGAGAGCAAGGCAGAGGGGGAGTTAGGCATATGGGATAGACCGATATTCTTGACTTCTCCTTAAGGGAATAGATGTCATCTGTCATTCCCCCTAGCCTGGAAGAGATTATATCAAAGCGATATGCTTCATCCATAATGATGAGATCACCTTTTCTGCTCCTCAGGGAGCTGAAGATGGTGAAAGAAGTTTGCTTCCCTCAAGAGCTTGGCAAATAAGTTCTAGCAAACAGCAAAAACAAAGGGGTGGGAAAGAGATACCCGAGGGAACCAGATATGCTCTGTCATTGCTGCATGACGCAGGTAGCTATTTGAATTGCTGGGATATGTGGATCTGTCCTTTCTTTAAGAACTGGTTATGTTTGTTCTCTTGCCTTCTTTGGCAATTTCAGGTGGCTGTTTCCCCTCACAGAAGACGCAGGAATGTGCAGAACAGTAACAAAGGTTACTTGGCCAACCTTCAGGTTACACACCTTGCACTTGACTACTCAGCTGTTCAAATAAAGTTAGTTTAGTTTCTCCCAGTGTATAGTCAGTTCAGTCTCAATAGACTTGATATGATTTGAAGTATTATCTCCAGTGAGCGAAACCCAAATTTTTTGTTATTATTTTGCAGGTGGCTTCAGGTGAATGCAATGAAGACACTGAGGTTTACAACATTACCCTTAGTACTGGGGATGAGCTCACTTTAATGGGGCAAGCAGAAATCCTTTATGCAAAATCTTCTAAGGAGAAGTCACGACTGAACACCATCTTCAAAAAAATTGGGAAACTTAATTCAATTAGTAAACTAGGCAGAGGCAAAATGCCCTGCCTCATCTGCATGAACCACAGGACCAACGAAAGCATCAGTCTCCCTTTCCAGTGTAAGGGCAAGTTTAGCACCCGCAGCCCGTTGGAGGTGCAGATGCAAGAAGGTGAGCACACGATTCGCAATATAGTAGAAAAAACCAGGCTGCCCGTTAACGTGACTGTTCCGAGTCCTACACCAAGAAACCCTTATGACCTGCATTTTATCCGTGAAGGGCACAGGTACAAGTTTGTCAACATTCAAACCAAGACTGTGGTGGTTTGTTGTGTGCTTCGTGGCAACAAAATTATTCCCATGCATTTTCCCTTGCACTTGACACTTCCGAAATTTATTCTACCTGACAGTCTGGTGAAGGGGGAGCTATGGCACGAATCCCTCATCCAGCACTGGTTTAATATATGCCAGGAACAGTTTGACATAGATGAGTATTCCCGTGCTGTGCGAGATGTGAAAGCTGACTGGAACGAAGACTGCAAGAGCCCGAAGAAGAGCCGATGCACGGGGCACAGCCACGTGCCGAACTCCCTCAGCTACGCACGGGACGAACTTACTCAGTCCTTCCACCGGCTTTCGGTGTGCGTCTATGGAAACAACTTGCATGGCAATAGTGAAGTGAACCTCCACGGCTGCAGGGACTTGTGTAACGAGTGGGCCCTGTTCTCTCATGATGCTCTTCAGTACCAGGAGTCTGGTGACAGCAGCAGCGATTACCTTTTTCCTGAAGTTAGCGAAGAATCGATGTTTCTGCCTACAAAACCCGAACTTCCTTACGAAGAGCTGTGGTTGGACCAAGGGTCTGGAAAGGCTGGTGACCAGCCTCTCACTCGCTCGCTAAGTGAGAAGAACAAATGTGACAACTACAGAGGGTCTTTCCGATCAAAGTGTGGTACCGCATCTCTTCCTGTGCCTGCGGCTGTCGGAGCAACCACAAAGTCTTCAGATGTTTCCCTACCTCCACCTCCAGTGCCTCCCAAATCAGAAGCAGTAAGTGAGGGTTATTTATGTTGGTTTGTTTCTTTTTTCAGCTGGTGCAGAATTTGCTTGGGGATTTTTTTAAGGGAAGACTTGAGGGGGGCGCACACAGAGGGGAAGGAAACAGGGAGACTGTGAGATGTGCAACTTCAACTAGTTTCCTACCAAGTGTAAATCATATCCTAAGAATCACCGTAGTATATTTAATATATCTGATCTAGTAACTTAATCCTGATACTTTCAGGTGATATTATTGGGGGTTTTTGCTCCCACCAACAAGGTCTAAGAATTGCTAGGTCACTTCCTTCCCTTGCTTTCCCCATCATCTCTCCACGTGGCCTCCATGTTTTCTCATATTTTCTGTGGCGCTATTCTGTGGCGTGACTCCGCTTGGAACTGCCTCGGATCACCCAAGTGTGTGCGTCTTCAACTGATAGGCCCCGATAATGAGGACAGCTAGGATTTTTATGGATTTGAAGTGTTTGTTAATGAGATATTTTCTTCTTGGTTATGAGTCTATGGCAGGTTTTGAAGAATATTAAGTGTCATTGACCTTAAGGAAACTTTATCAAGCTAGACCTGAACTAATCGCTCTGTGCCGCTTATTGAAAGAAAACATGTTTAAATAGAAACTCTGCAGAGTTGACAAATGAGCTTTCTAGAGGTCTCAATTTTAAACAGAGCATGTTTCCTGTCCTAGGTTTTCTAATGAAAACTCATGGGAGAAATCACTTCTCCAAACCTGAAACGTCATGGAGACTTCAGAGGCAAAAATACAAGTATATTTTATCAACTGGAGCTTATGTGGACTGGGTGGAAAATCCAGCCATTACGTGGTCTCTTGACATAGCCCTAAACATTATTTTTTAAAAAACACAAAAGAAAAAAGAAAACTTCCCCCAGGAAAGAGTGCCTAGGAATCTTTAGCAAAATTTAAATGATACATACTTATGTCATGTGATTCTTGACAGATATTATGATTTAACAAATTAGTTTTGCAGAGTTTTTGCTGGAATTTAAATAAATAAAATACTGTTCCATTTGCAAGTCCAGTGATATTTTCAAGAGCGTGGCTGCCCAGTAAGGTGAGACTAATCTAAGGCCAAACTGCAGCAAACCATGGTGATCCCGTCCCTTTCCTATTCCCCTTTTACAGTCCAGCAGTGTTGGCCGTAGCCTTTCCATCCTGTATTTATTGTTGCATTTATTTGTGCTGGGTTAGCCTGCAGTGGGTCGCTGTTCGGATCCCCCTGGCCTGGCTCTGCAGCTGCTGGGGAGGTGCGATGAGGAGAGGGGAGGACAATGCCAGTGCAGGCATGGAACACACAACGGCAGCCCTTGGACTATGCCGCCAAAACTTCCTCGAAAAGCAGCCGCAGCAAAGGCAGGAAAGTCAAGACATTACGTCTTCTTAGCAAAGAGTGTTTATGTGTAACGTCTAGGTGCAGGAACCCGAGAGCACTTCCTTGCCTCCGAGGTCAGGTACGCGCTGACACGTTGTCCAGACTCCCTTGGACAAGTGCCCAGCAGCACCGTATCAGGATGAGGTTCCCTGGCAGCCTATGCTGATGTAAACCCATGTGGGGCTGGTCCCTCCCTCCTCCTCCTCCTCCTCCTTTCCCAGCCACATGGTCCTGGCTCCTCTTTTGTGCTGGCTCTGGCACTCCTGCTCCTGGGCAGGCAGCCAGGTCTGGATCTGGAAAATGATTAGTTTCCTGCTGATTTCTGCAAGCTGAACTGCTTCAGCGCAGGGTCAAAGGAGTACCGGAGCCAGTGCTGGGGAGCGGGTGGGAGGGCAAGGCGGGGAGGCGGGGGAAGGCTGCCCCTGTGGCGGGGTGAGGGCAGCC
The DNA here is from genome assembly GCF_028500815.1 of Rissa tridactyla. NCBI lineage: Eukaryota > Metazoa > Chordata > Aves > Charadriiformes > Laridae > Rissa > Rissa tridactyla. Next base: position 47,938,657 of record NC_071467.1, read on the forward strand.
GTCCTGGCAGGGGGTTGCTGGCCCCCACCCCGGGTCATGCCGGAGGCGTGGGTGTCTCATCTCACACCTGTGACATGGGTTTTGGGATGGTGGGAGAGCCATGGAGCACCTGCACAGCATTGGTGTGGACCCTCATGCTTGGGGATCCCTCGTGGCATAGCGACTCCCTTCTGGGGGCGGCAGGGCGGCCTTTGGGATACCTACATATGTTGCCTTTTAAGGTCACTTTGAAAAGTTGTCGATTTTGTCATGTGTGTCTTATGTTACTGAGGTAATGTGTGAGTGCTGTCAGCAATTTTGGTATTACTTTCTAGCCGTGCAGGAGAACTAATTTCTGCTAAAGATATTAGCTTGCATTTAGAGGTGGGCAGGGGGTGTAACCCCATAAGAAATAAAACAAAATAAAAAAACCCTGCTTCTCTGTAGATGATAATCATTTAGACTTGGTTTTGTGGCTTCCTGGAACAGCTTTGGAATGAGTATCAGTGATCTACTGAATTCATCAGTGGGCTGGGGCCAAGGCGATGTTTGCATGGTTTCCATGTAGGGTATTTATAGAATAAGTAGATCTCAGGAGCTGCTGATGAACATGAGGTTTAGTCATCACTCCCTCTAGAATGATATTCTGTAGTGTTTCTGCATAAAGGTTGGCTGGCAATTGTATTTTTGCATGCACTAAATTTAAAATGTGTGTACAGGAGCTGGTTGTAGGAGAGAGACAAGGACATTCGGGTGTTTCAGAAGCTGTTCTGGTTTTCTCCTCAGCAGGAGGATGAAGCATTCGGATATATAATGCTTATTTTCTCAACAACCTTTCAGAAAATCAAAGTAGCATGAAGGCAGAAGGCAAGGGGGGGGGCGGGGTAACCTCTGAATTAAGGCCTGTAAATTTCAAATTGCTTCAGTCCCCAAACGCTAATTTGCATAAAATCAGAGGCTGTTTTCCTGATTGATTTAAAGCACATCCCCGATGGAGCGTGCCAGCAGTGCAGGCTCCGGTTGACAAGGAGTGTTGAACCTTGCTTTATGCCCACGGTCATGCCGACGATGGGGTGGGTTTTACCCTGGTGGCGTCAGAAGTGGTCACTGCGATGGGCACCTGCGATGCCCAGATTTGTGAGTGATACCCCAGGGCACAGGGGGTGGTGGCAGAGCTTGGGCTGGCACCCAGGAAAAGGAGCAGAGCTCTATAAAATCCACCTCACGCCATCGGAAAGGGGTCACCATCTCCAGGTCACGGGAAGGAGTGCTGGAGCATGGGAAGGCTCCGACATGCACTTTGTCTGTATCTGGCAGCCGCTTGGCATCTAGTGCTTCTGGGCGAAAGAGTATTTCCTTGTAACAGCAGCAGCCATCGCAGTCATCGTGTCGCACGGCAGCTGTTCCCCTCCTCTCCTGCGTGGATTTCGTTGCTCTTCGCTTGGACCTAACGAGGGTAGCTCTCCTCTGAAGCATTCCCTTGCTCTTGCAAGATCTCTCCTTTCTGTTCCTCTGCTGGGTTTCCCGAGGGCTGTGCCTGGCAGCTGTAATCGCGGTCTTGTGACGAGGGACCAACTGGGACTGCAAACCGGTATTATTTATGGCCTCGTTCTGATCTGCAATCTAGGTCAGCAAGGGAGCTTGGCATAGTTTGGTATGCCAGCACCTTTGAATGCCGGCAGTCTTCCCAGGAAAGAATTCCTTTTAACCCCTTGACCGTCTGCTGTGCTCCAAGAGCTCCCCTGAATGGTCTCTCTAACCCCATGAGTATATATTCAGTAGCATGCAGTATTAACTTTGCCTAGTCTGACTTGGGGAAAAGAAGAAAATATAAAAATGAAGTCCTTAGGCATCCTTGGGGCACGGCACTAAAATGGTTGAAGAGTTTTATGCCTGAATTCAATAACAAACATGAATGAAATTGATTCTTTTTTTTTTTTTTCTTGAAAGAGCAAATAAGAACCCTTAGAGCAAGATTTATTTCAGTGTTTTATGCTGTCGGGCATTTCCTGTAATTTTGACTTGTTTTGAATTAGGGAAAAAATGTACTATAATGTCCTAGTCCCCAATTTTCCATTTCACAAAAGTACTAAATGGGTTGTTGCATTCTGAAAGCACTGAAGATTGCAAAAGGTTCCACATTTATTTTGTTTTTAAATAAATTAAATCACTTTAATTGCTAATTGTGTGTTGCAGAACTGCTAAGATAACTTTTAGTTCTGCAGTGTTGTTGAATTTAAAAATAAACTATAACTTTCAAACACAAAGAGAATTTCCCTTTTCTGCTGCATCTAAGACTGTTTCAGACAAGGAGAACATAGAGGTCTGCTCCTGCCCAGGGGGAGGTGGTGAGTCCTTAAAAATCCTGACTGGCAACCTACTTCTCAGTAGCCTTGCTCACCTCTAGGCCTACTAAATAAAGTTGCTCTCCCAAATATAGGATCATAGAATGGATGGGGCTGGAAGGGACCTTAAAGACCATCTAGTTCCAACCACCCTGCCATGGGCAGGGACACCTCCCACTAGGCCAGGTTGCTCAAAGCCCCATCCTTGAACACTTCCAGGGACAGGGCATCCACAACCTCTCTGGGCAACCTGTTCCAGTGCCTCACCGCCCTCAGAGTAAAGAATTTCCTCCTGATATCTAATCTAAATCTCCCCTCTTTCAATTTAAAACTGTTACCCCTTGTCCTGTCACTACATTCCCTGATAAAGACTCCCTCCCTGTATGTACTGATGAGATGAAGGTTTTAATTCCATCAGTTTTTCTGTGGGGAGTACAGTGCTATAGTTGGGTGTTTTAAGCTGCAAAGTTGGCTGGCTGCAAAAAGGTAGACCCGTTGGCTGGGTGCGTTACTTGAACAGGGTCTTCTGCCCACACCTTTCAACTTGTACATTACGTAGTTAACCTTATCCTGGGCTGCTTTGGCAGCTGCAGAAGGACTGAAGCTCCAGGTCTGAATACCAGCATCTGGTAAACACAGGATACATGTACTGTCCCTGGGGGAGGAAGGCTGGGAATTATCCTAGAGCTGGACGGCTGAGTATCACTGGTGAAGTCAGGAAACATCAAAGTCTGTTGATATCTTTTCATTACGTAAGCCTGGTTCATTACATCTAAATAAACAACGCTAATGAAGTTTAAGCCTAATGAATTGCTCCTTACAAAATGTAAAATTTCTGGAACAGTCGGTCTGATTTTGTATGTTACTGGAAGGTTCTTTTACATTGTTTCATTGCTGCTCCTTTTTAAATGAGTGGATATCAAACTACTGAAGGGCACCCTAAAAAAGATTGCCAGTAGCTCTACTGGTAGCAAGGCATTCTTTTGGGCTTCTTTATGACAGCCGCATACTGTTGCAAATGTATATACTTAGGATCATTTTTCTCTTCTCCTCCCTTTTTAATTATTTCCTTTCACAGAATAAGGCAGAACCAGATGTGTTTCATCTGGCTAAGAGTGCTGTTGCCCAGATTTTCTCGCTGCTTACTTACATGTGCTTCTTTTTGTACAGGTAAAAGAGGAATGCAGGCTCCTGAATGCTCCCCCCGTCCCACCACGGAGTTCAAAGCCATCCTCCACCAGTCCGTCCATCCCTCCTCGTACAGTCAAACCGGCACGACAGCAGACCCGCTCTCCTAGCCCTACTCTGTCCTACTACTCTTCGGGACTCCACAACATGTACGTGTTCGAGCTGTCAGAGCCCTGTGCTAGCACTTTTTGAGAAAGTTAAATTTAACAATATTCTTTTTGAAGGTGCTTGTGTATAGAGGCGTGGTACTGTGTCGGAGTTGCTGACTTTTTGTGAAATGGGCTAATCTGTCAAGTTACTTTTAAAGAATCAAGGGGAAGCAAAGCTCCAGCAGAAACTATGTTTTACTAGATAGGATGTAGCATTTTACATTAAATACCTGCACATATTGCTATAGGTAATCTCACTGTAAAGTGGCACAGGCTGTCTAAATGGAAAATCCTGTACAGTTCTGTATAATTTTTGCAAGACTTGAATCTTCAAACCAGAACATCTCAAAGCTAGTTTTCGAGTGGGATTTCAGTGCTACATGCATGCAGTGCAACCAGCTCTGATAAGTGGGGGCACAAAAGGGGTGTAGTAATCCAGAAATGTGTTGTGCCATCTATATGGGAACCAACGGGGTGGGTGTGATGGAGAACAGAGAGGCCAGCAGACACCACTGAGTGCAAAGTGAGGTGTAGCGGAAGGGGGCCAGACAGCTTCCAGATCAAACCCACTTCAGCACAAACCTAGCCCACAAACTGGAAAATCCACTCAGGTTAGTCAAAAGTAGATTTTGGATTATGTGGCTGCAAACCTTTTCGTAGCAATGCGGTGTTCTTCCTTTGGCTTTAGAAAGTGTATAGCTTTTGAAGTCTCACCTTCTTTTTGACTTTATTGTCTTGTTGCCATTATTTTTGGTATCTATTCAATGACAAGATACTACCTGTCTGGATATTACAAATTGATCTGAAATGCCACTGAAATCATTTCAGCCTAGATGCCATTGGTATAATAACTTATGCTGGAATTGCCTTTCTAAGCCATACTGCACATTTGCAGCTTAGTGTTGTGTATCTGGCAATGATCACTCTAGATCAAGGCTGCTCGTTTGTTTTTATGAAAGCCTGTTGGGTAGTTCTGTCAAGGTCTACTCCACAGGAGGCACCAGACCTCCCAGCATTTGAGGCCCACCAAATGCTGCTTTCTCTCTTTGTAGCTAAGAATACATCTGCCTCCCAAGAAACCAGGAAAACAATGAGAAGTGAAGTTTCTCAGGAATACAGGTGGTATTATTTGCCCTGAACTTCACAATATTTGCATGAAATTCATCTCCAGCTTGAGTCCAGACCAGATATCTCCATCTTGGTAGAATTGACTGAGTGCTGCAGAGGATGCTGCTAAAAAAATGGCAATGTGTGGAGTAACCAGGTTGCTAGTGAGGTTGCTTTTCATGTCTTCCCATTTTTATCAATGATCTTATTTTCTGGATTGTAAAGGGTTGCAGCCAATATTTTAAACCCAAACAAAACCAATATGATTTGTCCTTATCTGCCTATAAAAATGTCTGATGTCTGACTTCAGCTGTATTTGAGGTTTCTCTTGCATCCTTTGGCACTGAGTCCCAGTGAGTTAATTTTGGTGGAGGATGAATGAGGAAGCACTTTGAAAATGTTACTTTATCAGTTTCCAGTAATTCCGTTAATCTTTTAAATCATTAAATGTTCCCATTTCTGATATTGAATTAGAGAACAGAAATACGATCAATCCCTTTAATTCCTCTGTATTGCTTACGACACCTCACTGACTGTCTTCTCTGAATTGAACAGCCCAATGGCTAGATTTGTGAAAAATGCTTTGCACTGTGTATGTCACAGCAGTTGGCCTTTAAACAGCCAGAAATGACCGCATGACGGTGTATTCTTGTTGAGGAGGGAAAAAAAATAATCATAGAATGGTTTAGATTGGAAGGGACCTTAAAGATTGTCTAGTTCCAACCCCTGTGCCATGGGCAGGGACACCTCCCACTAGACCAGGTTTGCTCAAAGCCCCATCCAGCCTGGCCTTGAACACTTCCAGGGATGGGACATCCACAACTTCCCTGGACAGCCTGTTCCTGTGCCTCACCACCCTCATAGTGAAAAATTTCTTCCTTATATCTAATCTAAGTCTACCCTTTTCCAATTTGAAGCCATTACCCCTCGTCCTATCACTACATGCCCTTGTAAAAAGTCCCTCCCCAGCTTTCTTGTAGGCCCCCTTTAGGTGCTGGAAGGCTGCTGTGAGGTCTTCCCGGAGCCTTGTCTTCTTCAGGCTGAACAACCCCAACGCTTTCAGCCTTGTAAACTGCTATTGTAAACATCCAGCTGCTTTAACTTGCAGACTTGTATTTGTGACGTAAACAGTAAAAAATAAAAGTTTGGAGGGCATGGAGTGGAGAGCGAGGGATGGTTAGACAGAGAGGGGAAACTGCATCTCTTAGGGCTGTTTTCTAACTTATAAAATTAGTTTTATAACTCACTTTCAGTCATATAGATTAGAGCTGCTTTTACGCATCTGCTCTTTGTGTTTGAGCTGGGCAAGTCCAGGTTGGCTGCCTCTCTGACTTACTGTAAGCACACAGGGGTCTATTTTTTGTGTCAATCCATTCAGAACTATGCTGGTTTTTTGAAAGCTGCTGCCCTCCTCAAGCGGTTCTCACTGAGCTGTCACAAAATGACTACCTAGTTTCTTTCTTGAGTTAGTTAGTTTCCAGAAGAGGGAGGTGAGTAATTAAAACAATTATTTCAACTGTTGGTTTCCCTCTGTTTTGTTAGATGAGGATTTTGTAAATCTGCTAATTGTTTTTCCAGTGTTCTGGCTTAATTGGCCAGAATTCCAGATTCTGTAATTCCCAGTCCTTCAGACTTTCTAAAAGAAAGTGGCGTAAAAGCAGCAAGCATTTGCTTTTGATAACAGATTACATGCTTTTGTTGGCGTCTCTGCCTCTCAGGAACACCTGGATATAAACCATCAGTTCCCTCAGACAGGCTGAGCTTAGTTTACCACCTGGAAGTAGGTCAGGGTGACTTTCTTTACGTGCCTTTGAAAAGCAAGCGTTTCTCATCATAGCTTTTGAAGGATATGGACGAAAAACTAAGTTACTGCGGGGTAAGCTTAAAACCTGATACTTCAGCACACGCAGCTAGGTCTGCTTACACTTCCAGGTAAAACTCTTCCTTTGGCAGTAAGCATTAACTTATTCTGTGTTATTATACTGTGCACTGGTGCAGTTTTTGCACCGGTGACTGGTGGGGAAGGATTGTGTGCACGTGCAAGTGCCGTAACAAATGAAAACGTTGGCTCCAAAAGAGCTTTAGGTCATCTCTTACGTCAGTCAAGCTTGGGTCTGGTGCAATGATGACCTGCTCCTGTTACGAGCTTTTGCATGCCATGACACATCTGCGGTATATAAATATAAAATACAGGATTAGAACATCTTCTAGTGAATGTGAGGCTGTTCCTTTTCCATGGTGGCGTCCCTCAGGAATTTGCCAGTGGAAAAACTGAGTGTTCAGGAGATGATACAGAATTGAATTGAGACATCTACTTTTTTACAAGCTTGAAAAACCAAGACGTGAGGCCTTTGGGTATATCAGCATCTTGTCAGGCTCGTAGAAGGAGTAAAAGAACTGTCAATGCATTATTCAGACGTGTTGTTAATTCAAATCTGAAAAGTTCTGCCAGAGGAAAGAAGATTCTTTCCTTGTGACAGCCACCCTCTGACTCTGTCAGATGATTTATTAATTTATTCAAATGCCACATTTTTTTGTACTAACAACATCCTTTCTGCTTTGTTCCTTAAGCAATGTCACAGAGAGCGACAACACCAACCCAACTGAGAGCACACCTGTTTCCTGCTACCCTTGTAACATGATGAAATCCGAGTCCAAAGAGCCCGAGAGCACGATGCCTTTGGGAAGCCCCTCAACTGAAGCCCTGCCTTCGAGGTTATCTTGGCCAAACCATTTTTCGGGGACTGCTGAAGGCCAGAATAGAAGTGATTTCCTGCTCGATCCAAGCAAGAGCTACAGTTACCCCAGACAGAAGACTCCAGGTACGCCAAAGAGAAACTGTCCAGCACCTTTGACTTTTGACTTCGATGGGTGTGAGCTCCCGGCGGGGTACTCCCCGCTGACCCCAGCAGAGTTCACGAACACCATCTCTAACTGTCCAAAGTCGGCAAGTTACTCTCTAGACTGCACTGATGAGAAAACTCTGGGAGTCAGCAACACAAAGCAGAGCCATTCGTGTCCTGCCTTACCTCCTCGGGCACCGAAGTCAAGTGAAGAGAAAACAGTTACAGACATGTGTCCCTTGCCACTGAAAATAGATGGTGCCGAGGAGGAGTTGAAAACTGGTTCTCCAGACCTCTTGGAAGATCAGTATCTCGTTAAAAAGGGCATACAGGATACATTCTCTGTGTCTTATCCCTTCTCATCTCCCCTCCATCTCCAGTTAGCACCAAGATCTTGTGGGGATGGCTCTCCCTGGCAGCCACCTACGGACCTTTCTGGACTCTCCATAGAGGAAGTGTCTAAATCGCTGAGGTTTATTGGTCTGTCAGAAGACGTCATATCATTTTTTGTTACAGAGAAGATTGATGGCAATTTACTGGTTCAGCTTACGGAAGAAATCCTGTCAGAAGACTTTAAGCTAAGCAAATTGCAGGTTAAGAAAATACTACAGTTCATTAATGGCTGGCGGCCCAAGATGTGATGCCGACTAGTTATTAGAGAAACTGTACGCGATGTGCTCGATGCACTTCAGCTAATACATCACTTCCTGTTTTTTGCACTAAAAGCCCTTCTTGTAAATAGTAGTAGAAAAATTCTTACTATGCAGATAAACGTTTTCGAGTGGTGGATGGATATTTTTTTTTGGTTTGGTTTGTCAATAATAAAGGTAGAGAATCTGCAGAGGTGTGCCTTGTGCATCCCTGAACGTTCAACAGCTGCTAAAAACTGGACACTAAGGGAACTTTTACTTCGTAGTCTGTTAAGACTTAGTTGTATTTATTACTGAACAATTTGATGCTGAAAGACACACACCAATCCAGTTTACAGTTTTGTGTTAACTGCAAAAAAAAAATGTATTTCTTACGGGATTATTTCTGTTCAAATAATATTTGGCAACATGCTGTGACTTTCTTCCGTTTCTGTTAACAAGAAGCACGTTCAGATATACAAAAACATCATTTTGACACTACATCTGAAAATGTTAAGAGTTGCTGTGAAGTGCCACTAATACACTACTCTTGCAGCCTATTTTTACTAACAGTATCTTCCTGACTACCTGTAATGTGGATACACTTTCCGTGCGACTTTGGGCAAAAAGAGTTAAATGTTTTCAAAACAAGAGTCTTGCTCAGCTCATTGCCCAGAGGGGAGGGAGAAGGGGGATTTTCCTACTGAGCCACTCTGCCCTGGCCAATTAAAAGTTTATGACCTGTAGATTTCAAAAGTTGCTTTTGTAGTCGGATGGCTGGAGCAAGTAGCATGACTTCTGGTCGTGCAGCTTTCTCATGGGAAAAGCAGTTCAGCACACAGACTCTTCTCTCGGCAGATCCTGCTAGCGCAGCCCCTGCAATGGCCTTGCTCTGGCGAAAGGCAACCCCTCCTATTTCCTCTGCTGCTGTTACCATCCTCTGAAAATGCGCTTGATGTGCTATCCTATTCCTGCGGTCGGATCTGTGTGGGAAGGTGATAGTACTCCTGTAGGATGCCTTTGAAATAAAGCATTAGCGAGGTGGGAGCAGAAACAGCGCCTTACATGCTGGTAAGAAGGGGCCAAGTGAGGGTTTGGGCCATGCCTTGGGAAGTGCTTGTGATGTTTGAGTTCACCTGTCCTGTTTGCAGTGGATGCAGGAGGATGCGTGTGTCAAAGTGGGAGGAACCGTAGCATCGTAAGATGTGCTAATTCAGTTGCCCAGCTGCAAAAACTCACTGCAATAGATGTCACATGGAGGCAGCAGTCAAAAGGGAGCACAGAAATGGGAAGGGGACATTAGGCTGCCCCTGGAGACCTTTCAAATTTAACTGTTTCGAAGGCTAGAAATAGGATTAACTTTTGTTAGTCCGTTAGCTGATGTCTTGTGCTTGGTAGAGCTCTCTGAATTATGTCTAAATAACCCCAGGATCCTCTGCTTTTGTAGTACTGATTGCAGGGATTCAGGAAACAGTCCGTGGTGTCCATCCTCAGCAACCGTGCGTGCCCAGGATCCTCAGGTGGTCAGAGCCAGGGATGCTGGAGCAGCTTCACCTTCATCCGCTGCTGAGCAGAGCCCTGGACAGGGTGACACCATCACCTGCTTTTCTTACCTTTTTGAAGTACAAAAAATCTCACTTTTTCCATTGTAGAGCACGTAGTGGGAGCATCAAGAGGAAATACAGAGGAGGGACAAAATGAGAGGCTGCTGTTGCCTGTTCTCTCAACCATATTGACTCATTAAAAAGAATTTCCTGCAAATGGAGTTTCCTGTTGCCCGGGCAAATTTCATGTCATGTCTCCATGCGGAAGTCAAGATGCATCATTTGTCTTGCAATAATTCAAACCACCGGTTCCCAACCAGAGAGCAAAGCCCAATTGACGTGGGTACTAGAAAGCAGTGAGCCAAAAAACATCCCAATAGAAAAACCCCAAGAGTTCATAATCCTACTCTTTTTCTTAATGTATTGACTTTTAGCAACAGATCAATAGCTTTCTCCGGGTGCATTTTAATTAGCGTCCTAACATATTTTAGCTGCAAGTAAGACTAAATCAAATCCAAGTACTGTTCAGATGTGTATGCTTGTTGGTAGGCATGTGCAAGTTGAAGTCAACTGCATTTATCCCTCACTATGTCCAATGAGCATTCAGATTTGAAAGGGCCAAATTTTAAATGTCAGGTACTTCTGTTTGTTTTACTTGGCTTGTTAATTCCAGGTAAAGTAAGTAAAAAATTCCAGGTAAAATAAGTAAAATAGCTCTCTCTCTCAAAAAAAAAAAAAAAAGGCAGTCTTGTAATATTAACATTAAATATTTCGGATGCCCCTAGGATATTAACATCCTCAAGAAAATAACGTTGTTTGACTGCGGATGGATACCTGTTCTGTTATCTCTGTTTACCTGCTTGGAATGTTTTTTCTGGCCATCACCCTGGTGGAATTTGCAAATTTGCATTCATGAGCGTGCTGCATTAAGATGGCGTATGCATAGACCAAAATAAAACTGGCCTGTTGAAAGGCCCAGAAATGTGCAATGATTTCAGAAGCAGATCCTGTGTGCAAAAGTACAGCTAAAGCCTCTAATTGCAAACTTGCTATTGATGTCCTTCCAGTTGTCTTGCTCTGGCTTGGCACTGCTTACTCATTTTTATGCATAATATGTTAGCATTTCACTTTTCTTTTGCCCTTAGCAGCTCATCATCTTAATTTTCCAAGCCATTTTTTGCAATTTAGGTGTTCCTAACCTTTGTGTTGTGTGAATTAGATGACTGCGGCGTCAAGCCACCTGCTGTGATGTCCAAGCTGAACTGAAGCATCTGCTCTGGTGAAATCAGGAGACGGAGTAGAATCATAGAATCATAGAATCATAGAATCATAGAATTGCTGAGGTTGGAAGGGACCTTTAAGATCATCGAGTCCAACCTTTAACCTACCCTGACAAAAGCCACTTCTAAACCATGTCCCTAAGTGCCCCATCTACCCTTTTTTTAAACACCTCCAGGGATGGTGAATCCACCACCTCCCTGGGCAGCCTATTCCAATGTTTAATAACCCTTTCAGTGAAAAAATGTTTCCTAATATCTAATCTAAACCTCCCCTGACGTAACTTGAACCCATTTCCTCTCGTCCTATCACTTGTCACCAGGGAGAAGAGGTCAGCCCCCATCTGAGTATGGTGGCTCGGCCTCTCCACCGCTGTGTAGGTAGCCAGGCTATGGCAACACTGATGCCCATGGGATCTAATTTATTTGCTTTCCTCTTGAGCTTTGTTGCCATGGTGTTCAGGGGGTCAGGACCATCCTCAGCGCTGTAGAAGGAAGGCTGAACAAGGCAGACCAATGTGAATGTGTCGATCTCATGGAAAGTCCCTGGCAATAAATGGATGTTGGCACCTTTGAAATGGGGCAGGAGCTAAGTCCTTCAGGCCTTAGCAGAGAACCACACAGTCCCTTTAGAAGGATGGGGTGTAAAACCTGGCGACTTTAATCTGTTAAATGTTACAAAATGCTGCATTGCTTATTGTACTTTGAGATGGAGGGTAACTTTAATGTTCCCACTGTGATTAGGAAGTATCTGAAAACTCTGGGGAATATCCCTGTGATATGAACTTTTTACCAGCTGATGTGAATAGGAGGAGACAACACTCAGGGTTTGATAGGACTTGCAAACCGCCCTAGCAAACCGAGCAGCGCCGGGCACTCTCTTGTGGGAGTCCCTTGCTGCTGAGAAGCTGACATGAGGTCTTGCCTGATTTGGTGCAACCCAACCGGCCTGTGCAATGAGTGATCCCAGGCAGCTCCCAAGCACGGCTCGGAGGTTAGCAACGGGGAAAGCAGCCTGGTTTTGAAGAGAAGTGGAGTTCACCCATGTTGATACGAGCTCTGTTGTTTGTCCTTGGGGCCTGAGAGAAGGCTCTGGCCCATTTTATCTGCTAACAGAGATGTAGCTATTGAGTTCAGACAACACGTGTCATGCCAGAGTGGACCTAGAGTCTTCTACTTTTTCACGGCACTCTGCTAAAATAGCCCAACCCTAACCTTGGACTTCTTTCCTCAGATTAAATAAATGTAAGGCCTCTGGTGCTTATTTAGTGATCGATGTCTGAAGTTGTGTGTCATCCTTGGGGGTTTTGTTTGTCTGGGGGTTTTGGTAGCAAAAAAATCTGGTGTGTCATTCTGTATGGAGCCGTCTCTTTGTCCTGCACCAAGAAACACATCCTTTCTATGCAACAGTTGCATGGCAGCGCAAGGACTGATGCTGCCTTCAGCGGCGAAAGCTGGATTCTGACATGGGGGCTTTTCTGGAGGTGGACACGGAATCGACCAGGGGAGGAATGGGGAGGAAACTTGAGGGGAAATGCTGGTTTCCTTTAAATGCTCGTTGTGCCTAGGATTAAGACTCTTTGTGTTGCTGCCTGGCTGGCTAACCAAAGCTGTATTGAAATCAAGTGCATATTTGCGTTCTTATTCTTGCCGTTTTGTAAAAATTGCCTACGGCTAGAAATTTAGAGACAGAAAACATTTGGTCCATCCAAAATTGGAAGGAAAATGTATTTTGAAGTGTTCTTTGCAGCTAGAAGCAAGGGTTGAAGTAACTGCAAATTGCACAGTTTTTTCCAATACAACAATTTTACTTGCCACTTTAATTGACTTTATTCCACAACAACAGCTTCAAGAGAAACAGCGTGAATAGCGATGTTTGTCGCAAAAAAACACCACGTTTCAAATCTGTCTGTAAATACTTGAAGTGTTTTCCCCTATCTTTTCTTCTTGAGTCAACTCCTTGATTGTGTCCCCGCTACATAAAGTGTGCTGGCACCAGTTCCTTGCGTGCTGCCCGGGGGGGTGCCTGCCTGCGGGCCAGGCGGGGGGTACACCACGCTACCTAAAAGCCAAACACCAGCCCTGTGTGAAAGGACAAGGGCTTCGCCCAGCTCTCCTGGCTCCTCTTTTTGATGCTGTGAAATTGCAGCTTTCCCGTGTATGAGCTAGAAGGTACGAATGAAATCCTAATACAAGTGAGGGATTGTCCATTTTCTTCATGGTATTAGGGGTGGCAGGGCAGTAGGGAAACGCAGGCCCCTTGTTGAGACCTAGCAATAAATGACTCTTCATTTGTTACGTCTTAAACTCCTAATAGTCCAGGAGTTGTTCAGACTTTACCATTTCTGTGCGTAATAACCAAATTTTCAGCGTGCAAATCTGCAGAGTGATTCTCTTGACTTGGACAATCTTCTGAATTATATTCAAAATCTCTGTTAGTTCTTAGCTCTTTAGGTTCACTTTGGGTAGGTCAAAAAAGTACATTTCCGTTATAAAACGAAGCATGGGTTTTGTGGAATTCTGTGCTGTTTTGGGCTTTTGTGTAAAAGGCTGAAGGCAGATTATTATTTAAACCAGGTGCAAATAAATATCCCTGTAATGTATATGAACAAATTTAAACCGCGTATTGTAAGTATATAAACTGTATATTAAAGACGCTATTTTCATGATATTTCAAACGTGTACAGAATTTGTTGTACGGAATTGGTTGGGTTGCTTGTATTATATAAAATGGTTTTTGTTCAGTAATTTCACTGACTTATCCTCTTGCTCATCTCGGTATAATTTGGAAATAAGCACTTCTCAAATAGTGAATTTACAAAGTAAGATTGGTTTAATCGAGAGGAGTGATCAGACTTTTGCATTTAACCTCTCAAGACACATTACTTTTCCCTGTCTTGTAATTTCACGTGGTCCCCTTCAGCAAGAGCATCGAGCTGTGTGTTCCCCACAGAATTTGTTGCCAGATAGCTTTCCTGTCTCCAGCAGATATTCACCTAAAACACTATTTTCCCAGGCCCTCAGCCGATTATCTTTGTTTTAGAGAAATGCAGTCAATTATAATTTGGATATGCTTTCAAGTGCAAAGACCACGCGCAAGTATTTCTGCTTTGCAAAATGTCGCTGAAGCATTTATTGGGTGGGGAGAAAATAAGAGACAAAACAACGTTGTGCTCTGGATTGTCTGCTCACGTTCCCTCCAATATTGGCAACAGGGGGAAATGTCAGCTCTACAACCACCCACACGTCATGCAGGTAAGGTGCTGTTGTGCCAAATTCCCCTTGGGCTGAACCTTCTTTCGCTCGTACTAGGCCAAAAGAAAGTTGTGGAGGGTTTTATGGAGGGACTGGTATGTTTATGAGAAATAAAGCAGGGCAGAATCTGCAACAATGGTTGCCATTGGATTTGAGACAGATGGGGTTTACTTGCCTCCAGCCCTCACATCTGGGAGAGGGGAGAAGCGTGTCTGGAGGCAGGATGTGCATCGTGTGGGTTGGGGAACAGAGAGAAGCAGAGTTGCTTTCACAAGTTAAGAAAAATCTCTTCCGCCATGAGCAGGGCTGTCTAGGGCACATCTCTGCTCCGCTCTCCAAGGAGGGGAAAGGAAAATAATTAATTTTCTGAATGCTCTGGTCAGTTGGTTCCAGGTTAGGCAAAAGGGTCTACAGGAAAGCATTCAGTGCAGGAAGGGGAAGGGAAGGGCTATAGCCCAAGCCAAAATGTGGCCATCCCCCTATCAGGGAAGAGCTCTTCTAAGACAGGTGTTTTCTGTTTACGTGTGTGTGTTATAGTAGTCATCAAGCCTGACATAAATCTCCTGTCTGACTCTAATCACCATGGCTACCTGTAAATGTGAATAAGGAATGCAGGCAGGGGAGGGACCTGAAAACACAGCTCTCTTTGGGAAGTGCAAGCTTAACACTTGTGGACATGCTGCTCCTCTTCGTATCATAAATTTGCTAATTAGACCTCCCCTAGATCTGTTAGGTGTGTATGTACCCTGTTCTCGCTCTCGCTGGGGCTCCTGTCCTTGAGTCGAGTTGCTATAGGATTCAGGATATTGAGAGAGCCTGACGTCCTGTCTCATGTTGCCAGTGACTAATCACTGAAGTCCTTAGTTGCAGTAGACTGTGCTAGCTCAGGTCATCACTGCTCGGGGCACTCTGCACCATGCTCTGTTGCCCAGATATAAACATGCTTTATGTCATCAGATGCACATGTCCTGTGCAACCACTTTCTCCTGTGCACAGGGTGACCAAAAGCTGCAAACCTGGGCGAAGTTCTCCTGTTCTCCCTTTGTTTCACGTCACGAGCAGATGGTGGGATTTGCCACTGAAGAATGAACAGAAAATCTGGGCTGCTTGGGCAGCTGCCCTCAGTGATTTTGCCCAGGCCCTCGATGCTGCTGGACCATCTCCATAGCAGCCTTGCTCCCATGGCAGCAAGATTTTTAAGGGTTCCCTTGGCACCCGTTGCTAACCACTGCCTCTGCCTCTATGGGCAGCTGTTGGAATGGCAGCTCTGGGGGTTATGCAAAAACTCAAGATTAATTGTATTCTGTACATAGATTATTTTTTTTCTTCTCTTGCCTGTGGTTATCATGCTCAGTGAAGATCAACTTTTGTTGAAAGTTGATGGTATTTATATTTTTATTCAGTTGCCTGGATCCAGTGTTTCTCCTTTCCCAGGATAAAAGCATCGCTATTCATTTTCATTCGGCACAATGAAAAGCTGACACGAAGAGCGGCTTTGAGAAGAAGGTGTCTTCTCCCTGTTCTCACCATCAAATTCCAAAGGTGGGAAGCTCAAGATGGATAACCAGGCCGCCACAATGTGAGCATAGAAATATGACCCAATTCTTTCTTTATTGCTCAATGAGACCTCAAAATGCCCTTGACTCCTGGGCGGGACAAAAGGAATGTGGTGCCAAACACGCTTGGATTAAATGAAAACCATTCCTCACAGGGAGTCTGGGGTAGGAGGGAGAAGAATGAAAAGAAAGAAAACAGGGAGAAAGGAGACAGCATATTTGAGGTGCCAAGTCTAAGGACCTGGCAATGAAGCAGAGGGATGTGTCCTCTTGCTTTGTGTGGCGGTGGCTGCTGTAGTACTTGTACGTGCCACACAGCGTCAGACTGGCACACGGCCGCCGACAGATGAAACCAGCTGGAGGGGCTGCAGAGGGTGATAGATGGGCTCATGGATCTCATTAGGACTCTCTGCCAATCCCATAAAAGCTCTGCCACAAGAAGGAGCTGCTTTAATTGCGCTGCTGCTATTCCATTATACAGTATCAACAATTATTCTTAATGAATATGGGGGTCAGTGAAGCAGGTCTCCAGGGCTGGGTTTCCGGTGGATTAGTGCAAACAGAAAGCAGGAGGAAGCTCTAATGGGTCGACGCTGTTCAGAACTGGCAGAGCCCTGAAGAACTGCATGTATCTTGGCTAATCTTATTTATTTAACTGCAGCTCTGGAAGTGGGAGAAATGTATGACAGCTAGAAACTATCCTAAATGCTAGTTCCAGATAGCCTTTGCTCCTGAATAATGAAGCACAGGCCATCCTGTAAGCAGTCCACCAGTTTCCTCCTGAAGACAATGTGTATTTTTATCCTTCAAAAAGAACCATAGAATGGTTTGGGTTGGAAGGGACCATTAAAGATCATCTAGTTCCAACTAGATCTGCCATGGGCAGGGACACCTCCCACTAGACCAGGCTGCTCAAAGCCCCATCCAACCTGGCCTTGAACATTTCCAATGACGGGGCATCCACAACTCCTCTGGGCAACCTGTAGCTGTGTCCCCCCAACCTCATCATAAAAAATGTCATCTTTATATCCAATCTAAATCTACCCTCTTAAGTTTAAAACCATTGTCTCTTGTCCTGTCACTACATGCCTTGGTAAAAAGGCTCTCTCCATCTTCCTTATGAGCCCCCTTTATATATTGAAAGGACGCTATAAGGTCCACAGCCTTCTGTTCTCCAGGCCTTACAACCCTAACTCTCTCAGCCTTTCTTCAAGGGAGAGGTGTTCCAGCCCTCTGACCATTTTCATGGCCCTGAAATTTCTCCTTTTACTAACAAATCAGTGAAACTGCAGTAGAGATGGGAATGGCCCTCTGTCTACATCTGTCCCACATAGGTCTGTGTAACCACAGACTCTTGCCGTGTTACTCTTGCCTTACTATTAATTTCTCGAAAGTTTTTGTCTTCTGCTTCCTGTAATGAAAGGCAGTGGTAGTTAAACACTTCTCTCTCACCTATCTAGTAAGCTTTCCAATAACCCTTCCTTCCTGACTTCAAAAAAAAAAAAAGTAAGGGCACATATTGTTTCTTCTTTTTTTTTTTTGAGTCTTCTCTGCTGCAGCTGGTTTATTGAAACAAGGAAGTGTCATTTCACAGGGTCTCCGACGTTAACTTTGGCTTTTTTTTCTTGTGCAATGCTAAAAACTAGGACTTGGCAACTGAGCCTCCAGCGGGAGCGCAGCAGGCCAAGGATAAAAAGCCCACTAATTAAAGAAGCGACAAACAGAACAAATCCAGCTTTCCCAGCTTGACCTACAAACCCGAAACAGCATATCGTTTCATTTTGTCACCCTCCTCTGCTACCTTTTGGCCTGCAGAGACTGACTGGGTGCCTCTTGTCACGGGTGACGGGACGGTTGCAGCGGGTGGGTGGCTGTCTCTGCCTCTGGTCCCACACGGAGCCCTGCTAGTATGTCCAGGCAAAGCAGCCCATCCTTTTCCTGCCCTGCTCCTGCCGGCTGCATCCCTCTTGTGCTGAGAGCTTTAACCTCTGAGCTTCCATTGCAGACTAACTTGCTGTAGGGTGATATCCCCTTATAAAAGCACGTAACTAACGTTTACAAAATAACCCACAGCTGTTGAGCGCAGGGAACTGTTTTAAGGACCACAAAGCTTTCAGTTGACAGAGTTTCTTTCATTCTTCTTCCCTAGGGTCTTCATGTGTAAAATGAACCCGTCACCAAGCCCAGTGTATGGCACAATATTTCTGCTCCTACTGGCCTGAAAGCGGGTTGGTTACTTCCTCAGCTTCCTGTGGAGGAATACATTCCTGAGTATTTCTGAGATACCTTCAGCTACTGTTTAGTTGCTTCCTAAGCATATATAATGTGACTGATATTTGATAACTAGCAGCTGGAATTTGATTTTTGTAGCTTATCCAAATGGCTTGTGTTCATATTTCCTTAACCCAGTGTTTTTACAAGAAAATCAAAATACCTACCTAAAGCAAAACTATATAGATTATTCATGAAAATTGGTGCCATCTTATTCCTACTGATGGCTTTAAACAGAAAAAACAGAGAAGGGCAAAGCACAAGTAAAAGGAGTTATATTTAGGCTGCAGGTTCTTACTCTTAAAGTTGAAATCTCAGAGCTGACCATGAACCTGCCTGGAGCCATGAATTTCCATATACAAGATGCAGCTTTGAAATCTTTTTCAAAGTCTTACTTTTGAACTGTGGAAAACCAGAGATGAGAAGGCAGTTTCTAAAAGACAGAGGAGAGGCCTCTCTGACACACTGTGCCTTTCATCTCCAAACACAAAGGACCAACATAGAGACGAAGAGCCAGCGTAAGCTGAGCCGCAGTGGCTCAGCCTGAGGTTGCAGCTCGGTATCGCCTCCCTCACAGCAGCCCCAAGCAAAGAGCATGGCAAAGGAATGGGAACAGGACACACCGGGACATTTCTTGGGACTGCTTTCCCCGTCTCCAGGGATTTACATCTTAGGAGCTTTCAGGGACAGTAGTAGTATTTTGTATTTAAAAGTCACTGTCTTCACTAATGAATTTCAAAGTTTCATGCTAAAATGCAAAATTTTACCTGAAACTTATGTTGGGTTTTATTCAGAAGCACGAGGCAAAAATGAAGATTTTAGGAACAGATGAATTTAAAGCCTCCTGAGCCACCACTAAAACAATATCAGCCCGTTGTGTTTGTAAACCATCTGTGACTCTGCTGCTGGTATTTTTGTTCTTGCATGCTTTTCCAAGGTGTTACAACTTTCTGTTGGTACTTACGGAGCTTGAGATTCATGCAATAACCTGTGGAGCACCTTGAATTAGGGGATGCTTCTTTCTGACTGGGTTAAAAAAAAAAAAAGCCCTCCCAATTCTCAAGGGATGCAGTTTGCACCTGCTCATTCATGGGGATCTAAAGGAAACATGCCCAAATACCAAGGAACAAAGTAAATGTTGCCTTGGACCCTAAACCTTAGCATTTCTCAAGTTCTGTGTGAAACCAACCTTACTGCATGGGCTTCTGCATTTATTTCTCAGACAAAATTCATCCTGAAATGAAATAATACGATTTTTAGAAGCCAGAGGGGATTTCAGCCAAGGAACTAAGACAACATTCATCAGCAAAATTTGACCCAAGGTGTTATTGAGCCACTTACGCCTGTGTTATACATCAGAAAAATTCTTCCCAGAGAGCCATCCTCCATAAGAGCCACTGCGTATTGCTCTGCATTTTGCAATAAGCCAAGTTCATAAATGCATTTTTAATTGATGTAATGGAAGACTTGGAATTTTTTTGGGGAAAAAAAGGACTATAATTCCTTCAATTATACTGAAATATATCAGATCATTTTAAATGGGTGTCTTCTGGAAGGCTTTGCTGTTTCTTCATTTTTAATACTTACCATAAGCTATTTCAGATGGGAGCTCTTTAAAAGTGAGAGCATCAATAAAAGGTTTTTAAAAGCAGGCTAGCCTCTGATTAGCTCGGTCTTTTGCTAAAGCTGGGTTATATTACTGAATGCAGGTGCATGTATGCACCTGTGTGTCTGTGTATATATGCATGTAACTTACAAAAAAGGCATGAATAAAAAAATCGTCTGCTGCTTACTGTACAGCTTAAGTGCTTCTGTGATGCTGAAAACACGAATTTTTCCAGCATGTGAGAACAAGCAAGTGAACTTGCCTGACAGACAGGAAGCAAAATCTGTTTGTGAAGACAGACTGACGCTTCAAGTGCAGGGAAATGGGAAAAGGGTAATCCAGGCTCCCTTTTAAGTTCGCTTAATAATAAGGTTTTCTTCTCTGCTGAGAAAATCAAAGATTACATTCACACAGGTAAAGGGCTTTTTTAGTTTGATTGTTTTAGCTGAGTTTCTTTATGCAATTTTCCATTTGATTTAATTCTATTTAGTATGATAAATGCTGTTTAATCTGAAATTCTTTTTCTTCATTTTCAAGTATGAAAAACAGAGATGAAAGATTAGCTTCTAGTGACCTACATCAAAATATAATTTGGCTGGAAATGAAATGAATTTGGATTTAGTTGTATCTCTTGGATAGTTTTGCTGCAACAACAAATCTTCATAAAGTTAAGCTGCCTCTGCTCAAGGAATGGAAGAGGTGTGTTCAGCTGAGCTGTGAGAAGCTCCTGCGGTCTCTGCCCTGTCTGTGTGTGTCTGACTGGAGTCAATGCCATCAGATCCTCAAAATGTAAAGGAATTTAGGATTTTAAAGTAAGATTACTGCAGCAGCTTTTCATGGTTTAATTATTTTATATTGGAGGCTGCTGAATGATGCGTTCGGTGAGCTGATTGCTTTTCAGAGAGCATTAAAAGATTTAGTTGCTCCCTGTTTCAAACATTTGGAAATTTTCATGCTGGGATTGAAGGGAGCTGTGGAGCAAATCGTGTCTCTCCCCGGGTGCTGGCAGCTCGCTTCCTTGGTAGCTTGGGCTGTGTGGAAGGAATTGTGACAAAATGTAATTATTTTGGATTTAAGCTTTTTTGTAACTTGGTCTGTGTTTTGTCTCTCAGCTGTATAAAAGGCAATATGCACTGGTTGTTGGGTTTTCTTAATCGCTAAGTATTAATGGCAAGTATTAATACAGCATTTTTCCCCTGCTCTGCTGGTGGCACTGGTCTCGTTGGGTGCCCACTGCCTGTGCTGGTCCTGGGCGTGTGGCTGCGGTGGGGAGCTGGCACCTCTCAGTCAATGCAGAGCGAGCACCTCCAGGCAAACGTCTCTTCAGGTCTGGATGTCCTGATTTACCTCAAGGTGTTATCTGAATTATTTCAGCATAATTGAAGGAATTATAGTCCTTTTTTTCCCCAAAAAAATTCCAAGTCTTCCATTACATCAATTAAAAATGCATTTATGAACTTGGCTTATTGCAAAATGCAGAGCAATAAGCAGTGGCTCTTATGGAGGATGGCTCTCTGGGAAGAATTTTTCTGATATATAACACAGGCGTAAGTGGCTCAATAACACCTTGGGTCAAATTTTGCTGATGAATGTTGTCTTAGTTTCTTGGCTGAAATCCCCTCTGGCTTCTAAAAATCGTATTATTTCATTTCAGGATGAATTTTGTCTGAGAAATAAATGCAGAAGCCCACGCAGTAAGGTTGGTTTCACTTAAGGGCAGCTTATGTGCCATTGCGTGCTCCTTTCCTCACTGTACCATGGTGGGAGTGTTGCTGCTGGGGTTGCCATCCATCCTCCTCCTCAGTGGGGAAATACCCGAAAATCGCGTATCCCAAGAGCGAACAGTTCTGCTTACAACACTGCAAGTATCGCATGAAAGCTGTTTACAGAAAAATTAGTTTCTTTTGGACGGTGTGCAGGAGTCATAAAAATCTCTTTGCACCAAGGTCCCTTTGCCCAGCACCCCCTCCCCAGGGGGCTGCCGGCTGGCCGCACGGTTGGGTACAGCAGCAATGGAGGCTGTCAGGGCTGGCTCGGAGTGAACGTGATATCAAATCGTAGGGATTGTTTTTTACCGTGAACAGTTTAAAACTTCTTGTCAGCATGGTTGCGCGTGCTATGAATTCTAATCGTAATTTTCTTCTGTACTGATTACAATAAAGATGCCGTTTTTTTAGAGCCAGAGTCAGGGCTCGCCTGTGGTGGCTGTGGCCTGCTGCTCCGCGTGGCCAGTGGGGACGCCTGTCGCATCGCCTGTGAAGCTGAGGACAACCATGTCCACCCATCCTCCTCTCCTCATTGCCAAATTTCCCCACTTTGTCTGGCCTGGCCTCGGACCCTCCCCCCATGACAGCTGAACGCCCCCTGGGCTGTCTCCCTGCTCCTCCATGAGCCCTCGGCCTGGGCGGCTGTGGTGGATCCGCAGCTCAGCCCCGGCCTGGGCAGGGCCAGACCGGGCAGCTGGGAGAGCTCTGCCTGACTGCAATGGCTGAGGCAGGCTCAGCAAACACAGAAGCTTGTTAGGAGCCTACAGAGGCAGCCCGAGCTGGAATTGGATTCCTTTTTGATTTAGTTTCTGTTCGAGTCCTCTTACCTGGGAGACGCAGCCATGCCCTGGGGGGGTGCTCATGTTGCTCACGCGCAGATCTTGGGCTGCCTTCGCTCCTTTCTCTAGACGGTTTATATCAATTGCACTCTCCCCTCGCCAAAGCATTTTATCACGGCCCTTCTGAAGGGTCATCTGTCTCACCAGCACGTCCCTGCAAAGCCTGTAAACTTACAAAAGATCAATAGGTTCATAAAGTAGAAGTTAAGGTGATGTTGCCCTGCTTCCTGCTTTAAAATTTAGGTTTCTGAGATGATTGCTTTTTCTCACCCTGTGGGGTTTTCAAGGCTTGTCTGATCGGTGTTTAGGAGAAGCTCAAGTGTCTGACAAGCCTTTTGAAAACAAAGCAAAACCTGAGTTGTCCTCTCTCCTTCCTTCAAAGGAAGCCCTAACATCAGAGTATGTTCTTGGAGAAGATGTCCCCTGCTCCACGCCATACAGATAGCTCACCCATTATCACGGGGCAAGGAAGAAACAAAATCCCCGGTGCTATACAGCTGTACAACGTAGTTCTAGTTCTTTTGAATTCTCATGTTGGAAATTCTTTAAATCCTCTTTTGGTGTGGATTTCACTTGCTAAGCCATAATAAAATGGATAAATCTAATAATTTCTTTGAATTTGATTCCACTTGCACTTTCTCTTTCCTAAGCAGCTTTTTGTGTCATGAAAACAAGGGTCCAGTTTGTATTTAATAGTTCATCTGTTTAATAGTTAATCTCATGACATTTCTCTGCATCTGGAGGAAAATACCCGGGACAATAACGCTGGCTAATAATATCAAACTGATGAGCAAAGAAATAGCACCCACATTCTCAGCTGATGATGTGGCAAAGATCAAGAAATTCTGCAAAGCTCAAACTAAAGTAAGTTATAAATTGCACTAATACTGGCTAATGGATAATGAGATTCCATTCTAATGTTGGTAATGTGCAATGTAAGTGTTTGCTGTTTCTTAAATAGGATATCTTTGACCATTTAAGCAAGTCTTTAGCACCAAACGTTCATGGCCATGAGTATATTAAAAAAGCCATTTTGTGTATGCTACTGCGGGGTAATGAGAAAGTTCTCAACAATGGGACACGCATTAAAGGAGACATCAATATCTTATTATTAGGTAAGAGCATGTAGAGTTAATAGTGCATTGATAAGTTATTTTATTATCCCCCCTCCTATCATGCCAATGGAGTTCTGTTATACAATATTAGCAAGAAAATAAAAGCCAACTCAGTACAAAGACTCATTTCGTCTTATACAAGAATGTTTGTTAGTGTCTTAGGATCAATTTATTTTATCCTTGGGCACATTTTTACAATTATTTCTGTTTCGTCCCACACTTCCCTATTTACTTGACATCTGTTCTATGTTTCTGACTAGTGCCGGCATGATGAGCAATCGAGTCTAATCCTGCACTGCTCATTCGGGCGAGACACCCACTGATTTCACGAATGGGCTTCAGTTTATCGCTCAAGTTGATGGAACTATTCTACTTCTGTCACTTGTAGGCACGGTGGTTGTTCAGTTGTGACTTCATTTCTAGATGCTTTGTTTTCAGTACCCGTAATTAAGTTGCATTAGCCTGACAATGCTAACCTGCTACTTAACAGCTCCTGGCAGAGGTGTCAGCTTCCTTGCATAAATCAAGCTCTTTGTTTCTCTACAAAGCTTCAATCAAATATTTGATAACTTGCTTTAAAAATGGATTAACCTAAAACAATAATCCTATTCAAATCTTTCTGTTTGAGTATGTCCTTTCTCTCCTGAAGAGGGCAACTTGCGTGCTGACTTATTGGCACTATTGAAACCATGCTTCATCCACACCACACTCCTGGCATTTTAACCATGTCAGTACAGATGGGATCTGTTATCCAACAAACCCCTTGTCAAAAGTGCTTGCCCAGCACATGAATTACCTTGCTGTGTATCCAAATATAGCACATGTGAAGCCATGAAAATTCAAAGTATTTCTATAATGGCACTCAATGACATGTTAATGCATCTGCTGGGCTTTGCAATCCAAAGGACTGCCTACTAAAGCTTTAATAAAGCCAAAAGCTGGTCCCTTAATAAAATGTAAAACTAGGTTGGACATAGGCATACTTCCTCGAAATTTGGAATGACATCTTAAATTAAAAAAAAGAAGAAAAGATTTATTCTGGGAGGATTCTGAAGCAAGAACTCTAAGAAAGAAAGTGTAGTTTGAGCAGTTCTATCTCATTTTAATGAAACAGCAAGATTTCTGAAGATGTTTTTGGTACCTACCTGTGTTGCAGTAATGTCTGGTGGGGTGTTAGGTATGTGGTTTCTTTTTATATATTTATATATATATAGATACAAATTTATATTTATAAAAATTTACACACCTGACCTTAGAAATGCCAGCTTCTCTTTCTTTTCTTTCCAGTTTGAGGCTGAAATGAGAAACTGCAATTCTTCTTATACACCAATACTCTTGGTATAATCTTACAACTCTTAAAACTGTCTAAAGCAATTTAGAAGCTAATCAGTGGTGCAAGATTTCCAAGTTTGCTAAGACTCAGGAACATTCTGGAGGGGAAATGCTGGGAAAAAAAAAAAAACAAAACTAAAATCCTAAAACGTGGAGGATTTCTTACCAGAGTCCCTCAACTTTGTGAACTTGAAGGCTCAAGAACTTGTCTCTGTTATCACAGAACCACAGAATGATAGGGGTTGGAAAGGACCTCTGGAGATCATCCAGTCCAACCCCCCTGACAAAGCAGGGTCACCTAGAGCAGGTTGCACAGGAACGTGTCCAGGCTGGTTTGAATATCTCCAGAGACAGAAACTCCACCACCTCTCTGGGCAGCCTGTTCCAGAGCTCTGCCACCCTCAAAGTAAAGAAGTTCCTCCTCATGTTTAGGTGGAACTTCCTATGCTCAAGTTTGTGCCCATTACCTCTTGTCCTGTCCCCGGGCACCACTGAAAAGAGCCTGGCCCCATCCTCCTGACACCCACCCTTTAAGTATTTATAAGCATTGATAAGATCCCCCCTCAGCCATCTTTTTTCCAGACTGAAGAGACCCAAGTCCCTCAACCTTTCTTCATAAGAGAGGTGTTCCAGTCCCCTAATCATCTCGGTAGCCTTTTGCTGTCCCCTCTCCAGCAGTTCCCTGTCCTTCTTGAACCAGGGAGCCCAGAACTGGACACAGTACTCCAGATGCAGCCTCACCAGGGCAGAGTAGAGGGGGAGGATGACCTCCCTCAACCTCCTTGCCACACTCTTCTGGATGCACCCCAGGATGCCATTGTCCTTCTCGTTCACAAGGGCACATTGCTGGCTCATGGTCATCCTGTTGTCCACCAGGACACCAGGACAATGCTTTGTCTTCTTTCAGTTGCCTGAACTTGTGGTTTTGGAGATGCTGGTGAAGCATGGCAGATTCATGTACCTGGAATAACTATTACTGTTGATTTGATTTGCTCACAATTTTTTCCTGTTAAACTGAAGTTGAACATTACACCTCATGACATTTATATGGAAGCTGTGTTTCTGAATGACAAATTAAACAAAAGGCTGCAAGGTTACAAAAAAACATGTACTGATGGTGTTTCAAGGTACTTACAAGATTTAAGTGAACGTTTTAAACTTTGGAAGCTTTGATCTTCGTTACTTGAAAAGAGGAAGCACTTTGCTACTTCTCAATAGCCATCTCAAGATACTCACAACATACTTGCGGCACTGTCAGAGGCATCTTCTGCATTTTACTGTGAAGGAGCTTAGAAACACTGAATAAAAAATACTTACTATGGAGATCAAGTGGTAGCTTATAAAAGCTGGATGTAACCACCCTTCAGATGCCCGGCAAACTCTGTTTTTTGAGGCCACAGCCCCAGGCTCCCCTGGAGTTAGCAATAGCAGGGTTAGCATCCCCTGATCCATCAGTGAGGACTCTTGGCTCTCCAGCTCCCACCACCTTCATCCCAGCTATTGAGGGCTGTCTGCCAACAGTGATGAAGCCGATGGCTGTCAGGTTTTGGGGGCCAAGGAGGAAGAAGTATCTTGGTGACGATTGTGGCCGTGGCAGACCAGCACTGCCAGAGGTCCTGGGTTTGCACCAACCGAGTGCTGTGTCCCTGCTTGTGGCTGCTGGACTAAACGGCACCATCGAGGCAGCAAAGCATCAGACCAACAAACAGGTACCATTGGGTTGCCTTTTCTCAATCTGATTTGGCAGCGATTTACTCTGTGCTCTTACTTAAGCCTCCTAATAGTCCCAATTTAACTGCCTTTCCAATAAATTGAGGAAACTGATTTCCCATTTCCCAGGAGTATTTGGTCAATTAATTGTAAAAATACACTGTAAGTGCAAGAACATTTATCTCATTCAAGTTCATTCCTGCCAAAGCTTGAAAGTACCAAGATTCAAGTTTACTGGAACAATTAGCCCCCAACATCATCAGCAAATATATAATGACTATCCCTAACACCCAGCTCAGAGGTCTGGGCCTGCATCCAGCAGTCCCTGGATCTGAAAGGCGTGACCGTGATGCTCCTCCTGCCCTCATTTCTTTTGCACATCCATGGAGAGGAGTTGGGGCTCCGACTGCTGGGACCCACGACATTTCCCCTTCCGTAAAAGTTTTGTACTGCACACATCTGTATTTGCATGGGGTTGCCATATTTTTAAACATAACTGAAGTTTGAGGTTTAATGACCAATAAGCCCAGCTGCAGCTGGGAAAAGACAAGGGTAATCCTGATAATGTGTGGCTCCATCTGAGATGATCCAGACCCTTAGAAGTGTGTGGCTATGTCTTACACAGTGACTCTTGGGTGGGATGTGCGAAAAATATTCTGACTTCACTGGTAGCTATTTAAATTTCAAATACTTTCATCACCCCTTGTGACAAAAGCCAAAAGTGGTGGGGAAGGAGAGGATGCTTACTGCACTCCTGTTTGATAAAGTAAAGGAAGTCATGCTATCACGGATACTGTACAAGTTATTCAGCACAAATTAATCATTCATAAATATATACTGAACAAAATGGTAGTAAAAAAAGGTTAGGATTTCTCTACTGCTTATTAGGCTATTTAATTTTTTCCACTGCTCGAAAACCAGTCTGCAAAAGGCTTTGGCCCTACAGCTGAAAGATGGCAAAGTGCTCTGCTTTCCCCTTTAAGAGGTGATCTTCGTATTGCAAAATATTCCCTAAAGTGCTTCCACCATCAGCGGGGAGTCACCAGGAAGGCAGTTTGACAGCAGCTGTAACTGCTGATTAAGAAAATGATGCTCAGCCGTGCATTTCCAAAGATACCGAACTTCCCGTCTTTCGAGCTCTAAAACCCTCCTGTTGTGCGAGGGGCCCCGCGCGCCCGGCTGCACGCTGCGCACCTGTGTGCGCATCAGCCCACGTAATGGAGCTCCTGCACCCCAGCCCCAGCCAAAAAATCCTAGGTTTTTTTGATAACAAAGTTTTGAAATCATCTTGATGCCACCTAATAAGAAATGGGAAAGTCTTTTGTGGAATGGACAAAAAAAAAAAAAAAATCATCTTTCGCCTGCCCAGTCCTATTCCACCAGATGACTGAGGTGCTGTGGGAAACAAGACAGAAAGAAAATATGTAAATAAGCCCAACTACAGCTGATCTGAGGGTGATCTGAAACGCCTGCGAAGTAGTTTTGTGCAATAGGGGTATAAACCAAGGCAAGTGAAAGCCAAGATAACTTGCTCTTAGGAGAGCAAGTGGCACCGCTTAGTCGAGGCACTCAGGCATGATTATGGTGTAAATGAAAGCATTTCTGTGACTTTGCTAGCACAAAGGGCAGAGCGGCTTGCTCATTTGAACCCCAGGGGAAAAAAGGTAAACAAACTTGAGGGGGAAAAGGGGTAAATAAACCACTATTCCTCCTTTCCCCACATTTAATTTCAGAAATACCTCTGAGGTTGCTGGGACCGCATTCAAAATGAATGCATCTGTGGCTATTTGTATTTCTCAGAAATTCAAATTTGTTCCAACGCTTAAGATTCACTCTTCGGGGGAAGGCGGTTGCCAGCCAGGCAACTCTGCAGGTCTTTTTTGGACAGGGGTGTAGCCAGTGGGGATGTTTGATGTCAACCAAATGGCTACACAGTCACTCCCACCGTGTGACCGCTCGGGCACCTGGCCAGGAAAGCCAACATGAGGCAGAGCTCTGGGATGGGGCAGCCACAGCTTTTCCTGGCAAGGGGGATTGAGTGTGCGACGGACACTTCCCTCCCAAGGGAGGACGGCAAATATTTATATCTGGTCTTCCGTGGCTCTGTGAAACAGAGCGTTGGTCTCCAACAGTTCCTCCAGCAAATCTTCCAAGGCAAGAACGACTCTTATTTATTGTCCCCAGCAGCAGGCTATGCAGGGATGACCTCTCCGTAGGGACAACAGAGACAGCACCACAGGGTACCACCACTGGCTTTGTCCCCAGCAGAGGCCATGGAAGGGGTTACATTTCCAAGTTTTTCTTCAGGCTTCCAGCTTCCAGCGACAAAGTATGTTTTATGTGATCCCTGTGCCAGGGCAGCCTTCGCATCTCCCTGGCTGCCACTTTCTTAGACCTCCCCGAGGAGAGAGCTGCTGCGGCTGGGGCAGCGGGGGGTCTCATGGTGCTTGCAAGTGAGACGTGTGCATTGCTATAAGCTAATGGAAATAGGTTTAAAAAGAACGTAAGTAGTGGCAATTGATCTTGTTGTGAGGTGGGAACCTATGAAAAGCAGAGCAAACACATGGGCTGCTGAGCAGGAGGAATTGTTCAGGCTTCATGTCGCAAAAGAGCATCAATCTGCTTGGGAGACGTGGCCTGTGGACTATCATGCAGTGGCCCATGGTGGGTTTTCACTATCTCAATTTAATTTTCTTTTTTTACCTTAGAGTTTTTTTTCCCTTAAGGAAATTAATATTTTCTTATCCCAGCAGCTTTTCTTTTTCCATTCCTCCCGATCACACACACTAACGCTTAAACATGATCACTATTCCTTTTGGCCAAGGCGAACCTGCAGTTGTCCTGAGTGCCTGCAGGGGATGTTCCTTAGCCAGATGAGATGAGAGATACTTTCATTTTTTTTCTCTCCTTTCAGTTTACTCTGACAAATCTTTTCTGGTGACAAAGGCATGACACCAGCAGTCAGAATGAAACCTGACTCTTCTAAGAGGAAACAGAGACTCCTACCAAAGTTAAAAAAATGAAGTTTATTAAACAACTTAATAACTACCAAACTTAATAAACTAATAGCTTACCTAACAAACTCAACTGAAGTTGCAGTGTTATTTTATGCAATTCACAATGCTCTGTGCTGAACGAGTAAACATCATTTACATGAGTGAAAGCTGCCTCCAAACCCAAGTGTTCACAACATGATGAGAGGTATGAAAAAAAAAAGCAGCAATCCCAGATGAAGAGGGAGACGTGCTGCTGACAAGATTTGATCTGGCTTTTTGTAGCATAGACTGCATGGATCCAGATGGTGTTAAAAAAAAAAAATCAAGGGCAAATGCACGTACACAGAGCTCCAGCAGCACAGGATGGCTGGTTCTAGTTACATATTAGTAACCGCTAAGCAGAAAAGGTATCATTAAGAAGTTAATCAAAATGTTCCATCAAGTTTAGAGATAAGGTTTAAATCTGATAAAAAACACACGTTCTTTTTTTTCCCATGAGTATTGCACTGGAAGAGCAATCATGTTTATTGTATGATTAAGCATTGCAACCTTGGGAAACAATGAAATTTGATTTTGTTCTTTTAAGTTCCAGACATTCAGGTTAAACTTCTTAGATGCTGTTTTGTTTTCACAGTAGGTGAAGTCAAAGGCAGAGATCAAGCATAGACCGTTTCATCTCAAGTGGAAGTTTAGGAATTTGCGAGCAAATGAAGACGAAAACTGGAATGGAAACCTGTCTGCAAGCTTTATGATACCAGTTATAGTGTACATGTTCTAAGTAATGAACTTTGGGGGGAAAAAAAGAAAAAGGCATTCCATGAAAAAAAGAAAAAGGTGGCAACGGTGATGGTTTTGAAGTTTAATACAAAGGAGACCTATCCATATACACTCCAGAAAATTATTACTTTGGGTGTAGGAGGGGTGACCAGTCGGGATTGCTGTGGTCTTTTCTTTTCCCTCAGTTCATTCTGTTGATGCTCAGAAAGGGGAGAGGACAAGGAGAGAAGCCACGTGGAATCTATCTGCTGCAAAAAATTCATAATCTTCTTGCACAAAATGAATTACTAAAACTTGACTTTAGAGATGTCTTTTGTAATAAACTAGAATATATAAAAGAAGTGGGGAAATGAGATCACCATATATTTAATTTCTTCATAATTTCATAGCACAATCCGGGCAAAATACAGATATTTTGCCCTTACTGGCTCAGATACTACAAAAGTCTCTAAGCAACAACTCCAGATTTAACAAACAGCAATTGACTGCATGACTGTTCAGAAAATGCGGTTTATTTAGTGGTTATCATCTCCTTTTGAGACATGAATCTCTGTACTACCGGCACTTGAAGATAGCTTGAAAATGCAGTCCAAGTAGATGGGGGAATTAAGATCCCATTTATGAGAATCAAAGGTACTTTAACTGACACGTGGCGTCTGTGTCTCAGCAAAAGCCCCTGAGCTCTAATAACAGTGGAAAAGGAGAGCTGTGGGGAAAATAAAATGAAGAAATACAACTTTGTTCTCATCTGCACCTAAAAAAATGACAACTCATGGACTCCTACCTTGCACTCTGGAGCTGAGTCTGCCTGGCGTGGGTGGTACAAGACACCTGACATGCTTAGCTGAAAGGAGAGAGCGAGTGTCTAGGATCGGTCCCCTTTTTGCATTTAGACAATACAGTGTCAGCCAGACTATTAGACATTATGATTCAGCTATTTGCTACTTGTGCAGAAGCTAGACTGAGCGAGCTGATCCGTGTGATGCAAATAGCAATGAAATTGGTCTAGTTTGCCTAAATCAGGAATATGAGGCTGTGTGTACTGTTTAGCATAGATATTAGGTGGCATGCCTAAAAGATTTTCTGCAATGCTGAGTTTCTTGAAGACAGACAGATAAGTAGCTAGAATAACAACCTACCTTTTTTTTTTTTTTTTTTTTTTTACTTCAAACCCGAGCCACTGACTTAAATGCTGGGGTTATGTTATTTTATTTTTAAGCCCATGCTGTGACTCCTGATAGACTCAGCGGTGGGGAATGAGTCATGCACAGAGCTTTGAAGACAATGTGCACATACTTTGCTGGGTCCAGCTGTACAGCTAGTCCAGAGCCCAGAAAAGGAGGAGCAGAGAAGACAACATTCGCTTAAGCCTCTGGGTCTTTGCTAGAGGGGCAGCCACCGGGTACCAGCAGAGACCCACACTTGAACGAAGGACAGGAACAAGGCAGTTGACCTGAGGAGTCAACTTCCACAGCTCAAGCACTTGTTCTGCATGTTGTGGGAACCCAATAATAGGATTTTTACTGCGGTCCTGATTGTAGAGAGTGAAGCATGCCTGATGCACATGGCTCCAGCAATGCAGTCAGAGCATAGTCTTGAAAATTTTAACCTGAATCAGAACAATGTGAGAAGGACCAGAAAGAGAAGTGGAACTTTGGGCAGATTTTACACTGGCGGGTTTTACTATCATATTGGTATCTCAGTGATTTCATACGGAGAAGCTTACATTAAAGATTTTTAGTAAAACTTTCTGTGAATAAATCTGCTTTAGGAAAGTAAGGTAAACGCCCAGTCTTTCTGCGAAGCACCGCAA
Source organism: Rissa tridactyla (assembly GCF_028500815.1). Taxonomy (NCBI): domain Eukaryota; kingdom Metazoa; phylum Chordata; class Aves; order Charadriiformes; family Laridae; genus Rissa; species Rissa tridactyla. The sequence goes on from NC_071467.1 coordinate 47,970,754, forward strand.
CCCCATGTACGGCTCTCCAACTGACCAATGCACTATCTGATTGGTGATGAATGTCCATATTATCTGTAAATGTGTCAAATGTATGTCTCCAAAATTAAGCTGTTTCATTAAAAATAATAGATGCAGTCCTAGTAACCATATAGAAAAATCTTTGTGAATCAGGGAAGTCAGCTGCAGAGGAAAGCCGTAGGACCTGGGCTGATGAATCTTCAATGCTGTTTTGACAAGAGGTGACCATTACCAAGACATTGCAACTTCAACCAATTAAATTACAAATCCAAGGAAAGCATCTACTCATAAAGAAGAAAACTCCAGTTGAAATGTTTCATTTCCTAAACCACATGTGTATTTTTAATCTCTCACCTCCTTTATTAACAGAAAAATACCACCACCGTAAGTCAGTTGTGGTGCAGCTTTTGTAAGAAAAATGTGTTTGTTCAGAAACTTGAGCTAGTAGTATAAATTTTGTGATATACAATAAAGTGCAGTATTGAATCTGATGTTGGACTTCCTGAGTAATTTTTCTGCATTGAAAATTGAAAAAAAAGTATTTTCCTCTTGAGTATTTTTAGGTTTGTTAACGACATTAATAAAACCCCAGTTTCTTTTGACTCCGTGGAACCTACACACCACTGAAAAGTGAGTAGTTCTTATTCACCAATTCACTTTTAAATTGTGCTCCTCAGTGATTCCTGTTTGGAATGAATAAGCAGAAACTTGAGGGTTTTTCCCCATGGAAGTTTACCATTTCAGTATATCCACTACAGAGTTTGTATCTTGCACAATGTATTGTAATATATTGCTCTACTTATTAAGCTTTCTTCTAGTGAAAGCACAAAAGAGTTTACAATTCAGGTGGTATTTATGCCATTTTGTGTAACCTTGATTTCAAAAAATGTAAATGGTCTCTGCAGTCACAAATCCAGTAGTTCACGTTTGAAATTATGAAATGCTCACTGTTTATGATGTTAAGTATTTTAGCCAGCGTTGAATTTATGAACGGTCTCGTTTGTGTCTTCTTAACTCCATGTAAATCTATGTGCATATCTTAATTGAAGGCGCATTTGGAGGATTATTTGCATGAAAAGTGCTGATCAAGACATGTCAAAATAGGAAAGTTATTTTAAGACAGCGTTAGTAGGGTATCTTCTGATCCAGGGTGTTTGTTAGCTCTGACAAATCTTTGTTAATTTTGTCTGGCTGTTTTCATGAATCTTTGGGTTCCAACAAAAGCTAATAAAAACAGCTATGAATGCTTTAAATATAACTACATTTCAGAGAATATTAATCAGAGGAGGACTACATATGTAATGTTGGTACAGAAGCATACACATTTGTTGCATTGTGCCGAGCAGTAGCATTCAGAGGAAGACCGGTTCCCTCATGAAATTTCCATACATTTGAACTGCTCTTGCCCAGACTTAGGGTAAATTGCACGACAAATGTTATGATCATCAACATCCATTCCCGGGAATCAAAGTAGCTGCTGACCTTTAAATGTGAACATATTCACATACCAGTCTACCAACCATCTGGTGTGACCTGACGTTTCTATTACTGGCACTCCTGTCTCTTGCAGCCCCCTCCAAAACACTGCAAATGTGGTGATCTGTGCCCATGGTGATTGCTGTCTTCCTCTGCAAGGTGTCCTCAGGGAAGCACACTTTGCTTCCTCTGGCCTTCCTCCTATTTCCGCTCTGTTCTCCAAATCCCACAGAATTGTAGCCCTACTCGTCAAGGCTGTTAAGGGAGCCACCAAATCCAGCAGATCCGGCATCGCTCCTCCTCAGGCAATGTGCCCAGCCAGGAGAGGTCCCGGGTGATCTTTCCATCCCAGTGCCAGGGATGCAGCTGCTGCTCTTCCTGCCTGCAGGTCTGGCCTGTAGCAAGGTTGAATGTGCATCCAAGGGACACTCACACACACAGAGAGGTCCCTAACGCATCTGGCTGCACAAACTGCTGCACACACAGAGAGCAGCGTGGCGTGGGTAGCAGCAGCCACCTATAACGCTACTCAAACTCACACAAGTGCAGACAGCCCCATCCTCTTCCTCCCCTCCAGCCGATCAGAATGGAGATTCTCTGGTGAAAACACATGCGCCCTCATTCTCCACATCCATAAGCACACCCACATTCACACCCCCTTGAACATTAGCACAGCCTCCAAACCTGTTTAATATCCATGCTTGGACTTGGGGGCTTTTAACTTGGTATGCAGGTCACCTCCTACTTGCCCGACAGAACAATGTGATGCTTGATACTGGAACAGATGCTTACGCTCACACACTGATCCCATAAGTGTTCCCACAGTCACAGATCCCTTGAATCTTAGCACGGAGCTCTCAGGCTGCCCAATATCCATGCCTGGACCTGGGGCTCCCTTATCCAATCACTGGATCAGACCGAGTCTAGGAGATGTGGAAATGTTTCCTCCAACTCACCAGCTAGTCCAGCTTGAAGTTTGCTAGTGAATTATACATGCACACACAGAGGATTAAATTTGCTGAAGAAATATAAATGCACGCAGGTCTCTCCAGTTGCCAGCACTTCGACCTCTTACACATCCACATACAACCTGATCCCATCAGTTGCTGTCACCAAGACCTACAGTTCTGGTGCCCATGGGTCTCTTCTCCAGTTGCTGGCGATTGGACCTTCCAACACACATACAACTTACGCACACACCAGACCCTCCAGTCACTGGCATTTAGACCTACAAGTCCTACAGCCCATGCCAGTCCCTTCATGTGCTCATATCTAAACCCACAGGCCCTAAGACCTGTGGTGTCCTCTCTGGTCATTGTCACAGAGATCTCTGTTGCAGGCCAGTCTTTCCAGTTGCTGGCACCATTTTCCCACAGTAGTTCCTCTCTGATCGACTGTGATCCTTCACCTTTCCTTTGGATCCTTTGGCCCTTCCCCTATACATCTCATAGTCATTTTTTATACAAGTCCACAAGCATCTTCTGATACCCATATCCCAAGCTGCCTCAAGTATCCCATAATACTCATGTTAATCATGTTTCCACCTTTCTATCAGTTAAAGATTGACATTCTTGAAGGCTCTGCCTGAGTAGTTCCTTTAATGGCCCATCAATCAGCAGCTGAAGTGTTCTGGGTCCTCATTATTGTGTCTGTTGTTACTTCCTCATTAGTGTTCGTGTGTCTGTGTGGTTAATTTACCACTTACCTCATTACTTGTTATTTCTTTTATAGTGAGTAGATCACAACGAAATAACTTAATGACCCAGACCCTCCCACACTCCACGTATCCGCACACTACTGACTCACAGTTGTTGTAGGACTCAGAACCGCTGGCTACCCTGTGACTACAGGGTCCAGTTCCCATTTATTTTAGACAACTGTATCATGATAAGATAGCAAATCCACTGTGTTGATTGGAAGTTGGGATGCAGTTTTAAATGTTTTCTTCATGTTCAGATAGAATTAAAGGACAGGGCAAGGATGTCATACGACATATTTCCATATTTCTCCATTGCGTGGCAACACACAACACTGTCAGACACTTCAATGACTTTAGCACAGTATTTTATCCGATGATGAATTATTTTCCAGACTTTACAAACCTTTATCATGATGGTTGAGATAAAAGTAACAGAAAGAATGATGACGTAGTTGTGGTTTTCAAGTGATGTTCATCTTGTGTCTTTGATGTTTGTTTGTATTATCTTCAGAAGTTTGTTTCATTCTAAATGGAAAAAAACCAAACCAAACAAAATCCTGCATCTTAAAAATGTGTAGGGAAGGGAAATACGTGTATAATGTTACTTACAAAGAGGATGAAACAGTTTTTTTGAAGGTCATAAAGTAACAGAGTCAAGTATCTGGCTTTTTACAGAGGTACTGCACTTCAACAGGACGTCACATAACGAATATTAGGACAAAATTCAAAATGGAAGTCTGCTCTCTGGAAGGCCATTCCTCTTCAGTTTGCTTACAAAATTTGTCCTGTGCCTTGTGAGTCCCTCTAAGCTATGTCATTCTTTCTGTTTCCAAGACCAAGTCTCTGTTTAAACTAAGAGTCCAGATGCCTGAGACTTTTCCAAACTTCCTGTCGAAACCTGCCCAAATGCCTCTGCTATTCACTGCATGACCTTCCCGATCCAGTCATTCAGATAGTTTTAACCTACTGTCTTCTTGTAATTCTCCTCAAGCCACAATTTCCATGGCTACTTTGTTCCTTGCATAAAAAATGGTCATTGAATAGGAAAACTGATTTTTACATTTGCTCTTTGTTTTGGTATTTTGGGTTGGGTTTTTTAGCACCATACCCAGGCGTTTTAAGGGGAGATCTTCAGTAGAAAATGCAGTAATAGATGAAATACAAGTCCATGAATTGGAAGACATCATTTAGTTACATATTGAAAATGAGCCCCTTTGTTCACACTCTCCCACTCAATGTAGGCTGCCATTAGGGCAATAAGAGTGGTGGGGGTGGAGGAGGAGAACAGGTTTTAAATTAAGTGGCTTTTTGGTGTTTGATAAATTAACAGCACTTAATGGAGCTCTTTAATTCCTAAACTGGAGTCTTAAGACTTCAAAAATGTGACATCCTGCAATTCACTTTTACTGGATTTGTTTATTTTTAGTAAATACATATATATCATTGTTGAAAAAAGAAAAATACTTACTTCTGCTTGATGCCGGCTCTCACCATTTTTCTTTCCTTTGCTGTATTTCTTTTTAAGGCACACCGCGGTTGTGATAGTGACAATAAGCATTACAACAAATACAGCTATGGTTGAAGAAACAGCTATTACAGTATTTTCTTGAGTCGAACCTTTCCTTTCACACTTTGCTCCCATGTACCACCAGTTGTCACCTGCTGGACATCTAGAAAGTAAAAGAACAAATGTGTGGTATCACCTAAAGTTAAAGGCATGAAAAGGGCTACTTAAAATAAACATCATCTCTGATGCACTGTTTCTATATCCCAAAGCATAATGAAGTTTACTTAAAACAGACGTTTATTTTAAAGTTTTCTTGGGTGGCCTATTGTCCTTACACATCTGCATGTGCTTTCAACTTCCTGCTGTTTTAGAGGTCATGCCTTCAGAGACAACCTTTACCAGAAAACCCAGGCACCGTCCTTATCCTTTTGACTGCTTAATGCTTGGCCACAGCTGATCTATAGAGGTGCTGCTACAGAATGGTCATCTTTTGCTACCGATAGAGGTGCCCTCTGGATCACTCAGTTCACTTATCTGCTTCCTTCTCCTTGAAGTTTATAGCACGTCTGTTGATAGAAAACTCACTTTCTGCTCCACAAAACTGATACCTGTCACTAGGACCACAGTCATGTAATATTTTCTTCCAGTAATACTAATTAGTCCCATATACCGATGCCGCTCTGCCTTTTGTCATGCTCAGCTTTTGCACAAAGCCCTACTATCTTCTTTACTCAGTCAATTTTAAAAAGTCTTTAGAGGAAGGATTTGAATAAGCTTCTAGGGCAAGTGGTCCAGAAGCTCTACACTGCTATTTTTAGCCAATCAAATCACATTTACTACCCGCCAGAAAACTTCATCCACCTGTTTCCTCACGTGTTCTTTGTTTTTTTTTAATTCTAGTATCACCTTATGCAGCAATTCGAACCTATGAGATAAATGGGGTGGAGACCCCAGGCCGGACTCTCAAGGCTTCTCTGACCAGCCAGCCACTGAACCAAAGCTTAGCTGCAGGAATTCCCCCGTTCTGGGACTGAGCTGGCTGAAGATGTTCCCACCACATTCCCCTTTCCCTGCTCAGTACTTCTCCACTAGTACATGTGGTACGTTCTGATCAGACCTTCTCATTGCCAGACAGGGTTTATTCTCAAATTTGAAGAACTGGTATGAGCTGCCTCTGCCCTCCTCCAAGAAGAAGGTAAGAAAAGAAATTAACATCCTAGCTGTCATCTGGGTTTAGGACTAAAAACAACCTCCCGGCTTTGATTCCTTCACCTTATCCAGCATCACTATCCACTACGAAACATTTCATAGTGAGCATGTGAGGGTCCCAATGATCTAACTGTAAAAAAACATACGTGCAGTGCTGTTGAGCGCGCACCTGCCCTACCTTTTTAACCCTGGTTGTTCCTAATGTTTTTGTTTTTCTAGTTCCTCTCTAAGCCATTTAGTCAGACCTATACATTCAGCCCTGAAAATGAGTCCATTTTCAGTGCACTGCAAAGATACTGACTGCTGGGGACTTCACGTGATTCAGCTTAAACAGAGTTACGTATCACATCCCCCCTCGTTTCCCAATAGAAACTCAGAGCAGAAACTGGCTGCTGGTCACACGCTTCTCTAGGATGGAAAGTAGGTCACATAGGCACTAGAACTTCCAATAGCCCAGAGATTTCAGAAAATAAATGTTTTCTTTCCACAGTTTCGAAATCAGGCATAACATTAAGCATAACTTTTTTTTTTTTTTTGTCTTAGAACAGCTTCTTGACATTTACTCGTATTTGTGACCTGCTTCTGATGGGTTGCACAAGAATTGTATTTTGAAAGGTTTCTAAATGGGGAGATACAACATCTAATGAGTCATCCTGACTCTCGTTGCTTTCGGCCTTCAGACGTTTGCCTCACAGCACTCCCCTGGTCTACCTGCCCTGGCACAACATCACATAAGGTTACTATCTTCAGCCCTGGAGCTTGTTTGAGAGGTGGAACAATGCTGATCAGCCAGGTGGGTTACATAAATGTATCCACAGATAATTAAATAAAAGTTCATACTAATTTTCTTGCAGGGCAAACAATCTTTTTAGTCCTCAGCCTTCGTCTCTGGTTTCAAAGGCAAGCAAATACACTTTCGAAATTCATAGCCATAATTTACACTACACAATATTTCTGAATCAAATTCTAAAATAATGTCTATGCTGCTTCCTGCCTGTGAAGTATTAATCATCTTTTCTACTGATATAAATGCTATTTTGTTTCAACGGCATTTATATTTAACTCTTACAAATTTTGCTATGGGGACTTCTAAGGAAATGTACAGTCCATTTTATAAGATTGGACTAATACGTTACTGAAAATGCTAAATACATTTAAAATATAATTTGCTGGGAAATCAAGCAGAGTACTTCAAAATGGTCAAACACTGTGGTTAGGAGCTTTGTTGCACAAATTGGTTATAAGTTTAGTCTCGCAGTAGCAGTTGGAAATATTTGCCTTAATCAGCTACAGTTTGTCTTTCCTTTCATTAGGAACAAACATTTATTCTACTAGAAACTTTCACTACCCATCCTAAGGTTGCATTTGAGAGTGAATAAAGGCAGTTACCTGCACACGGGTTCTCTATCTACAACAACACAGACACCATCATTTTCACAAGGGTTGTCTGGGCAGAAATTGGGAACCTCTGTGTCTGGCTCTTTGGACGGGGTGACAGGAGATGTTGTGGTGGTGATAGGCGTGGTGGACGTATTCATAACAAAGGTGGGCGAAACACTTGGCTGAGTTGATAGTAGATGTGATATGTCTGCACAAGAAAACCACATGAAAAAAGGTCTTTACTTCATGTTATTTTTCCTCTTATTCTAATGATAAATTCTAATAGCAAAGAGTAAAGAGCCTGTCCACAGCTATAACGGATAAATAGTCCTTTTTACCTTTCAGGAACGTGAAGTATTTTGGAAATGTCCTCTAGATTTTTTCAGAAACAGGCAATTTTATTCACAGTACTGTATTCAAAACAATTTTCACAGGATTTGCATCATTTTATACACCTTAATACGAGATGAGGGAATTATACAGTGCATGTACTTACCCACAAATTTATCCAAACATACGATTTGACTTCAGATGCATGTGTAGTTTCAAAACTGCTCATTTGCAAAGTACATCATGTGTATTTATATCTACAGCACTAGTGACTTAGTAAGTATGTGACCCTCCATGTTTACTATATCATAAAGAATATCAGCTATGTTTACATACCTTCCATTGTTAAAAGAATATAAACACCATCTTCTTTAATAAAGTTGCGGCTTCTAAGTCTCTGATGAGTTAAGAAGGTGTTTGTTCCACTTCCTGGACCTCTCTTGAATTGGGTTCCATTGGGAAAAGATGCTGTGGATCCCACTTTATCTGGCCTATCCCAAAAATACGTTGATGAGGAATCTGGAAAAAAAATTAACTGAATGTGAGTGTGGGACCACTCTAGATTTCTTTCTCAATAGGGTCCCTTCCTTCTCAGATAATCTCTGCTGTGAACTGGTACTGAGGCCTCTCTCAACAACCAAGACAGACTGTGTCCTGCTTTGACTGCTTCTGCTTAGTTGCTCATGGATATCATGAACATGGAGAAGACAATAAATTACTTGAAACTCATGGAGTAGGAGAAATTCTGAACCTGCCTACTATTTTTGTAGGTTTTTTTTGCCTGAGATTCCACACTGGTGAGATGCACGAGACAATGGAGATCTTCAATGGCTTGGTTTGGCCTGAATTATGTAGAAAAGAGCCTGCTGGAGATGAGGTTATTGGAGACCTAGTTGAAAACCTGTTGTATGTCCTTTTTAGTTCTTTTAAAGTGTACTGGGTAAGAAGATGAGTAGCACATGAATCATCTGTAAAATGAATTAATTCAGTGCTTCTCAAAAAAGAGCATCTCTTGATGTAGGGCAGAGGGTACTTGAACAACCTGAATGGTCACAGGCCACTGATGTCCCCTCCATCAGACCCTGTTCTAAATCTCAAAGCTGAGCCTGGTTATCTGTGAAAGTATCTGACAGAGGGAGAAGAAACTGCCTGCTCCAACACCTCTGCTGGTTAGAGAAAGGATGGGAGTTACAAGGTTTCTCTTGGGAATCTGGAGTTATTAGCAATATCTGAATAAACAAGGGAGAAGGAGCAGAATGCAAACCGACTGCATGTCCACAGGGTCAGGGAAGGAAAATGGTGGAGCACTGTGGCCACAACAGCAGAGAGCACGCGGAAAAAGGCAACCATCTTTGGAGCGTGTGGTGTGATGCATCTTTCATTTACAGGGAAGGACATTTAGTCTTTCTAGATTACCCGTGTTGTTTTCACGTGGACAGCGTCATAGAAAAATGAATGTAAACGATAAAATTTTTAAAATAATAACATGAATTATACATTTTTGTGCCTTCCTTTCTTGACTAATGTTACAGTCTGAAAGCCCAGGAAACTAATTCTAAGTGGTGGAGGTGGTTTCTTTGGGCAAAACTCTTATATTAATGCAGAAAGTAGTTTTGGCTTAAATCTAATCTTTATCCAATGATGAATATGGGAGTTTTCTTTAATATCTCTCTTTATAGAGATTCCCACCATTTCTCAGTGTTACATCTTTACCTCAACTGCCTCCTTTCCGAGTTTATTGAGGACAATTGCTCCTTATCGTCTCATACCTTGAATGAGAAGAGGTTATGCAATATGAATCAGTACTTTATCCATCTGGAGGTCTGCGCTGACACCACTGTACCTTTTACAACGAGGGAGGGGATTTGTTTAATAGCTGCACTTTTATCTGGTATGAACTGTGCGTATTGTTAATTCAGTATTTTTCTTTTCAAGCCTTCTGGAAAACTTCCATTCTCATTAAAGCAGATAGAAATGCATCTTCACAGAGCATATAAAAGAAATTTTAGGAGTGGATCATCCACCTATTTCTTATGCAAATCAACTTTGAGATCCAGGGTCCCAGCTTAACCTACTTGTATGTTCAATTTTTTCTTGTCTGTGGATCAATTACATTGTTGCTGCAATCAAACAAAACATTCCAGAAGCTAAAAAAACCTGCACTCATTCACACAAAGAGAAAATTTAACTCCTTATCTTTTGATTGTGTTTTAACTGTACCGAATAACACATGTGATTTAAACTAACCTGATAGTTTCAGAGGGTCAGTTGTTATACTTCTTTGGTTTGACATCCGATGACGAATATCAGGATGCTGGTCAAGCAGAATCATGGTACCTTGTTGCCACGCGCAGGGCCATTGCAACTGATCATCATTTGCTCCAGAAATCAAGTACAAGTGCATTCCTAAATTAAATGGGTTATCAGTGGTACCATTTACATACAAGCTGACCTGAAAGGCATATCCTTTACTAGAGTAAAAAGGTGGACTGTATATTTTTCCTGCTTCCCCTGCTGGACTTGTATTGAGGAGATGTGTGAAATTTCTGATATGCCAGACATGGTGGGGACACTGAGTTTCTGACAAATTGATGTCATCAATAGAGAGGCCTCCATTTGATAAGCCGCTTCCTCTCACGCCTTGAAACACAACCCGGAATTTACTTGTGACATTCAAAGAAACATGATGGAGCTGCCAGTAATTCTCAGGTGAACCTGAAAAACAAGGGTAGGGGTTTCTGAGTGAGCAGTATGGTCAAACTAGGTCAAACACAGGTCTACAGACCCCACAGCAATGCTATGTGAGAATTTCTCAGTTCCACTGGCACTGACGTGATGGAATATTTCTCCTGTAGAGGTTACATCTTCAGTGCAAGATCACATTTTCTCAATTCAGTTTTCCAACAGATTTAATATGCATCGCAGGTCTTTAATTTGAGTGAAAACAGTGTTAATGCTTTAAAGTCTGCTTTTTCTTTTATATTTTTAAAGAACATTGCATTAAATTAGTGTAAATGTTGTGATAATTAAATGCACAAAGATGGCTTTTACCTGTGTTATTAAAAGGAAAAAAAATCACAGCAAAGTATATTCAAATAACTGAATAACAACGTCTCAACAACAAATGCTACAGAGGATTCTGGGAGTCTAGAACTACAAGATTTGTTAATTCATTTGTTTTTGTATATTTAAATGGCTTGTCAGAAGTTTGTCTATGCAAAAGCACTATTCGCCCATCAAATGATTAATGGTACTAAATTCAAATTAAAGCCAGTCATTTGCAAAACCTACTTAATGTGATAAAACCTCAGTGTGAGTCTGATGCTGCATCCGAAAATGCCTGCACTAGCAAATTCCACTTGACTCCAAGAGCAGCGTGCACAAAAGCAAAGACCTCTGCACAGGGGCCTTGTAAGGCAAGTGTAAGTAGGACGCCCTTTGTTAATAGTACGTGCAGCAAAACAGTTTCTTTGGCTGTCTGGTTTATGTTCACCTGCTCATCAGGCCAGACTTCCAGCTGCCTTTATGGAAAAAGCAGTGCCAATCCCAGGTACAGAACTCATGCTTCGCTTTCCTAACAATTCTAAACACATCACAATGGATCTCAGATATGAGTGTCAATTTCCTGCCATTTTTCATTACCATTATTATTACGAGGAAAAAAAATAAACCCAGAAACAAGAACAAAGGCACCTCACTCTTTCCCATTAAATTGCCTTCTGCATAAAGTAGTTTTTCTGAACTGCACAGATTATATGCAAGACTGGGGTTTCTGCCTCATGTTCAATGAGCGGATCAGCTACTGTGCTGTAACATGTCCCACACCCGCAGCCTCTCCTGCTCCCAGGAGGGAGCCACAGACCAGTAGAAAGGGTTCAGGGCTTGTCCCTCAGCCCCTCAAGTGTGGTGGTTCGGTGCAGACCCATGAGCAGCTCAGCCAGGGCGTCAGATCGTGGCTGGAAAGGGCTGTAGTATTACTATTTCTTCCAGTTTGTTGACTGCATTGGTGAGGGTAACTTGTCACATGAGAGAATTGAAACAGGTTGGGCGAAAAAATGATCCTAAACCATTCCTGAAAGTTTTACCAGAGACTGTCAAAGTAGAGTGCCCATTTGAGCACACATATGAGACCAGAGACTTTAAAGGAAATCATGGACTTGAGAAAGCAGGAATGGGAGACAGGACCTAATATACATGAAAGAGTATTTGTGAAGAAGGCTGAAGTTATGGAGAAATTAATCTTGGCTTCAAAGTAGGGTTTGAAAGAGTTTGAGAGGCCTCAGGTTGATCTGAAATCTACATCTGCCTTAGCAGTCCTGACCCTTTTATTAAGGATTAAGGATTCCTGATGGCACACAGGGATTACAAAAGCATCAAGGTGAAGAAAAGAGTGGAAAAAGGAAAAGAAAATCAGATAGCAGCAGCAGCTGAGCCTAAAGGAAGAGTGGACTTGATACTCATTTAGTAAAAGAATTTGTGCTGACCCTTATGTAATCAGAAGATAGAACTAGTTGTAGCTGTAATGGAGACCAAGTAATAGGTAAGTATTTGAGAAAGTAATTTAATCATAACGTGAGTCTGGCAATTCTAGCTTAAAGAACTCTTGTCCATTAACTGACCTCAGTTGCTCATTCTGCAGGCCATTGGCTCCTAAAACCACAGTAACTTAATTTTCTTCAAACTGCAACTCAAATCATGCTCTGCTGCCCATATATTTCACTTAAGTCACTTCAGTCTTTGTTTTAAAAGTAACTTGAATTTTATTTATCTTTTTTAAACTGGTATGTTAGGTATTCCAGGGCACTTATACTTTCTATTTCTTTATGTTATTTTCTTATTCATTGTAATTTACCCTAATAACCAACTTCATCTGTTGCTATTGATACCAGTAATTCTAGAACAGTTAAAATGACCGCTCATGGAATTCTAGCTATTTTGGTGAGAAAACTATCTATCTTGATAACTCAAGGGTTTGTAATTTGCGGTAATTGATTATATTATAGGAAAATGGCTGACTGAGGATCCATCAATCAAGTATAATTTCATGAGCAGAGAATCAATTACATAGTTAGAGAAGAAGCCAATGAATAACACTAGGAGGTGAGTCACTTTGCTACAGTATTTCCCCCCACTACTTTGAAAAGGATATTAAGTATAGATTGAACCAAAATGCAATTTTATCCCATACCTTTTATCTCTTCAATGAGTCTTAAAGTACCATTCGGGTGAGCCGAAGTATACTCCCTGACCCCAACATACAGCCAGTCGCTTTCATGACCGCTGTTATAGAAATAGAATTGTAGGCACTGAAAGCCCCTTTTGGGATACAGAATTCGGCTCTCCAGGATAGCTGTGCTTCCCTCTGCTCCAGCGCTGGTGTTGAAATGCATGAAGTAGCCGGAGTCTGTCAAAAGTCAATGAGAAATGAACAGCAGAGGAGAGAGGAAACAAAATTTTCCTGGTGTAGCTGTATTCTTTACACTGTATTGTAACACCACTAGGAGATGTGGTCAAGTCAGGGTCAGCGTAAACCAGACCCTGTACAAATCCTCAGACTGAGGACTGTTACCAGTTCACATTCTCCAGAGGCAGAACTGTTCTCCTTGCAACTTTTTTCCTTATTTGCCTGTCTCTAGCAATTTGTACGCAAAAGCATGGGCTTTTTTGCCCATGGGCTACTTTTTGCCCAGTGCCAGTAATTCACAGTTGACTCTCTTCAGAGGACTAGTTTAAACTCCTGAACTCATGAAGTTTCCTCTGACAGATTCAGAAAAACCTCTCCATATTCTCAATTAATTTTTCACCTGAGTCCTGATAATATACGTGATTTCTAAATCCTAATCTTTTCCAAATAATTACTGAACAGTTATTCAGAAATGCAGCAAACTTTCTGGGGAGCCTGTCCCATAGGTTAGAACATTTTGTATAGTTCTCGTGTCAGGATGTGACACTGAGACTAGAAAACAGATAAAATGAGATAAGGACATCCAATCTTCTCAAACAAGCAGAAAATGGAACTTATCACATGATGTCCCTAAGTATGTAGATTTATGTTGCTTAGTTAAAAAATAAACTGTCAACAAATAAACAGAGAACAGGGTGAAAATCGAAGTCAGTTCACATGCCTCTGCAGAAAATATTTCCCAGAGAGATAAGAACAGTCTTTTCTCATACCTTTGCATTCTCCCATATTAGTGTGATCAGTATTTGGCCCAGCAGGAACGTGAGACAAACGCTGCCAATCACTGTTATCATCTGAACTTTGAATCATGCCACATATATTTTCAAGTTCAAAACTGCACGTGTCCATGAAACTTAGGGAAGAGGCTATAACAATTAAAAAAAAAAAAAAGTTGTGAATCCCTATTACACGACATACATTTTAATTCTGAATGTACAAAGCCAAGAGCAGAGAAAGACTAAATGCAAACACCAAATAATCCGCGGCTCCAGATACCATCAGTGTTCATAGGTGTAATGCTCAGGAACTCAAAGCTTTTGGCGATTAACACTGACATTAATAAGATGTCATTGGGACCACTCTGGGCACTTAGCAAGCACAGGAGAGTGCCAGTTAATCATCATATCACATCTTTTATTTATAAAAGGTAGACTAATACCAGCCCCAACCCACCAACCTTCACACACACAAAAGGTCCTGAGACTTCCCGTTTATTTCTCTGCTTACTTTGGGCCAGTCCACACGCGGCCACAGATTTTGATAAAAGTTCACCAATGAATCAGCTGGAGTGCTTCTTTTGAAATACAGTGGAGCAGAAGTTATTTCATTGCAATAAGCAAACCCTGATTTTCAAAATGCTGAATTGAAAAAAACATTTGGCAAAGGTACATTTGGGACCAGTGGATATCTCATACAAATTTTTAAGGTGCCTTGCATATAACAAGTGAAAAATTAAGAGAAGGAAGACTGTGCAGTTGAATAGTAAAGGGAAAACGCTGCATGAAACATTTCCTCTGTCAGAAACAAACCTTGGGTGGGTGAGGAAAAACACAGTCCAGGTTTATCCCTATTCTTAGATGCGTTTCTCATTGTACCATGTCTGAGCTCTGTGTAACGTTGGCCATGATTTGAAAACAACTGAGTTAATAAAATGCTTCATGATTATTGCTTTTCAAATTATATATAAAATACAAAAAGGACCTTGAGTATCAGAAAAGTCAACCTCAATGGCATGCCAAATGCTTCACTTAGGCTGTAGCTCAGGAAAGCACTTGAGCATGAACTGCTGCCAAATCAGTTGTACTGATGAGATGTTTTGTACTGTCCTTATAGAAAGCTAAAAACCCTCTAGAGGTTGCAAGGGTATCAGAAGTGCTGTATGACTGATATCTTTTAAGATACAGTATCGGTATGATGTTGTGAGAAACAAGAAAAAAATTTCATAGTAAATGCTATATTGACCGCTGGAGAAAGAAAAAAACCCAGCTAGGGTGTCAGCAAGAAGGTATTTAAGGTAACTATTAATTATTTAAGGTATCTGTAGAATGAAGCTTAAAATATAATTGTAAACCAGTACTCACTACTTGGGATACTGAGGCAGCGAAGTAAAAGTTTTCATCTGAGTGCCAGGGCACATTTGATGCATTCATAATTACAGAACCATATTCCAGTTTAGTAATAGGATTATCTATATTTCTCTGTCTCTTACCTTCACTCAACTTTCTAACATAAATCCCACATGAGCAAAATAACTCTTTTGACCACTTTTGTAAGAGGCTGTGTTTAAAACTAAAAATAAAAATCTAAAAAGCTCACATTTTCTTCCTAACAGCGTCTGTATCCCATTTGCGTGAACACGCTCTGCCTTACAGATTGTGTGAGAGCAGAGTAGATGCGATAGCCACAGCAAAGATGCTCATTTCTGTACAGTGTCTGAGCAACAGCTGCAGAATAATAGGGGAAAAAACAAAAAGCTTTGTGCAGAAGCACACATTTTAAACAGCCACCCAAGAGATGAACAAAAATCAGCCGCTGAGTGAAGCTGGTTTTTAACTAAAGGTCAGATAAAATGGCACGGAAAACTCTGCTACAGCAGTGTTTCTGCAGGAGGGCTGTGTTATTTCGAGCTGTACCATTATTTCTGGTGGTTTTAGCACAATTCACTTTTCCAAATATGTTAGCATCTCTTTCACTTGTGCCTGGATGAATCCAGCATATATGTATCACCCTCATTTCTTTCAAATGCCAGAAGCAAAAAAATTTAAAAGAAATGGAGAAACTCACCACAATTGTACAGCCGGTTCAGTTTCTGGAGATCATAATCACTGAAATCCATTCGCTGTCCTATAACGTCCATGAAGTCTGGTATGTTAGTGACAATGGTGGGTTCAGTTCCATTCCTGAATGCATTTTGGCTGTAGTGCATCACAGAAGTATAGTCATAGGGAACATTCAGGGAGTCTGATGTTTTATCATCGTATTTGTTGAAATTATGATCTTTACCTAAATGGGAAAAATAAAAGGAAAGATTGTTCGTTGCCCAAGAGGACCAAGTTTTGATGTACAGACTTGAAGTGACAAAGAACCCATGAGATCCCCAAGTAGTTTTTTTGTAGTTGTTTACTTGTACTTACTCCGTAAAACTATATTATTTCTAGTCTATTTACTTTCCTCTTTCAGCCACTGGAAGAAAACGCAATGACTTCTGCTGGATGAAGGAAAGCTTTTTGCTGTCAGAAATCTTTTCCCCATGAAACTACCCATAAACTTCGATGGCCTTGTGATACCCAAAAGTGGAGGTACTGTTTCAGTACTCAAATTAATGCAATTCGCAGCTGTAATGCGTCCCTGTTTCTGATCTGTTTTCTCTGATGTTTGATTGCTGGTCATTTTAGCTCACAATAAACGTATTAGAGTTGTCATCAGATAAGCTTCCAGAATTTAACTTACATACTGGAGTATGAGCAAAGAACCATTACTAACTACCCAATGGAAGGTAAAGTTGTAAATGTTTTAAATTAGTCAAAATACAGTAACTATATTCTGGTCCATTTAAAAAAGCTGCAGCAGTTTCAAATAGCTAACAATAGTGCAACTTGTCATTAAAGAGTCAACAAAATATAATGGAAATCAAATAACAGAGTCTAAGTACTTTTCTGCAATATATACTTGCATATGCACCTGACTATTGATCACAACTAAATAAGAATGCATTAAATTTAATCATTATCTGTTTTTTTCCAGTCTTCTGTGTGTTAGGAAAGCATCCAGTCTGCGTATATAACTTTGGTTTTGAACAGCCTGAAAGTCACAGAGGACGACGGCAAGCTGAAGAGGCAGAGACCAAGGAGGGTCCCTGCGCCAGCTCTCAAGCTTGTGCCAAATACGCCAACATTTACATTCACAAGCCGCAGCACTAAAGTAACCGGTCCTGTGATGCGGACCCTGAAGGGGGTCTCTCCCGTCTGTACACCCGCTCTGCGCTCTCTGCTGTCTCAGCTCTACTGCCCGCACTGGATGTGGCGGCCGGGAAGAAAGAGGAACACGGGTGTTTTCACTGGAGATTTTCTACTGGCTTTGATCCTACTGGGTTTTTCAGAGTGGGATTTTTTTTTCAATTACTTCTGTTTTGTTAAGGGCTCCCAGAGTAACAGTGCTTTTATAGTATTCATTTAAATAAACTAAATATTACTCTCTTTTTGTTGCTCTGCTGTACAACATGTAGCATACCAAGACTCATATCTCTAGTGAGGTCTCTGGGAACTGCCATGGCACAAGGAATAACCAGAGCAACAACAAACGGTGCTTTCTGTCCCAAACAGATGCCACTTGATATTTTGTTGCTATGCTGGCTTTGAAAACTAAGTCCAGGCGTGAGAATAGTGTGGCGACCAAAAGATGGCTGGAAGGGGTGTTCCACTGCTAAACCCCTCAACACCAGAGTCTGAAAGGAAAAGCCAGGGAGTGACTGACCGGCCTGAATCCTGTCCCACATGATGGACACGTAGTCGTCCCGGTCGGACCGTGACTGCTCATGCCAGAATCCCAAGGCGTGCATGAACTCGTGCTGGATCGTCCCGATCTTGTCACAGTTGGCTCCAATGGAGAGCTGCTGCAACCCCTCTTGGCGGTTTCCCACCGAGGACCAGCAGCTAGCATTAAAATAAATGAGGGAAGGCTCTGTGAGATACATACCATCCCCATGCCACCCAAACTCCAGAATCAGTCTGTTCAACAGATGCATTTTTAACTTGAGCGTTGAAGTTACATTTTGCTACAGAGAGCACTTTTTCATTGATCTGTTCCTTACCAGATCCTTTCCTCTCACATTTAGCTCTGTTCAGATGAACAAGCACTTCCCGGGCTCTGGCTCTATTGTTTTTAATGGGTTTACTTCAGCATGAAAATGTTGAGCTATTTCTGACAGAAGACGACTGATGAGGATTTCATTGGTGTTCTGGTAAACATCAAAGACTATGGACACATGATTTAGAGCAATTAAGTTACTGTGAATTAACAGTTTTTATCTGAACCACAGTATGCAACTGTGAGTCTGTCCCTGTTGTAAGGTAAACCAGGTTTACCTTCTGAAAGGCTGGTGGATTTGACACTGCTTTCCACAAGGTCTTTTCTTTCTAGATATTTGTGAGCTGCTGTGCTAGAGCACTTGCTGATGACACACACCCACAAAGAAGTGCAAAACGGCAGCTGTGCTGGAAGTTTTTAATAAAGAATAAAAAAATTCAGGGAGCTATCTGCACAAGCCAATAAAATGGCACCCCATGTCCACAAACTAGCAAGCACAGAGAGCTGCATTTAAATTGATATGCTATGCAGCAAATAAATCAACACTTACCCAATGAAGTCCATAAAATTAGTCGGGCACAAAATATGCCATAGGATTTGTAGTCCCATCACCCCGGAAATATAAAAACACAGGCACACCATGTGCTTTCGAACCCTGTAATGTATTAGTGCAACATATTCCCCAGTATTTCTCTTTCCACGAAGCAGCACAGGCCCTGGCTATTGATTACTTATCAAAATCTCAGCATGAGACCTAGGAAGGAGTTCATGTGGCATCCATGGTTTCACAGGCTTCCCTTGAACAAGGCCTCATACCGATAATGCAGCTTTGTCTGGTTGTGCAGAAGTCTAAGAAGTCCATCACAGTTCTGGGTCCACCTCATATCAAAGCAGCTGCTTCTGGCCTCACAGCTGCTGCGCAGAGCACAGGAGGTTACAGGCACATCCAAGATACTTGGCAAAATCAGCATCCAAGCACCAGAGGATGCAGCTCCCCCATGCCTTCAGTCTGCCAAATGCCTATGGCACCATCATTCTGCAGCCACGGAGTGAGTCAATGCTTGGTCTGTGTCACCCAGCATTGAGAATAAAACCAGGTGAGTGGGACAGGGCACTCCAGAGGAACGGACATCTGGAGCGCCATGTTAGCGATGCCTTTAGGAGGGGAGAAAATGGGGTTGGGGGGAAGTACTAGCTTCTCCAAGTGTAAGAGAGCTGTATCTCCCCTGATTCAATGCTTTCTGCATTGCTAGTTGCTCCATCAGAGGTTAGAGGAACACAGAAGTACCTGCTCTGACTAATCCCACCAGCCTGCTTTTTGGAAGATGGGCTGTAATGGCACATGCCATCAGTAGCGATGATGCCGTCTAGAAATCCTGTTCTCTGAGAGCCAACACTTATTTCAGGCACGTATTTACACTAATGTCCTGCTGGTAAATAACTTCCCTTAGTATCACAGCTCACCAGGATCAGCACACAGACACTTTGACTTACCAGCACCAAGCTGGTTAGCCAGGGATCTGTATTGATCCACTTCTGCATGGGTTCCCTTTGCCGTGTGCCACAGCAACAAAGAGCTGAAGTGGACTTCTAGATCTCCATGAAAACCTCATGTCCCATGTGGAAACACTAGAGATGGGGTTGGTCCTCCCTGGTCTGCTAACCATTTGACTCTAACACACTGTAAAGGACAATAGGCTTGTAGACTCCTAGGCAATGCAACAGCAAACCATGACCAAGCTTAATCTTTAGTATAGAAAATAATTATATATCTGCGAGTAGACAGATTATAGTGTTGTAGAAATTGGTTAATAATATGCAGGTGGTAAGAACAATACTAAGCAATATACTGTTCATTTGTCCTTTGTATAGCCCTTACCATGGCTGGCTTAAAACCCAGTCAAGATGAATCAACAGAATAGTGAATGTAGATAGCAGGCATAAGACAGAATAATAGATAGGAAAAAAGTGATTAACTTGGAAAAGGTTGGGTATTTAGAAATAGACATAGACTAATGCATATAATTAATAGAATGTCTTAAGTTTCTAAGAATCCTACAGGTAAAGATTGTTTAAAGAAGACAAGAGACTGTGGTGACCAGAGACCGCGCCAATGAGCTGCAACTTCAAAGGAAGGAGCAGAAGGAGACGATGAAGAAACACCTGAGGCAGAGGAATTGTATGGACTTTTGAAGTTACTAAAGATTAGAGAACTGAAAAGCTGTAAGGGAACACGCAGACCCTCTTGGAAAGAGACACCAATTATGTAATGTTTGTTTTAACTGTATATAAACAAGATTATTCCTTGTCAGTCTTTGCCGCTCACTGAGGAGATGGCCCAACTCTGAGTTGTCAATAAAGCAAACCTAGAGGTACCCACTGAGCAGTGAAATTCTTTAACACACACCATGAGATTTTTCCTGCTGAATGAGTCCTGCTCTTCATGAGAAGAGTAGGGAGAAATGGTTCATCCATTGCAGGATGCCATCCCAGACTGTTCTGTGAGCTTAACAGGCACCTGCCACATCTGATATTCCTGCATTTCCATAATTCACAAGCACCCCTCATGTATTTTGCTTACTACATGCTGTAGTCAAGAAAAGGTCTTTAAATAGATCCACAGTCTAACCTCTGCTGCAGATGCATAGACCTGAGTCGAGGGTGAGGTGAAAGGCTGTGTGCTATAAAACCTTACATGTACCTCTACTTAGCATTATAAATATATATATATACACATATCTGTAAATATAAGGCAAGCAGTAGGCAAGGCTTGGCAAATGGTAGATAAAGAATGTGAACACGGAGAGGGCTCTTTGCATGGGGGTTGATGACACTGTGTATGGTACCTCAGAGACTACAAGTATATTTTTACAAAGGGCAGTCCACACAACAAAATGGCAGCTGGCTTCTTTCGTGGCTGACTTCATTTGAATTCAAAGGGATAATTTAGCTGGGGACTTTATGATCTACATTTTATAGATTCAAACCAAGACTGGAAAGTCAAAGATGATTTATCAACTTTTCTTGGTGCAATAAAAGTTTATGAATCTGGCTCCAATCTTTAAAAAAGTGCTGCTGAGCATTAATAGTTTTACGGATGTGTCAGCTGAGATGATAGAAATGTTTCAGGGCAAGCAACACACCAGGCAGTGAATGCAAGATACGTTATCCCGTTGGAGTGGCTCGTCTTGTTCGTCACCATGACTCATCTATTTTTAATAGAGATATAAATGAAACATTGTGCAGAGGCCTCTTACTTGCCATAGGCTAAACATTGTGGTTCTTTTTCAGGTACAATTATTAGCAAATTCAATGCATACTTTATGTGACGAAGGACTAAAAAATTTAGCTACATGAGTTTTCCATTTGGCTTAAAAAGCCGAAGAGTCATTAGCACAGAAAAATGCATTGCCCCCTGAGCCTCCACTTATACATCTTTTAGGGTTGAATTTCAATGTCATGTGCACAGCATGAAGAGCAGAAAATATAAAGAGCCAGAGACCGAAGAAAATTTGAAACAATTATCTGCTACAAATATCTCAGAAGAAGCCAAAGGGAAAGGGAAACATTTCTATTATCGGAAAATCTTTTCCCATTTATGAATGCATTCTCATATCAGGAAATGATTTTCCGAAAGTAAATTTCCTCACCCGGCTACCAAGCTTTCTCTGATCTTTTCTAATGGAGAAATGGTTCAGTATAGAGTGGAGAATATTTTTGTTCTTGTTGCATTGTTTTGACAGAGACTATCTTTTAGAAAGGGAAGCAGCTGGGGTAATTTTGACTTCTTAACTGCAGTCTTATTTTGCAAAATTTAAGGTTGAATAGCATAATTATTCATCAAAAGAGGTAAATAAACGGAAACCTCTGTAAAATATCTCAGTGCTGTGCAGCATTTAAAAATATTGCTGTTATATCTGAATACTGATGTGACATTGTATAAATGCTATTCCATTTGTTATAGTCAAACAAATTCATTGTCCCCCAGTTAGAACTACCATATTTCTGCCGGCATTTTTTTTTTCTGAAAACTAAGACATACTAAGAATGACCATTTGAAAGTGACACTACATATGCAAAGGTCA
Organism: Rissa tridactyla; assembly: GCF_028500815.1. Taxonomy (NCBI): domain Eukaryota; kingdom Metazoa; phylum Chordata; class Aves; order Charadriiformes; family Laridae; genus Rissa; species Rissa tridactyla. The sequence goes on from NC_071467.1 coordinate 47,992,716, forward strand.
ATCAAGAAAATAATTGGCTTCTTTCTGATATCTTTTACCTAGAAAATTACCTCTTAAAGGAGTTGATTGCCTCTTACATTTAAAAATAAGTATCAGCACAAAATTGCTCACTACTACCTAGGTAATACCTGTTTGGGAAACTACTACAATTTCTGGTTAAAGAAAGACTGGAAAAACAGACACAACAAAAATACAAAATTATAATCAGATACATGAGTTTTAAAGTGAATACTGGCCATGAAAATAGCCTGTAGCCAAACAGGATGAGAGCTATTTCACATTACTGCTCTTACCCACTTCCTTTGAAGACAGATATGTAATTCTTCTCCCCTTCCCAAGGTTTGAAGTCAATACAGGTTTTTAGTCGATACTGTTCAAATGCCTTGAGGATGAGCCCCTTAGCATTCATTTCTGCAAGGCAAACGGTGTTCTTGTCAATACTGAGCCAATAGGTTTGTACTATTAGATCTATGGAGCAAGTCCTAAGGGTGGGTTTTGCTCCAGCAATCTTTGATTAAAATAAGCAGGCTTTTTTGCTCAATTAAGACCTGGGTAGGGATGTAAACCCCATAAATTAGCCCGTTGTGACATTATATATTCCTCTTGTTTCGTTTCTGTGTAATTTTTCTTTGGCATTTACATATAAAATAGGACATGATGAGTATATAATACATGTTAGCGCATGGTTCTTGATTTTGCAAGTTCTTTCATTTACTTTGCTGAGATTTCTGTGAGCAAGTATTAAATAAACAGGGAAAGACGACATTGGATTTCACATAGTGCAGTCCGCAGGCTACAGATCTCTCACAGAGCCTCTCCAGGACTTGAACTGCTAACATTATATCGGGGTTATCTCCTCTAAGCGACTTGCATGGTTTCAACCCCTTCAGAGGCTTAGATCTGAACATTCACTGGGAGTGGGTGATTTTTTTTTCCCCCCACATTGTGTAGTATGGGCACAATCTCCCCATGCGGTACACAGTAAGAACTCAAGCTCCCTGTCTCACTGCTTGCCTCTGCCGTGCAGACCCACAGCTGGGTGGATTTGAAGGGACGGAGACAAGCTGTGACCTGGCCCTGGCCCCACAACAGCAATGTGCCATTGCAAACCGCGTTGCCTGCCAGAAAGCCAATTTGCCATCGGTGCTGCAGACAATGTAAATGGCCAGGTAAGCTTTCTTGCTTTAAAAAGATCTTCAGTGCCCTGTTTGTCCTTCTGCTTAGTACAGTTTCACGTCTCAGACATATGCTTTTAAGATCAAATGAATCTGCAGGGCCATTGCAATGACAGGATAAGAATGATGTAAGAAAGGAGGTAAGACCCAGCACCGACACCAAGATGATATACCCTGCTTGTACATACTGTGGCCCAATCCTGCTGTGGGAAGTGGCCTGCTCAAAACTTACAAGAGGAAAGGATGCCACAGTGTCTTTATCAACCTGTTTTTAACGTTTCAATCAACATGACATACAGACATTGTCAAGGGCAAATACTGTACCCAGGCTATCTTCAAGGACATAGGGGATAACATGGGGCCACCGATAGTTGTCACCAATGATGGAGTTTCGTTCCTGCATCCAAGAAAGAAAATAATTATGCAGTCCCTAGTAAAAAGTGGTTTAAGATCAGAGACTACAATAGTGCTATAGCAAAGCATGTTTCCTACAAGTCCATGTAAGAAATCAAAGAGCTCAAAAACTTTGGAAGATCATTCAGATGTCTAAGGCTTGGGTTTGAAATCCCTTCACTCCCTTCTACCAGTGTCTCCAACTTCTGCAGCATTTTCTCCATACAAATAAACTGAGATTTTGGTGCATGTGTGAGGAAAACTTCAGCTCCTGTGGGAAGCATTAAGATCTAAAGTCCTGAAAACTGGACAGAGATTAGTAATTCTGTAATTTTTTGTAATGCAAGGGTTAGTTCCTATGCCCTTAGCAAGTGTTTTCCTTGCTTCCACTGATATGCCCAAGCCAAAGCAGTTCACCAAAAGGTAGAATAAAACATTATTGACTTTCCGGGGTACAAGACACTTTTGGGGTTTCTATTAGGAGATACAACTTGCTATGTAATTTTTATTTATTTTTTTTAATTGATCAGATAGGGATACTGGAGAGATGCTTTAAAATGTGATATTACAGATCTAATTTTTCCATTGCTTTTAGTGAATCTACTTCCATAATGAAGGTTTTGCAGCACTGGTCTGTAAATTTAATTGGCTCATAATAAAAATTGTGCTGATAGATTAAGAATCGTTTATATAAACCTGTCTGGATGTGATCAGTGCTGCCAATTCTCTTAAAAGTACAAATATAAAAACCACAGTAAAGGAAACAAGAAGCTAATAATATTGATCTAATGGCTAACCCAACCTTATTCTGGATAATGTTTCTACAAATGCACCCAACTCTTTTGTTGCCTATGACATTTGATAGAAATCTATTCCCAAACATTTTCAGTTTATTGTTACATAAACAGCATTTACTGTTAGTAGGAGCAGGATGCATTAATCATTTCCAAGCCAGTGATAATTTACATTGCGTAAGTCAATGACACATTTCTGGTTTTATATCTTATATTTGAACTCACCCCATCAAGTTTGATGTCTCCCTCAAAAAGGTCTAGTCCTAAAGCTAAAGGGAAGAGGAGATTAACATTCAGTTATTGTATTGATCTGTGGCTGCCGTAATGAAAATCACCAAAAAAAATTAAAAGAGAAACTGAATTTTAAAAACCTTCATTGATGTCAAAGATGTCTTGATCAATTCCTCCATCTACATCTATTTCTGAAAAATAGAAGACAAGTGAGGTAGGACATTAGCCCTTGCTGTTATCTTTATGAAGTGTGAAAATTAATGCAATAACAATAGCAGTAATTATAAATCTGTGTCTGTCCTAGCGATGTTTATGAGCAGCTGTTTTTGTTGACTGCCTCCCGTGCATACAAATAGATCTCTAAACAGAACTCACCAGTTGTCTCCAGAGCAGGCTGGGGAGAGGGAAGAAAAAAAAGATATTATTAGATATTATTAGAAAGGCACATAATGAAATGCAGCTCACGTTACTCTCTCAACAGTATTAGAGATAAGATTTAAGCTCAACTGACAGCACTTAGCGCATGGCTTTGTATTGGATTGACTGGACATGCTGCCTTCTCATTTGACTGGAAATGTTTATTTGCTTATGGGCTGGTTTTGTGTCCTCCACTTCAGGTTGTCCAAAAAGTAAGCCGCCCGGCACTCCTTCTCTGAAGTTTTCACAATTGTTTTTCTCTCCCAACTCAGACAGTGCATAACGGTCTTTCACGAATGGGAAAAAAAGAGCCTATTGTTTCTATTAAATCAAGTCAGGTGCTGTACAGAACCTATAGAAGCTAAGCTTGACTTTCCATCATAAATCTGAAGGTGGGGGAACAGAATGAGTTATCCTGTGTCACACAGCAAGTCTTTGAAGGACTGGATGCAGAGTCCAGGCCAGCTCAGGCCCAGTTCAGTGCCTTAGCTGGACTCCGTTTACGTCAGGAATACCAACTCAAAGGCTGTTTCTGCAATGTGCAAAATCCAAGTTCCATATTGGAGCAAGACCATAATGAGATGGCTTGAGAGGTGGGCCTGTGCGAACCTCATGAAGTTCAACCAGGCCAAGTGCAAGGTGCTGCACCTGGGTCATGGCACTCCCAGGCACAAATACAGGTTGGGCAGAGAATGGCCTGAGAGCAGCTCTGAGGAGAAGGACTTGGGGGTACTGGTGGACAAGAAGCTCAACATGAGCAGGCAATGCATGCTTGCAGCCCAGAAAGCCAACCGCATCCTGGGCTGCATTAAAAGAAGTGTGGCCAGCAGGTCAAGGGAGGTGATTCTGCCCCTCTGCTCCACTCTGGTGAGACCCCACCTGGAGTACTGTGTCCAGCTCTGGAGTCCTCAGCACAAGAAGGACATGGACCTGTTGGAATGGGTTCAGCAGAGGGCCACGAAGATGATCAGAGGGCTGGAACACCTCTGCTATGAGGACAGGCTGAGAGAGTTGGGATTGATCAGCCTGGAGAAGAGAAGACTCCAGGGAGACCTTAGAGCAGCCTTCTAGTACCTAAAGGGGGCCTACAGGAAAGATGGGGAGAAGCTCTTTATCAGGGAGTGTAGTGATAGGAAGAGGGGGAATCAGAAGCCCTTCTCTCACACAGGACCTGGTTATTAGGAGCCAGTTCAATGTGTGATAGCTTTTAGATGTTAGTAGCACCTTGTGTCACCTACTACATGCTTGCCAAAGCCTGTAGAAGAATCTAAACAAGGCTGAGACTTGTGTTTACAAAAGGTTGGAAACAGAGGAACAGTTAGTTGTGATGGGCAGTGGAAATACAAGGGAAGTGCGAGGCTGGGGTAGCAGGGGATACAGGAGGACTATGGGAAAGCTGGGGACATGAGGTTGAGCTCTTGACTTAGGGAGGTGCACGAGCATGTGCTCATGGAGAGGAAGAGGACGCAACAGCCACAGTGAGATGTTGGAGCTGAACTCATAGAAGCAGACACTTAAGTTGCATAACTTAAAATAGATAACGTTATTCCACTTAGGTAGTGTCAAAATAACTACTCTGTAGATTACCCTGAAGCAATGAAGAGCTGAAATGAACTTGCAACAGGGTTTTGTTCTCTGAAATAATTATATCGTGTATCACCAAACTTCCTAGCTTCTACAATAAATTATCACAAGATAAGAAAAATACTACATTTTCACTACAAAATACAGGAAATACAAAATCTCAGTTGTTATTTTTTGGCATTAAATAGCTCAGCTGGATTGGAGGGACAGTAATTAGAAAGTATATCCAGTGGCTACAAAGGCATCAATTTCAATATCAAATATATCGTGTTACAGCAAAAAAAAAAATTATATTTCTATTCAAATATGGAGTAGCAAAATAAATTTTAATACTTATCTTGCTTTCTAGCCCCAGACTTGCTGTTCTGGTAACGTTACTTTGAATACTAGTGGACATTTTGCTTAGATAGGGAATGCAAGATAAGTTCTTCCCATGTATAGCCAGGCCTATTCAGAATAGCAGCACTAAGACCCCGAGGAAACAGAAATTCTTCTCTCTCTTCCAAGCAGATGACACCAGAATTCTTATTTTGCAGAAGTGACATACTTAAGTCTTTTCCTCTCAAAGTCATCTTAAGCTGCATTGCATTGCATATGCGTTCTTTGTATACTTACCCTACTCCAGACCACCTGAAGAAGAAGCCAAATTAGGAGCACAGACACAGAAAACCAACCCATGTTGTTATCCAGTCAACAGATGGATGGACAGAATTTCAGACCAACTTGGTTTTAAGACAGTAAATACCATAAATCAAAACCTTTGTCCTTTCATTAACTATTAACTTATATAACTTTTTCTTGCTCAGTAAGCAAATTCCATCATGACTATATTACAGTGACTATCATATACTTTAACTAGTTTTAAGCACCGCTGTGAGAAAAAATATTGGACACAAACTCAAGTACAGGATGAAATGGACACAAGCAAATGGAAACACAGAGGAAATGGATACATTGAAATACAGGAAATTCCATTTAAATATAAGAAAACCTTTTTTTATTCGAAGGGATTTTAAGCATTGGAGCTAGTTGCCCAGAGAAGTTGTGGAGTCTCCATCCTTGGAGATGGTCAAAACCCAACCAGACACAGCCCTGAGCAACCTGCTGTTAGCGGGGTTGTTGGACTAGGCGGTCTCCAGAGGTGCCTTCCCACCTCAACCGTCCTGTGATTCAGTGAATAAAACCTTTTGAACAACTGAAAGCTAGCAAGACTCTTGGCAAGACTCTTGTATTTTTTGACAGAAAATGAAAATAGGAAATGTGTGCACATAAAAATCTGTCAGCAACACTTTCAGTATCTTGCTGTTAGAAAAGGCAATGCCATTTCTATTGTTGATATGTGTGAAACACTGTATTTGTCACTAACTCAAATAATGTATTCTTCTGGATTACTTAAAAATTCCGTAAATATTAATTTTTTTAATATCAGCGCCATTTTACTATCACTTCTGTCTGGTACTCTTTGGAGTTGTAGTTTCTTCCAACTTCAGCCATCTGGACCACTTACTAGCTGCCAGAGAGTGCTGAAATTGCCACAGTTTCTTATGCTTAAACTGAAGGTACTTGTGGTAATTGTATGATCAGACTTGACTAACCTTTTACTTTCCCAGACCAGCTACCTGGTTAGAATGTCATAAAAACTAAAAATGGCATTTAGATTTTCTATTGTAAATATAGACTCCTAAAACGAAGTGCATCTACACCAATACATGCAGCATGGGCAACAAACAGGAGGAGCTGGAAGCCATTGTGCAACAGGAAAATTATTATATCATTGCCATTAGAGAAACATGGTGGGATGACTCACACAACTGGAGTGCTGCAATGGATGGCTATAAACTCTTCGGAAGGGATAGGAAAGGAAGGAAGGAGAGGTCGTGGGGTAGACCTGTATGTTAGGGATTGTTTTGATTGTGTAGAGCTTAATGATGGTGACAATAGGGTTGGGTGTTTATGGGTAAGAATCAGGGGGCAAGGCCAGCAAGGCAGATATCATGGTGGGAGTCTGTTACAGACTGCCCAACCAGGATGCAGAGGCAGATGAAACACTCTATTAGCAGCTGGGAGAAGTCTCACAATCACTAGCCCTTCTTTTCATGGGGGATTTCAACTTACCCCATATCTGCTAGAAATACAATACAGCTGAGAGGGAACAGTCTAGGAGGTGCCTGGAGTGCATGGAAAATAATTTCCTGACACAGCTGGTGAGGAAACCAACTAGGGAAGGTGCACCACTGGACCTACTGTTCGCAAACAGAGAAGGACTTCTGGGTCATGTGATGGTTGGAGGCTGTCTTGGTAATAGCAATCACTAAATGATAGAGTTTTTGATTCTTGAAGAAGTAAGGAGGGGGTCAGCGGAACTGCTACCTTGGACTTCCAGAGGGCAGACTTAGGCCTGTTTAGGAGACTGGATGACAGAGTCCCTTGGGAGGAATCCTGAAGGGCAAAGGAGTCCAGGAAGGCTGGACATTCTTCAAGAAGGAAATCTTCAAGGTGCAGGAGCAGGCTGTCCCTATGTGCTGAAAGACAAGCTGGTGGGGAAAAAGACAGAAAAAACCAGAAAGCTTTGGGTGGAACTCAGGAAAAAAAAAGGAGAGTTTATGACCTTTGGAAGAAGGGGCAGGCAACTCAGGAGGACTATGAGGATGTCGTGAGGTTAAGCAGAGAGAAAATTAGAAAGGCCAAAGCCCAAGTATAACTTAATCTGGCTACTGCTGTAAAAGAATAAAAAATGTTTCTATAAATACATTAACAACAAAAGGAGGGCTAAGGAGAATCTCCATCCTTTATTGGGTGCTAGGGGAAACATAGTGACAAAGGATGAGGAAATGGCTGAGGTGCTTAATGCCTTCTTTGCCTCAGTCTTTAATAACAATACCAATTGTTCTCAGGGGACCCAACGCCCTGAGCTGGACAACAGGGATGAGGAGCAGTTTGAACCCCCCACAACCCAAGGGGAAATGGTTAGTGACCTGCTATACCACTTTGACACCACAAGTCCTGATGGGATCCACCCAAGGGTACTAAGGGAGCTGGTGGAAGTTCTCACCAGGCCACTTTCCATCATTTATCAGCAGCCCTGGTTAACTGGGGAGGTTCCAGTTGACTGGAGGCTAATGAACGTAACACCTATCTACAAGAAGGGCTGCAAGGAGGATCCGGGGTATGACAGGCCTGTCAGTCTGACCTCAGTGCTGGGGAAGGTTATGGAGCAGATCCTCTTGAGTGCCATCATGCAGCATATAGAGGACAGCCAGGTGATCAGGCCCAGTCAGTATGGGTCTGTAAAAGGCAGGTCCTGCTTTACTAACCTGGTCTCCTTCTATGATGAGGTGTCCAGGTTAGTGGATGAGGGAAAGTCTGTGGATGTTGTTTAGCTGGACTTTAGTAAGCCTTTGACACCATTTCCCAAAGCACTCTCCTGGAGAAACTGGCTGCTCATGGCTTGTATGGATGTACTCTTCGCTGGGTAAAAAACTGGCTGGCTGGCCCAAAGAGTTTTAGCGAATGGAGTTAAATCCAGTCGGCAGCTGGTCACAAGTGGTGTTCCCCAGGGCTCAGTACTGGAGCCATTTCTGTTTAGTATCTTTATCAACGATCTGGACAAGGGGATTGAGTGCCCCTCAGTAGGTTTGCAGACAGCACCAAGTTGGGTGGGAGTGTTGATCTGCTTGGTAGGATGGTTTTGCAGAGGGACCTGGACAGGATGGATAAATGGGCCAAGGCCAATGGTATGAGATTCAGCAAGGCCAAGTGCCGGGTCCTGCACCAGGGTCACAACAACCCCAGGCATCACTACAGGCTTGGGGAAGAGTGGCTGGAAAGCTGCCCAGAGTAAAAGGACCAGGGGTGGTTGGTCAACAGCTGGCTGAACATGAGCCAGCAGTGTGCCCAGGTGGCCAAGAAGGCCAACAGCATCCTGCCTGTATCAGGAATAGTGTGGACAGCAGGATTAGGGAAATGGTTGTCCACCTGTGCTCGGCCCTGTGGTGAGGCCACACCTTAAGCACTGTGTTCAGTTTTGGGCCTCTCGCTACACGAGGGACATCAAGGTGCTGGAGCGAGTCCAGAAAAGGGCAATGAAGCTGATGAGGAGTCTAGAGAACAAGTCATATGAGGAGCCGCTGAGGGAACTGGGGCTGTTTAGCCTGGAGAAAAGGAGGCTGAGGGGAGACCTTATGGCTCTCTATAACTACCAGAAAGGAGGCTGTAGTGAAGTGGGTGTCAGTCTCTTTTCCCAAGTAACAAGCAATATGACAAGAGGAAATGGCCTCAAGTTGCACCAGGGGAGGTTTGGATTGCATATTAGGAAAAATTTCTTCACTGAAAGTGTTGTGAAGCATTGGAACAGGCTGCCCAGGGAAGTGGTTGAGTCCCCATCCCTGGAGGTATTCAAAAGACAGGTAGATGTGGTGCTTAGGGACATGGGTTAGTGGTGGATTTGTCAGTGCTAGGTTAAAGGTTGGACTTGATGATCTTAAAGGTCTTTTCCAATCTAAATGATTCTATGATTCAATGAAATGATTACGTCAAAATTAATAACATTTCTCATACTGTTCCAAGTATCAGAGCTGATAAGAAAGCTAATAAGAATGGGTTGTTCCTAAGTAATGAGGACACCAGAACAATTTCTTGACACTCAGATCCACACTTATTTCATTGCTGATCCATTGAGAAGTAGCAGCTGTAGATATTGTTGCTCTTATAATGTTAGGTTTTTTCTACAAAAGTAACAATAAGCATTGTAATCCTCTACCCACCAGTAATGATGTATCCATTGTTCTTAAATCAGTGATATTTGGGAGATTGAAACGCTATTTTGTCAAGATCTCTTCTGTGAGTTCAGCAGTCCTTGAATTCTGCACAGTTATCTTCAGCTGCTGGGAGAAGATGGTAGTTCTCCTTCTGGAGCCTCTCTAGGTTAGATTGGTTATGTCCTCAACAACGAGTACTTCAAACCAACTGGAACAGATCCATACATTGAAACACGTTGTGCTAAAAGCCTGGCACCTATGCTGTACACATCTCAAAGGATTTTACTTCAGACTGGCTCTGATTTGATCCCAAGGGCTGGACAGCAAGTGGCAGCAACTGGACTGCATTAGGTGGGGATCTGAAGAACATATTCTGGTTTAGTTTCAAATCAAAGGAATTCAATTTGCACACTCCAAAATTGCTCTGTTATGGGAACTAAAGCATGGTAAGTGGGAATGGTAATGACGATAATACTTGCTTAAAAAAATACACCCTTGATCAAAACTAAAAGGCCAGTGTAGCTTCACCTGTTATTCCTTGATTACAGTACATTACAGGTGTTTTCTTGAGATGGTGGAATATGATGAACTCAAAGGAATAGCACATTTTGGTCTTACTACTTGGTGTTGGAGGAAAGGCTAAAAGCCTGTTTTTCTACTTCTTTGGTCCCTTTTACATGCAAACAATCAAAACAATCTGCTCTCCGTTCCCACATCCCCACTTCTAAGATTCATCAACCAGCACTGAGATCTCACACCAACCTCTTTGAAATTGGAGATAGGAGGATGATTTTCCTGTCCCAAAGAAGGGCTGTATGAACCTTTGTGTCAAGACCACCACTGCTCTCAGGACTGACTAAAAAGTGAATTACCCAGAAAAACACTAGAAGGTGTTGGAATTGGCGTATAGTAACACCAAATAGAGAAGACATCAAAGTTATATGCTAACCCTGCATTGTAAAATACAGTCTCTACACAGATTCTGCCTCCAATTCACACTGCTTTTTAACTAGTTAAACACAGAGATTTGACACCTCAACCAGTCATCTGGTATAATAAAACAAGCAACAGAAAGTTAAACAATATGTGAACAACAGAATGTCAGGACTTTTTATGCCAAGAACTTCTGCCTTAATTTCAGCGTCACCCATGAAGTAGCTAAATGTTTTTTTAACACATGTTGAGGAGAAAGTAATAGATGGGCAATCTTACGGAAGTTTTTATTCTATCTAATCATGCAAGATTGTTTCTACAGACCTTATCTACTTTTGTGATCACATTCTCTACAATGACAAACATCTTGCTTTATCACTGACTTACTGTCTGTTCAGGCAATGTACTTACCCCTTATTTTCCTTAAGGGTTTTGCTACATGACTCCTTGCATTTTTCTTTGAAGATGAAAAACACTATCACCATATCATACTCCTAAGACCAAGGCCCACAGTAAGAAATAACTGAGGATTACTGGAGATGAATTAGTAAAGGACAGTGCACCTTATTTGAATAGAAGGTGTGCATTTTCAGATGTACAAAAAGAATGGCAGTCTTAGATCTCGTCTTCATTCTACAGTTACTTGGCATATAATAGCCAAAAGTGACGTCTGTTCTTTCTTGATACAGTCAGGGACCTGTGGAATTCAAGGACGTTATTTCTGTTATCATTTTGATCTGCAGATCATCGGTGTCCTGACTACAAGCTCTGTGTTTGAGGAAAAGTAAAAACATTAAACACAAAGCAGAAGGCGCAGGTCTTTAGCTTGTTAATTGCTTTTTCCTTTCTTGCAATTCTTTGCCTTGAACATGTTTCACAACTTTTATGGGTGCTAAGCTATCTAATGAGCCCTGAGTAACTACAAGAGACACCTGCAAAATCTGAGCTTTTGCCAGTCAATTACATTTCTCTCCCCACAGTTCCACACACTCCCTTGCCGCTAGTAGAAGCAATGAAAAGGAAAGACAGCAGAACTTGATGCGGAGCTTGCTGCAGATTTGTTGCAGTGACCGCTAGGATCTCCTGCTGAGTTCACCTGGCCGGCACCAGGCAGATGGTGAGCACCACGGAGCAGAGAGCATGTTCCCTTGGACAGGCACCGACCATCTCTCTGCGTCGGCCCAGTAGCACTGTGGCCAGTGGGCACCACTGCAGCACAGGTGATCATAACACCGCAGTGCTCATTATCCCGCTGCCTTGTTGCAGAAGGAACATCCATCAGGCATCGCCCAACGCAGACAGGAAACAACACCTGCTTTTGTCTTCTTCATAAAGCTACATCTACAGATAATAAAATGGGAAGAGACAGTAATGGGAACAAAGAGATTGGAAAAAATAAGTGGCATACAGGAGAGCGAGAATGCTCTTTTTAAAAGCCAAAGGAACTTAAGTTCAAAATGCAATGTCAGTTAACTACAGAGAACCATAGAAACAACTAAAAATAGCTCTATACAGACAGAGATTTTCTAGCATTTCTTGTAGGTAGTTTCACATTTGAATAGGTTTGTTGATCTTCTGCATTTCAGCACAGATGCTTTGATAATTTTGCTATCGGTATCCTGCTCAGTGAACAACGGTGATTCATGATTGCTTCTTGACATTTGGGTGGAACCTGACTGATCACAAGTTTCAATGTCAACTTCAAGTGATATGAATTCAGTAAATAATCTAGAAAAGTGCTGGCTTGTAGAGCATTATGTACCTCACTTAGCAGTGCTTATAGACCAAATATAGTAGGAGGATATTAAAACGGTGTATTATTCTCAGCAGATTGTTCCTCGCTCTGTCTCAAACTTCCTGCATTATCTTGTACAAATTAGTTTCACTTTTTCAGTTAATGTCCCAAACGGGGGTAACATTACAATAGTATCTCCTTGGCGATGAGGCAAAAGCACCAGTGAAGATAAGAGTTGTCAGATAAACCTGCAAGATAAGAGACCCTCAGTCAAATCCCAAAAGTTTCGAGTTGAACACCCAAGTATTTCAAGTCAGGAAACTCCAGTGTTCACAAACCTAGCAGGCGTCATATGGAATATAGTGTAAAAAAGTGAAAATTAAAACAGATACCAAATCAAGTGTTCCATCTTCTTGCAGAGGAGCAAACAAGACAGGTTTGCTTTCATTAAGAGTTACCAAGAAAATGAAGCAGACCTCCAGTTTCCTCCCACGGCTTAGCTACAGGTAAATTAAAAAGGTTAAAAAAAGCAAACTGCGGAAGCCAGGGTGTGTAACATTGCACCCCTTGCTGCCCATTGCCACTTCAGACAGGTACTTTAACAGTTACCCTTTCTTTTGTGTGAGAAAACAATGTTTCACAAATTAAATAATCACTCATACAGGATTACACCTCTCCCCCTTTCACAGGAATCTGAATCATGTCCACCATGTTTTTATACAAGCATATTTTATGACAAATATGAATCAGATTACAGCGTGGAACGAACCGTGACTGGTATGCGGCTACTAAAGCGGCTGTAGCTGGCCACTAAGTATCATGCCACTACAGAAGCATACTCCAGGGATACCTAGGTCTCTCTTGGGGTGACAGAGCATGAGCCTTAGCTGGGGGAATTTCCGTCTTCATTCCAGAGACCTGTAGCAACCCCAAACTATTGCGCGCCCAGCCAAAGAACAATTTAAAAGACTTAAGCAATAGGCGGGGGTAATGAACCATACCTGTACTTGGCACCGGGCTGATCTCCTCCCCGCGGCAGCTGGGAAATGCAATTAGCGAGGTCGCTGGCGGGCGTGCAGTTTCAGAAAGCAAAAAGTCAAAATTCAGCCCCAGCCCTGTGGGCTCGGTGTCACCGAATGCGACAGTCCTCAGACGCCCCCGCGTGATTCCTACGCGCACTGCAACGCCGTGGCTTTAAAGACAACCTCCAAAAAAACGAGTTTGGGGAGGAAAAGGTCTGGCAAGTACATGGAGTTTGCATCAACACGTTACGTTTTATGTTCACTCGTGAATTGGGGTGACTCAGTTCTTCCCCGAGTGGAGTCCTAGGGGAACACAGCTTGCTTACCACAGATGAGAAGTCACGCAAGTAAACGGGTTAAGTTTGAGGTTTTCAAGTAAATTAGAAATATTCTTGCTGTAGATTGGAATGACCCCAGACAGTCTCTCAATCCCGAAAACATATAAAAGATTCGTTATGTTTTATGAAATGTAACAAATAGAAATCCCATATCTAAAAGTATCTCAGAGTACAACTACTTAGTGAATGATTGTACTCATTTAGAGATGACCCGAAAATATTCAGTGCCCTCTTGTGGTTTGAATAATGAAAGAAGAAAAATTTGTAAGACAAAACTACTGAAGTTTGGACAGTCTCACAACTGAGGTGGCACATAAATCACACCTTCTGTGACACTACTGCCACAACTGTTACCCTGGAGAAAAAACCTACCATCATCCTACTGTTTTCTGTCCATGCCTCCAAAAACAGAGAACCTGATGCAAGGCTTTCGAGAAAACAAGTGCCTACTACTGTTAAAAAGCAGGTCTGCCTGAGATGTTTTTCTTTTTAAACATCATCCTAGTCTCTACAATACAAAAAAAAATACCTGCCCCTCGAAAAAAACCCAACAAAGTAAATGCTTCTAGCATTAAAAAAATAATAATAAAAAAAATCTGACTGGTGAGACGTTTAGATTCTTTCAAACTGCAAACACATTCTGAGAAACATAAACTCCTCCAAGCCATAGAAGTAAACATGGCAGGCGAACTCTGGAAATTATTGGTGCGAAGTTTCTTAATTACTCTATTTATCCCTGAGGCTCACATCGGCCCCGAGATATTGAGGGTACAGCCAGAGGAGCTTATAAAACATACAGAATATGAGATAATACTTAGTAGCTAAGTAATATAATCTTAGCTATTTAATTGCTGATTACTTTAAAAGACAGAAAGGGGAGTGGGAGAGAAACAGCATAAACTTATGAGAATTGCTGTAGGGAAATGCATACAGAGGAAAAAAGAGAGACAGAAACACAACAGTAGAGAAAGAATATAAAGTAATAGTAAGGAGCACTTTTCTCAGGGACTAAGCATCCTCATAAACTTAAGCAAGTTCATAAAAACAGTATTCTGTCACTAAGCCCTGGGAAATGACCTGCAGCTTCATGGAGCTGAGGAACACATCCTAAATGTACGCAGAGGATTGAAGGCAAAGATTTAAAATGGAATTAGATGCTTTCCACAAAACACATTTGGCAGTGATGACTTTTTCCGGGTTTTTTTGTGGTTTTGTTTTGGTTTGTTTTTTCAGTTCCCTAACAGTTTGGGGGATGGTGGGGGAATAAACATAAAATTTGTTTTCCTGGTTCTTTCTTTCTTGATCATGTCCACAAAAATAGAGATATATGACTGGCGGGGGGGGGGAAGGGGAATAGAATAAGGCTGGTTAGGTCTGGAAAATAAAGAAACTGGTGGAAACTGATCCTTCCCAAAGCGGAGACTAAGAAACAGTACAGACCTACTTTACTTATGAGGGGGATAAAAAAGTCCATGCTCTGACCCTAGTAGGAGTCCGGTAATTCACTGGGAAGCATCATTTTTAACATCATTGAGAACTCTTCTCATGGTGAAGGCCCTGGATTTTGTCTCCTACGTGTTTTCAAACATACCCCGCAACAGGACACAAAAGAAACCTGGCATGTAGAGCAAGCTTGAATGCACACTGTTCTGAGAAGGGACTAGGTAGTGTTTGTACCCTCTCATTGCTAGTTTCTCCAATTCTAAAAGAACCCTGAAGACGCTTTTGTCAGATATTCTTGTAGGTCTGCTTGCCTACAATAAAACAATCTCGTCTGCCAGGTTCTGCAGACATTTCACAAATGGCACAGCATTTACAAGACACAGCAAAGTGCACAACTCTTAAGAGCATCTGTGAATTAGTGTGTCTGTTTCAGTATAACATTGGAACAGGCTGCCGGGGGAAGTGGTTGAGTCACCATCCCTGGAGGTATTTAAAAGAGGGGTAGAGGTGGTGCTTAGGGACGTGGTTTAGTGGTGGTTTTGGCAGTTTTAGGTTAATGGTTGGATTCGATGGTCTTAAAGGTCCCTTCCAACCTAGACGACTCTATGATTCTATAAAACAAAAGATATGAAAAATATACTAGGTGTACTTTTTTACAGCAGAGTCCTCACAGACACATGTTTAAATCCCACCAGACTCAGAAGCCCCATCTCAAAAGAGGGACACAGGAATGCTTCCCAAATACAGAAAACCTTCTAGCCCTGACAACCCGTCAGAAGAGGACCTGGGTGCAAGTCTCCCTCTCTCCCTGGGAATGAAGCCCTGCCTTAGGACTGGAGCAGAACAAAGACGAGTTCTGCAGAGCTCACATATCCTATAACCAACATACTGCCAATGACAATTAGACACATTGAGCGCTTTCTCTCTAAATAATGAAATATGTATTGCTACAGTAAAAGAAAATGAAATGGAATCTCTAACAAAGGGCTTACAATCAGATTTACGAGATACAATAATCCATTTAGAGCTCAGAAAATTACATTCTAAGGGGAAAGAACAATAAACTAATAAAAAGTAGATTTACATACTTTTGCTATATTTCTAGCATTCAAAATAAGACATTAACTCAATTCATAACTGTATTATCATCTGTATGTCCTTAGAATGTAAAAGCACAAAAAATAACCACAGGGTTTTTCAGCTCAGAAATACAGGGCAGGAAGACAAATCATCTAGATGCCACCTTGCTGGTCCAATACTGCAACCAGCCCAAACTTCTTGACAATTCTTTCCTCAGAAAAACATTACCTCTTCTTAGTAAATCGACCTTTAAATAACAAGGTTTTGCTATCAGTCCCACGTGTCACAAACTCTTTCTCCTTTTAGGAGGTTATTTCTCCATTAATGACAGCAACATATGAACATGGAAGGCAGAAAAGAAGCATGAATGAGTTTTGCCCAACCTATCATCTTTTCTGCTCATGGAACTCTTAAGATGTGATGTAAAGTGACTCAGCTCATGAGAGGATCGTGAGCCACAACTCATCGGTTCCAGCAGGGTACATGCAATTCTAATCATTTAAAGCGTGAAGGCATACAACTGACCATGTACTTAAATTTAGAAAGCATCTGAAAGGAAGAAGTAGCATCAAGGGGACTGATCATCTTTATTATGCAACAGAGAGACAAACAGAAAATAAAATACTTTAATAGGAGAAAAAATAGAAGGTACAGTTCAAACATAATATACCATATTAAAACAATACACAATGCAATATGAACATGAAAACATTGTTAAACAGCAATCTTCTAGTAAAGATTGCATGTTTTGAGTACAAGCATCACCCATCACAAATACACAGCTTTTTGTGCATGTCTGCATTTCAGTGAGAAAGATCATGACCAGCAGCAGCATATTTAAATAGATTGTTTCATTTCCATTAAACGCTTACCTAGTGAATGTATTGGATGCAATCTCTTCATATTAAAAGTATAAAATCTTAAGCAAGGCAGCGCCTGCCAATACAGATTTTAACATATGCAAATAAAGAGGATAAACATTTTGCAAGGTTGGTTTTTTTTTTATATTGCATTTATACACATTTGTTGCTTTAAAAATGTGTATTCAAGTCTCTCAACATTTAAACATGACTAAAATGTTCAGCAACTATGCATCAAGTGACAACTAATTATTGCTATAGAAAAATTTGTTTCCCAGAGTTTTAAAATAGATGTAATTTCATTTGCAATTCTCAAGATATGTTCAAGTAATAGAAATATCTAGTTCCAGTGTCCATGAGGCATTCTGAATCTGTATTGGCTGTAGGCATTTATTGCCAGATCATATCAATATTTTATTTAATCTAAAAAAGTTAACCAAACTTACATATAACTATTAAAATCCTTAGGAAATGTATGCAGTAATAAAATCACCACGGTATGCATTTTTAGTTTAAAAAGCTAAAACTTTAGTATCAGGCTACCTTGAAATTCCTTTCTGTCAAAGTGCGCTATTTCATAGTCGGCTTTACAGAGGAACAGAGAAAGTAGAAAGTCCAAACAGCCTTTTCAGTGGAATCAGTGAACCACTCCAAATCAGTACGTGGTCACACAAGCACTAGAGCTGACAGACGAGTGAGAATACACGGGTAAGAGTACTGGGGGCAAACAGGGAAGTTGGAGTACAAGATCAAAGCGTGGCCTGCTGCCAAAATACTGTATTAAGCCAGTAACAAAATACAAGACACGTTAAGTTGTTACAAAAAGGATATCACCTTTAGACATTTCTGAAATAGCCAACTTTCTCTGTATTTCAACCGGTTATGCCTTCAGTAATGTTTTATACTCTTAAAAACCAGAAGATAGAAATAGCAAGTTACAGTGTATAGTGTTTCAGTTCCAACATTCAACATATTAGAACTAAGATTCAGTTCCAAAACCCATTACATTGCAGAACAAGGCATTTCAGCCTTACTAGTTTTGGAATAGGAAATATCCCAATATTCAAAGAATAATCAAAACCTCTATTCGGAGAGCAAATGAGAGCCAGGGCACAAGAAGCAGATTGTACTTTGTCTGCACAACTGATATTATTACACATAGGTCACCAACTAGACTAAGGAAATTACTGGGGATGTTCTCCACCACATGTACAATACCCATTAAGAACAGTAGTTTGACAATGGGCTATGGCGACACAGGATGAAGAGTCAGTCCTAAAAGGTATACATTCAGAACAGTCTCTATTTAAACCTACAAAATATAAGCTGTGCAGCTTGCTTTCCCCTTCTCCCCATTATAGTATTAAATAAAAGATTTTAAAGTTCTTTTACAAATGGACTTTCCATGTAAATTCAAAATTGCATTATTGCTCTGTTTTCTCCGATTTTAATGATGGTCTTCCTGGGAATGTGGCAATCTAGAACAGGAGTTCTTAAAATATGTTGGTACTATTTAAGAGCAAGTTTTTCTTGTAACTGTTTTTTCAAAGGCTTTGAATGCAGGAGATGTCCAAGTTTTAAACAGTCTTACTAAAATAAACAATTTCATTTTTCTGAGTGTTGGTAGGTCTGAAGCCAATTAGTTCTCTAGTTACGCAGCCTTCCATGAAAGACAGAACAGACCAAAATTTGAATTCCAATTCAACAACAGAAGTTCTTAAAAAGCTCCAACAAAATGAAAAACTAGCTGGTCACAGTCATATACCAAAAAAGTATACCCTTTGCAAGTCATCTTGAATTGCTCAGGAAGTGTGTCAGGGCACCATCTTCCTTAGTAGTTGGGAGTACAGGGAAAACACCTCACCCATAACTTTAGTAAGCAAGCATCCTATTTCAGTTATGATCCAAAAGGGGAAAAAATAGATGTAATTATTCCTAGGCAATGGCATCATTCTTTCTCAATGAAAGGTGAAAAAAATCTGCTCTGCGTTGTTGAGCTATAGAAAGCAAGTCTTTTTATTTCTTAAGTTGTTGTTATTTTCATTTACATAGTAATGGTAAAAAACAAATCACAACATCAAATAAAATTTTGTCCTTGGTCAGGAGGAGAAAAGCAAATTAGTATCTCATAGATACCTTAGCAGATGACAGCTGAACTTGAAGAAACTCAAACTCAGCACTGCAACAGAGCATCTTTGCATGTCTTTCTAAAGATACTACTTTCTAAGTTGGTTTTGGTGAATTAAAATATCTGACATTAATAAAAGAAACTGTAATTAACAGAGTAGTAAAAGTTAGAGAAAATCAGGACAACAGTAAGAAGTTCCAAAAAGGTCCCTAATTCCACAGGGACGGATCTCAGTAAAGATGTGAAGTTTGATTTTCAGCAAAATCATTTATGAACAGTCCTTATGAGTGTGGAAAAAAGTTGAGCCTGAAAAGTGGTTACTGAATACCATTTGCATTAATATACACTTCAGATCACCAACAGCAACAATGTAATTTTTCTCTCGGATAATCAATAAGATGAAGAGGGGCGATACTTTAAAAGTTCACATGACAGGATTCTTGAACTGCATTTTGGTATTGGGCTTCTTCATCAAGCTGAAGATTCTAAACAAAATGAAAACATCATCAAAATGGACAAATACTCAAGATATACCACAGTCCTTAGTTTAATCATTCATTTTCCACATTTTTACATAGGAATTGGCACCTAGATGAAGACTCTCCATCTTTATGTGTACTGGATGCTTGTTTACGTTACACAGTATCTTTTATTTAACCAAATACCAAGAGATACATGAGACAGGAGAAGAATCAGATGAGTGGGACAAGGCTCATTAAACAGAAGGGTCCATCTTCTCTCCCTGGCTCAATTACATTACAGAATAGCCAGCTCAGGAAAGCTGACTTGTGTCACACAATTCTTGTAACAGGGCTTGCAACCAGCCATAACATCCTCCATTAATAAAAACAAAATGTGATCCCCAGACAACAGTAATCATAGATTGTTGAGAATATACTGCTTAAAATGAGAAAGCAAACATGTATCACAAGAGATGGATGGTAAGCCTGCTACTTTTGAAAAGCTATCTTCCAAGCTGCTAATATGTCAGAGTAACACACCTTTTTTGTGCAATTCTGGCAGCTTCCCCAAATCAGAATTCCAATCACCAGTTCTACATCCTCCAACATGCAAGATACACTGACGTTGAAGAACACAATCCCCTGTATCAGTCTCCTAGCTCTTCATGCCTTTGTCAGAGATCACTCAAAACAAAGAACAACATGCATCATCTTTGCCATCTCTAACCAGTAAGGCTGCCAATGCCCCAAATACTAAGCTCGTCCCACACAACGCTCAAGCAGTGTACCCCAAAGCCTGTCAAACTCTGTAGAAACTACAACACAAACTCTCCAGCTCTCTGGTCCCATATGCAGAATTCAACTGGTTGGTTTGACTTAAGATCCACTCAGTGACTACATCTGTGTATGTAGTTCTGCATCTACTCAAAGGTCATTTACTCAAACTGAGCCTGAAAGAAGGCAACCAGAACAATGAACGATTTAATGACACATCTTTTTTACATTCCAGCCTCTCCCGCAACATACTGTAAGAGAGGCGGTAGCAGCGATACCCACTCGTCAAGCTACGCTTGGAGTTCTGAGAATTATGATTTAGTGTTTTCTGCCATAAAAGGTCAAAAATGACAATTAAACAGAGTAGCATCTATTTTATTTCCCCTAGAAGCAGCAGTAATAAACTGTTCTGGAGGAACAAATAGTTCAGATTGAGAACACTAAGCTAAAGACTTAAGTGATCAGTTTGGAGCAGGGCTTGACTGTTGACAACACCTATTCCCAGTAGCACTTTGTGTTGATAATGGAAAGTTTAAGAACAGACAGGCCTACTTCTGAGTTCTGTACAGAGCAGGAACATAGCATGTCCAGAGCACAAACAAGTTCAGTACAAAATTTTTATTTGTCATTTTTATTTAGTGAAAAAAAGTTACCAGTTATTCCCCTACACATCAAAGAAGAAAAAGCTTACCACGAATTCTCCGTAGTCAAACCGATGTCTTAGATTTAGATGGCTAACAAGATTTCTAGTAACCTGGTTAGTATCTGCCCAAGGAAGTGATACACAAATAGGACAGATCTGAATTTGGAGGGGAAGGGGAAAGAGAGAGAATGAAAAAAAGTTATTGGTAATACAGAATGCATTAAAGACATGTTCTATAGGAATAACTAGTCTATTACTCATCCACTACCAAAATACAGTAAAGGTGTTCACATAAAATCAAAATTCTAAGTGTTCTTTTCCTCAACTGCATAACATTTAAAAAATACATTTCAACTTCCCAAATTTCTTAAGCGTTTCTCTTAGGAATGGGGGATTATCATGTCTGTCTGGCACTCTTTTTGTCAATTTCCATTGCTTAAAATTTAGAAAAGAAAGGGATTATTGCATCCTACTTATCGTTTGGGAGGATTTTCATACAAATGAGATCATCAAGTAAGCTGAAAGAAAAAAATAACACACCCTATACAGATGAAAAGGATAGAAAACCAAACAGATTTTCTCATTCCCTCCCTTTGATTACCTTAGATTACTTTTCAAGTAACTGTAGGTTTCACATGAGACAATAGTTATGTTATAAATGGGATTCCATAGAATTACTAAATGAAGAGAAGTAAGTATCAGGGTTAAAAACTGAGCTTGTTTCACATCAAGATAAGTAAGACAGCTAAGTCAGAAATGCCTTAGAACTGACGAGAAGCCAGACAAGGAACATTTTCAAATGAAATGTTTCTTAACTCCTCAAGTTAAATAATGCACTGCATTAAGTGTATTGTCTTCCTCAGATCACAGTGATCTTTACAGATATAGACTACCTACTGCACATTTAAAGTTGTTCACATAATTATAATGAAAGTAGCTTAAGCAGCATACATAAGCAACTCTACTTACTACAGGAACTATCTGATAAAGATGTCTATTATTACAGTGATCCAGCAAACGTTGCCTGGTAAAATTGGACTCCTGACATAGGGGGCATTTGAAGGTTGGATGTCCACTGTAAACAGAAACACACAGTATTAAACAGAAAAGAGAGTTTTAGAAGTAGTATTACAGAAAGCTTAATTCATCTGTTATCTTGTCATTATTTTCCCTTATTTTGATAACAAAAGAAACCCCCACCCTCACTGACATAATAGTGGATCTAATGGAGTTCCACTGCTATTTCCAAATTGCAATTTTAGAGGACATTTATTACTTGTATACCTAAATGCATTCTTCTGAGACTTGGACTTTTGAAAATTTTTGTTCCAATTGCAAATGCACCCTGTTCTTACTTACTGGTAACATCTTTTTAAAAGTTCAAATCCTTCAGTACAGTACTGAAAAAAACAAATTCTAACATATAGATACAAATGTAGAGAAACTACAGGGTGTTCTTTTTTAATACCACTTGTTGTAGGTGGTTGCAGGGGTTTTTTTTCAAGTTAGTAGAAGCTCGCACTCTGTCTGTCTGATCTATTTTAATAGTAACTATAGAAAAATAAGCAGCCTACCTTGTTTCTCCTTGAAGTATTTGATTATTAGCCATCTCGCCATTATCAGATATTGCATCACTCCTGCTACTTTAAATGAAGAAAAAAAAAAAAAAAAACAATGAAAACTGAGATTATTTTACTCCACTATTAAATTTTTTAGAAGTTTAATAGTAACAGGGGAAAAAAAGATATATATGTATTTTTAAGTTCCATGAATTTCAAGGCAAAATATGTAAGGGCACATATCTTAACTCTCACAACTTTTCCTTTGGATCAAGGTATGTCTTAGTATTTAGTTACCATGGTGACCCTTGGTGGAATACTACACAACTTTATAGGAAAGTGGTACATGAGACAACAGACATTTAGTCAACAAGAATGGTAATGCAGATTACAGCCAAGTAGCTCAACTGGCATTATGAACTACGTGAATGTAAAGAAAGGTAGCCCTTTTAGTTTTTTGACTTATAACTATATAAATAGGTATTCAACTGCCATGTGCTTACACAAATAATTTACAACTTTCAACTAAGCAAGGTAAATTTTCTTATGCTGTGCACAAAATAAAGTCTTTCCTAAAGTAAGAGTGGCAGACAGGAACATTTTAGAAACAAAACTTGACCATAAGTGCATCTCTAGCTAAGCCAGAAGAAACTGCTCAGACATGCTGCTCATCCTAAGAACATTAATATTTACAGTCACAAATCTGGTCATGGTACATTTTTTATACTTCTGTAATGTTGTAAGTACAAGTATTTTACTGTGGCATAGTCAATAAATAGTGATATAACAGTATCCAGACACTTTGGTGAAACATGGAATGGAATGGAATATTTGAATTGGAAGGGACCTACAACAACCCTCTAGTCCAGCTGCCTGAACAATTCAGGGCTGACCAAAAGTTAAGCCATATTATTAAGGGCATTGTCCAAATGCCTCTTAAACACTGACAGTCTTGGGGCATCGACCACCTCCCTAGAAAGCCTGTTCCAGTGTTTGACCATCCTCTCAGTAAAGAAATGCTTCCTAATGTCCAGTCTAAACTTCCCGTGGCACAGCTTTGAGCCATTCCAACATGTCCTATCATTGGATACCAGGGAGAAGAGATCAGCACCTCCCTCTCCACTTGCCCTCCTCAGGAAGCTGTAGAGAGCAATGAGGTCACCCCTCAGCTTCCTTTTCTCCAAACTAGACAAGCTAAAGTCTTTAACTGCTTGTTTTGGGCCATGCCTTCCAGCCCTTTCACCAGCTTTGTTGACTTCCTGTGGACACACTCAAGGACCTTCACATCCTTCTTAAATTGTGAGGCCCGGAACTGCACACACAGTACTCAAGGTGATGCTGCACCAACGCCGAATACAGCAGGATAATCACCGCTTTTGACCAGCTGGTCATACTGTGTTTGATGCACCCCAGGATGCAGTTTGCCCTCATGGCTGCCAGGGCACACTGCTGGCTCATATTGAGCCTGCTGTCGACCAGCACCCCTCAGATCCCTTTCTGCAGGGCTGCTCTACAGCCACTTCTCTCCCAGTTTATACTTGTGCTCGGCATTACTCTGTTCTACGTACAGAATCCAGCATATCAACTTTTTAAATTTCATCCCAATGGTCCAATCTATCTAGATCCCTCTGCAAGGCCTCCCATCTCTCCAGAGAGTCAACAGCACCTCCCAGTTTGGCACCATCAGCAAACTTGCTAATGGTGCATTTAACTCTTGCATCCATACCACCGATAAATATATTGAACAGGACTGGCCCTAGAACTGAACCCTGAGGTGGTGGTGACCCCTGGTGACTGGTCACCAGCCAGATGTAGCTCCATTCACTACAACCCTTTGAGCTCTGCTCTTCAGCCAGTTCTTCACCCAGCACACCGTGAACCCGCTCATCCCACAGCTGGACAATTTGTCCAGCAGGACGCTGTAAGGGACAGTATCAAAAAACTTACTAAAATCCAGAAAAACTCTATCCACCTCCTTCCCTTCATCCACTAGGCAGATGCCCTTATCATAGAAGGATAACAAATTAGTTAAACAGGACTTTCCCTTTGTGAACCCATGCTGACTGTGCCTGATGACTGCATTATTCATTAAATGTCTTTCAATAGTACTCAGTATAATCGTCTCCGTAATTTTCCCAGGAACATTGCTGCAACTAGTTCTGCTAACAGCTTAAAGTTCCACTTTCAATATATTGATGGGTTGAAAACCAAACACAGAGAAGTTCAGACTGCTAAAAATAGAAAATAGATGTCAAAAGAAAGTAAATAAAGGACAGGCTATATATAATAAAGCTCTGTGAGACTAATATGTAAAACAGGTCTTCAAAAATAAGCAGAAATCCTCAACCAAACCAAATACATCAGCGAGAAGATATGAAAAAGGTTCTTTAACTTTACTGCCTGAAAAACAAATGGTAAGTGGCATTTATATTTTATGGGGTGTAACATACTGGAGTTCCTTATACGTTTCATAAAAGATCAGTTCAAAATAAATTCAATCAGAAAGCAAAAGCTTGCACAGTAATATTTTGAAACAGGATACCCACTGAAACAGACTTAGGGAAGGGGGGGAGGTGGGGAATAAAAAGAGAAGAAAACTTCCCTGTGACTAAATATTACGAAATTTGTTACAAAGTAAACTGCTAAAATGCTGTCAAGGCAGTTAAAGCAAGCTGCAAACACTATATGCTTTTTAGAAGAGTCCCTAGAAGACATTCCAAACCATCACGTAGAAAGGTTTTCTTCTGTTTGCTAAGAGTAAAGAAAAAGACCTGGAAAAACTGTCATTTTCTGAAGCACTAAGTACGGAAAAAATTATTGCAAAAAGAAGGCATGCCCTGGAAAAAAAATACTTTCCTTTGGGGGTGGGGGGAGAAGAAGATGCATTGTTATACATAAAACACCCTGATTACCTGTTCCCTGTTGAATCTTGGGAAATCTGTAAGTTTGGAATAATAGAAGAAACACCATATTCATCCTGATACTTCTTACACGTTTTATAATGCTGTCTCATCCACGAAAATCTAACCTGCAAATGAAATGCCAAATTATTGAAATTATACTAACCAATCCAGGGATAGAAGGAAGAGAAATTTCTGCCAACAGAAAGCAATGCATGCAGGGATTATTTAGACAACATATGCAGAAGAAACCAGAACTTGCGTCTCCCCTCTCAGCATGAACACTTTCTTCCCCAATGGGAGATCTTCGTTTCCTTTTTCCATAGAGCCTCTGTTACCCTGTGAGACTGGAAAACGTGCCTACGCCCCAAATCCCCCACAGCCAAGCAACTGAGAGTGCTCTCTCGGGCATAAAAGATGTGAGTAAACTCCATTTAACTGAAACAAAGTCACAGGAACTACACCTCCCAGATCCAGGATCAATGACTGATGAGCTACGACAGAGAGGGGCCGTGAGGATGGGATAAGCAATACTGCTCCTTCAGTCTTCTCTGGTTTGCTGTTACCTTGTGCAGAGCAAAGTCTTTTTGCATTACATGTGTTCTGAGAATACAGAACTTTTCTGAGAATAAAAAAAAGGAAAAGAAGCGGGGGGAAGCCTATCCAGCTTAAATGCAAGGAAAGACAATGAGTTGCTCGGATTTGTCAGAAGGCCGCAGTGCTGGGCATGCCCTAAATCAGAATTTCAGGTCCAACAGCACTGTCAGAAAGTGCTTAACAGGTTTAGGGGCTGAACAAGATCACATCTCATGCACCTGTGCCTAAATTCTATTAGGGTTCTTCTGGAGATCCATTTGGTTCTTCCTTCCAGTTTACCAACTCACTATTGTTTCTTTCTCCCAGCTTTTCATCCTAATGAATCATGTGGAACAAAGCAAGCGACTCAGCTTTCCACTAGTGCTAATCTTCACATTGGGAGAACGAAGTCCCAGGTGAAATGAAACGAACACAAAGACAACTACCTGGATTTGATGCAATTTGATGTAAACAAAACGTGCAGCTGAAATCCTGCATCCATTTATACCAGAAGAGAGATTACTCTTGATTTCAGTGGGGGTCAAGATTTCACCCAATGTTCTGAAAATAATGACCCCTTTACAAAGGGAACAGAAGGAACATAGACTGATGGGGCAGGGGGAAATTACATATGATTTTATGTACACCAAGAGTAATCAACCCATATTTTTTGGTTTTAAATTAAATTTTACAGTAGCTGCTCTAAGCACTTTCATTTCCACAGTGAAAGTTTCTGAGCTTTGCCATGTATCTGCAACTTTCAGTTGTCTAAATTTTCTTTTGCCAGTTTTATAGCTATACCCAGTTTTCGCATTGTTTTGGAGAAAAACTGGCACTCGACTTAAAAAGTTCTTATAGACAATACAAGATCCTCTTTCAGTTTACATCTGTTAGACATATCTAGCAGGCACTCCATGCCTAGCATATGCACAAGCCATACAAAGCTAAATTCAAACTAATATAGGCTCTTTAGTTCCAAGACAAGAATGACACACAGTAAAATTGTGTCTTGGTAAAAAATAAGAACAATTTATCCAACTTTTTGTAAAGTTTTACTCTACCTGCTTCTCACAGCATCTACAGCCCCCAGAAGCTTTCTTCATACTGTTTTCAACATCTAGAGCCCTTTTGGGATACGTTCTTTCTTTTTTAGTCACGCTCCCCCGGCAGAGAGGACAATGTGTTCCACTTTCTCTGATAGCTGTCAAGAAGCACTTCCTGCAAAACCTAAATTGAAAAGTTACCACAAACACAGGTTAGCAAAGAGAAGAGAGTTAGATACTTTGTCCTTGAAGAGAGCAGGGTGATTATTAGCGGTAAAAAAAAAAAAAAAGATATATATCAGAATAATAGTCTACTGAGTAGAAATCTTTATATAATATATATATAATAAGCAAATAATATATAATAAGCAAAATGAAATAATGGTGCTTACAAAGAAGTATACGGAAATTAGGGGAACTTGGCAATGCACTTTAGGTAAAGATCTTACTACCTATTGACTAGTATTCCTGAACCGTATACTGGATTGATCATTAATGAGATATGAAATGGTGCAGCAGGCACGTGATACTGGAAAATGTTATCAGAGTAACTCCTGTTTATTGTCCTTAAGCGGAGCCAAAAATACTGCAAAGCTTAATTTAGTATGCATCCCCAAAGACCTTAGTTCAACAGCTTTTGCCGTTCTCTCACTTTCTTTCCTCGCGTGCCAACTGCCAAAGCTATTTTGTTTTCCTTTTTCTACAAAGTAGCGCTTTGCAATCCAAAACTGCTCTGAAAAACGCCAAACAGATGAACTGAAGAGAGCCAGCAGCTAAGCTATGGTCCTTGTTTGAAAACGAAGAGGAAATTAAGAAGTTAAAAAAGGCGAGTTAGGTTAGGTGTGTGAGGCGTCTCCACCGGCTGTGGAACCCGGGCCACCACCGAGCAGACAGCCGGGGGCTTGCTCCAAGGGCCGCCCTTCCTGTCTGACCCCTCCTTATCGCTGGCTACAAAAGAAGGAGGCGAGGGAGGGCAGGCTGGGGCACCGCTTGGCATGCACCCCTCGAAGCCAGCTCTCGGTAGCGGCGGCGGGTCAGCCCCCGAGGTGACAACGAGCTCCGCGGTCCCCCGGTGCGGCCGGCTCCGGGCCGAGGGTCTGCGCCCTGGGGATGGGGCTGGGGGCAGAGAAGTGAAAGGCGGAGAACCGGCAGTAAAAGGCTTGTGAAGGGAGCCGGGGGAGGGGGAGGTGGGGGTGGTACGGGAGGGCTCGGCGGGGAGGAATACCCACACGTGCTGGCAGTTCGCGGTCCTCACGGGCGTTTTGAACACCTCCTGGCAGACGGGACAGTAAAAATCATCCTCGCTGAAGCACGCCGCTGTCGCCGCGGCGGCTCCCTCGGCCATGGCAACACGTCAGGGCCTCTTCGTGCGGGAGCGGGGACCCGGAACGAGCCCCGCCCTGGCGAGACGACCTCCGCTCCGCTCCCCGCCGGACGCGGCAGCGGGGTGGAGGGAGCCGGGGGTGCGGGAGAAGATGGCGGGTGGGCACCTGGCGCCAGGTGGGAGGCCGAGGCTGCGGCGGAGGCGGTGGGGGAGCGGGCCCGGCCTGCGCGCCGCTCGCCCCGCCTCCCCGGCCCGGCTCCCCCCCTCCCCGGCCCGGCAAGCGCCCCCGCCCCGCGCTCTACCTGGCTGTGCCCGGGGAGGGAGGGAGCGAGCCGCGGCGGCGGCTACCGCCTCTTCCCAACGGGCCCAGCCGCAGCTCCGGCCGGGCTCCCGTGGGTACCCACGCCCCGCCACCACCGCTCTCCCGGGGGTGGGCAGGGGCGGGACCGGGGCCTGGGTTTCCATGGCGATCGCCTGCCCGGCCCGCCGGGGGCTGCTATGACACGGCGGGGCGGCCTCCCTCCGCTCCGCCCTGCCCTGCCCGGGAGGCTTTCCCGCTCCGCCTACCCGCTCTCCGCCGGCCCCACCACCCTCCTGGGCCCCGCCGGCGCCGCGCACCTCCCCTTCCGCGGGCGCCTGGGGCCTGCGGGCGCCGCCGGGAAGGGCCGAGGGCCCGGCGGCGACTGGGGGGGCGGCCCGCTGTGGCGGCAGGCGGTGCTGCCCCTCAGCTTATGTCCACCGGGGCCGGTCCCCGGCCCAAGGCTCCGGCCTTACATCGGAGGAAAACCTTTTTGACCATTCTCTGAGGAGAAACGGGTCCTTGGCCTTCATTTTCCCCATCTCCTCGGGACTGCGGCTGCCTCTCCCATAGCTAGATGTTCAGAGGAGATCGCTAGGTTGGGGGGGAGACCTGTGGTTCCCCTGCGCCTTCCAGCGTTTCAAAACTCTTCATGCTTCAGACCGTCCATCAGAGCTGCTGCTTGTTATGGGCAGCAAGAGTCAATGCCCTGGCCACCATCCGGGCTCCTGGTTTGGAAGGGAGAGAGGCAACTGCAGGCAACAAAGCTGAAGCTCAGGTCTCTCCCTTCGTGTGAGGGGCAAACCACCTTGTGATTCTGTGAAGGATGCTGGCTCTGTTTTCTTATTCAGGATCTATCGTAATTACTATTAACTAAAAATGCTCGTGTCTTCCTAAGCAAAATCCAACGACTGCCCTAAATACTTTCTTTTTAGACCACATGGAGGCAAAATTTGAATGCCTCGAAATACCAGGAGATCTGCAATGCTGAAGGGAAGCACATCCGAAGCGATGGGCTCAATGTCAGAGTTAAGTTGCCTTACTGCCCATGCTCATGCCATGCCCATGCTTCAGATGAGAAGAAAATCTTGTGGAAACCTCTGTGGGCAGGGATCTCCCAGGAGAGGACAGGCCTGGGATTTGAGGCATTGTGGTAAGATGTCCTCTTGTAACTGTGGCTGTGCTAGCTCGGGAGGTTACTGCTCCCCTGTGCTCATCACTGCTCTGTTAGAGGCTGCTAAGGGTTATCTGAGCTGGCAAAAAAGCTCTACTATTTAAAGTGATTAACTGATTATCTCCTTCCCTGAAATGAAGTAGGAAGCCAGGCCAGTAGATCTGAGTAGGCATGACGGGCAATGAGCGGCGGTTGGTGGCAGTAACCTCTTCAACAGTGCAAGTACAGCCAGAAGATGACACAGAACTACACTTTCAGTGATAAATAGTCTGCAGAATGCTTCTTGTGTGGTTTTGTGTCAGTTAGGACTATACCGCAGGTATATAGCCAGCTTCAGGTGTGCCCTATCCATGCTGTGGTGGTACATTAAAAGGAAGAATTACAGAAACCTCAGTTCAGATGTTATCACGCTGTCATCTTGTGTCTCTCATTGGGAGGAAGGCAGCACGGCCTTCAGCCTCAGCACAGGAGAGGCTGGCAAAGATGGGCTTCCAAGTCTTTTCAGTCGTCTTGTATGACTTCAGCAAAGCACATCCTTATGCCTC
Organism: Rissa tridactyla; assembly: GCF_028500815.1. Taxonomy (NCBI): domain Eukaryota; kingdom Metazoa; phylum Chordata; class Aves; order Charadriiformes; family Laridae; genus Rissa; species Rissa tridactyla. The sequence continues at coordinate 48,022,903 of NC_071467.1, forward strand.
AATTTCTCAATCTGTAAAAAGGGAGCAGTTTTTAATCACCGAATAAGGTTGCTGTGAAGTTAAATTAATTACTGCAGGTAAAGAGGGTTACGTCCTTTGAAGGTGTTAAACAAAAGCAAAGATTTATTACTAAAGGAACACGATAGGTCCATTTGAACTTTGTTCAGGAGACCGCAGTATTTTTCGATTAGTAGCTTTTGGCAGGGGGAGAAATTGCACAGATGACCTCAGGGAAGTAAACTACAGGAAGGTGTGTGTGAAGGCATTCGTGCTCTTGCTAACGTTATTGTAAATCTTGATCCTTTAATAAAGCTGTGACCTTGGAGTTGACAACTAGTACTCCACGGAGCAATATATAGCATGGCACCAGCCTTGTAAATCTTATGTAGTTTTTGCTATTGACGCAGACAACATGTAAAGAGAAATTGGGCAGCTGAAGTTTATGAAACACATTTATTTGAAGGAAAGCATTTTAAATCAGACTTTTTAGATTAAATGAAACCAATGGCCCTGCCAACTTTTTATTCCTCGTGTTACAATGTGCTTCTGAAATGAAATCTCAACAGTGAAAACTTGTAGAACTGCTCATAAAATTTTGCCACTTGCAGGGGGCAGCTGCCACCGAAGAGGTACATTTTAGATCACCTTTGCGCAGCTGTTGCACAACTCTGTACGGCTACTTTTTGTACTATTATTTTGGTTGCTTCCTTGACAATGCTGCTGCAAGAACAGCACATCTCCTTGCCACCGTGAAAAGGACAGGGATTTGTCCTGTGGGAGTGGTCAAAGATGGATATGAGGAGAAGGGGAAAGGGAGAAAGCCATGTAACTGCAGGGGGAATCGAAAGGTGCCATATGCAAGGGGAAGGACATCTTTTGCTCTTGCCAGGTGTGTCCGTATCACTACCGACAAAGAACAATTGCAGACACAGATAAAACCAAGGACAACGCTCCTACAGTGGTAGCTTATTTCATACATATAAAAAGTTCTCTATACATTTTTTAGATGTGCAGGAAGCCATAAATTCGATAACTTTTCCCCTATATGTTTGGCTACTTCGCTTTGGCATACCAAATTTATTTATTTTTTTTTTAGTTACTCAAATGTTCCCACAAATTTCACCCTTTGGAGAAGCATTGCCCATCTTTCTGACTGAGGAGATTTCATTCTGAAAGAGAAACAAAAGCAACTTTCCCAGGCACATGAAATATTGAATCTTTCTCTTCCCAAAAAGGAGCCGCTTTCTGATTCCAAGAAAAACCAGTGGAGACCTAAATTCTATTGGGAGTTTCCTTCTTAACATGTTACTGTGTGATTAAAGCTACTTTAATCACTGTACATGCTTCTGTGCATGAACATGAATTTTATTTTTTTACAAATCAACTGTATCTTTGAAAGATACTTTGTTATAATGTACATGTAAAAAAATGTACATACTTTTTTTTAACTTACATAGTAAGGATACAGATTAGTTAAAAGACGCTGTCAATCTCTTGAATGGGTTTCTATTTTTTTATTATAAACATAACATTCACTTCTTGCTGTCCTTTCAAGTCGGCTTCCACTTACCAACTTTGCTAATTTTAAGTCACATCTTGCACTGTAAATGGAAACTTAGGTACAGTCTTATGGTGTCAGTAACACTGTCCTTGACAGTAGGCAGTGTGCCTGATACTGTTTTGAGGGTGGGTTTGTTCCAATTTTTTTGGTCGTGTAGCATCTGGAAAGCTGTTGTTTGTCATCTGCCTCCAGCACTGCATTGTCATCATGGACGTACGCAAGACTGGCCTGCTCCTGGAACGGAGCTGCAAACAAATAGGAGAGGCTGCTGTCAAAGCCGGTGTTTCTGTATACAGGACTAGCAGCAAGTTCAGGGCCATTGTGTTTTAAGTAGAGAAACTAACAGTATTTTCTTTTATCCTTACAAAGAAAAAAAAAAAAGAATACATTTTTTAAATGAAACTGAAATTTAATTTACAAAAAAATTAAAAACAAAACAATGCTTAAGAAAAAAAAACCACAATATTTTTAGGTCCACGCAGGTTACTAACACCCCATTAATTGCAAAAGGCTAAATTTTAATGACTGTGTTTATCTACAGAACATGTTCTTCCACTCTTTTGCAGTAGTCCTTACACGCTGTTTGGATGACTCATGTGCATACATTCTAAGAATGATCCATCCACAACTCATTCAATAAGGACTTTTCTAACAGTGTTTACATCCTGAAAGAAAAAAAAAAGGTTATTTTATTGACTATCAAGACAGTAATTAATGTGTAAGTAGATTTAATTTTGACTGCTTGCGTTACCAGTTAACAAAACACTGGTTTCAGTGGGTTTACATCCATGTTTAAAGTTTACTGCCTAACTTTCTACTTCTTAGTGGTAAACGCTTGCAATAAAGCAAGAGAAATAATTATGAAACTTGAAATAAGTGAGAATGTCAAATGCAGAAACAGATTAATTCAGTGATTATGTAAAACGCAACAATGCTAATGCTATTTAATAAAGAGTCCAACTTGGTGATGCATGTTATATTACTGTGTATAGAAATAACTACTTAAGTCTTGGCTATACTTTATGAAGTTATATATGTGTAAGCTACCATTAAAATGCTATCAATCATACATAGGTCTGTTTCCACCATGTGCATGAATTATAGGTTCAAATTATTAAGATGGTTTTTCACCCCTGCCCTCTATTTGGACATCATTTTCTCTAGTGCTTTTGCCTGTTAAAAAAAAAAAAAAAAAAGTTATATATCTTTCTTTGGGATTTTGTCTGGATAAGTATCAAACATAAATATAGGAAAGAACTAAGTGATATTCTTGGGAAATTCTAACAGCATGTTAGCATGTAGTCTTCCTAGTGGCGTGTATGTCTGAGTTGAAGATGCCTTACAAAATTTCAGCTGAAATAGCTGGGATCTCTCCCAGGTGCTAAACAACAAATTGGACAACGCTACAAATAAATGGCAGGAAGTATCCAATTTTCATCTTGGGGGTCTTACAGAAGAAATATTATCAGTGTTTAAAAAAACATAAATGTGAACTAAGTGGACCTGTTAATGGCCAAATGGCATTCTCTGAGTGAGGCAAATATTGCTAGGCACAGTGCACTGTCAGATCAACTGTCAATTATGCTGTGTAACTTGTGTCTGCAGACATCCCAAGGACTGTCCACCTGTATAGATTTGATGGTTAATATATTCCCTCCTACTAGCTACAAGAGAACAGTTATGCAAAAGCATTTGCTTTATCCAATACAGAATTTGTTTATAATCCAAATCCATTCGTTTATCATTCAAATAATAAAATAATAACAAATAATCCATTTGTTTACCATCCAAGCCACTGTTTGGATGATAAAGTGCTACAAGAAACACACAGGCTTTCTCTGGCCATCAATAACAAATTAATTCATCTGTGCGCTTACAATAGAAATGCCTAAAAGACTTAATCAAAAGAAAAGCTGAATTACTTCCGGTGGGTTCTCTGTAATTTAAAAGTTGCAGTTGCTGCAACATTTATTTCTTCAAGCAATATCATGAGAACACCATGTGTATGCTAAAAAGATGATTATCACGGAATACACCACCATGAATATACTATGTGTAGACTAAAACCAGCTTTATGACTTGTTATGGTAATGAACATTACGATACAACACGCCAAAAAAATCTTATGCCTTTCTCAGAACTAGAAGTCCGATGTGTTTATTCTGATTTTGAAATTAAAAGGTTGGAACAGCTGTGCCAAAACACTTTTTCAGGTACTCCTGAAATCCTGAAACTGTTGCTCCAAAGGTGTTTCAGAATTAAAGGGAAGGGTCAGTGTGTCAGTAGCGAACAACAAAGTGCACGTCTCAGCGTTTTCCCTCTCTTTGCCTCGTATTAACGATGTGGTGTCTGCAGTTTATAAACCAACTAAAGCAGTTATGAAACCAGTATGACTTAAAAGACCACATTTTCATTTCCCTGCTTATAATTTTTACGTTATTTGCAGGCAAACATAGTTCTGAACATTGCTTTTTACATTAGTCTTCAAAGAAATGTGCAACCGAGGCTGTATAATGCATATTACTCACGAGTCTCTCAGGATCAGCTTCTATATGCAACTCTGAATTGAGCAAAAGATTTAATAATTTTCCAAGTTTTAAGGCTCAATTCTGCCCTAAAGCTACACAATACAGCTATTTATGAATTTGCCCTGGGTAAAAAAATAGTAGCTGACAGGTGTGATAAAAAGTATTGACAATTGTTTCCATTGACCAAAGTAAATACAGAGTCTAATCTGAAAAATACAAAATTTGGGAAAATGTTATACATTAAAGCATTAAGTCAGGTAACGGTGAACACAGTATACACTCTGAGTGAATTCTTCCTTTAATTTACTTGGAGCTCTGTCTCCATGATAACTTACTAATTTGATCATGGTTAAAGTGGTGAAAAAACTAACCTGCGAGGTAAAAGAGAACGGAGCGGGTTTCCCCCATCCCACCCACTGCGGGAAATGGGAGCGTTGGTTGATTTTTCTACAAGTCCTTCAGTCTGTAACCTCTCTAAAACACCTCTTCTGCGAGATGTGAGAATTGGAGTTTAAAATGCCTCAGCAAATAACGAGCAGGGAAGTAAATTACACTTGTCGAGGTCTGAGTCTACACCCGATGGACCTCAGTCCTACAAACAAGGTCACAGTAAGACCTTGCAGCCTTCGTGGGCCTTCAGAATGAAGCCATTTACGTGAAGTTATCTCAACTTTAAAAAAAAAATTGAAACCCCCACTATGACAGACTCGTATATAAGGCCACATAAGCAGTTCTCAAATTATAACCTCAACACCCAGATGAGAATGCGCAGCAAATGCTGCACATAAATCTGAGTTAGGGCAGTAGAAATAGCACATGCGGGATTTAAAAGCAGGCAAGTCACTGAACCTAATAATGCTCGTCCTCTTGGTTGTAAGTAACTGTTTGTTGTAGCCATCATGAGACTTCCTACACCGTTTTCAGTGCTCCTACCAGTGATAGGAGGGCTAATATTTTAAATACTATGTGCATGCATACTTGTCTCTGAAAGATGGGGAGAGGGAATGAATATAGGTACATTTTTCCTCTGCTGTCAAAATCAGTTAAACAATTAATATATTTTCTCTTTGTCTGCTATCTCCGATCAGTAATACTTGCTAGAATTAATCAGTTTAACATGTGAATTCAATAAAATATATACTCATGTACGTTACTGCTGCTCTCCTTTCTGATCTGTGGTGAGTCAGTGGTCCATTAGCTCGTCCTTATCTACTTCTCACTGGCAATAAGGGTAGGAATACCTGGGAATAAGAGATAGTGTATTGTTAGTGGATGCAGATATAATTGGTATATTTTTAGTACTGCAAGCAATAAAAGAAGTATTTATATTTCTTTGGCCAGATATCATTAGAACCTTCTTTTGCCATAGCTAAAACGCAGCATGGGCATTAAGACGTGTACCTGAGGGTGATGTATGCCAGGCTGGCAAAAGGTCAGCCTTCCTAATGGACGCTGCGAATGCTGCATGGAACTGTGCCAGCATCTCAGGGTATTGATCCAGAAAAGCACTCCTAACACAACCGTGACCTTAGAGAAGAACAGATGAACACTACACCTATGGGCATTTGATAAAAGCGTCATTTAATTGCTGCGATACCCTTGGGGCGTGCATGACCAAACTACCAATTCTCAGGAGCCCTCATTAAGTATTGACACTTTATCGCAGAGGATTTCTACTTAGTTTTCAGTACAGAGTATGGTCTTGTTGCATGGTGGAGATGCTGTTTTCAGGTTAGTGCAGTTTTCAAGTGCATGTGGATAAAAATTCAAGTTTTTCTGACCATTAGAAGAACAGTAACTGATAAGGAGATAGGTCTTCTGAGCAAGCAGCCTGAATAATGTGTCATTTAGGAATTCAGATAACCAAGAGTATAGTGACTTTAAATTATGTAAATCAAAAAAGCATTTTAGTAATGATATCAAAATTGCTCCCAATTGTTAATGGACAAAACTAAAGCCCATTGAACTTCAAGACCTCACTTATTCTAGAGTTGCTGCACGCCTAATCGATTCCTCTAACAGGTCCTGCCCTCAAAGAGAATGAAAGGGACAAAGAATTTGAACTTTTGACATACAACACACATTTATTCTGTAAATATATATATTTTCTCTATATACTATGAGTATATAAATAAGAAAAGCTGTCAGTCTTCTTAATTCAAAACTATTTCTGAAGAAAAAATTATTAGAAGAGAGCCAATTACATTTAGATTATTACTAGTCTTATTAATTCTGTAAATAACCAACACTTTCAAGTTTTATTTGAAAGTAAACATAATTTAAACATAATTCTCCCCCAAGAAAAAATAGCAAAACCTGCTAACTTGTCAAAATACGGTTGTTTCTACAAAACAGGACACATGTTTTACCAAAGCGGGGGTGGGGGGGTATGTTTTTTAAAAAAAATAAAACCTCTTTGTCCTGTATTTTAACTGATGCAGTTGTGGTCATGATTTTTATAGTCAGGCAATCATAGTGTATGAAAACAAAAGATTTATCCTTTCTCCAGCCAAAGCCAACATATGGAGTCAGGAAGATTCAGCTCCCATAGGTTTAGGCTTGAGCTTCATATTTGCAATGGCACTGGCAGTGTTTTAGAACTCTTTTAGATATGGAACTTGACAAATCACAAAAAATGTATTCTTCCATTATCATGTTGGTCAAGTTTCTCTGTTTAGACATGGCCTTAAAAAGGTGTCTTAATGGTGTTAGTTCTTGTGCATGGATACACATCTGGAATCATTTAGTAATTAGTGTTCAAGGTTGCAAACCTGTGTTTCACATTCTGTGCAACTTTGGTATGTGCTCTCCATTTTCTTGGCAATATCAGTAGCTGGAATTCCTTCAGAAGGACGATGAGTGCAGGAGTAAGGGCACATTGACACATTATTCTTTAAAATTGCAGAAATACAGGAATGACAGAATCTATTCATAGAAAGAAACAAAACCACATGTGATAATCCCCCTAAGACATGCTTCAAATAAGGCAGGGTATATAAAAAAAGAATTAAAATTTTGCACAACATGAGATCCCCGGTGTAACATTGTAGGATATTTGTTCTTCCTAGGATATATTGTTAAGAAGACTGCGGGTATTGCTTCTGCAGCACTAGCTGTGTTAAGCAGAGCACTGAAAAAAGACAAGCTGAGCATCCTGGTAGCACTGAAACCTGTGTGACTGTGAGGACTCATTTCAGAGCAGAAGTGAGGAACTCGTCCTCTGCGGGCCAGGCAAAGCCTGCACTCCATGATTCCAAAACTTGCTATCACATCTAAGATTATTTCCTTTTTTGTAGTGTTGCTTACTGTAAATCTTCCTAAGCTCATAAAGAGAAGAATAGTCCATGCCGCTCCTACGACAGACAAGAATCCATGTTGTTTAAGACGAGGGAATTTCTCCAATACATAGTGAAGTCGGGAGTCGGAGAATGACACTCTGAGGTTTTAGGCAGCAGTCGCAGGGAAAGCGTTGGGCTGCTGTGTGATAAGCTGTTCTTTTACCTGGCCATCACAGGGTTTGGACTGGGTAAAGGCATACCTGCCTCTGGGAGTGTCTTAGCCACTTCACTTCTCTGGTTTTAGGGAAAAAAACCCAATAGATTGGATTAGTGGTTACTGCATCTGCTTTTGAAAGCTTTCTGTTGGTTACGGATATGACAGATAAGCTTCGGTGAATCTGCCTGTAGAGATTTAAGACATTACTGCCCTTTGCTATCTGAGCACCATTGCAAAGGCCCAATGCTAATGGGACAGGAGACGGCCTTTCTTTGCATTAGATGATGGCTCCTCATAATGTCGAGATAGGGATCTGAAGGGTCTGGGGTGGAGTGACAGCCTGGAGCCACAAGGAAGGACAAAAGAAAGGATGCACACTGACTGCCCGCCCCTCTGGCTTTGGAGGAGCTAGAAGGAGCTGCTGTGCCAGACTGCAACCCGCAGCGAGCACATCCCTCGGCCTGGGTGAGCGTGCAGACAGCAGACACATACGGGTCAGGAGGTGGAAAAAGTCCTTGCTCCTCTATGATAAATTTGCACTTGTGCCCCTCTGCCAAGTGCCACGGCCCTGCAGCAGAACCAGCAGCAACAAACTTGTGTCTGCAGCCCCAGATGCATGAATGCAAAATTTCACTTAAACAGACTTTGCACCAAAGCAGGTAAGGAGCAGGAACATCTTCCTTTTCGTCAGTTCTGCCTGGTGACTTAAATGCAGTAGCTTCCAGAAGAGAGGAACCTAAAACCATAAATCACTGTGGTCCTGATGAGAAGGTCACTCAAACCTGCTAGTACTGGTGGTCAGGCTGTGACAATTTAGGATGTTGCCTCTTGCACCCTCCTGTGCTGCCCCTCCGTTGAATCACAGAATCATTTAAGTTGGAAAACACCTTTAAGATCATCGACTCCAACCACAAACCAAAGGTTACCCACCTTTCCTTCTGTTTCCTCTCCCAACCCTCCAGCCCAGCAGAAGGTATCACGTGCTTATCTCTCAGATACTTCTACTCTTTTTCGCATTTTTTTGGCAAATCCACCTGCTTTCCCAGTTGCTAAAATGCTAACCCTTGCACCACAGCTGCTAAGTCACGAATCTGCATTGTCCCCACCAGCTCTGACCCGTAGATAGCAACTCCAGCAGAGGAATGGAGTTGGAAGCTGAGGTAAAACCACCTTAAGCCACTGTAAAACATCTTGCTGAACTTGCCAGTGCACTTTGCAACAGCATTTCTAACACACTTAACAGCCTGTGATCGATCTATAGGAGGATTTCAGATGTAATCTCTTCTCTGGAAGCCTTCTTCATGTATGGCTCCATGGAGCCCCATAAAATATGATCAAAGCCTAAGTCAGACAGAAGGTGGTATTTTGCAGTTACTTCACAGAAGTATAAATGATTACACAAAGTGCAAAGAGAGTACAGCCAAGACCCAACACGCTCCCTGTCCAAGGATAAACTCTGAATTGTTACATACAGTTTGCCCTCAGGCAAGTTTTAATTTAAGATATTTCCTGTGCTTTAGACAGGGTTGAAAAGGTTTCTTTGTTTCCCTGAGGAACAGAAGAGTCTTCTATAAATAACCCTGTACAAGGTTCACACGTGCTGTCTGAGAGCTTCCCCCTTTTAATGTCACAAAATATAAAATCAGATTACCCTTTGCCAGTTTGTTAGCCCTTCCCCTAAAACTGTCAGTAGACGGAAAAAAGGGTGATATAAAGGATACAAGGACTGGCGAAGAGCAACTACACCCATGCATTATGCACAGTCTGCCCATACTAGTCAGTGATTTATTCTACTGATTATAAAACCAATTTGCAAGAATCTCAGGTTCAACAGCAAAAAAACCTCACCCTTAACCCAATTTATCACTCTGCTTTATTTGCTCAGTCTGTACCTAAATAGGTAAAATAAACAAACAAACAGAACTTAAAATGGTTCAGGTAGATGAAATAAAATGTAAGCATCTCTGGATATTGATCCTGAACACTGCTAAAGCCCTACTTCCCCCACCCCTTCTGTTTAGCCCCCAAACACTTGCCTCAAGTCTCTAGTTAGAGGCTGCATAACTCTTCTCAAATCCCACAAAAGCTAATAATTAGTTCTTGAAGAGACTGAGGGTGCTGTAAATAGTTGCATTTTTGGACATACATACATATGACGTGTATGTCTCACCTCCGGAGCACATCATTTTCCGTGACCTGTGACCCGGAATCAATAATAAAAACAAGCCTTGCCAGGGGAAGACAGAAAAGGTGCAGATACTTGGCTGCACTTCTGTTGAGAAGGAACTCTTCAAAGTTTCCTATAGTTCCTGAGGTCCACAAGTTGCCCTGGAAACTAAGAACAGGCGCAGAAACGTGCCAGGAAGCCTTTTATCCTTCCCCACCCCCTTTTTTTTTTCTTTTTTTCCTTTTTTTAAATTTTTCTTTCCCTTTTTTTCTTTTTTTTTAATTTTTCTAAAATTATTCCTAGACACTGTCTTAAGCCATACTTCTGACTGCCATTATCACTAGAAGGACGCCAGCTGCCACATTTGTAAAGGGAGTCGCAGATGGTTCATATTTGTTCTTGCAGTTTATACCTGCATACATTGCTCCATGCTGATTCTATTTAGGATTCTTGTGCTGTCCTTACATCTGGACAAGACTGAGATTATGGGAGATACTGCGATTATGGCTCACATTAAATTTGTGGTGAGGACAATCATTAGAAATATTCACTTGGAGTTTGAACCGGAAGAACACGCTCAATCTTGAACAGCTGGTTTTGCGCATTGATTTTTTTTAAGTGGTTCCGAATAACTGGCCTTACCCTAAAGCAGCTATCCCAAAACTGATTTTCTGGCATTTCCTAAACTTAAGTAAATTAAACTGGGATTAATCTAGGCATATTTCTAGGTATTTAACAGAGGAAAAAAATAGGACACAAGGTGTCCCAACCCCTCCCTGCAGTTAGCAGAGAACACAAATTCCTTAAGGTAATTTAGTCTTAAACAGGCTGACTCCAGAGCTGCTTTACCTGTGCCCATCACCTACAGAGGCACACATACGGTGCTACCACCGTACCCTTACCTATATGTAAATTACTGATGAAACACGATTATTTTTAGGCAGTTCAAAGCAGACTTTCCCCCTTTCCCTTGGCTTTTTCCCTCAGTCCTCTCCCTGCCTGGGCAAACGTCGGATACCTGCACCCCAAACCTCTCCTGCACCCCAACCTCCCGCCTGCCCCCGCTGGCAGGGTACGTCCCAGGGCCAGCCAGAGGAAAGCCCCTGTGCCCTGGTCACTTACAGGTGTCGGCAGGGTGTTGGGGTGGCCGTGGTGGCTAGTGGTCGCTCCCTTGCCATGCTGGCCAAGGGGCGGAGGGAACCCCCCCTTTTTTTTCAACAGAATTTTACTTCCCTGAGTGCAGGGGTGCTGCGGGTGGGGAGGGGATGGGGGTTGTGAAGTATCCAGGAGGCAGGCCTGACCTGGAAATTTTTAAAGCCTAAAAAGTGTCAAAATCCAGTAATAGCAGTGTATTTGTTGTGACCCCCTGTAATGCATACTTACAAAATAGTAATGTTTTTAAGAGAAGCCAGAAAGCTGGCAGTGACGCTGTTTTAACTACCAAGACGTGTAACTGTTGAGCACAGATGTAATTGACAACAGACTTAAAATAGTGGTAGGTTATCTTGAAGATGATAATTCAGTCAACGATTACTTTTTAAAATAAATTTCCATTAGCACTGGAGATGGCATTTTCTCAGGTGCAGACAGTGATGGCCCACATTCATTGTGACAGCACAATGGACGGTCCGCTACCACTGTCAAAGAAAACAGGGAAAGGCACAATGGCTAAAGTGATAAACAATTACAATAGACATTTGGGAGAAATTTATTTTTGCTCTCCCTATTGTAAAGGTTATGAAGGACCTTGATTCTCTGTTCTCCCTGTTTTCAGCCTCTTGCTTCCTCACCCAGTACTCTGATGACAGCTGTGATGGGGATGTCTGTGGCCAATAACAACATGGAACAATGGAACGAAGACACGAAGCATGTCCTTGTGTTGGCAATGAACAGAAACGCAGGTTAATTTTAGTGGAAGTTAAGGTGCCCAAGGACTGCTGAGCTGTGGAAACAAAGCTGTGATTTTTCTTGATGTGTTCTCTCATGTCATGCATCCCTGTGCATGGAGCTTCTCTGCCTGCAGTGGAAATGACTGCCAAAGACAAGGGAGAATCCTGGAAGGAGTTGAACATGTACAAATGTCACGCAGTGGCCTTAATGCAGCTGTAAAAGCAACCTACCAAAGCAACTGTTGGCTTATTTTTCCCTGTGGTGAATAGAAATGAAAGCAGATTTCTTCTAGGTGTCCCCAAGTACGTGAACACCTGAAGAACAAAGGTAGTATTCCCACTTATTTCCACAAGTACTGGAAACTTTATGATACATTCAGTAATGCACATTAAGTGAATCAGGATCTGTCTAGGTTTTTCTCATTTGGCTAAAAGTTGTATCTGCTCTATTAGGTACAGTTGGAACGGGTTTCAATATCTTTTGGGCACTGGATTTTTTATTATGACAGATTATGACCTTTTTCTTTAATATTGCAGAAATTTGGACATAGAATCAAAAAAACTAATATCTGGGCATGTCTCAATATATGTATATATTTTCCAGTATCCAATGTATTTTCTGTAACTTAATATTTTTTACAGAAGCAAAGTCAAGTATGACCCACTTTTGAGTAAGAAATAAAAAGGGAAACGCAGTAGATTTGGCAGCTCCAAGATGAAAGCATCAGCAAGTTCCGTATCTTTCAGTTTGCATCTGGCCTGCAGTAAAACTAGTAATCTCCTGTCAAAGTGATTTTCTTGGAAATTTCCATCACAGATGTGGTTTTGGAGGAAGACATCACCATTTTCTGGGCCCAAACTCTGCAGTGATGATTATCTCATACAAACAGCTTTTACAGTCATGTTATTAACTTGCCAAATCAAATATGTAATGACAACAGGACAGCAGCATTTTCTGTGCTTACTATTTACTCATATGCTACCCCACTGATGAATAATAAAAGCAGATCTAGGAAGAATTATGTCTCATCTTAGGTTAAAAACCCACAAAAATCAGGACAGCAGTACGCATTGTTATAGAAGCTGCAACAAAGTATGTTCCAGCATATGTGAAACCTTGTCAGTCAGAATCAAGTCAACAAATTTCCTCTGTCAGTTACTGGTTTTCTTTAGTATCAAATAAATCACGAGGAAAACAATAATACCACGCCACTGGCTGAACTCTAATTTTGCCTATTGCTGCCTATTTGCCTTTGCCTATTTGCCATCTGCCCAATTACTTTCCTAGAAAAAAAAATAGTTAAGAAATAAGAAAATCTGAGAACATACTAGAGGAGAAACTTAACGATATTAATGAAAATCAGGGTGTGTATCAGAAGACTTCATTACATGGTAAGTGTCCCACACTATTTTAAATCTTAACACTAACAATTTGATTAAAGCCTCTTTCTGGAAAAGGAAGGAAAGACAGCAGCTAGAAGTGGATAGCAATTGCAAATATGTCAATAAAAATTACCAAATGACGCCAAAGAAAGTTCAAGCCTAGTAAAACTAGGGACAATAGGAGGAAATCTAAAGTATAAACAAAAGAAGGTAAAACAGCAGCTGAGGCTTCTAGACTGATAGGAGAGTGCTAATGGTGCAAAGGAGTGTTCAACAGTTAGCTCCAGTATTTGGGAAGGAGAAAAAGGATGTATTCATATCTAACCAGGGCACTGGATAATTTGCCGGCCTGTAACAACAATGTAACTATTAAACCACAGTAATTACGAATAACTATTCTAAAAGGAAAGCAGAGAGAACTTTCACCCAATAATCCTAGAAGAGTTGGCTGAGGAGCTTTCTGTCTTGCTGTTAATTATTGTTAATAATTCTGAGCATACTATGGAAGTCCTCCAATGCTGGACTCAAACGACATGGTTGACCTCATCAGTTATAAAATGTAGATGATGAAGTTCAGTCAATAAAAGTGTATTGATGCTCACTAATATGGTTTTAGAAACAGGACTTGGCAAGTTGAACTCAAGCTGTAGTCTGATGAACTAACAAATATAATTGCGTTTTGTATCTGGGATGATGTAATACACTTCTGCAGGGCATTTAACTTAGTCTTTCATGGCCTTCAAACTAAAATAAGTTAACGATATATAGTATTAATAAGATATACAGGAAATAAGAAATGCTGTATGACAGATCTTACAAAGTAGCATCAAAAACATACATACCTGACCTTAGGTAGTATTTTTATGAATAACCTAGAAACAAATATAAAACCACCAAGTGACTGTTATTTGCAGATGCCAAAAGCACAGATGAAGTGATAAATCACAATGGCAACGGACATCGCACAGTGTGAACTGGATTCCAGGGTAAATTGAACCCGTTCAAAGAAAGTGAATCTCAAAAAGTTGAGTGCAATCTCATATATCTATAGGAAAAAAAATGTGTACTATACTTCTGGAAGAGCAACTAGTGTCTGAACACAACCTAGCCACAGGGTGGAGAAGCAGCATGCGCTTCCCTGATAGCACTGCTATCAATGAAGGCAGATGACTTCTCATGGGGATAACGACAGTAGAAGTTGAAAATTAGGATATTTATTGCATTAGGTTCACTGCTGTAAGTGCAGAACAAGTGAAGGAACCTCTGCTTAGTGCGACTCACCTAAAAATTTTTTTTCTTCATCAAGAGATAAAATTAAACACTTCAGTTTAGTTGTTGTTTATCTGAGTGCTGTGCACTTTTTACTTGGTTTTGAAAGAAACAGCTGCAGTACGCCACTGTTCATGTAGGGCAAAGTTGGGCATTTATTGATTCATATCAGACAGCTTTGGGTACTCAGATGTAAATTTTCACTGTTTATCAGGTCTTTATTGTCTGTTTTTGAGGGCTTTGAGCATCGTTCAACTAAGTATTCTGGAGACTCACAAAACCTGAAGGGGTTTGTTAACTTTGGAGTGACAGCGATGCTTATTCATGTATTTTTAGATTCAAAGAGGTAAAACAATATCATCATCTTCTCTGTGTATATATAAATTTGTCTGGTGGTGCCTGCCCTTGCTAGAGCCTCCACCCGACAACAGAGCTGCTCTGTTGAGACTTGGGCCTTCTTCAGTTCCTCACCCAGAAACGGTCCCAGCCCCATCTGTGGGCTGCTGTGGCTGCTCCAAATGCCCACTCAGAGCCTTCCCGGCACCCGCTGCCAAGGCACCCCGGGGGCTGGGGGACCAGGTGTCCTCACCCAGAACTCCCCACGGGGAAGGTGACATTGGGATTAGTCATCGGGGCAGGCCCAAGGAAAGAGAGAGAAATATTGTATGAGAAGGCTCAGGCAGGCAGTAGCTCGAAGAGGCTGAGCTCGGCCTGCTGGCTGGTTTTATTAGCTCTGCTGACAACAGCAAGGGCTACCGAAGCCATGATATTTAGCAAACACAGCCTCCATTGAAGGGATATGAGCATAACCTTCAGAGAGAAGAGCTCAGAACATCATAACATGATAAAACACTGAATAGTTTTCCCTCTTGGGCCCTTAATGTGGCTTCACTGTCACTTCAATCAAGGCATAGCATACTTCAGATAGCCCGTGTCCACAGATAATCTGCACAAAATTGCATTAGGGACATGGGGATAATCGAAGGGTATGAGACGCAGGGCGACAGTTCCTGAGCAGAGGCTCTGGGATACCTTTCCCCTGGTGTAACCTGAGTGTGCGTATAATAAACATTGCTGCTAAACCACAGAGCACGTCCCCACCCACACAAACCCCATGGTTTTACAATTGAAAATACTTGTTGAAGCACAACAACAGATGTTTGTTGACTGTCCAAAAAAAAGCACACCGAGCCGCCTTTCCTCCTTGTTCCCTTGTCCTAATTAAAAATGCTAACATTGTAGAGGATTTCCTTGTATGAGTTTCCTGTCATTTATGCAAGTCACAGAGGCCAGTATTTCCCCCTCCCAAAAGGGAGACACTAGAGCATGCACGTATGTCAGGCAGCAGTGCTGGTGCCTTGAAATGTGAATTTCAATTTCAGTGAGCATCTTTACATGATGACCCTTCATCTATTTACCTGATTTTAGTGAAACTATTATATGAGAGAGTAATCTCTGACAATGATATTATTCGGTATAGCTTTCTAAAACCTTAATGTCTTAATCTTTCTTAGAGTGAATCATAACATTAAGTAATTGGGTAAGGTCAATTGAAGCAGACACATGGTGCCTGATGACAGCATGTGTTGCCATGAAGTTGTTTTTATAAAATCATGGTGCAATCTCTAACTTCTTGTTGTACCTTGAGGAACTACAGTGTTGTCCCAGGGGAATTCAGCTAAAAAGACAAGCCATATAAGCATTGATATTTTTAATTGCTAGCATTTTCAGAGAAGGTTTTAAATCTTTTTGTTAATTTGTGAAATTAATTTTGACTTGGCAATGCCATGCTTTTGATGTGTAATTTATGCTGTAATGTGAAATACCTTTCTTAATTAAATGGAATTACTAAACGTAAAAATTTAAGCAGGCTGTTTGGAAGTGGTTGGAAAGTTTGGACTTTACCTTGCCATGGCTGGTACAGGACACAAGACGTGGAAGAAAAAGAGATTATATCCCATGGTCATGGCTTTCCAATTTGGGAGCCAGCACTGTCAGACTCAATCTAACACACTCCTTTTCCTTCCTTCATTTCCTTTCTTTCCCAAACAGCAAAAATATAATAATCCATTTTATTCTAGTTCCTAGCAGGGAGGATGATTCTCTCTCGTGTTGGCATTGTGCTGTCTGGAAGCGCTCTGATGCTGTCTCCCCTTTGCCCCCCACCTCTTCCCAAGCTATCCCTACAAACACCAGTGGAACAATCACATCTTGTGCACTAAATTCAGTGACTCCTGATATAATTCAGGTCAGAATTAATTCCTTTATGCTTCAAATGATAATACAGCAATTGAGAAGTTGAATAATATTGCAGAATAAAAGTAGTATTTCTTACATTCAGCAGGAATACTTAAAGCAGATAATAAACCTCAATAAATAAAATTACATCTTCTTTGTTTCCCTGTTGTCAGCCCTTTTGCCTCGGCATTACCAAGGAAGGAGCTCTGGTGCTTTCAGTGCAGGCAGTAGCAGATGACTGAAATTACCCTCAAAACAGAGCTGAGAGAAGTTAATATGTGTCTATGTCTACATTAGCAAGTCGTGCATCCTACAAGGAGTGGATTTCGTAGGCTGTAACAGCTGACGCTTTTCAACTTGTGGACTGGACTCCCATTAACAGTATGAGTGCAGTAGCTATGTCCATGGAAAGCATTTTCTAGTTCAATTACATCTAACCCCATTCCTTCATATGAACCCAAAGTGCAGAGAGCAAGCGTGCTCCTCATCCAAACCAAAATAGTGCCAAAGTTATATCCTGTGTATTGCCTCTGCAGGTCCAGTTCATGCCGTCTAAGGAACATTTCATCAACTCCACGGTGGTTTTGCAGATGGCTGAGGTCACTCACAGCCCAGCTTTCCTTTGAAAGGCCTGGTCCTGTCTCCAGCCCAGAGTCATGGCCCCTTTCTCCTGTTTGTGCAGTTTTGGCCAAGTGGTAAGCTGGACCACTTCTTAAAAATAGAGTTAATTTTCAGGTGTGTGAGTTCATTGCTCCAGGTGATTATGTCTCCACTTGAGAAAGACTTGAGAAAGACTTCTGGGGGTACAAAGTGCTAGCACAAAGTGGAGAGCAATTGGGGAGGGTGGAACTGTTTGGTTTTGTTTTTTTTTTTTGTCAGTGAGGCTTAAGTTTGCTTTAATTACTTGTGAAACTACTCCCTAAGTAGACATCCACATGATGGCTCCTAAGATAAATAGAAACGCACAGAAGTTATTTTTATCACTGATTTTATTCAGCAGTCACTGAGGTTGAAAGAATTATTAAACCGAGTAAAACTCATAGATTTTACATGCTATTTGGACTTTTTCATCTTTCCCTAAACTCTTCAGACACACAGAATGAAAGGAACATGTAACTTGAAGAAACTTTTTCCAACTGAATTTTTAATTGTGCCATTAGTAAAGAAATATCTCTTGACCAGTGCTTCTATTCTCCTGCTCTTCAATTTTTTGGCCAACTGCGATAATTTACAGTCACGGAGAGTCTAAACAGGGTACTTTCTAGGAATACTGCAAATTCTATTTATTAGCACCTGAATTACAAAATGTTGGTTTGGAAATGTTACTTCTCACACCTTTTTGCATACAATAACGGCAGTTTTAAAAATTTCCTTCTATTCAATCAGCCTGTGTTGGGATAGATGAATTGCATCTACTTGGCTATTGTGACCGTTAAATTACGGCAAGCTTGAGAAGGTCTTTCTATGGCTATTTAGCTGTTTCTAATGCATTGAATACCTTTTGCAGTGAAAAGCTGCACTGTTGATTCAAAGATTGAATTTCATTAAATGACGAGGAAAAGTTTATTTAGTTTTTTTGCTTTGTTTGCTCTCTTAAATGTGGTAAATCTGTTTGCAGAAAGACAGAGATGCAGTTCCAATCATACAAAAGACAGGAAATCTCACATTGATTTTATCCCCTGGAGAAATATCTGGTGAACAATGGAAAACTCTGATGTTATCATCCCAAGGCATTTTATTATTATTGTATGACTTTGCACTGCGTAGCACTTTATTTATGTAACTAAAAACCTAGGGAAGATACTCTTCGTGAGCCAGGAAAATATTGACTGCTAAGCGAGAATCTACTGTTTGGCTCATTTTCATCTTCTCCTGTCTCCAAGAGTAATTACTTAAATATGTTGAAAAGCAGAAGTGAAAATCCAGTTGAACACAACAGTAATGTACCACCATTCCCTTTTAAGAAAAAAAATGATAAAAAATTAGTATTAAGATGTCTTTGCAAGTTTCTATGCATTAAGCACATTGCTGTTTGACTGAAAATATTAAAATGTAACTGAATAGCAAAAATTTGTAAAGTCAGTATCTCGGATCTTTTAACAACACAGCTTGCACAGGTAACGTGAAAATTTGTAGATTCTCTGTGGACATCAGTAACAAAAATTTATATACTAGAAATATTGCATCTGGTCTTAAACCACAATCAAACCTGACTACATTAAAATTAACTCGAGGACATGATAGCTTCTCAATCCCTCCCTGCTGCCGTCTGTGCTCACAGGCAACAGCATCGCTGGCAGTGGCCATGGCATTGCTGGCTGTCATGGTGTTCACGGGCAACAGGCCTGCACCATGCTGGTGACCAAGTTTGCTCACAAATCGCCTTGCAATGACTTACAGGAAGGTTGGTTTTCATACATGGCATGGTACAATCTAATTTACTGTAAATTTTTTGCAAACAAAATTGAAAAGGTAGCTTCAGGTCCGGATTTATTTACTGTTTTGCTATATAACATGGTATAAAAAAGAGAGCTTTCTGTTAGACAGAAAATAGTGTTTACTTTCATTGCACTTAAAGCAAAAGCATTTTTTCCTTAATTTCAGAGGATTTTCATGGGAATTCATCTCAGGTGAACAGATGTTGAACGTTCATGATTACATCATGAAAAGTTCTGAAATCACAAATCCTCTTGAGAATGCGTTTTCACATCCCCAGCTGTCTACACATTTAAGTTCTTTAATTATTCCCCCAATGAATTATTTTTTTTAGATTGCTTGATTTTAACATTATTGACAGGAATTCCTCTGACAAAGGGCACATATACAAATATAGTTTCAAGAAACATACAGCAAGGATGGCTGATTTAAGGTAGAAGTCTCCGAGATCACTAGGAAAAGAGAAGGAAAGTGTGAGACTGAGTGTGTGTGAGTGTGTCCTGGCTTCAGCTGGGATAGAGTTAATTTTATTTCTAGTGATTGCTGTGAAAGCAATATCAATAATACCTATTGGTTTTAGTTGTTGCTAAGTGATGTTTACAATATTCAAGGACTTCTCTGTTCCTCATATCACCCCGCCAGTGAGTAGACTGGGAGGTCACAAGAAGTTGGGAGGGGACACAGCTGGGACAGCCGACCTCAACTGACCAGAGGGATATTCCATACCATGTGATGTCATGCTCAGTATATAAAGCTGGGGGAAGAAGAAGGAAGGGTGGATGTTCGGAGTGATGGCATTTGTCTTTCCAAGTAACCTTTATGCATGATGGAGCCCTGCTTTCCTGGGGATGGCTGAAGACCTGTCTGCCGATGGGAAGCTGGGAATTAATTCCTTGTTTTGCTGTGCTTGTGCACATGGCTTTTGCTTTACCTATTAAACCATCTTTATCTCAACCCACAAGTTTTCTCACTTTTACTTTTCTGATTCCCTTCCCCATCTCAGCTGGGGAAAGTAAGCCAGCTGCATGGTCCTAGTTGTGCGCTGGGGCTAAACCATGGCAGAGAGAGAGTGAGCGAGTGAGCTTCACTTTTTCTTATGAGGAAACTGAGAATTATACCTGTCCCTATGTTTTGTGGTGATTGGAGCTAAGGTTCAAGGTGCTGAGTTTGGACCCATTTACTTTCCTTCCTTCTACTCCTCTTTCTCTTTTGCAATGTGCCGGCCCCATACTTATATGAAAAACTTACATTGATTCTTATGGAGTCTTTTTAGATTTACATCTGTTAATAAAAAGAGGCTCTTAACTTAAAAGCCTTGGGGCAACACTGGCAAAGAATAAAAGATTGCTGTTAATCCTGGGCTGAGTCAGGGGAGTGGTAGATGGTTGCTTCTATGGGGAACAAAAGAGAGGTTCTAGAGAACTATTACCTTGGAAACCCCACCCAGAGCAGCATCATTAAGAGCTACCAGCTCTTTCTAGCTCTCTAGGTACTGGGAGTTTCACAGGAGGAGCTGTATTATCGTGCCTGGAAGGAGAACTGCATGACCATGCGTTCCCATCCCATGCCCATCAAAGGCATCGCATTGGGATCCCCCATCGGGATCCCCGAGTTGTCAGGGACAGTGTCCAATTGATTCAGAAGAGCTGGAGACTGACCATCTGCTGCCATCTACTCCTCTTTATGACCCACCCTGAGGCATGGCTGGGCAAACCTTACTGTTTAACTCTTGCAGCTGCAGATCTGACCTTCTGCTTCAGCCAGCGTGTCTGTGAGTCAGAGGATTGCCTGGGTGACCATGGCTTGGTGCCTATGGCCTTGGTACGTACTTGAGGCCCCTGTCACTTCTTATTGCCTGGGCGTGTAAAACCTTCCTTCAGAATTGTTTTTTTCCTTGTCTTCTGGGAAAACGTGAGTTGATTCAGCACAGGATGAGTCGTTCTTTCTTCTGTCTGCATGTGTTGCTTTTTGTTTGTCTTGCAAGGCACAGAAGGGCATTTCACGAGCTTCTCCTGGTCTGTGGAAGGAGTGAAGCTCAGAGGGCTACTGGTGCAGGGCAGGCTGCAGGGACCACAGCCTCACTCTGGCAGCAAATTCATCTGCCACACCAGCGACGCTGGTGCAGAACAGCTAACGCTGGGGATCACATTGTCCAGGAAGCTTGTGGAGGCCATACCCAAATCCAAAAGCTGAGAAATCAGGTTCCCGGGGTAACCTTGAGGAGTTACCACATGACAGCTAACTGGCTGTAAATCCACACCGGTACCTAACTTTTGTTTGCGTATCAGCGTGGTTTATTTAAAAGAAAACCAAGCAACCAACTCCCCTCCCTCCCACAATATGTAACTTCTTGCATGAGTTTAGCTAAATCCTAAAATCTCCCTTCAAGTTATGCTGGAGTGAATTGCTGTGCAAAACATCACTTCCATAACTCTGCAGAAGCTTGAACTGAGCAAAAACTCAAATGCACCCTTGAAGTTTGCAGGGAGCTGGGAGTTCATAACATGAACTTTCAAGGGTACAGTTTAACCTGTAACTAACTTTACAAGGAAACAGACACGTTCCATATTTCAATCACTGCAAATGAAAGCATTGGGTTCAACTTGAGTTTGCAGCACTTGCAATTCTGTATTCTTTTTCCTCTGTCTTAAACCTACACAATAATACAAATAGTATTTTATTAACAGGTGAAAAAAAAATCTTTCAAATACGTTTCCTCAGCAGCAGCTCAGTTCAGCAGAAAGCTCCCGCTCTCCGGCTTGGCCATCTGCACAAAGGAATCACAGAACTTGTAAGCTGAGGGAGCTTCCAGCCCGAGGGAGTGAGAGAGCACTCCTGGCAGCTGCAAGCAAGCAGCAGAGGGGTAGAGGATAAGCACTTTCAAGTCCAAGTTTTACAGTCATGTTCTGTTTTTTTACAATCAAAACAGTGGACATATTTTTCTGCCTTAGTGATATTTTTGTTCTGGTCTATTCAAGATACTTTTCTCACTATTTGTTCTCTTTTCCTATTCCCTCTGACTAGGCCTCCCCTGTCCCACCCCATACAACACAATCTCACTTCTGTTCGCTTGCTGTTTCCTTTGATCCATCCCTCCCTCTGTAAAAAACAGTATTTTCAGTTAAGTAATTCAGATGGTTAAAGCATGGATTCATGACTTCTTATTATCCCTTTGTACTTCTGTCCACTCTCTGTCCTGTCTATTTGTACACCGTCAGACTTCGAAAGCAAAATTTTGTGCACACATAGCCAGGTTTGGGAATGATACAAGTAATCAGCGATGATCTATTATATTCCTTCTAATGTGCTTTCTGCCTTGTAAATAAAGATAACGTTACTTGAATCCTCTTTGATGACACTATTTTTAGCAACAGATCTGTGACACAACACCCTGAGCTACCGTGTTCATTGACGATGGGGTTGTTTATCCTTCCTTAGTAGGGCAGGCAAGTCAGAGGCTGAATCAAAGGTTCTCCATCATGGGAAAACACTACACATCCCTGGAGATGGCAGAGCTGCTTGAAACTCTTGTGACAGCACCAGTCCTTGGGACAGTGTCGTACTGGGAGAGAACTGCCATGAGAGAGAGAAATTTGTAGGAATGTGTCTGAGAGAAAATGGTCACGTGAGCCAGCCTCCCTACTATGAGAAATTAGATTAAGAGCAAAACAGGTGGTAGAAGATGGAATTAGTACATGGGAAAAACGGGAACTGAGAAGGTAGAAAACATGTTGTGCTAATGACTAAGTAATTTACTATGTGAATTCTTGTAACCAACCTGATCTGTGAATGAACTGCATGGACAGCGCGTGAACAGAGAATGTAAGTCAATCATATCGCTGCCGCTAGCGCGTGCTCTTATTGCCTGTCTATATATACTCTGTGAAAACTTGAATGGAGGGAGAACGATCATACTCATATTGAGATTCCATCGTTACTCCGGGTCCGTCTCCCACTCCGACATCCTCCGACAGAAATTCTAAGGAGGAAATTCCTAATACTGGGTAAAAAGAAAATGGGATAGATATTAGGAAGAAATTCTTTACTATGAGAGCGGTGAGGCACTGGAACAGTTGCCCAGAGAAGCTGTGGATGCCCCATCCCTGGGAGTGTTCAGGGCCAGGCTGGATGGGGCTTTGAGCAGCCTGGTCTAGTGGGAGGTGTCCCTGCCCATGGCAGGGGGGTTGGAACTGGATGATCTTTAAGGTCCCTTCCAACCCAAACCATTCTATGATTCTATGATTCTATGATTCTATACACAGAAAATAAGTTTTGAGCACAGAAATGTAGGTTTAGAATGCTCTAATTTAAAAAAAAACAACGCAATTACAATAAAAATGAACAATTTCTCACTCTGTAATGGCTACCAAAGATTGCTAATAGACACACAAAATTTGAATCTCTGCCAGAAACTGGAATAAAAAATTCAATCTCTGACAGAAAGACATAATGATGGTCAGAATTCTAAAATAATTTTTAATGTCAAGTCACGTGTGAACAGGATTGGGACTTCTGATCCACTTCAATCTACCAGATGTAATTAGTGTACTGTTCTGAAGTAATGGATTACAAGGAATGGGGGAGAAGCACTGTTCTTCCAAAGTGCCCATGTGGAGGTCATACTTTAAACTATCTGTGAAAACATTATTTTGGAATAGCTCTGGGGAATTTTGAAATGTGGATAAGCCATAAATATTTGCAGGATAACTAATTTTTCATTCACAGAGGAAGTTGCTGACGCAACTGATGTAGACAAATGAGTTAACACTAATTTCCAAATTACTGAATTTGTTAGGGAAGACAATTAGATATTATTTTTCCAAATTTTATTTGGTTTTCAATTAGGATGTATTAATTCTGTAATATCAGCTACAAAAATAACCTCATCTTCCTTTAGCCTTTTTTTTTAATAGAAATAATGAGGCTTGGCTTCTTATGCCTTTGTAAGTCACGCATCTGAAAAATAATGTGCGATCTCCCATTGAATCTAAGTGATAATAACATCTCTGCCTCTGACATTTGCATTTAGAAAGGAGTGATCTCATGTTTTAAGTCTTCCCTCAGAATAAGCTCTCTCTCTTGTACTTACCCTGGCTCACTTCTGTTAATTGGTAAAAAACTTCCTGCTTCTGACAGGCCTGCCAAATACTCCAAAACTGGCTAATGATTTCCAAACCTTACTGTTGAATTCATGCTCTATTATGATCTTGTTAAGCCTTGATTTCCAAAGACACAAGGGCTTTTTTGGTGATGTTCACAAGCCTTGTCCTAAGGACTGTCCTGACAGTGTTAAAACCCAACCCTACTACAGTGCACTACTTTTGTGAAGAACATATAAAAATTACTCATTCTTAATTGTCACTGATCATCACTGTTGGACTCCTTCCACGTCATTTACTTCCTCAGGTTACACATGTAAAAGCAGGACTTTGTATAACATCGTGTGTTAATAGGTGAATCTCAAAAATTAAGTCATTTTGCAAGATTTTCATTTCATGCAGTGACAGGTCTGTCAGAGAAACCCCAAACAACTCTTTACTTTTTAACCATTCTGGCTATTTTTTTTTTTCTTAATAAAAACTCCAGAACGGTTTTTTTTTCGGGCGGTTAATAGCTCTGCAAAACCCTGGCTGATCCAACTCCCCCCTCCTCCTGCACCTCGTTCAATAAGCAGTGCCTCCGCCGGACGAAAAGCTGCCCAGCCACGATGCGGGGGGTGGGGGGGGGGGGAAGAGTGTGTGTGTGTGTGGGTGTAGAGGCGTGTGTGAGGCGAGCGGCCTCCTCGGCGGGGCGACCTGCCCGGCGGGGCGGTTGCCGCCCCGGCGCGGGCAGGGGGATCGCAGCGGCTGGGAGCCCAGGCCCATCGCCAGCCCTCGGCCTGCCGCAAACCGCCTTCCCGGCGGCAGAGAGACCCCCGGGCCGGGCGCCGGCCGCTTCAGGCCAGGCGAAGACCGTTGGTGACGACTCCCCACGCCCACCCCCTCGGAACGCACCAACGACCCTCTGCGGGGCAGGGGGTGGGGTGGCGGACGGACGGATCACACACACGCACCCCCGCCCGGCCACCGTCGCTTCCCCCTTCTCGTCCGCTTCCGCCCCGGCCCGGCCCCGCCCCTTTGGGCCAATCACATGAGCGGGCGCGGGGGCCGCTGGGAGCGGGCGCTCCCCGAGGGGCTCGGCTGAGGTGCAACATGGCGGCGCTGGCCGGTCGCTGAGCGCTCGGTGGCCGCGGCGTCGGCGGGCGGCCGGAGCGGGAGCCGCGGGCAGGCAGCGGCGGGTGGACACACGGCGAGAGGAGGGGAAGCCGGCGGGGCCGAGTGGAGAAGAGCAGAGGAAGGTGGCGGGGCCGGCCCGGGCCCCCGGGCGGCGGCGATGGCCCAGTGCGTGCAGTCAGTGCAGGAGTTCATCCAGGACTCGTTCGTGCCCTTGGTGGCCGCGCTGTGCAGCGAGGAGGCGGAGAGGCTCACCCGCAAGAACAACCTGAGCTTCGCCGAGCTGGTGAAACCATTCTGTCGCCTCACCTCGGAAGGTCGGTGCCGGGAGCGGAGCCGGGATCAAGGCTTGTTTACGCGGGGCGGGGGAGGCGGTGGCCCTCCCTTCCGCCCGGGGAGGGCAGGGGTCCCGCCCGGACTGCCGCAGCGGAGGCGGGAGGCGAGACCCCCTTTCCCCGGGCCGTGGAGGTGGCCGCTCGGACGGGTGTTACCCGGAGCTGTGACAGGCTCTGCGGAGGGACCCGTTTGACGGGGTTGCCCCGGGCTGCTGCTAACTCTGTTTAATTTTATTCGATCTGTTCTTCTCTGTGGAACCTTGGAAGTTGGGCTGCTCCTGGAGACATCAGGGGTGAGGAGAAAGGTGTCTGTGAATCTAGCTCTTCTAAACTGATTTTTTTTTTTTTGTAAAATTACTTTACTGTTATCTGGCCAATACTTGTCCTTGACTCTTGCTGTTGATCTTTTTGGATTTCACACTTATGGTAAGGCTGTTAGCAAAGTACCCAGTCGTTGAAAGTGTGGTCACTGTTTCAGAAACATTAACTGTAATTTCAGGCACAAGTCTTTGCGTTCCCGTACCTGTAGTTTTATCATATATACTTTTTTTTCCTGTTTCTGTCAGTAGGACCTGTGCAAAGAAAAGATGGCAATTGAGCTGGTTATGTGGCATAGGTGAAATAACCATGTAAAGCACCAGCAAAAATGGAAACTGGCCACTTAAGAGAACCCAATCATTTAGCTTACTGCAATGCTTTAAGAGACTATTTGGAATTTCTTTAAAATTTAGCTAAGCTGTGCAAGCTAAGACACTGCTTGCAAAACAGCAGTCAGAATGGAACTGCTCGTCAGAATAGCAATGAAGTGACATTTGTCAGATGTCGTTTTTGACAGATGCTTAACTCAGACTTCAGCCTCTTCATGTTATGTGTTGAGGGAACAGTGCAAGAAAATGAAACTTGTACTGTCACTTGAGTTAGATTTTTGCACCGCTACTTAAAAAATGGCGTGAACTTAAAAGCTAGTATGTGTTAAAATTTGCCTTAATTCTGTGCCAGGTCTTAATAACTTATCATAACTTGATAATAAATGTTTTTCCCTTTGTTTAGCCACACTCATGAGCTATGTGAGAATGCAGCAGAGATAAATGCAGAAGCTCACGTCCTTGGAATTCTGAAGTTACTTAAATATGTCTTTAGTTTCTTTGGTGAAAGGCTTTCAAAACACATCTAGCAAATAAAAACAGGCAGACTATTCAAAATGAAATGTTCATTCTGAAGAATACTTAATTCTGTTTTTGCTTAGTTGTAACTCTTTTTGTTCCAGCTGCTGCAACAGTTAATTAATTTACAAACCTGAATCCTCCTCAGTGTTGCTTGTCTAAGTGCAGACCTTGATGGTATGTTGATGCTTATAGATCAAACTAGTCTTCACCTTCTTTTAGTAAAGGAGTTAGTTATGGCTAAAGATTAGACTCCCACCCTTGATATAATGTAAGACTTTGAGCATATTACTTGAGAGAGTGATACTGTCTTGATTTCTGCATTCTTCTAAAAGCTTGTGAAGGAAAGCTTCACTGTTCAATTTTCATTATTTTGTAGTAATTTTTGATATTTCTGTAATTGATCTTCTGCAAGCTCTGTCATGTAATAATGAAAGCCCTCATGAACTGCATCTAAATCCCCATGATACAGTTTTAATTTCCTAATTTTACAGCTGTGGCCATTGTGAAGAATCTTTGAGGAGGGGCATCCTTGTTTTTCTGTGTAGGCAGCCTAACTTTCACAGTCTGAGCCATACTGTTCAAAAACCTGACCCGAGGGTTAGAGAACCAAGAAGCTGGAGCTCGAGCTCGGTACAGTGGGTTTTGTTGCTGCACTACTATCTGTGTATTCTGATTCAACAAGCTGCAAGCCTGACTGCAGTTCTTCACTCCAAGTGTGACTTCCTCTTCTAGCTTCATGGAAAAAACGTTACTGCATGCTATATGCAACTTCTTGCAGTGAAAGCCAGCATGTGTGAGGGTGGGGAAAGCAGTACTAGGCATTTTCTTCAGGCAGAAGAGTAGTTCAGTGTGAAAAAATTTTTCAGGAGTTTGTGTAACAGTAAGCAATTTCTCTAGCTTCACAATTTATGGAGCTCTATGAAAGGGAAACATGGTTGTTGCAGTCTGCACAACACTGTTGCATAGTGACACTATTAATTGTATCCTGTGCAGGAGACCTGGGAACATAGGATTAAGTCTTAAATTGCTCTACCTTAGTATGTTTGACCAGACTTAGCAGTAAAATTTTTCCATGGTGCTTTTCATGTCCAATTAAGAGGAAGAGAGGCATGATTAATCATCTGATCATGGTACAGCAGAATGTGTGTACATGCACATGCCTCCACAACTGTGTGTTTCACTGCTTGTGATTGTTTTGATCTCTTCACTTCTAAGCGCAGTTTTTCTTAAGGGAGCATGAAATACTGTTATCTTTTTAGTAATACTTGTGTCTTTACCTAGTGGCTATTCCACTAAGTTTGTAATGTAAAATTGGGTTGATTAGTATTTCATCTCTTTAGAAATAAGCTGTTCCTTGTGTTTGTGATTTCAGAGTCCTGTTACAATACAGATTTTTCTCTGAAGCTTTGGATTTACATAGTTTATGAGCCTGCTGAAGACTGCATGTTCATCAACATTCTCATTTAGAGAAGCAGTGCAGTTACAAATGGAATCTCCTGATTTATGTACAAAACAGTTTTGATACAGAGAACCTAAGTTGAGCTTTCTACTGTGCGTGTATGCTTCACATGTTAACAGATGTGGAGTCCCAGACCACGCTTGATTATTCAAGTAGTGTTAAACCACGTGCTTCATGTGGTTGCTCAGTCCAAGGAGGCCAGATTATATCTGATTTCAAGTAGAACCCCACAAACATACATAATGTGGATGTAGTGCCTCTGCATTAATCAGTATTAACCTGCTCATTAACTTCTGCCTATCAGTGACTTGATAATGTTGGTGTAGCCAAAATATCCTTGTAATATAGCAAACTGTGATGGTAGGAAATCCTGAGCACAGGTTCAAAGTGCTCCTTGCTGTAATTTTTAGCTTCTTGACTTTCATAAGTCACTTCTTGTTATTGAAGGAGGAATGGTTAAAATAGCAAGAGAACAACTTTACTGTCCTGGTAAGTCTTTACTTTAGAGGAAAACAAACCCAAAACTCTTCCCAAACTTCCATTTTTCCTTCGATAAAGGAAACCAAATGTATATTGTGGATTTTATACCTTCATATTTATTCTCAAAATGGCAGTCTTTATTAACTATTGTTTTTGTCAGTAAAGATGGATGCCTAATTTAACAAATGTATATATTGTATAGGTAGGTTTTCTTTAAAATAGCATCCTGTTTTTAAGAATCTTTAAAAATATTATCTGTGGTGGGAGGGAGAATTACAGTGTAGACTTCAATTAGGAACTGTCACTTTAAGATAGACTTGATTGTTCTTAAACCAAAGTGTTATATATCTTAAAAAGGGGGAGTTCCTGATAACTGTATTTGATTCTAAGCCTTAAATATGTGCTGAAAGTAAGGAGGTATAGTGGGAACAATGCATTTATTTGATGAGCTTAGTTTGATGTTAGAAATTCCTTGTTCATGAGTATTTTAGTCAAAATCTGAAGATTCAACTTCTAATGCGAAAGATCTTGTTCTGATATACGTTACTACTCCCACTTTTGGCAAAATACTTTCTGAAATGATGTTACAAATACTTGAAGGAAATGTGTATCACTGTAAAATTTTTATTAGGGATTAAGGCAAGAGCTTTGTGGGGTTCCAAGTATGTTCTTCATGTCAGTCCTTAACATTGCATATATGCCAAAAATGTCATGTGTCCTGTATGGAAATACATTTGCTCTTCATTATTATAGCTATTATATTTTAGGAGAGTCACCAAGGATGAGTTTTAGTGTTATAGCTGCACTGGTGAAGGCAAACTGACTTCTTAGTTGTTTGTCCCTCCCACTTCCTTTACTTTTGATCTTTTCAGTAATCATGTGTCAGCAGGGTTGATGATTTACCTATATGATAAGAATGGGGGGGGTGGGAATTCCGCCCTTCAGTGTTCTGATAGAAATGCCAAGCTGGATCAATTAAGTCTAGCCAGCACAATTGCACTCCTCTGTGTTGTTACAGCCTTATAATGAACCAGTTCAATCTGAAATTTATAGCTGAAAAAAACTCCTGTTTTCTTAGATTGTTTTGGACAGGATCAGTTCTCTGAACTGCTTCACACTGTTTTCTCATGAGTTTCAATTCAGGCTAAACGCTGGGAGTGGATGTGTGACCGAGGAGGGTAGAACTACGCCAGTCCAACTGCAATGGAAATCTGCTTTAAGAGCTAAGATGGACTGTGAGCGCATCTAGTGTGGTCTGGATCGGGCTGCGTAGTTGTTCCTTCTGAAAAGGTGTGGAGTGCTCTCCAGGCTGGAGGGGGCTGAAGTCTCGGTTTCAGACCTTCACGGTGTGAATTTTGCGGTTAGTTGCAAAATGAGAACAACACAAAGAATCTTCTGTTTTGCTACCCTTTATATGCTATACAGTGGTTTGTGAAAATAAAATGCGAAGGAGTTGAGGGGTGTACTGTGGGGCACTGTGGTAGTGCCAGGTGTCTTAGGCGTACTCAGTGGGTCCTGCCTGCACATATAGTCTGGCTTACTTGGTGGTGCTTGTGGTTTGAAATAGGGAAAATGACATGAAAAATCAAAGCAGATACAGAATTGTAATGTCTAGTTAAATGTCATGAATAGTTTGGTTTTTTTAAAAGCAGATAGCTGGAGGGAACAAGTTTCACAAAGATTCTACAAAGCGAGCTCTGCATTTCCGAGTCATGTGGAGCTCAAATTAGTGATTATGGTAAAGTGTAGCTTTGTCTGTAAGATACAAAAGTGATTACAGCCCAATCAAATTTTAGTGAAAAGATCACAGAGCTAGACTGTAAGTAGGAAGGTGATCCAGTACGCAGAAGTGTAAAACACCTGTAGTTCTCTTGTGATTAATCATTTTTTTTGCTTTTCAGGCGACGTGCTTTTTTGGAAAGCAAAAAAAAACCACCAAAGCAAAACAAAGTCAGGGACTTAGGGGATAAAAGGAATCACGTATCTATCATTAAATAAAAAAGTAAAATTTGCCTGTGATGTTATTTTTTTAAGCATATAGAAAATAAAGGCACCCTATGTATAGCTGTCACAGTTACATGTATTTTTAACTTTCAGTTAAATACTGTTGCTCATTAATCATCTTGCTGGACTTTGCTGCTGTCTTGTCCTTTAGGCTTAGTATGGACCCCTTTGCATGGGCTTGGGACTCTTTCTTTAGTGGTGTTTTCTGTCTGATGGCTTGCTTGGAGAAGTTGGTGTTAATGAGAGGAAAATATTATTTTGGATAAGTAACAAAAAGCCAAAACAGCATAAGTTACTGTGTGCTAATAACATAAGGCTGGTATCACCCTTTAAAAGGCTTATTTTAATAATGAATCTGTGTCTTTTTTTGAATATTATTTTATAATTGGTAACACTCTACTTCACTCTTTCTAAATAAGCAGCCTCTCCATGCCAACAACTTAGATGCTTGCCAGCTGTTTGTAGTTCTGTCATAGGCACTAGGTCCATGGACACTTTAACTGCACTGTTGGGGACTTTTTTTTTTTTTTGAGGCTGCGTGCAATAATCCACTATTTGTCAGGCAAAACTCTCATGCTTAATTCTGAAATCAGTACTTATACCCATAAGACTTTCTCTGTTTTTTAAACAAACAGTTAAAAATGAATCAGGAATGCTGGTGTTACTAACATTGACTTTGTTTTTAGCTGATTCATTTTTACCAACAGTTTGTCACTCAAGAAGTGTAACCTCAATAACATAAATCCTGTGATGCCTTTTGTAGAACAGGGGAATTCTAAAACCATTTATTTAAAAAACCCAAACCAACCAACAACAAAACAAAGATAACAACATTGTAGTACTAAAAACGAAAGGATATGTTAATTTTGGATGAACTAATACTATGCTGTCCCTGTCAAGTTTTTTTGAATGCTGTTATTTTGTACTGGGGTTTTCTTGGCAACTAGGGACCCCTTGGAATATAAGATGTTATGTGACATCCCTACATGGTTATTATAGTTTTTCTGTGCAAGTTGAGTATGTTCCACAAGGAAGGGGGTGTAGCAGTTTAGGGCATGCATTTTGGGTACTTTTTTACTGTGAGTGGGTATTCTTATAAGCTAAGATCCCATGCTAGCTTTTCATCAGTCATCTGCCTAGATGAGCTGAATGTTGAACGTGAAGTAATCTATTGTTCTTCCATTTCCTCCGATACTCAAGTATTATGGTCTGTGATCTAAAATTAGTAATGGAGAGGTTTAGTGAAGAAAGAAACCTGTAGAGAAAAAGAAGAATCCTTTGAAGAAATACTAATTTATGGTAACTGTTTTAACTCTCTGTTGTACTCCTCAATAAAGCCTATTTTTTTTCTTTTTTAGTTCACATGAGAGATCCTAATAATCAGCTTCACATAATTAAAAATTTGAAGATTGCTGTCAACAACATTATTACTCACCCACCTCAACCTGGTGCCATTCGAAAACTGTTGAATGACGTTGTGTCTGCCAGTCAGCCTGCTGAAGGACTAGTAGCTAATGTGATCACAGCTGGAGACTATGATCTCAACATTAGTGGTATGTAATGATATTGTGTTTTTCTGTAATTTAAACTGGAATTTACTGTAATGTTTCTAACCTTAACTTCAAGTTTGTGGCATATATTAAGGTTACTGTGAGAGTAGATCAGTTTTGAGTCATTGTTTCTACTGATTCAGATTTATCAAATAATTTTGGTTTAATACGATGCTAAAAGAGTGGCTGAACTTAATTATTAAGTTAATGTTTCCTAATGTTGTAGTTCTTCTGAACTTGTGATAAATCATCATATTATTTTAATGTAGAAAATACTTGTGATTTGGCTGCGTTAATAGCTCATCAAATTAGAGAGGTTTTCTTATTACAAAACTGACATACTAACTTGTTACACTTGTCTGAATAAATATCAGAACTTATTTATAATATTGGCCCTAATGTACAACTTTACATTGAAGTTAGTCCTCCTGGCTTCTTTTGTTTCTCTCTTTACTTATTGCTTAATGCATGGAATTCATAAAGTTGTCATAAAAAGTTTAAGGATAAAAGGGTTTTGAGGAAAGGTGTGTGATTCCTTGTCTTGTTTTTTTTTTTTTTTTTGCCATGAAACTCGATGCTTCATATTTCACTGTCAAAATGGCTAGAATATTCTAAAAATGTTATTTTTCAGATCTCCAAGGGATAGGGCATTGTGAATAATGCTAAATGAGACCTGATCTTGAGAGCTGAGAAGATTAAACTCTTCCCAATTAAGACCCTAATCCATTAAAGCCTTTGAGTACATACTTAATTCAAAGCATGTGTGCATTGCCCTATTTAAACATAAGTAATTTATTGTACGTAAAGCTCAACATGCAGTGAGCAATTTGGCTCTGCTGTAGCAAAAGACTGATGAACACTCATGAGGATTAGTATCTGATGTTGTCATGGTATGTTGATTTTTTTTTAATGTCGGCAATGATAAGTTGCGTAATTCTACATCTTTGATACCTAGTTTGCAAGCCACATCCTCAACTTGATGTGAAATATTGATAGTAAAAGTATCAATTTTTGGAAATTCTGATTTTTGAGAGATATTGGAAACTTGCACCGTTTTTCAGTTTCTGTGCCCCCGTTTATCTGTGAAATTGGTAAATTGCCATGTTTTTGTGGCATCTTTTTAGAGGGAAAGTCTGCTTCAATTCTAGGGATTGGAAGACGCTAAGAAAGCAGAATGGTTGCAATGAAGAGATGTTTCCATAACACTTCTAACTACCTTGACTTAGGAGTGAGGTGTTGGAAGAAAAATAGTGACTACATCAAGCCATGCTTTGTAGGTGTTGAAGCAAATAACTCTCACTTTGTCTTCTTTATTTGCTGCTGGAGCCTCAGATGTACAAATTATCATACTTGACTGTCTTCTGTCTCTCAGCGATTAGGTTCTTATTTCCATTCAGACTGGCTATATGCTTATTTGAGAGAATGAGAGATGCATCATCTGTTTAAGATAATACAGAAGGCCAAATCACGTAACAACTTTGTAGTTTTGTGGTACCCCTTTTTAGGGCTTTAGCACAAACTACTGACACAGTGTTCTTGATGATGAAACTTGGATTCCATTACACTGTAGGAGGACATGAGGAAGTCCCTAGCTTGTCAGGTAGAGTTCCTTTTCTACTTAGAAAACTATGAGTATTTATGAAGAAACTTTTTTTTTTTCCTACTTTGTTAGAGTATTTTATTGAAAACCCACAGAAGCAGTCATTACTGGCAAAAAACCATAATATTTTGGCATGGAAATGTGAAATACTCTAATCTGTTCTTTAATTTGCTCTTTTACTTTTGGTGAATTAGTTTTCTAGGATGCCAATATTAAAACATATTTCCTTAATCTTCACTGATGAGCAAGTGCAGTGTATTTTGAAGGAAGACATTATGAAGTTCATTTATGAATGTTTCTAGCACTGGGATCCACTGGGATCATGATCCTGCTCTCTTTTTAGAAAAGTTTTGTAACTGCTGTGATGAATTGGTTTAATTGTTTGTAATCCTTGTTTGTTACACTTTGTTATGCTTGTTATTTAATAGTCTCATAGTTCCATAATCTTCTTGTGCTGAGAGACCTGGTTGATTGCTGAAAGGGTGTTACGTTCAGCCGTGCCTGCTTCTCCCATGTACTCGTGCCTGTGGAAAGCGAGGAAAAGTGATCCCACTAAACACTTTAAATTTATTTTTTTTTTTTTCTTCTCCCAAATAAGTTTTCAGCTGGATCACTTCCTTGGCTATGTTTGCTCAGGGCTGTGTGGTGCTGATGCTGGCATGCAGCAATACAGCAATATGATGGAGATGAGGGAGAATATTGGGGCAACCATTTTCAGCAGCTGACATCTTCAGTTACTTTAACTGTAGTACTACAGGCTGAG
The DNA here is from genome assembly GCF_028500815.1 of Rissa tridactyla. NCBI lineage: Eukaryota > Metazoa > Chordata > Aves > Charadriiformes > Laridae > Rissa > Rissa tridactyla. Next base: position 48,057,438 of record NC_071467.1, read on the forward strand.
AAATCTCAGAAATTAGTGTCTTATATTTATAGTATCTTCCAACTAGAAAAATGGAAATAATATCTAAATATAACTTAATTCTCTACTATTTTATAGATTTCCATTTTTGTTCAAGCCCAGAATTTGGTCTGAACCAGAAATTAATATTGAATTCTATTAAACTAAACAGTCAATTGTTGAGGAGCCTGAAATGTTCATGATTAAGGTTAGCTGGAATCAAATGTCTTCAGCCCCTGATGGGCCTGCATGGTATAGATTTTCTACTTTGTGCTACCAGAGCGTAAAAGCCAATAGTGTGTTTGGACCTCACCCTTTTTAGTATAATAATACCATGTTTTTTCTATCAGATCGCTCAGTTAAAGCTAGTGTTCCTTGGTACAGTAATTGGAAAGAGACACTGATGGAACTGAACACATCCACGTTTTATTCAGGTATTTTTTTGTGATTGGTGCCAATTTACCAAATTGCCCTTTATTGCTTTTCCATGTGCCCCATCCACCTTTCCTTACCATCTGCTACAACTTGTTTAGCACCTTTCTTGGCGTAGATGTGTGTTCCTTCATTTTTTTCTCCCTGAATGAAAAATTGTTGGTGATGGTTGTTTAATTTTTTCTTTTAGTCACATTTCTATTCCTGTTAATCCAAATCATTTGGTCTTTCCATGGAGTCAATAAATGCAGAGTGGTGGTGGGAAAGTACCTGATGCTGTAAAACCACTGTCCTGTTTGGGCCTAAGGAACTGTATGCTGTCACTGTTCTGTATTTCAAATGTACATACTTTCTGCTTCTCTATAGAACTTGCTTCTCAGGGGGTAGTAGTGCTTTACAAATTGGAACTAAAATGCTGACTGTACTTAGAGCACGTATGCCTCTGCTATACTGATGTTCTTTCTGGAGTGTGAATCTCATAAAAAAAAAAAAAAAAGCTTTGTAATACATTTTTGCCTAGTTTATAAGACTTTTTGCTACCAAAATGCATTAGTTATTGACCTCTCAACTTACAGTGAAACTCTGTTTTGTGGTCTAGAAGAGCCAGCTTTTGATTTTTTTCAGTTTTAGATATTTGGTTAGTAATTTGTAGTAGCCTTTGGTTAGTAATAACTATCCTTTCAATAGCATCTGTTCAGATGCTGCTAAATGCCTTCCTTTCTGAATGTGCTAGAGTACTGGTATCCATGAAATTCATCTTGGTCAGTCAAGTAGCTAAAAAGTACAAAACGTTATGAAGTAGTAGACTTCTTATTCTTAAGCTGTAATGTATGAGTAGTATTACCATTTTTTTTTTCTTAACAATTTCTGAACACATCAACAAGTTTGCTTAAACTTCACTCTGACTTGTATAGTATACTGGAAACATTACTGGAAAAATGCAAAACATAAATACCTGTGTACTTAAATGACACATTGTTGCTACGCACTGCTATAATGTGTTATGAAATATTACATCTGTGAAAGCTTTTCAGGTATTGTTTTTGTTTTGAATATGGTGTGTGTTTATTATTTTAAGTATCTACTATAAATGATTACAGTCCTGTAAATGCCCTTGAATGGATACTGTTAACTTATGTCATGGTTGCCTACAGGGAATCCAGTTTCCTTTGTAGCCACTTCCAAGGTTCTTAATAGGCTGAATGAGAAAGGGGAAGGGAAAGAAAACCAAAATCCACCCTGCAAAACAAAGTAGTTCTTCCCTGTTTGTAGCTGTCTTAGATTTTTAAAAAACTTTTTTTTTGCTGTGATTCAGCTGTAGAACAGAAATTGAAAAACTGAAATCAGACCTTGAAACTAAAATGCAGTTGAGATTTCTGTCTCTGGTTTGAACCTGAGTTACTATAAAGCTTTGTTATACTTGTGAAAAATATGCATATTGTTTTTAATAACAAGCTATGTGTTCCTTGATTTAAATAGTTGGTATATTTACACATGGGAATTAGTAAAGCCAAGAGGGTTTTATACCCTTGACGAGTGCTCAGAGAGCATTTGCTAGAAAGGGTATAAACAAAAGCTAGAAGTTTGCCTCCTATTGATTTTTTTTTTTGTGAGATGTGCTGACTGCTAGACTGAGTTCAGTTATGAAGTATGACTATATCTGACATCTGAGTGGATGAAGCTGATGTGAGATGGCCTGACAAGGTAGGATTAAACAAAATGTGTTAATGTAATGCACTAAAAGATAATTCCACCATAAAAATAAAACTCAGTTTCCTAAAGTCAGCTAAGAAATCAAGGTGGTGGATTTTTGGGGGTGAGGGCAGGTTGGGTGCAGGGGAATTTTACAAAGCATTAGAAAATCTTATGAGTTAAATCAAGGAATGTATTTTCTTGAGGCCATATAAGGAAAATACCTTCAGGATTTCTTATTAATGCATTTTTTCTCTACTAGTATTGTTTTCTAGTTTGCAGGTGAGTTTACACTGGATTCCAGCTAACTTCAATGTGAACTCAGGTTATTGGAAATGGACTGACTTTTTGCTCTGGGATCTTTTTTTCTGCTCAAGGGAAGGAGTTGCAGAATTGAGCTGGTGTAAAACAGGCTTCAAAGAAGAAATAATACTTCATTGCTAGACTGATAGGTGGAGTGGAAAGAAACAGACAAGACTTTTAAGTTCACGTGTTCCTTGGATGTCCCAGACGTATTTGGTTTCCCTTGGTTTGTTACCCTTACAAAAAGGAAATCCCTATTGTAAATGGGCATTTGAATGTGGAAGGTTAACATTATAAGGCATTAATGGCACAACTTGGATCTGAGCTTATAGCTTTTTGGATCTCAGCTTTGCCAGCTGACAGATGGACTGTTTATTTTATTGGGGCAGAGGAAGGAACTGTTGTCAATCCGAGTCACAACATTGGCAAAAAACTTTGGGCAAACTGGCAGGATGGGGTTTTGGTGATCCTTAGTTCCTCTACATGCTCAAAAATTAATTTTGCTTCTTGGTCAATTCTCACATCTCTAGCTGAGGCAAATTCAATGACAGTTAAGAGAATTTTGATTTGTTTTTTCTTTCCTAAGTGTGTGCGTGTGTGTATTTAAAGGGGTAAGGAGTGATTACTCTAACAAGGACTGAATACATGTAAGCTTACAATCTTGAGGAAGTTGGTGCTTAAACTACTACTCTGTTTCACAGGATTTGATTCAAAATGTTACTGTTTCTCTCACTTGTGTGTATTTTAGATGCTTTTTCCTTAGACTGTTTCCCCCTTCTTTCCTCTGCCATGCAAACCCCGTCAGAGTTTGCAAGCTTTGCTTTTAGGTGTAGTCTTTCATATTTCCTTTTCATAAATGAGTAAACAGAGTTTTGCTGAATATTCTAATTTGTCCTATCTTATTGTGTATTCCAGCTACTACTCCTTGGTTTGAGTCTTACAGAGAGTGCTTTCTTCAGTCCATGCCTGCATCAGATCATGAATTCTTAAACCACTATGTTGCATGTATCCTTTGAGTGTTACGCACCACTCTGGTGGAGTCTGTTACAGCTGGCTGCAGAAACGTAATGTAGGAGACTTTGGAATTTTGCAATGACTGTTTTTGCTATTATGATTTGAAATAAATGTTTTCAACATGTCTGACTATACATACTAGTGTACTATACTAGACTAGTTTTGTAAGGAGGTCAGGGTTTTCTTTGTGTGGTTTTGGTTTTTTCAAAACCACACTTTTTTTGTGTCAAAGTGAGCTTTAATACCTGTAAACTACACTTCCTTATCCTAAAATGCTTTCAGGTGTAGCTCTTTAGGTATCTATTGACTGTCCTTTATGTACAACAGAGGCTTGTGTTTTTGTGATGCACCTGCTGCTTTTTATAACTTTTTCTATCAGATGGAGCAGGGGGCGGGTGTTTTGGAAAATTGGTGAACTTTGAGCTATTTTGGACAAAAAGAAGTCTGGAAAGGTGCCTAAATGCTTTCACTTTTTTTTTTTAAACTAAAACTTAGGGCTGATTTGCTTGTCTACAGGGAGAATAAAAATATGCACTGTTTCATGATGTAGCTGATGTTTAGCTTTACGATAATTATAATGCTGTAGGTTTCATAACACTTGCTGTCTTCCTAACTCTTTAGTGTACTTTATCATTTCAGTATGGTGGAACAGGTATGTTAGTAGCCAAATTTGTGCAGAATTAACTTGGCAAAATATTCATTCTGGGCTTAGACTTCTGAACTTTAGTAACATTTGAAGTACAACTTGTTTTCTCGCTTCTCTGAATTAATGTCTTTGATTTGGTGAACAGATGTAGCAGAGCAGGATGTTCCTTATTAATGATTTTGTAGTTAAGTTGATGTAAAAATCTGAACATTTTTATTCAGAAGATTTTTGCTGTGTTTATGAATACTGGCTGTTATTGTTGCTCAGGTGATACCATAAAGTCCCAACTCTCCTTGGAAGTTGAAAACTGAAGTACTCTGGGGGTGAATTTCAGTTGTATGTTTCATATGTGAACAGTTGGTCTGTATCTAAAAACTTAGATGAAGTATTAGCTAATAATGTATCAGTTTAAACTTGGATTCAACCTCAGAATTGGAGCAAAATCCTGTTTCATCTTGTGTTATAGATGTTTCTTACCTGACTGTTTAAATAGTGTTTTTTATTGAGACTAAGGCCAAATTCTAATTGTACATACTTTTGTGCCTGTGTGTTTTACAGGTTTAAAGATTGTACTCATCTATTTTATTTTATACACTTCCTGTTTTATTGTATGATCAGTGGTTGTTCCTGGGTTCTTTTGGTAAATGTCCTTAACTTGAATTTAGGTATGCTTGTAGTTTCTTCTAGTGAACCAGAGCCTGTGGAGCAATTTCTGAAGCTGTCTCAAGAACAACATCGAATTCAGCATAGTAACGAATACTTATATCCCAAGTGGTTTATACCAAACACGCTCAAATACTATGTGTTACTGCATGATGTGAGCACAGGAGAGGAACAAAGGTGGGCCTTCTGCCTTCAGTGAACTTATGGATGAATTCTGACTGAAATGCTTGCATTTATAAATTCTGTTGAGATAGACATGTAACAGGATCTGTTAACTAGTATGCTGGCTATTATCAAGGCAGATTTCGTCAAGTATTATTTTTAAATCTACTTTTTGCGTTCATTTAAAATGAAAACAGTCAGTCCTAGCTTCTGGAGGTAGATGCTTTCTCTGCTAGCTCGCTGAACTAATTCTTAAAGATTCTCAGTTTCACCGCTTTAAAAATAGGAGAATTTTCCTTTTAATCCCTATGGATGATAGTCCAAAATAGCTTGTTGCAGTACACACTTAGAATAGAATTGGTTTGATATCAAGGCAGGGTAAATGTTATTTTATTCTTTCAGAGCTGACTCCATTTATGAAGAGATGAAGCAGAGATACGGAACTCAGGGTTGCTATTTGCTGAAAATAAATTCTCGGGTGTCTAACAGAGGAACAGATGAACAGATACCAGATCCTTGGAGTCAGTACCTTCAGAAAAACACTATCCAGAACCAGGTATTATAGTATTCTAAAAACAATTTCGAAGGTGCATATGAAAGACCATCTTAGTTGTGTTAAATTTCTCCTTAGTATTACGTATGTATTTCTACAGAATGGTCTAATATGCAGTCAGGATACTTCTAACATAGCTATGATTTTTTGCGAGAGCATAAGATGAGTGCCCTCTCAAAGAATTGTCCTCTATGCTACTTAATTTAACAGTAAGGAGCACTGAAATACTAGACTGTCAGAAAGAGAGTGACAGGAGCACTGAAATAATAGACATGCTTTATGCACTGACAAGAGCAAGTAACCTCAGAAGCGTCCTATTAATAGTAACTTTCTACCTTCGCTTTGATTAATTTTCTTTACTCGTAAAATTTGTGTGTCTTCCCAGTCTTCTGTACTTCACTGAACAATGTGGGTGTGTTGTTTTGTGGGGGTATGTGTGGGTTTTTTTTCTGGTAACTTCTTGCAGTCCATTCTGGTTTGTCATCTGCTAAGATGGCAAATGATAGTGTGTCTTAGCTCAGAGTCTTGAATTCAGCTGGCCATAAATGTCTGTATTTTTGGCTTCAGGTCCAAAAATATTCCTTCTTGAATTTGCTTTTGACTGACCTGCAGTTTTAACTGCATCTGATTAGAAGGTTGGTTTGTGGAATGATAGTTCTTTACCAATTCTAGCTGGCACTGGGAAGTCAAAACATCTTGTATTCTGTAAACTAAGAGGACCAGTAAGTAATATTCCACCATAAACTAGTTAGTTTGTTTTTGAAAGAAAAAACTTTTGTTTTTTCTGTCCCATGTTGACTGTCCAATGTAGATTTTTTTTTTTCTTGACCTTGTTCAGGAATCACTTTAGGGAGTGTATTTTCACTGCTGTAGGCAGTTGAAGTTGCTTGCTTTATTTGTCCGTGAAGCTATTTGAAAAAGACAGAAGATACTTGCTTCATTTGTTGGTGAATATAACTTCCATATTTACAATATGACGGGTTCTTAAGGCATTACAAACTACTTAAGAAATGAATGTATACAAACAAACATGCTTTCTTAATAATTCAGTTAACTGATATTAAAGTTATCAAGTACTGTTGACTGACTGTTGTGTGCGCTCCAGTATTCTTAAAATTCTGACGTTTTTCCTTTTTTTTTTTTTTTTCCCCCTCACAGGATTGCTATGATGATTGTCCTTATACTGTCATTTCAAACAAGAATACTGATCACTTGATATCAGATGGCTTAGACAGTGAAATTAAAGGTATTTTTGTAATTTCTATCAAAATATTGAAGTGATAGCATTTATACAGCTGTCTCATGTCTTGGACAATAATCACTTAAGTGATTTGTTGGGGAATTCAAAGTAATAACTTTCTAAGTGCTCAAAATTGATATAGCCTGGTGTCCACAAAGAAAAATGCTGTGATGCTGATGTACTGGATTGGAGGTAATTGGTAGATGGGTATTGATGTATTGGGCTCATCTTCTGTAAGATGAAGCACATTGTCTGCAAACTCTAACAATTAAAACATGTAAACCTATGTTACTTTTTATTATTTTCATCATAATAAAAGTTCCAGTTAGTGTGCTCTGATGTAGCTTGGAAGCTGAGGTGTGTGCAGTGGTTTGGGTTGGTTTGTTTTTTTTTTTTTTTTTTTGTTCTTGGTTTTTGGTTTTAAATCTGGAAATGACTGAGTGTAGTGACTCACTTTGTAAGTTGGCTGGAAGAACTTGCCTCCCAATTGAACTCGTGGATGGCAGAGGACAGTAAATGAAATTGAGTGCAAATTAATGCCTGGCCTTTTTTTTTTTTAAATTTTTAAGGCAGCTATGTAGGATTCAGATGAGAATCATCATCAAATAGGGAAGAAGTGGAGGTACCCCACGCTGTCTGGCCTCACTCAGTCCAGACCCTTCAGACCTGACTTGAAAGGCACGGGGAGACCTTGCGTATGTAGGGGAACCTGCAGTTGTCTACAAAAGCGGCTTTCTAGGGCATTACAGCCCAGATGTAGCCTGCAAGCTGCTGTTTGAATTTTGTATACCCTGGCTTACGTTTCATGAGTAAAATCCATTAAGAACTTGCTTTCACAGCTCAGTGTTGCTCAGTGCTAGCTAGGGCTAGATAAAGCAAGCTGATTTTCTTGTATAGAAAGGAGTTAATCAATAAGAGAGCTATTTAAATCTTAGGGTGAAATGTTGTCTTTGTCTAGTTTGGATAGCTAGATGCAGTAGTGGTCAGCAGCTCTTTTCACTGAACTAAGAGGACTTTGAAGGAGGTTATTTTACATCGTGATTGATTGGAGGGGCATGGAAAATCAGCTTGGTTTTTTTAACCTTAGAACAGAAGCAGAAAAGAGTGAACGGATCCAATGGAGCCGTTGTAGTAACTGCTGCATTTCCAACTTTTTGAGAACATTTGACTTTGGTTTTAATGTTTTCATAATTTTCCTGCGGTATTGTTGATACTTGGGGATTCTTTGCCATGTAGTTGAGAACCAAAAATTTACTTATTTAGCCATGTTGGAGTTCCTGAGATTCCCTGAGGTTTCTGAAGAATTTCAGGAGTGATGTAATACTCAAGTAGTGCTCTGCTGCTGTCTGCTTAGCATTGATCTGTAGTGCAGAATAATTGGTGAATAGCTTTGCTTAACAGAGTTCTGAGTAATAAAAGCTTTAAAGTAGGCTAGTAAAAATAGTGTTTTAAAACCAAAATGTTTAAGTAACTTTATACTTATTGGGGTTTTTGTTTCAATCTTTGAATAGATGGCCTATCAAATAATTTTAAGACTCACCCCCTTCAACTGGATCATCCCAGTGGCAGTCTGGATAGTACGGATTACGTGAAGGCTACTGCATCATTGCAAGACTCGAAGAAATCAAATTCTGGCACGCCTCATGGTGCTTGTTTAACACTCACAGATCACGATCGAATTAGACAGTTCATACAGGAATTCACATTTAGGGGACTTTTGCCACATATAGAGAAGACAATTCGGCAACTTAATGATCAGGTCAGTTTACTTTTAAAAATACTTTGTGCCGTAATAAGGAAAAACTGTTGGGGTATAAATCCAGTTATCCAAAAATCTGTTTTAAAATTACTACTTCCTTACACATCTAATGATTCAATGATGTTATTGAAAACTGTAAGTAAATTGAAGAGAAATAACGGAAATCATCATTTTTTGCTCAATTTGTCTTTAAAAAAACCCCCAAAACAAACAACAACCAAAAAAACCAACTTGTTTCAACAGAGCTTCAGTGCAAGGTGGCTTCTTGGTGAAAGCCTGTCTGAACTGTTATCAGGGTTATCTGTCCTTACTCCTAAAATCTTAGTATTTTTATGCTTCTGGACGATTCTGGCACAAGGAACAAAATGTACCTCTTGTTTTTCTACATTAGAATGCACAGCAAAAGTTAAGAAATGTGTATTCATCAATAATTGTCTGCCAAAAAGCTACATTCTTCCACCGCTGCTTCTTGATAGGGGGAGAAATGCACGGACACCCTAAATCATGCAGTTCTGTTTTGATCTCAGTAGTCTTTGCAACTGAATATTCTTCTCTCAAACTTATTGGAAGTTATAGTTATTATCATGCCTATGTTAAGTCAAGGACATGCATTAAAGTTATTTCCATCACAGTAAGGTCCTTCCTGAGTGTTTCACTTTTATATGGTCTTAAACAGTTGGAGAGATGGATTGACATAGATAATACAATCAAATTACAGGACTTAGCATTAGACTTGGACCCAAATATTAGTCTGTTATCTGAACTTTGTAATTTGATTGAATTGTCCATTCAGGTTATACTTTTAAGTATGAGGGGTTTTGATACGAAGTATCACATGCTGTAAGGAACACTTTCTCCCTGAATTGACAGTTGGGAGTTTCTATATGCTGACCATGTTTATGCTTGAAAAGTTTTATGAAGCCACCTAAAAAAAAAAGTGCATACATAAAGCGTAGAAAACTGCCTTACCATTAGGAATGTAGTATATGTTCCTAGTCGTGGTAAGAAAAGTTACATTTTCTTAAAAATTATCTTTAAAAAGAGACGTAGTTGGCCCTATATCTTGGAAATGATAATTCCATGTGGAAGTTTCCTCCTTAGTGGCAATCATCTATAAGAATAAAGTTGTGTAATGTCGCTTGCAGGCATGACTGTACCCTTGACACTTGAAATCGATGTTTGCAGTATGGTGATGCTTTGGGTGGGTGATGAAGGGGAGAAAGTTCTGTCTTGAATTATGTACTTAATCTAGATTTTAGGCTGGACTGATACCAGAAATTAGATAATATGCTTAGATTTCAAATAGATACATCAAATGTTTTAGTTTTTAGTATTGAGATGTCTGCAGTTTGCAGCAACAATAGTGAAGTTTAGGTGTCTGACATAGAATAAATAAATTAATTGCAACTTCAGTGATTCATTCTAAAGGAGTGCGCTCTTGGTTATTTTATTGTTTTTGTTTATTTCTGTTTTATGAAAAAAAAACAAACCCAGAATTTGGAAAGCCTTAATGAAGCTTGAGGCTTTTATATTAGTTTAACTTTTATATAAGTGTATCTCTTGCAATGTAGTACTCTAATTTAGTGTCTCTTTGCAGTTAATATCCAGGAAAGGTTTGAGTCGATCACTGTTTTCTGCTACAAAAAAATGGTTTAGCGGCAGCAAGGTTCCAGAGAAGAGTATAAATGAACTGAAGAATACTTCCGGTTTGCTGTAAGTAATTTCAGTCCATACCTTTAGATATAAACCGAAAATAAACCTCTTTTTTTGGGGAGGGAAAGCCTGTGTTTATTTGGTGTTCTGCGAAGTGAAGTAAATCAGCAATATCGTTATGACTTTAATTGGAGAAATCATGAAAAGTACTATGCCTAAAACTGTACAATAACGGAGTAGCAGAACTTAAAGAAAAAGGGATAAAACAAACTATTTACAGACCCGTCTGCCTGCTATATCTACAGTGTAACTTTCTAAGTTACAAATAATGTACATTTTTAAGAGTAATAATAATAAAAAGAAGCTATCTATGGTCTGCTGTAAGGTGGGGTGGTTTTTTTTTTTTAGATTTCTACAAGCTTTTTTTATTCTTAATTAAGCGAAACACCATTTACTGCAGTTGCTTGATTGACTATTAAGTCTATTGCTTTTGCAAAAGTGTTTGAGAGCTAAATTAAGCTCTAGATATTACCTAGCCAAAGTTAATGTCCCTGACACTTATGTATGGCTTTAAATTTGTGTGCTGTATGTCTTTGGATTCATAATCAGAATGTTGTTAATTTCAACTTCCTGTATTGAACTTGCAAGCATGGTTTGCCTCCTACAAAGTTTGACTAACAAGTGTCTGTGAAAATGTATTTGATCTTCACTTGAAGTGATTCTTATCTATTTGACTAATCAAAAGATAGACTGATGCTTGTGGAGGACAGGAACTTGCATAGTGTTTTAGTGGATTTTTTTCTTTCAAAAGAAATGGTGAGAAATAACAGCTACATCTAGATGAACAGTCAAAGTCCTCTTTTTTTTTTTTTCCTTCTCAAAGCTCTGTTTAGCTTTAACGGTTAATCTTCCTGAGCAGTTTCAGTGATAGCTGCATACTTTTTTTCAGTATTTCTTAGCTAAGAGAAATGCTTGCTTTCAATGTTAGTGGAGCAGTGAATTTCATTAATCAGAAAGTAGGGTGTGTAACCAAGTTACATGTGGTAGAAAGGAAGCAGCTTTACTTTTCTTAGCTGTTTTTTAGGTGAGGCTGAAGCAATGCAGTCTTTATTCCTACTCTGTGAATAGAAATTAAGATGAGATGGGAAGACTTTATAGAGCATGTCTTGCTCTATTTATTAAAATTATGACTTTGAATTTAAATATTTGTATTTATAGGTATCCACCAGAAGCACCAGAGCTTCAAATCCGGAAAATGGCAGACTTGTGCTTTTTGGTGCAACACTATGAACTTGCATATAGCTGTTACCATACAGCAAAGAAAGACTTCTTAAATGATCAGGCAATGCTTTATGCAGCTGGAGCACTGGTTGGTACTTCACATAACGTAAACATTCTGTAAACTTTTCTTAATAATCTCTAATATTTGTCTGAAGGTAACAAAATTCAGTCTCTTCCCTCCACCTCCAAATTTATAAGGGTCTTGCCAAACTTGCTGCATATCTTCAGGAAATGCTAATGTGTTCTCAAATCTATTGGCTGTTTTATGAATGGAGTACAGGTGTGAATAAAAATTGAAGACTTAATTCTTAAAATGTGAAATATGAAAGGAGCAACCTCCAGCAAAATGGATCTTTAAACTTGTAGTCTGATAACTCAAACAGGTGTGAAATGATTTTATAATATCTCTTTTAGACTTCGGCAAAATACTTATTTGCCAGGAAGTCAAGACTATGTCACTATAAATATGGTATTGTACCTTCTTTTTGGTTAAGACTCTTGAGTGATACAGTTTGAGTCTGTCACTACTGAACTTCACTGTAAACACATACTCATTCATTGATTTCTCTTGAGAGTGAAGATATATGTGACTAAAATAATTTTCAATAAGATAAATGGGAGCACTGGGGGAAAATAAGCTTGTTTTAACAATTGTTAGAAACTGTCTTGTAGGCTTTAGTCTGATTAGCTTGATTAAATTTGAAACTTTACATTGTAGAGCTATGGAAGCATTCTTGTATACACTGTCCCATCTTGATGTAAAACCTTTACATAAATGTCTATTTTTGCACTACAGAGAGTTGCTCTGCATTTGGATACTCTGAAAAGTTATCTTAATTTCTTAATGAATGGTTTGTAGAGGTCTTAATTATGAATTTTTGCAACCTACAAGTCTTAGTCTTATTGCAGGAAAACTTTGCTATCCTATCTTCACCCCGTAAGTAAAGAAGTAAAATTTCAGAGTGCACGTTTTACAAGTGTTTCCTTGGAAGCTAAGAATGTAACTTCATTTAAGCAAAACTCAGAAAACAGTCCTCATCTTAAAATAGTGCTACTTTATCAGAAAGATTGTTCCTGCAATATGAAATTACCTCTTGGACTTGTAAGGCAGTACTGAATCAATGCTTCTGCATAGTGTTGAGGGTACCATCAACTGAAAACACTTCTGTGAGTGTGTATAACTCTTTTACTGATGTCTAGTTAATTACAAGCAGAGCCATAAATAGGCTATTTTATTAAACCTTTTATCAGTTATAGTGGGTTGGATACACTTCTATATGCAAGTAACTGATTATATGATGACCTTGAATGAGTAACGGAAACATGTTCCTCAGCACTTTGAGGCTTACAGTTTTTTTGAAAAAAAACTACAGTGACAGTACTGAATTTCACTTGTAGGAAATGGCAGCAGTATCAGCTTTTCTTCAACCTGGAGCTCCTAGACCGTATCCTGCTCACTATATGGAAACAGCGATTCAGACCTATCGAGATATCTGCAAGTATGTTGTTTACTTTCATACTGATCCAATGAAAGTTGAAAGACCTGGTGGCTCGACTTTCTTCCCCTGCACAGTGATAGTGCCAGATGACTAAAAGATCACAGAATGATGGTAACTTTTTATAGAGTAAGATGTGTTAGTTTAGCTGGGATAACATTGGAAGGGGATCTGTGCTGTTCTGAACAGAGTGCTTATTGAACTTGTGTATTGGATTTACTTGGAAGATTTTGGTAGTGGGGTGGCTGCAGGGGTGGCTTCTGGAGAACACAGCAGGAGCTGCCCCTCTGTTGGACAGAGACAGTTCTCACCCAGTTCCAAAGTGGTCTTGCTGCTGCCCAAGTCTCAACCTGTGAGTGGTGCTGGTGATGCCTTTGTGACATACTTAAGAAAGGGTAAAAACAGCAGCAGCTGTGAGAGAGGAGTGAGAAATGAGAGAAACAGCCCTGCAGACACCAAGGTCAATGAGGAAGTAGGGGGAGGAGGTGCTTCCTTGCAGCTGGTGGACAAGACCATGGTGAAGTAGGCTGTCCCTGTGCAGTCCATGGAGGACCACAGTAGAACAGGGATCCACACTGCAGCTCGTGGAGGACCCAGCGCCGGAACAGGTGAATGTGCCCTGAAAGAAGCTGCAGCCTGTGGAGAGTCTACACCAGAGCAGATTCCTGTCAGGAGCTGGGACACATGGGGAACCCCCACTGGAACAGTCTGTTCCTGAAGGACTGTACCCCATGGAAAGGACCCATCCTGGAGCAATTCTTGAAGAACTCTATCTGTGGGAGGGACACTGCACTGGAGCAGGGGAAGAACATGAGGAGGAAGGAGCAGCAGAGATGAAATGTTAGGAACTAACTGCAACTACTTTTCTGTGTCCCTCTGCCCTGCTTGGCAGGAGGATGAGGTAGAAGAGTTGGGAGTGAAGTTGAGCCTGGGAAGAAGGAGGAGTTGAGGGAAGGTGTTCCAGTTTTGTTTTTAATTTATTGCTATCCTATTCTGTTATTGATTGGCAATAAATTAGTCTTCCCCAAACCAAGTCTGTTTTGCTTGTGACTGTAACTGGTGAGTGATCTCCCTGTCCTTATCTCGGCACATGAGCTTTTTAATGTAACTTTCTCCCTGAGTCTTGCTGAGGAGGGGATGTGATAGAGCAGCGTGGTCAACCCAGCACAGCTTGTTTCTGGCTATTGGACTTCTTGTTTATCAGATCGCTTAGTTGGTTTGATCATTTTAGTTGGTATTCTTATAAATACAGTACTGTCCTCTAAAATGCTCTCTAGCTTTGACTTTTGAAAAGCTACTGTAATAGTAGGATAAGAAACTGTGTCAACCTGTATGTGGTTGTTTTGCAGGGGATGAACTTTCATATCTTTTAATTTAAGAAGGATAAACAATAGAACATCAGTCTGGTGTGATGTGGAGAAAATTTGTCAGTTTTGAGGTGAAAAGTTTTCCATGGTTTATTTTGATAAATATTTATTAACACATTTATGTTTTTTACTTTAGGAACATGGTTCTGGCTGAACGTTGTGTGCTGCTTAGTGCTGAAATCTTAAAAAGTCAAAGCAAATATTCAGAAGCAGCTGCTCTTCTGATTCGTTTAACCAGTGAGGTAAAACACTTAGTAGCTTTTTCCACTCCTGCCCTTCCCCCTTTGTTTATTTACCCAAGCACTTCTAGGTTACATTCTAATTTTTGTTCTGTGATGTTTGCTAGCCCAAGGTAGCAAATGAGCTGCTGTAAAGCATGAAGCGAAGAAAACTCTGTTTACGCTTCAAGGGAAGAAACTAGTACTGTTACTCTTTTTCTTTCTAGTCAAATGATTTGCTTGACTTCTTTACATATCCAAATGTGCATTTGTTATCTTTGGATTTCTTTGACATCTGCTTAGCTCTTGTGTGGCATACTTTCAGTTTAAGAACTCACAGGTTAAAAGTATTAGCGTGGCTTGCCGGAGCCATAATGGGTACTATCCCACATATAATCAGAAGTGCTGTATAGTTTAAGTAACTAAGGCATTACTGGAGCTCAGCTGTTATGAATCATTAAAATCTTACTGTGTAAGTGAAAGCTAGTCTGAACACTTCTGTAATATTAAATGGTGGAAATTAAGCATGGAATTAACTTCTAATAGCCCAGAAAGGGTATTGCTTGAAAAAGAGTGAAACAAATGTAATACCAAAAAGGTATAGTGTCTTCTATGCAGCTTGAGAGGAAAGTCTAACTGGCAGTTAGTTCTGTCTTTGTGGCCAGCTGCACCAGATGTGATGCTTCTGAGATTTTTTTTCCTGGGATAGATTAAGCATCGAATAAATTTGCTTAGTTCTGTAAGTTTCTCTATCAAGTGCCTTTGTAGCTTTATTCTTGCCCTTTCAACTTAAGCTTGCTACTAAAATTTATATGAACAGTAGAAGTTATTTAAGCAAGGAATTTAAGTAGTATTGGCTCTGCGCAATCATTTTACAACTTAAAATTATATGTATTATGCTTGTGGTGCCTTTTGGCAGTTGCAAGGAAAATCTTCACAGGATACTATATAGGTATCTCTGAGTGTATTTGTAGTCAAGAGACATACTTGGACCACACTGATAGCATGGAATTCAGTTGTGGTAAAATCAAGTAGATTCTGTTCTGATTGGTTGAATACAGCTGTGCCTTGGCATGAGAAGAGAAGGGCGTAATAATAAGAAATTGTACACTATTAAGAAATCATCCTGCTTCTTGTGATACAAATTCACTAAGTTCCACTGCTCCCTCTATTTTTCCTTCATCCTAGTAAAGCTCTTATTTTTTATTTCTAGCCTTAACTTCTGCAGGGGGAGGGAGGGGGAAAAGGTACTGCTTTAGAGCTAATGGTTAAGTGTTAGAAACAGTAGCATGAGTAACTGAAAAAGCAGAAAATATTTCTTTTGTCACAGAATCACAGAATGGCTTGGGTTGGAAGGGACCTTAAAGATCATCTAGTTCCAACCCCCATGCCATGGGCAGGGACACCTCCCACTAGACCAGGCTGCTCAAAGCCTCATCCAGCCTGGCCTTGAACACTTGTCACTTATACTGAAACAGGTTGATATGTAAATATCTTCACTGGGAAAAACTACCAGCGTGTTTGGTATTGAACACTATACATATAACAAAGTGAAAAATACTTTTAGCCTTTTTTCTTTTATCTGCACACATATACATAAATGTTTTTATATAAAAGAATCTTCAGCTTCACAGCACTGTTACAGCCTATTTTCCCTGTTAGCATTAAAAAAAGGCCACTGTTATCATCATGTTTGTATTCAACTTTGAGGTTAATTCTCCTTTTTGCTTTTAAATAGGATTCAGATCTTCGCAGCGCACTTCTGTTGGAGCAGGCAGCACACTGCTTCATAAACATGAGAAGTCCGATGGTTAGAAAATTTGCATTTCATATGATACTGGCTGGCCATAGGTTTAGTAAAGCAGGCCAGGTAAGTATTATCTTTCCACAGGGAAAATATGCTCAGTATTTGATACTTATTCTGAAAAACGTGTTAAATGTGTCATTAGTCTGGAAAAAGATGCCTGGCTTCTGACACTTTTGTATTAGTCAGAAGTATTCAGCTGTGTGATCTTCTGAAAATGACTTCTGTGTTGATCAGCATAGTCTTTTACTTCTGTATTTGAAGTAATGCTGAAGATCACTGACTCGAAACTGAAGTGATGTGTGTTTGCATCTCTGGGTCTCAGTCTTATACACAGTGAAATATAAGGCTTTTTGTTTGGGCAAAGGAGTGTTTTTGCTCTTGAGAGAAGAGTGAGTTGTAGGAGTTAAGATTTGTTAAACTTTTAATTTATTATAATAATAGCAAAATTTAGATATCTGTTTTTCCTGGTGCCTTAACCACGGGCTTTTTAGTGGAGGCACAGGTGTATGAACAGTTACTACAAGACAAACTAAAGCATCTCTTTATGGCTGCTTAGACTTAAGTAGCAATTAAACCAATAGAAATCAGATTGGTTTTACTTCCATTCACATTGCTGCGCAGGCAGCTCTAACTGGTAAATAAACTCAAAAGTTTGGACATAACTTGCGTGCTTTATTTCTGCCACAGTTTTGGGATAGACTCTCTAAAGATAGCTTGTGCTTGATTCCTGCTGAGGGTAGTCACTGGAGTCCAGTTATGGGGCTGTTCCTGAATACAGTCAATTTCAGTTTACTGATAAGCTGTGAACCTGTGGTAGAACAGGTTTGTATTGCGAATTGGTAATACAGGAGAACCCAGGCATCAGAATTCGGTTTGAAACAAAGCCCTGTGGTCTTGGGGGATGTTTTCCATTCTACTTTAATCTTGTTTTTGCCCTGATAAGGGCCACAGAAAGTATTGTACTCTTGACTTCTGTATTTAAAATCACATGTGTGAAGAATAGTAGGAATGTTCCCCCCCTCCTTGGCTTTCTTCATGTAGTAGTTTCCCTGTCTATTGTTATGACAATAGTACTGACAGGGAGCTGTTGATCACAGTTTTTTTTATTTATTCTTTTATGTCTTACTCCTTTGCCTGGGAAAGCGCGTGCATTTTGTAAAGCTTTGACTTTGTCTTCATGTAACAGGTCTCTTGTTGTTTGTGTCTAATTCTTGTAGGGATTCTGGTTTCCAAGGGATACTTCTGCAGTGTTACAGTAAATGTAGGGTCCCCCCCCCGCCATATCCTTAGAGACACCAAAATATTAAATGCTGCTGAAGGGAAGTCAGGCAGGCTGATCAGCTGCATACTGTAATACCATATTTTAAAGTGTCAGTAATATCTGCTGATGTTAAGGATTTACTGATTGTACTCTGGTGTCATCACTATACCAATTTGAACATATCTTAGATTTTTCCCATTACAGCTGTAAATAAGGGAATGCTGTTCCCTTTTTTTAGAAGCTAAGACTTGCCAGTACAGTGAATGTCTTTGTAGATGTTCAATACCTAGACTTGCGACTGAATGCCCTGGTCCCAATGTAGCTACAGGAAAGGAACTGTGGAGCTGACTGGGAGCAGAGCATCTATCTCCCAATGGGTGATGTGATTGGTAATTTTGTCTTCTGTGTACCGTAAGGCTGTGGTTTTGTTGGTTTGCTTTGCATGGATTTTGTCTGTAGCCTGGCTACTGAGCAACAATTGACTAGAAGTATCACACTGGAAGTTCAGTTATGGAGTGAAATTAAATGTGTTAAATCTAGTTTATGTCCTGAGGCTTGGCGGTAGAGCTATGTAGACTTCAGCCAGTCCTAAAGCAATGCAGAACGCTATTTTAGAAAGAGTCTTCTCTTGTGATTTAGCTTTTGTAACTTACTGCCTGTTACACTAGTCTTTGAAAAAAGTGAATTTAATCTGCAGGCTAGGCTCTGTACTGTAGGAACCAACACTTCTGTACTTAGATTAGTGTTGACCATGTGCGATGAGGTACAGATCTGCAAACATTACTCAGCATAGTGGGGGTGGTGGTAAAAACTTCAATAGCTTTTTCTGACTTAGTGTTCAATCTTCCTAATGTTACAATTGCAATGAGTGGCTAATGGGATTATTTGAGAAATAATCTTGTTGTTTTTTTTTTTTCTTGCAGAAAAAACATGCCTTACGTTGCTACTGTCAAGCCATGCAGGTTTACAAAGGGAAAGGCTGGTCCCTTGCAGAAGACCACATTAATTTCACTATTGGTCGCCAGTCCTTTACACTTCGTCAGCTTGACAATGCTGTGTCTGCCTTCAGGCATATTTTGATCAACGATAGTAAACAACCTCCAGCTCAGCAAGGAGCTTTTTTAAGAGAATATCTTTATGTTTATAAGGTAAGTGACTTTTCATTGTCTTTATTCCTTGAGTAATCAGTAAGTTTATTACCAGTAACTTTTTATGAAGTCATTAAATGATTTTTCTGTCATACCTGCTTTGTTCCAGGGTCGTTTTATCTAGTTAATGTGTTCATTTTTTACTTTAGGCTTCAAAAACCCAAATATTCTGCATCTAGTGTGTATTAAGTGTACTTCCACTAATGCATATTAGTGTGATACTTTTTATGTGTTTTTATTACAGTAAAATGAATTCTTCCTTTTGAGGGTCATGGCCAAATTGCAGTTTGTGATAGTTGTTTCTTTCAGAAGAATTGGATCTGTTATGTTTTGATCAATTTATCAAAAGCCTCAAAAATCATTATAATAAATATTTAATAAAGACTGGCTAGCTCTGTCACCTTTTCTGGTACTATAAAGTACTCTCCATCCATGTTGTAGTGAATTTTATTAATTAGTATGGGTTTTTATAGATGAAGTGACTCATCAAGTTGGCTGTAAGTTTGTGAGTGATTCTGGATTGCAGTATACTATGTACATTATTGGGTGTTTAGTGCTGATATCACCTCACCACACAACTTGCAGCTGTATAGTTACTTACTGTCTTTTAAAGCTTGTAAACAGAATTTCTGTGGTCTTTACAAGTTATGGTAGACCTTACTTGAGGCTGGTGTTTGAGTCCAGAGCTTAGCTGTGGTAAGTCTTGTGTAATGGTGGTGGTGTAGTCAACATAGCTTATCGAATTCTGAGTTAGAGAGTCAAGCTTTGCATCAAATAAAGCTTGTAACAGCCATGCAGCCACAATACTGATTAGATCATTATTATCCTTTTTCCATAAAGTTTTCATGAACTTTAAACTCTTACTGAAGGAAAAAAATACCACTTCAGTCTGTCAAAGCAGAAGAAACTATCAAAACAGTTAATTGAAATGATTAATTCCATTTTAAAAATACCACCTGTTCAAACTTTGACTGCTTATAACTTGGCTTCCTTATCATTCAGTTATTGGTAATGTACATTATGTATTTGTATAATGGCATGACACCGTTTTCCTCCTTTGCTCCAGAACGTAACCCAGCTGTCACCTGATGGTCCCTTGCCACAGCTTCCTTTACCATATATTAACAGCTCAGCAACCCGTGTTTTCTTTGGGCATGATCGAAGACCAGCAGAAGGTTAGAAAACTTTATGTAAACAGCTTAAATTCCCTTGCTTATGGAAACAAAATATATGCAAGAGTTGGTGTCATGTAAAAAAAAAAAAATAAAAAAATCTATCATTATGTAAAATTAACGTGACAAGGTAACTTCTTAAATCAGATTTCAAAAGAAAAGCTTAAGCTTAGTACCTACTCGCTAGATGTCTTCAGACTTACAGTGTAAATATGAAATCTGCATTCATGGATGTGCCGACTTCCACTGTTTTTCATAGATGGAAAGCTTCAATGCAAGTCTGTAATGAACTTCATGAAAGGGGTTATTAATGTTTTAGCAAATGCTAGATGCTATTGCCAATGCTAGAAATTAGCTTTACAGTTAACTTTCTCTTGGATGAAATGTTTGAAACTCTGTGATTGCTGAATGTGAAGTAAGCTGAGTGGAAATTCTTATGTAAACCAGGGCTCTACTGTGGGTCTGTATTCTGTCAAAAAGTAAAAATAATCTGTAAACTGAGTATACCATGTAACATGCTAAAATCTTGGGTTTCCAAAATTTGCAAATAGAACTATACTCAAATTATCCTCACTATTGTCTTCCATGTGTATATTTGAAAATGTCTTGCAATTCTGTGACTTAAGTCAACTGTAACATAAAAATGACAGTGACTGAGAATTTAAGATATTTTAACAATACTTACCAAATTGCCAGTGCAGCCCTGCGTTGCAACTGTTACGTGCCACTGTTTTCATCTTCTAAGATTGTCTTACTCATACTAGGTGAAAAGCAGGCAGCTACGCATGTAAGTCTGGATCAGGAGTATGACTCGGAATCATCACAACAGTGGAAGGAACTCGAGGAGCAGATTGTTTCTGTGATAAACAAAGGAATAATACCTTCAAACTTTCAACCAACACAGTTCTGTTTAAATCGCTACTCAGATAACTCCAGATTTCCACTTGCTGTGATAGAAGGTAAAGTTAAGATTTATACACTTCAGAAATAAAGTGAATTAGATAAATATGTACGGTATTTCCTGTGTTATTGTAGACTTAAACTAATGTTCTTGTACAAGTTGTTTGCACAAGAATGGTTTGAGTTAAGTGAACCTTCAGATTGTGGTGAGGATAGCCTGTTGTCATTACTTTCTTGCACTTTTTTAATAGAACCAATAACTGTTGAAGTGTCCTTCCGAAACCCTCTGAAAGTTCCACTTCTTTTGACTGACCTTTCATTACTGTGGAAGTTTCAACCTAAAGACTTCAATGCAAAGCATGATGGAGAAACAAAAGAGCTGGTAAGGAAAGCTTCATCCTCATCCAACCAAAATCATACAGCTACAGTTCTAGAGTATATATGAACTTAAGTCTTCAAAAATCTGTAATATGAAAACAGCTGGTTTAAGTGTAAATTTAAAAAAAAATGCAAAAAAAGAGTAGCTATTGAATTTCTTTATGCATTGTTTAGGTTTTCCTAGATCCATAGGGCACAAAGCAATCAAGTTAACAAACATACAGTAATGAGTATTGTAAAGCTTAATGCAAAGCAAAATACTTCCAGCATTTCATTGTATGTGTAGTACATCTATTTTGAGTCACGCTAGCCTTGACCAGCAGAAATGACTTACAGTGTCAATAGGTATATTATCAAATACCTTTTTATTATTCGAGCTACTGTATGTAGTGAAAAAGACTGTCTGGTATGACATAGGAACATCGTGGTATCTTGATTAGAAGAAAAACAAAAATTTATTGTAATAAAAACTAATGTTTTGAATACTTTAGATACTACTGTTTAATTTAACACTTCAGCTAATATTGCCAAAACTTCCTTCTGAAGGGCTGTTCTCACATTCATATTTTTAAGGTTTTAATGTGTTCTAATACTGAATGTTACAGTAAATTTTGGTTTCCTGGCCAAAAGCATTTGGAACAGTGATCTCTAAAGGTGCTGTGTTTACCAGAGTTATGAATACGGTTTCATATAAATAAGCCTCAAGGATTACCATACTCTTTCCCTTCTGTTCTGCTCTGAACTGCTACTTTAATGGTATAATAAATAATTCTGTGAGCATTAGTGAAATTGACTGGGAATGGTTCCAATTTACAGTGATAAATCTTAAATTTCTCTCAAGTAAATGTTCACTGAGCTGTCTGGCTGCTTCTTTAATTCAAAAAGCCTGAGAAACTGGGCATACAACACTTACTGGTCCTAACTGCCTGCAGTTTGAAACTTGTGTGCTTTTTTTTTTTCCTTAAGCACTTTAGAAAAGGTGTGGGAAGTAATATTTATGGCAGTCTTTCTGCCTAGGAGTAATAGTATCTGAAAAAGCTGTTCCTTCTTTTCAGGGAACGTGCGATGATGATATGATAGGAACTGAAGCAATAGCAGAATTTTTAATTAATAGTGAGGAGACAAAAGTGGTAAGTATTATACTTTGTTTTAAAAATAGTCTTTTCAGTGTTGAACTTCAGGGTGGAGTTCAGACTTGTTATGATCTGAACTTAATGCTAAACTTGTGGAAGACTTTACTGATACATGAAGTACTAGAACTTCTGAATCTCATCAAGTGTCTGTAAACATCTGAAGGGAGGATGTGACAAAACGAGAGGTAGTGGGCACAAACTGAAACATGGGAGGCTCCCCGTGAACATCAGGAAACAGTTTTGGGTTTTTTCTTTGATGGTGACTGAGCACTGGGCAAGGGCTGCCCAGAGAGATTGTGCAGTCTCCATCCTTGGAGATGGTAAAAGCCATTTGGACGTGGTCCTGGGCAGCTGCCTCTAGGTGGCCCTACTTGAGCAGGCAAGCTCGACGAGATGACCTCCAGAGGTCCTTTCCAAGTTCAACTATTCTCTGATTCTGCCTCTGTTAATGTTAATTTTTGTTAAAATTTAGGATTCTTTCCTAATGTAATGAGCACCTCTTAGCTGTGGACTTTGATAAATTCTGTGTATATGAAACTTTGAATCCAGTAAATGACCTGTAGTTATTGTATGCAGTTACATCTGACACAACTATAAAGTAAATACAGCTGTGAGTGTCTTTAGCAATTGGGACATTTAAATGTAATAATACTTTTTTCTAGTAGCAACAACAACAAAAATTTAACATATCTCCACAGGCAAGACTAAAGCTCTTTCCCCATCAAACAGGGGAGCTACATATTCTGGGAGTCGTTTATAATCTTGGCACTGTTCAGGGTGCTGTGACATTAGATGGGATAGATCCTTCTGTTGGATTACAGACAGGTAAGTGCGTTACTCCCTTAAGCTTTGTGTCTCTGGAAGGGGGAGACATGGCATAGAACTAAATTCTAGTGTTTAACGTTTGAATATCATGATGCAAGGCCTTCCTTCAGGTAAGGATGTAGAAACAACTAGAACAGGAAAAGAATGAATTGTCACCTGTAGGAATCCCATTAGAAAGAAAGTAACCTCTGCCAAACCATACTTATTGTTCCTTTTAAATCTGGAAATTCTGAAGCCATTAAAAAACATAATCAGAATTTAAAGATACCATCTATGCTATGTTGAATCTATAACAGCTTTCACCGATTCCTTTGCCGTTCATTTTTCTTCTGAGTCTTTTTGCTTTGTTAGCTTTCAACTTTTGTCTAAATGAAGTTCTTTGCGTAGATTCCCAAGTTTAAATTTGGCTGGCATAATTATTTGTTTAGCATCTTGACTTTATTTTGGTTCTTTCCTTTATATTATCATATAAATGTCTTATTGCATGTTACTTGATCTGTTTTGAGTCACTCATCTGCAACTCTCTCACAGGGAAAATTTAGTTGTGGGGAGAAACGGGCATTAAAGCATATGTTTGAAAGCATCTAAAAGAAATAATGAAACTTGGTTAGCTATCTACAAACTGTAAACCTTTGGAATAAAAAACATTTGGAGGGTGGTGGCCTGTCTTTGAAGGAAATAAAAATGTTTCAGGTGACCCTTCTATAAAAGGGCAGAGTAGGTTGGATAATGGATAACTGGCTGTCTGAACTTGCAACAGCAATGCGTTACGTGTGACAGTAAGCTTTGAATAGCTCTTTGTCAGTGATGCTGCTTAATCAATGAACACTGCATGTGCCCAATAACAGAAAAATCAAAATGATTTTTGAGATTGGGTAGGGAGCTTTGGATCACTTCTCAGAAAAAAGTTAGGAATTACTTTAAAAAAAAAATCAACCTTTTTAAAAATTGTTTCAGGAAAGTTTGTCTCCAATGGGTTATCTGTACGAGGACGGCAAGATTTAGAAATCCAAGGGCCTCGACTTAATAACACAAAAGAAGAAAAAACGTCTATTAAATATGGACCTGATCGACGTTTAGATCCCATTATTACGGAAGAAATGCCTTTGTTGGAGGTATGCAGCTACTTTCTGTTGGCAGTTTTGAGCAAATAACTGAACCTAGAGCTTATAAATGTAATTCTAACAATGAAGTCTTAGACTTTGTTTATGTCTGAATCTTTCCAGTTAATTTCTGATCTGTCAGCGCCAATCTTGTGTGGGTTTTTTTTTCAAGTGAAGTTTGAAGCCCCCAGATTAATATCCTTCTGAATTTGTTATATTCCATTTTGAATTTTAGTTGGCAATAGCTTTTGTAGCCAAATTTCAAAGTGAGAAGGAGTAGGCAAAGAAGCTTTTTTCTGTTTGCTTCCCATTCATCTAGAATAGTTCTTCAAGTTGGTTAATTAAAACACAGTGGTTTTCTTTACGAGGGTTGTTAAAATGACCTGATTAACTGGTTAATGACAACACTCTACAGAATAGAATAGTTCAGCTGGAAGGAGCTTCCAATGATTATCTAGTCCAGCTGCCTGACCAATTCAAAGCTGACCAGAAGTAAAAGCATGTTAAAGTTATTGTCCAAATGCCTTTTGAACATGACAGGCTTCGGCCATTGACCACCTCTCTAGGAAGCCCATTCCAGTGTTTGACCACCCTCTCGGTAAAGAAATGCTTCCCGATGTCTGGTCTTAACCTCCCCCGGTGCAGCTTTGAGCCATTCCAACATGTCCTATCACTGGATACCAGGGAGAAGAGATCAGCGCCTCCCTCTCCACTTGCCCACCTCAGGAAGCTGTAGAGAGCAATATAGTTTAAATATGTTCATTGTTGTATTCATGCCCAATCGCAATGTGGTTCAGCATTCAGGTTTTTTTTTCTCCTGTTCTCTCCCATACAGGTGTTCTTTATAAATTTTCCTACAGGGCTTCTCTGTGGAGAAATCAGAAAAGCATATGTAGAATTTGTGAATGTAAGCAAGTGTCCTCTTACCGCACTGAAGGTTGTGTCCAAGCATCCAGAATTCTTTACTTTTGGTGGAAATACTGCTGTTCTAACGCCACTAAGTCCTTCAGCTTCTGAAAACTGTAGTGCTTACAAGACTGTTGTGACGGATCCTACCTCTGTGCGTACAGCACTGCTGTCTTCAGCTTCTTCTGTAGACTTTGGGGTTGGCACAGGAGGTCAGCCTGAAGTAATACACGTCCCACTTCCTGATGCTGTTCTTCTTCCTGGGGCTTCAGTTCAGCTGCCAATGTGGTTACGGGGACCAGATGAGGAAGGTGTTCATGAAATTAACTTTTTGTTTTACTATGAAAGTATTAAAAGACACTCAAAAATGTGGTAAGTTTTTTATCTACTTTTTTGTCATGCTTATTGGACACATTATAAATGTTGTAAGCATACCTGTAAATTTTACTGAATTTCTGTCATTTGCTGTGATGGTGTAAATGTGGCTGGTTATCTGCTATTCTAAGCAATAATTTTTTCTCCTATAGGATCTAATTTCCGTATGAAATTACATAGCCTACACTTCTATCGAAGTGGTAATTACTAAAATTATTTAGTAGAAGGAGGATTAATGGAATAACGTTAATACAAACTCTTCGTATTTAATTTCTCTGGAAGCACATCTTTCTGAGGCATAGGGAGGAAAAACTCGTTAAGTGTTTCTGCATGCTATAAAACAATCTTGTATACTTTGAACAAAAGGTCTTGCTCTTCATTAGAATGTGGTTAGTAACTGTACTATGATGAAAGTTATTCTCTTTGAAGAGTTTAAATACCAAGTTTGACTTGCATGCTGTTGTATTGTTCCTTTTTAGACCATTTTGAGACAGTGGACAGTCAAATTTGACACCACAAGCTAACAAATAGTGCTTTCTTTGAACTTAACTTGAAAGGTAGCAAGTTGACTTTGTTTCACTTATTCCCAAATCCCACTCATGTCCCAGGCTAAGAAGGCTCAGAAGATAACTTTTTTGAGAAACCTGTTCTTCAAAGATTCTGGGCTGAATAGGCCTTTGTTCAGAAAGTGGAGATCAGTGTTCAGGAAGCCTTAGTGTAGCAATCTAGCGAACAGCCAAATTCAGAAATGAAGACTGTCTCTTTATCCCTTCTCTTTCACTCTTCTGGAAATACTGTTCTTGCATTGCTACCTTGCAGCTGTTGGAGCTCATAGCTAGAGCTGAGAAAGTTGCCACAGGCTTTGTCTAGATTTAGTTTTTAGCCCACTAAGAATAATGGCCACAGATTTAATGAATGTTACTACTTAATTTTCTGGGAGAGAAATTTATGATGGAGCTGCATGTGCTAGATTTGTTTGTCTGGAGAATGTGTCTCTGCCCACCTTAAGAAGCTGTGCAGACAGAGTGGATCTGTAATCAGAGCTGGGGACCTGGTGTGGTTTAACCACAGCTGGCAACTAAGCTCCACATGCCTGCTTGTTTGCTCCTTTTCCCCTGACAGGATGGGGGAGAGAATTGGAAGGGTAGAAGTGAGAACTTGTGGGTTGAGATAAGGCAGTTTAATAGGTAAAGCAAAAGCCACGCAAGCAAAACAAAGAATTCATTCACTACTACTCATTGGCAGGCAGGTGTTCAGCCATCTCCAAGAAAGCAGGGCTCCATCATGTGTTATTTAAGACAAATGCTGTAACTCCAAATGTCCCCTGTACCTTCTTCCTCCTTAGTTTTATTGCTGAGCGTGACATCATATGGTATGGAATATCCCTTTGGTCAGTGGGGGTCAGCTGTCCTGGCTGTGTCTCCTCCCAGCTTCTTGTGTATCCCCAGCCCGCTCGCTGCCGGAGTGGTGTGAGGAGCAGAAAAGGCCTTGACTCTGTGAGCGCTGCTCAGCAATAATGAAAACATCCCTCTATTACCAACCCTGATTCCAGCACAAACCTAAAACATAGCCCCTTAGCAGCTACTGTGAAGAAACTGGACTCTTACTACAGCCAAAACCAACATACTTGAGTGTCTTTACTGTACATATTCAGGATGATGGTGGGGAGCAGGGCTACTCCAGATAAGCTCTAGTTGCATGGACTGAATGTCTGCTTGTGGCTGGAGCTTGTTTTCCAGGCTAGTTCTGAGAAAGAAACCAAGTTCATGTGCTGTGAGACTGCTCTGTAATGTAAACCAAAGCAAAGTGAGTTGATCAAGAGAGTGGATCAGTGGCATGTTCTTGAAATTAAACTAAAAGCCATGCGAATGCACCCTTTGTTTAGATTTTTCTGTAGCTTTTGAAAAGCCAGTTAACTTTTCATTTGGCTTTAAACTAGTCTGTAGGAATAGGGAATTTGTTCCCCTACAATGTAGTTATTTTTCTTTCCTTTTTTTTTTTTTTAAGAATAGAACTTATTTCTCCTCTGAGTTCATAGTATTCAGAAAGCAAGGTGTTTCAGAGATGGAAGGTGGTTGTTTGGGGAATATATTTGTTCCCTACTACATTGAAGTTTCCAGGAAAACTTAAGTGATGTGGTCTTGTTTAACAGTACTCTTTGTAGACTGAGCATAGCTTTTAAATTTTCAAAAAACGATTAGTTTGTGACACTTGAAAGTTACACAGACATCTGTGTATCTTTCTGAAGATTAACTGCGAAACTGTTAAGTTTATCCTGTAGATTGCGACGTTATGTTGAGTAGAGTTCAGGAAACCACTGATTCTTCCCCTCCCAAAACAAGTATTACATGATGTTTCAGCATATTTAGTTGGTAATGTGTGTCAAACTTTTACATGCCTTTAATGTTTCCAAGTGAAAGTTATGATAACACAAATTTCTACGTGGGAAAAGCTCATGTGTTTGATGGTGTCCAAGAATGTAAGTTTATTCATCATTAGAAAAACAGGAAGATAACTTTTACAAAGGGCTTGCTGGCCTGGAAGTTGAGCTTGTCTGGAAAAAGGCAGGGCAGAGTAGTGATGGTTCTAGAAGTAAACTTTCAAGATTCTCAGTTCAGGGGAATTTGTTGAATGCAGTGGTATTCTGTCTAAATGCTTTTTAGTAAATATTTATGCAGCAGATGTGACTAACTAGTGGACCTCTTATGGTTTATTTACTCAAAAACTCTATTTTAAAAAGCATGTGGTGGCATTAAATAGTTCAGTGACATCCCTCTCCCAATACATGCCTGTTTGCTTTCACTGTGCCAGTTACCTTACACCAGAAATATTTTTGGTGTATTTTTTATCATGGTAACTTATGAACCTTTCTCCAGTATTTCAAAGTGGCTAAGAGATTGCATGTTTGAACAGCACTACCCATGCAGCATGACTATTAAAAATAATGTAGTTCTGATAGGAACCTAAAAAGTGTCTCTCTGGTTAAAAGGAATAAATTGTCTAATGGCCTTAGTATTGATGGCAAACATAAAAGCTAAACTTCCTGATGACAAGTTCTGTACAGCAGTCCTGGTTGTTCAGAATGTCTCTTTTTTTTTTTCTTCCACTTTTCCTAGTCATAGGGTATTAAGGCACACTGCAGTTATTTGTACTAGCCGGTCTCTGCATATTCGAGCTACTGTCTGCAGAAGTAATGCACTTGAAGATGAAGAAGGCAGAGGGGACAGTATGTTGGTGTTTGTGGATGTAGAAAATATCAATACTGTAAGTTCTTATTTTTAATAATACGGTTCTAAATCTCAGCAGATGTGTAATGTCACCACTAGAACCAAGACTTAAGTAAAAGGTTTTTTACAACTATTCTGCAAATGCTAAGTAAACCTTGCATATTTAATCATTCCAGTTACTGTTGGGAAGAGAATGCTGACATTAAGTTATATCTCAACTCTCTGGAAGTCTGCTTATAACTGTCTCTGTTCTAAGTGAATTACAGTACTGTAGCCCGGAGTCTTTTTTCTTTTAGGAAGACTTATTCCAAATTAATGAATGTTGTTGACGATCACAGCTTTCAAGATAGTTCTGAACGAGATGTGTGCCCCCTGCAACCTTTCAGTGAAAACACTGCTGGAATAAGTGGTATTGTGAAGTCAAAAATTTAAGCTCCAAGTTGAAGGAAGCTTCTGTGTTTACATGTATTACCAAGTTCTAAAAGATGTTTTTTGCAAATATAATCCAAATACAGATATGTCTGTATCCATATATGTTGTGATCTGTTGACTTAGCAAAGCAGACTAAAATACTTCATTCTGTCATACCACACTAATTTAAATTTACTCATTTTTTTGGTAAACCTGCTCCCATTTTTTCAAGCTCAAAGCAAGGTAATTGAATCCTCTGCTTAAAGAATTCCTAGACACTTAGCTGGTAGTGGAATCACTGACCTGATTTGTCATTTTGTTTCAAAGGTGTGTGCACTCGGCATTTTTTCTTCAGCTATGAAAGTGAATGTTGTCCAATCCTCCTTTGAGGAGGAAGGGATGTTTTATAAAGTACTTACAAAGTTATCAGATTACGTTGTGACTTAATTTTCCACTACCACTTTGCCCTTTCTGAGGAAGGAAACCAACACTGAAAGCTACTTTTCATTGTGTATATATGATAAAAAAAAAAAAGTTCTTGAATTTCTGGGATTTACCAGCAATGTTCCTAAAGTAATCTTAAAAACTAAGTGGCCTTGTCGACAGTGTTCTGCATTGGAGTTAAAAGCCTAGGTTTTTTTATAGTTGTCTTAATCTAAAATACTAGCTTGTGGGTATTTTTCTGGGGGATCTTTTGTTTCCTCTTTGTGTGGCTTTGTTTACTGGAGTTGGAAGTTGCTGTGAGCTGGGACTGTTGTTTAACCTTACAGTGGGTCTTAAATCTCCTTATTTCTCCTTAGTATTGTATTATGGATGGTGTGAATAATGAGTTAAATTAAGATTCTAACAGTGCCACCTTGCAATGAACACTTAATGTGTTGTGGAACATCACAATTGTGACTGGTCTTATTTGACATAACTTTTGTTTTTTCCTTAGAGTGAGACTGGTGTTAAAGAATTTCATATAGTGCAAGTTTCAAGTAATAGCAAGCACTGGAAGCTTCAAAAATCTGTTAACGTCTCTGAAGACAAAGGTGTGTATCTTTATCACCAAAAGGGTGGCAAGTCTTGCTTCTGTGTGATAAGGACTGTTAAAGGAATCATACAAGGAATTCAATTTGGCTTTCAGAATACTTACTTCTAAAAACTTTGTTTCAAACATACTACAGCCCTTCTTTTGTTAGTGTTTCAAGAAAAGTATATTGACAGATAACTTTCAGATATCATTAATTTTAAAAATAGGCTTAACTTACAGATAAATTATTTCTGTGAGGTAGAGAAATCCATGTCTGTGTTGGCTTATAACTTGCCTCACAAGAAATACGTTTCAGTGTTCCTTTACTTTTAGTTATTTATATCAGTGTTAGATTTAACTGAGCAACGGAGTATTTGATAAGTGCTCTAGTCACTTATTAGAAACATACCAGAATTGCTACTGCTGTATCCTGCCTTAACTAATACAAGCTGCTAATTTTTGAAAAGGCTAACTATCCTGGACAAAAAAAAGTGCTGTTACTGTATCTGACAAATATTATTATTACTTGTATGCTGACATTTTATGTACATCAAAATTGCTCTAGGCATGTATTCCTCTTGTATTAATATTGAGGGTGAACCATTTATGTAAAACTGAATCTTTTGTCTTCTGTTCCTTCTGTCTTTGTATCTTTATGTATTATGACTCACTTCCTGCTCTAGAAGTAGATGGAAGGGGTCAGCAGAAGATGCATCTTCTTTACTACCATACAGTCACAGAAAATGCAACATCTTTACTACCATGCAGTTGCTCTGCTTGATTAGTTGTGCTTCTTGAGTATCATCGGTGTGTGTTTTATTTGTGGATTTTAAAGGCTGACTTTTGGCTAATCAGGAGGGAATCTGATTATGCTGAGGGGGAAAAAATCTTGCAATCTTTTTCTTTCAGATACTAAACTTGCTAGCAGAGAGAGAGCGAAGTTATGCTTTAAAGCAGTAAGGTGCAAAAACTCGGAAGGTAGGTTTTCTCCTGAATACGGTAATGTTTTGAAGAAAATACCATTTGGATGCTGTATGCTGAAGTAACTTCTCGTGATGCTGAAACAATGCCTTCTCTTTTTATCCCTCAGAAAATTACACATTTGCAGACATTGTCTTTGGAAATGAACAGGTAGGTGAACTGGTGCAACTGCATATTTAGTCTTGTGCAAGGTATCCCTGTCATGTGCAAGTATCCCAGTGAAAGCCTCTTCTAAAATTCAAAAATGGGAACAGTGTGTTAATAGTTGGGAAGATGAGTTTTGCACGTCAGAAACTATTGGTCTTCCAGGTCAACTCTTTTGCAAAGAGAAGGTAAGGTTGCATAGGCTAGTGGGTAGCCTGGAATTTTAACTCCACAGCTGAACTAATTTGCTAGTGCATTGCGATGCTAATTTCTTTGCTAATGTTTTCCTTCCTTTCCAACTCTTCAGAGCAGTTCTTCTGAATATTTCCCAGCTTGCTAGTTTTCTAGTAGAGATCTGTGGATATCAGATTCTTGTTCTATTGTTTTTTTCTTAATTATATTTTTATAAGATAAGTTAAAAACTCTAATTAGAGCTTATTCTAAAAATAATCCGGAAACCTCTAATGAATGTTGGTACCAAAATTTCAAAACTGCTGATGTAGGTTGCAAGCAGTTCAAGGAGTCTGTTTCTTTGATTTTTCTTTTTAAAAAAAAAAAACAAACCCAACACTTTAAGATTCTAAACTGTCATGCTCTTTTAATCTTTTTAAGCATACAGGTGTTGTTTGAAGAAGAATCCTTTTAGCAAATGCCCTTGGTACAGTGAATGCTTTCTCAAAATGTGAGGAAAGTAGGCCACTTGCATCAGATCAGAAACTTACATCAGCATAGTGGATTTAGTTAGCTGGATTTCAGACTGCCTATGAAATTTCAGACTGCCTTATGCTGAGTGTACATTTTTCATATATGTATCCAGCTTTTAAAAGCCAAAGAAAACCTACTCAGTGCCACTTCATTTTTTGGGAGTATAAATTTGAAGTTAGGACTAAAAATCTGAGGTAGATGATCCCTCTTTGCATTTTCAAAGTTGGATGAACTGCATGAACTTCAGCTTTATTATAAGAAAATGTTCTGTAATGGGGGGGTGGGCAGGGGGACCTCCCTTCTAGACAGTTACTCCAAAAGCAGATTTTTGTCTCCCTGGGTATGAGTATTCTGCTAATGCAACAATTAGCAGCTCTGCAACAGCTTCTTCTGGAAAGGGGAACGTTTTTGAAAGGGAGGGGTTAGGAAGCTAAAGTCTTTTGTTTTTTACTTATCTTGCTGTCTCCAAGTATCATTGCTGTCAGTCTTAAAACCACTGCTTTCCTATCAAGCTTTTGGTGTTGGAAAAGCTCAGCATAAATGATGACAAACTTGACAAACAGCACAGTGCTTCTGCTGTGCCACTTGTACATGGGGAATATGCTATGCAATCTGCCTTCGCTGTTGCTAGCAAAATGTATGTTCCTAACTTTGATAATTCTAGCTAACCCGAGGAAAATATTAATAAGCAATAAAGACTTGTATGTGACTTATTTTGTGGGTTGGACACTTCAGCTCTCTCCACTATGCTTGGTACATCACAGTAGGCTGTCTGGTGATAATCATCAAAGCCCTTATTTCCAATTCTGGTATTTGTAGTTTTGGGCCAATAATCTATAGCTCTTTTTCACTTAGACAGTTCATTAGGTAGGGCTGATCTCTAACAGGGCAAGTATGGAAACCAAAATGTGTGGCATCCTGTAGGTTTGCAAGGAGAAGCAAGATGATGGAACTGAAGTACTACAGCAATGAGCTGTGTTAGAGTAACTTGTGTTAGCTTGCATCCTGTTCTGAGAGCAGTCTTTCTTGCTTTTTTTTTTCTTGCAGATAATAAGTTCAGCCAGTCCTTGTGCAGACTTTTTTTTTCAAAGCTTATCATCTGAATTTAAAAGAACGCATGTGCAGTCTCATACTCATGCTTCTCAAAGGGCTGTGAAGCAATCATTTGATGAGACAGTCCGATTGATACAAAGATGCAGTGAAGTTGATTTGAATGTTGTTGTACTGTGGAAGGTATGTATGGTTGTGGCCTTTGCAGTAATTTGGCTGTGAAGTATGACTGTTAGAAAAAAAATTTAATATGGCATCCTGAATTTCCGGAGTACTCGTACAAAATTTATGGATGAATTTCTTTAGTGAGCAGTCAAATGAACTAAAATGGTGTCAAGAAGCAAAGACAGTCTTAGTAGCTGTTACTGTAACAAGTATGCTTAAGTGGTTTTACGTTATTTTGGATGCGCCCAGTTCTTACAAGTTCTCCTCTTAAAAGAGAAGATTCTGAAATCTTAAACTAAGATTTGCTAATGCTTGCTTTTATCATAGAACTGTAAGAGTAACCCAGTCTGCTTTCAAGAAGAGGATCTCATTTACCAGAATGTGAATATTAAGTAGTGGAAATCGGCAGTCTGTACTTCAGTAGTTGTCTGTGCTTTCAAAATTGGAAGCATAAACATAAAATAAATATGTCATGCCAGCCTTTAGGTTTTGAACAGTACAACATCTTTCACTTAAGTTAGGGCGAAGTCAGTAGTTCTGTATTACGAAGCTTATGACGGTCTCTGGTCTGCTAATGTCTTTGTGTTGTGTTCTGTAGGCATATGTTGTGGAAGACAACAAGCAGCTTATTTTGGAGGGCCAGCATCATGTTGCCCTTAATACAGTTGGGAAGGAGGCTTTTTCGTTTCCTCAGAAGCAGGTAATCTGGTGTGAAGCGTCCTTTACAATTGCTTGTTTCCCAAAATAGACTTGATGTGTTTTCTTGTAAATAAGTGGAATCACTTTGGGTGCTTTTGTACAATCTAACATCAGATATGTGTTATTGCTAAGTAATTCAGATTTACTTACCTCACCTTTGATTAGTCATCTGTATTGAAATAGCTAGGCTCAGTTTAAAGATGAGAAGAGCATATACGAGTAAGTATACTGCTGTGCAGTTGTTGAAGTAAACTGTTCTGTGGTATTTCAGGGTAGAACTAGGAGCTTATTAATGGTACTAAGTCAAAATTAACAACTGTTTCATAACAAGGTTAATAGTAAAATGGTGAAATTATTTTTGAGCGTTACAAAATCAATTTTATGATTTCTTCTATGCACAACTTTTAAGTGAAGACCTTTAGCATAAAATGTTAGAACAGCAGAAACACTGGAGCAGTTAAAAAGATATTGAAAGCTCCATTAGAATTGATCAATTAATAGCATGTTACTTCACTTTGAAGTTTTATAGCCTATTTGATTGTTCAAAGAAAATAGCATCTGTAAGAAATTGGTGGATGTCTACTGGTACGTGAATCAGTAGCAACTATGGAAGCTATAGATAAGTTTCTGTAAAAACATCTATACTAGATGCAATTTATGCGTGTGAAGAAGACTAATGTGCAAAATAAAAAGAAACAAGTCTTGTTTAGTCTTCTGAGCAGTACCTTGCTGTTCCGTCTTGCTTTGGTGCCATTGTGATGTTCTTGCCAATGTTGCAAACATCATATATAGCTTTTAGTGATCTCTTACTCAAAAGTGCAGCAGGTAATACTGTATATTAATTTTGTCAAGAAAACAATGTAGGACAAATTTATGTTTCTATACATACCATGCTATAATGTAAGTAGTGAATTACTCTGAAGCTGTGCACTTGGCTTTGGTTCATAAGCCTTTAAGTGTTTTTACATCATTAAGATGACTTTTCCATTTGGTTCTTTGTGCTATGAAATGGACGGGAAGGGACATGTAGTTTGAGCTAAACTGGCTGGTGTTCTTTGGTACTGAAAAATAGGACAATTCAAGTTCTAATGTCTGAAGATTATTTTTTTCACCTAACACTGCTACCCCCCCCCCAAAAAAAAAAAAAGAGCCTTTGCTGCACATGTGGGCTCAAGCTGTGCTGAGCAATACTAGGCTGTATTGGTCTAATGACAACTGCCCACTCTGGTATTACCTTTCCTGTTTTAAGGCGTACGTAGAACAGTTGATCACACTGTAGACATCTGAAGTTAAGAGAGAAAAGACGGTGGACTAATTCTGATCTCACTGAGGTTTGGTTCTAGCAAACAGGTGGGAAGAGAAGTAGGAATGAATCAGATGTGCATCCTAAAGTTAAATAGATGACTGAACAGGCTAGGTATAGAAACTTATGTTTCTTGTTGACTGCACTGGAAATCTAGTTGTCCGGATGAAATTCAGTTTCAAACTAAAAGAAATGAATCTTGCCACCAGCAGCAAGGAGGATCCATTTGTACCCTCGATTTGTTTTAAGGAAAACATGCTACTACATTAGCATTCTCTGTCTATAATCTGTTTCTCATCTATTATTATTATAATTACATTTAAATAGATGCTATATTGATTATTGCATTAACTTTCTTCAGCATAAGGAATATACTTCCTTTGAAACATTCTGTACCTGGGTTTGAAGCAAAAATGCATCTGTGTTGTGATGCAGTTGAAATCTGGTATAAGAGTAATGGTGGCTGTTTTTAATAAATGCGTAAAGTCTGTCCCCATGGTAACCAAAGCCCAGATTTAACTTGTATTTTAAGAGCCCGTAATCTCAGGACTGCTAAGAATTGAGAAATTTCATATGCTCATGTACTACTTTTTTTAATTGGCACTCTGTACTGTGAGGAGAGTAGATAAACTCTGCTGAGATGGGAGGTGAGGTATAAAAAATGAAGTGATTTGAGACCTCGCAGCCATTTACTTTGTGCACACTTAAAAATTAAAAGAACCCCCAAAATAGGATTAAATGAGGCTAGAGAAAATTATATACTTACTGTATTAAGGACTGCACATTGCCTTTGAATTACCGTGCTCTTGCATTAAAGTTATACAAGCAGTAAAAAGCTGGGGAGGGGGGGAAATCCCAAAAGTTACTTCTATCTTAACACTTCCAATATATAGTTTCAAGACTTAGAACATCACATTCAAGTAGTTTGTCTTGTAAATCTGTATTTATTCTCTAAGTCATAAACAGGGTTGGAAACTCTAGACTGTTCCTGAATGTCTTGTGATGACAGTATAGAAGTTGTTTTCTGTCCTCTAGACAGCAGAGGGAGATGGAGATACATGCTTTTTACCAACACATGTTGGTTACCAGTTCTTAAATGATAAAGAACTGTTCAGATCTGAAAAAATAGATTTATTTGCAGATTATGAATAGGGTGTCACCTAGGATGCAAGAGTCTGTTCTATGTATTTCTCTTCAGCAACTTTCCTCTTGATTTGGGCTGCTTCTACTTCCTGCTGTTGCAACCAGGAAAGGAATTTTTGTCTGGCAATACAGCCATCCCCAGCCAAGAACAGTCTCACAATAGACATGGAGAAAACACAAACAAGACTTCTCTCTGTATCCCCTTTCTCCTTTTTTTTTTTTTTTTTTTTTTTTTTTAGCCCTCTGAGAAATGACTCAATTCTCAGCTGAATTCATCAAATAACTATGTTGAACAAATTAAGATAGCTTGCTTTATATGTTGGTTAAATTGTATGTACTGGTTGGCTTCTGCTGCTTTGACTGTGGTATCTCTCAGACAAATTCTTTGCCAGCTTTTAAGGATTTAGTTTGGATTTATAGAAGCTTCTAGAACTGTTCAGGGAAACAAAGCTGCAGGAAAGCAGTGTAGTAGAAGAGTAGTGGGTCTGTATTCATTGGCACTATTATGTTTCTCAAGTTCTTCCAGCAGTTGCTGGTAGATTGGTAGTTGGGTGTACTGATATAATGTCATCTTTATCGTATACCTAAGCTAAGATGTCAGACTGGCTGAGGTGCAAGGACAGATGGTTACTTCTGCTTGGTTCATTGTGGAACATTTAATGCATACAACAGGGATGTGGAACAGACGGCAGGATGCGATTATTCCTGTATTGCAGTGGCATAACTTGCCATAGTATTTGATAAAATCAAGATAAGACCTCTGCTTTCTATAAAACACAAGGTAGTGGGGTTTGCAGGAGGCTTAAAATATTTTTCTGCCTAAAATTTCTGTATGTACCCACATAAAAAGAAAGAAAATAACAGTAAAATTCTATACGATTTTACTTGGAAGGTCAAAATACATGTGCTTCTTTTTCTTCCCGTGTTCAAAACAGAATTGTGAATGCTGAACTCTTTTCATTCTAACCGAGACAATGATAACTGTGACTTTGAAGCTTACCAATTTTCTGCCATGGAATACAATTTTTTCTTTTACACTACAATGTGTTTTTTTTATTTAACTCCATGGCATTGCTTTTGAGCATAGGTTACTGGACACAGTAGACTTATCAAGCGATGTGATGAACTACTTGCATCTTTATGTTCTAGAAGTTTGGAATTGTAACACATAGTATGCTGAAGGAACACTTAAAGAATATTAACTCTGTTAAAGCATTTCTTTGTTTCATATAGAAAGCTTGCTGAAAAGCTTCATATGGAAAACCTTACATTTATCTTCCTATCCTTTCTCTCACTTTTTTTTTTGCAAAAATAGCCTTTTGCTAAAGGTAGGGAAAAATGCTAAATATAGTTTATTTCCTTGAATCAAACCACAAAAGGTGCCACAAAGTGATACATTACAGTCACTAGCAATGGTGTGTGAAGAATAAATCACGTAAGTTGTTAAAGTGAATAGGTGTGAAGATGTGTTAGCAGTAGCTGTTAGAGTCCAAATAGTAAAAGCCTCACTAATAAAAATTAGCTGTGTATTTGTAACCAATGGCTGTTCTTTTTTGACAGTGATACTGCTATGGGTTCCATTTCTCTTCTGAAACTTACATTCAGGAATCAGGTTGTTTTAACTGAAGGTCAACTTGCGATTGCACTTGAAATACAGCTATTCTGTCTCTTGTTCTTGACCTCTCTACCATAACTTAGTAAAAGGACTAAAATTTCAGATACTTTAAACATCTGTTCATTCAGGGCTGTTGATCAATATTATTTCTTATTGCCGTCTTCCATATTTTTCTGATCTGATGAATTCAATCCAAAAGGAAAAGCACAGTGTAATGCGGTGGAATGGAAGTAGTAGTGTGGGGCTGGGGCATTTGCCACGCTTAGGATTGGCAAAGCCTTCACACTGATGGAAGGTGAGAAGCAATCTAATAGAGGCGTGTCACTTGGGCATGCTGGCATGTTGTGAATACTGTGTCCATACTTCTGAAATACATTAGCATGTGAGTGTAAACTTAGTTTTGACTGAAGTCTAGATGAGATAAAGTGGCTACGAGTGTGTTTTAGATCAGGCATACTTTTTTTTAAGAGACTGTCCCCATGTACAGCACTCTGTTTTCATTGTGAAGTGGTCTTGTAACGCACAAAGTGGAGAGCTGCCAGGCAGAATTAATCTAGATATGCTCCAGGACTGCACATGGTGTGCTTCTGTGCCGCTCAGTCAGTCCTGTGGATTAGACCAGTGCTAGCCCAAAGTAAAATCCATAAATGCATTTAGCACGGATGCAGGCTTTTTGTCAGCATTGCATTTGAGAGATGATTATTTTTGGTAACACTGCTTCTTAATGTAGATGTAACTTAGTGAGGCAGCAATAGTTCAGTTGGAAGTAGGAATTTTGAAAGGTAGGAGAGGGTAGGGTTTAAATAATTTTGCTTTTCCTAACAGTGAATTACTGGAAGTGACATGTTATGCTAGTTCATATTTTTTTTGTTTTACAGAGTTCATGGGGAGGGATACTTGAGTCAAACACAGCTTTAAACAGGCTTAGTGGGGTGAAAGCAAAATTCTTAAGAGTAAACATCAAGAGCTGAAGTGTACATTTTTCACTCTGAATTAATGTACCAGTTACTGTACCAATTTTGGGAGGACTGGCTTACATTATTGTCATGAATGAAATACTCGAAATAGGTGAAAAATTGTATCTGATGCTTTACCCATTGATGGACTGCAGAGCTGATGACAATATTTATGCTTTCAGATGCATTATTACTGGTGTCTTAGTAAAATACTATTCCTGGAGTCGTCGTTTCTATAGTTAGGAGCTAGAATAAATGTAGATGAGTTACATGGTAAAGGAAACCGACTTAAAACTGAGGTTTTGAAGTGGAAGTTCTCGGTTCTAAAATGGGAAAGGGAGAAAGACACATCACTTGGGATCTCTGTCTTACGTGTTGCTTTCATATATTCTGCTTTTACTTATGCTTAGCGTTGTTCCAGAGTTTCCTATGTAGATTTTCTTGTATACTGTGCATATTGGTCCTTCATACTTGACTGAGCATGTTAATAATCCTTTTGGCTGCGTGTAACTTGTGATTTATAGGGCAAATGTGCTGAATTTCCATATAACTTGGAAATCAAATTGTGGTGCTTAATTTCTCCTAGTACGTTTAAGAGCACATTGCCCTAGTCATTGAGAAGACTGGTTTTGAAATTGAAAACTTCAAGTTGTCTAAAATTATGTAGAAAAATCCTTTAAAATGATTGCACGTAAAGATACCATCACTTCCATCCACCTGATGGAAAGGAAGAACTTTTCAATTTGAAAGTGCATTCTAAGATATTAAAGAATACGTTATAGACAGACTTGTCTATTGCATCTATCAGATAATGCAAAAGATGTTTTGAATGGTGTAAGTTCTGACTTTTCAAACTTTTAGCTTAGTGCAGTTGCAGGAGATATCTAAATCCAGTGTGAATGACTAATATGTAATTTCAGAAGTGTAAGTGATAGTATGTAACTTTGTTTCAAAGTAGCTAAACATCAGACTCTAAAGATCCAGGCTTTTTTGTAACTACGAAATAAGCGAAGATATGGAGACTATTCTACTTGGAACAGTAAGCTTGTGTCTAATTTTAAGTATATTTGTTTGAAGCTAGCCTTTGTAAATGGCTATGGGCAGCAAAAACTTTTCTAAGAATAGAAACAACTTTCCTAGCACCAGTTGCACAGTGTGTATGTAGCTCTTGGAAAGCAACTGTGGGAGTA
Source organism: Rissa tridactyla (assembly GCF_028500815.1). Classification (NCBI taxonomy): domain Eukaryota; kingdom Metazoa; phylum Chordata; class Aves; order Charadriiformes; family Laridae; genus Rissa; species Rissa tridactyla. Next base: position 48,097,526 of record NC_071467.1, read on the forward strand.
GTGTGGTTCTGGTGCTACTGCCCTTTGTGTGCTTTGAGTCAAAAACCAAAAAGCATAAAAATGCAGCTATGAAATTTAAAACAGTAACTCCCCCGTGTACAGTTCTTCCAAACTCTTCTTATGATGAAGGCTCTTCCAGTCAAGTTATCTGTACCTCTACCGTTATGTATGAATGAGACCTTCAAATTACACCTTAAGCAATTTTTTAAAGGGAGCATATTAACCATTGTTTTGGCCTTTTTGTATATGGTGTTTGCTGTCTACTGGAACCTGCAGCACTTCTGGAGTCTTTGGAAGAAACCGTAATGGGTCAACAAGCAGACTTTAGGTGTCAGAATTCTTGTTATTGGCTTAAAAAAGGCAGTACTCCCTTTGGACTGGTATTCTAGGAGTTCAGCAACAAAATGCTATCTGTGTAAACAACCTAAAGACTTGAGGCTGTTACCTGCTTTGTGCATATTCTTGAAGGGAGGATACAGGTGCCCAAGTAGGTATGGACATCTTTTTTTCAAGCCTTGATCCAATTTCCCAAGCTCCAGAGTAGGGCAGGAGTTTTATGCATCCTTAAACTTAGCATTTCTTATTAGCTGCCTCTAGCTCCTGATCTGTATGCACAGCTGTATTTGGAAGTGCTTAATTCTGTGCTGAACCATTAGGTAAGAGAATCATGTACTAAATGTCATGTTTTAGCCTTTGTTCTAGGTACACAATTGCAAAAAAACTAGTCTTTGAGCAGCTGAACTTGGAGAGACAGATATCTTTTCTGAATCTGACACCCAGAGGCTGATTGGAATTAAGGTTTAGCTCTATGATGGTAAATGATTAATCTTACTGCTTTCCAGTCCTTCAACAGAGGTGTGATATTAGAACTAAAGGTTTTAAATATTAATGGCACTCTGGTACTTTCACCAGTAAATGTTCCTGCTGCATTTCATGATGTTCTTGTCTATTTGTAGAGATAAACCTTCGTATTTGTCTTTTGTAGGGTTTTAAAAAAATACTCGGGAATTCTGATTGGGAGGACTTGGAACAGGTAACTGACTCTAGGGCAAACTACAGTGCGTAGGATATTGATATGTGGTTGAGGGCATTGAATAACTGGTTGGACTGTAATTTGAGGAGAAAGATAATTTAAATGAAAACCTGTAATCTCATCTCTCGGGTGTTTCATGTTGTCAATTTTCATAAAGTTAGATAACCATAGGGTAGGGTGGAAATACCATATTCATTCAATGCTTAAAATATATTTCATTGTTACTGTGAAATATCTTTTTTCTTCTCAAATTACTTTTTAAGAAAACTACTCTTTCTTTCAAGAGGAAAGAATTGCAAACCTGATAAAACATTTGATGTTGTCTTGGTATTACCAGCACAGGCAAACAGTGACTGAGACGTTCATACGTATTGCAGAATACCCAGTGTGTCTGTTACTTTGAGTCAGGTTTTGTTGCCGATAGTATTTCTTTTCAATTTAGAAGGTACAATCCATCACCCTTAAATGAAAAGTATTAGTTTATTACACTGTACTGACTTATTGATGGCTTTTTAAAATATTCTTTCACACGCTTCTAGTAGTCAGTCATGCTTATTGCTGCAAATTTCTTTTTTTTCCTAAAGGTGTACTTTTTGCAGAATAGATTCATAAGGGTATACTAAAAGTCAGCCCCTTCCTGAATAAATCCTGCTTGCAAAACAGATTAGATGATGTTGGACAGAGTTACAGTAGCGCTGGAATGCTGGACCAAATGCAGCCTGATTGCCTCATTTGGTGTTGCATCTTTCTGTATCATCTAATTTCTTCTGCTTCAGAGATTGATTCTGCCCACGGGGTTAGGATGAATCCCAAGTAGTGTGTCAGTGCTTGACTTGGGTTTTCAGCTGGGGACAAAGGTAACTTCCATATCTGCAAGAGCTTGCTATACAGTTTTTAAGATACTCTGCATTAAATCCTTCTGTCGTTGCTAGCATCTTCCTATAAACTTCTGTTTGCTTTACTTTGTATCTGTTTTGGGAAACTTGGACATTGGTTTTCCTGTTGTGAACTTCCCAGGGCAGGTGATGGATATTTTGGGGTTATTTTAGGTACAGCTGCTGAACAGGGAATTGTGTAAATGCTATCCCTTTTTCCTAGAGGCAAAACAAAACCAAACACTAACAAACTACTGCAACAATAGCATGCTTTTGTGAAACTTGCATGGACGTGTTTTCACAAGCAGCTGTGAAATCTGTCTGAAAATAAGGTAACAGATAAGTCATATCAATTCCTCATCTAGCATGCTTAAATACAAAACACATTGGGGAAAAAAACTGTAAGTGTCATGATTCTGTAGACTTGTTTCCCTGGAGTTATAGTTCATAATGGAAAATCGTGGCTTCTGTGACTGGATTTCTTGTGTTGCATTGCACCGTACCTTATATCAGTATTTTAAATGTCATTCTGAATTTGTGTTTCAGGAATTACCAGAAATGGTTCTCCTAAAGTTTTTTCGACCAGAAAACACACCAGTACCTGCTAGACCAACACCAGAGCAGCTTTCTAATCTTATCAAGACAAGTCTTCATTATCCAGAGTCTTTCAATCATTCTTTTCAGCAAAAAAGGTTAGTACAATGTTTTCTTTAGAAACTTTTGAAATATTGTTAATTTGACATAAGTCCTCTTGAGAGATGCTATGTGGGTTATGATACAAAAGATAAGTCTGGTATGCAAAGATGAAATCTTGCTCAATTCTTAAGCTCACTTCTTCAGAATTTTATAGGTAAAATGGCAGTTTCGTGTAGAGAAACAGGCTGTAATACCACAGTTCACAGTTTTAATGTTAACAAGTAATGTTATCAAACTTACCGAAAGAAAAATAAATACTCTGCTGCCTTTGTTTATTTTTGGTGTCAGAGTAACCAGTGTGACTACTCTGAGAAGCTAGACAGAAAGTAAGAGGCACTTTTAAGTCAAAAGAACTGTTATGTCTACAGCATCTGACTTGCCAAGATTAGCTGCACGTGGTTCTGATTTATGTCAGAAAAAAAGATGGTAACAAATCAGATCACTGGGGCTTGTCACCTGGAGGAATATCAGAATTAACCTTTGTAAAAAAAGTAGATTGCTGGAGTGAATTAGTTGGGGCCTGTAAAATCCACTAATCTTTCAAAATTAAAATACATGAACAAAGCCCCCTGGATTTATTTCCAGATATGAAATGAACTGTACTCAAAACATAAAGATACCTATTTATGTTTGAGTTGATTTATCTGATAACTTCTACTGTGTTAACTTTTTTCTGAAATTTCAGTTAATATAAGTAAGTTGCAAAAAGAAAGGGATTTCTTTATAAAACCTATCATTTAAATGTTTTATAACGTGACATATTTTAATGTCAGTTACAAAGCATGAATTAACAAGTTCATATCTTATTCGTTGAAGTTGGTAATTGTTCTTTTCTTGTTGGTCAAGTTTAGGATATTTAAACTGTTAAGCAATGACAATCCCTTGTTGCATACATAGAGCTGTTGCAGCTGCAGTAGTCTGTGTACCTGCCTGTGAATATCTTGCGGTCTTTCTTGCTGCAGCATTATTTCTAAAAACAATCATACTAATTGTGAACAAGCTGAATATCAACTAACTGTATTAATTTTATTCAGGGTAAAGTCTTAAATTAACACTAAATGTGTATGTGCCGTCTGTTCCGTTTGGGCGCTGTTCTGGCTAAAACTAGGCAGTTCCTTTACAAGAGGCAGTGCAGAAGAAAAGTATCTAGACAAAATGTACTAAACAGCAGTTCAGAGAATAGCATACTAGACCACGTTATCTCATTCTGAAATGTCTCTTGTCATAACAGTAGATTTCCTGTAAAATAAGGCGGTATTTATGCTTTTGCTAGCCTTTCTCAGCTGCGCAAAGGAAGGTGGTAACTTCATTTGCCTCAGTTGAGCCAATGCTGTTTGCCTCAACTAATAGCTTTTACTATAATTTGCTCTAGTCAATGTAAGTGATTATGTTGCTGTGTACACTGACTGTTGCGTAATAGAAAACTGCATGTTAATTTTATCATACTTGGAATTTATTTTAACTATTTAAGAGTATAATTAAGACTATCCAGAGTCAGACATTTTTCCTTTACTATGGAACTATTTCTCGTTGCAGCCTCTGTCTGGTACCTGTCACTCTCCTACTTTCCAATTGTTCCCAGGCTGTTGTAGATGTGATGATTGATTTGAGGCATAAAACAGCAAGGTAATGTATGAATGCTAATTTAAAAATACTTTCTGAGAATGCTTCTTAGTTTTGGGGAGTCTTTTAATGTTTTAACTGTATTAAAGATCTAGAATAGGATTTTTTCAACAGTGGCTTCTTTGAAAGAATGGAAGGTGATAAAGACTTCATACAGTCAAATGGGAGTCTTCAGTCAGTGCTCAAATTTTACTTTGGTTCTGACTACTGCTAGTTGAATTGTGACTCTTGAATAGTTAAACTCTGCAGAGCTCTTCTAGGAAAGTGGAAATGCTTTTGATCTTCAGCAGCCTTACTTTATTAAACATACATTGTTGAGTTTTCATTTTTAAAATATCAAGTAATTTGTAGAAAACAACTTTTGAAGCTTAAACAAGTACATCCTACTGCAGTTTGTCTTAGTATAAAAGCCAAAGGTATTTTTAATGCTTCCCCTAGGTTTATCAGCTGATTCTTATGACTAGTTTTTTTTCTTAGAACTGAAGTATTATGTGCAAAAATATTAGCACTGAGGAAATGTTTTGTGAGTCGCTTCTAAAAGCTTTACTAAGGATTTTGGTGGGAGAGAGAATTCAGTACCATGATATACCATTGTAAATTCTTCTGCTTCTTTTAAAACTCATGTGTAATTCAGGTGGCATCTCCTCTTCCCTGCCTTCTGCCCCTGGTAGACATAATGCTACTTGATCTGCTTACCACAGAACAGACTGTGATATTCTTGACTGAATATTCTTGGGGAGGGAGGCAGATTCTTGAAGACACTCAGGTAGGCTTAGTCATGGGGGACCATTGGCTTCTTGCCAACAGTCCACCCAGGCAAGTAAGAAGTTAAAAGCACAGAGCCTTCTGAACACAGGTTCAGAAACAGAGGACGGAAGACTTAAGCCTTCTGGTTTATTTATCTGTTAAGAATAGGAAGGTATTCACTGATCTGGTGTTTTTTCACAAGGCAATGATGTTTTATAACAGCATTGTAAAACATGTCTTTGGAAGGATATTGTAGTTCATGTGCTCTGAAACATCTTAAAAACAGACAAAGCCCCAACACCCCCACAGCTTATTAATGCAACGTCCCTAAAGAAGTGTATATCCTTGTTGATAATTTCTGTGTGACATAAACTCTGATTTAACTCTAACTCTTGGGACAGGCATAAGAAAGCCTTATATAGGAATTCCTAAAACTGACGGTTTGGATCTTTTTACGATGTCTATTGTTAGTGTTGTGTGCCTGTTCTGTAGAAAGCTAGGAATGCACTGGAATTCATCATTATACATATAAGTAATGTTCTGTATGTAACATACAGTATACTAGGAACAAAATAAATGCTGTAAAGATTTGTACTGATTCATTTGAGCCAAGGGGAGAGCTGCTGCAATGAGCATGTTAAGTGTGAGTCAGAGAACATAAAGTATGTGGTAATAAGTAAGGACCCAGAGTTAAATTTAGCTGATGGGTAGACGTGGGGATGCATAAAGATAACCAAGGGTACCTTAGGTAATCTGTCTCAGTGTGTGTATATGTTTGTGGGGATGTGGATGCAGTAGAAAAGAGGCCGTACAGACATGACCTTTTTTGAAGCTGCATTTAATATCTTGATAAAATGTTAAGTGCAGTTCTGTCTATACCTATGGTCACAACTGTTACCTGTTCAAAATCTAGCTTTGTCTTGCTAGAAAAACTTTGAGATTAAAGATAAGGGGCATGTGTGGAACAAAAAAAGCACAATGCATTTGGGCAAGGTGGTGACTTAAGGGAAGTTATTGTAGGCAAGCAGTCAAAAAGACTCAGCAAGTTCCAAGACATCAAAGACAAGTGGCAGCGGGCACTCTCACATCCAAAGGCTGCCAGAATAGTAACTTAAGTTCCCAGCTCCTGACTTCTGAAAATAAGTTTTCAGGAAGCATAAACAAGCATATCTTTGTAATGGGCTGGTCAGGGGGACACAGTGCATTCTATCTTGGGAAAACTGAAGCTCAGAGGGAATGATGTAAACTGGTAATATATGCTTCAAATGCAGACAAATAATGTTGTTATCTTCTCTTTCAGCCCAGAAGCATTAGAAATCCATGGATCTTTTACATGGCTTGGGCAAACACAGTACAAGCTTCAACTAAAAAGCCAGGAGGTCTATAGCTTGCAGCTGAAAGCTTGCTTTGTTCATACAGGTGTCTATAATCTCGGAACCCCCAGAGTATTTGCCAAGCTAGCGGACCAAGTTACTTTGTTTGAAACGAGTCAGCAGAACTCCATGCCTGCACTGATTATTATCAATAATATCTGACCACTTCCTGGGGAAAAAAAAAAATCACACTAAAAAACAAAATAAATGGGATTCTTTTCTTATATTGCTGGTTGACATTTTGCTGCAGTTTTTGGAAATAGCACCTCAAACATCTAACTTGTTACTAAAGATTGCGTAGGAGGAAAAAATAGCGAAATATTCAGACGACTTGTCACTTTGTTTCTCAATGCAACGCACGTTGGACTGAAAATACATCTATCCTTTTATAATATATTTCTTCTCTGGTAATTAAGATACTCATAACACAAAATACACTTTAACTCCAGATCTGAACATATTTGTATGTCCTATGCCCTGTCAAAAATGCAGCTTGACTGCTGTTACAACTTCCAGCATGGTGTGTTTAATATTTGTGGCTGTATTAGGATACGGTTCAGGAAGAAACCCTCATTGGCTTTTTCCTGTCTGAAGCCATTAGTCATGATAAATCCCAACCTTACTGTGACGGTCAATAAGGTCTCTCAAATCCATTTTTGTTTCTCAGTTCTTTAGTTTAAAATCTTGTTTTGAGTTCTCATGTTTATGGAAGCTAGTGACCTTTCAAGGTTTACATACAAGTCCCACCTAAGGTGTTTAAAAAAAATTAATTTCTTCAACCAGTTTGAGTATTTTCTCATTCATCTCAATGCAGAATGCACTATTTCACCACCATGAGATTGTCATTTAAATTGTCACTTACTTTATTATGTAACTATAACAATTGATCTGTTTTAAAAAAAAATCTACTCAAGATTTTCAAGAAATGTATTATATTTATAACAAATGTACTGTAAATAGAATAAAACATACACCATATTCACTGTACAGATTTGTGACCCTTCTTCCTTTTCATACAGCTGTGGCAATCTACAGGTGCTGATACTGGTTATATGTTTTCTGCACTGTCTTCATTGTGGCCCTCTTTGCTCAGGTGAAGTTCCTGCCCTGTTGCCATGTGTAGCGTTGGTGTACATCAAAACTTGTAATGGCTGCTGTATTTGCCTTTTGAGTTCTTATCCGGTGTTCCCAGGTACAACCCAGAAGTCTGGGAAATCTGTTACTTGTGGTGTGCTGGGGATTTTTAATTTGAGTAATAGCTGCTGAAGGTAGAGAGGGCTGTGTGAAGCAATCTGGTACAGCAAAACCAGCTCGTTGGGAGTTGGGAGTTACAGTTTATGATGAGTTAGCTGAGTACAAGGAAAACTGAGCATCTAAATAAACCTAATGCTTCTGACAGTCTGCTCTATCTTGTGGCTGAAGGAAATTTCTTAATAGGACAATATTGTACATCTGCCTTCAGATGCATTTTTTTCTTTTTAGACAAGGTTTCCATTTTTGCTCGTTCAGTACTACTGTATGACTGTGGGATTTAAGACTTCCTGAAAAGCCTTAGAACACATGCACAGCTCGTGTCCTTTCATAGTCGCACTTATATGGCTGTGGACCATAGTAACCAATCAATAGAATACTTGAGTATTATCTAACAATGAATACGTTGCTTCAGGAATTGAGTTATTCTTTTCTTGGGCAGATTGGCAGACTGATCTTTCTAAATGGTTCTTGGCATTGTAGCCTTAAGCTATGTCATCAGTCCTCTTTACATCTTGGCACTCTTTTTAGGGAAAGAGAAGCCATCATTGATGCCATTCAGCTACTCAGCTGTAGGCCACAATATTCTAAGTCACAGTTGGTGAATTTTTAAGGCTTGTTCAAATACTCAGTGGCACAAGTCACATTATTCTGATAGAGGATGTCTCCACGAGAGTTTTGTGAGAAGTTTAACTGCTTTTCAGCCTGTCAGAAGAAACTGGTAGAGACAAGTGGTATCTTCTGTGATTTCAAAGTTGCACCGCCGTAAAGAGCAGGCTTGACTACCCGCAGAAACTACCAGGCTGTCCTGGTACTGCTGACTGGTATATTACTTGTCAGTGATTCTAACTTTTAGATTAAGTAAACCAATACTTGCCATGTCCGTTAGTGCTAATCTAGGTAAAAAAAATGTGATAACACATTGTGTAGCTTGGCTTGAAGGACATACTGCGTGGAGACCCTTCTTGATGTTTCTGAGAACTTAGTGGTATTTTGCTCGTATGAACGGTCATGTCTCCAAAGTACTTACAAATAAAGCTGCTTAAGAATATTAGATGCTGCCAGGAGGTAATAGAAGTGAATAGGTGCCTGAATGGTACAAAAAAAATCAGCTTCAATTGCTTTGAGTTGTTTGTGACACTATGTGACAAGGGTGCTGAGAAAGCTGCATGCCATGAAGAGTTAGAGAGAATGTAGAAAGCGTGCAGAGGGAACGGTCTGAGTGTGTCTCATGAAAGAGCAATGGGGACCTCAGCCAACGGGGAGGGGAAGGAGGAAGAGAGGAGCAGAGTTGGACACAGCTTTCCAAGTGAAAACCAAGGGCCTTCACCATAATGAAAAATAAGGATGATGTCTGGATGGTGCCTGGAGGCAGAACAATTGCCAAGGGAATGTGCCCAACTGCTGCTGCTTTGAACCAAGAGGACCAAAATCTGGCTTTTTAAAAGATGAATGCTGTCATTGGGGTACATCTAGTGAAAGCAAGGAAGCTTGTCAGAAGGATTGAAAAGGAAAGGGGCAGGTTTAGAGAAACTGTGGGAAGAAGGATGGGATCTCGCAGCTTGAAGCCAGACAAAAAGGAAGAAGCCGCGCAGAGCAGCATAAGGACAAGCCCTGGGAGACAAACATTTTCTGTGAACAGGTATTGCCTGTTAAAAGTCTATGTGCACCTTGAAGCTCCATTTCATTTGTTGTTCAGGCTGTCCGTCACAAATTCTGGGGTAATTATAATTGGTGGTTACTAAAAGAGACGGAGCCTTTAATTATTTTGTGGGCAAACAAAGACTGCTTCTAATGACTCCTGCAATTAGACTGGCTGCTGGTACGGCAGAAGGAAAGCCCAGAATCTCCTATATAAGCTTCATGAAGAGGCTCCATTTTGTGCTTCAGTTATAATAGTTACCTGGAGATTTCTGTGATTCCTCTTACTGATCTAGGAGATGACTATGAATTCACAGCATGGTCTTGTGCCTTTTCTGGTCTCAAGCATCAATCCTGTCCACCTTTTAAAAAATGGTGGAAATCATACTAAATGTAATATTCCTCTTGGATTCTGTACTTCATTTAAAAACTTTTTTAGAAGGACTGTTTATGCCGATATAGGTGTGGAGTTCTCAGAACTTGTCGCCAGTCTTAACTTTTAAACTAAACTCTTCTATGCGTTGAAACAGGCAAAAAACCTGAACTTTAATTTATAGTTTAAATTACTTATGACAGAAACCCATCTTTAATGTCTCTATCTTAAACTACGTTATTTACATCTTGTTTGAACATTCTACGTAATGGAATAAGGCCTTAACTAGCAATGAATACCTAGAAGTCATATGTATTGCAGATTCACAGGATTCTAAAATAGTTGTCTGAAATAGTTCATAGCAAAAGCAGTGTTAATTGTTGTCTAACTTGTAGACAAAATACCCATTTCCTTACTATTGTGGCTGGTTTAATTTTAACTGACTATTACTGTCGTCTTAGGAAAATGCCTACCAAATTACTTTAAATACATTAAAAAAATCCATCCTTACAATGGATGTAGGAATTCTAGAGGATGCTGGGCTTTCACAGTACAGTTATTAAGACAGGTGGTTTTCTCCTCATATTCAGCTTGAGTGAAAAGCTGCGCCCTCTGTAGGAGTTGGTTACAGCTTCAAGTTGGGAAGTTTGGAGATAATTGGTCTTCGTCACACAGCCTGGATTGATACTGATTAGTAGGAAATCCCCTGAAGTCCACTTAATTTAAAAAATGCTTCCTAAAATTAAATTTAAAAGCTGTCTTATTTCTGAAATCATGCACTTGTACTGGAAAGACTTTTGAACTATCTCTATGCTGAAACGAGTAGGACTAGCCACATAGTCAGTGAAAAATTCAGAATGAAAAATGAGGGGAAAAAAAATAATGGGAAAAACAGATTAACAAGTATAAGCCATCGTAAAACAATCTCCCTTTTCAATTTCAAAATAATAAAACTTTCAACTTTCTAATTAGAAAAGAAGACATTGAGCTAGTGTCTCCATCGTGTTTTCATAACAACAAAACTTGCCTAAATAAAAGGGAAATTCTGCAGTTAGATTTCCCAGAGACTTTCAAAAATTCCATGCAAAATACTTTAACTCTCGCATCCCACTTTTTAGACTGATAAATGAGATAGGGAGTATCTTGTCAAAATCAAAAGTAAAATCAGAAAGACTGTCAGTGGTGCCCAGAAGTGTACGAAGTTCCTGGGAAAAGTGCTATAGACATATCCTGAGAAGGTTATGGATAAATCACAATAACTGTAAAATACATCCATTACAATGTCTTTAAAGATATATAGACCATTGTATGGAGGGAAGGTGATCTTATTTTTATGCCCACCAAGAACCTGATACTTGACTGAGGGCCACTTTAACTCAGGTCCATTCCAATCCTTACAGCTCATGCAGTTTCTTCTGGTGCACGCAGTACGTGGATCTGGAGACTCCTGTTCCTCTAGCGAAGAAGTCCAGTTTTGAGGTTGAGAGGTGCAGTTGGCATCATGTGCAGTCAAAAGATAATCATAGTTGTGCATTCCATTTGTTTAAAACGGAACAAATTTGGCAGGGAAATGCTCCTGAAATCTATTGCTTTCCTGTAACTCAAAACTTGGCACCCAAGGATTTTTATAATGTACCAGAAGAGGACATCCCAGATTTGTAAAGTTATATTTGATCTGTAGATTGTCCTGCTGTGTATCTTTCCTGGCAAGAAAATGTGAGTCAAATATGTTATGGCTGATTGTATAACTGAAATTATTTCTCAGCGCCGCTTCCTGAGTGAGTTCTTTGTCACGTACTGTTACATTTTTTTTTTTACAAGTCTGATGTGCTCTGCAGGTGGGCAGGACACTGCAACAAGTGCGGTCAGGGGAGCCACATCCATACAGGGCAGCAGGTGGAAGGTGGTAGAGCTAGGGTTGGACATATGTGTGTTTTTGGCACCCTTGTACCTGAAATAGGCCCCTGCCGCCTTCCCTGCCCCATTCTCTCTGCTTCTGTCGATCAGCAGGCCGTTCATGGCAAAGGAGATGAAACTGTAGACCCTTAGAAGTACTCCTTGCTCTGTTGTACTGGTCTCAATGCGGGTACAGGTGTAACCCCATCCTGAGAAAGGAAGGTGTGGCTGACCGAAACAGAGCGCCTGGCATCGTAAGCAAAAAGTGTCCAGCTGAGCCCCTTGCACTGGGGGTCTGCTCCTGTGTAGCAGCAACGGGCTTTTGAGAGTTCAGACACAGGGGACGTGAATCTTGCTGATGGGATCCCACCTGTCAATGGTCTTGAAATCCAAGTACACCTGTCTGTTGACCTCCATGAAGGAGATGGCGCTGACAATGGCTTCCTTGGCCTCAAGCTCTTTGGGGGTGGGGAGTGGGGAGAGGTAGCTCTCAAAAGCCTCCAGGCTGATGAAAATCTCCTTACCCAGGTCCACATCCACCTTTGGCTCCCCCCTGCCAGGGCCATGCCCCTCCAGGGTGCTGCAGGACCAGGGGGCTGGTGCCGTGGCAGCTCGTGTGGGTGTCTCTTGCTGGCTTTGTGTTGTGGCCAAAATGTATTGAGCACGCCAGCTGTGCGTGGCTGCAGCCTGAGCTGCCCCTGTGGCCCCGCAAGCAGAGGCACAGACAGATCTTGGCCACCAGCATCTGCCATGCTGCAGGCACCGTGTCCCTGGTGGCTGAGGGCCTGCGATGGCAGTTGTGGGGGGTTAGGACTGCCCTAGGTGAGGCTGCATGGTGGGTAGCCTGCTCCCCCCTGTCCGAGAGAGACACTGTCTGTTACCAGGCCATGTCTCTTGATCACATCTAGTGTTTGGGTAGCACAAGGGAACTGGTACAGGTCAGAAACCTGCATGTCTAGATAGTTATTTTATCCTAATTATTGAAGGGGGAGGGGAATGGCCCAAAACCACATTTTTTTACTGGATCTTATGATGTTACCAGCTCTCCTTCAACCATCTGAAGCTTAAGCCTAGTCTGAATTAACCACTCGCCATCACCATTAATTGCACAGAAGATACTGGCAGTCCTTAGCAGGGTGGGAGGTTTCTCCTTCCCTTCCTTCAGCGGCACCAGGGCCGTGCTGTGGCAGGCAGAGGGGAGAGGGGTGGCATTGCCCAGCCCTGTGGAAGTGGGAGGTGGGAGATGAGACAGGAGCGCTGTATACCTCCAGCTGAACGGTATTTTTCCCTCTGATGCTGAGAAATACAGTTAGTGGTTCTGTCACATTACTAGTCCTTATGTCTTTTCTTATGGCAGTGGGAAGTTGGAAGATTGCTTGATTCTGCTGTTGCCTCCTGTATTCACTGAGAATTTTAGCTTTATAAGATTTATCTACGCAGTCTTTAGTATCAAATTCCTGTCTCAGGTGCCGTGGGAAATACATAGAAATTGCACTGCCAAATATAGGTGACTGCTCTACTTTTGCATCTAAATTAAACGAGTTGAGCACTGCTGCCATCTAGTGCTTTCTGCTTCTATATGTCTGTTCTGTCTCACCAGTAAGTGGACATCATTATTATTTTTTTTTTTTCCATTATTTTCCTTCACAGAGCTGGTTACTGGAGGTGCCAGGAGGTCTAAGCCAGCTACAGGCAAGACTGTGGGATCTAGGAGTCTCTCAGTCAACCTCTGTGTGTGAGACAACTGGAGAAGTTGGCTACTGGAGAGACCAGGAGGTCCTGCTACTGTGGAGACCGTGAGGTCTGGAGGTTGACCAAGAGACACATCCACATATGCGCCTCTCTGTATGCAAAGCAACTGGAGATGAGAAGATCTAAGGGTCAGCTGCTGCATAGACTTAGTATCTAAGGCCAGTTGCTGCAGGGACCCACAAAGTGGTGTGCGTCTGTACGTGTGTTGGTGTGAGCAAGAGGGCTCCTGTGTACCAGCAACTGGAGTAGGACTGTGGGCATTGGGTGCTCACCTGCCTAGATGCCTCCAGCTGGGAGGAAACCAAGGACCCAGGGCCAGCTACTGGGTAAACCAAGTGTCTAAAGGCACTTGTGGTATTGGTAGCGTCCCTCTGGGGGTGTGTGCATAGTTGGGAGTCAGGGGCTCTGCATCAGCAAGTGGAGTTGGGCTGTGGCCCTCAGGGCTTGTAACTGTTCACGTGTCAGCAACTGGGGGGACCTGGCATCCAGGGGCTAGCCACTGGGCAGCCTGAGTGTGCGAGGCCAGCTGCTGGAGGGGCCCCACACTGTACGTATTTCCAACTAGCACGCCTTCATCCTGATCAGCCATTTGTGTTGTGTGACTGCTGTGGGTTTTTTTCTGTTGATCTGTGGAGCCGGCCATGTGTAACGTGTGTTACAGGAATGTGTCCCTCTGCCTATCGGGAAAACGTGCTCAACCTCACTGCTGGCTAAAGCCAAGAACATGGAGCTGCAGTGGCTTTACGTCTATCAGGACAGATTCAGCATCTCCTAACATCCTTTCAGTATCACTCAAAACTTCAGGTAAAAGAAAGGGTGAGCGTGTGTGTGGTGGGAACATAGGGAGGGCTCGGTTCTATAATTGGAAACTTACCAGTAGGAGCTGAAGATCTATTTCTCTCCCCCTAAGTCCTTATACAGAAAGCCAAATAGTAGTATTATCCTTCATGTCATAGATAAATATCATTGACTTTAAGGATTCAAGACTTGAGGCTAACATAGGAAATGAGCACCAGCTTGCTTTCAGTTTTGACTATGAGTAGGTTTTGCTCAGATACATGTTCTCCAGTGGCCTGCGCCTTGAAACATCAGCTTCTCCATAACGAAGATTATGTGTTCCTTGGTTCATATGTTTTTAAAAACTTAAGTCCTAGCTTTGTTTACTAAATAGTTTGGGAGTCCTCCTGGAATTATTGGCATTCCCTCAGGAGAAAATACATCAGAAAATTCCCTAAACTATCTCTGTAAGTACAATTTCTTGCTGTTTGGGAAAAGTTCCTAGTATTAGGAGGAGATACTGTTTCTCGAAACATGCATTCGACTGCACTTTTGAAATAGGGTTTTGCTGCGTTCAACAGCAGAATACAGAGGTTCAAAGCAACTGTTCGTTTGACAGTTACTTACATTGTGTGTTGCTGCTGAAGAAACACGAAAGATGCCAATATAAAAATAGAAGACTTTTCACTTTTAACATTTGGATTTGTTGGCAGAGCTCCTGTTCAGTAGAAATGATGCTCAATACCTGTGGCTTGTGTGTCAAATAGATACTTTTTCTATGTGTAACACAAAACCGTTTATGTACAGCATATTTGTTAAGATAAAGAGTAAAATCAATTGGTTTAGGTTGTGAGAAACACTCTGTCAAAATGCTCGTAGGAGTGGAAAATACCTATGGCTCAAGGGGGAGGGTAGTGTATAAATAGTATGATGAAAATAAAAAAAAGTATATATATTTTTTTATGGCTTTCATTATTTAAATCCGAGGTCACAATAGCTACATAACATGAGGAATCGTTCTTACTCATCAAAAATAAGTTTTCCCTCCACTGACT
Organism: Rissa tridactyla; assembly: GCF_028500815.1. Lineage (NCBI taxonomy): Eukaryota > Metazoa > Chordata > Aves > Charadriiformes > Laridae > Rissa > Rissa tridactyla. The sequence goes on from NC_071467.1 coordinate 48,112,618, forward strand.
AAACCATAAAATCAATATTTCTATTATTATTCAGTTGTAAAATGCAAGTATGGCTGCCTTACTGAAAGCTGTCCCCCTGCCAGTGAGACTGCTTGGAGGAGAATGGAATCTCATGCGGTAAATCACAGCTACGCCCACATTAACAGGGACAGAATTTATCTTCAACTTTGTTCCCAACCATGGTCATGAAATATAAAACCAGGCTTTCACCTTTACTCAAAAGATTTAATTTTGAAGCTTATCTTCTAGTTCAGTATCTACTGTGATACGGAGCTGTGTACACTAAAGTGTCATCTAGCCCAGGTATCAAAAGTCAGGTCTCTGATTTGCAGTAGATAAGAGACTCCTGGTTGTTTTTCACTTATTCTACCCTTATTCCAGGGACATAAGGAATTATTTCTGAGTATATTAAAATATAAAGATGTTTGCAGTAATGGAAACCCATGGAGGGAAATACACTCTTTCTTCATGTGCACATTGCCATTATTTCAGTCACTTGAAATCTTAATGTTTGCTGTCTTCTCAAAATTACCCTTGAATAATTTCATGGACAAAATTACTTCCATAGAGCAAAAACTAGACTGGAACAGAAGATAATAATTTTCTCAACACTTCTGTTTTTAAAACCCTGAAGGATGATTAAATTTATTCCAGGACCGAGTGATTTCCTGATCCCATTTATATCAAGATTTATTTACTATGCATTTCTATCAGTTTACAGGAGTAAATCATTAATTTGTAAAATGTCACTCGGCTAATGAGTCCTGCTAATTGCCTTAGTGGTAGCTGGAAAAGTGAAAAATTAACATGGTTTAAAAAATGTTGCTTATAGACTATAGCAGTGTATAAATCAATTCAGCTGATGCTTGCAAATGTTGTTCCTTTGGGTTTTCCTCTTTCTCAGTTAGAATAGATGTGCTGCTGTTCTCCTGATAATTGTGGTGTGGTTCCTTACCCCGTTTCCTCCAGGATGATGAAAATTCTGCTCAAAACCGCCCCAAAACTGTAGATTTTTACTTAACGAAGGAAATAACTTAGAGTTTTTAAGCAAGTGCCTCATGATCCCTAGGTATTTTGAAGCCCTAGGATGAAGGAGGTATTTCTGTAGGTTGAGATTGCAGAGAAAGTAACAGCCCCCTCTGGCAATGAAAATAAATTACTGAAATTCGCAGGCAAAATGTTTCTTTCTTCCTATCCTTGTGAAGAAATCGTCAGGAGATATGCCTGGGTTTAGCCCCTCTCCCTGCAGATGCTGCTGCCAGGGGCATGCCAGAGGGAGCAGCAAGGAAGTGCCTGGGACATGGGCTCCACTTCTTGTCGTTGCTGGCACCCAGGGTGGTATTGAAGGTTTTTGCTCTTTCAGCTAAAACTTAAGCTTTTGGATGCAGATGATACTTTGGGGCTCTCAGCTTTTTGTAATATGCACTGCTAACTCTCATGGTGTCAGGGAAACACCCGAAAATGTGATCTGAGTTTGCCAAAACCTCTGCAGCCATAAGACAAGTTTAAAAAGAAAAGAAAGTAAAAAGCCCCTCCCTATTGCCGTGCCATGGGCAACTAAAGGGAGCTGCTGGAGAAGGGAAAGGGCAGCGGCAGCTTAGAGCAGTTCTGGCTCTGCTTGGGAGGAACAGTGGGAGGTTTATGAGGGAAGACAACCCCAGAGAGTTTTCTATTGTGACAGAACCGATTGAAAGCATCAGTCGAGTTGAGGAGACGAGGCTCAGGAATCACAGCTAATACCATTTTTCGTCTTAACATCTGTCCTTAAGGATCACAGTTTTTATTCTCTAGACCACAAAGGGGAGATGTCACTGCCTTAGAGGTTCATGTTCTGTTTCCGGCTGCTTTTCAAATCCACTCTCTTCATCTGTAGGTCAAATGAGCCCTAAGCATTCTGGATGAATGGTATCCTCAGCTACATTAAAAACACTATTGAATTTATTTCTTCTTTTATAGATGCAAATTAAAGCAGAATTTTTCTTTAACTTACTGAAATGCCATTTAAAAATATATGTATTTTTAGAGTAATATGTAAAACTTTTTCAATATCGAAGCTGTAAAAGATTACAAGGAGATAAGGAATATTCTATTGTTGTTTGTGACCACATTTTTTTCCTACTAGGTGAGATTTTTTTTTTTCTCTGCAAGCCAGAGTTCAGAGAACATGACTGGGTGCTGAATATACTCCTCAGAAAAGTTTTCTTCTGCCCAAGGCAATACTACAGTTTTTTTCAGTATGTTATGAAACTGGCTACTGGCTAGGATTTTTTCTGAAGATTTGGTAGGGGTTTTTAGCATTTTACAGTATCCTTTTTGAGGGTGTGGAACTTGACCTTGATGAAGGTTGCCATGAAAATACATTCATTTTCTTAGCATTGAGAACTTCCCCTCAAAAATGGGAAGTTTGAACTCCTTTCAATGAAGGGTTTTGCACAGTGATATTCTTCTGTTAGGCAAGACAAATGAGAATGTGCGCATTAGGATGACAGAGGAATAGCAGGTATGTAATGGAAACCTTCTTCACTGTGCTGCTGTCTTCCTCACTTTGGCTGCTAGGAATCGGTGGAAGTGTGGGGCTGTTGTGAAAGAGCAGCTTCATCGCATCGCATTGCCCCATCCCTGGGAGTGTTCAGGGCCAGGCTGGATGGGGCTTTGAGCAGCCTGGTCTAGTGGGAGGTGTCCCTGCCCACGGCAGGGGGTTGGAACTGGGTGATCTTTAAGGTCCCTTCTAACCCAAACCATTGTATGATTTTTTTTTTTTTTTGGGGGGGGGGGGCGGTCTTGAACAGAATCTTTACAAAGAAAACTTGTAAATTTAAGTATATAGGTTTGAAACTAACATGAAACTAAGAGCCTTTTATGTGAGTTAATGCTCTGCCTGAGCTGTCAGTGCTCTGTATCTCAGTGTGATTAAGGACACCGTGTGACAGGGAGGTTCCAGGCAGCCTTGCAGAAGCCCTGCAGTGCTAAGCAGCTCTGGAAAGAGAGTATGGGAACAAGAACTCGAGCACCTGCTCTTTCATTGATTGCGTGAAGGAATCCCAGAGCCAGCTGTGGGACCAACACACCAGCTGTAGCATCCCCAGGAGCAGCTGGGATAGCAGACCAGAAACCCCTGCTTGCTAAAAGAGCTGTGTTCCTCGATGTCTGGTGGTAAATGAAAAGGGGACTGTGCTCTCCATATTCTTAATTAGAGTAGTTTACCAAATATAATTGTCTCCTGCGAGTATGGTCCTGCTCATTATGAATGCCCTGTATCAGCTATCTTAGTAAAAATCCTATGAGCTGCTGTAGACAGTTACGTTTGTTAAACAGGTAATTATTCTTGTCAGGGTGCTTAATCAGGTATAGCTGCTTAAGAGCAATCATACAACTTCAGCACGGTGTTACTTATACAGTACCTCTATGATGGATGCCTTGACCAACGTGGCATTTCCAAAGACACTGAAATGAGAAATAGATCCACCATTGACAGCACCGCAGTGGGCAGTGGCTCCTGGCTGAGCAGAAAAAATGTCAATATCTTCATTTCAAAAGGCTGCTTTTATGCATGAAGAGTACAAACCCAACTGTTCGACACACTACTATGGTTTGACACTTGATACCACTGATTAATAGAATCTCTGTGTCTATGAAATGAATTGAAGTTTGGCATATATCTTTAAGCAGCAAGGCCAAAAATCCCCAGGTCATTTTTGGCTCAAGCCTTGTCAAAGTCAAAGGGGGGTTTGTCTGAACAAAAACGGAATAAAATCTTCAGGTTTTGGACTAGCAAGCAGACGTGATCCCCTCCCTCCAGCAATTTTCTTTCTCTTTCCCTAATGTCCTTAATTATTTTTTTTCTGCTCATAATTTTTCATTTTTGGTACAATATTTTTTTCATTGTTCCAATCCTTGGAACTTTAAGTGGTAAAACAATACTAACAACATTTGTTTTAGCCAATGTACAAGAAGGGGGCTAAGATTAAACCCAACTTCATTATAGTGAAGTGGTTTTAGTCCTTCTTTAGCTTACACTGCTTCTCTTCCTGTTGTACAGGGAGGCAACACTGCAAACAGATGAGGCTCTCTGAACAAATCAGCCACAGTATTTATAAGATTTTTGAGGAAAAGTGGTTTGTTGTTGCAACCAAGAGTTTTCATAGGAAAATTCTTGACTGTGCAAGAATATAACGAAGCACAAAAAGGAACATATTCTGAGCATAAATTATAAACCAGACAAACCTATTGCTAAATTAAACTGTAGTTTTTATCCCTGATTGTCTTTTTCGTTTTTCAGAAGAAAATATATTTTTGCATTTTATTGTATTTACTAAATGTTATACTACTAACAACATACAGATGTACAACTAACAACATACAATTCCTGAAACAGAACTGGCTTCTGTGAATTCTCATTTCATATTTTATTATATTTGTTTACACTTGGTGTTAATTTTTGCAAAGACACGGTACTGTGATATGTGTTAGATAAAACAGAGTATATTTTTAATTCAGATAATTTTTCTTTGTTTCTTCTATGGCATATATAGCTCAGTGATTATATAACCCTCTTCAAACTAGTCCTGAAATTCTCATTTTAGTGTGTTTGTTCTTGTGATAAGACAAGCTGTCACTAGGCAAATAAAAAGGGGGGTGGTGGTGGTGGGAAATAAATACTTAATCCCCACTAAATTTATTCTGCATTTTTTGAAGCATTAGTGTCCTGATACTGGACCTAAGAGGAAGGGATAGGGTACATGAGAACTCTGAGCAGTGGTCTCACCTGGGGTCCTAAGAAGAGAAAAGTGTGGAAAATGGTATCTGAAAAGTAGTATAGATTTACTATTTGAAATCATCTGCTTTCACTTTGTTACCAGATTGGAAGAAACAAAGATATAACCACCATTCCTCAACTTGGATGGGAAAAGGAGTTGAGCATAAAAGCCTTGGGCTCCCTCCCCCTCCCAATCCTGCAGAAATATCAGGAAAGAACAGTGGTAGCTGGTAGGTTCTGGTCGCCGTTTCTGTCAAAACCTGAGGAAAACGCTGATGGAGATTTTCGGAAACTAATCGACTTGTATACGTTTAACTTGTGGCCTATTATAGAGAGCCTCAGGATTTTAGTTATTTTGGAGACTATATCTGTATTATCCTTTATGCTGCTTTAAAGAATATTAGGCTGGAGATCAGGTGGCTTCCAGCAATGGTTGATGGATAATCACAGAACTCTCTAAAATTGCTGCTCGTGGTGACTGTCTTCTATAAAAGCGAAATGAAGCTGGCAAAACAAACCTAAAAATTACTGAAGGAGAAGTATTTGTATTGTGGCCGAGTAAGAAATCTGAGGCAAGCAGGTTTTGGGCAGAACTTCAAAAGGTGAAAGGGGAGATTGAGAACCAGGGGAGGTAATGACCTTCTAGGTTCCTGGTATTCCCTCTTTACTACATGCAGAAGGGAAAGAAAGGTCTCCCTGACTTTTCTTTCTTCTTTTTTTTCCTTTTTTTTTTTTTTTCTTCTGATAAACCACTAGCATTCCATCAAACTATTACTTCACTTTAACCGCCAGTGGAAATAAATCCAAATTCCCTGAATACAAATTGTTCAGGTCAAAAGTGACAACTAGATCATATAGGTTCCCAGGAAACCTAGCTCTCTTTGAAGGTGTTATTTTTGGGAGAGAAGAGAATGTTTTAGCTACAAACTTACTTTGCCAGCAATTGTTATTTTATGGAATCTTTCTGTGCAGATTTCAAGCAGTTGCCAAGGTCCTGGAAAGAAAAGGAGAAGACAGTATATGCTAATCTGTATCAGAAGCAGATGAAACTAAATTTTTCTTTTAATAATAAGCTGATGTTGTTTTGCAGTATCCTTTCACTTAGGACCCAGAATACACAGTAAACGAAACACAACGCAGCACTTGTGCTGAAGGGATTCCTACCTAGTAGGAAGAGTATGGTAATAGACAGAAGCGTACGTATGAAGAACAGACGTTTATGAATAATGCATCCTGAATCTCTAGGAAATTGCACAAGGATGCAAGCAAAAACTAATCTTCTGTATACAAAGTTGTCCATAGGAGATAAAGGTAAGAAAAAGAAAGTCAAGGTTTATTAAAAGAGAGCGAAATTATTGGAGAAGTGAAACATTGCCAGAATTAATATCCTAAATTAGTATAAAGGCGGAATGCTGGGCTTTGATTTGTACTATGTCTGCAGAATGAAATTCAATGACACTCCCCACCCCCCAAAAAAAAATAATAAGTTGAGATCAGATACCCATGTGCAAATGTGTGCGTGACATTCCCCACTGAAGACAGTATTGTCTGTGGGATATAGGATCCTAGATAACACGCCACTGACAGCAACAGGTCTGACATTGGAGAAATACTTCCAAGTGATGGGCTGCTGATGTTCAGATACTGACTCAAAGGAATAGTAGTTACTAATACAGGATAGTTATGTAAATTCAAGCTGAAGGAACACAAAAAGGGAGAGCACAGCCAGTATGACCAAGAATTCATTATGGAGTGGCATGTATATATACACAGAAACGTTTGGAAGCAATATGAAAGATAGAAGCAAAAATGTCCAGTCTACAAGCAACCATACAAAGGATATGTGAAGAAACCAATTTGTGTTTCGGTACTACAGATACCTCAAGAAGAAAAAAAAGCTCCCCTGTATTGAGTGGGGATGTTAGAGGTTACAATTAAGATGAATGACGTGATTAGCCTAGCCAAGAGATGCATGCTGCAGGTGGCAGCTGTCAGCCATTCAACTGGTATTTTCTGGATTAATGGTTTTAGAAGAGTGACTAATTAATTTGTATCTGGATTGTTGAGGCATTTGCAGTGCAATCCCCACAGTTATGATAAACAGCAATATTTGACTGGGAATCCCAGCTACGTACACTGAGAAATTTCTGAGACCAGATCAAACCTCGGCTATTGACTGTATGTATTTAAAGAAACAAGCGTTAGTGTCGGGATCAGAAAGGGGATATCACCTCCTTGTTGGGGAATAAGGTTGGGCACAAATAATCACAGGATAATAGAATTATTTTTTTTTTTGAAGGAAGGGAGTCATGACATACATATAGTAAACTTAGAGGTCTTACTGAGGAGAGTGGTAAGGAAATGGAAAACGGATAAAAAGTGGTAGTCCCTGATTCAAACAACAGTAGCAAACTGAATTGCACTGTGTCATATGGTTCAGCACTTAAGAGGAAGCTGTGCAATGGTATTCCCTCCAAAAAAGCAGCAAGAATGGAGTCAGCAATGAAGGCAGCCAGAATACCAATGTCAAAGGCAGACAGACTCAGTTTGCCTTAACAGTGTTGTACTGTTCCTTTAAAACCACTCAAGGACAGGAGTGGTTTTGAAGGCCCAACCAGCTGTATCTAAGGCTCTGCTTTCTTATTAGATAGCTGCCCACAGCCTGAGGGAGGGATAGAGCAAGACCTTTGGAGGAACGCCCGCCCGTCTAAAAAGACAGTTGTGTTGCAAGAAAAGAAACTTGGATCAGAGGCCACTAGCCCTGTGTGAGCAGATCAAAGTCCCACTGCCATTAGCTACAGCAAAACGTCTCAAATTCAACAGTACAAGCGGCAGTGGAGCCAAAATCACACGATGAAGAAAGACTGTGGTGTTAAACTTTAATGAGCAACTTTAATTTTGTTTTGGATTCAAGCATTTTCATAGCTTTTTTATAGGAATGTTCATTCGTGGTAGCTAGTAATTATTAAACCAGTCTGATTAGGATAGTATTTACACTAAAGTTGATGAATCTTTTGCTCTCCAGGAAGATAAGCACTATTTAGCCTGGCTGCCCACGGCTGAATCCAATGGGAGTGGCAGGCCTAGTTTCATAGATGAATTTAGGCCCATCATATTAATTTATTTATTCATTCATGCTTAGGTTATTTGGATATTTTAAACTACTTCTTAATGGTCAAAAGTGGTACATGAGGACTCTTTTTTTTCTTAAATCATTGCTATTTTATATGCGTGAAGTTCTGTTTAGATTAAGATCCAATTCAAATAAGAGTGTACATGACTGTGAAACGAATTGTTTTAACAATTTTTTTAGAGATGTTGGAGTCTTCATGAAAACTGAGCAAAGAGGTTACACTTCTCTGTGTATGTGACTCCAAGTTAGCTTTAGTTTACCTCATACCAAATAATTTTCCAAATAAAGAATATGTTAAGATTTATGAATATTGAATCCTTTCATCTTCTTACCTAACTTCTTTTGCATGAAAAATTCCTTATTGGTCTCTCTTATTTCTTATACTTTATTTAACTATATTACAACAAAACTGATGTCCCTTATGATGCTAGTGCTACCTTGCACAAATATTTCACTTCTAACTGGCAGATTTTTAGAGGTGTCTTCAGCAACAAAACAGAGCAACTTTTGACTTGATTTTATTGCAATATTTTATATCAGCAAAAAATTGGGCCTTACGAAACACTGCTGGAAATGCTTTTGAGGTCATAATCCATTTTCTAGATTTAGTATTTAAAAGTTATTGATAAATGTGGTCATATTTCCAAACTATGTTGGTACATACTGATAGAGAAGAACAGTTTTTAAAAATATCTTTTGTAGGCACACATACTCAATTTCTTTCAAAGCCTATCTGGTGCTTTGTCTTTTCATTTGGGTACTTTGAGGTTTTTTTTTTTGTTTGATTGGTTTTTTGAATCTATCAGGGCCCTCTCTTCATTTATAGATGCCTAAACAGTGCTTCTAAAATCTGTCTTTCTGAATTTATTTGTAGTACCCCAAAATCTTCAGTTTCTCAACTGCATTTTTCAGCAGCTTTTCACATTATTCCAATCAAGAAAAAAAATGATGAGCACTGTTGAAAGTTCCACATGACATGATTCACTGCAGAACTCGTTGTAGCACACAACCCTCGTCTGTGATAAGAAGGGCATTTTGTTCTACTCAAAAGGATATTTAGCCCTCAGAGTGGATGAGTGAGTATCTATGGGTTCTTTCATTCCACTTTGAACAATGTTGTACTGCAGTCTTTAAACAATAACATCTCTATATACAAATAAATATTGAGCTTAGAATTAACACATTTTGAATGAATGCCTGTGACTTTACCAACCTTCTTTCTAGGTTTTTGTGGAGAATGTGTATATGCATACGGATGTATGTAACCCTTGGTGTCCAGGGAACTAGTAGGTCTTATTTCACATTGTGTTCATATGCGCAAGTCAAATAAAATCTTTAGTTGAAGAATGACATTGAGAGCCTGATAAATAAAAAGCACTGAACATTTAAATATTCAATATGTGCTCAATATGTACCACCATATAATTGTATTTACTTCTGTAATCCCAAAAGAATATCCTGAGAGGGGATGGTACCTTAAATTTTGATAGCATAGAGCTTTCAAAACCAGTAAGTTTATAAGTAAAAACTGTGATTCTCAGGCCCAGGAAATGTGTGTGTTCAGGCTCCTATTTCAGACATTTGAGTTTGCCAAAGAAAGATTTAGAAAGACATGGATGTCTGGGATCAAGAGAATGCTTTAATTTTACCCATACAATAAAGCAAAAAAACCCCCCAAACCTCCACAGAATTGTTTATATTTGTATTTTAGAGTATTCTAACAACTGTTGGTTTTATTCCAGAACTTTACAGAGAGAGTCGGGCAGTTAGTCTGAAAAAGTGCTTTTACTATATCTGTTCTGCATATGGAGTGTGTATTTCTCTACGTAGGTTTTTGTTTACTTCCATCTCATCTGCCTTTAATTGGCCACCTAAATTGCTAAAATATTTAGCAATATATTTAATTTATATTCCCCACGGAAATCTGCAAATCCTTGCCTGACTTTGCTGTCTTTCATTTTATGTGTGTGGTTGGGGCACAGGAAGAAAGTCTAGAATTGATAATTCAGATCCTTGACTTCAGGATCAGTGAGGTGCCTCAAAGGAAAGAGTATACAGCATCTTTTTCGCCTAACCTTGAGTAATGGATTATAGTCTACTTATTCACATCCAAAAATCCTCACTTCAGATGCCAGATGTCTCTCCTCATTTGCTGCGTTTGGCAGAAACAGATCCTCAGCTGGTGAAAACTATAGTAAAATCATTCAGGTAAAGACTGTCCCAGTAATGTCCTCATGGAACATCAAGGCATGCAACAGAGGTGGACGATGAGAACAAAACTGATAGTTACATCAACACATTTTAACAGTAGACACAATGTGGATATATCCCATTCTTTTCTTTTCTGTTTTTTTAAAAGATCAATTTTAGATTTGAAAAATGTAAAAGTGTCAAATGAGAGAGATCATATAAGACTGTAAACCATAAAAATCTTCCATGCCTTATACCATTTTATTCTTGAATACTGCAGAACATGTGGGTAGGAGACTTTGATCCTGTTAGCACTGCATGAGTGAAGTGAAAGTCTATAAGAAAAAAGAACCTCAAGTTATGCCAATGGGAAAGTCAGTTATGTAACTAATTGTCTTAAGAAAAAAATACTTATTTTATAAGGAACTAAGGTCATCCATGGCTAACTGGAAAACAGAGTTAGTCCTTTGCATCAGCTCCTGCCAGATGTGCCTGCAGCATTTTTGGTCCTGCTTTACCTAAGGGCAAGCAATGAATATAATCTTGTTCTTCCACCCACCAAACATACCCAGCTCCTGTCCTTCAGGATATAACATAGTTGTCCTGTAATATGGGCTACTCTGAGGGATCTGGTGTGAGTTCATGGCCTGATTCTTTGGAGCACATCACAATTTTTTTTCCATTTTCTCTTATGCAGAAAATAGTTCTCCAGCTATTAGAGTACTTCCAACTAACTATTTCTGAAGTTATTTAAGATCCAGAGGAGATTTAATGTGAGGATCTGAGTATTGCACCACAGCCAACACTGCCTAGTGCTGGTTTCTGTCCAGTGAAGACTAGATAACTTGGCAGATCATATAAAGACTCTAGATAACTTGTTCCAGGCACTACAGATACTTACCCCAAATCGAAAACCAAAGAAAAACACAACTGCCTGATTACTCTGAGGACTTGCAGGCCACTGGCAAGCCAGCGTGATGTGCATCCTACTGAAATTTTTAACATATTGTGAGTACTAGTGCCCTTACTTTATGGATGGAGGAAAGGAGGCTGCTGATTAAATAAATTGATTACAGCCATAGAAAGAACTGGTCTCCAAGCCAGAGCCAGAGTACAGAAAACAACGTTATTCTCAGCTGACTGGAGCTCATAGTATCTTCTGCCCTTGGGCCAGTTCTCGTCAGGTGCAGAGTAGATGTTAGAGTTGACTCTAATTTGCTTGTCCGCTGCCGTCAAGCAGCACCGATAACTGCTGGTGCTGTGCCGGCTGCAGGTGGGTGCAGGAGGGCTCACTCGGCTGCTCGAACAGCATCCCCACATCAGTAGGGCAGAGTGGCCTCTGTGTTGCCTGCTGTTCATGGACCATAGTTTAGAGATGGTTTTGGTTCCTTAGAAGAGGAACTAGAGATGGTGAAGGCAGCTGCCTTGGAGAAAATGGTCAAGTGCATGGATAAAATGCTAGGATGGGATCTGAATTTAATTCCCATTCTACTAGAGGTGTCCTTTGGGCAGGAGCTGTCCCAAACTCTCTAAGATTTTAAAGCACCTAAACCACCTGGAAGTTAATGATTTAGACATCTTGAAGCTACAGAACCTGCCTGTCTTTTACTTCCCACATTTTAAAAATAGCAGAGTGTGTTCCTATTTCGTAAACATAAATAGACTAAAAATTAAGAGTGTTTGACTGTAAAATATCTTAAATAACTTGTGTTGGCTTACTTGATCTAGAATGAAGTCTACGACACCGGTGAATAAAAGGATCATCACTCTCATGGATTTTAAAAGCCAAAAGGGAAGCACCCATGAGAGATAAATAATGACTTTCTGTGTGGATATCCTCCCACAGATAAAGCTAACAAATCTTAATTAAAAAGGGGAAAGACAAATTAATAAATATACTTGGACTGATAAGTATGAGGCCAAAGTTACACTCAATTTAATGAAACTGCCAGACGTACAGCTCCTGGGTAGTTAACAATGCTGGGTCTGTGATAAATTTGTGCAGAAGAAAAAAGATGATAATTCTATTACAAAGTCAGTAAGCAGTACATACATTTTATATTTCTTAAAGCAGTGCACTGGATTGTACGTTATGTTTTATGTTTAAACAGCAATGGTTTGTTAATTGTTTAAAATTTACTGAGGAGTTATAGTCGCTTTCATCTCCCAAAAGGCTTTAAAAAACGGTATCTAACTTTTTCTCTAGACTGCTGTCCCAGAAGTTTAGATGTTTGCTACAGCAACATTACAGTAACCAGACTTGTTCTCACAGTGACTAATTTTAGTTGTTTTACTTTCAAGGAAATGACTTAAACCATATTCAGATTATTTGTGCAGCCCTCCAAATTGCATTTCAAGAAGTAAAACTTTGCAAAGGTGATTAATAACTAGCAAACAACATTTGAATGTTATGTGTCTGATTTGAGTCTTGCATCTGTTTTGTTCACGTGAAATACCATCGACCTCAACTGAATTACTCCTGATAGAAACTGGAGTGCAGTAGCCTCCTAATCCTGCGTTTAATGAAGCCAATGGCAGATCCTATCTGTCTCTGTTTGTGAAACAGCATTTCTCCATGCTTGGAAGTGCAACACTTCGCTGCCAAGGATCCATTTTGAGGGCGTTCTGTGTCATTCTTGGAGGTGTGTGAAGGGAGGAGGCACCTACCCCATGCCAGGTGCCTGCCCTCCGCTCTGGCTGTTTTTCCATCCAATGCCTTGGATGTGGGCAAAGCTGGCTTAAATGGTCTATGCACTCCTGCCTTTGGCTTCTTTTTCTAGTTGGACCAATATAACTGTTTGGGATCTGTGTGATAACTCACAGCGTTAATTAAGGTTAAAATACTCTGCCTTTTTCAGCTGTGCAATGAGCAGGGAACACCTGAGCTGGTGTCACTAGAAAGGACAGGGTTGCACAGCAGCCCAAGCAGAGTCAAGGCTGCTGTAGTCCTGCTCTCAATCAGTTGTTTCTGGGAGACGATCCAGTTGCTGTTACGGGTTTTTCAGTGGCTGGCATTCTCTGAATCAGCTCGCTGCGCCAAGACATGGGGCAGCACTGCAACTTTGCATCAGCTTTAAGCTGACATGGATGGATCTTAATGCTGAGAAAGACACCCACGTGATCAAGGTCTTCATTGTCTCCTCTTAATGCTGCAGAGACTGGCGTTTGGTAGCCACTGATAAACTCATTATGGATACCAAGGATGGACTACTGCCATACAGGTATTTCCATCCAGTCCTCCTTCATTTTATGAAGGGATGAGGAACAGCTATTCAAATACAACCTGAGCAGCCAAACTTCACCTTCTGACAGCTGGAGTTTAATACGCAGAGGCAAGTAGTGACTGGTGCAGCTGCAGAGGTTGAGGAGGAAGCTACATGACTCTCTGTGGCAGGAGCGAGTAGTAAGAGTTACCAAGGTAAGGAGAAGCAGTCTTGGAGATCAGGGAATCTGGAAAGGCTCTGGTAAGAACTGGTGTGGAGGTACAGCAATGTAATGTTTAGCAAGCTTGTATTCTATAAGCAGGGGCTACAGAGTGCTTGCATATCTGTAAGGTGAATTTCAGAGACTGGTGATATTTTGAAGGCCAGTTGATAGACTTGGTCAAGTCAGAACCGTTTCCAGGTGTGTATTAACTTTGAAAAAAGGATTTAATTTTTCTGGGAGATATACTTGCATTTGGTAATCATATACTGTCCCATAATTATGTTTTAACCTCAACAGTCTGCATGACTTCTTGCTTTGTAGGAGCTGGAGTAAATTAATAGAAATGCAGACTTCAATGGATGGAGGGTAAATAAAGAATGGAGGGAAGGCTTTGATTTACATCCTCTGTTTCATTATCATGTTTTGGTGGGAAAAAGTGTGAACTCCAAAGAAAATAAGGGTTTTTTTCTGTACAAAAATCTGCATAAGATCTTTAGGTAGTGGAGTTTTTTTATTATTTTTTGTGTGTTTTTTTTTTTTGTTAATTTCTTGGAGATATGTAGCTAATTAGGAGCCAAAATTTCAGCTCAGTGCCTGTGAATTTTGGCTTAGAGAACACTCAGAAATGATGCTGTGCAATTGGTGGTGTTGTTGACATGCCACCCTCCACCGTCCTCTGCTTCAGTGCCATGCATTGCCGTTTTGGGGGCAGTTTCTATTTGCAGAGACATTTTGGGTTCAGCTTGTGCTGAAAGCGTGACAAATCCAGCTGTCCTTGGTGTCAGATATGGGTGTGGATGTGTGTGCACTACTTCTATAGCTTTGCTGTATTTGACCTGGTGGCCTCCTATGGAGCCTGGGAAGGCTGGAAGAGGTTGGCTCCAGCAAACAGTGGGGTAATTCTGCTCAGGTGGTTGTGGAGACCTGGGTCCCAGCAGAGGCCGTGGAGCACTGCAGCCAACCATGCAGTATTTGGGCTTGAGGTGTGGGGAGCCCCTTTCTCGGCAACAGGGAGAGTTAAAGTCTGAATCAAGTGTGCTTTGGATCTGCCTTGGTTGTTAGACAGGCTGCCTCTTCCCCTCTCTGTACGCAGAAGAAGATTTTGATAAGGAGCACTGAGAACATACGGTTTTTTTATGGTGATGATAAGGGGGTTTTCATAGAATCATAGAATCATTTAGGTTGGAAAAGACCCTTGGGATCATCGAGTCCAACCATCAACCCCACTCTACAAAGTTCTCCCCTACACCATATCCCTTAACACTACATCTAAACGAGTCTTGAACACATTCAGGGATGGTGACTCCACCACCTCCCCGGGCAGCCTATTCCAGTGTCTGACCACTCTTTCTGTGAAGAATTTTTTCCTAATGTCCAGCCTAAACCTACCCTGCTGCAGCTTGAACCCATTCCCTCTTGTTCTATCGCTAATTGCCTGTGAGAAGTGACCAGGACCAACCTCTCTACAACGTCCAGCGTTTTGTTTCGTTTGGGTTAGTTTTCACCCCAGTGCTGTGGAGTCCGGGGTCGAGATTTTTTTTTTTTTTTTTTCTTTTCTCCTTCCCCCCCAGGGAGACGGGAAGAGCTACGGCTCTATGCGCGCCGCGTGTGTCGCATCATCTGGATGTCGGGGCGAGACATCCCGGCAGTTTGGGATAAACTGGGACCTCAAGCGGCTGCAATTGGCCAGCTCTTGCTCGGGCTGCTGCCGCTGGACCTTGGGGTTTTTTTTTTTTTTTCTCTCTCTCTTTCTTTCTCCCGCATCAGTTCCCGAGGAACTCGGCTTTGCCGCCTCGCTGGGCGGTGGGCGCTGCAGCCGGGCTCTTACCTTGCTGAGGTTAGAGGATGCGTGGGGGGGTGAAGAGGGGTCTAAGGGGTGGCCGTGGGGCCGGGGAGGTGCGGGGAACCGCCCCGCCCGTGCCCGCCGTCGTCCCGGCAGCGGCGGCGGGACCGTCCGGTCCCGCCGCCGCTGCCGGGACGACGGCGGGCACGGGCGGGGCGGCTGCCGGTTCCCCATCCCGGAGATCGGGAACCGGGAGGGAAAGTGGCTCTTGGGTTCAAGGTGCTTGCGAGGGGCTCTGCGACGCGGGGACCGTCTCTCCGTGAGTACCTCCTTCCCCTTCTCCTCCTCGTTAACGCCCCGCGGATGAATGCCGCTTATTCAGCTCATCCGCTAATTGGCTTTTTTTTTTTTTTTTTTTTTTTTTTTTTTTTGGAGGGATGGGATGTTCAAACGGTAAATACTTCGAGATGGGGCTCTGGCTGGCAGAGCATTTATCAAGTGTCCCGGTCCTGGAGCGCTGTTACCCAGCGCGCCGACTGTCCATCCACTGTCACCTGCCTGGTGGCGGCTCTACAGGTGCTTCTGCTGTAGAGGTGTCAGGGGACGTTCACCGCTGCGCCATCAGATGCATTGTGATATACATAGGGAAGCTGTGGAGCTTTTGAACAGAGATATTAATCTTGCGCATCTTCTCCATTCACAAATTGTTCTGTGTTGCCGCGTTGCCGTGATCGGAATGTCAGTTCAGGGATTCAGGGAATTACAGAAAAACTGTAGATTGAATTTAAGTAGGCTTCTATCCGTCAAGCTAACGCCAAAAGCTCTAACGCATTATGTCTTAGTCTCTCAAAACATTAGCCAAAGAATGAAAACCTGGAATTTACTCTCTTAAAATCCCATGATCTATAAAAAATTAAACAATTCTTGGGGGCTGAACTGCATGAGTTTAGCACTCCGGAGGTTGGTAGAAGGGCCAATTTAATTTATTCTTTTTGCAGTGTCTTTGAATATATATATTTTTAATGTATCGCTACTTATGACATCTTAGAAAATTGTGTCTCTGAGTCTTTGAATATTTGTTAGAGATGTTGAGTTTTGATTGGTGAAGCTACAGGAGATGGATTTGTTCCTCATTTCTTCAGCACCTCATAAACTGGTTATACTTTGACCCGAAACAAAAAATATTTCTTAGCTATTAAACACTTCTCAGCTGTGAGTTTCCAACTTGCTTCTTGTGAAATCTAAATTTAGTTCAGATGAGTTCTGGTAAAAAGAAAGTTAAACTCCAGGAAGTGTGGTCTTATTCTCATATAATAATAGATAACTGGCTTTGATATTTGTCTACAGTCTAGCTTTAGTTTTTCAATGGTAGTCAGGAAATACATAATTTTTTTGAATACAGACACTGTGAGATACAGCCTTTGTTAAGGGTAAGTAGCTTATGGAGATACCTCTGTTATCTTCACTTTGGAACAAGTAGTTGCTGCCCTGTAAACAATCAGAAGGGTTTTGACATGCACTATACACCAAGACTGTTTGACAGTGATGTTGCTAAATGATTCTGAGCTAGTTTGATTCCCGTATTTCGCAGAAGTTATGAGATGCTGGGGGAATATGGCAAATCCAACCATTTTTAGTGTCATCACAGTGTTTATATCCTTGGAACAAGGCAAGACATGTAGGGGCCGGTAATGCCTATATTTTTAAATTATCCGATAAAGACAAAGACCAGCAAAGTGTGAGCGCTGGCAATTGTGTCTACCTTGGCTTTTCCTTCAAATTGTCATGTGGTAAAGGGATAATGTCACTTCCAGGGAAATATTTACTAACCTTTTTCTACACAGAGAAGCAAGATCTGTTGAGTGATAGTGAGAAACGTGGTAATAGTGCACAACTACTTGCACATTTGGGCAGACTTTCTCAGAGCTCTAAAAAGGTTTATAGACAGGGAATCAGCTCAAAGTGTGTAACTACCCGGTAGTGGGATGCAAAGCCTTTGTCTGCCACGTGTAGGGTGTGCATGGCCTCAGCCAGCTTCAGGATGGAACAAGGATGTTCTGTGAGCAGAATTTCCTTCAGGTTGTGGAATTGCAAATGATTCACTCTGGACGAGAAATCAGCTTGTAAAACAGAGTATGGAATAAAACCACTATATAAAGGAGAATTTTTGAGGAGACAAAACCCAATGTTAAGTTATTCTCTCCTTTGCCTCATATCCTCCTCTTCCCCCAAAACTGAGTAATTAATTCTTCAAGAATAGATATGGAAACACCTGGGAGGAGGTATAATCCAGATGGGATTAGTTTTGCTGAAAATTTATTATGTGGTTTAATGTAGGTGTGTGGCAGGTTCCCTCTAGTGACCTGTATGTGACCTGTAGTGACCCTTTAGTGACCAGCGGTTCCCTATGGCATTGTGCCTGGGAACACTCAAGTCTGAAGAACCTCTTAGAGCTCCAGAAACTGACACTTATGGGAAAAACCTTGAAGCAGCTTTCCAAGCATCCTGGAAGACATCAGGGCTAACAAAAAGATCATATGAGATGTAAGAAATGCTCCCTTAAGTCACAGAGAATTAGACTCCATATAGTAAGGAGTCTTCAGGCAGTGAATGCCTCTAAGCCGGGTGCCACGAAGAAGATCTGGGAGCTCTGTTAGAGCTGCCCTGGAGGAAGGTCATGGAAAGAGAGTTCTTTATATTTTTCCTCTGTGACTTGATGCAAGTCCTATAATGTCAAGATACTATAGCCAATAAAAAGTTTTAAGAGAGGAATGTGAGGGGGAAGGCTGAAGAGATGTATAATTTTCAGACCTGCCTTAAAAGTACAAAAAGGTGCCAACTAGAAAAACAAAGTAAAATATGTCAGGTGGGCAAGAAGGTAGTATAAGGGATAGCTAAGAGAAACAGTTGAGGACAATGACAGACACAGAAATGCAGTTAGATAAAAGGATTTTACATGTTCCTTTAAGAACCTGGACAAGGTAAATGAGACAACAGAAACCCTTGATTATTTAAGTAAAGAGCCTGAGGGCGAAAATTGAATGTCTTAAGCCTCTGGTGTAAAGCAAAGTCTTTTGAAGGGCTGATGGACTCAGTATGAGAGCAGTTGTGACTCAGCTATGGACAGGGAAGTACATTTCCTGGTCAGCAAAGACCGATGTGAAAGTGTGCGTGAAGAACACCTTTTCTAAGAAAACAGCTATAAGCTCCAAAGGCATAAGGAAAAATCACAAGGATAAAACAGATGTTCTCTGGTGAAAAATTACTTAGCAGGACAGGAGAGGATGGTTTTAAAAGAGAAACTTCGCTGGGGTTGAACTAATGAGTGTTTGTTGTAAGTTTTCAAATTTGATTGAGAGAGATGTGTCATTATGGACTGTGGCTTTAGTAAATTTTAATCGTCTAAAACCAGCCTGTAGTTTAATGTAGAGAAGGAAAAAAAACTGTATGTCAGGTATTGCCCCAAGCCTGGTGATGGCAGGGCACAGGTGGTGGTTGGGCCCTCGCTTCCTGGGAATAAATCCACATCTTTCCCTCTGTGAAAGAGGATGCATAATGTGTTTCTGGCAGTGATACGAAGGAGGTAGATGTGGCCCTAGACTGTGATAGGTATTTCTGATAAAATACTGGTACTGAGCTTAGCAGTGAAGTACAGAATGGTTTCATGGGAGTGGAAGTTTGACCGGTAGACAGGGAAGACAGGATTTTTCCGCACCCTTTGCAAACAGGTTAAGCCAGGGAGTGGACTGGGAGAGAAGAGACAGTCGAAATAAACCTTTTGTCATTTTATTTGGAAATGGTACAAGATGAGAATAAAACTGGCTCTGAAGAGGTGTGGGTTGGTATCACGATACTGAGAGACTTGGTGGTAAACTAGAAGACAAGTTTAACTTTGAGTGTGGAGCAAGGAGCAAGTAATTACACAAGCACATTGAAGATCCCCAAGCTAGCTATCACAGCTCAAGAAAAAAGTGTGGTAGTCCTAATTGTCAGTTCTCTTTAACATCTGTTCATTGTATAGTAGCAATCAAAAAGAAAAAAATTAATTTTAGGAATCACAAGATGAAGACTGGAAAACAAAATAGAGAACTTGACTATCTCACTGTGCAATACCACAACGTACTGGTAGTATTTGTGTTTCTGGTCTCTGCATCCCCAAAAGTACATAGCAGAACTAGAAAAGATACAGTAAAGATCAAAGGTATAGAAAAATTTCCCTACAAGAAGAAGAAACTTGCTTGTAACTCCACATCCGGCCTCTTCCCTGCTTCTCAGTACTTTATGTCTACCATTACTTTCTGTGGGCGAAATGCCAGAGCAATGAAGCTTCTAGAGAGAACCGTCGTTTATGAACTGATTTGCTGGGTTGACGTTGTGGACCACTGAGCTGGGCCTGCTTCATAATTCATTTGTGCTTTCTGCAAGCGCCTTCAAATGCTGCCTTTTGCTATTTTACAGAGACTGTACCAGATCCCTGATGAGAATGGTCAGGTTTTCTCGTGGTGCTTCCCATCTCCCACAATTCAGGAGCTTCCCCAGCCCTGGCAGAACAGCGGGATGCAGAGGGAGCTGGGCTGTAGTGTGTGTATACTTAGTAAACAGGGTGATTTGTGTGTTGGCATGCCCTTTATATTTAATTTGGGTGAAGAACAGAAGACACTGCCGAATGGAGAGTTGAATTTTATCTTAGCAGTAGTATCGGTGTGGAGTAACTCTTGAGACATGATGGATATAGAACAGCCCAACAGGCCCTGTGAGTTAACTGCTTGTTTAGGCAGGGATTTAAAAAAAATAAATAATTTTTTTTTACAATGCTTTGCTGTTCAGAGAAAATGGGCTTGTTTGGTGGGGCTGTAGGCACCCATTCTGCCTGTTCACCGAGCGCTGCACAGTGTTGATTCGTCAGCTATGTAACTGCTGGGGGGGATGGCAATCTGATCAGTGCATGAGGTACTAACATTTACAACCCACTGTGTCTTTTCATGATCCCTGTTAAACATGGGCGAAAAACTTTTGATGAAAGAGTGGAAAAATCTATAAAACTACCCGTTTCCAAAGCCACCAGTGACTGCAGAGAGATTCCAGTTTTTATAAACATAATAAAAAAGCAAGCAGAACTTTTTTCTGCATTTGTGCCTGGTTCAGGAGCAGTGCCAGTGTAACAAAGATTTTATAGCGCATAAGGAGACTGAATGGATGTAGTGTGAAAACCATAAAATGAAAAACGCAATTGGCTGAAGGTGACTAACTCCAAAACTAAAATTTTGCATCTGTAGAGATGGCAGCTCCTGTTCACCGCCATCTTCAAAAGCTTTATGTATTCCTGGTTATTTTCTAAATGGATGACAATAAGGCAGCACAGCAAGTCATGCATTTTGACTTTGCTTTTGTTAGTGGTTCCGATCAGGAAGAATATGAGTACCTGCTTCGAAACCTACCCAAAGTTTGTGAAGTAATTGGTAAAAATACATTTTTTCCCCACAGGCAGTGATGTTTCCCAAAAATATCCTGAAAGAGTTTCCATTATGGATTGAAATTCTTTCTTCTGTCTGTGTGATTCTGCATTCCTGGATGGTGTGAGATCTATGAAACTTTGTTTTGGTCCCTGTGATACCTTTTCATCATTTTTTTTCCAGGAAGAACACAAAGAAGTCTGTGGATAATGACTAACTCTTGGTTTTTGAGGAAGTGCTGGAAAATCGAGAGATCTTCTTGAAGTGGGAAAATTCGCAGCTATGTCAAGCGTATTTGAGATGAAGCTGTTATATACAGTGTGAAATTTCTCTTGAAAGGAGATGTCTCTGGGACAGTGGTTCAGAAAGAATGACCTGAAGTCTATCACACCACTTCTGCATGCAATATCATGATGGCTCCAAGGTGAATTATATCCTATTACTTAAGGAACAATTTGTGTGCATCTCTTGAAAGCTCTAATCATTGTGGTGGGTGATAGAGGTGCAATAAATTCAGGGTTAGGGAACTACTGAAGATTGATAGAAACTACATTCTATATCTTTTGGTGAGACCATAGCTGACTGATATCAGAGTTTTGTGTGTTTGTGCACCAGAAGACTCTTTGTTGAGGTCAGGACCCTGTATGTTGCCCTGGTTGCTTGAGGGGTCCGGCTGGGGTCCGGCTGAGGTCCGGCTGGATGAGCAGAGAGGGAGAAGCCACAGATCTGTGCCCATGGGCAGTGTGTTTTAAGGTATAGCCACAAGATAAGATGAAAGCAGAAACACTCTTTGCTGCCTAAGCTTTGAATAAAGTATTTTCATACGACTACATAGATATGCAAACCAAAATTTTGGAAACTTGGCATGTTAACTTTGATGATGCTGGAAGGCAATTTTTTACCATCGAGTTTTAGTGGGACTTTTTTCCAAGTATAGGCATTCTGATTCTTGTTCCCACATGCGACGGCCTAACGCTTATCTGCAACTAATGAGCTAGAATCATTTTTATGGGCCGCATTTTCTAAGTTGTAGATATCCCTAGACAAAACAAATCTGAGCTAAACATTCTGCTTAGTGAGGTAAATGTACCGAAGAAGTAAAGGAAAAACACAGGGACTGATTCAACACTGTTTTTCCCCACTTACCAGCTAGAGTACTTAGTTCTGAAGAAAAAAATTGTTAGCAATTTTTTTTTTTTGCCTGGGATGTCTCAAAAGCAGATTTTTTTTAGTGGAATTGTACTATTTTTATTTAATTGGAGAGTTTCTTCATGCTTGGAATTTCACAATGATAAAGAGAATAGAGAAAACACTCTCATTCCTCCTCCTTCCCAGAACAGTCTTTGGCTTCGTGTTTGAAGTACTTTTCTGGATGGATAAGACTCAGATTCACCTAAGTAAGCCTTTGCCTAATTTGTATGAGGAAATTGCTTAGGCTGCTGTGGAAGATTTCATGGCATGGAGCAAAAGAAAACTCATGTTCTGTGAACAGCTTGCCATAATTCAATTACTAAGTTAGTAGTGCTCAGTTTAGCTGAAGTTTGGAGCCACAACTGGGATCCAAACGTTTTTTTGGCAGGTGAGGATAGCATGCTTTTTGTCCTTCTTGCCATGTAATTGCACTTGGAGAGCACATTAAGTCTGTTTGCAGCTTTTTTTACATACCTGGTCTTTCTCCAAGTACTGGACCCTTTATGCATTTGTATACAGAAGATGAGCAAGGAAAGGGATTTTACTGTTCTTTCTGGGAAAAGGTTTGCTGCAAGTTGCCTGCTGCTGCCAAACAATTTACTGAATCACAGGATGGTTGAGGTGGGAAGGTACCTGTGGGGATCATCTGGTTCAAGTAGGATCACCTAGAGCAGGTTACTGAGGGCTGTGTCCAGTCGGGTTTTGAATATCTCCAGGGATGGAGACTCCATAAGCTCTCTGAGCAACCTCCGCTCACTGTTTGAACACCCCTACCATAAAGAGGTTTTTTTTGCTCTGTTCAAACAGGATTTCCTGCAGTTAGTGGGCTTCGCCTCTCTTTCTGTCACTGGGCACCACTGAGAAAAGCCTGTCTCCTTCTTTGTTGGTCCCTACCCTAATGTATTTATACACTTTGATAAGCTCCCCCTGAGCCTTCTCTTCTCCAGATGCTCCAATACTTTAATCACCTTCCTGGTCTTTCATTGTCCTTGTTCCAGTATGTCCATGTCTCTCACGTACTGGGTAACCCAGAACTGGACTCAGCACTCCTACTGTGGCCTCACCAGTGCTGAGTAGAAGGGAAGGATCACTTCCCTTGACCTCCTGATGACGCTCTACTAAATGCAGCCCAGGAGGCTGTTGACTTTCCTTGCCACAAGGGCACATTGCTGGCTCATGTTCAGCTTGGTGTTCTATCCCAGGGGCAGGACATGGCATTTCCCTTTGCTGAATTTCATAAGGTTCCTGTCATACCGTTTCTCCAGCCTGTTGAGATCCCTCTAAATGGCAGCATGACCTTCTGATGTATCAACCATTCCTCTCAGTTTTGCAAACTCTGCAGACTTACTGAGCTTCCACGCTTTCCCAGTGTCCAGGTCAGTAATTAAACAGTATTGGCCCCAGTATTTATCCATGGGATACTCCACTAGTGACTTGTGTCCATCTGGACTTTGTGCTGCTGATCACAACCCTTTCAATCCATAAGTTCAGCCAGTGTTCAGCCTACCTTACAGTCCATTTTTCCAGCCTGTACTCCTCAGTGTGTCCATGAGGTTGTAAGTGTTGAAAACCTTGCTAATGTCAAAGTAAACAATATCCACTGCCTTCCCCTTGTTCACCAAGCTTGTAATTTCATTGTAGAACACTATCAGGTTGGTCCTTTTTGTAAACCCGTGTTGACTGCTCCCAATTATCTTGTAGTTACTATGTTTGGAAACAGCTTCCAGGATTGTTTGCTCCTTAACATTCCTGTGGATCAAGGTGTGTTCCCCAGATCTTCCTTCTTGCCATTCTTGAAGATCTTGCTATCTGACATTTATTTGCCTTGTCCCTTTCTCTTTGAAACCTGAACTTATCCATTTTATAGTCATTGAAGCCAAAGTTGTACAGACCTTCATATCCCTGAAGTTCATCCTTGTTTGTAAGTGTGAGGTCTAGCAGACAGTCTCTTCTTGTGGGTTCCTTGATCCCCTTTCTCAGGAGGTTACCATTAATTCATGTCAGAAACCTCATGGATTGCATGTGCTCTTCTGTACTGGCCCTCCCGCAGACACAGGGATGGTTGAAGTCCTTCGTGAGGACCAGGTTCTGCAAACGTGAGACTCCTTACAGTTAGCTGAAGAAGTCCTTATCTTCTACTTCTTCCTAAGCAGGCAGTCTGTAGCAGACATGCACCACAAGAGCCCACATTGGTCTACCCTCTGACTCTAATTCTATGACTCATTTCATAACCATGTCTTTCCCAAGTGCCTCTCAGGGATGCACAGGAGCGGGTAGGAATGGTCCAGAAGAGGTGGCCTGGCAGAAGAAGCGTGCTTTTGACCATCTTCTTTCCATAAGGTCCTTTGCCCAGCTCTTCCTGCCCCTAAATGCATGTGTGAATGTGTCTTGTGCTAGAACAAGTACAGCGGAGCCTTTGAGGAGGTGGCTGAAGAAGCTGAGAAGTATTGCAGGCTGATGATTTACTGCATGCAAGCTAGAAGCTAGTTTGGGCTGACCAGCTTAGGCTCTTTATGTTAGCTCTTTGAAAGAAACGTGATGTGTTGGATCACCGCTCCTCTGGGACACTGATAGAGACAGCCTAGCTGCCCTGGCAATAGGGCTGCAGGGCAGACAACATGCCTCCGATCAGACACAGAAGAATAGCAGGTAAGACCTAAGAAACTGCAGCATTCAACCTTTTTAAAAGGACCGAACTGTGGAAAGCAAAATTTGTTTTTTTCCGCTCTCTGCTGTCTCAACTACCAAGTTTTTGATCTGGGGATATGTTCAGAGACACCAGTCTCAGCTGCAGCAAAGCACTGGAGCACATCTTCCCCTTCAAAGAAGCCAAGATGCTATGAATGTGTGAGATCCTAAGAAGGGAGTGCAAGACTGAGGGTCAGCAGAATGAGTGAATTTCATGCTTAGAGCTTTCATCTCTTTGCTTGAGGTGCTTCTCAGGTTAAGAGGTGCTTCTGCCTTGCATAAGAAGGATTGCTGTCAGAGCTGACCAAAGAGATAGATTCCTTGTCAATTAAACAAGAAACACTTTTTAAAATAGAAAAAATATATTTTTCTGCAAAAAGATAATGTTCTGACCAGATATTACGCAAGCAGTCATACTGAATATGATGCGGATGAGGGTTTCTGTGTTAGAATGTAATGAAGCTTATAAGAAGGTATGATGTGACTGGACTTGTAACTCTTCTGGGTTACACGCGAGGGCAACTATGACATTAGGAAGTGTTTGGCCAGCCTTCAACATACACCTTCCCGGAAGGAAAGGTTTTGCTGTTTTCCCAAGAATGTTGTAATTCCTGAGGGGGGATCATCAATACATGTTGTGTTGTGGTGACATTGTGTGTGCGGCACCTCTTGGCATTGGATAACAACAAAACGAAGTGCGACAGTATTTCTGCTTCCTATGATTGGTCATAGCTGAGTGATGCTGGCGGTTTCTATGTTATCTGAAGCCAAAAAGTCAGGCTTTGCCTTTTGCCTATCAGATTTGAATATATGAATTCAGTAAATAAGTATTAGGGCTGTCAGGAGCACTTCCTGTCAGCAGTGATCAGGATTCATGCATGGCATATAGGTTTTTTGGCATCCTCTGAATCCCAACAGGAAATTCTTGATGATAACCATGACTTTTCATGTCTAAAATATTCTATTTTTTCTCAAAAAATCCAGCCTTTTGTCAGACATACAACCTTTAGATAATTATTTGAGATTTGACAAGCAACTATATATTGTGACCCTGGCTGTCATAGACAGAAAAATCACTTTGTGCTGTTTTCCGTCAGCTAAATGGGAGGTGGAGGTTCTGGACTTGCCAATGCCAGTGTAATACTCACTGCAGTGGAACCAAGATTTTTGCCTACATCTCCAGCTGGGAACAAGAGGATAAACAATAAAACCTCACTGAAATTGTTGCTAACTGGCTGATCTGAAATCTGTTTAATTGTAGATGACTTTGAAAGAAAATATTGTTGAATAAATAGTTCATTTTACAGGCTTTGAACACAAATGATTTGAATCCAAGTTTCATTTTGATTTGCCAAACTTGTCTTCATATGCTGGGAAAAGGTTAAACATTGTGAGTTTGAAGGATTCTTTGCTGCCCTCACCTTCCAAAACTGAATTGCAGTGAAACAGAATGGGATTGCACAATATCTCAACCAAAACTAAAAAATAATAAAGTTAAATGTAAGTGTAAATGTAGTTTCATGCAAATGGTTATTTTTTCTCCGTAACTGGGTGTCAGGTTTCAGTGACCAAGACTGTTACAAAACAGGGAGCAGAGCCCTGGGAGAGCACTTTAGAAACTCCAGTGGAAAGTAAAAAAACTTGTCACTCCCACAAGAAATGCAAGCCTGGCTTGATTCACAGTGCAGGAGGGTGAAAGTATTGATGTAAAGTAACCCCGTTCAGGATATTAACGTAATTCATGACATCAAAAGATTAGGTAAAAGATCAAATGTAAAGGTGAAAATAAAACCTCGGATGCTTTGTAGCTCCAGGGCATGCATTGTGTCGGACTAGACAGAGCGATGGGTGAGGGGAATGGCTACAGCGTGAGCTACCTGCTCCCATCTTGCAAATGAAAAGAAGGTAAAGTAGTTTTTTATTGCCGTGACCTGGCCTTCTGCCTAAGCCATAGTAGCAACAGCAAAAGAGATGCTAGACTTGCTAATTCAGCTGTAGCGTGGCAGAAGATTTCCTGAGGTTTTGAAAGAGTAGTGCTGTTAAGCAAAGATATACGTGCAATGGGAAAGAACCGATACTGGAGCAAAAGGTGCTGTTACATAAAATCTTATGAAGAAAATCTATTCTCAGTGTAAATGTAAAAAAAAAAAAAAAAGATGGACTAAATAAGTATTAATTAAGAACAAAATAGCTAAATATATGTAAAAGGCCATAATAGCAAGACCTGACACGCAGCTAGGATGGTACTCTTTCAGGGTGGGAAGAAGACATTTTTTTAAATATCACTTGGCCCTTGACAAGAAGCTATGGGTATTTTTTGCAGTTTTACTTAAGCAAAGTATTCGATAACAGCAGGAAAAAGTGTGTAGCATGAAACAGGCCACAGTGGTGCGTGAAACAGCACAGCAATATCCAGGAAACTTTCTGGCACTACGTAGATAACAGTGCACAGATGCAGATGGCTCAAACATGGAAATCTATTATTGAAACATAATTAGTGGTGAAATACATAGCCATGTTAACAAGGTTACTGTTTATTATTGATCCTGTGGGTCTTTTACTTTCTTATTCCTTGGCCCAGGGTTCTGGGAAAGGGTAGTGCTGGGGAAAGGGGAGAGGCATCACACAGTCCTGTCTTCTATCACTTCAGCTGGTGGCAGAGGAAGTAGGCTTTTTCCTTCTCACCCTGTTCTATTTGAACTGCTCAGGACTGAAGAAATCTACTTACTGTCATCTGTCAAGCTTGGGGGAAAACATGGACTAGGAGATTCAAAGTTACAATTTTTTTTCCCTCTTATTTTCATAGCAGAAATGGTACAGCTCCTTTGTTGGCATTATAGTCAAGCTGGAAGATCACGCCTGGTCCCTGAGGAGAAGGCAATTTAAGTTCTCTCTAGCAAGAATGATGTAGGAGTATCAAGATATGGTACAAATTCCTTCAGGAACAAGGAATCCATTTCACTTGAAGGCCTCCCTCTGCACATTTTTTGGCTTTCTCTTTTCTTGGTGAATGATTGTTTCCTTCTCTTTTCAGTTTGGTATCTTTCCTCCAAGGAGTCATTCCAAACACTAGCCAGAATCTAGAACCATAGAAATTCCGGGAAAATATTTTAGCTTCTTTCCTTTGATTTTTGGCAAAACCCAACTACTTTGCAAACTGTTGGAACAGAACTGTGGTATTAAAATAATTTTGGTGTGTGCCACAAAATCATGTCTAGTCCCAGCATGCAGCTCCACAAGTCTTGATTTCTGTCCACTTTCTCTTTGTGCGCTGAAGTAATAACCCTTCCAAAAGTATTTTTGCTGATTCATATTCCCAGGAAAGCTTCCCTCTTTCCTTCATGCTTGACCAGTAGGTTATTGGGTACAATAATATTTCTTGAATGCTGTACGTAAACAATGACTTTAAATTCTTCTTTTGACCCAGACTCAAGGTCCTAGTCTGAGAAACATGCAGCTTTTCCTAGCTGCTAGAGAAATTCTGTCATAATTTCTAATGTAAAATACTTCCAAAATGACAGTTTTTGTAGGTACGTAAATCTTACCACTGCCAACTTATAGAAACAGCAGCTACAAGGTTGTCCCAGTCCCCTTTAATTTTTCGGGAAGAAGTTGGAACAACAGCAAAGCGGTATTTACCATTCATTTTCCCTTATCAGTCTATCGCTCTCAGCTGGGATCATCAGGGAGAGAAGAAGCACTTCTGAAGAAGTACTTTGGATCCATTCTCAGCTAATTGTAATTTTAAAGGACTAAAATCCTTCCACGTGTCTGTGGAAAGTTCATCTGTCTAAAGGCTGAACTGGTAAAAAAAATACCTTGAAGCCCTTTCAGGGCATGTGGATATGTTTGAATTGGTCCTGTTTCTACTTCAAAGTTCTTAGTTTCTATATAAATTTGGCTCATCTGAGATTTATCAGTTCCAAGATTTAGCAAACAAAATGACCTGAATCAGTCCTTCCCTCTGTCCCTGGAAGCCTGAAGGTGCCTTGGCTGTGGTTTCTCATTCAAAGTACTTATTCTCTACAGGCAGTTTTACAGCTGTTCATCACTAGAGAACACTGGCTGTGAAAGATGTGTGGCTTAGCACGTTTTCTAGTCCATTTACACTGGGCTGTGATCCGTAGCTTGAGTTGCCACAATGTTTACTCCCAGACATCAGTTGAGTTTTGGATTAAGACCAGAGACTTTGCCAGAGCTTTCTTGTAATGGAGCAAGTATTGCACCACGCTGGCGAGGAAGACCTGTTTGGTAATGGAGAATTTGTCCAGTGGCCCTTTTTCACAAGGTCGGGGATTGCAAGGAGACAAGCACCTCTTTGCAACAAGCCCTTTCTCTGTTTTCTTCCCCTGCAGCATCTCAGGACCCTTTACAACTTTCTCTCAGTAAGTGGAAGAGAGGTGGATTTTTTAAAAGCAAAAATACCTCTTTCTGTTGTCATTACCAGCAATAATAATAATAATAATAGGTTTAGTGACACCCTTCTGTGTATGGGAGCCACGCGGTGTTCGCTGTATCCATCCTGCTCATGGTGTTTATTTAGATTGTTCTTAGGCTCAGGGCCATCTGATGAAATACCTCTCAGCTATACAGACCCTGGAGTGTCGTTGGATTTAATTAGAAAGATATAAACTAAATAGAAAGAAAAAATAAAGAAGACAGCACGGATGTCAGGGTAAGGGAAGAAGAATTAGGTGTGAAAAAGGCTGAACTTACATCTACATGTCTTTCAGGCAAATATCAGAGAAAGGGAGAATACCTTAATCAGGGTAAACAATATGTTAATCAGGCTTATCACCACTGCCTTGAACAAATGTAACTTCCTGTAGCATCAGTCTGCAAAGAGGCAGCTAACACATGAGGTGGTGGTCTTTGTGGTGGCAGTATCGGAGCAGACAGGCTGCAGTGTCATAGGTAGGGTTTTGTTTGTCTCAGAGCTGGCAAGCGTGGCCCATTCTGGAGCCCGTCGTTCCACTATGACCTTTGCTGTTTGGCAGTGTGTTTTTTCCCTTCATCCATTGGCCCCTCTCCTTGCTAGTTTAGCTAGCTGATCTGGCAAACTCAGTCGCTGACCTCCTGTCTTGCTTTGGCAGCTTGGGATGTAGGTTTGAAGTGGTGCAGCTTTCTCCTCGTGAGAGAAGAACCGTCAGTGTGAAGTCAGACAAGAGATTTCCTAATCTACTTAAGCTCTTAATTTCTAAGAAACGGTTTGTCACGTTCTGTGAGGATGTACATGGTCATGTGTGTGTCAGAGTGAGGTGTAACTGGGTGTTGTAAACTGTGAAGTACAGGAGATGTAACATTTTCATGAAGAAAGCAGCACTTGTATTATTAATTGGCTGCTTATAGGACATTTTCAGACTAGGTAACTTTTTCTAATTTGGCAAGTAACATCCAATACCTGCTGTATTTCTACAGAAATCTTAGTTGAGGATGTTCCATTAGTAATAGAATGACAGGTCTCTTAAAGTGCCTTTTGTGTCCCTTAGAGGGTGCTGTGACAGTACCAGAGTAACCTCAGAAGAGCCTGCAGCGCAGGGGTAGAATGACAAATTTCTGTTGTATTTATCCTACCTAGAACAAGGAAGGAAATCAAAGCATTAAGTTCCCACAGCAGTAAAAAGGCACCTTATTTCCACCTTATTTCTTGTTGTCACCTCTGGCATTTCGTCCTTTTTTCAGAACTAAGTTCCTCTCACTGAACTTCATGGCCTCAAGGAGGTTCCTATGGCAGCACCTGAGTCTGAAACCAGGCTTTATTACTAAATTCTTGTTGAAGGGGAAAACTGCCTTCTTTCAGCTTCCCCTATAGGCCGCAAACCCTATTCTTGCTTTGATGTAGGGTTCCACTGAATTTACATCGTGGAAGTAAATGGTATTTCAAGTCAGTCATTATTGGGTTTTGTTTTGGCAAGGATTCTCAAAACCAAAAAAGGGCTCTTAAATTGGACTTTTAGTTAAACCAAAATGAGGAAAACAGCTCCTTCCCAAAGGCATTGTACCAAATAACTAAATGGAAAATAGAAAATCCGACTGTCCTTTTCCACCTTACAAATGAGATGGGAAATAGACTACTTGAAAACATTTGGAAATTCAGATAAAATAAGGAATCCTGTTACTGTTTCAGCTATTCAAACAAGTAGAAAAAAAGTACAAATGTTCTAGCACTGGATAGCACTGGATAAATTGGAAGCCATGGCAGGAATACTCAGTTAACTAATGAAACCAGAACAGTGTGATGAAGATGCGCTCTCATTTGCTGGAGGCCTCCTTTCCTCTTGGGCAAAACTGCAGTACGAAGCCAATGAGTAAGACCAAGAGTTATAACCAGCCAAAACAGGGGAACTTCAGCTGTTCTGAGAGCTATCGATCACGTTGACCTGCCATACTCTGCTCTGTACTGTTGAGCCCACACTGGTCTCTGTTCTTGCATTTTGCTTTTGTTTTTAGAGCTACTAGATCAGGAACCATGCCTTCTGGTTGTAGTGATTGCCCTAACCATGGTTTTCAGGAGTGATGCCCCTCTTCATTTAATTTAGTTAAACATTTGCTTTAGTTTTTGTTGTTTAATGTGTTTCTATGAAGATATTACTCTGGTATTGGAGTTTCTGATGGGCAGTGGGACAGCATGGATTTGATGCTGTTACAAAACTAAAGGTCAGTAGAGGGTCCTCTGAAAATGTTTTCCTTGTTAACCTCTTGCTAGATTCTGCGATGTTATGTTCCAGTGATATTTCTGCTGTCGCTGTAGCAGACATCTTTGTCATTCACATTCTTCAGTGCCTTGGTCATCTCAGCTCTAAAACATGTAGCTACTGCCTTTCCCATGTCTTCACAGTATTTTGTGTTGTTATGTTATCCCAAGTTTTTGCACATTCCGCTTGCTCTGCTGCTGGCTTGCAATTGATAAAGTCACAATCATAGCTGGTTATTTACTTCATTTATTCAAAAAATATAGTAATATGCTTCTTTATAGTGTGCCTAGATTATCTGAATCCATAGGTCAATTTTTTCTTTGGTTATTTTGTCAGGGCAAAAACAACAGTAAATTCTGTGACCACTTTGTAAAATCTTCCTTGTTCCAAGGGCACCTATTATTAGCAAGTAATGCAGCTCCCAGTAGCTATGCCTTTGGACTGTAGTGTGTTTTAATGTGTCTGAAGAAACCATGCATTATCCGTGCTCAGCACATGACTGAGTTTATTTTTGCTGGGTCTTTTCAAGATCAGCAATGGATTTATTTCCCAAGCATAAATAATTTGGTCCTGTTCTAGCTATGCAGAATAATTATAGAGCTTCCTAATAATCACCTTTGCTTTCTGTATCATTTAGTCACATATACGAAATGATTTTCCAAGTATTCTGAAATCTTAATTTAGTGACTGCAATCGACTTGTCATAATGTTTTTTTTCTCATAATCCATAAATGCTTTAAGTAATGTCACTGTTCCACTGTATGACCTACTGTAAATTCTTTGGGATTGGAACTCCTTCTGCTGTGTTTTGTGTGCCATACTGCAATGTTAAATAATATTAATGGGCAAAAAAGAAAAGAAAGGGAAGCAGGGGAAATAAAAGTGAAGAATGCCTTTTTGAGTAGATATTAGAAATTATGGACAGAGCTGTGACGAGTTGTTCTCAGGGTACGTAAGTCCCTTTCCAACAGTGCCTTTTTCATGTTGCTTGCTGCCAGCACTGCTGTCAGAGTGAGACTGGTACCCTTCTTGTAATGTCTGAAAGTGCCAGTTTGAAATATGATTCTGTATATTTTGTAGAGCTTTTTGACCTTTTAAACCTTTTTAAAAGCAGATACAGAATTCTAGTGTGATGACAGTTTTTACATTCACTTTTCTTTGATTTTATAGGGAAATTATGAGCATTCCAGAGTGTCACTCATCTCTTGATCTCTAAGTGTGGGCCCACAAAGCACCATTTTAGAGTCTCTTTCAGACAGGAGCAACAATTTAGATCTGACAGACCTAATTCAGTTAGTATCTACAAACTGAGGGAGGCAATATTTTCTCTTCTAAAACCTGGCCTAATATTATTTAGTTTATGCCTGTGTTTTTCCTGGCAGCAAATTCATGCAAAGCATTCCCTTGCCAGCCCTCTAAATCTGTTTGGGGTCCTAGAGTCAAGTTTCATGAAGAGGATCAGCATATTCAGTAGCAGCTAAGACTGTCTTGTGGATGATGAAATTCCTGACTTCCTTGCTGAGAGAAAGACTTTCAATCCAGAGAGTCTTTAGCAGGCAGAAAAAGAATATCTCCATTTAGTTAAAGGGATAAACGAAATAAACATTTTTTTCTGGTTCACATGAAGCGATGGTGGTGGTGCATGTTACCTTTTATGAGGTACTATTCCCTTGCTTAAGGCATCTTTGTTTCCCTTTTTTCTTTATTTTCAAGCTGATATCAACCTCTAAATCAATTGAATTTCCCTTTTGATTTTTTAATTTTGTATCCTAAATGTAATCCTATTTTTTAATTTTGTATCCTAATTTTGTATCCTAATTTGTATCCAAAATCCTTAATTTTGTATCCTAAGGTAAAAGTACCTTTTATGAGGTACTATTCCCTTGTTTAAGGCATATTTGTTTCCCTTTTTTCTTTATTTTCAAGCTGGTATCAACCTCTAAATCAATTGAATTTCCCTTTTGATTTTTTAATTTTGTATCCTAATGGGCTCACAGCTTTGGACTGCTGGCTGACCCATGGAGCCTTCCAGCTTTTTAGGTATTTTACCTCTTTCTTTGATGCGAGATGTCTACCACTTGGTGATTTAGAGTTGATAGACACTCTTGTTACCTGAGTCTTCTTTGGAAAAGTGTATAGCTTAACCACTTTGGAAATGAAGACGTTAATCTTTGCTTATATTTTCAAATATTGTGAGTATTATGCAGCCTTGCTCCTTAAACGCACAAATTGTAAATTTCCTAATGTTTGTGAACAGACATAGAATCATAGAATTTTCTAGGTTGGAAGGGAGCTTTCAGATCATCAAGCCCAACCATGTGTCCTGTCGTTTGTCACCAGAGAGAGATCAGGACCTCCCCCTCCACTGCCTGCCTTGAGGAAGGTGCAGACTGCTATGAGGGTACCCCTCAGCCTTCTCTTCTGCAAGCTGAACAATCCAAATGACCTCAGCCACTCTCTTAAGTCTTGCCCTGGACACCTTTCATCATCTTGGTCGCCCTTCGGCTCACGATACTGAGCTTGATCCATCCCAGGACACAGTTGGCCCTTTGGGCTTCCAGTGCACACTGTTGGCTCATATTCAACTTGCCACCAACCCAAACACCCAGATCTCTTTCCATGGGGCTGCTCTCCAGCCCCTCGTCCTCCAGTTTGTACATATAACTAGGATTTCTCTGTCCCAGGTGGAGAATCTGGACTTGCTCTTGTTAAATTTCACAGAGTTGGTGATTGCCCGTCTCTCTGGTCTACCCAGATCTCTCTGTAAGGCTGCTCTTCCCTTGAAGGAGTCCTCAGCTACTCCTAGAGGGCCCCAGGAAAGATGAGGACAGACTTTTCAGCAGGGCCTGTTGTGATAGGACAAGGGCTAATGGCTTTAAGCTAAAAGGGAAGAATCAGACTAGATCTAAGGAAGAAATGTTTTATGCTGAGAGTGGTGAGGAGGAGGAAACACAGAGTCCCCAAAGAGCTGTCACAAAGAAACAACACGACCTACTCCACTGCTATTCTAGATCACGGATTTTTTGGCAGAGTGGGTTTTTTTGGTACCAGGCGAGTGGGCTACAGATTTTAGGCCACCACTGCAGGCATGTGGGAACACGTCCTCTGCCTGCAGGGACGGCACAAGCTGCAGTGGGTACAAGCAGCAGAAGGAAGTCCGTGGAGTGAAGCCTGAAGGGGGGAGTTTTATGCACTTTCCCCTTTGGGGGAGGCAAAAGCTACTGCTGCGACTGAGATGTTTCAGGTGCCCCCATAACGGGGCAGGAGCCTTGCCTCGGGGGCAGCATAGCATTAACTCACGCCGATGGTTGAGGCCATGTAATCCGCACACGTCTTGGAAAAGTCCCGCTCCAGCACCCCGTAGTAAAGACCGTAGAAGAGAAGGGAGATGCCAAAGTCCATTGTGTTTTCTGGTTTGATTCTGAATAACAAGGTAACATGATGCACTGCACTGCCAACTCTCTTTATGCTGACAAAAACTGGAAAGTCTGATTATGACATAAATCAATTAACAAAATACATTATAGAAACTCTAGAATGCAACTTGTTTAAAGCAGAATTACAGTTTCTCTGTCTTGTAGCATATAAAGAATTTTTGCAGGTTTTTCACAGGTTTGGATGCAATGTACACAAGTGCTTCACCACAGAAAGTGCAGTCAGCTCGTGGAGGGAGTCTTGATCCTCAACAGAGCTGACAAAGGTTTTCTAACCAGGATTTTCACTCAAGTCAGACATCCACAAGGCAGGATTGTGTTCCCTTTCCTTCCAAATTGGCTGGAACCTTGTGTCTAGTTTTGTTCTTTAGCAAAGATTCTTAAAGTTTCATTTCCATTCTACAATTACTAGTAGAGGAAACCTCTGTTCATTGAGTAATCTACTTTTAAGACCTAAGTTACTTCATTTATTAAAATTCGTAAGCAAGCTGAAGAAATAGAGAACTATGTGCAAGCATCCCATTAGGCTAAAGATTATTGCAATAATATTGTTTATGTCAGGTTTAAATATTATATTTTGAACTGTGCTTGTTAAGAGGGTTTACTTGGTCTAATGACTTCTGTATAATTACAGCAGTACTCATTAGTTCTGAAGTAAGCATTTATGTATCAATGGCTTGTACTGCAAACCTTATCATCTTGTTGGTTTTATTCTCCTGGGTCATACCTTGTAAAGCAGAGGAGCAGGCTATTATTTGTTCCAGTTCTTTTCTTTGCTGCAACATAAATTAGGATTCTAATTACAAAGTGAAACACAAAAACAGTTGTAAGAGCATGTCCTCTGTGTATATTGAAGGCATGGGTGGGTAGTTACAGGAAAACATTCTAGTTTAGAATGAGGCAAGCATCCTGCAATACAATTGGAGCTGGACACCTCACTGATAGGTACACAGACCCCCACTGTGAGGAAAAAAGATGATTTTTATCCTTCAGAGGAGCAGAAGGGGATTGTGTCTCACACTCCTGCCGTGTGAGAAAATATAGGGGTAGGGTTCAATATTTTTCCTATTAATGAGTTCAGTATTAATGAATGGATGAAATTGGTGGGTCCATATGAACGGCAAAATTGGTCCTCAGAGCGGTAGAGGTTAGAGAGGTATTTAATTTAGTAAGGTATGTCTGTGTGGTTTTGCCTTTGAATATAGATATGTCTGCATATAGACGTGCTTTCATTCTTTGTGGTAGATTTGAGATGTATCCACACGTTCAGCTCCCTGTGTTTGTAACCTAGTGTTTTAGACTGCTCAATCTGTTTATTTCATCTGACAACAAATAAAACTTTTAAAAGTAGAGCTGATTGGAATTTTTCTAGGGAACTGGAAAACATATTTTCTCAGGAAAACTTTAATTTTAGTGGCAATTAAGTCTGTATATTTGGAAGCTTTAAATAATGTTTCAAAGACTGTTCAGGATTGGGTCAACTCAAACGGAAATCTGATTTGAAATTTGTTCATGTTTCATTGCAAAATGGAGTTCCTTCTTTGATCACGTGATGATATCCAGGCGCTTCACTCTCCCCTACCCATTTGGACTTGGTTATCAGATGATTGTCCTGTTGAGCTACAGGAACCATGCAATTAAACTCTGTCATGTCCTCATCATTAAAATCAGCTGCCAGAGGAGAAGTGGGACAGGAAGCACCTGAATGAGAACTCCCGGACGGCTTTCTGATACTGGTGAGAGCACAGATTAGGTTCAGTATATCACAAACACAAATGAAAGATTTTCACGTGTTAAAGCACAAACCTCTGATGCTTCAGGCACATATTTCCTGAACTACCTGTGCCTCAATTTTTTTTTCTATTGAAGTAGCTGGTGTTTCAAGTTTTTCGTTTTTTAAATTTGGAGTGAAAGAAGTTTGCAAGCTTTGAATTAGGATCCTAAGAGGAGACACTGATTATTCACCTGTGTTCTTCACCCTGTCTTTGCTACTGTAAGAATCAGCAGTTTAAGGAAGAGGGGACTCTGCCTTAGCGATGAACAGAGATTATAATGTTGTTCTTTTGATCATCTTTTTCTGATGTTTTTTGAAATATTTTTCTGATTTTCTGAAATTTTCTGAATAAAAAGTTGCTCTCACAATGTGGGTAACAGGAAGCGCAGGACTTCAAAATTTAGAAAACAAGAAAGTGCTTTGGTACCTAAGTCACCATTAAATGGAGCCTTTCTTGTTGCAGTTTCACAGCCTCCCTCGGTTCAGCAAAATTCACTGCTACGCGTGTTCACTTTCCCAGTCATACAGATGCAAAGCCACCTGGAAGGCAGTTATTGTGCTAGTAAATAGGCTATTTTTTTTTTGTTTGTTTTGACAGGAACAACCTATGTAAAAGGCCAGACAAATCTGTGTCAACCCATTAATTCACCTCACTAATTCAGGCAGATGCCAGGCAGGGAAAGGGTGAAAACACTTCTAGCACTCCCTAGCCTAAAATGTCTTTGAGCTCAAAACACTTTAATAATTTCAACAACAATTTCTGTGTGATAAAAGTTGATAATTAAAAAAAAAATAATATCTAAGTTCCGTTAGTTTGCCTTTAGGAACCCACAAAGATCAAACAGGACACACAATGTAAAAATGAACAGATTGCAGAAAATAATATGCGTCAAGTTTCAGGGCTGCATCTATGTTGTGCCTACAAGTTTTGCTGGATGGGGGTCTGCCCAGCCACAGCAGGCACCTCAGGGCACTGGGGAGCTGCCTTGTGTTCCTTCACTGGTTTATCCTGTGATGTTTCACTCTTGTGTCCTAACCTCCAACCTTTTCTTACCTTGGGGCTGCATGGTCGGCTGGATTTGGACATCTGGCCAGATTGTTTCTGCTGTGAGGAAGGAGGGGGAGATAAGGAACAGGAAAGACACAGACCTGTTGGAGCGGGTCCAGAGGAGGGCCACAAAAATTATCAGAAGGATGGAACACCTCTCCTGTGAAGACAGTCTGAGAGAGTTGGGCTTGTTCATCCTGTAGAAGAGAAGGCTCAGAGGAGACCTTACTGCAGCCTTCCAGTACCTGAAGGGGGCCTACAGGAAAGATGGGGAGGGACTCTTTATCAGGGAGTGTAGTGATAGGACAAGGGGTAACAGTTTTAAACTGAAAGAGGGAAGATTTAGACAAGATGTAAGGAAGAAATTTTTTTACAATGAGGGTGGTGAAACACTGGCACAGGCTGCCCAGAGAGGTGGTACATGCACCATGGAAACATTTGAGGTCAGGTTGGATGGGGCTCTGAGCAACCTGAACTAGTTGGAGGTGTCCCTGCCCATTGCAGGACGTTGGACTAGATGACCTTTAAAGGTCCCTTCCAACCCATTCGATGATTCCGTAAGAGTTGGGGATATGTTGTGTGTACGACTCTGCTTATTTACAAAGTGTGCATGCCAGGCACTGCACACAGATGGAGGACAGACCTCCTCTTTACAAGGTTTGAGCCTGACCTTTCAACATGTGCTCTGTGCAAGAGACAATGCAACTGCTGGCTGCTTTACAGCTGTCTTCACCTATAGCTTTCCATTCCTTTCATTTATACGTAGACTGTCAGACTGATGTTGTTATGTGTGTGCTCAGTCTCTAGGGAAGAATTCCTGGCTGGTTGTGCAATAGTAGTTTCTAATATTTCTGTGCGGCACTTTACAAAGAGACACTTAAGCATCCCTTTGTATCAATGACAAAAAGGCTGAGTGTGTCTACTGACTTTTACTACAGCTAGAGCCATAGCTCCAGCATTTAGCATTTTCCAGACTATTACTACAATACTGTTGAATTGAAAAATACATTTTTTTACTTTCTCTCAATATTGGTGTTTTTACATTCCCTCAATATTGTAATTACACTTTTTTTTCCTTTATCTGCTGAATAAATTTGGTGTCAGTCAGCAGATGTCTCTGCCGTAGCAATGAACCAGGTCCCAGGCAATTTTGAGCTTTTATTTGTCTTCCTATTGTTTCATCTCGCTTCCAGAAATGACAGATGACTTAATCAGCTTCAGTTCTAGCTTTCACGTATACTACTCTTCTAGTTAAAACACACCCTTTCTTCTACCAGGTCCATCAGACCTCTGAGGGAGTGAGTCCCTTTGTTAAAAGGCCTGTTGCTTTGTTGTTCTTGTAGATTCATACATCCTCATACATTGTTATCATATATCTCTTGTATGATGCAAAGTGCTGTGTGTGTAAAATGGGCAAATAGTCTTCCTCAGGCAGAGTTTCTTCAGTGATCTTGTCTATGTATCTTTCTAAGAATTAATGATCTCCTATAAATGTTACTAAATATTACTCCATAAATGAACCACCACTTGCTGATTAGAACAGAAAGTTCATGTGCTCAGTGAATAGGATTTAGCATTATTTATTTAACAATTTAAGTGTTATTCCTCTTTTCCCTGAAGACCAACAGGAGAATTTAATTTCCCTGAGAGAAATCCATTGTTTTAGGCCTCGATATCAAACAAATGGTTTTTGTCATTAATTACAATGCTCAGATGAACAACTAAAATCGTAATGTGATGCCATCTCAGTGAGATAATAACGGAAAAATTGCTATTTTTTTTTAAATTTCCTTAATTTTTAGGATTTTGTGTTCCAGCAAAATGCAAATAATTAGAAAGGGAAACTTGACATTTTTTTCT
Organism: Rissa tridactyla; assembly: GCF_028500815.1. Lineage (NCBI taxonomy): Eukaryota > Metazoa > Chordata > Aves > Charadriiformes > Laridae > Rissa > Rissa tridactyla. Next base: position 48,152,049 of record NC_071467.1, read on the forward strand.
CCTGCTTTCTAGGAGACCGCAAGATATTAAAATAAAATCCTTACTTGAAATTAGATTGGAGAATTCTTCAGTGGATGTTTTTTGGTCAATGTACAGTGGAACTGCAGTCTATGGTGTGCTGGTGAAATGTACAGTCCATGCGGTATTGTTCCTGTTCTTAATTGGACATAGCTATTTTAAAACATAAAATGGAAATTTAGTAATTAAACTGGCAATTCAGAATTCTCTTTGCATAACTCATTTATTGGACAGTCTGTCACTAATCTACCGCAAGCAGGTCAGTGAATATACTGAAGTAATCTACTGTAGCTATAGAAATAATCATCTGAGGATGCAACTAATACGCTGCTTCTCCTAAGAATTTATTTCAGACACTGTATTGCTTTAATTTCTGTGGGAAAGAAAAGAAAAAAGAAATACAGCTTGAAGTTTGTCAGAATTTTGCATGAGTTAATTTATTTCTTGCTTAGTGTACTGTTTCATTAATAGCGGTACTAGGGGCTTAGTTCTTCAGTAGTGTAATCTGGCACACATGTAGTGATTTTTCTAGGAAGAACACTAGCACAATTAAAAAGAAAATCAATGTAGAATGCATTCAGTTATATGGAAGTACCTGAAAAGTAATAAAGGGGGGAAAAAAGCATCCTAAGAAGGATCTGCCCATAGGATTCCTCTTGGCTAGGTGTATGTCAATTTTTTCAACAATGATTTAGAAGAAATCTTTGCTTTGTTACAAAGAAAGAGCTGGGTTAGCCAAATACAAAGGCATAAAAGTAGCATATACCAGCCCAGAATATTAGAAAAAAATAAAGGGCTTATCAGCGGTAACTTCTGCCTCATCAGTAAGTTCCCAATGTGATGCTGTGACTGAGAAGAAATACTAGCTATGCATATCTAAGTTGGGGAATATTAAGTGGAAGAAGTTAGATACTGCATTCATGAAGATATTTTGGGGTTAGAAGCCTTGTGCCCCAGCAGGAGAAATGCAGGCTGACAAACTGGGAAGGAGCCAAGGAAAGCTTCATGAGTGATTAAGAAAAAAAAGTTCCATCATAAGATAATTAAGAAACTCAATTTATTTACCCAAGTGATGACTATGACTTTATCATGCTTTGCACCTATGTATTTTGAAAGTAGATTCCTGCTACCAGAAGGTTTTTCAGTGGAAAACCGTAAAATGCGAGTTAGTGGTTGGTAGTGGATTCTAGACAAATTCAAATTAAAAATGGAAAAGAAACTTGTAAAAAATTCCATATAATTAATCTTTAGAAAACGTTGACTGGGGGTATTAATCTCTAAGTTCCTTCAAACAGAAATTATAACGTGCTTATACTTTGTAATTCAGGAAGTTAGCCTGGTGGTCCCTTCACTGCTTACAGCAGTTAAGCTACACAAATTTAAGTCAGATGAGGAATTAGCTTCTGTGTATTAGTTGATATTAAAAAACATTCTTATGCCGAGCATGGAACATTCCTGCCACAGGTTAATAAGTTTTTTTCTCCCATAGTGGTCCCCCAAGTTTGTTTTTTTGGGGTTTTTGTGTGTCTGAGAGTGCTTTACCTTCCAATTCGTAAAGGAGCAATACACAAACAAAGCATTTATTTCTCGACTCATCCCATTCTGCTCTGGCTGCATACACAAGCAAGGTTTATAAAGCCATTTTGAAACTAACTTCCAGAGTAGAAAAATGTAATTTCCCAGTAAACTTTACGTTATAAATTGATTGCAAGAAGAAAAAAGACAACGAGGAGAAGAAATGATGAGGTGAGGGAGAAATAACCATGCTTTAGGGGGATGTCTTACCTGAAGAAGGGAAAATGGAAAGAAATGGGACCTTTCTAGACCAGACCTTCTTCTTTGTCCCATCCTGTCAGTTTATTACTTTTAACATGAGATAATATGATATAGAGAGCATATGATGCTTAAGCCACAGCTTCTGTACAAAGCCTACTTTTTATCTCAAATGTAGATGATGCAAACTTCTGTCTTGAAATAAATAAAATTACTTGTGCAATGCAGACCAATTAATTAGTTGAATTATCATAACAAGCATTAATAGCTGCACTTAATGGGCTAATAAAAGTTTATTTTGTATTTTACTGTTAAAGTGCCTAGCAATAATTCTGGGTATTTTTACTATCCTTATGACTATGCGATATTATGGAAGTGTCTGTAATTTCCTTTGATTTTTCTTAGTACTATAAGTGATTGATCACATTAGCTATTTTGACGGAATGAGCAGCACCTCCTCTTGTTTAACCTGCCTAGTCTATAAATGTCTGGAGGAAAAGGAAAGCAATCAAAATGCATCTCTATGTCTCCCAACCTTGCTAAGAAGCTAATCAGTTGAGATGCTGGCAGACCGATAGGGAAATGAATTTGAGAGTCATGGACCACTTGCACAAAACACATTGGCAACTCTTCTGCCTGCTGTAGAGCGATGACAGTAATGAACAGCAGTCCACTGCTACTGCAAGCCCTTCTTGCAGGGAGGGAAGAGACATTTCAAGTAATCGAATTGCAAATTTCTAGTCTTCCCCAGAGTATAAAACTACATGGAGTATAATGGATAACCTGCGTGAACCACAGCACTGAAGTAAGGTCTTTGTTAATAAATGGTTTTTCATTTAATTTTTCAGTGATGGAAAAAGAAAAAAAACAGATGAAAATATTTTGAGTTGTTCAATAATTTCAACAAAATAAAGCATGCAGCTTTCAAATCTTTAAAAAATAATGGAAACAAATCTTGAAGCAATATATCAAGTGATATTAAATTAAACATATTTCATTAAAGTAATATCCTGGGGTTTTTTTGGTTTGTTAACCAGGACACTAGGAAAACCATGCATGTTTTACAAAAAATGAAAGAGTGTTGAGGTCAACTAGAGCATTTAATATATTTTTATAAAATAAAAATTCTTATGTCTCTAAGTAATGGGTTTAAGGATTGGATTTTGTGCCCATTGTAATAAGGTTACATTTCTCATCAGCTTTGCTTCTTGTTTCTCTTCCAATGTAGCCTGGTTTGCTAGGTGAAAACAAAAATGATAACAGTAGCAGCGTATATTTGAATGAATTATAACAAACATTTCACTAGCTGGAGATGAAATAAATTCTGTTGGACCCAGTTGTTCCCTGGATACCTGTGACCCCATCAGGATTAATGAGACTTTTTGTCCTGTGGACCTGAATCAATACTGTTTCACTCCTTCAGTTCTTTGTTATTAGTCAGTTCTCTTTCTAGCAAGCAGTAACATTCCTGCTGTATACACTGATAATTTATTTTTAAAACTTTGGAAGGATGGTTCAGCTCAGAAGACATGGCAGTATAGCAAATCATCTTCTTCATGACCTCTTGAGGGACAAAATTAGCAAGCTACTGCTGGAATTGTCATTCTTTTGTGCTGTATCTTCACCACTGCAACCTGTGATCTGATCAGCTTTCACAAACCTATCCCTGGTCATAAGTGCAGGGTATGTTATAAAGTTCAGTAGAGTATTATGAATTTCTAACTTTCTTTTTATTGATTGGTTAAATAAATCCTCCGTTCATCAGATGATAGAAACAAAATTACACAAATTTTGGAGTTAAACCATGCAAAATTTTTCAAGCAGCTGTACAGTTTGAATTATGTTCTTTGTAAATATTCTGCACTTAAAATTAATACTTGTGTTATTTATATTGTTCAGGAGTGTTCGCAGGTACTCAGTGGGAATAGTTTGTTGTCAAAGCTGAAACCAAGTTCTGAATATAAACAGCAGTGGTATGTTTTTTTCCCCTCATCCCAATAATTAAATTTTGATTCTATTTTACTAACCTTGTCTTACAATTGAATACTGAACGTTTTGCTTTGAACAATTGCAGCTTTCTAACTAGAAGGTGACTGAATTATAGTAGTTGAATCGAGAGCTTTTAGTATACGCAATAGGTTTATAGCATGAATAATGATGTGCTACAAATAATGATTTTCTTTGCTGAGAGTTACCTCATCCTCTGGAAAGGGCTATATCTAGGAAATGAGAGTGCACACTGCACATCCCATATGCATAAGACCTGTTTTTCTGGAAAGCAAGGGAATATATTATGTACATCCATTTAAATTTGACCCCCTGGGAGCCATCAGATCTGACACGAATTCAATAATATCGTGGCAGGCAGCTCACCTTGCCAGTAGAAATTGTGTCCCCTGCTCAGGCAGAAAGGCTAGGCATCACTCCCCTCAGACATCAGGATTTTAGTCTGAATGCGTGTAAGAGAGGTTGAAATCAGTGACTAGGCTATGCATGGGGGTGTCCAGTTTTAATGCACTAACTGAGAAATGGAATGAAGAGCCCAAGTTGTTCACTACACAGTGGTGTTTTGACCATGGGTGTTGGTGGAAGGACACCTTCATCCATCACTGCAGTGATGATAGCTTTTGATCTTGTATCTCCAATGTACTAAATTTGGAGTGAACTTTCCTGTTGTGGTCACATTATAGTGCAATTCAGAAAGCAGAATTCAATGTGGTGCCACTGAACATGTGGCTTTTAAGGGCTGGGTTAGAGAGGCGCATTGCTAAGAATAATCTCTTTTATAAAAGATGGGATATGTGCATGGAAGATAATGATATTTTGCAACTTCCAATTATTTCAGAGCTTGGTCGGTGAGAAAAGAAGATTTTGAGGTGCATGGCACAATCTCTGCGTAACTTAGTGGAGTGCCTGATGTATATTTTTTATCTTATTTTGGTTCTAAATGCCCATTTTGATAAGTTATCACATTCATATTTAAGCTTAGCGTTCCCTTCTGTTGCTCTCATGTGAAAAGAAATAGAGTCACTACAAGGCAGAAATAATGAGGCTGGGGAAGAACTACACCAGGAGCTATACGTCCTTTGGGCATGCCATTATCCTCTTCATGACTGGGGGAGAGTGTGACCTGCAGCCTTGGCACCCAGGTCCTCTTATGAAAAGAGTTCAGGTAGCAGCCTGTCAATATGATCTATGCCCCTTCCTCCCACTGCTCTCATCAGCTGGAAATGCTTCCATGGTCTTTAGTAGCTGCTGAGATATTATGAAGATTGGAGATGTGAAGCAGGTAGTGAAGGCCCAATAATTTTGCAAGTTGGGCTGCTGTTTGTACAGGAAGAAAATTAAGGGCAGAAAGTATTTAGGTCTGGAAAGCAATAACAGAATGCCCCAACACAATGGGATCAATTCCTAAATGGTCTGCAGACAGCACTGCGTTTCCAGAAGACTGTTTTTTGAAACGTACTTCGCATCCATCAATAACCCTGGCAGAGGTAAGAGATCAAAGATTCTGTGGTTTTCTGAATTTTCAAGATTTTGGTCAAATTTCTTCTCCTGAAGAAAATCCGAATTTTAAAGTCAATAATAAAGCAGCATTATAAGGGATATTGAAAACAAAGGCTGGTAGCCACAAAACTCCTAAGAGATGGTGCTAATCTCAACAAGTTTTAGATATTGGATTGGTCTTTCATAGAAGGTGAAAGACGAAATCCTGGAGTGCCAGATCTTCTACTGAGGTTAGTGAAGTCAGTTTGCTGAAGGAGAAATAACCTCTGTCCTAAACCTCTGGAGTTCACGCAATTTAAATTCTCAAGGAAAGGTTAAGGGTGACATTATTGGTCGTTTTGTGCTGATGTGGAAGTTGGTGTGATTGGAAACTGGGTCTAGATAAATGGCAAAACCAAAGCATCATCTCCTCCTTCCCCAGCTCACCCTCTGAGTGACTTCCTAAGGCTTGTGCTGGACCTTGTGTTTTAGGTCAAGCCTGGATGATTGCTTTAATTCTGTCAAGTCCAATAGCTTGTATCAGATGGTGATCATCTTGTGTGACTTCCTATGACCTCTTTTGAGAGGTCTCTTATGAGAGGTTTCTTATGAGGTCTCTTATAACTGGGATAACTTCTTAGAATAGAGAAGTTTGTGGGAAGATTTTCATCTTGATTTTGGGGGTGGAAATGTCAAAATAATTACTCTGGTCATAGTGATGTACACAACAGGTTGTTCTGTTTTCTTTTTTTTTTTTTTTTTCTCCTATTTTATTCTATTCTCATTTACTAAATTTAACAGATCTACTTAAATTTGTCCCCTCTTCCATGATGCTCTCCCTTTCCGTGGTGTGGTGTAAAAGCAGCAGCAGCACTGTTACGCTGGGACTTAGTGATTTCTCCTGTCACAGGAGACAGAAGGACATAGGTTGTAATTCTCTTTGTACAACTTTTCTCATCTTAGTGTACTTGATTCATGTGGATGCTTTTAATGTGGTTGGCATAGAAGCATATTATCTGGCATTCAACGTTTTAAGAAAGAAGAGTAATTGAAGGTAATTTATTGATTTGTAATTTCAGAACTTTTGAAATGTATCCTTGTTTTTTCTTGCAGAGCTAGCCCTTGTACATTCATGGATAAACTACTGCACACAAGACACAATGTTCTTTGACTTCTAATTAGTCCTTCCAGCATTTGCTATTTATAGAAGGTGGAGTGACATGGTGTTGGAGATGAGCATGATTTCAGTCCTGTGCTCCAGAAATATGACTTTCTATAACCAGAGCAAAAAGCAAATTAATTTCTGAGAGAATTCTCCATAAATTTGAACAACAATAGAACCTCAGTGCATCCATGCATGCAGAGACAGCTTACTTTATGATTTCAGGCTGAAATGGCAATGGAAGTGAACAAAATGAGAGAGTAGAAATGCTCATACAAGTGAACGAGTGATTGTGGTCTAATACATTTTTACAGTAGCTAGTATTATGACTTCCAAAGTCTTCACAAGCATGGCTATGGCAGAAAAAGTTCCCGTGTTTATTGTTAAAGGCCTCTATGTGCTCCTAATCTCAGGAATCTTTCATGCACTATGAAATCGTCAAAGTTACTGTGTGTATCTTCCGTTGGCTTAATTTTTTTTTGGTCAGAGTTACTGAGAAGTAATTTTTTTTTTAAAAAGGGAAGATTTCTGAGATATTTTTTAAACTGAGGCATAGCAGTTTGTCTTTGTTATTACATTTAATGGATACAGGTAATGAAAAAGAGTGCAGAACACATTTCAAAAAAGCTTTGTATAGGACTAAACATAATGCTTTTTTAGGATAAAAACCTAATTATTACTGAAAGTGCATTTGGAAATTTTTCTACTTTTCATCATATGTTGATCTCACTAGTATCAACCACTTATCACAAATATTTTACACTTAATATTGAATTATCAGACTCTATTCATTTACTGGTTTTACCTCCTCCCACCCTGCTTCTCCATCTGCTGCATACTTTTCCTACTAGGCTTTTTTCTACCTGTCTTTGTAAACTAATATAGACAGTGCAAGGAAATAGCAAACCATTGAATACTTAGGGAAAATGTTATTTGGGGAAGATGGAAGGACTGAAATCAATAGAAGACTATCTGAAGGGAGAAAATGGGAGATTTATGACATATATTCACAATGACAATAATTTAACTAAGACTGTGACTTTTAAACAAATTTATTGAAACTGATACCTTGAAAGTAGATGTCCAGACCTTAGTTGTTACCTGATTTATGGTAATTAACATACTATCAAAAGTTTAAATTTTTAAAATAAATTGTGTATTTTTTTTAAAATTTAAATTTAAATGCATTTCTTGTGTGTTGGCAAGTTTTTCTAGCTGTTGAGGGAAGAAGTGAGAAAAATACAGGTAAAGTATTTTTCAGATAAAATATTTTACAGGTAAACACAGGTGAAGTATTTTTCAAAATTATCACTATGTAATTCATCACCCTGGTTGAAAAAACCCAAACAAACAGTGAAACCAGTAGCTGTTTGCCAGCATGGTGTGTTAGAGTGTTAAGTGGTTTTTGAAACATTAACATGCAGTTCTTTTCTATTGTAGTTCCTACTTCAAGATGACTTCATCCATGTTTTCTAAAAGTGATGCCTTTGCTTTTAAATTATAAATTGATTAAATACTGTTTGTTTTTAAAGCCCTTCTTTATGTAACTCTCTCAGAGCTGTTGACTACTGAAGTGCAAAATTAATCACTCTACTTAACTCTAAAATTACTACAAACGTCTGCAAAAGCGTAGATGCTTGGAAACTGCTCAGGTGGCAGGTTTCTGGAGACTTAGCAGCTTGGGAATTCATGATTAAAATGGCTTCACTGGTCCTGAGAAGGCACAATTTTACTTAAAAATTACTGTAAAAGAATAGCAAGGAATATTTACAGTGCTTAGAAAAAACGTAGATTTCCAGACACTACAAATAAGAACTATTAGAACTGACTGTTCAGGTGATTATTGAAATGTCGTTTAATGGAGACATTTATTTCTTTTTTATTACCAAGGATGGAGTGATTTTCACTTGACCATCACTTCCCTTATCTGTTTTTACTTCCTTGATAACACGCGGAAGGCTGGAACACTTACTCTTACAATTCTTTTTAGAGCACAGTGCTGGTACACTGGCCTTACACAAGCTCTGGTGCTGGAGACACATCAGAGAGGAGCTGCGTAGAGCGGGCTCAAGGGACTACCGTTTCCGTAACAGAAAGAGAGAAATAGGCTATGGCAACCTTGAAGTGATTTTCATTTACAGTGGCGGGTGAAAACTGTGGTATTACTGGAACAAGGGTAAAGTAAATGAGACAAGCAAGAGCTATATTGTCAGCAGCACAAAAAAACATCTTGACATTTCTAAGTGAGAGCTTTTTTATCCACTCAGAAAAGTGGGGGCCACTCTTATCAAAGCCAAACTAAGAGCAGAGTTGGATGCTTTCTGGATGAGGGACACTGCATGTATTGGGAATATTACCCCGTTTTTTTCATACCTAAACAACTCTTTTGAAGTACGGAAGTTGTGGCTTAAATGCTCCTCTGCCTGAGTCTGGCCAGCACTGGGCACTTGGAATAAAACTCCCCTTTTCTCAGCATGGGATTTCATTCTCCAAAATTCATTCCCAAGACCATAAGGACGAAACTCAAGAGAGTCTACCTCTGACAAGACAGCAGACAGCTTTAGAAAATCAGGAGCTCAAGTAGATTTCCAGGACTCATGACTAGCTGGAGGACCGCATTTTCTAGGGTGGAATGTCTATCCTTTTAGCATATATGAAATTTGCTTTTGATAGGAGAGAGCACTGAAAATGGAACACTAACATCTGAAACGAGCTCAGCCTTTTGTTGTGAATAGATTGCCGCAGGGAAAAAGCAGACGAATGTCCTGTCACTGCGTTTGTTGCTGTCTCTCGAGGGCAGTCACATGCTGCTGCACTGGCCACCAGGAAAATGCTAGAGCTGAGGCTTTTGATGTGAAAACTTGCTGTTACTGCTTCTACTTAATGAATGGAGCAAAAATTGGTAAAAGGATTAAAATATAAGTATTATCAGTGTTATGCTTAAAATTCCTCCTGGAGAGAACACTGATGAACAAACATGTAGCCCCTTTGGTTTCGGTGAAGGTGTCCTGGATTATAGCACCTAAGGAAAGAGGGGTTTATGTAGAAACAACTGATGGACCATCAGGAGAATAAGCAGCTTATAGGAAGCTGTAGGGAAGACAGACAAGCTGCATTTAGATACTCTGCCTTATTACACTGAAAGATAGAAATGCAGCCACAAGATCATTATTTAATGTGAATACACATCAGTTAGCTAAAACACAGGAGCTTTAGCTGTTTGCTAAGATGACTTCATTTCTCCAGGTACTTTTCCTTTGACATTTCACACGTTGCCCTCAGGCCAAATGTGTAAAGCTGTGCCGCTGCTTCATTGTGAGCTGCTGTTGCGGTGGGGATGGAGCAGGAGCCTGTTGCTGGCCACAGTGGTCATGCAGGAGACAGGAGCTTTCCCTTTGCAACAGGAAACTCAATAGAAGCAAAGAGAACGAGAGAAATGACCGGCAGTGGAAATGTATTTACCATTATCCAAGGCAAAGGCCTGCGAATATATCTGGAGGATTTTGCTGAGCTTTTGTCATTGTGTTTTGGTGGTAACTTCAGTTTGCCAAGAAGAGCTCTGGATAATCTGTCTAATACTGGTTAAGACAATACAGCAACAGCATCTGTGAGAGGAGGAAAAACAAACAAACAAACAGATTAGCCTTTGGTAAACTTCTTTCTTTCTTTGTGACTGTGCTAGAAGACAGCTCCACCTGAGGTCTTTACCCTTAAATTGTATATGTGTTAAACTCTATATGTGAGAGAGTCTACATATCTGGGTTTGGCTCTAGGAGGTGTATTGCATTTTCATCAGATGCTACTGTCCTTGCTTTCATCTTGCACTCATCTGCGTGGGCAGCAAGGTCTGAAATCTGTCACAGGGCTGGTTCCATAGCAGGTTCCTTGAATACAGAAATGGCAGAGGACAGTACGTGGTAACGCTGGCATTTTTCTGAGTTACATCAATATGTGTCTCAGACCAACAGGAAGACTGATGACAGAAGGTCTTTTCCATCAGTGTAAGTCTCTTCACAAAGGACTTTGCTAGAAAAAGCTGAGCAATGACCCATTGACTTGACTTGTCACACAGTATGTCTCCTTGCTGAAGACTTTATACTAACATCTCTAGTTATGTTCAGAGTTGACACATAGGATACCTGAAATACAGACTCTTTCAAATTTAATGACCTCTTCCTGAAATTTGGAAGTTCAATCTGTTGCAGTTTAAGGGAATTGAGAGGAGTTATACACTAAAAAAAAGGCTGCTGATTTATATTCAGCCCTTTACTCTTTCATATACTTTGCTAATTCCTGGGCTGGAGAAGCACAAATTTTTATAGACAGGTTTACAAATACACCTAATGAGACAGATTCAAAAAGGTGGAGGACAGGGATGGGAAATAAAATGGGAATGCTTGTGGAAGGTAGAAAGAAAGAGAATTTATTTGGCTCACTCCTACCTAAAGTTACAAGTTACATGGTATAAAAAAGTTTTAGAATTAAGTGCATACATACATATATCTCATACATTCTCTTCTCTATTTAATAGTTATTCTGATGCTCTTCCTACATTTCTCTTTTTTTGGGGGGGTGTGGGTGTTGTTTTTTGTTTTGTGTTTTTTTTTTTTTAAGCGTGTGTGGGTTTGGGGTTTTTTTGGTTTTGTTTGTTTGGTTGGTTGGTTGGTTTAGATTTATATTTGCGGTTCTGTACTCCTTGTTAATATTTCCTGCCTTGGTTCCTCTGGTTGTTGTAAAATGATGATAAGTAATATTCTGGAACAAACCTTATTGAGCCAAGTTAAGTTTCCAAAATTTTATGCACCCTTGCTCACCAATTGCATTTGTAATGTCGTGACATTCTTATATTCAGATAAGTCTCTCCAATTAACAGAAATCAGGTTACCCCTGCATCAGTTATAGGCTGCAAGTTCGTCTGTAAATTACACAGAATCACAGAACGGTTGAAGTTGGAAGGGACTTCTGGCCGTCTTCTGGTCCAACCCCCGCCCTCAAGCAGGGTCACCTGGAGCCAGTTGCCCAGGACCATGTCAAGATGTTTTTTTTTTCATATCGACCTGTGCTTGGTCACCCTCATAGTGAAAAAGTTTCCTGATGTTCAGAGGGAACCTCTTGTGTTTCAGTTTGTGTCCATTGCCTGTGGTCCTAGCACTGGGCACCACTGAAAAGAGCCTGGCTCCTCCATTCAGGCAAATTAATTGTTAATTCATAAAACAAAATAAAATTAGATTATCCCTGTTCTTTCCCCACAAAGCAGCTTATAGACTTGCAGAGAGCTCACAGGTGCTTGTTTGGATACTGAGTTTCTAACACTGTGACCTGTTTTGTTTTTCAGATGGGCCTGTCTTTCGGGAACTCAACATTCCAGTCCAAAATAACAGAATCAGCTGATATTGTTGTTGGAATATGTTACATGGTATTTGGTAAGTATGACTTCATGTTATGTGTGTTTATAGAGATTTGGCTGTATTTGATGGGGTAAGGAGACTTGACTGTATATGTTGTTTGTTTCTGACACAGATGAACTTCTCTATATTCATAAAAAAGGGAAAAAAAGCACAGAGTAAAATCATTAAAAGGTTTTTATCCTGTGATTTATATTAAGTAAAAAAAATTATTCAGTATTAAGAATATAAAGATGGATAGGAACACTGTTTTTTGAGGCCCTGGCATTCACATGATCATTGTTAATTCTAAACATTGCAAACCGTAGAACAACATATCCTGAATCCTCGTAATGCCTGAAGTAAAATACCAAAAGTCATAACAATAAAGTGACCAGAAAAGACGCTGGAAAGATCACATTTATGTCCAACGTCCAGTCGCTGCCTTAGAAAGTGTCTAAGTCCAGCCTAGTAAGTGATATTTCTGTGGCGGTGGCTATGCTATTAGAGAGGAGGCAAATTTATCCTCCATTGTCCTGGTCTGACTGAGGAGAAAAATCCTAAAGGTACTGGTCAGTGTAACCACAAGCCAGAGGCCAGGAAAGGTGACCCAGACATCTGGTAGAGCAATGGCCACCCTGGCTAAGTTCAGTCATAGGCACAGGTGATGTCTGGTGCTTCAGAAGATGTTGGAAAAGAAAAACGTAGAAGCCAAATGAATGCCCTAACAGGAAAAAAAAAAATCCTTCTTGGAATTTTCCTTCCCTAAGGCAACTAGTCCTGAAGTATGGGATTATTGCAAAATAAATATAGCACCAACAAAGAGTGAACCTGTGTCTTTTGTCCCCATTGACATGTTTTTTCAACATTTTGATTGAAAAATTTAAATGAACTTAGGCCAATTTCCTTTAGTGTGTAGCTGTATATGGGTAGCTGAGTTTGAGAGGAGACTTACAGCCTGGCTGGACAACGCATATCAATTTAGGGACTCCTGAATATGAAGAAGCTAATGATAAGGTAATTTCTCATCAGAAATCTCATGCTGTTTTTCTCCTGCCAGATGGACTTGAAATCTTCTGGTGTAGCTTTATTTTTTGTTTTGGTGTTTTCTGTATGTTCTCAACAACAAATAAGATGCAGACATCTTCACTGACAACATTTCTGATAAAATAGTGAAAATTTCATCTATGCCTATCTCATGTTCTCCTCTCCCATCTTTGCTCAGCTACTCAAACAGCATAGTGTTGCCTTGTAACTTTCTTTTTAACTTTAACTTCCTCTTTCTGGATCCCTTGATGATCAACCACGGTCAGATCACTGAGTCTTTTTTCAGGATGTATCCTCATTATCTACTCTGTCTGTCATGCTAAAGCTGTTGAAGAGCCCTGTTTAGAAAACAGATGCAGTATGTTCACAAGGCCATAGAAAATGGAATTTGTAGTGATTCTGATGATAGTGCATTTGCTGACCCCTTATACTATTCCTGACCAAAATTTGTCAAGCCACCTCTGAAAAACTTTCCATGAACTCACTAAGCAATTTATTGCAATGTTTGCTAACATGAGGAAGAATGGGAAACATGGAAAAGAGTTTCCAGTAAGTGGTATTTTGTAAAAGTCGCACAAAAAGATTTGAAAGAAAAATTATATGCTTAAAAAGGAAAAAAAAAAAAGTTTAATATAAAACTTCTTCTTATCTCTCCCTTCAGGAATTTCACAATGGAAATGTATGTGAACAGGGATGGCTTTGACAATACAGTCAACTAGATCCCAAAGTGACTATGATATCAGTTGGTGCATGCTAAAAAACTGTGTACGGGCTTGAGCTGGTAATCCAGACAAGAACAGACACCATGGGAAAAAAAAGCAAAAAATAAAAATAAGTTTTTGCTAAGGAAAAGTGAGATGATTGACTCTTCTGCAGTATAGCCACTGAAGATATTTGGTATAACTGATATCTCTGATGTGGCTAAAATTTTTATGTTCTGGTTAAAATTAATCTTACAGTAGGAACAGTGAGAGAACATATCCTGATAGTCTGATGATCTGTGCTCCTTGATCTCAGCCAACCTCATTCTGCTTAGATAATGTTCCTTTTAGCAATACCAAGTGATAATCAGATTGATATGTAATTGAAACATTAAAAAATATTAAAATGTGGGAAAAAAAGGGAAATATTATTTTAAACAAAATTATTGCCTTTTACTGTGTTTTCATTGTTATATTTTTGAAGTCTTGGAAGAAAAATTTTTGGAACAAAAGTGTTGTACATTTGCAGGAGCAGAATCCAAGAACACCTTTTCTTTCTCCAGAAAATTTTAAGTTACAAATATCTCAAATGGTCTTAAGGAGATTGGTGATGGAAAATATTTAGTATCAGTATCTAACATTACTTGCTAATCTGCCATTTGCCTATGAGAAAATGTCATAATCTGTAGAATATTTGGGAAAATCATGTATTTTTTTGTCCCATGAGAGTATGAGTAAGTTAGGCATATTCTCTTATGGGTATAATCCAAACCCAGTGTTGGTTTGGGGTCCCTATGCAACTTGTTAACCTTAATTTCTATATAAATATTTACCTATATACTGTAGGTAAAGCATTGCTTTTTCCAAAGGTATGCAGGAAGAGGCAATGAGGTCCACAAAAACACTTGGTCTGTCTTCAACAGCTTGATTTCACATAGCATTAATTAAGGAACCCTCCCATTCATTAGGCATTCCTGTGTTCATGGCCCTTAAGCTTTTATGTTTGAAAGTGATGTCCTTGTGTGTCTATAAAAGGCTACCTGAAACTCTGGTTTTTGACCTTCTAAACTGATAGTCATTTAATGCTTATCTAACTTTGTGTACCCATTGCAGGGTTTGATCCTGTTAGTTTAAAGGTAGTGAGAAAATTGCTTGTTTTCTACTAGACTACTTGCAGTTCTTCTTAGAGTTTCTTCTTCTTCTTACGTGTCTTGGCAGGTCTCATAGTAAAAGCAGTATTCCCAGAGAAAATAGTTCTACTACACTGTAGAGACATGACTTAATTACCTTTTTCTCTGTCATGCATAATTTAACATTCTTGTTTTATTGCCTACTATTACTAGGAATTATAACAGGCACCTCTTAGAAAATGCCTCAAAGAGAAAAGAAGAAGGGTAAGTGAATGGAGAACTCTAGACCTAGAAGTGGGAAAATGTGTGCAGCGCCAGATGGATATTGTGTCTGGCTTAATTAATGCCAGCTTCCTACAGGAAAAATGGGGTTTTTTTGGCAGGTCAGTTAATTTAATGGATAAAACTATTCATTAGATCTTTGTAGATAGCTTGATGGACAAAACAGGAAGAAAACAGAAAAAAATAATTTATTTTTTTTTACAAATTGAAGTATAAAGAAGAGAAAAACACAAATACAAAAAAGTGACAAGTTTATCTGATAAATGCTAGCTATGACGACAACACGTTATTCCTGTGAAAAAAAACAAAAGAATGGCTGAAAGTAACTCTTTTTCTTCATACTGTGTGTTTCTCTGCAGGAATATCCTCCTTGTGTGGGAACAGTATTCTCCTATACGTCTCCTACAAGAAAAAGAGTTTGTTGAAACCAGCAGAATACTTCATTATTAACCTTGCCATCAGTGACCTTGGTATGACTCTGACCTTGTACCCTCTAGCTGTAACCTCCAGCCTTTCACACAGGTTTGTTCACTATGCACGTGGTATTTAACATCCTCTGCAGGCTCTGGAGGTCTGTGTCAGTGATGAAGGCTGAATTGCTCCGCCACTTTGCTTGCCATAAAAGTGGGAATTAATTAGAGGGACCGAGAGAAGTATGCTCTGTAACAGCAGCTTTATGTACTGCTGCTGTTAATTAGCATTCGTGTCTATTTGAGGTCACTATCTTTCTGGTTTCTGCAGGGCTGAGAAGATTTTTTTTTTTACAAACATCCACTTCCTACTGCTTTTATTCTTTGTGGGTGGCATTATTCAAGTGATGATGAAATGCTTCATTTTTTTTCAGTTGGACAGCAAAATTTGGTACCATGAAAAAAATCCTTGAATTCGCTTATGGTTTCCAAAAGAAGTTGTAGTGATGACGCAAAGAAAGGTGATGATCTGGGTTAATTTTTTGGCCAGATTCTGAATTTAGAACCTTTTCCTTCCTTCTCCGTTTCTCTCATCTTTATACACATGAATTCAACCTCATATCATTGTGCAAGATCTATTTTTTGTGGCATTCTTTTAAAAGTTTGGGAGGTTCAGGAGACTTATTACTGGACCTCAGAGAGTATTTCTGCAACCCAGGCAGTATGAAAGTGTTTAAGAGAAGGGAACTAGATAGAAAACATGAAGGAAGATCAGGACTGGTTGTCAGGAGCTGTTCTGCATGGTTTGGGTATTTCTAATATTTTGGTCTTTCCCGGTTGCAGAATGTCCCACAACTGTAGAGGCATGAATATGCAGTGCTGATTTGGCTTCCCAAAACACTTGACTGAGAAACCTAGGAATGTGTGTTCAATCATGTAATTAAGTAGAATATATTTAACGAAAGAGACGGAGAACCCAACATAACCCCTGGGTAATTTTTTCTCTTCAGTTAACCAAGATGAAAAAAATGTATTTGATTTGATGTGAAAAAATCTCGCTGTCCTTCTCCCATCTAGTTTTCTCTCATTTTGGAATCAAAATAAAAAAGAAGATGAAAACATCCAATAATTACTCAGTTTTTACCACAGTACTTTCTGTGTTAAATATTGCTAAATATATTGACTAACAGAGATGATGTTTTCTAAATCTAGAATAAGGCTTTTGATGACTGCTACTGCAAATAGTGCTGGTGTCTGAACAGAAAGGGAGGAGATATAGTCATTCAGATCAAATTTTTGTTCTGGAGAACCTTCACAAGAGAACGTGTTGATTTTGATGAAAACTAGTTTTAAAAATATACATAACGATAGCAGAAATAATAATAAGCTGTATTATTTTATTACCTACGCCTACTACTGACATATATTTTGATTTTTCTTTTCAGGATGATTATCATTAAGATACACTGCTTTATCTTATAAAAATAAAAAGACTTAAATGTGAATCATAAAAATAAAGCAGGACATGATTGCTTTACTGGCTTGAAGTTTTTCAAATAACAATATCTTTTGTAGTTGATCATTGACCAACAAATAATTTAATTATACAGCTTTATTGAATTTTTAAAGCTATAACTAAATATATTTTTACTATTTTGTATTATATTTAAAAAAGAAGGATAGCATCTAAGAATTAAATTTCTTGGTTATTTGCCAGGTGGCTGTATGGGAAACAGATTTGTTTGTTCTATGCATTTTGTGGGGTGCTGTTTGGGATCTGCAGTCTCTCAACACTGACATTACTGAGCACTGTGTGCTGCCTCAAAATTTGTTTTCCAGCTTATGGTAAGCTAATGTTTCTCTCTTAAGTTATTCAGTTTTTCATGTGAACACAGACCACCATTTCTGGGTTGCATATCCTAGAGAGTGTTTTCATAGAAGAGATTTTTTACATCCATCCAAACAATTCTTATTTATGTGATCATTGATAATTAACTATAGGGCTAGATATATGCTAGATATATTACTTTTAAGCTCTTTTAATTCAGGGTGATAATTTGGAAATGTGGAATAAGACTTCCAATCTCTAAGCAAAGCTGGCCTAAATAAGCCAGACTTTCAGACTTTATTGCTACATTTTGATAGAGATTTATTCACGTAGATTGACGTTGTGCTAAGTATCCTACATGTGTCAAAGAATTCAGCTACCTAATTTTTTTGCAAATTGTTGCGAACCATACCCTATTCTCACAAACCTTCAATATGCTATATTTTGAACACCTATTAAAGTTATCCTTCTTAATTACCCTGCTCAGCTGCCTGCATATGGGAAACTCCAAGAAGACATGGCAACCATGCTGATCTTGTTTTGTGTCTTCCAGGCAACAGGTTCAGGAGAGAACATGGACAAATCTTGATAGCCTGTGCTTGGACTTATGCAGCAATTTTTGCCTGTTCTCCCCTAGCTCACTGGGGAGAATACGGAGCAGAGCCCTATGGCACAGCCTGCTGCATTGACTGGCGTTCCACCAACGAAAACACCGTGGCCATGTCTTACACCGTAGTCCTCTTTGTTTTCTGTTTTATTCTCCCTTGTGGAGTAATTGTCACTTCCTACTCTCTTATTCTGATAACTGTGAAAGAATCCAGGAAGGCAGTGGAACAGCACATCGCCGGCCCCACCAGGATGACCAACGCACAAACCATTACTGTCAAGGTATTTGAAAGTTAGTCTTTGGCAAGCCATTTTTGGCACAGATGGGCAGCACCATTTAAGGACCAAGAAAGTTCCTGAGGAGGGAATAAAGATGGAAAAGAAAACTGGTCCTTATTGCACTTTCATTTCAAACAACAGCATTGTGCAGTTTCACTGCATGGCAATGAGATGCTAAACATGCAAATAGTTGCTGTGCTGTTTCTGGAGGGTGATAACTAAGCTCACAGAGCTTCGTTACTTGTGAAAATTAAGATTTCCAACTTTTGATCAAAAGTAAGGACCACTGTGTTGAAGTGAGTTTGGGTCTCATGTTCTGAAACCATTTCTTACGAAAGCGAGTCTGGTTTTGAGCGAGTGGATGATGTTTGCCCAGCTGCAGACACCTAAGGAGATCCAAGCTTAAGCTTTTTATCATTAAAAATTTTAAATAGTAATGTAGAGATGAAATTCTCTTGTTTATAACTGATCAAAGGACAAAAGTCACAGAAAAGTGTATTTCTGTAAATATTTTTGAACCAAAACCTGTGAAGGTTTGTGTTTCACTACCTTATACAGTAAGATTAAAACTGTGGTCCCAGTATTTGTTGTGGAAATTGTTTCCTTCTGCCAGACTATGTCCCTGTCCTTTCCATGAGAAGATCAGCATCTATTTTTTTAATATACCAAAAAATAAGAAGAGGAACCGTGCAGCTACCATTAGGTGTGCTTCACCTAATGTACCTCTTGAAAGATACGAGTGTTACCTCATGACTTTGTTAATTATCTCTAATTATTGAGAAAATCTTTGTTTTTTTTGTGATTTCAAAGAATTCTTCTCTCATTTCCCTAGTTATTTCTTTCTCACGTCGTTCTAAGTATCTTCCTCATCACCCTTCAGTTTTCTGCTTTGACTCATCTTTGGTCCTTAGCTTCTCTCTCTGTTCAGGAATATGGTAACTCTCATTTGCAAATACAAATTGCACAACTGGGTATCGGACAGATCTGCTTCTGTATAGACGATCTGCTTTCCCTTTTTCATGCTAACAAACTTGGTCTTTCTCTGACGTTTCTCTTCAGATTACCAAGTGCAGTGTAGCTGCACTAGACATCTTAATTTGCCCTGTCTCTCCCTTTGAGTATCTTGGTTTTGACCACCATGGAAAACACCATCCTCCTGTCTACTGCATGGTCTTGTAACCTAAATATCTTCCTCAATCCAAGCAGTTTAAGAACTAAAGAGTTATGTCCATATCTTACCTACACCTCTTTTGTAATAACTCTTAGATGGAACATTTCCCACTGAAAGCTCTTAAGTATATTCCTGTCCTACTCCTGGATATTCAGTAGACTTTCTTAAGTCTTTTATTTAACTACAGGATACTATCCTTTAACACTTTAATTAACTTTTAAAATTCTTCATAGCTTATCCTGATTGACTTCTATACTCCTGTTCACTGAGACCAAGATGCTGGTTACACTGTGTGCCCACAACACTCAGAAATGCATATGCATGTTCTATGCTGCTTGTCATTCTTATGAGTTACTTCTAATAAACACTGGCAAAATGAAAACGGTACCTCCTTCAAATTTCCTCTATGGTGTTAACACACAAAGTCATGCTGGTATATCATACAGGTTGATATTGGTTGGGCAGCTGGAACAGTAGGAAAACTGCTTATCTTGTACTGACAAGTATTTCTTCTTTTTATTCCTGGATTTTTTTCCCCCTCAAAATTGCTCTGATCTTCACTGTTAGACTGTGAACTCTTTGAGTTACTCTGAGACTACTTGTCATCTGCAGAGAATCTCACCCAAGAATAACAATAATACAAAAACCAAATAGTTATACATGATAACCCCTTGGACACACCTGTTAAGAGCACGGTATAAGTCAAAGTCATACAAGCAGAGAGGAGAAAAGACGTTTTTTGTTTTTCCTTAAGAAACCCTGCTAAAACAGTCCACCCCGACCCCAAATATGTCAGTTTTGTGGTGTACTTGGAACGATTGTTTGTTGAACTGTAGTTCTTCCTGCTGGATTTGAGCTGCAATACAGCCTACCTTGTAGCACCTGTCAAATTACAGATAGTTTATAGCCCGTTTTTCCTCTGGCCTTTTCCATCCTAGCCCTGACATTAGGTCACTCTAACTTAGGAGTCCTGGCCAGGTTTGGCCTGTGCCTCTACTGTCTGATCCAGCTTCAGCTGAAGTGCTTGGACATTGCTTCTGTCTTGAAAAGCTAAATCCAGAAAATGACTTGGGCACTTAAAATAGGACTTAAAAATCTAGCTAAGCCCAGAAACACAGTTATGGAAGCTCTTGCTTGGCAACTGCCTATGCCTTGAGGGTCCAAGAAAACGCCACAGGTTCCTCTGTAAGCATAAAGGTTTCCCAAGTTCCTGCAGTTTGCTTTAATCTGTTGCTCTGCACACTAAGTGGCCCTTTCCTTAAACATATTAATATAACCAGGCCGTATAACTCAATTTAGGCCCACTTTGGTCTATTTGTTTATTAGTAATTGAATATTTTTTATAAAAAAAAAGAACAATAAAATACAGATAACATTCACTATCATTAATCTACTTCCCATGTTAAAAGATCTGTCTGTAGTGTTTTCTTCTGTGATATTTTAGAATGACAGTTGCGAGACTTTTAGAAAATGTAATGTGAGCTATATAGTGCTATTAGTGCTTTTGTGCTTGTGAATTTGCAAGGTTGGCTAACTATTGGTATTGCTTTTATTATTCTATAGTGCCATAAAAATCAATTATAAAGCATACAGAGGACACTTGTTCTCATGTGATCTCTTCACAGGTGCATGCATTTGCCAGCTTCTGGAGAAAACATGGTCTAGGCATATAGATAAAACAGCTAAATTTTACGAATACAAGTAGAAATGTAGAAAATTGCCTCTTCTCCAGGAGTTCCTGGGGATTAAACCATTTCAGAAACACATCCTAGTTCCCCCTACATACTGCTGGAGAAAAACCATCATCAGTGTAACTTTATGCCTCATCAAATATTTGTCCAAATACCGTCTCTAAATTGTCTACAGTACATTTTATTTAAATCATGACGTGTAAGCCTTTGGCCTGGGAGATTGTGTTCAATTTTTGTTCTGATTCAGACTTTGTGTATGATCTTGGACAAAACTCCTGGTACTCAAATTGTATTTCTTTGTGGCTGTAATTTGTGATACCTTTGAAGTAGCTGATTTAAAACACTGAATTGTCATTTGGCTGAAAATGCCAAGGTTGAATAATTCACATCTCTCTTCTGATATTGTTTATTGAAGAAAATTATTTTGTTCTTAGTATGGAATGCAATGATTTCCAGAGAAACAACACAAATCTGCACACCATGGAGATTAATTTGTTTTAAATTTGGTTTCTACAATGCATGGACATAGTGCTTGGTTTTTTTAATCCTCATTAAAATATTTTTTGTTAAATTAATAGAAAAGTTACCACCAATATTAATGGAGGATGATGCACTGCTCTGAAACTGGAAGTGTTATATACCCACTGGTACAAGCACTCTTGAAAGCTGTGGCTAATTACAGGTGGGAAGATCTATGACCATAATAAGGAATATAATGGAAATCAACTTGGTTACAGGTTACTCTTCAAAGAAGACCTAGAGTTTAGAATACAAGGTGCTAAATCTGAATAATTCATTGTAATAGGCAAATCTACTCCTGAAATGAAAGAAGAATTACAGCTATTCAATAGCTTTCTTGACTTTGTCCACCTTAAACAGATGCTTTAGTTTTAAGGCACAGCAACACAACAATTTGCTGCAGGCATTTCAAAGCCATTTGGAGATTAGTGGTCTGTGTGCTGTTTCTAAGTGCACGTGGAGGGAGAGAATCTGCATGAAGGCACAAACAGTCAATGCCAAACTTACAGTACAGTTACTTACACTACTGACTGTATAATATTTATTGATTTGAAGTGAAGGCAGAAGGCTTTCTGGCAAGCGTGGGAGAATCTGGTTGGCCAATAAAGAACATGTTGAAAGTGTCTTACTGTCAAGGCTTGCTATGAAAGAATACAGACATTTCATTTGGGGAGAATGTGAAAATGAGATTCTGTTACTTTAATATAGATGATCACATTTATGTCTGGCTTTTGATTTTGTGCAGCGTAACCATTTGTAATGGTGAAAAGTGAAAGAAGAAGTGGTTTTAGATTCCTCTGTGAGCTCAGATCAAAAAAATTCTTACATAATGCTTTAGACCTTTCGGTGAAATTACCTTCATTTTTGTGTGGTGTTGTTTGACTAGTTCATTTATAGTGATCACTGCTACAACCTAGGTTTTCCACATCTGCAGGTCCTATGAAGCTGCCAGGCATCTCGGGCAAAAATACAATTCTTTTCTTTTAAAATCTGCAAAAGGTTTACAGGGGAAAAAAAAGGACAGACGAAGGGTGTGAAATAGCCTTCCCAAGTTTGTCAGACTTCTGTTACAGCGTGATGCATACCATTTTAATTCCTTTCCTCCTGGTGTAGGAATAATAGTGTCGGTTGTTCTTGTCTGTTGCTTTTCAGACATTGCCATCATTGCTTTGCATTATTTTGCAAGATACAGTTGCAAGATGCCTGGGTTTTACAGGTCAGTAAACTACCAGTCTGCAGAGTGTTCATCTGTCTAGTTTCATGATTTCTGTGTACAGGAAAACTCTGCAAGATGGGAAATTATGGCCAATATTTTCCTTACCGATGAGACCTGGAGGAAGGTGAAACTACCAAAAAAAGGCCACCACTGTAGTCATAATTAACTGCAAGACTCAAATTCAGGAACCACTCTTGCTTTGCCTTGTGCTTAGCCCGTTAGCCTCTGTATCTTGCGTATGTCTGTCTCCAGGCTTTGGCATGGTACTTATGGTGACCTGAATACTCAGCAAAATTTCCACAGAGAGACTGTCTGCAGTTTTCTAATAGAGGCTTCTGCTTCTGCAGGCTTTTGAAGAAAGAGCTAGGTGATCCTTGTCAGAGGCTGATCCATGAGATCAAGTGTGTATCTTGCAGTCTTCAAGGATCCAGAGGCTGACTTCGGAGTCCATATTTGATTCTAATATAAATTCAGTAAGATGAAGGGACAGGTGATCTGTAGGAACCTGACTTTGTCTTTCTGAGTCACTGTCAGAGACAGGCAGCATCTTGGCAGATGGTGGTGGATGAACTAACAGACCTTAGGTAATGAAGAGCTGCATCAAGAGACAAGAGCCATTTCCTCCATCATGCTCCATGCCAAATGAGCTAGTTGGCTTAGAGGAGTAGCATCCTCTGTCCTGTTCAAACATTACTGTAGTGACTGTGCTTCTCAGAAACTTTGGAGAAGCAGTGGTTTCTCTAAGGCACACTGTTTATTGGACCTTGTTCTGGGGTGCACAGCTCCCTGGTGTCCTAGGAGGACACTAAAGAAAAAAAATGGCGGCCTCTTATTCTGTATTGTGATGAAAAATGGCCTTCAAAAGGGAGACTGAAACCATAGTATCAAAATAAAAGAGGTAAAACTATCAAGCAATGGGAACACTAATGATACATTTATGTTCTAGTATCATCTGTGACCCAGGTTAATGAGAAGACTTCATTCCCAGCTTCCATAATTGCACTGGTTATTCCTTTGTTTCTGAGAATAAAGCTGTGATAGCTGTTTGTGCAGGCCTCTGGCCTAAGATACACTGGTGAGATCCTCAGTGAAATTCAGGAACTCCCCTGGCACTTCAGCAGAGAGGGGTAGGTGATGGGCACTCCTGGGACAGGCTGGCTCCCACGGGTCACTGAGGCTCACTGGGATTTTGCCCGTGTGTGAGGTATGTGCACCTGTGGATGCTGACTGTGAACATGACTTCGTTTTTGCAAACCATGAGACATAGAAAAAGTTGTCCTGAGGGTACAAGGAAGGGCAGAAACCAGCTTTGGATACACTCTGTAGGTGTAAAACCCCATGAGGAAATCTAGCCTTAAATATAGCTCTGGAATTCCTCCTCCAAGGGAGCCTAGATCTTTCTCACCCGTGTGTTTTAGGTAGCCTTAGGGCAGGACAAGCGGAGATTGTGTTTAGTTTTCTAAGTATTTCATTCATCGGGATGCGTATCATGATCCCATCTACATGAAAACCAAGGTATTCCATGATGCGAGGAGAATGGATTGCACTAAAGATATATAGTTGATGTACACATCTTAAATAAAATGCTTGTGCTACGTTAGAGCATTGTTTCTGCTTAGACTTACAGACAACATGTCGTACTGCCTGAGTACAGGAGAAGGCATATCCACTTATGTGTACTTTTTGTAAGCTATGCACTAATCATAAGACTTACTTTAAAATAAATAGACAGCTACCAAAAAAATTTGGGAAGTAGCAATTAGATAGCATTAAAAATATTTTTTCCCTATTTTAGCAAGACAGTTAAAGAAGAATTACTTTTATCTTGTACAGCTCAACACCATTAAGCTGGGCAGATACAGTGAGATGCTGTAAGCGAACAAAATAATGCCAGATTGCTTAAAAAAATGCTGCCAAAGGTCTGTTCCAAGGTCTTGAGCGCAGAGTAATTATTAGAAAGAGGCACATTGACTTGTTTTAGAGCAGACACCAATATGAATCAAGTGTTTTTTTCTGAACCATGGTACTGCAATAGTAGTTTATTGGTTTTGCTTTTTTTGCTCTTTTGTGCTTTGTTGAATGAAAGGAGGAGTAAAATTCATGACATGAATTTTCAAAGCTTAGCCTGTGAATTTCTAATTTCTTTTACTTTCTCCTCTATTTTAGCAATGCATTGGCTCACTGGCTTATTATTTTGCAGAAAAACAAAGTAGAGGCTGTAATAGTCCCTTGAGGCATAAAAAAATTAGTGGAATTAATTTGCTGCTTATAAGTATGCGTTTGGAGTAAGTCTCACAGATTTTGAAAATAGTTGCGTTTAGTCTGTCAGAAACAATTTGTAGGAAAACCTTTCTATTCTCAGCAGAATAGCTTCACCCATAGCAATTCCTTTAAAAGTGAAAGAAGAAATTATCATTTTATTGTCTTTGTCATAGCCTCATGTAATTACCTTCTGAGAGCCCATTTCTCCTTCTTTGTGGCTTCTGGGAACAGAGAATCCTTTAAGACTGTGCTGCAATAAGCATAACCCATAAATAAATTGAGAAAAGTTAAGCACTCCCTGCAAATTTCTTTTCTGTTTTGCAGACAAGAATGCATTTGGCTGCCAAAGTAAGCAAAAGGTTCTGCAGAAAGGACAAATGATGGGCAATATATGATTCAGAGGAAGGACAACATGCGGCCCACTCGATTTACATGACATCCTCTCAGGAAGGCTTGATTCTTCTAATTCATTAATGCTCAAGACTTTCTTTTCAAAACCTTTTTGCAATATATTTCTTAAGAAGCAGAAAATGTACTTCTAACTTTCTATTCTCAACTCTCTTAATTACTACTGTGAAGTAATACTGTCAGCTGTTGAGTCTGAAATTGTAGGCAGGTGCTAAAATAGTGAGATGCATGCTGAGCTGTAGGTGCTAAGGACTGAATGATCTAAAACATCTACATGGTCTCCATTAAAGCTTGCTGAAATTACACACTATGTAAGAGATATGCAGTTAATTCAGTATTTATATATTTTATAATTAAAAAGCAAACCTGCTGTGTAATTATTATACTGTTATCTAAACATGGCATCTATTAGAAGTTTGCAGTTACAGCTCCATGCTGGGCTATGACAAGGTGAGAAAATGGTCCGCAATGATTCCTAATATCTTAACACTTATAATTTTTTACCTATATTGAAACCTCTACTTGTCGTTTGAAATACTGGTTGATGTAAACCAGTTGAATTCTTAGAGCAGCCTAGTATCACAGGTGTACAATACATATTTGTTTCCTTGAATTTTAGAGTACACGAAAATTATTTTGTGGTGGAAACAAATGCCACTGGAATGCAAAGGAGCTGATATTGTTAGATGCTGTAGGAGTGCAGCCCCAGAAAACTGCGAACCCAAAAGTCTTCCTATCAAATTAGCAAGCAAAAGGCATCAGATAAAAGCAGGTGAATCTGAGAAGTTGTAGCAGGAAATGGTGGTAATTTCTATATTGTCAAAGACAAGAATGCCAAGGATCACAAGCACTGGCCCACCGGTTGCCCTGTTGCTCAGTTGTTAGCATTATCCCTTGTGTGGTTTTTACCCATGCCTGGGCATAGGCCTGGGCATAAAAGCTGTTACAGGCAAGTCTTGTATCAGTTCCCTCTTGTACAGTTGCTAGTATTACCCCGGCACTATCTGCTCTCTAACATGATCCTAACGCCCCTTCCTTGGGCATACAACAAATACTCTCTTTCATGCAGTGAAAACACTTTGAACTGAAAAAAAGTACACTGAACCCCAGTGATTATGTCTTAAGCCCACCAAGACACCACAAGAGAATGCTGGTGAGACCCAAGGCCCACCAGAATGCAGTGTGGAGATAGCTAGCTTGTGCTAAATCCAAAGAGTGGTCGCTGGTCTTATTTTATTTAGCAGTTTAGCCAATGAGACTATAAAACCCAGTCTTCATGTCCAGGGCACGTCTCCTGGTACTGTGTGTTGGTTTCTAGATGGAACCCTTCTCTAACATGGCTGGAGTGGTGGGCAGTGGTTCTGGGGCTAAATTTTTCTTTACAAGCTGCCGCTGGCTAAGTAGCACTGTGTGGGAGAAAGCTTTATGCCTGCATAGTTTAAGTAGGAAAAAGAGCAGTAACACCTTTGTTTTTCCAGCAAGAGAACTGCCAGTGTCAGGTAGCCTATTGACCTGTTGCCACCCCTACAGTGACAGTGCCCCAACCTGTCCCTGAGCCTGCAATGCTCCTTCTGGTGCTAAATGAATGACGACAAAAAGATTAGCTTGACTTTTCTCATGCTGATGCTTTTATATCATGCTCAATAGGATCTTAACATGCTCTAGTGATTGTCAATCTTAATTACGCTGTTCAGTGTCTGTGATGTCAAATTTGTTTGCCTTACTAAGGACATAAATTTGCCCAGTGAGACTTCTGACTAAATCTGGAGTAGTGGGCTGCAGTTTGGGATAAAATTATTATTTTGAAAACTCGTATGATTCACAACATTTCTAGATTTCATGTTATCTAACACAAGCAGTCCAGCCTGCCAAGATAATTCCGCAGGGTACAAAAATGCATGAGGCTCGCAGTGACACACACTGATGCCACTTTTGCAGTAAGCATGCTTTGCATGTGTTTATACTGGCCAGGAAAAAAGGGACACAACCTTTGGGAACCGTTCTGAGACAGATGAGCAATGATTTAGACTTGCAGCACCAAGGACCAGATGCTTACACGTTAGTTCACTTTTAGAAAATGCTGTTGAGGCATATGATATGTTTGGGTTTTTTGAACATGGCTGACTAATTTGTACTAGGACTACCTACAAGGCTTTTAAAATCCTTTCAGCCAAAATGAGTTGCTAGAAACCGCCTCGGAACATAACTTTGAAATAATGCTTCACACCAGTTATTGAATGTATAGACAAATAGACTTTTTGTAATGCATGTGCTCCCATTCTTCATGTAATTTCTCTTAATTACAATGACTACTGCTTTTCAATATGGGTAGTTTAATGTAAATTACCTTGGTGACTGTGTTAAGGGAAAGATGAGAGCAAAAAAATGAGGAGAATGACTGGTGCATTGAGTTCTTGTTCCTATACAGGAGAAGGGCAAATCCGGAAATCTGTTTCTAGATGTTGGTAGTTCTCCATAGGCCAGAAGACATCGTTATTTGGAAGCAGATTGGAAGTGACAAATACTTTCCCTGATGGGGCGTGGAAAAATATGAGTAGTTTCAGAAATTGATTTGTTGAATGTATCAAGCATGGTTAGTGTGTTGTGTTTCTTATTTTAATTTTTATAAACTTGATGGACAGATTGAGAAATCTGGAATAACTTGCAAAAATGCACATTCCTTTGCGAACATGATTAGAGATGCATGAAAAAAAGGCATTTTGTTGTTGGGTTTTTTGAACAGGTATTATTTAACAAAATACTCCAGAGGATTTTGCATGTACAATTACAGGATAGTTATGCATAATTTTAGTATGCATGTACACAAATGCATATATGCTTTTGCATGTGGAAATGAGTAATTTTCTATTAAAAACATGGGGCAAAATAGCTCCACAAGTAAGGCATCTGGAAGTTAGAAACAGAAGTCAAGCAACAAGGATTCAAATAAGATATTTCTGTTGTAATTTTTTTTTTAAATAAAAAACATAGTGATTAAGTGATTCATGTTTTTCAATTAGTTTTCAAAACATATGATTTGGTAAAATTTGTTTTTCACTTACTTTACACCAGTATCCTTTCCAAGCACTGTGCGTTCTTATGAAAGAAACTTATGGTAATCCTAAGAGGGAAGCTGTGAAAGATTTGTACATATGCATAGTTTCCACTTCTTTCATGGGAACAAGTACCACGACTTCGTTTCTTTTAGGCTGACACCAAGGTGCCTCTTGGTGCCTGGGTGACTGGCTGAGTGTCATTGCATGAGGGATATTCTCACCAGTGGGTCAGTCCCATAAAGCATCATTTACTTAAATGTGTCAGCAAGCTGAATTCACCCCGTGTTATTCAATATGTGCGCCAATAAATATCTAGTTTGAAAAGTTGAACCAGATTCTTAGCTTGTGCCAACAGCCAGGGCTTGCTCCAGTCTGCGTGGCTGAACTGACATACACCAGCTGAAGATCTAACTACAAAGGCGACAATGCTGTAAGCGTAGAACACCTATTTTCTTTTTCTGTTTACCCGTAATGTAAAAATAACTTCTGTAACTTGTGTTCTTTGTTGTGAAGCTCTTCTTATAAACCATAATGTTTTCCCCATGTTCCCACTCAATCGTAATTCCCCAAGAGAGATTATTGCCTGTAAATTTCTGAGAAGTGTCACCTACTGTTACATTTGGTATGTGAACAATATCTTTGTGCTAGACACAAAGAATTTTTTTTTTCATTTGTAATTGTGTTTATTTGCTAGTCCAGAAGATATTTTAAAGAAGGATTTTGCATATAGAATTTGCCAACACTCGACGGCAAAATTTCAAAAGATTTTTGAAAACTCCTTTATGCCAAAACATATCGTTCACAAGCTACGATAGAGCCCTGTCTAGGCTAAGAGGCAGAGCAAGGGTGAATCACTTCTTGCCTGACCTTGGGAAATTAAAAAATTGCTATATGCCTACATTTATATGAATTTTTACATTGTATTGAATGATTTAGGCTTGGCAAACTACGTAAGTTATGTCAAGCTTCCCAGTCAGAATGGGTGCCTGGTGTATAGCGGGCATGATGTATCCAGTGATAGTATTGTTCCTATGTCCCTGTATGGCAGACAGGACCATATGGATTCTTCTGGTCAGTGAGATCTTTGAGTGGAAATACAAACAACTAAAATAAAAATCTGGCTTGCAAGATGTGGGAAGAAGACATTGCCTTTTATTCATACCACTGGGACACTTGATGGTCACTTTGATAAGAAAATGTATTAGAAATTTCCATGGATATGTGCAGTTATGAAAAGATAACTCGTAGAGCTGAAGCTGTTTTTCTCTCTATTCCCATGATAAAATGAAGACATTACAGAGGGTCTATTATAGTTCATTAAAATCATCTTCCTATTAACACTAAGGGTTTTTGGATTGTAAGCCTTTGATTGTACTTTCTACAATCTGTAATGAGTTACTTAGTGCCTGTTGGAAGAGTTTTCATCACAACTAAATTCTTTTAGGCCTTTATATGAGGCCTGCACATATTTTTCTGTCACATAGTCATGTTGCTCCTTAATCAGCCACACAACTTTATGCTGGCTTTCCTTTTGTTCTATACGGTCTCAGTTTGCTGTTACTGCTGTTTTAGCAGCTGTGTAGTATAGGCTGAGGCTAAAACTAGGCAATATGTCTCTTCTTCCTTTTAATGAGAGATGCTGGGCTCAAGTTTAGAGTGAAATTATGATAAGGCTCAGCTGTAATCGTCTCTGGGTCTCATTGTGTAGTGATGCACAGGTGACTTCTACTTCAGGTGGTATCACCTTCACAGGAGGAAATACAAGGCTAGAACTGACATCTCTCCATCAAGTGCAACATAACGATAATTGAATCAATCACACAGTAATGTAATGAAACAGGGTAGTTGACCCATCTCATAGTGTGAAAGTCATATTTGCTTATGAACAGTTCTGGTTGGTGTACGTTGTTGATGTGTGGCCTTTGTGAGTTAATGAAATGAAATATAAGAATGTACAGACCAGTTATTCTGAACAATGGTTTCTGGGGTTAAATGAACTCATCATCGTAAATTTCCTACCTGAGACAGAAGTAATGTTTTTCTTTTCCTGACACATTTACAGAATTCTCATTGGTTATTCGGGCTTAAATTACAGAACTGATGTTGCTTTGTTTCTATCCTGCCACTTACATTTTTAGGTAACCTTTGGCCAGTGCATTAAGAAAGTTGTTTGGAAATCATCAGCAAAGTTGAAATATGAACCTGCAGGAAAAAAGGAATGCTCACTTACAAGTACTTTGTCCCTTACAGTGAGAGAGCTCATGGAGAAGATTATATTTCTTCCAAAACTTTTCTGTTATTGTCTTTGACCAGTTTATATGCCGGTAATTGAAATCCTTTATTATATCTGACTTGTTATGCTTCATTGCTTCTCTGTTTTTACTGGAACGGTGTACATTCAGTAAACTTTTTTTGGATCATTTTAGGAAAACTGACCACTGCAAATTGCATGTGTAGTCTTTCAGAGGTAGCTAAGATACAGTTATGCAAATACTTGATGTCTCCAAGAATATGTACTAAAGGATATGTCTTTGAAGGCATAGTGTGCCTATGCATTGCTCCCCCATTTGTTGTCCTTATGCAGTTTTGCTGTTGTTCTTGTTTGCCCAGAGAAACACAAAGGTGTTCTTTGGTTTGGCTCTTTGGTGAATTTCTTGTGAATGTTCACAAAGTTGTCCCATATCTACCTCATTAAAATTCTCCTCTTTTGTTGTGCATATGAGAATACCGGTGCTCTTTGCTATCTTGTGTTGGCATCACTGGTTAGCCCACTCCTCATACCTGTCTTCTTGGAACCATGTTGGTATTTTGTTGACCTTAAGGAGATGGAGGTACTTGATCAAACATTTGGCTTGAAACTTCTTACCATGGGCATACAGTATTAAGTCCTTTCGAGCTCTTTTGTCCTAAACTCTAATCTACTCAATATGTGGCATGGCAATATAAATAACAAAGTCTCTTTCTAGATTCGTGTATGTGTATGTACAGTTGACATGCTTAAATATCTCGAAGGGGGTTCATTTTGCCAAATTATGCTCCACTAAAAGTTAGTTGTCTAAGTACGTCCTCAAAATCGTCAGTGACAAAGACCTGAGAGCAATCCATCACATATATTTTAGACAGATCTTTGAATGTTATCAATTACTCTCAGGAGATATGTCTCTCTTTCCTTTGACATTATAAAGAACCTAGTCTAGTTTAGATTTATCGTATAAGTTTTTGGATAGCTCAAGTTATGCAAGATCAATCCCCATCTTGCTCTAGAAATCGTATTGTTGTGGTTTGGGAAGTTGGCTGAGAGCTCCTTGGAAATATGCGCCAAAAGTCTTTTCATAGGAACAATGCAAAGCCTATTGCAATCCCAAAGATTAATTGCTACCATAAATAAGCCATCTAGGAAATGCACCAATTGATTTTTAATGTCCACTTCTTCCTAATGTGATTCTAAAGGGACAAGGCATATTACTTGCCACAGAGATTGCTTTTAGTTTCAGTCTTGAGTACTGGCCACGGACAGTTGTGATTACAAAACACATGCATATGGTACCAGCATACCCATAGGTAGAGCCAGACCTTCAGCTGATGTACAGAAGCAGAATACTATGGAAGCAAAGAGAAGAATTAAGTTCACCCCAATTAAGTTGTGGGTTTGCCTCTTCATCATTTCTTAACTAGTCTCATTCTGTCAAAAGGCCTTGTTTCTCAATTCTGTCAAATGACTTTAACTTTGGACTTCATGGGAGCTCTAACAGGTTAGAGCTCTAAAAGATTACCCATAAATGGGAAATTGCTCTTGTGGCACTATTATTATAATGGATGGCTTTTTAGAGACATACACAAATTTATAAACAGATTTTAGCCTAATAGAAAAAACAGTTAAATGCCACAGACATTTCTCATAAAACTCGTGGTATATATTTCTTGGCAATCGCCATGCATTTCTTCTTGCAAAATAAAATTTGTGAGACTATTAAACTTAAGGAGAAAATAGTAGCATTTGGAGGACCTCTCTATGCCTTAAAAGAGTCTGTTTTGTGTTGCTCTGATGTTAGTGCTCACGGCCTCTTTCACTCTCACTCTGAACACAACAACGTCATCTCTCTTAAGAAAACACTCCATGATTTTTATAACCTTGAATCTCTAGCCAGAGCCTCACTGAGAATAGTGGTGGATTTGCAGATAATGGAGCTAGTTAGCAGCTCTGGACCTGCTCTTGCAGAGGGCAGCTCAGGCAGGTAGCACAATCGGCAGCTGAACACAAAAGTACCTTCCTAATGTATTTTCTTCTGTCCCTTGGATCCAATAGTACTCTGAATTGAATGGATTCTCTACTGTCTTGCTTCTTTGGAAATACATACTTTTGGCAAAAATGGTCTTGTAAAGCTTCTTCAAGAGCATGAATATTATTGTTTCTGTCTTTAAAATATACGTCATTTCAGTTATAAACAGTGCTTAGAGTGATGCCCAGCAAGTTAGTTTAGATTTCTCAAGGTTTATGTTTGTTGCAGATTCAATATTTACTCTTGCATTTTACATATCTCTCCGATAATTTTTTTTTGTTGTTTGGTGTTTATGGTTATTTGTTGTTTTCTGTTGTTGTTGTGGTAGGGTTTTTTTTGTTTGTTTGTTTAAAAAAGGCCTATCAAAGCTTTCTTCATAGAGTTTATTAGGACAAACAATCGTGCAGTAGGGGTTAAATTCATTAATTTGATTCACCTTCAGAATCAATCTGGTTTTCTGCTGTCAGGTGCCTGTGTGTGGCTTCAGTTGAGCACCAACAGTAAAATTATGGAAGACATTCTGTAGCCGGGAAAACTAGTATTATTCATGAATTAGAAGATAGAAATGGCTTTGCATCCAGACAAGCATTTTCCCAGAATGGTATCTTTTTCTTTAGGTTGGCTTTGTTTTTTGGTCTAAAAAGACTTTTCATGGAACTTTATTGAAGAGAGAGAGAAGTGTAGGAGCTGATACATTGTAACTCTGAAAGTTTCAGGTAGAAGTAAGTTTCTGACAGAGTTAAGTTGCTACAAAAATACGCATTTGGAGAGCCGCCGCAGTATGATGGAAGGCTTGGGGAGACTTTTAATAAGGGTGTTCAGTCAGCTCGTATTTTTAAGCATATACTATTTTGGTGACTATTTTTTTCATGCACGCAATTTTTTAACTCAGTGTTTTCTCTTTTTCTCTGCAAGCTGAGTGTTGCTGTGTGCATTGGATTTTTTGCTGCTTGGAGCCCTTATGCCATCATCGCCATGTGGGCAGCTTTTGGATCAATAGATAAGATTCCTCCATTAGCCTTTGCTGTGCCGGCTGTCTTTGCAAAGTCCTCCACACTCTACAATCCAGTTATCTATCTCCTCCTGAAGCCCAATTTCCGAAACACCATCACCAAAGATTTCACAGTTTTTCAACAGTTCTGCATCAGCTGTTTTTGTGTCAAGGCACCACAGAACTACAGATCAACTTTGAACACCAGCCTGAGAACATTTAAGGGCAAAAATGAATCCAGCTGTAATTCACTGCCAGTTGCGGAAGAATGTTCTTTTTTCCCTCGTGAAAAGCGCAGTGATACTTTCGACTGCTTTCAAAGCTATCCAAAATGCTGCCAGGAGAGGCGAAGCGCTATGGAACGCCCTCGTCAAGATACCGTGTCCTTTGAGAGCAACCTCCAAGCCAAAATGAGGCAGGCCAATAAGAAGTCAGTAAAGGTGGTTGTGCAGGGAGAAAAAAGCACTGAAATCGATACTTTGGAAATCACCTTGGAGGCCGTACCTGTGCATCGTACATTTACAGACCTCTAAAGCTGCTTGCATGAAGCCCTCTGACAGTACTATTCATACTTTTTCTAAAGAGTCCTTCTACTACCCCATTTTCTAGACTATTTTACTGTCTTTTCTCATACCCTTTGATGGGACAGGTGCTACAGCATGGACATGCTATAAATGCTGTATGACTCTTGCCATGCCAACTTAAGTTCGTTGTGCTGTGTTCGCGTCATGCACTAAGTCAGACAAGTCCTCTCTGCATTTCGTAACATCCTTTTACTCCGTCTCCAGGAGAATACACTAACCATTGAAGGGTTTTCCATAAAGCATTATTAACCTTTCTAGACTACATACATTTTGTATTCTGTCTGTTCAAAAGAAATAACTCAATGCAGAGTTTCAAAAGGACAAGCTCATGCTGGTTTAATTGTTAAAGCAACTGAAAAGGTAAATGCTAACTGAAATGCCTGTTTTCTAAGAAGCGATGTTGAATGACTACGTGTTGCATTTGCTGGGATATATAGGTGATTTTATTCCATGCTTGGATATGAACAGGCAGGTTCTGACCTCATTCCGCATGATTGACATCAAAATAGTTTGGTTAATTCAAGATAGCATGTAACTTTTGTTTACCTTTTGGTGTAATTTTAGAACTTGCCCTAGGGCATTATTTATGATTCCCATTTTCCAGTATATGACCTTGGAATTAGGAGGGTGAAGACCTCACCGAGAAATACCATAAGGGGCAAGAATCTCTGCTGGTGCAAACCACTGAAACCTGTGAAAACTGAGACCCCATGTGGAGATCCCAATCCTTGAATTTGGCTTACAAGGACAATGCGGCAGAGTAAGAATAGGCACAGCTCTTTTTACCCTTTTTCTTGGACTCCATTTTTCTCCCTTTGAAGAGGAAGGAAATGAAAATGAAGGGATGTTGGAGAAAAGGCTTTTGAAATGGTTGCTTCTACTCGTTAGGGAGGATTTGGTTGAACTGCTGTGAGAACAAGGGCACGCTGGAAGTGCCAGGCTCTCATTTTGGCCAGACTATGGTGAAAATTACCATAGCTTTGTTATGAAAAGTGATTATAGCTTTGGTTTCCAGCTGGGGTTACTTTGGGTGATAAGGCAGGACTTTGCCATCTGCAGACCCAGTTCATCCTCCGCTCCCCAGGAAACACTACCAAAGCCTCAGGGGATTACCTGTATTTTATAATGATAACGATTCATCAGCAACTCTTTTTGCTGCTGTTTCTGTGGTGACTTGGAGAAAATGTACCTGATTGCAAAAGTTAATCTCTATGAAACTCTCCAATTAACCGCTTTAAGGGCTTTTCAGTTGCTATAGAGTACATTTGGCATATTTACTTGGGACATAGAGTTTTCTGTCCTGTTTTTAAACTGCCCTCAACACCCCCCCACCCCCCTAAGCCTCCTTTTATCCACAATGTTTTTCTATATGAACAATCATTAAGATACTTTTTATTGGATTTCCATGATGCATATATGTTTAAAATACATGGCCTAATGGAGAGTACAAAACATTTACAGCACGTTACAGAACAGAAACCCTGCCCACGGTCAAAAACACTGTGTCTCTTCAGCAACCCCAAAAAAACAATCAGAAAAGGCAGCTGGACTTTGAGCACCCAGGAAGTCCTTTCAGTGCGTGTTTTCTCCAAGACTTCCCAAGACACATGGGTCAGCAGCACAGCACAAACAGGAAGCTAATTCTGTGGGGCTGCAATTACCGTGACTGCTGTCTCTGACTTCAGATGAGGTGGGATCAGGCTTTGAGGACCTTTAGGCAATGCTGACCTTTTCAGATGGTGAATCAGTGAAAAACAGGAGGGGAAGCTACATTCAGAGGTCATCTGGTCCTTCCCACTCAAAGTCCCATTGACGTCAATACACAAGCTGAGTATGTGAATAAATCTCTGGAGGACTCACTGACCAAGGCGTATGTTTGGGGGTTTTAACTAGCATATCATTGCAAAGCCTAAAATCGTCACTCTATCAAAAGACAAAAAGTTGTAATCTGTGTCGTGTGGAAGGGCTGTGTGCCCAGCTTCCATACAGATGTTTGGAATCCCAGCCATAACATGCAGATCTTTAAAATGATCTGAAAAATGGTGGGTATTTTTGTGCTGTGACTGCTCTTTGAGCTGTGCTGCTTGCTAGCTATATGAGGAGATAATAATATGAGCTATTAGTCTAAACCACAAATATAATTTTTCTAAGAAATCTACATAGAGAATTTAAGAAAGTTTGGAATTTCCATGCCTGGATTTATAGTCACTTTCAATTCTCTATAGTGGAAGCCAAGGCTGACATGCAGTAGATGCTACTTTTTTTTTTTTTTAGTGGAAAATATGTGAACATACATTTACACAACGTCCTTTTGTTAATGTGAAGAAAAAACCCACTGTATCTTTTTAGGTTTCTTCAAATTGGCATTGAACTATCTGAACCTGGCTGTCAGCTCTGAGCATAGAGTAAAACATTTACGTAGAAGGAGACGTTCAACTTTGTGTATAAAATGTAATGTTTTGAAAATGACTCTAGAATCCATGCCAGCTCCTTTTATAAGTTAATGGGAGGAACATTGTGCCTTTGCAGAGAATTCCCCGTATATTAGACATTAAGAATGACAGTGCACTCAGACTATGTTCCCATTATGTGGGGGGGTAAGTTTTCCCTCTTGTGCGGGTAGCTTTCTGTGGCAACCGCAGTATCCAAAAACCTTTTCAAACCTTCCAGTTTTTGGATTTTCCCATCTGTTGTTCATCAGGGTAAGTCATAAGTTACTGCTAGTAAGTGTATGAATAAATCAAATGCCATCAACTGCGGAGGCTCTTTATTATTAGGCATTAAGGCCTGATGAAAGAGTCAAAGGATTATTGGAATTAAAAAAAAATAAATAAAGAAAATATTTGTTTTTAAAAATAAAACAATAAAACTTATTCTGACCTGACAAATGAACATATGTTTTTTGTTGCTGACAATGTATTTAAATACACTGAATTCACCATTTATGGTGTCGGTGGCAGAAATGGTAAGGCAAGCCAGCACGGTTGCTAGTGTAGCACAGCATGGAAAACCTAGTGGGCCTTGCCTGCCTGCTATGCTTTTTGAAGGGAAAACAGTGTTTTTCTACAACGCAGTTGTTCCCTGTTCTAAGCCTGCTCCTGACCAGGGCAGACCAAAAGTCATTCCCACCTGCTGGGAGGGTTGGTGATGCAGATCGGCATGGCTCACGTCCTCACGGATAACTTGACTTCATTGCACACACATTGCTTAGCAAAGACCTACCACTGAAAGTGTGCAAAAAAGTCCCTCTCTGCTTGGACCGAAGGGATGAAGGGGCTCAGCGGGCTGAGGTGAGGAGAGCAGGGCTGAGAC
This sequence comes from Rissa tridactyla, assembly GCF_028500815.1. Taxonomy (NCBI): domain Eukaryota; kingdom Metazoa; phylum Chordata; class Aves; order Charadriiformes; family Laridae; genus Rissa; species Rissa tridactyla. The sequence continues at coordinate 48,189,645 of NC_071467.1, forward strand.
GGTGGCTCTGGGCTGGGGGAGGTTAATCCTTGGGCCAGAACAGCAGGAACTGTAAGTGTGTGTGCCTGCGCCCCACGATCGCAGCACCCTCACTCCCCCTCTGTATTTATCTCTTGCATTTCTTTATGGTTCTGTCATACAGAAGGTGGTAAGTTTGGGGTGGGAAATGCTTTCTGAAAAGTATTTCAAACCAGGTAGGAGACACCAAGTCTTTTCTTACTGCACAGGAGGGCTGAGGAGCTTGCCTGGAGGCAGTGTGGAGAAGCTCGTGATGCTCTTGGCTTTCCTCTACATCCACTGTGGGCAGGCAATGTGTGCTATAGGCAGTTGATATAACATTTTGGGAGCATTATGGTTGCTGTTTAAGGTATTTCATGTGCTGGGCAGTGATGTCCTTGCAGTGGCAGGAGAGTCTGTCAGAGGTAGTAGAAAGCAAGTGAACTAGCTGGCTCCATCACATCTCAGCAAGAAGAGCTGGAAGTAGCTCTTTGTAACTTTTCTGCCACCTTCTTGCTCTTCCTCTGGCACTTTTCCTCCCTTACACTGTGTCCTTTCCTGCTGCGCTCTCTCCTTCCTCTCCGCTCTGCTCTCTGCCTTCCCTCAGCTTTGTTTCTTTTCCCCATCTATCTTTCTCCCCTCCCCACTCCTTGGTGCTCAGAGCACTCCTGGGGAGCTCTGCAGCAGGCATCTGGCCCTCCCATTACACCCAACAGGGCAGTAAAAAGCTGTGAACCGCACAGTTTCTGTGTGCAATGTCAAAACTTTGTGATTGACGGCTTTTGCTTTTCCAGCCTTTATCAAAATTGAGCTGGTCTGTGGATGCCAGAAGTACATGCTGTGTGTTTTCTTTCTTTCTTTCTTGTTGACTCTCTGCCTTTATTTTAGCAAGGTACCATGAAAGTTTTTCTCTAGCACACCTGCCAAGATCACATGTTCTTGCACGAGGTTCGAAGGGAGTGTGGGAAATCCCCATTATTTTCTCCCCTTTAGACAAAACCTCTATCTATAGAGAGAAGTAGTCAAGGCATTACTGCAGTACTTACTTCTCATGCTGTGGTCTCTTTGTAAAGGAACTATGTCTTTTCCCAGAGACGGGATTTTAATAGAGCACTCAGTGATGTTCCTCCTGTCACATCATGGGTAAAGGACATCTGGAAAGAAAAGCCAAAAAGAGAGGCTCTTTGGATAGAAAAACTGTGATTGGCATGCTACAAGTTTAGTGCCCTTAGGAAGGCTAGAAATAGACTCTTTGCATACAATCTTTGTATAAGCAGGCAGGAGCTGCACTTTGTACTGGTTCTGCATGCTCAGGCAGCGCAAGCAGTGCTGACGATGAGACATGAGGGCACTTCACCCACCAAAAAAAAGACTGTAATGTGTGGAGTATGTTTTTCAGTGAATTGCAAAATGCAAACTGCGAGATAGGTGAGAGCATAAAATGGTCTGGGGGTCTGGGTGTGGTGGGGGAAAACACTGCTGGAAATGTCAAAACTGTTCAATATAGCAATTTTGACGTGAAAGGCTTCCATTTTCTCAGTCTGGAATCATAAGGGTGTTTTGCTGCCATTCAGAAGGTGTCAAACCAGACCAACTCTGTCGTTGGGTGATGCCCAGTGGCTGATGGCACCTGGGAGGGCGGCGGGGGCAGCTGCACAGTGGCCCTGCCACCCAGCAGCCCACAGCCTGCACCACACCTAGGGGGGCTGGCAGGGGAAGGGCTAAACTGTACAACCTGCTGCACAACCACTGCTCCACAGGACAGTGCACAGGCCCAGAGACCACAACTAGCCATAACGCTCTCCAGCGAGCTGAAGGATGCCCCGGTGCAGCCCTTAGGTAAGACCCACGGAGACCATCGGACCCCTGGAGATTTAGAGGCGATGCTCCTCTGCTGGAGAAACACTCTGCCAGCACACCAGCCTCGAGGAGAAGCAGGCAGCTGCTCAGGCCAGCAGACCTGAAGAGTCCTCCAGCAATACAGGCTTCTCCCTGGTCCACAGGCTTAGTGCAGTGAATATATTTTGTTCCAGATGCAAAATATCTGGGACCGATCCTGTCCTTCTTGCACTGTGGTGATTGCATCATTATTGCCAATTACACTTTGCAGTTACTCATGGATTTTAATCTTATTGTTTTATGAACTGCAACTAATTAATCCTCTCATTCCTCTCAGCTGAACAGACGCTATTGAGAATCGTTTGTATTTTTGTTTCAGATGAAGGACCACATCAGAGATTTCAGGAGACTTGTCAGTGTAATTAGAGGAGTCAAGGTGCTGGAAATTGGTCTCCCATCACCTGGCATCTGGGAACAGCTCTGGCTACGCATCTGTTATTTGGAGGAGTCACACCGTAAAATTAATAGCTGTGAGCTGAAATGAGGATGAGTCTTGTTGTCTTTTGTTTGATGTGTCTCACTTTCTGAAGAGGGTCAGGGCCAACGTGTTCCATTGACAGAGAGACACTGGCAGATACTGTCTGCCAGTCAGTTGTTGAGATTTAGTTCAGAGAGACTGGCAGAAGTCATCCTGAGTGCTGAAACATTTTCCTTTTCAATTATCTTATTTCTCTGCTATGACACTCTGCTTCCTATCAGGCTTCATGCTGAGACAAGGTTGTTGCTGAATGGTGATTACTGCTGTTCGGGGAAAATGACATTTTTTTTCTACAGGCAATTTTTCCAATTCTACATGCATGAACACAGACAGCTTCTCTATGGACTGTGGTCACAGTCAGCTTACTCTCTGATGTACAGAAGTGTACAACAGAAATTACTCTGCTGGTTTAAAACACTGGCTAAGTCCGCATCTTAAAAAGTCTTTGCTCTCCATTCATTGTCCAGTCCATGGTGCCCCCACTGCAGCTCACCACCGCTGGGTTTTAATCCTCTTTCTATTTAATCCAGCTTTCTATTTCAGGCCAACTCCAAATGGACCCAGACCTGGGGAGTGGGTTCCTTCTATATGCCCTGGCTGCACCTCCAGCAGAGAGGCTAAGCCAGAAAGCTGGAAGACAAAAAAAATATTTATATGTTTTGCAGGGAAAGTTTGGTCCAGGCCCAAAAATTCCAAAATTTGCAGTCCTGAGTCAGGATATCTGTGGTAGCAAAACTTCATGTTGGTTTCGTCATGCAGGGTTTTTTTTTCAGTATTCTCGAAGCAGTGGCATTGCAACGTCTGCGCTGAGTGTGGATTTTCTGGGTGAATTTCACCCACCTTACTGACTGGCCGCTTTGCGAGGCAGAGGGAATCCTGCAGCAGCTTTATACTCCCAGGGTGCCCACACCAGAGCTCTGTCTACTCAGCAGATCAAAATAAACAGCACTCCCAGCTAACCACAATTTGACCAGGCCAATGAAACCAAGGTCTTAACCAAACCAGAGCAATTTCCCAGAAGGTACACTATTAGGTCCTATTTTCTTTTCAGCCTGGTCCCAGTCCAGCCCAGCTGAATGGGAGCTGATTTTCTTCGCTTCTTGCAATTATCAGCTCCCTACCTACATCTGTGGTCTTGCTCTTGTGACTCGCCCTGCACTGGCAGATTGCTGTGTTGGCCCAAATGCCTTCGTTGGTGACAGCTTTCTGGTGTCAGTATTCAATGGATTTAGCTAAAAAAAAGAGAAACAGAACTGAAATGAAGGAAAGATGTTCTCACTGTGCAGACTGTACTGTCTGACATAGGACAGACTCATTATGGCTTATGTTATGAAACTGTTATTTCCCTTTGTTGTCACACTGTGCATCGCCTGAATGTTTCCATAGAGAACATAATTATCACCTCATTTTAAAAAGCTGTATAGGCTGCAATATATGAGGGTGGTGACAGCTGGTTAGAAAGGTGAAGCAAAACGTAGAGCTGCTGAGTGATCTATGTAATACACTAAAAACTGCAACAACACTGAAAAAAGGAAAACCATTTTAGTTATATATTCACTATTTATCTAGTCTTAAAAACAAAAGGTAGAAGAATGTGGTTTTTTTCCCAGGGAATTCCTTTGGACAGAGGGAAAAAATTCAATATTCTTTAGAGAAGTGAAGACAATGTCTTTCTCGGCATGGATGGAAGATTTAAAACCTCCAGCCAGTTAGGTGGGCTGTCATGTGTGAAGGAGGAATATGTGAGATCTACAAGGAGATCAGCAGGAATTTTGTCTTGGCAAGGACAGCAGACTGCCTAAGCTGAGGACAAAACCCCTCTGCCTTTATGATCAGCCACAAAAGCTTGATTCAACTCTTGTCTTTGTTAAATCTTTAACATTGTGTTTCTGATTTGAAAGCCTGTGGGGTTTATAAGCCTAGAAAATCCCAGTACTTGCACGCTGGGAAGACTAGAAGACTTGGCTAGTTCATTTCCATGGTAAAGAAGAGGAAGATGTCCTTATTCACTTCCCAGGTCTTACGGACTGCAAACGAGGGCTGTAGTATTGTTATCCACATCTTTATGCCTGCACATTTATCCTGCCTCTGAGACAGGTTCCTGAATTGGTTACCTCTGTGTGGAATGACTATTTCAGGCTGCTACATTAAACAAGAATGGATTCAGCATGCAGTTCTTAGGTATGTGAATGGATGTTATGTATGGGGTGACTTAATTTACTCTGGAGATTTGGAAGGTTATCATAGGCCCATTGGAGATTAAATCACCCATACAGTTCAGACCTCTGCAGAACCATATTTTCCACATCATTCTGCCTATCACAAATTTTAATTGAGGGTTATACTGCAGGGAATCCAAAGAGGCTGAATTTTAAGTCATTAACAATGTTAATTATTTTTGTTTCCGCTAGACTGCAAAGGATATGTTGACACTTTAAAAGTGAAGAAAGAGAAGGGACCTTTTCCTCTACTATGCTTTACTGACTTGAGGCCATCATAATTCTCCTGGCAGTAAAGTAGAGCGGAAGAGATGGCTCAGGGCTGTGAATTTTCACCCATCCATCAAAGTTCTTTAGTCTGGTACCCAGGAACGGTGCAAGGTTCTGGCATCAGGATCTGCTTAGCGCAGGAAGGGAGGGCTGCCTTATCAGCCCTCTGGCTGTACTGATCCTCCTTAGTTTGGAGAGAGCCTGGAGCATCTTGGCAGCTTGTCTGAATTATATTGGTTGGCTCTGACCCTTGCAGAACTCCTGGCCACTTGAAGATAGCCTTGAGTTGGCCATCATTTAAAGTAACAAAATTATTTTGAAAACATAGGGCCCCCGTCTTCCAAAATTAATGTCTTCAGTCATGCTTTTTATTGAAATATGGAAGTTAAAAAATCGTACATTTTTGGTTTCTAGTTGCCTGTCCTTTTCCCTTTGCCTCCCCTCCTAATGGAGGAGAGAAGAAAGACAGAAAGTTTAGAAACAGAAAAGGAAATCAATAATCAAAACCTCAAGTATTTTCTAACACAGAAATTTTAATAAAAACTTCATACATATTGTTGCCAACAAGAAAACATAATTTCCAAAATTTTAAGGTTTTTAGAAGCTAGGAAATTTTTTCTTTGGCATTTTGTGCAGCTTTACAAAGGACATCATTGCATAAATGAACTCTGAGAGTTTTTCCCAGAGCAGAATAAAGTACATTTAGCTAATAGAGATGTGTTACAGTTTACTGGCAAAGCAATATTAAAAAACATCTTACAAAGGAACTAAAAGAAGCATCCAGTATAGTTCATGAACCACTGGCACCTATCTGGAGAATTAATAGAGGACAGGGAAATTCTTGGAAGGCTGTAAAAGGACCAAAATTATGCATTTTTAAAAGCCAGAAGGTCCATAGCTTTCTGGCTTTTTAGGCAGCTGAACTTTGATCACTGGAAGATTCTACTCAAGTTATTAAGCTTGATTTGCAAGATGATAAAATGTTTTTATTGAGAACAGAACATAATAGCACAGTCTAATTTCCTGACAAGGTGTTTGGCCTGGTGAGTTAGAAAAATGTGACTGATTGATAGCCTCTGACTTGACTTAGTAGAGTTTTTGGCAGTGTCTTTCATGACATTCTTAAAAGGAGTTATTCTGAAAAGCAGGCAATATAGATAAATAAGCTAATCACCAAAACTTATGATCATTGTATGGAAGAATATAGTTCTCCAAGAGAAATGGTGAATTTATGTCAAACTGGGAAGATATTTCAAATACGGAAAGATCTGTTAAAATATTTTGGCATTTTGAGTATTTTCATGCCCAGGCTGTACACCAGTTATGGATGACATGGTATTGGGAAAGCTATTATCAGCCCTGTGGATATGTTAACTGAGTTTGTGGCTCCTCTAAAGTCTGAAAAAAGAGTACACTGGTATCATGCCACCAGTAGGAGATGTTCTTCCCTAGTTAAATTGTGCCTTAATATTTATAAAATATGTGCATTACAGTTTTAAAAGGTCACAGTTAAATCTAGAGGCTACTGATGAATTTCTGTAGCCAAACTTGCACTTTTTTACCCCCCCAAAGAATGAAACACACTTTCTTTGATATTCACTAAAACTTACTTTATCCAAAAGGTCAGTGGCCATGAATAATGTCTCCACTCCAGGACATCTGCATATCAATCAGTCTGGACTGAGTTTTACCCTAACTGTTTTTGGCTAATTGTCCTACTTTTTCCTTATGGTCAATGTTCCCTTATAGCATGATTTTTATGGACTGCCCTTCGAATGAAGAGCTATTTCATATGGGTTTTCTGATTTTTTTTTTATCCAACTGCTTTACACGTAAATATATTATTGAGACCATGAAAACAGCCTATCTGAGTCTTCAGCATTCTGCTAGATAGTTTGAAACAGCTCATAGATTGATACTTAACATTAATATGTAAGAGGCCTACAGATGGCTTATTCAAGAAAAGATATTCATGTCAGAGATGAAAATGAAAGATGGAGCAACTAGGATGTTAATTTCCCTTCATGGTGGTTTTCCAAAACGCGTTCCCAATAACTGTGTAATTCTCAGTGAAATAAAATTGCTTATTTTTCCTGGAGTTGGGGATGAGAAAATTAGGAGGGCTTCAGGTCCAAGGCAGTTCAAATGGTTGGTTTACCTGGAAATAAAAAATCAGAAAGCTTCCAGTCTTTCAGCAATTCATTACCCTGCCAAGTACGTTGGCAGGAAAGAAGGTGGAGTACGAAAGATGTCTGGAAATCACTTTTTCACTGGTAACCCGCCTGACTTTTAACCTTGAAGTCAATTGAAGTTGACACTCCTCCTTAAGGTACTTTTTGATTTAAAAAATATACAGCTGTAGAATATCTAATTGGAATTTTTCAAAAGAGTGGTAGCTGGCAAGGAACACAGGAAGTCTTCTCATTTCCATGGCGTTCGTTGCTCTATGCCTTTGTCAGAGAGTTCTGATGTACAAGCTGAAGTGAATAGAGAATCAGTTCCTCTTAAAGTCTCATTACCCTTTTCCAGGGGTGAGAGGATCTGGGAGTCAGATTCTACTACAAGCACAATAAGCAGATACAGCACATAGATAAAAGTTAAAAAAATCAGGTGTAAAAGTGAGCTTTTCACAGGCAGGGGAATTATGAAACTAAATATAGTTGCATTTTTTTCTTTCCCTTGTCCCATATGAATTTTGCAGAATTGTTTAGAAGCCAGTGGTTGGGTGTTGCCTAGCTCTTCCTCCATACCAGAATTTTTAATCTGAGAAGGATAACAAAATCTACCATAGTACTACGGTGGCTGGCGTAAGAAAATAGGAGACAACAAATTCTCTGGGGCAAGGCAGACTTTATTTTATAGGTATTGCCCATGGATTAACAAAGTCAAAACCTCAGAGTGCTGAAGAGGAAAGGAGTTGTTCGGGTTGATTCAAGGCAGTGCATTTTACGTGGAAAGAGATTTTACTAAGCCACCTAGAAACACTCCTAACATAGAAACACTCCTAACAGCGGGGCTGAGTGAGTGGTAGAAATCCATTGGAGGAAAACAGGCAGTTCTTTGCATGAATCTTTCCTAACTAATCAGAATACTTGGAAGTGAGCTGGAAGATTACATGTGGAAAGCTTGGCTAGGTAGGACTTTATTCAACTACAGCAAGCTAAAAAAGACGTGAAAAGTGTAACCAGCTATCTTTCCTCTCCCTCTCACCTCAGAGCTTTTATGAGGCAGAGGGGTCAGAGCAAGGACAGTTTGGCACACTATACCTTCCCAAACTCCAATTTCTCTGAACTAAATGAAAGATTAAAAAGGATGGTAGTGTTTTGTGTGAAAGCTTATTTTTCTCCTGTTTTCTCCTTTCTCTTTTTCCATCTGATTCCTTAAGAGATTAAAAAAACATCAAACCACCCCTGAAGACCTATTCTACAGACTCTGTGTGTTAGCTCAGGTTTAAAATATAATCTCTACAATACATGTAAAAGGATCTGCCAAGCTTGCACAAACTCACCTTTGCATTTTTGTAGAACACCTTTCAACTTTAAAATGTGACTGTTCCGTTATATGACTGAACTGGACATGACCAAGGACACTCAATAATCTCATAGTCTTTACCATTTCCTCACAAACTCTTCGCTTTACTTATTAGATTTAAGGTAGCAACTTCCAAGGCTACCTTTCCCATCATTCTGTGATGACTGGGCTGCTAAATTGCCCCAGAATAAAAATATTCCTGGTTTGAAATAACAGGCTTCTTTCCTTAAATGACAGATACATTAGTCAATCAGGGCAAATGACTTCTGTCAGCACCCAAACACTGCTGTATAATTTGTATGGTTCTGTCACTTCTCAGTATTTTACCGTGTATACTCTCTACAAAATTTGCCTCCATTGTATTGCATTTGAACACTCCTTAGCGGATACCTGTAGCGTAACATTTGGACAAGTCTCGCGTTTGAGAATGTATCAAAAGATATTCTTTTAATCAAGAACCTGAAAATCTACCTGGCTACAGGGTCAAATCTACAGGAAGCTGTACGTTCCCAAGCAGGTGCCGTGATGGAGTACACGTGCCTGGGAGCAAGGGACACACTCTTTGATTTTACTGCCATACCATTTATCATGCGATGTATCATATTGCGTGGCAGTGAGTTCTCAGAGTTACAGCAAAACACTGCCATCTATTCCTCACTTGTCAGTGTTGTTTGCCATTCACACTGAAGCCAAACAAGGTCTTTTTTGTCTCTTTAAAACTAGAAATAATTTAAAAATGTTCAAAAGAATTCGTAGGGCAGAGCCCGCCGAGGAATCACTTGGGAGACATCAGTCTCTAATCAAGTACAAGGCTTCCCAGAGCCTCTGGAATATGACTTCACTGTAATATAAATTAATATGTTTGTATTTGCAAAATGGAGTAATTGGGACTGATTTCCCCAGCGCCCCGTAGCCTATAAACACAGTAACGCATTTTGAACAGTCAGATTCATAAGGATGCAAGTCTGAGCGTTGCTTCTGGAGGCAGGGACATCGGCTATCGCAACAACAACCCCCCAGAGAGGCTCGGAGGCTTCTCTAGGATGAGGGAAATGAGCAGCACGAGGAAGGGCTGCTGGCACAGACAAGTGGTGTCTGAGACAGGATGGGGGTGTTCCCTCACAGAACAGGAACCCAACACCTCAGCCAGTCTTTTGAATGTTTAATGCATCACAAGTGTGGTAATAAGGTATTTTCCTTACAGTAGTAGCAGCAGCTTAAGGGCTCTGATGTAATGAGCACTGTCAGATTTCACTGTGCTGCTCTCAGGTGTTATCCTCCCTACCTGGAGGGAAGTTCTGGTGAAGGAGTGGGGAAAACACATTGAAATGAGCTCCAGTGGGAAGTCTTGGACAAACCTACTGAAGTCAGGGATTATGGTGAGCACTCTTTCAGCCTCGACAGGAGAAATACCTAAGGTCCTTTTGCCTTGAAACCCTGGCTGCATCTCTTAGTAACGGCTAACAGCTTGTCTCAATCTGGCTACTTAGCCTGGGGAATATTTAGGCAACTGTAGTTGTATTAAATTCTCCAGTGTTTCTTTCCTGCTAGTTTTACATTCAAGTGGTACTACTTCTGTAGGTAACATCGGCAAGAAGGAAGAATACCACTTCAGAATGCCACTTCTGATTGCTATTTTGGAACAGGGAACATGAGAAAATTGCATCTCTGCAGGTCTGGTTCATCTGCCTGAAACCTGAGTAGGGTCAGCAATGGACTCTAGCTGCCTAATGCATGTACTCGTCTGCTGAGGATGGAAATCTGCACGGCAATGTTACAACGGGATATTTCCTCAAAGAAAACAGTGAAGTCCTGAGCCCAGCCTTTCTTTTCCTTTCTTTAGAAGGACTTCAGTCACTTTAACAGACAAGTGCAGTAATGTAGTAACAATACAATAAATAGAATAACGTAGGAACCCTGACTGGCGCAGACATAAGCTTTTGTGTATGTGAGCAAACATATATTTCTGAAGATGCATATGGGTGTTCAGATACCTGAAAGCATGTTGGAAACACTTTCCTGGCTCTTGGATGTATTCACTATTGTCTCTGTGCATTTACATTTGAAATACCAAGTCAGGAGATTTTAACTCTTGTATTTTTAAAGCAGAATTAATTTATTGATTCAGAACAGCAGTGAGGAGAAGAAGGAAAAAGACGTGGGAGAGAAGACACACAGGAAGAATGCGTTGTTTGGTCCACATCTTCATGTACCGATGTGAAGTACCTCTCGTCTGATGCTGAGTTTGATGGTCTGAAGCTGAAGAGTGGATGAAGTATTTAAGATCTGTGTGTATCTGCTATGTGTGACATAGCTGCTTCATGATTATGTCACCGTATCATCCTAGTAAGCCAATTTTTATGATGTGTTGATGTTAATAATCGTGCCTGCCAACATCAACATGCTGTGACTAAGCCTCCAACCAAACTCCTAGAGCAAGCGCCCATGCAAGTAATGACTTCCTACGACATCAGTCATCCTGAAACAAAGAGTCTATCCAACAATCCTTCAAGTGGAAGCTGGCAGAGATGATGACAGGCCAAGATACACTCTTCAAACTTGCAGAGACACAACTGCAATCTTAGTTTCAGTTAAAGGTGACAGAATGATCCGTAATGCTTTGCTGCTAACCGAAAGTGTAAGTCTGTTCAAAAACACACTTCAAGCAAGTCAAGTTAGTCCAGCCAGAATGTCCCAATATTGCTACTGTACAGTGTCTGTAATTACACAGAGCTCCTGGTGACCTATGCTTGATCCACAGAAAATCTTGGGAGACATTTCTCTGGGAGATACTGTGCTATCTTAAGCAGCAAACCTACCTGACACACTCATCAAATGCTATAGTGACTGATTCAGAAAGGGAGACAGGTGTAGGAACGATGCTGCTTTATTTCATTTTACTACATGAATGTCAGGTTAGAAAAAAAATGTTGTTTTTTTTTGCACACCAGTGCATGCTCATTTCCACAGCTTCATGGAAAACGGTAGCTACAAAAGCCAACAGTCTGGTACTTCTTCCTTTCTCCGTTCCTCAGAGTTTGATTCCACTGTGAGTATTGGAAAAGTTATAGGAAATTAGCAAGGCTTGATATACAAAATCTTGGAATGCCAGAAACTCTATCAAAAATGCCAGAACACAGTAAGGAAGTATTTCCACTGAATTAAATTAATTGGAAATAAAGTGCATGATCAGACTCATACCTAACACCCTCTGAAAACCTCAAGAAAAGCCTACAGTAACGATATGATTAAAGAGGTGATAGGAAAATCAAGTGTCAATTGGTTGCTGCTAAAATTTTAAAATTAGATGGAATCTGAGTAGTCCTTCATTGAATGAAAGGTGATGAATTACATATTCTGTTTAATTGCTTGTATTAGAAAAAATTACAAGGCAGAAGGGATGTTATCTGCTTTGTCCTGCAGCAATGATAAACTTTTTCTTAAGCAATAACAAAAACAAACTAGTCTCTTTGGTAATCAGTAACTTGTTTTGTGATGTTGTCAAGGTAATCTCGGCACATCAGTTTCAGTATTTTATAATGTGTTGACCTTTCTCTTCGAGGAAGATAAAATTATACTTTTCTTCTCATTTATATCAACATTTTTTAGAATATACAGTACCTGCAAGGTGTTTGACCAGGGACCAACTTTTTCTTCTGCGCTCGTTTGGTCTTTACCTAAAAGGCGGGGGGAAACAGCTGCTACGGAAATACAGATCCGTAATGATAATGGACTTTTTATTTTCTTCAGTTTTATGAAGATTCATGGTACATCCTTTTAAACTGAAGCAGTGTTACAGGAGCTGAGTGTCTGGGCTCAGTTCCAGCAGCTTAGGCTCTAAGTCCCTGCTAATGCTGCTCAGCTGGTAAAACTAGTTGTTACTGTGCTCTGTTCTAGTCCGTGGCACCGGATTAAATATTCGTTAGAAACTCGGTGGTATCCTTACAGCTTTGCTGACCTGAGAGCCTGTCAGACTGCACCACACGGATGCGAGCCAGCTCTCATCTGTAATGCAAGTGGCTGTGATTGATACCCTGGAATTGAGTCCGGGTTGCTGACTCCATGCAAGGCCTGTAACGTCACTCTGGGTGCTGTACTATCGCTGTGGGTTTCTTCATCCTAGAAAAAAGATGACTAAGGACAGATGGTTTTAAGTGCTGTCTTCAGTGACCTAAGGAGGGGTTATAGTGAAGGCAGACTCTTCTTGGAAGTATAAAATAAAAAGACAAGGGGTAATGAGCACACGTTGTAGCAAGCTGAGAGGGAAATTCCAGTTGGACAAAAATTTTTCATCATTTAAGGGGTTCAGCACTGTGAGAGGTCGACCAGGAGGTCCTTAGAATCTCCAGCTTTGGAGATTTTCAAAGCTAGACTGGGCAAGGTGTGAGCAGCTGCTCTAACTTTGAAGTTGTCCCTGTTTGAAACAGGAGGTTGGACTAGAGGACCCCAGCGGTCTTTTCCAATCTCAACAGCTCAGTGGGAAGGGGACACATCCTGCAGATCCTGTTGTTATACATGTTCCTTCTTCCTCTGTCTCATTCTGACACACTGATTTTATGTAAAAAATAAATTTTTCAGCATTGCAGGATTTAATTTAGAAATTGTTTTGTAATGGTAACTTACTTCTTAAGGCATTTAACTGTATGAGTGCAAAATGCCCTACTCTCAGGGTCCTTAATCCTCAGGGAAGAAAATTGGGGAGGAAAAAAATGTTCATTACTCTCCTGTCATGCCATAGAATTTTGACCTGGTCAGCAAAATAGTAAAAAGGGTTGCTGTGCTGCATATAGAGCACAGAAGAAGAATGGCTGAAGCTGGTACAAGAATAATTCTCCTTCAGCTCATCAAAGGAGAGAGGCTGTTTCATAGCAGATCTTCCTCTTCTCACGATGCTACTTGTTGTGGCATTAGGCTCCCTTTGAAAAAATATAACTGGTTTTCCTGGCTACAATCTAGATGAGGGGTTCAGCCCCACAGCTGGGAGGTTTTTTTCCTTCCCTGGTAAGACTCGATGTTTTGTTCCTCTTATTCTGTGTGTTACATAGCACCAGTCTGCAGAGCATCCTATCTTGCTCTGGTATTTTATCTACCTTAAGATCACAAAAGCAGGAGGGAAGTGACCAATAATATGAACCGGAAGACTGTCATCTTTGTAGACATGAAAGGTGATAGTTATGAAAGTGTGAGGACCATCAGAGATGTTGCTTTGCTTTATCCAGGGTGTTGCTTTGCTTTGCTTTACCCAGGGTGTTACAGAGAACGGTGCTCTTCTTAAAAGATGTCTGAACCAGTCTTCACAGGATATTCCGGTTTTAAACAAAAAGCATCCATAACTTAACCTTTAAAATAACTCTGGATTGCATGTCCAACCCCAGAACTACTGACAAATAATCTTGTAAATGCAGAGCAAACAACATGCACAAAGGAGGTAAATAATGTTTTTGAGAAGTACTGTATTATCACTAAGAGGAGTCTTAGGATTTTTTTGTTTGTTTACATTTTTGCTAGGTTTTTTTATTTTTCTTGATGGCTTCAACATTGGAAATGAAAATATTATGAACTGTTTCTATTCTCCTGTGAGCCTTTATGTGCACTTTTTATACATAAAACAGCAGTTGACTGAAATGAAGACAGAAGCCTATTGCCTCTCTTGTGAAAGAGACAGAGAAACCTGTTGACGTGGTGTTGATATGGAAACCCTTTTACCTTTTCAACACAAGTCAGAAAATGAAGGACTTCAGGGGGAAAACCAAGGCTGTTTTGTTTTAAGTTGATCAAGGTCAGGGAGGGGAATGTGGTTAAAAATCTCTGATAATCAAACTTTGTATTGAAACAACTGTCTAAGTAAAATGGGGACAATAATTTTCTGACTTACAAAAATAAAATGAAACTGAATACATTTATAATTATGTTCTTTCATGATTTTGGGATGAGGGACAGAAATCTACCAATCAAAAATAACGCAATCTTAATTTCCATTGGCTAATGCATTCTGATACACATGGCGTAAAATTATATATGTATAGGCATGTCCCCAAGAGAACAGATGTAAACAGGGCCAGCCAAGTATAATGGGGGCTTCTTTTTTACTTTCCAAATTAATATTTAGCTGTTAGAAGACTTTGTTCTGATTTAGAGACAGTGAAATTAATGGCAAGACTTCAGTTGACTTCAAATGTTTTTGGAGGCAGACCCATGTGTTCTGTGATTCATATATCATATTAAAGAATTATGTCAGGTTTTGGCACTTTTATCTCCACACACCTAAGAGATTAAAAACTGTACTTTGATTTCCAGTCTTTTTGATTTATACTAGTTACACATCTGTATCATATTAATAGACTGAACTAGCATACTAACTGCATTCTTCAAGCCTCTGCAATCCAAAAGTGGCGAAGAATATGCTTTTTACCTGATGCTTGGTCCTAGAGAACTTTCAGAATGACAGCAAAACTGCTGATAAATGTAATGTTGATGTTAAAATCTTAAAAACAGTATGTATGAACCATCCACCTTTTAAACTTTAGGAAGACATGTCTATCTTTATTTTTGCAGTGCAGCAGTACTTGGTTTTCAACTCCTTCACTGACATCTTTGGGTACTGCCTCTAGCATTAGAACCCTGGTTGTTAACGAAGATAAATTCTTGATGGTAGGTGGTGTCCTTTTCACTGATCCACATTTTCAAATAAACATAGGTGTATTTTTTTAAAACTCCCATTTCAGCTTGACTTTTCTTGCTCTGCTTTCATTGATCTACTGTGAAAATACTTCCTTTCTTTCTCCTTTCATTGGATTCTTTTTCCCCATATTTCATCTGGTGTACAGGGAAGTACGTCTTGTTAATGTTTAGGAGCAGATCATCTTGTTAGCTAATGAGGTGAGGTGGACAGTAAAGATGCTTTCTAGTTTTCCATTGAATTAATTTATTTAGAAATTTTATCCATGGTCATTAAAGTTCCTGAGATTCTGAACTGTCAATGTGGAAGGGAATGACATTTTTAGTTCGTTTCTGCTCCATATATACATATGGACACTGAAACAGACGTGGATATGTACACAGGCTCCGTCTCACTCTTCTGTTCTCGTGGAACACATTTTAACCATCAGTTGTAATGAGCTTCAGGGAACCTCTTTTCTTTTCAGATCTGTCTCTACTGTCTTGCTTGTTTTCTCCAAACATTACATAGACTAGTAAATATTCTTTTCTTTCTGTGCCCCTTTGTACTTGCCATTGTTAAGTGCAAATGTGTTGGTGTATTAGTGCAGAAACTGTGGCCTGCATCAAAAAGAACTGGAGACCCCTGTGGAAGTTGACTGGAAGGCAAAGAAATAGAGTTGCAAATTTCTGCCCTTTATATTTAATCTTCCAGTAAATCTTTTAATCTTAATTCAATTTACTTAATGAAGTTTTTGGTTTTGTTTGGAGGCAACACTGATTTGCTCTGTGCAGTGCAAATTCATGCAGCTAGCTTCAAGAACTTGAGTCTGCTAGAATGACCACACTGTGCAATGCCATATGGACATAATATCACAGGTCCTAAGAGAGGTATATTTAGGTTAATTAGCTCATAATCGTACCACTTGAGCTGCAAAACACGCTTCCAGCTTTAGCCATAGCTCCGCTACATTATGCACATTTTCTGTATACATGCTCAGATGGAAAGCAAACTTGGTCAAGAAGTTGCATCTTGTCCAAAAGATCACCAATGAAAGTTGTTTCACTATGTTTGTCTTTGGTCAATAGGGCTCAAACCACAAATCAGAATGTCTTTCAGTTTCATCCAAAGCCAAGGATTAGTTTGATTCTGCTGTTTAGTTATCAACAAGATACAGAGGCCTTTTATCCAGAACTCTGTTATATTAAAATGAACTAAATCATTAAGATCTCAAATGGACCTTATCCAAAGGTCAGTATGAATATTTACATTGATTTCAGTGGACTGTACAAAAAGTCAGCCAAGAAACATTTATCTAATAGTCTTATGAGTCTTCCTCATCTGAAATAGCCTTCTATTTCCTGCCAGCTTAACTGATAATTATCAGTAAAATGTCAAACACTGGCCACAATAAAGCAAATTAGAGCACAGCTATGTTAATTTCTAGCTAAGTAATGCCTTTTTCCTATGTGTTTTCATGCAAATTGTTTTGATTTTTAGATGGGTACAATTTCCAATGTGTATTTTATAAATTGCATTAAATACTGTTGGCTTCTCTGGCAAGAAATCTAGTTCATTTACATAAGGAGGGGGTGGAGGGTAGTAGTTACAAAAGTGAAATGAAGAGAGGTAGCAGCAGATCCCAGTGAGCATAAAATTTGGATATGCGGGTGTATGAATTCCTGTTCCTACATAAACCATGAATCGCAATCTATAGTGGTACGTTGAAATTCCCAGAGAAGTACCAAAGACCTATACTCAATTTGTTACCATTCTTGTGAAAGAATTCATTGTTTTCCTAGGCTGGGCTCTTGGAGTTGGCTTGGATCTGTTCCAAGCAAGTGTCTTGCCTCTATGCTCCTGAGTGGCTTATGTCTCTACCTAGTGATTGTGCTATGCTACTGCATGAGATAGTACATTAAGCAAGAGGTGAATTCTAAAATCTGCATCTGTCAGTGAGCTTTTATGACTTTTTCATGTACTTTTTAATATGACAGGCTTATAACTAAACAGCTTAGGTCTGTGTGGATGTAAAATCAATCCAAAATAATCTCACAAGAATATTTTTAAAGGTCCTTGAGACACTGCATTTTACAGGTATTATGTTGTATTGAATTGTAATTTGGTGCGGAAGGTAAAGAAAAAAACATCAACTTTCTGCCTTCTCACATCCACAGTGAGATGTAAGCTACGAGCTGTAGCAAATAGGTTTTCCCAGAATGCTTTAAGAGAATTGAAGAAGTCACTGTTCCCCACCGTCAGCTCTTTCTTTGGTTACTGCAGCCTGAGATAACAGAAGGGAACATATCCGATGCTCTGGTTCCTCACTGTTCTAGCACAGACCATTTATTACAGAGCTCAGTGTTATTAGTGTACACATCCTTCCCTGCTGCTCTGGTTTGGAAGCAGGAGTAACTCCACGCAGAGGAAGGAGACTGCAATTCCTCCATTTGTATTAAGTAAAGCTTGTGGAGATATTAAATGCCCTCTTCACACTCAAAGTACACACTGGTATCAAGTTAGACGAGGAAGATAGCAGAGCTTCTCACTTCACTTTAGCCATAACCCCAAATCTTGTCTGCTGGACTCCTTCAAACAGGGATGTCAGTGACCAGTAGGGCTTCCTTGCGTTGCACTCTGTGGAGCCAAAACAATATTGACGTGTGTCGTAGCCAAGACCGTTGCACTGCCATAGCTGCCAAATCTGAATTCAGTGTGCATCCCTTCTCTCAGGAGCTCTTCTTTTCTCAATTAACAAGACAAAAGTGGAGCACAGCTGCACTCCAGAAATCACTGACCAGAAGGTTTGCAGTGCATCTTGTCAATTCTACACATCACGAAATAAACTTCACTCTCGGTGTAATGTTGGCTATTGGTGCTTGCATTGATCAAGTTCATTGTGGAAAGCCAATTTCCTGGTCCTGAGTAATTAGCTAACTGAAAAGACCATCCTGCAGCTAGGAAAAAAAAAAAACAAACAAAAACCAAAAAAAAAACCACCCACAAACACCCAAAAATACCAATCCAGGGAGAATGTTGTACATTTACCCTACATTGGTACAATATTTCACTAACTTGAATATCATTGTATCTCTTGACTGGAGATGCAACTGAAGTAGAGATACTGCCCTATTTTACATGTGTTTCTTGTAAAGTTGGGTTAGATACACAGGTGGGTGCAGACAGGCAAGATGGGCCAGATCCTTCCTAAATTGAATATGAGATACCTGCACAGAATGGAAACCAGTTTAATTAACTAGAGAAAAAGAGAAAAACTAGGGAAATTATTGAGGCAAACAGCACCTGGACTGCAGGGAGCCGCTATGCTCCCTTGCCAAAAGATAAGTTCTTTGTCCATTAATTTGTTCAGTCGCTCTGTGAACTTGTTCATACTGGGTCAGCAGAAGCAACATCCTGTAGTAGGGAATCCTACAGGTAAAAATAATTTATTTTTGTTTGTTTTAAATCCATTATTCAATAAAATGAGCTTCTCTGGTAAACTCATGTTTCAAAAAATTAACTTGGTTGCAAAAAGAGGATCTGTGCAGGGAATATTTCATAACTATCTCCTATGCAGGGAGAGGTTTTGCTTTTCCTAAAAGAGTCACTGGGCTTATCTGGGAAGGAAAAACCCTAAGTTTCTTATTAAAATGACAAAACCAGACATTTCCAGTGTTCTTCAACATGAGTAGCTCCATGGCAGAGTTTTATGTAACTTAATGCATTCTCTTAACACATGCTGAGATTTTCACCATTTCTTGTTAGTCCACAGTGGTTTCTGGGATGGGTAGAACAATTATGCTAGTCCCAGATCACTTACACACTTGCGAAATGTTTGAATTCAGCAGTATTTGGCCAAATAGCTGTTAGTCTAAATTGACTTTCCGTGGATAGAAGATGTATCAATTCTATACACTTTATATTATTTCATCAAAATAGGCATCAGATTGGGGACTCTTTCTATTCTTCTCAAGCATGATCATCTTCCAGGGAAAACTTGCCCAGAGAAGTTGTGGATGCCCCCTCCCTGGAGGTGTTCAAGGCCAGGCTGGATGGGGCTCTGAGCAGCCTGGTCTAGTGGGAGGTGTCCCTGCCCATGGCAGGGGGTTGGAACTGAATGATCTTTAAGGTCCCTTCCAACCCAAGCCATCCTATGATTCTATGAAACACCAGAGAAATAATTTCAGATTTTTTTTTCAACTTTCACGTCACAGTAGGAAAAAATTGCATGTGAAAAAGATCCTTGTATGTGATAAGAAGGATTTCTGTGAAGAGTCAGGGGGGTAATAAACTCCTAGTGACAGATAAGGCTAACTTCTTATAGAATAAACCTTTTTTTTCTGTTTTGTAGATTTGTGTATTTTTCTTTTCCCCTCCCATTGCTTCCTCTAGTTCACCCGTTTTCTCTCTTGCTTACATATTCTTCTCATTCTTGCAATTTTCACCAGCTTCACTTCTCATGGTTTCTTTTTTTTTCCTGCCTTTTCCCTAACTCTTTTTTTTTACCAGAAGCAGAGATGCTGGTAACTAGATCTCTTCTTGTCCAAGAAATGTGCTTATTGGTTGCCCTAAGCGGTTGAATGCCTGCTCTAACAGACTGAGATGGAGACCATGACTCTTAAAAAATTTCCAGCACATCTTTGAGTATTTAAGGTCATTTTTCTACATATATTTTTAAACTAATATTCATTTACTTGGCTCTGTCTCCTTTTATGGCTGCAGCACATTCACGATGAAAGAATCAATGCCGTGACATCTTATGGCTGGCTAATACCAGGCCAATGCTTGTACGTACCATTTTTCTTCTGACTTTCAAGCTTAATAAAAATCCTTGCATTATAATTCACCTCAGTGAAGTAATTATGTGTAATTGCATAATTACCCATTACAGCTGTTTGACTTACTGGCAGTTATACTAATTAAACTAATGTGATGCACAACCACAAGTTAATTTAAAACAAGGAAACCATAGAACGATTCCTCTTGAGGGTGTCTATACAGGCAGTGACACTGAGTTTGAACAGAAAGTGAAATGTTGATCCTACGTCTTTTCTTGAACCTATTGCGCAGTTTACTTCTAACAGGTGACAAGATATAGAACTAAGCAATGAACTGAAATAATCCCAAACAAAACAAAATACAAAGCTCTGGAATGAAAATAAACTCTTGCTCAAGAACACTTGCCATACTCTGACTAGTAGGAAGTAAAATTTCTTGCAGACAAATAATCATATACTTGTTTATTATAAACATCTCTCAGTGGTGGCCAAAGCTAAACTTAGATTTAGCTCAGTACCTGCTGGTATGTTTTATGTTCCTCTAGATTAAAATTCTGTATTCGAGTCTTGTGCTCAGTCAACTGTTCTGATATGCAAATGACCTTAATGGATTGAATTTTTGCTTATACAATGAACACCCAAATCTTAAGGATAGGAGTAAGATTCAGAATGTGAACTTAAATAAAGTAAACTGAAGGATTAACATAATGAATAGCAAACAGAATGCTGTCCTTAAATCTACGTTTTTGGAAACATTCATAATCCTACAATTACTTTACTGAAAAGAATATGCTACTTAGTTTTGACTTAGAAAAGCACAATTTATGTACTTACCTTCTTCATTTGAAAATTGGTCTATGCATTTCTTCAAAGAAAAACGTCAAAAGCCACTCTTGCTGTAACAGAGGCAAAACCTTCATTCTGTTTCCCCCCTCAGTCTTTGCATACTATTGAATTTCATTACTATAAATAGAGGCTCTGGTTGCTCTGATGCATTTTACTTGTAATAGGGATAAGCAGACAAGCACGTCTGCTGTGCGCTCTGAAAATCCAAAAAACTTCCTGTACTGAACTATTTTGGAAATCCAAATCTTTTTCTAAGGAGGATAAAGTTTTCCTGAGTTCCTACAGGCTTCTGCCGTGTGGATTTGGGTCTGGTGTACATTCTCACTTCATACATCTAGGAAGCAGGTTGCCTGCATAGAAGACATTTCTTTTGAGAAACTTTTGCAAGAGAAACAGAAGCACTCGATTTTCTCAGGGGAGAAACTCTATGACCTGTGGCAGTATTGTCTGGTCTTTACAGGCAACTGTTCAAACAGTTCACTTAAAAAGTAAAAAAAGATATAGATGTCCTTGAGACTGAAGCTGCTTATGCAAACTGGGAGGTGCTTGGAGAAGATGTCAGCCACAAGCGAGAGGAGGCACTGACTATTTTATGAGTATTATTTCATCTTGAGTTGTGCTTTTTTATATCTTACAGCTTCTTTGCACGGAATTAACTGATAACTACAAGAGGGTCCAGTAATCTAATAAGGCATTAGAAATGTGCAGAATTTTTCTCCCAAGGGTTTACCCATTCTCCAGATCTCCTTTCACAGCCACTCTTTCTGAGGGGTAATTTGAGGCCTTCTGCTACGCTTGTGTGCCTCAAATGATCAGAAGGTTTTAATGCTTCTTTTGGTGACAGAAAGCAAGTATTTTTATGGACTGCTTCAATTTGCCATTTAAAGCCGAGAAATTGTAAGGTGATAGCAAAGTTTTTTGACATTTAACTGACCAATGTTCTATTGATGAGACTTTTAATTAGATAGATGCTCATAGTGAAGTCATTGGGGTTTTTTTTCAGTGTCTTTGAAAAAAAAATGGAAACAGTCCTGATAGCATCGCAATTTAAGGCTGGTAAAATAGCAAAAGGAAAAAGGAGGCAGCACCCCCGACCTCTCAAAAAGAGATCATGAGCAAATGAGAATCGCAAAATCATTCTACCATATGTAACAAAAGAAACCAGAGGAGAAAGAATTGAAGGCTTTCGATGAATTTGGATGAGTTAATATTTTTTTTTAATTTCCATGATCAGGCACTTGGATATTACATGTGCTCTATAAGAGCTGTTATTTGCAGATGGTGAACAGAGAAGTGGCTATTAATATACATAAATTTGTTACTCTTAATTTCCACTAAAGAAACTCTCCAGTAAGTTAACCAGAAAACTGGGTTTTATTCACCAGGAAGATAAGAGTTCGTCTTTCAGTGAGCAGATAAGATTGTTGTAGTTTAGTGCATGAGACTGACTAAAAGTGATTTGGAGTTCAGTATTTTTTCCCCTCAGATCCAGGTTTTCCACTGCTAAAATAATTGACTTGACTAGATTTATCCATAAAATTCCAGAATTTGTAAAGCTGTTTCAGAAACTGTTATACAAGCTTGGATTTCAAATATCTTGAACTTTTCAAATGTTCAAGAATGAATATTTCAAACAATGACATCATAAAGATTTTAAAAAACATTGTATTATAACTGGGAATCAGTGAGATGTTCATCACTGGCACCTTCTCCTTGAAAAGCAATATTATTGCAGAAAAGAAAAAAAATCTCAAACTAAACAACTAAACTGCTGGTATAATGCATCAAATACTGCAATTTACTGGTTTTCTTCCTTTCTTTCTTTCTTTTTTTTTTTTTTTTTTAACAGTGCCAAGTTTTTCAAGTCAGAAAAGCCAGGTTTGAGGTCTTTCAGTTAAGGCTAGTAAAAGTGATACACTAAGGAGAAAACATCTGAGTGTAAACTTAAAAAAAAATAAAATTACACAATTCTGATATGTTGCAATTTCTTGGTTGTTTTTTTTTATTTTTTTTTTTGGCCTTTAGAAGTTTGACAGATTTTGCTAGAGATTCAACAAATAGCTGGAATGTTCTTAATATGCTTTTTAAATTAAATATGGGAGTCCACAGGTAACTGATCCTAAACTGTTCTCCAGCTTATTTGCACTGAACTATTGCTGCCATAACGAACTGAGTTCACCTCACTTTATGGTACACATGTACTATTATAAACATATGCATTCCTATTATCCTGGCTTTTAAAATGGAGAATCCATATTAATCCTCGCTGATACGATGGTCCACTGGGGTATATTAAAAGAGGCTCAGAGACAAGTTATGGGATTGGTGGGAGATCTAACCACAACAAAAGTACCTTACAGTTACTGACTGTACAGATCCACTCTGGTCTCCACTGCATTGTGTTTCCTCATAGCTGAAGGCTGAATCTGTGAATCAACTTACAAAAATTACCTTAAAAATCTCCCCAAGAAAATGATTTTGGCTGCTTCCATGCTGGAAAGTCCTCTCTAACTAGAGGTTGAGAGACCTGCTTCCGTTGTGCAATGACCTCTTCATCTTGACGCTGAGGAGACAGCTCAGATAACTCAGAAAGGGAATCACCACATTGTTCCTCCCACTCTTGACAGAGCAGAGGAGAAAACTACTTTAAACACAGAAGCTGCTTGAGGATGAAAAGAGCCACACACAAAGCATGAGAAGGTTTCTCTGGTCAAAGGGTTTCTTTTGCTGCCAGGCTTCTCTTACTTCAGGATTTAAACACCCTATGGTGCCCTAGCCGGCTTCTGTACTGATGCACATTCACTCACATTCTTGTCTGAATGTGTGACCACGGTCAGTGTGGAAGAACGGTTTCCAACAGCTTTGAGAAAATAACTCTCCTGAAACAGCCTGGTGCTTGCTTCACACCATGTTATCAGCATGGATTCACCTCAGCTTGGCCACACTGAATGCAATTGCTGCTTCCTAGGCAACTGCCAACTTCCAGTCCCTCCGCTAATTCAGGTTATTTTATGCGGTGTGCAATTCCTGCATTAGGAAAAGATAAGCAAATCTCAGAAGATTAAAGATATCAAAGAGCTGTCCCAATGGCATATGTTTGTCGCAAATTATCGGCCTCTTGCTGCATTGCTATTGCAAACAAGTTAGTGCAGCCTAGGGAACAACTAATGTTCTCCTGAGAAAATACCAGCACCTGAAACCACTCTATCCCATCTGAACCTGAAGCAAGAACAACAAAATGTGTGAGTTTTTTGCAAAGCTCTCACAACAAGTTTTGCATAAGGAAGTTCCAGAATTGACACAGATGGTTTTTGTAACTTCTGTTTTTATGTGTCCTTGATTGTCCTGGTTTGAGGACATTCCATTATTTTCTTATTAATATTATTATATTTTCTTTTTATTATTTCATTATTAATATTTAATTAAAGTAGAATCATAGCATCATAGAATGTTTTGGGTTGGAATGGACCTTTAAATGTCATCTAGTCCAACCCTCCTGCAGTAACTAGATCAGGTTGCTCAGAGCCAAGAAATTTGGAAATTTCAGGAGTTTCACATCTGAAAAAAGAAAGGTAGCTTCATTCATATCCTCTCCCTGTCTGATAGGTACGGTGACAACCAGGAAAGTAGTTTAGATTCTTTTCAACTCGTAAGTCTCTTATTCTTCTCTACTTGGGAGAGAAGTTAGAGAGCATCTGATGTTCGTTTTAGTGGCCAGCCCAGCCCACACCACGACATTGATGAACAATCTCTTTTCTGGGAGAAGTCAAGGACTCATCTGGCTGGTACATTACTCCAGTGCTGCTCCAGAATGTAAAACAGAGGTTGGATCACCTCTGTCGGAAACCCATAAAGGCAGCAAGCAGTCAAATATATTGAATTTGAACTTGCCAAGGTCTTAAGCCAAGATCAAATATTTTGGTATCACTAACAATATTCTATTACATAAATGCTATTGGCAGAGCAGCTGCAAACTTAATGCAAACTTCTCCATGAGCAGAAATGACAGTATTCAGGACTGGATTTTTAAAATTTGAGTTTACTATAAATATTGTGGGTTGGAGGGATAGCATTGTCAAAGCAATGCAAAAATGATACTGAGCCCTGCCACTTACATGGGATTTAATAGCAATGAGACAGTTCATCCCATGATACAATACCAAAATATTTTATGCAGTTGGCTCCTGATTTTGACTGTGCAGTGTATTTTCCGGACCATGAGGCAAAGGCTAGTACATTTCAAGTTATAGTTGCTCCCTTACATGCAATTAAGGGTACACATTGTAATGAAATAATTAGCATTAAGGCATCAATTTATCCACATTAAAGCCCTTATTAGCAATTCATTCCCAGATAAACTAGGAATTTCCTTCTTGTCATTAAATTTCACATTACTGGTATCCTTTCATATTTTTCCTTAAATGATGTGGAACACATAGTTTTAATGGGACTATAATTAGCCATCCGCGCACGGTTTGAATTTGGTCATACATACTGAGAATTAATCTGTTCTACGCATGTGTAACTCCATATAGTTTGACCAACACAGAAATCTTTTTTTGCTTCAGAAACTAATAACCATTGGCTTTTTAAAATCACCTCATACTTCTTTGTTTGAGTGACAGATTTACTTCTCAAAGCATTTCATTACGTATATAACGCCTAAGCATGAGAATCGTTCTGTTAAAGTCATTACCTAAATTAGCAAGTGCTTAAGTGTTTGTCTTGATGTGATTTTAATTAGGAGAGAGGTACATACAAGAGATAGGTGACAGATGTAGTTTTCCTCACTGCTAGTGCCTCATTTCTTCCTTATCTCCACACTAAGGCCAGGGCTCTGAATTGGCCTATGGATATTAAAAAAGTCTGATATTGCCTGGGTGTAATCACAGTGCCAACACTCACACGGTGACCTTACTCTCCTGGTTGGCATCGCATGTATCAAACAGGGAAAGGATGTGAATGAACCTACTTTTCTTTTACAGATGTGAAACTCCTGAAATTTCCAAATTTCTTGGAAATTAAAGTCCTTTAAGTGTTCCATAGTAAATTCCTTTTACACCTATCACCTTTAGGTTTTACACAGAGCTGAATACTTGGGATAACGTTCTGGTCTCCTTACAAACAGTAGGAGATAGGCCAATGACTTCAAAACAGCCAGGATCTCACCCATACTACACACCATCCTGTTCAAAATGAGAGACTTCTGTGCTTGAATATTTAATCTATCTAAATAAATTTCAGTAGTAGCACATTAAAATTGAAATCAGTCTATCATTTTAGTTCTCTCTCTGTAGAAGAAATTCACTTAAAGAAAAACATGAGTTTTCACTTTTTTATGCACCTTGTTATATCAGTTGGAATCACAAAAATAGCTTTTCTCATATTTGCAGATGCGCTATGAGCGTGTGCTTTTTATGGGGGTCTGTAGTAGGTACGGGTTTTTTTGTGGTTCAGTGTTTCGGTGGGGAGCTACTCCTGAAGTTTTAATATATTACCAAACATAATCTTCCTCGTGAAAATGTCTTCAGGCTCCAGATGTCATGTGCGCCTGTTGGCAAGCACTTCTTTTGTTATGCCCACCAACTGTAACAGGCTTATTTGTGGATTAGCTGTGTCTCAGCTGTAAAATTAATTCAGGAGCACAGCCTGCTGTTCCAAACGAAATTGCAACAGAAGGAAATGTTGTTTCCATGAGTTTGTCTTTTAAAGATTTGTATAATTGGTTAATGCTGTTTTGTCTTTTTGTTTTTTGGAGACAATTAATCAATACTTTGTCATGTGTAACTTTTATTTTCTATTTTCAGTACATTGCGGTATACAAACGGCAAAGTCAGATGATCGTGTCCTCTAGTGCTCAAGGAACCAGAGAGCCCTAATTAACTGATCTTATTGTGGTAGCAGTTTTAGCAATTAATTTTGAGCTACAGACCCATGAACCAGAGCCTTCAGCTTTCAGCTTTCAGGATTTTTAAAAATTTAAATCAGTTTTTGCAGAATAAATGTATATTTTCACTCTTTTCCCACTCCCAGTTAAACAGAAGACAAATGGCTCAATGCCTAAAGCACGGCGTTTGCACCCCGGTGCTGCAGGCTTGGTTCCTTCATCAGCCTTTCTGCCTGACTGTAATGAGACTCCACAAGATGTGAGGAGATAGCTGAGACTTCCTTTATGGATGGCTTCTTAATGGGCCAGAGACAACTTTTTGGACACACTGAGCCTGCCCCAAGTTTGTCAGGTATGGCTCTTAACTGGAAAAGAGCAGTTTTCTGCCAAAGGCAGTGAGGGGCCTTTCAGCTGTAACTGTGTAAGTACCCCGAGCCAATTTCAGTGCAAAATCTGAGAGAAGAGTTTAAAGCACTGTCAGCTAACGTAGTTGAAGAATTTGGTGGTCTGTGGACTGGCTGAAGCGTTGTGTTGTAGCTGCAGGGTTGATGGCCTGCTCTGTCTGGAAGGAGATGCTGCCAGTTAGCCCCTGAGCATGCAGAGGTTTGCCATCAGCTGGATGAGATCCGGCTGCCCAGCTGCACAGCACAAGGCAGTGACAGACAGCACACGCTTTCCTACAGCTGAAGCAGTGGAAAGCTGTGCTTCTAAAATAAACAGGACTGATTTTTGCCTCTGTAGTCAGAGCCAATTTAGTGCCGAGTAGCAGCAGCTGAAGTCTTTAGATGGCTGTCGTGGTTTCAGTTGGGATAGCGTTAACTTTTATATTAGCAGCTGGTATAGTGCTATGTATTGGATTTTGGATCAGAATTAGTGTTGACAGCGTGCTGGTGTTTTTAGTTGCTCCTCACACCACTCCGCTAGCAAGTCAGGGGTGCGCAAGATGTAGGGAGGGGGCACAGCTGACCCCAACTGACCAAAGGGATATTTCATGCCATGTGACATCATGTTCAGCATATAAAGAGGGAGGAAGAAGAAGGAAGTGGGGGGGAATATTTGGAGTGATGGTGTTTGTCTTCCCAAGTAACTGTTACATGTGATGGAGCCCTGCTTTCCTGGAGATGGCTGAACACCTGCCTGCTGATGGGAAGCAGTGAATGGATTCCTTGTTTTGCTTTGCTTATGCACAAAGTTTTTGCTTTACTTATTAAACTATCTTTATCTCAACCCATGATTTTTCTCACTTTTACTCTTCTGATTCTCTTCCCAGTCCCAACTGGGCTGACTGGGCAAGCGGCTGCATGGTTCCAGTTGCCAGCTGGGGTTAAACCACCGCAATGGCTAAAGATTACCACTGGGTAAACTGCTTCCTTCCTTTTGCTTCTGACAGTGGTCAAATGAGTTTCTCATGCAAGTTTCTGGTAAAATAGAAGACAAGCGCTTTGCAAAAAGGAAAGTAGCTGCACCATGAAGGCTCTTCCTTTCTCTTTGTTGTATTTATTTGTAATTTTTACATACACAGAAGGCAAAGGTATGATACTTGGTTTTAGAGGTACTTCGCCAGCTATCAGGTAAGTTTTCCTTTGTCCAGTTAACAAGTACTTTATTTTTTCCCATGATTCTTCCTTCATTTGTCAAATAGCCTGTACTAGGACAGAGGTCCTGTACCAGCACACTCCTGGAGTGAACCTCACCACCTAACTACTTCCCTGTTGTGATGTGGCAAAGTCCTTCCCAGTACATTGGGTCGTTGGCTTAAGCCAACGGGTTACCATTTTTGGAAAAGGTGCTCACACTTTTAACTAATCCAGCCTGACAAATTTTATGGCTGCATAACTTTGAATAGTAATCTCAGCTCCATTTGAAATAATCTACATTGCTTTTTCCTGTTGTTCTATGAAAAGGAATAGCCATTTTATGCCTTCTTTCACTGAGTTGCTACAAATAATCACTTGAAAGTGAGCAGGTGGACTTCCAGGTTACCTTCCAGAACCAGCTCACATAATGTATGGAATATTAGAAGGAAAGGTGGGAGAGAGAGTATATAGACTGCATGTGTAGGGGGACATAGCCATCTGGTGGAGCTGAGGAGGCGGAGGATAATTATACTGAGAGACAGGGGACACTGAAAGCTCCATGCGTGATGAATAAATTGATGGAGGACACAAGGGATTGGAGGAAGGGTGAGATAAGGGACTTTCAGTAGGATGCAAATGGGTGTAATGAGCTGCAGTTTTTAGTTTCTTACAAAGGCAACAAAAAGTGCACGGCTCGGCTGTTCAGGTGATAAATTAACGGAAGCTAGCCAATTAATGAAAAAAATCTTTATGATGAAGCCAAAGTATGAGCTAAACTTCCCCCCTGTCCTTGGCATTTTCCTCTTAGATAGCATATTTTTCAGTCTCCTCATGTTCAGCAAAGGTACGTTTACCACTGAGAATCAACACAATGAAGACACAATCTGATACTCAAGTGAGCCCAAATCCCCTGGGCAGCAGCAATTAAATAATGATCATTGGCAGCAGGGCTCAAGGTAATTTAACAACAGCACAGGGTATTCTGAGGTGAGTTATTAGAACCAGCCATCTTTTCATGTGCTCATTAATTACAAGTAACAATCGTTTTTGGCAATTATACAAGTAGCCCAAGAGACTGACTGGGTCTCAGATGCACAGGTGGAAGATCAAAAGTCCTTTAGCTTTCACATACAGGCACTTACATACACTTTATGTGAAATAAAACAGTTAGAATCGATTTATACTCTAAAGTCTTCCCCAAACCCGGGCCCAACTGTTTAAACCACCTCACACAAATAAACTTTACTTTATCTGACTGGCATTAACAACATGGGAAATTCATGCCTATGATGAAGGCCTGAATTTCTGTTCTCAGTACGAGGATTCTGGTGACATGGATACGTCTGCCAGGAGCGGGGCGAAATATCACTTCTTTCTACAGTGCTCAAACTGGGTGGTGTTGGCCTAAATCCTAGACTTACATCAGCTATCCAGCAAAATAATGCCGTTTTCTGCTGTGCTTATAGAAAGGCTTAGCTGCTTGTAGACCTTGGAGAAAGTAGAAGAGCTAAATGAGTGAAAAATCTTTTTTTTCTGCAAATATTGCACCCCCCTAACACAACTATGTTGGTACAGTTACACCAGAAGCATGCCTGTAACATAGATATAAAAATGGCTCAAAGCAATCCAACCATGTTGAAGAATCTCATGTCTACATCAGAATTTCATTTAAGCCCTTAGTTTTAACTATGTGCAGGTGGAAAGAAAAAAAAAATATTTTTAGGCTTCTACAATTGCTAGATAAAGCCCTGAATTCCACTAACAGAGAGTTTCTCTTCCAAAAAAGAATAAAGCTTTTGTCTGCCAATCGGTCATGAACATTGCTTGAGACGATGATTGTCTTTTTAAATAGCTCCACACTGATGGATTTTGTAAATTCAATATGCGATATTTCTGAGATACTTTCTATAAATTGCTGAGATTGAAGTGTCCGGGGTATAATAATTTTGCTGCCAACACTAAACTGACAAAGGCTGACAAGTAAAAATGTAAAACTATGCAACAATTCTACTATCTTTCATTGGAAAATTATGTAATTCTTCTCTTTGATTCCTGTTTTGCTTCTGATAACTGCTGTTAGGAGGATAATTCGATCCTAAGATTTTTTCAATAAGATTATGAACTCAAAGACAAGCTCTGACTTAAGAAATAATAATTGAAGACAGTTAATTTTGCAGGTTTCAAACTGTGTTAGTGCGAGTCATTCAGGTTAGGACAATGGCTCTGTATTGTCTCATTCAAAGGTTGGGAGACAAAATCATTTCACTGTATCTGAAGGATTTATTTTTCTTCTTTGTAGTTCTTGCATTCAGACTTTCTGTTCCTTTGTCCCCTTTGCAAACCACATGAGGAACAATTTTATGTAATGGAATCTCATTTCTGTAACTCTTCTAGTTACCAACCTCAAATATTTCAGTGGTCCAACTTAGACAATTTCACAGAGAACTGGGCATGGACCAGTCTGCTTTCTGGCATTCACAACAAAAATCACAATGAGAATTTTAAGATCAACCCCTGCTCCCCCTCTGACCCACACAAAGGACTGTTCCAGTTGATATGGACATGCCTCCTTCCAGAAAGGCTGAGTCCCATGTAAAGAAGGCAAAATTTGGAATATACCTTTCAGAAGTGCGAGAAGATCATACATTACTGTCATGCTGTTTTAGGATATGCAGTACCTACCCTATGTCCACCAGAGGAAATCCATGGAAGCGAAGATGAGAGGAAACCTCATACTCCATTTTCAGTCACTAGAAGCAACCTCTAACACTGTGCAGGTAGTGTAGGAGAGCTCTGTATCTGACAACATTCAGAAATAGAAATTCTTGAAATGAAAAATTAGCTGCATGCATCAATAAGGTCTTTGCACCTCTCTGGTTTGAGGCAAATCTACCAGTGACATCTACCACTGATGTACTGTCAACACTAAGTTTGTGCTAATTTCAATTACAAAAATAAGTACAGATTTTGAGTTCCTACATAAAATATGAATAGGCTAGAAGTTCACCTTCCCTTACTGCAATTGTATTTGTCCCTTCCCCTCCCTTATCATGTGTCAACAATATCCTGCCAAAGATATAATCCTCATGGGAAAGGAGTGGTTGCACAAATTAAGAACTGGATAGAAATGCAAAGCTTTTAGGTTTCCAGAATGTCCTCCATTAAAAAAATTATAAGTAACTTTCAGTGTAGAAATTGTTTTGCAGCAAACTAACTTCATGGAACTTCTAGGTGGCTGTAAATCATCAGGTGTCACAATTTAGGTTTGCATTGTTTTATAAAAATGTGTTTGTGTGTATATATATATATCTACCTAAATTATCAATTTAAAGCTTGATTCAGAGATGCATTATAAACTAGTATAAGCTTCATTACCTTTATTAGGCATTCTTTTTAGCTGCTTTGGTCATCAGGTGTTACAAAATTTGTTCACTTGTAGAACAATATGCAATATAATATCTTAGAAATTAATTGCATGGGCACAAATATTTATCACACTCCACCCATAGTTTAACATTTCTGCCACTCTTTCCTGCTACAGTAGTCCATGGATTACCAGGAGGAAGATTTAATCTGTCATAAAATTGGTCAGGAACAAAATGCGAACAAAGAAGAAAGCTCTCAATGTATGAAATTCTCATTGTGCTTAGTTCGCTTCACTTTTGGTGCATGTAAGAAGCTGGGTTTTCTCTACATGAAATTGAATTTTACAAATATTTTTTACACTAAAGCTTTCTCTAAGAATCTTTTCTTCTTCACATTTTCTGTGGGCAGCTGTTCCCTTCCCGATCCATGCCCGATGGAGCCTTGACTGCCCTCAGCTGTTCTTCACTTTCCCATGCTACTCCCCACTTCTCTACCGAAGGGCTTCTAGGAGCCCTGCCTATGTTACTTCAATCAAACCCAGTTGGGTTTATTGAGACTTCTTTCGTTGATTAGTTAATTTAAAGTAACTGATTTTCATCACCATGGATTGTGGATTCACATGTTTTCTTCCACTCAATAGGGAGTAGGGGATAATTTCCAGTAAAGTGCCCTGAACAAACAAGGGTGGGTATTTCTTCAGCAAATACATCAGCTACTGATCTGTAAAGAGAATATCCAGAAGTATGCAGGAGCTAAAGGTAATGTTTCAACAGAAGGAGAAACAGAGGAATTTAATGACTGCAATATTGAATAGATCCAGTTGGAAAATAGCTATCTTATACCACAGGGACTTCAAAGGGAAATGAATGCGGATTGAAAGTAAGAGGAAGAAGAAACAAAAAAAAATAAAGGGAAAAGATTATAACAATAGGCTGACCTTGTCCCTGTCTTTATCCTCTTCAATCTTGAATCTGGGTACTTGCTGACCTACTAACGTCGAGTGCATGTTTTAGGCCATCTCATTCACATCAGAAGACCAACAAATAGAGGAAGAACCCTCGGGATCAAAGAGCAAAAGGAGGCAGCAAGAAGACTCCAGAATTCCCTGCTGTTATACCCCTGGCAGTGTCAAATCCTCTTCCACTGTAGAATAATGGTACCATGTAATGATGTTTAATTCCTCTGATATGCATAATTTGAAAATGAATTGAATTATTATTTCTACAAAAAAAAATAATTCTGTAAGAGAGTTGTTTCCTGTGACATAATGGCCATGAAAGTTGCACAATATTGCTCTTGTGCTTTCCTGGGTTGACTGGTATAATGAAATAATAATGAATAATACATTTCCAGTGTGAATTTTCAGCCAATGTTCAAACATGCTAGAATTTATGAAATCTTTGAAATTTTGTGAATTCATAGTGTCTGATTATTTAATAAGAATCAGTAGACAACTCAATGTAATATATGAATTCCTTTTGCTATTAATCACTCAGCTCCAACAATTTTATGATTTTTTTTTTTTTGTCAGAACATTGGAACACTGAATTAGCTGCAATGAATAGAGATTGCAGTAGAGTAAGCATTTAGCTTTAAATGGAAATTCAAGAGACAAGTAGGTAGCATTTATGGTAGAAAAATGCATAATTTCAAACAAATTATTTGGTGTGTTAGAATGACATCTAGTGACTAGTTCAGGTTGTAATGCTGGGTTATAAAAATAGAAAAAAACCCGTACTTTAATCTCTGATTCTTTCTTTGCTGCCCCCTAATGAAAGACACAAATATAAAGAACTGCAAACCTTATCCAGAGACAATAAAACTGGAAAGAAAATCAAGTTAAATTAGTGTTAAAGGCAACTAGTTCATTAGTGTAAGGGGAAGAAGCACTAAATACTTCATGTTTCTGAGACTCTGGAAATTCAAAACTAGGATTGCATCCCACTCTTCGATATGAATTTATTGTTCAGGAAATAATCTATAATTTCTCTTTTAAATGGAATATACTCAGGGAAAAATTTGTTAAAAGTCCCTTGAAACAGGTGCCTGATCACGAATGGAAATTCACCTACATTGTGAAAACACAGTTTGAGAGAGGGCCAAAGCCTCCCTTTTGAATGACAATCAGCAGTCCTCTTCTATTCAACGTAATTGTTCTACTGACTCACAGGGAACAGTGCAACAGGGAAAGAACTCGTAAGGTATCTCCTGCGTGTTTAACACTAACAGGAGAATAGTTATATTTGGTCAGTCCTAACAAGATGAAAACACTTTTTTTTTCCATGTCTAATACTGGAGACAGAGCTACAGGCTCTTGGGAATGGAAATCTGAGAGAGAAATGGGATAGTAGAGAAATAAAAAGTCATTTCTATCTCTAAAAGTAGAGACAAAAAGTAATTTTTAATCCGACTGAAGATTCAAATTATTTTCATTAAGTATAATTTCATATAAGGCTAAAAAAGATTGAACTGTGCTTTTCTCACTGAAAACTGCAAGCACGGTCATTACATTAAGGTTTTTTTTCCAATCACGTTTCTTCCTCTGAACATACACCAGACCAGTGTTCCTAAATAAGGAGAATGCTTCTTTTATAGTACAGGACACCTGCACAGAGCCAAAGATTATTCTCCTGACACTCAGCTTCATTTCAGAAGAAAAGCTGACTCTCTAATTGCAGTGTTTAAAAGCAAACTGTGAGAATAGAACGAACATGTAATCATTACGCATACATCTGCCTGAATCTGTAGAGAACTGGAACAATAGTGGTGAGGTACAAATGTCAGTCATGATACTCTAAAGATCAGTGTGAAGTATTTTAGGGCTCATTAAAGCATGAAGAAAAGAATATGTGAGGGAGGTGGCGTTTTCTGGCACCTATGCATGGAGTGCTTTTGCCACAGTGAAAATGTCTTAGGGATAAATTTATAAGGCATAGGAAAATATGCTGAAGTTACAAGACTGTGAGGATTTGCTTTGTACTTCCCAGACAGTTTCTCATAATTTCAGGCAGTGTTATACTATCCCTTAAACATTGAAGCTCTCGAGTATATAGCTACACCAGATTATTTCACAGATGCTAAGACTGAAATGTAAGTGATATGATGGGGTTATGAAAGTTTTAGATTTAGTACTTTGCCCTGAAATTGGTAATCTCTGTGGCATCTAGACTTTACCTGGGATCTTTCTTAGTTGGTAAAATACATTTTCTGCTCTGGATCTCCCAAGCCTTTTGATAATGCGTCTTTACTCTTGTCCTATGATAAATCTCACTTAATGACCTATTATTTATTTAACATATGGAGATATTACCAATAGCTACAGTGGCACTGTTATTGGCACTCTTGCGGTTTGGGATCTGGGGTGGCTTGTTGATCAAGACTGCCATCACTGTCTAGTCTGCTCAGCACTTTCTGGTTAGATTTATGTAGGAACACTTTATGAAACCCAGCTGTATAATATTCTTGGAGAAGCATTCAGTTTCTGAACCCTATTTTGTCTCGAGATCCTAGCTACTTGGAACTGGAAAGGCTTGGATGATTTGGGGCATCCTCAAGAAAACTCAGTTAAGTATCTAGTGACCTTCATGGTGCAAGTTTAGCTATCTAGGGGCTTTATGTGTTTCTAGGGTTAGGCTACACATGACTGGAGATTCTAAATGAGGGTTTACACCCTGATATGGCTGCTAAAACAATTTGCTATTAAGTTCCTTTAGCAGATCTAACACCTACTCTTTCTATACCTCAGATACCCATCTGCAAGGCAGAGGGAATTGTAAATTACAGGGATACCGAGGATAAATATATTCAATATCATGATACACTTGCATACAGCAAGGCTGGAGAGCCAATATGTGCTTCACATAGAAGGCATTCTGCATAGTCAGTGCACACAAAACTTTTTTTCGCCCTTACTCATTTCCTAAGTGACAGCTATGAACACTGCAATGTATGAGAGACAAAGAATTTACAAATGAATGGGCAGGAACAGAGAAAATGAGATGTGAACTGCAAGCCTGGAAGGAACATATTGGGATTGTCTGTATTTTAATGTTTGGTTTGATTCACTCTGTGTGGGCACTGCTTACAAGAGAACCAGTCACAGAAAAGGTCAGAAAATGTCAGTGTCAGATAGATAGTATGGGTCTGATCTGACAGGCTTTCAGAGAAAAAATTGCGTTCTGTGTTAAGGGTGAGGGCAGAAAACCTCTTAAATTTTCAGTAAAAACATCCTGGGATAAGTTTCTGTTCTGCACACCTAAAGCTGAACTTCATCGGAGCAGATATGGAAACTGCATCCCACAGCATATTAAAACCTGATGATACAGATACTGACAGGGAATCTAGAGTTTTCTTAATGCTCTTTTTAATGCTTACTACACATTGATTACCAAACTTTTTTTTCTACAGAAGCCCAATTTGTCTACATAAATTCTAAAACGTGTGTTCAGTTGGGTATTTGCATGCACTGGCCAGCTTCTGTAGGGATTTAATTTGGATAATAAACCACAAAGAGATGATGTAGAGTAAGACTATGAAAACATAGAGGCATAATGACACCAAGCTGAAACTGAGGCTGCCACTTTTGCTCATTTACCTACCTAATTACGGGATAGGCTGGCCCTTCAGCTCATTGCAGTGCTCAGCATTGCACTAATAACCAACCCAACGTTGTACCACGCTCTATTTTACAGTATGAAATGTTTTAAATAAAAAATAAATTTAGAAATATATATATAATCATGTCTATACATACAATCGCTATAATGTCTTTTGAGGAATTAATCTCTGCCTAACCACCATCTGTGGCAACTGCAGTGACAAAAAATGTCCTATGTTACCATTTCTGGAACAATTCCATGAGGTTTTCTGGTTCCTTATCTAATCCTTTGCTGAAGTATGAACAAGGGCACGTGAAGAAGCTCTCATAAACACGCAAGCCTTACTTCCAAGCCACCTGATACTTCTAGATTTCTTAACTTGCCTCCCAAAATGTAAGCCTCATCATGCTGGTTCATGGAAGTTGGACTTGATGATCTTTATGGGTCCTTTCCAACTTGGGATATTACGTGATTCTGTGTTGGTAAACCATGGTTTTTTACTCAATTTGACTCAATGTCATGAGGTCATCCGAATGTGATGAGGGAACACCCATGTCACTGGTGACCCTAGGGAGTGTGCCAAGGCCCCTTTGAGTGTAAAGCTTTCCTACAATATGTTGGCTTGCATCTATCCCCCACTTACCACAGAGCAATGATCTCTTTCTCTAGAAGGCAGGACTGCGGAGGGACATCACTGCTCTGCTGCATCTTGCCCCATGAGAGCAGCAGAGGGGCTGCAGCCCTGCACCCTGCCGCAGTGCAAAGCCCGAAGGTGCAGATGTGGGGCTGGGGGTGGAAAAAGGTAAGAATATAGACAGACCAGTGAATCTCTCTTTTAGCTCATGAAGCCTGACAAGTCTTTGGCAGCCAGAGAGAACGGACTCTATTTCAGTCATGATCCCTTCTTTAGGAAAGAATGATGCAATCAATACAGATTTAAAAAAAAAGATTCTGATACCGCTTACTACCATGTGTGGAAATGTGACTCAGAGGATAGTCTCACAGGCTATTTTCCTTAATTATTCTAAATTTGCCAGTTTTGGTTTTATGTTTATTTGTTTGTTTGTTTTCCTCAGACAGACGGAAATCACTGAGATCTGCAGAGAACAGCATATATCCAGAAGGTTCATGTTAATAAATACCAAGTTGACAGCCTAGCGCTGGCATAACGGGTGGGGCTCTGCTCTCTGCAGTGCCCCGCTGAAATCAGCTAGACTCTGTGTGGGTGTATAAAGCTAAAATTAGGGGTTTTGTCTGCCACAAAGAGCAAATGAGTGAGTGTGTGTGTCTGAGCTACCTCCAGATAGTATTTATTTGGTGAGTATTTATTTCCTTTACGCAGAATCTGGGGTAAATCTAATATCTTATCAAAAAATTTTCTGGCAGTTCAGGTCAAGCATTGTTTTATTGCGTATTTTGATCTTCTTGCGTTGCTAGATTATTTTTTTTTTTAAATCTGAAGGGAAATTAATGGTCTGAACCATTTTTATTCACTGACCATGGAAAAAGCACTTATTGCAAGAACATTACACTAAAGTAAAAGATTGCTAATATCCTGGGCTTATATATATTAAAGGCATTTACATATTTTTCATCTTTTTTAAAAGGAGAACAAGATCATTTCCACACCACCATGGTACTGCAAAGCTGTTCTGCTTGACAGGCAGGCAAGCTGCCTAGCTGCAGTTGTCTTAAATCATGACTTCTCATTTTCTTAACTCAGGTGGGAGCCATTTGAAAACTTTCACAGAAGTTAACAATAGCAAATCCTGTAATATGCATCACATGCATACATCCTGTAGAGGATGGTCAACATCTTGAATAGTTTGAAGCAATTAATATGTGCCTTTCTAGTTCCCATGTCAAGTAAAAATGCCATAATTGAATCTTCTTAGAAAACATCTGCCTTTATTAAGTTCAGCAAGCATATGTGTAGATTTATCAATTAACTAAAGGTATACTCTAATCAGACACTACATTGAGTTGCTCCCCAAGCTTCCTCTTGTTTTTAGCTCTTGAGCCATGCCAAACTGCAGCTTTAGACAGGTTTTCTGTGACTGTAATTCAGGGTTTCTCAGTGTATTTATACCTGGGTGCACAACAAATGTGTAAGAGGAAATTTAATTCCTGTCTTCTTTTTTCTCCTTCAATATGCCCAGATATAACACTGTGTCATTTCTTAACTGAAATACAGATGGAGAACGTGTCACTTTCCATGAATAGTGTTCATCTCTCCGTATCTGATTTTTAAGTCAGATTGGTTTTATTGAAAAATAGTGGGGTCCAAAGTAGCTGGAAAGTGAACATGTTTCATTCCAATATAATGAATAAGAACAATCCTTGTGCAAGATTGCAGCGTTTAGATGTAATCAAGATCAGTGAGCTAACCACTTGAAGACAATCATGGGAGCTGGCGGGCTTCCCTTAAATCTGATAATGGAATTAGGTCTTGTACCGCCTTTGGCTGGTGATGGGGACCAAATGAGAAAAATTCAGCTGAGAAGTATTGATTCTCTTGTGTACTATGGATGTAACGGAGATAAAGCTGGATCCCTCTAATTTGGTAAGTGGGATGAACTGTTCTGATTGTGGTGTTCTTGCTTTCCCTGGTAAAGAGGAATGTACAATTACTAAAACAAACACCACCTTGCACAACTGTCTATTTTTAATAGTTCTGTGATTCCTATTTAAACTGAGTAACACTGTTGTTGGTATTTCATACCTACCCTACTACGTTAGAGAGAGTTAGAAGATGTTTCCCTGCAGAGCATAAGCAGGAGCACAGCTGCTGCTCACTCTGCTCTAATGGAGAGGGAATGAAGGGAAGATGCATTCTTCTTTAATTTGAAATGGGGAGTAATTCCACAGAAATTGACAGCACTCCCCAGCACAAGATGGATATGAAAGAAAAGCCTGGCCCAGAGGTTATAAATTAAGTGTAAGTGAAATTCAGAGAGAGAGATTTGTGCGGTAAAAAGCTATATAAAAATAAAATGTATTCTACTCGACTGGCTGAGGAAAAAAAATGAATCAAAATATTAATGAATACTGCAGACTCAGAAAAAACTTCTGCTTCAGTGCCTCTTTCTGTCTCTGCTTCTCCTGCCCTTTTCACACTGGTTGATGTTATTGACAAAGCTAACTGATACGATCTCCTTCATGCAAGTGATTAAGAGAGCTCCTTCAGACATAAATTATAATATACCTGAACCTGGAAGGAAAGAACATATTAAATACTTATTTAAAATAAAGTCTGAATTATGAATATAATCCATTAAAAGGAAGCCACAACATTCTAATTAAATGTGCAGGTCTTCTTGGTTTTGGAAAATTACTAAGGTAATTTCAGGTGATGCTGTAATTGTATTGTTGTGGTGTGTGCCAGATACCGTACTCCACTAATAACCAGCACTTATCTCAGCCTGATGGGAATAGGGAAGCATAAAAGACTGTGAATCAGTGCTTCTAAAAATAGCCCCAGCCACCCCCTCCCTCCCTAACAAAAGACATAAAAAGTCTAAAAGGACGAGGCTAATGAGAACAAAAAAGTAGCTGAATAAAGAAAAGGGGCATTTGCAAAAAACCTGACTTTTCTAGAAAGTGGTTCTTTCTTGCCTGTCTCTCTTGCCTACCCTGAAGTAAGTGTCCTGTGCTGATTTAATTGCTGGAGCAGTGTAGAGATGGTAAGAGAAGTTGTATAAACCTAAAGAGATGCAGAAAAATACAGAAAATCAGGAAGCTTAATTATAGAATGGTTTGGGCTAGAAGGGACCTTAAAGATCACCCAGTCCAACCCCCCTGCCATAGGCAGGGACACCTCTGACTAGACCAGTTTGCTCAAAGCCCCATCCAGCCTGGCCTTGAACACTTCCAGGGATGGGGCATCCACTACTTCCCTGGGCAACCTGTTCCAGTGCCTCACCACCCTCACAGCAAAGAATTTCTTCCTAATAACTAATCTAAATCTCCCCTTTCAGTTTAAAAGCTTCTTTAGCTAGAATTGATTTTTACTGAAAATCTTCTCTGCAGTGAACCGCTGCTATCCTCTAAAAGAGAAACCTGAGGAATGGCTCATGTTTCAGTTGGGTATTTGTAGTTGAAGTTCATAGTTTGTCCTGTGTGCTACTATTGTAGGTTGATACCTATAGGATATACCGTTCCTCTGAAATGAGCTGACTGACTGTTCAAGGGAATGGTATGCTCAGGAGACACGGAAGTTTTAAGTTCCCTATAAAGAGAAGTGCACATGTAATTACCTTTAAGAGGTGCACTGTGTGACTGTCTTAAAATATGTGATACACCCTTTGCAAGACAAAAAAAAATTAATTATTTCCTGTTTTATTTCAAGGCTACAGTTGATTAGCCTTCCATGTGAATTGATTTGCTTCTTCATAACACATGAGCTTCTTCATATAGCAATCAACTTGTGCAATACTTCCACTTTGTTGTGTCCCTGGCCTAATTGCTCCTTGCTTACAGATCAAAGCAAGCACAGTATTGTGCAAGCTGGGTAACAGAACCTGGTTGCCTTTCCAAAGTCAGCTGACAGGGATTTTACTGCAGAGGTTAAATATATCCACTTCACTTGGGGGGAGTTTTTATTACTTCTCTGTAATTCCTCTTCCTGATTTATACTTGGGAATGAGTAAAGAGTAGGAATATATCTTTTTACAATACCTAATTTTATGCCTATTTCAGCGGTTTTGAAAAAACACTCAAGCAAGCATATTAAACAGAAGCTAATTTTCCTAATATCCCAGTTGTGTAACCAATGAGGCATCTTTTACTATGTGCAATAACTTTGTAAAAAGATTTTGAAGTCCTAGCTGACAAGGTACTTTATGAGTAGTATTTAATCTTCTTAGCAGGCAGAATGATTTTTTCTTCTGCCTGAATTTACAGAAAGGGTCACCAAATTAAAGACACGTGATTGAGGAATGGTATTGCTGTTCTCAGAGTTCTCACGGATGGTCAGAGAAAAGTTATCTGATCCCTTTCATATTTGGGAAATGCTAGAAATGCTGGAGTTACACTTTCATTACAGAATTAATCTGGATGATTGGTTTAATTGCGTGAGAGACAGGTTTACAACCTCAGTGATCTTCTGAACTATCCACAGATTTACCCACCATGTTGTCTCAGGCAATATTGGGGTGCTGGAACCTGAAGGAGTTAACTGGATTGTTTTGGAGGACTGTTGGCTCTGCACAAACTCTCCATCTCCAGAACAAGCAACACTGAAAACTATAAAACTGGGGAACCCAGGTAGGCTAAATCAGAAGCTTTCCAGTGCCCAGCAGCCAAGTTATGGACAACGCACAAGCAACATCCCAAATTAACTTTCTAGACAAGAAAGGTACTAGAACATTTTGCACTATGCCTTAAAATTACAGAAGGATTTTCTTAATTACTAGAGTTGTTCTGTACCACTGGAACATTAATTGCATCTTCCACTTTCTTATAATAACCAGTGTTTGTGTTCTTCATTAACTTGGCCATCAAAGTTTGTGTGCCAATTTGCAGTCTTCTTTATTATACGCATTTGGTTATACTTTTCAGAAGTGCTGGGGTTTAGGTTTAAGCATTGTGCCCTAACTACCTGTCATTAACTTCATTTAACAAAAAAAGTCCACAGCAAGTGCTGTAGCTGCCTGAACCAGTGCTTTGCTCCAACTCTAGTTCCAATGCCACACTTGAAATATTTTCCTGGAATTCACTTGCTGATGAATGTGTCCACAGCTTTTCACCATCCTTTACAGGTTTGACCATACAAGTTTATCCACTTTTAAATTGACAGATTACCTGTGTCCTCTTTGCAGCTGAAATAAACTCCTCCTTGTCAAACGCAAACGCACAGCAACTTTTCCAGAAAAAATCGTCTTATCTGTCAGAGAAATAT
Organism: Rissa tridactyla; assembly: GCF_028500815.1. Lineage (NCBI taxonomy): Eukaryota > Metazoa > Chordata > Aves > Charadriiformes > Laridae > Rissa > Rissa tridactyla. The sequence continues at coordinate 48,231,648 of NC_071467.1, forward strand.
AACAAATATGTGAAAAGTAGGGGATTCATTTGTAATACTATTGATTTTACATTTAAATTACTCAGACACAACATGGAATAATCAAATCCAGAAATAAATTAACAATTATTTAAATTAACAATGAATTAACAATTTAGTTGGGGGGGGAACAACGCATTTATTTGAAAAAAGGGGTTTTACATAAGTATTGAGAACAATTTACTTTGTCAGCAGATAGTACTTTTTTAAAACTTAAAGAAAGAATGAACTTATGGTTGGTCTATTTTTGGAAATTTGCATATACTTTTCAGTTCTTCTCTGATTTTTCTATCTATAAAATAGTTATAATATTCCTTTGTCTGGTTTTCAGCTGTTGACAATTGTGGTTTTTTGTGACATGACATTGCTGAAGAAGATTTGTGAGATTTTCCTGCCTCTGAATGGTGCAGAAAGAAGTTTTTAAAAAATCAAGACAGACATGAGATAACACAGTAAAGTATTTTATCTTATATTTGAAAGGGAAGTCTGGAATATTTGGGATTTGATTAACTTTATTTTTACATTTGAAGGCAGTAATAAGGTCCTTCCTATTAAACAAAAAAGTCTTCAATGCAAGTTCTATTTCCTGCGTTGCTTATGAAAATGACTATTGCAATGAGATTTCAATTTCTATTTGATAATAATGTAAGAAATACTATAAGCCTGAGAAATCTGTCTTATACCTCCTTAACACTATGAAGTAAAAAGAAAAGACTTGTAGATTTGGGGCTAACCTAGTGAATTTAACCACTTGCTTACTTCTCAAAGTACGCAGTATCTCCAGCTAGGTACTTGATCTTTACTAAAAACAAATATACATGCGGGTGGACGTATAAGCGTATTTTAATGCATTGATATGTAAATGAAAAATAAACTAAGAGTTCCTAGAGTCTCATAAAGATACATGGAGTTAGGATTAGCAACATGATTCTAATAAATGTTGATAAGAGATAATTTTTTGGTCAGCTTACACTGCAACCTACATCATTCCTTTGTAGTTCAATTCAAATGGCCTCCTCTTCTACTGTCTTAATATATTACAATATTTCAAAGGACTCTAATCTTACAAACTGTCTATCTGAGATTTTTAAAGAAAGAATCATATGTATTATTATTTTTTTTTTAAATCCTGCAAGTTTTAATGATAATGTACCCATCCAAATTTTCAGGTCTGTTGTTTGTTATTGGAGTCTATAGTTAATTTTTAGGCTTCATTTTTATGCTGGCTTATTACTAAGAACATCAACTTTCTGGTTCATTTTAAGAAGCTGGCATTTCTGTTCTTGCAAATGTAATTAAAATGAGTTACTTGGGTTACAAGGGATCATTAATATGTGAAATCTAGATGACATTTTCTGTTGGGTAATTAACAACTGGTGCTTGCTGCAAATAACTCCCACAAAGTGCTTTTAGAGTGTCTTTTATGCTTTAGTCACCTTGTAGTTCATTATAGAGTGTCTTGAGGTTATGAAGTGTGACCTGTGACTGTGAATTCAATGTTCTTCCACAGGATCTCTGCAACATGAAGTTGAAATGCAACAAAATACATGTGGCAAATAAAACACACTTTTAGAAATGGTACCGCAGTATGCTAATAGTAGGTGACAAAGGCCAACTGAAAGCAATCGATGGAGATGATGGGATCAGAAGAAGATGCTGTGAAAGAAAGTCCTCATTCTATTCATAGGACCAGCCCTAGAATGAAATTCAGGCAACATACAGCCATTCTCAACTATCCATTTTGGCCGATTTTAATTTTCTTTCATCCTTGACTCAGTCTTTCCCACGTATCTGATGTTCCCTGGCCATCTATTAGAAAAGTCTAAAAATGACAGATGTAAAAATCTTTAACTCTGAAAATGGGTTTAAACTGCTAATATTTAAACAAGTTTCTTTACTACTACTTTACAGAGAGCAGGAAAACAGAGAGGAAAAAACTCACAAATATTTCCTGAAGGCTATTCATCTCATTATAAGTTAGATATTTAAAGTATTTCAGAATTCTAAAGCCAGAAATGTGAAACTTCATTGCCTTGTTCATGGAAGAGGCAAATAACATAGGTATGATTTGCATTTATGCAAGGCGAGTGAAAATAATCTTTAATTTAAATACTCATCTCTGTGTCTTTCCTGTTGATCTACATGGCATAAGGTGATGAAATAAGGCTGCTGCCTTCAAATTGCTTATTCACCACTAAATAATTTCTTGCTTTTAGCATCCTGGAGAAATGGGGTGATTTTTCTCTCCTTCAGCTCTCCAGTAACCAACAGCTTTTTTTCTATATTTTTGATGGTTATGTACTATTCAGGCAATATTGTAATATAAGAACCCAGTCTCCATAGACTGAAAGACGGATATCATATTTTTCCTGATGCTTTGACGAAAAATGCTCTATTTATCTGGAAATATATCATTGTGCATATATTACTACAGCAGTGTATGCACAATGATTCTATTTAAGAATTCACCCTCCTTTTGCCATACAATACCTTTTCTTTCCCTTTTTTTTTTCCCTAATATGTGTACTGTCTCTATCATAGGTATTTTTTTTTCTTACTGGGAAGCATTCTGTAAGAGAGATGATCAATTTTGCTCCTTCCCTCCTCTTATTTTTAAAGTCTATTCCCTTCTATTCAGACACCATCACATTTTATTGTTTTATAAACTGAGGTAAGAGCAAATATTGACCCTTGCTAAAGAGTAGATTTCAGTTTGTCTTCTATAATCTGCTGGATAGGTTGATTGATCTTTGGCTTACTGGAACTGTGGTACTTTGCAGCAGCTAAGAGAATCTTGAGTCTGATTTCTGGTTTCCTGTCAGAATGCAACGTTTGGAGAAAATAATTCCACACTTACTATATAATTTAGGAAATGACAGCTAAACATCATCCATTAAAACATTTAGAAATATAAGTTAATACCATGCCTTTCCATCTGAAGGTCTCCATGTGCATTATAGGAAAGCCATGTTGTCCATTTTGCAGGCCAGAAGCCAGTGGTCTGCAAAAGGAGCCTATGAAGGCTGAACTACACACCCAAGGATTAACTAATTACCCTAAAATTGGTGTCTGAAGAACAGATTTAAAGCTTTGTCAGATTATGAAGATGTGACAGCTGTAACTCGGAGTTTGATGTGCACTTTCACAGCACTTCATGCTTGCTTATGATGAGCACAAGTCCAGATCTCAGTTTTTTCCAGAAAAAAAAAGCACTGTGGAGTTATGGCTGTAATAAAATAATGGGTTGGTAGTGAAATCATTAAAGGGAAATGCTTAAAATCTTATTAGTTCTGCAATTTTTTATGAATAAGAGTTCTGGAATAACTTTTAGAAGCGCTAACCTTGCTGAGTTCATGGCCACAGATAAGACTGCATTCCTGACAGGAACAAGTTCATTGGGTAGTATGATTTAAAAAGAAAAAAAATATATCTGAGATTAATGTTTTTGTTTCTTCCTCTTTCACATATGTCTTTTTAATGACTGGAATGTAATCTTCAGAGAATGATCAGAGAATGAAAAAAACTAATCTGAGAGACTGTAATTGTTATAGACATTTCAACCATTATCCGAGACCTTAAGTCTGTCCATTATAAGGGCAATGGATTAAATGAACACTCACTGTGACCTACGTGGTCTTGTTGCAATAAACATTGTTTCCAGGAAAAAGACAAATTAGAAAAGCAAAGCACATGCCACAGAAAATCTACTCCCTTGCTAGTTCCTACCATTGAAACATCTGAAGCTATCTGTCTTTTTCTTGCCTGGACAGAATAAATGAGACATGAATCATCAGCAAGGTTGATGTGCTCAGTTTATACCCTGATAAGTAAATCTGAATGCATTACAAATGAAACTTGAGAGCTGACAGTTCCAAAAATGATAAAAAAGCCTTTATTGATGCTTTATTTCAGTGACAAACATCTCTACTTTTCATTTGCCCGTTACTATACTGTTGGGCTGGTTTTATAGATATCTATAGCAGTATATGGCAGTTTTTATAGCACGAGATACTTGAATAAAGGTTTGGAAGCATGGTCATGACTAATGAACAAGCAGGACGGGGGGAGAAGGGGTAAAGGGGAGGAAGGTGCTAATATGCCAGTGGCCCTTTCTTGCCCATGGTGAGAGACGATCAGTTTGTTTGTGATGCTCGTAGGCCATACCGCCTTACAGCCCACTGTATTCTAAGCCCACTATTCTAAGCATCCTAAGCACAAACAAAATCATACTATCAAGTGAGTCAGTAGATCCTCCTGAAACAGAGTAGGCATTTAAAAGCTGTCTATACTGTGTAGCTAGTATTTCTGTATTCAGGTAGGAGAAGTTCCTATGTTATTTTGCGGAAGTTTGGAAAACCAGCCACAAGTACATGTGAAAAGTTATTGCACTTCTTCAGCCTAAGCCAAAAGATGATTGTAACCTCAGCAGCTTAGCTAAGTAAGAGTGGAACAGAATGGATGCCTAGATGCTATGGATACTTGCATCCTATTTCCGCATGTGGCCTTCAGCAAGGTGATGGGGCAGACCTCTAAGCCTAGAGGAAAGAAGAGACAGAGGGTGGTTCAAGCTGCCATAAGGGAATGGATGAGGCAGGCCTAAACATCTTTCTTTTTCCCAGGAGATAAAAGGAGAGAACTGGAAGTGGAGAGGGATAAACTCTTCTGTGACAGGAAGTTGGAAGGTTTTCTTCATCTGATCCCCATTCTTTAGGAAAAGGAGATACCACCTTCCTTTCTCTTCTGCATCACCCTGACCTCAACATGCATACTCATGTATAGATTTGGAAGAAGGAGTAGTGTCTAGACAAAAAGGTGCCCCCAAGAGTAAGGGGGAGATCATGAATCTGAGCTTTGGCACTGAAAACAATTTCTGAACAATAAAATGCACTGACCTTTCTGTTTTTTCTCAGCTGCACAGAACATAGAGCTGTACCAGGCAACAGCAATCGTGTGCCTTGGCTTAGACTTCCTATGCAATCCTGCTTAGAGTTTTGCATTTGCTGGGGCTGAGAATGCATATGTATCCAGTTACTGTAAGCCCTCCTAATGTCCAGCCAGTTACAAAATCAGCTGTGTGGATTATAAATCTGAGCCTTAGACATAGCTCCTCCTTTTAAGCTGTTCTTTTACAAGCAACCTCATCATTTGAAGTTACCTTTTGTATTGTTTCATGTATGTGCTGAACAGAATGGTTCGATCTGAGCTGTAATCTTTAACCTCCATTATATTCAGTAAAGCTACAATAATTATAGCTTTGGATAATAGATTCTTAGTTGCTGATCCTTTCAAATAAAAGTATTTCAAAACTAACATGGAACTGATCTAATCACAGAAGTCACAGCATGGCTCATGGATACCAAGATCATAAATAATGCTGGGTAATAAATTTGCAAGTTATTTAGCCCTGTTTCAAAGTGTAAGACTTCATCCATACTGTTCTGCTCCAGGGCCAGGTTGTCTGATAACTTCTACTGAAGCTTTGCCTCTCCCTCTGCATTTCAGATCTGCGTTGGCACAGCAGCTTCGTAATGTAGCTCCTGTATGTGTGAAAGAACTTCTCTGTTATGCCAAAAGCAGTAAACAGTTCACAAATTTAGGCTCTGAGATAGAATGTTATTTTACTGTGTTCCATCAACAGAGTGTTTATTTGCTTGTTTAATCTGCTGTGATTGTTTATACTGCACAATGTTTAAACATCCGTAATGGTTGGGATTCTTTTAGCTCACTGTGCTGTCCCAGACAGAAGAGCTATGTCAAGAAAGAGGGTGGATACAATTGCTTCTCCGTGACACAGAAACTCCTCAGCTTCTGCGGTCAGCAGGTTGGGAGTTGCTGGAACCAGAAATTCAGACAGAACCATTGAGTCCAGCAGTAATTATTAAATGTATCTCTTTTGAGTTTGACTAATTTTTCTCAAACCACATTAACATTTGCCCCCTATAAGTCCCTGTGGCAGCAAGCTCTAAAATTTAATTTTGCATTGAATGAAAATATACTTCTTTTTATATGCTTTAAACTTGCAGCCTGATCGTTTAGTTGGAGGACTCCCAGTTTCTGTATCTGTAAGAAAAAAAAAAGGATAATCATTCACTAATTATCTTGTTCTAGCTGTCTCATTGAAAACTGAAGGGTCCTGACCCGTTTAGTTTCATTTGTATGAAATCCACCCATAGCTCTGCCTGTCTTTTTTCACTTTTCCTTGTACCCTTTTAAAATATACTTTTTGGAGGTGCAATGATCAGAACTGCAACCATGAATTCATCCATTGAAATAGAGTTTTTTATACAACACTTAGGAAAATACATTTCCTTCTTAATTCCTGATCCTTCAATGAAACCTGTGTGGACGCAAACATCACAAAGTTCCCTGCAGGACTGCAACAGCATATTTTATGGATATTTTCATCTCCACCTTTCCGCAAATCCCTTATGCATCTAGGATAATTAGAACAGCCTGGAAATTTAATGGTGTAGTGTGGCCTCTTAAAGCTTTTGTGTCATTCAAACTCTTTCTAGACTTAGTTGAACATAAGGAACTCTAAAATCTTCAGCTAAGGATTTTGTACTAAGCCACGCCCAATACAGGAATAACTAAAATGAACATATGATTTTCAGGAAACTAAAGCTAGAAAGTATTTTCTGTTGAACCACAAATATTATAAATTACTAATGTTATTATGTATTACAGGACTATATATTTTCAAACGCTTCTTTTGTTCACATATTTCTTTGTGAACTTCTGTGTTTACTGAAATGATAATACAGGAAAAAGAAACAGAAAATGAAGAAAACAAAGAGAGATCATGGAAGACAGTAAGGCAATTAAAAAACAATCAGTGAAAACACAAGTATCATGGCAAGTACACTGAAAAACACCTAAGTAACAAAACTAGGACAAAAAAAAAGGATAAAAATGACTAGAAACTTGAACAAACAGACCACATAGATGTTGGGTAACTGTCTCAGTATTGGTTGGTTGCTTTGTGAATATTTTCTCCAATATAAAGTTTTTCCTGTGACTTTTTGTTTGCTTTCCACATAAGTTAAGTTGCATTTTTTTTTGCCCTTGGGAGAATTGAATTGTAACCTTTCATTTAGGCAATCAGCGGGAAACTATGGGGAGGGTACCCAGTGGTATGAAAAGGATAGCTGCAGAAAACCTCATGACAAACAGAGAAAGAAAGCGCCAACTCTGAAGTAAATTAAATGGCCATGTTATCCTAAGTATAACAGAAAAAAGTGGAACAGATGGATGTTAATTTTCCAAAATAGTAGACTGTAACTTAATCAGGTAATCTCTGCTTTCCTATGGTGTCAAGTGCTATTCTCTGTCATCACTAAAACTCAGAATTCTCTTCAGAGAGGTGTGTTAGCCATGGAAACTAGATGTTAAGTAAGATAGAGAGAACATTTACATTATGTGGAAGGTATTATGAATGAAAAGACCTTCTGTTCCTATCACAAAACACATTTTCCAGATTGCCTGTATCTGATTGCAGGTGCACTTGGTGCCATGTCACTAATCCTCAATTTAAATAAAATTTCATACCCATTCTTTGGCCTGTTTGATTCTCTCCAAAACTTTTCTGAAATGCAGGCCCTCTTTCCCTTGTATCCTTTCATTTTTTCTTCTTCACAGTTTGTATTTAAATGCTTGTGATGTCATTCTAACAAAAGATCTTGGGGAAAAAAGTAGACATTTGCTCAGAAAATGTTCAGATTCACGAATTTCTCTAAGACACTGTTCATGCTTTAGGGTTTTTTTAATCTTTATTCCTAAATAAATTTAACTATATCTAAGACCTGACTGTTGTTGGTTATATTTGAGAACACAAACAATAATTTCATAACCACAGCTCATAAGAATTTAATGTTTCTTACTGCTTTTACCACGGGAACTTGGAAAAATTCATCTTAGCGAGTTTTCCCTTGTGAAAAACTCTCTGAGCAACAATACACAATTACAGCATCTAATCAGTTTTTGGCAGACTGATTTCCACAGCAGTTTTTGGTTGTTCTTATTAAGCATATGGAGCTGCATGAACTTCATTTTTGTCCTTGTGTTTCAGATCGAGATAAATTACCAGCTTTGAGAAGTAGATGAAAAGATGTACGTTTTTGCAAGTTGTAGACATTTGTGTGTGTGTGTGTATAAATACCTATCATGGAAGCACCAGATGCTGAAGGTAGGACAGCCACAAATTCTTGATGTAAGGTTTATTTTCATTTTTCTTTTATACAGGCCGTAGGACAATCCTGGGGTTCTCTTCTGTGACTGGGACTTTCAGGTGCTATTGCAATACCAGTAATAAATAATGGGAATAGATGGCTATCCTACTACCTCCTCAGAGTTGTGTAGAACACTTGTTATTTGTTTTCTCACTGTAGTGAGCCTTGGAGACCCTCAGATAGTAGTACCATCCTAGATCAGGTCTCAGGTTGCTGTAGGTTATGCCAAATGCTATTTTAGCCTTTTTTAACCTTATTTCTTGTGACTGATGGCCTGGACACTGGAAAGGAGGTCTTGTGGCATGAGGTAGCACATCACCACTAATCTATAAGCAGTCAGGCATACTTAGAAATGTACCGCAAGGAAAGTTACCTACGGAAGTAAGGAGTTTTATCTAACTCTAACAAAGGTAAGCTAGAATTCAAAATCTATTTAAATCTAGACCTAAATATGATTTCAAAACCCACAAACAACTTCCAGTTTGGTATACTTATAGCGTCTGGAAGATTCACTGGAATTTGTAATTATTTATAGAATTCCAAAGACTGGGTGTTTGTTGTATCAGGTATAACATATATATATATATATATATAAAAATATATATACATAGTATCCCCTCCTCACAGAATGTCTCACTTCCCCAAGGAGTAACTACAGTACTGTTATAATCTTTAATCTTTTTGCCAAACATTATTTTACTGTCAGTGCTTGAAACTCAGAGAGGTTGGCATATGCTTGTCACTTTTTCTAAGAAATCAGCTGCATTTTTTCACATGCTTACTATTTGGCAACATTTGGGAAGATGTTCATGGCCATGACTGAGCAAACAGATAGTACAAAAGGCCACTATTTCTCTTTTAAAATACAGCTAATTTAAATTATGACCAAATAGTCTTGCTGTTTTTCTCTTGGGGAGCAAGAGACGTGAAGAGTTTGGTAGATTTTGCTTCCTTTTTTTCTACACAGAGAATGTGTTCCTAGGTTTGGGAAAAGCTCAACCTAGGAAAGACACTTCACACAATTTTTTTTTAATAAATTAATGGTTACTTAAATTATAAGCCAATAAAAGAAGATTTTTTAGTGGGAAGTATAAGCAACAACAATTATGGTCAGCATCACCATCTCTACGCAACTGTCAGTACATGAGCCTCTGTGTAAATGAGATTGTGTTCATGAAAATACATTTATTCACTTTTAGCACTTTAGCACTTCCTTTTTGCATAGCATCATCAGAAAAGTAGCAAGATGACACTTCAGTATTTAGGTTAACAGTGAACCAAAGAGTTTTTCTGAGGACAGTAGCATTGCTTCATCTCTTAAGAAGGTTCAAACTATTTAAACACTATATTACAAACTAAACAAAGCTGGTATTGAGAACTGAACAAAGCAGTGGAATTGCACCAACTGTAACCTTTGCTAAAGTTATCTGTGACTTGTGCAATTTCTAAATGAGACCACGAGAGAAAGCTTAATCAGAAAACATCTGTCTTCAAGACGTAAGACTACTCTTTCTGAAGTCTGTTTAACAAATTCTGATTGCTTTTTCCCTAATTGCAGTAGAAAGAGTGGGACCAGATTGTTTCTATTTATATATGCAAAGGAATTGTGTCTCTGAGGATAAGATTTTACCCATGAAAAACAAAGCAAAGCAAAAGCCCTCAAGCCTTCCACAAAGTCTTCTATTAATTTATTTCACCACTGAAGCGATTACCAGCCAAACTGCATGATTTAGTTTTGTACTCTGATTTTTAAGACTTGAATGACATCTTTAAAAGTGATGTTAGGGAAGCACTCCAAGAGTGTAAGCTTAGCCTGCAGTCTGCTCTTAGGATTCCTTAGTCACACTCCTTTTTCAGAAACGTTTTAAGGAACAGCTATTCCTCCAAATGCAGCAGAGAGAGGTTTCAGACTAATTCTGATGTCAGTAATTCAGGCCATTTAAATTCTGATTTCTGTAAAAATAGTATTTGATGTTAGTTAGTGGTGATTATGTCTCCTTTTGCATCTATTTTTCACCTGTATTTCACAGTGAAATAAGTCCCATGATACCCAAATAGTAAATCTACTATTTTATCAATTTCTCTTCATACTGCACTTTTATAGCAATAAAAATATTTTTTACTGGCACATTATTCTTGCTACATAGATTTCAAACAACTATGCATGCACTATTTTAGAGGAATCTGTACATGATCGAATGCAAGATACTGTCTTTTCCACATAAGATGCTTACAATGTTATGGCATAGCAAATAGTTATATCCATGACACAGAAAAATTTACAAATTGCCTAATCTCAAGATGATAATCCTTATTAAATTCACTCTTCTTAAGATACATGACAGCACAATGAGTGTTTTCCCACAGTAATGATTGATTATTTGTGATTCTGTATATCTTATGTACCTCTGATAACACGGAGAATAATCACACAACGTAGTTAACTGAGGCTCCTTATGCCAACAGTGGAGTCTGTAAAATGTAGGTGAGGTGCTTCTTTCTCTCAGTTAATTATGTAAGAAAGCCTGAAGTTATGTGAAGGGATTATCCCCTCTCTCTGATTGCACAGGTCTCTCTTTACTCTCTTTAACTAATATCAATACAGGACTGCACAAGAACACGTGTTCTGTGGCTCTGATCTGTGCTATGCGGGAAAAGGCGAGAGGCATACTCAGCCACAGCTCGCTGATGTGTAATGATGATAATGGCTTATTTTATCATATGATACTCTGAAATGTCAATCCCTTGCTCTGCTCCAACTGATTTTGCTAAAAGACTCATCTGTAAATCCAAAGGTGACAATTAATTATTTTATTTACTGTGTCTCCCTTTATTTGTCCCTTTGGCTTCGATAAACTGGCCTTCTGCTAACAGAAAATTCTTGACAGATTCTTAAGTAGGAATATTTTAACTTCCTTTGTTGAGTTATAAACTTAGTCCCCCCTAATACGTGCTCTAGTTTCTTTCATAAAATATTAATATGGCATGTAATAGTTTATTACATATTCCTCTTGACTTCATTAAACTGGGTGTTACAATTTGGCTGGGGAGTTTTGCATATTTTATGGTTATTAGTAGAATGGACATATAATGGCTATTATATGATTTTAATGGAAGTAGCTTTCCAACACTTAACATTAAAATTTGACAAAAGCAATCCTCCCCTTCAAAATATTTTTTCCTCATTTTTCTTTTAACTGTTACTGAGAGAAATGACTCTATTTTGGGTTATCTGCAGTGTTAAAACAATATGAAAACCTAGGATGAGCCTCTTTACAAAAACTAACAGCTTTCCTCCCACTTCTGTATGTTGCATGGGTTAGCTCTAGAACAGACACTGCTTGTGATCTATGGATTCAGGATTAGCATTAGAAAAAGGTGCCTTTCATTCCACAGAGGGAAGCTTTCCAAAAGTAGTAATTGAGGCTTTTTATAAAAAAAAAAGGCATCTGGATCTACTTCAAACCAAAATAAGCAGTATCGGCCAGAAAACTTAAATATGAGTGAAATATGAACCTAGTTGTTATCTATTAACTTAATTGAAAATAAAGGAGTATGATTTTGCAAAATATCACAGCCTGGGAAACATATGGGAGGAATGCTGGAAGCAAAGAATACCAGGCCTTGCCTAATGTTTCATTTTTTTCCATTCTGCCTGTGAAAGAAAATAGACTCACAGTCATTCTTGTTGGATAATACTCTTTTATGGTAGCAACTATAACGCACTTACAAACTTATTTGTGAATGTAGAATTCAGAGACTGCAGCTATTAAAAATAAGTTTCAGGTCCAAAGTTGTACTACCAGAAAAATCTCAAACATTCTCAAAATACTTCCAATTTGACATTTGATTTAATAATGGGATTATAACTGATGTAATGAGGTTAGGTAACATGACCCAAACTTAAGCACATTACTGCAGTTCTCTGAAGGACACTAACTTTCCATGCTAAATTACAGTCTAGATCACCCCTGACACAACTTGATTTAATCTTTAATCATAATTAATCTTTATCTTAATCTTTAAAAATCTTAATCTTTAAAAACCTTACACAGACTGTGCATTTTCTTGGAATTGTAAGGCCTGTTCTCATGCTTCTTAGCCTGAGCTTTTTAACTCAAAGCATTTTAACTCCTTGTTGACCTTGCAAGAAGGATTACGTATCGATTACTGCACAGGATCCCGAAAAGCTGCTGCCCTATATAACAAAGTGTTATTAATAAAAATCCAGCTGCTAAATCCAAGTCAATGAAAAACCACAGGTACTTATGAACAATACCAACAAAGTAACTGCTACCTGTAGGATTAATAATGAAACCGTGTTACACTCGTTTATCTATTTTTATTACTATCATTTAGGAAAAGAGAAAAGGCAAGGAAGAAAACTAAAGCAGTGATGGCAAAAGATTTAAGAAGCCAAGCCATGGCGAAGATTTCATGGCATTCCCTGTGGTGAGGAGAAAGCTGATCATGTACTTTTGCCTGTGGCTTGGGGAATGAAGGGAGGTTTGTGGCTTGACTGCAGTTCACTGGGAATAGGTGTTGTGAGTGGGAGAGAATTCTTGCAAAAAGATTGTGAAAGAACTATGCTGCTTGATGGGCTATTGATTACAGACAATTAACACAGGGCAGTTGGGCTGCCTTAGCTCAAAATGAAGACAAACTGACAGGCAGCAACCAAGGAGCAAGTAAATATGACTGTATTGGAATTTAAAGGTAGGATGTAGGCAGGACAACATGATGTCAGTGTTAATGATTAAACTTGCAGAAACAAAGAAGACAATGCAAAAGTTGTAAGATTTGTATGGCACTTTAGTACTTTATTGTTGATAAAAAGTGTTTTAAGCAGATAAATGACAAGAAAAGTGACAGTCACGCTGTCTTTCTGCCTGAACAATGGAGGCCTACAGAATATGGAGGCAGACAGGTAAAACTTGGCAATGTGTACAGGAGTATTAATTGGAGGAAAGACAGACTCAAGATAGATCATTATACAGAAGAGAAAAAACCATCTAGTTAAACAAAAGTTTACTGGAATAGTTCACCTGATTCAAAGACTGGGTATGAGAAATAAGAACTAACATACAAATCCAGCAGTAAATGACCTGAAAAACAAAATGTGAGATTTTAAATTAGTATTGCAGACTGTAAAACTGGATGTTATATGGACAGCACATTAATACATGTATTGTTTTAACCCCAACTCTAACAGATGATTTAAGCAGAATACCACCTTCTGCCTCCTTGGACAGTGGAACCTCTGACACAGCTTCAGTGATGCTTGTGTCAGGCTCGAGTTCTACACTCAGTGACTACAGGAGTTTAAGATACTTTTGCTTCCCTCAAGGTCTTCTGGCATTCCTTCCTGCTGTTGTCTCACAGCACTCGATGTCCACAATTATAAAGACACAATGGTTTGGGGTGTCACTCTTTCAAATGGATTCCAAATTCAAATGGATTTCAAATGGATGTCACTCTTTCAAATCCATCTGGATCAAGTGATCCAGATGAAAAATCATCAAATCTGTCCTTCTTGCCCTACCAAAAAAGTGCTCTTACTTCAGTGTCCTGATTTTGTTAATGGAATATTGTCATGCACGGTTGTGCCAATGCAACATAGGAAGCATGTTAGTTTAATGTATGTACTTCCTATGGCAGCACTTGTTGGACTTGATGAAATATATGACATTTTGGAACAACTAACAGGTGTGTTGATAACTGTAGCTTTGGAGACGGTGGTGGTTTTGCAGTTGTTGCTCTGGTGAGATCGTGTTTGATTTCATGTTTGCTGATCCATAGAAAACTTGCTTTTGAATGGTTAGATTGAAAACAGGAATGAGGATGGAGTTTTTTTGAACTATCATCTTCTTCCAGAGTAAGCTACAATTGTTTAAGAACTTTTCTGCATAAATTCCATGGCAGGATGAAATACAGCAAAGAGCAACGTATACTCAATGAAATAAGTAAATTGCAATATTGTGACTTATTCAGAGAAGTGATCTACTTATTGTGCAATGATCTTTCTAAGGATGATCTAAAGAAGATGGAGTATTATTTTCAGAGCAGATATCTGGGCCTAGTTGTCTACCACAACTGCATGTGAGTCATGCTGCTGCTCCTGCAGCGTCCTGCTACTGGAGATTCAGTTAAACATGACACATCTATCTTCTGAAATCCCATTTTTATATTCTTCCACAAATATTTCTATATATTTAAGATATTATTCCACAGGTTTTCTCATGCTTATCACAGTAGCATTTAAAGTCTTATAAAAGGGCACCTAACAGCCTATGTGATTAAAATGAAATTAACATTGTTGAGCTGAACACATGGCACCTGCTTTTAGCTATGCAGAGACAGTGATATGTACAGCACCACTTAATCTTTCTCCACACAAAAGTTGTGTGGAGGAACACACAAAAGGCCGGTCTTAAGATTTCATGTACCATGGATCTCGATATTGTCTCTGACAAGATTCTGCAAGTTGTCATTGTATTGATCTTCTAATATGTTTACAGCACAGAAACAGCTGTAACAGCTGTACAGCACCTCTATGTTTACAGCACAGAAAAAAATCTTCTAAAACAATATCAAAAAATACTAATAAAAGTGGAATACCGGAGGAGTATGTGTCAATTAATACACAGTTATTACAGTTAATACAGTAAATCAACAGCTTCAATACATAAAAATAAAACAGTAATAATGCTACATCACATATATAATAAATTTTACTTTAATGTAAGATAGTAACAAGACATAAAGATACAGTATATTTTTGCTTCATAAACTTGAGTTCACGTCCATAGGGACCCTCTATATTACAGTCAGCTGAAGCTTCAAATTTAAGCCATATATGTATACAGTGGTTCAATGTTGTATTTTTATAGCTAGTTTTACACTCTGCTCAATAAAATAAATGACATATATCAAGATACATAGCCACTACTGGCAATTCAGAAACAATTTTGTGACAAAATGCATCACTCAGTCTATCCGTTTATCTGATACCCATTGCAATAACATCCATCAAAACATTACTGACAAATCTCTGTTTCAGAGCTGAAGGCACAGAATTTCTCTCTCTCCTATGGAAACCCTTACTGGGAAATTCTTATGTCTATGCTCTGCACTGAAGTGACAAGCAGGAAATTCCATGATGTGGCTATAGATCATTACTGTGTGTGCTGTTTTCTACTGTACATAGAGACGTTCCTGTTCAACATCTAGCAAGACTAGAGGATAGAGTAACCTCTTTTTGGCTATTTAAGAAAAAGGTCTTTTAAGTAAACCTGCAGTTTTGTTATTTACTATCACTCATTTGAATCACAACTTCACTGATGAACCAATAATTTTGTATTTTGAGCCCTGACATTTACATGTCAACTGACTTAGGCTTTTTACATTTATGATACAAAAATACTGATATGGAAGCCTGCAGTGTTTGGAAACCATTTGCCTGTGACTGAAGTGAAGGAAGTGATAAGGTCATCCCCTTGTCCTAAAGGATAAACTCTACCTGACTGTGAGCTGTGGTGGGTGAACAAAATAACTTGCCTCGGTTATTACTGAAACAAAATTAAGTTATCAATAATGCCTATTGCATAAAAACCATAGCACAAATATAGAGACTGAGACAAAATTGTATTTGTGGAAGTGGGTGGGAGCAATTCTGTATCTCCATGCTTTTTGTCCTACATCTGAATAAACTCAACACACATAACAATACAGACCTGGATTCTTAAGCAACTGGATCCCTGCTGCCATCTCAGGTGCACTCAGGCACGTCCTGGCCAGCTGCCAGCCCCTTGGCACACATCTTCCCACTGGTGACAGCATTCTGCAGAGGTGTGGAGGGATCGCCGGCTTGGCCGGATCACCTAGCAACTTGGGGTAGTAGCCGAGGTTAGTTGCTAATGCAAGAAAGAACAGCTGCTTGATGCAAAGCTTATATTTCCGACTGTTAGAATACATTTTGCGTGCAGTGGGCTTGAGAGCAAACTGCTCATGGAAGCGTGTAGGTTATCACACATGAATTCAGCAAACTTGAAAGCGCAAGTGTAGCCAGGTCTTCAGGAAACGTTTTCTAACCTGCCCTGTGGAGAGCTGTTGGCTCTGCCAGACCTGACTCCCATTTCCAGCCGTTGAGCGCTGACAGCAGCTGAAGCGAGCGATACGCCCGTGCCCGCACTTGGCAGAGGGGCAGCATCGGCTGTTAACTGGAAGATAGTGGGGTGGGAAGCTGGCACGGCCGGGGTTGGCCGAGCTCCTGGGAGGCCCGGCGCTGCCACCGCCCGGTGGACCCGGCCCTTCCCCGCCACGTCCCGCAAAAGGCCGAGGTAGGAACAGGTATCCCCCGTCCGACGGCCGGGCACCACCAGAACGCCGGGAGAGAGGGTCGCCCAGGTCCTCCTCTCCCCTCACGGCCCCAACCGTTCTTCCCGCCCCGCCCTCACGTGACAGCAACAGAGACCCCGGCGGACCTCGGCACCCCCTCCCCGCTGATACAAACGCTCCTCCTCTCACCGGCCAATCGGGAGAGCGGGCTCGCTTCTCCCAGGCCTCCCATTGGCCCGCGGGGCAAGGGCGGCACCGCCGGCGTTCGTCCCCGTCCCCCTCCCCCTCCCCGGCCCCCTCCGCCGCCGCGCGGGGCGAGCGCGCGCCCGCCCTCCGCAGTTCTGCAGTCCGCCGCCGCCGCCGGGGCTCGCGCGCGTTCCAACCGCCGCAGTCGCCGCGTCTTGGCGGGGCGGGGCCCGGGTCGGGGCCGCGCGGCTGCAGCGCGCTCCCCGCCGGTGCGGGAGGAGGCGGAGGAGAGAGGAGGGAGGTGGGAGGGAGCGGCGGGGCTGGTCTGGGCGCGGAGGTGACTGCCCGCCGGCAGCGGGGATGCTGCTGCCGCTGCCGCCGCCGCTTGTGAGGGGGCAGCAGGCGGGAGAGCGGGCGGCAGCGGCACCCGGCGGCATGAGCAGCGGCGGTAGCGTTCCCCGGTCCCCGCGGCAGCACTAGGGAGACCCCCACCCTCCTCCCCGCTCCGGCCGTCACCTGCGGGGTTCAGCCCGCCCGCAGGCGCAGCGCGAAGGCAGGGGGGCAGCCGGGCCGGTCACAAAGCGCCGCCGCCCCTGCCGGGCGCCACCGGCCCGCTCGCTCCCGGGGAGGCGGCGGGAGGGAGGGAGAGGGCGAGCGCAGTCCCCTCGTCACCTTCTCGCTGCCCGATCCATGGGAGGAGCGGGCCGCCTCCCTCTGGGAAGCGCCGCCGCGGCTCGCCGGGATTGAGCGGAGCGGCCGGCCGCCGGCGGGGAGGGAGGATGCCACTGCTCCGGAAGGTGCTGCGGGTCTCCAATCGCTCCATGCTCGCCTTCATCTTCTTCTTCTCCTTCTCCTCCTCCTGCCTTTACTTCATCTATGTGGCCCCCGGCATCGGTGAGTCGGGAGCCGCCCCCCTCAGGGGGTGGAGAAGGGGGGACGGTGAGGTGAGGGCGGGGGTAGGCGCCGCGGCCGGGCGGGGGCCGGCGGGCGCTGCGGGGCGGCCTGGGCGGTGCGCACCCGCCTCCCCCGGCCTGACAGGCCGGGCACCGCGGCGGGAAAGGGGGTGGTGGGTGGTGGGGGGGCACGGGCGGCGCCGGGCGAGGGGCTTCTGGGGTGCCGAGGGAGGGTCGGGGCGGCTGACAAGGGGGCCGTCGCCGCGGCGGGTAACGTGTGTTAATCTCGCATCTTTGTTCTGCCGGTTTCAAATGCTCTAGAAGATTCATCTGCCGTCGCGAGGTAGGTGAATGCTGTTCTTTTGCTTCCCAGGCCGGAAAAGTGAGTCAAAAAAAAAAAAAACAAAACAGCTCGCCGTTTCATCGTGTTATAAATTAAAGGTAGAAACCAGGGAAGAACTGCAAAACTGCCTGTTGGAGTGACTGGAATGCGTTCATCTTTTAAAACATTAGTAACTGCATTAATAATAAAGCACGTGTGAGCAGAAATTAAGAAACAATTTGAATATTTGTTGTTTGCTTCTGTCAGTAGGATCTCTCTTCGCAGGTTTTATAGTTTGTTAACTTCCACTTCTGAAAGAACCGCTTCAGAGAGGAGACAGTTTCTTTAAGAAAAGCTACGTAAAATAACTGCGCAAGTCTGTGTCAGACAAAAAAAATGTGCTGTTTTCCTTAGTGTTCTCTTTGTCTGTTTTTGGGAGACCATCAAGTTTTTTCTCACTGGGTGATCCTTTCAGAACTGGTTAGCCTTACCCCTGAGCTAAGGCAGGCGGTATCTTGGTGCTCTGCTGGCGTTTCACTCTGTTGGGTGACTACTGGCTAGGCAATGTTTTCCTTTTTTTTCCAGGGAACGTTGATGCTTTCTCCTGCACTTCTTGTGTATCAGGTGCTACCTAAATACCTGTAAAACCATCTTGCTGTTTGTCCTTAGTGCTTAAAACTCCTCTCTGCAGTCATTACTACAAAACGTCCACATTCATTGGACCACTGAAACAGCAGGAATTGTTTCCTGTTGACTGGTGTCTTTATCCTCTTGTTCACTCACAATCTTCTGTTTAACTTGTAAACCCTTATAAAGTTTCTTCCTTCTTCTCCCGTGCTTACAGCGCTCATACAATATTGACATGCCTGTCAATTATTATTACAGTTCAAATAAATATAAAATAATATCAGGGAATATATAATGGGTTGGAGTTCTTTCAGTGGTTTGTCTATCAGTGTTTCTTCACTGAAAGGGATGTAATTTAGTCTTGCAACTGAGAGAATGATGCTACTGGGGTCCATTGAGACATCTTAGTTCTATGAGACACTAGTGCAATATCAGAGTAGACTTTAATTACAAGCAGTTGGTGCATGATTTAGAAAGCAAAATGCAGTTTCCGCATCTTTATAAGTAAGTGAAACTATTAGAGTCTTACATAATGTATGCAGCTGGAGTTTTACTTCATTATTTAAATGTTTCTTCTTCAATGGGTATCTTTGTAGAAGTACATCGTCTTACTAAACAAGGCTTATGCAGTACCTTATTCAGAATCAGAGCCTCTAGTGCTGAGGCTTTTCTTTCTTGACTTCATCTTGCTGCACAGCTATTGGGGTTTATATTTCTGTTTGGTTTCCTTTGTACCAGGAGTGAAATGAAATTGACAGTATGCATCAAAAGTATTCTTGGGGGGGTAGGTTATTTAGGTCTGATCAACCTTAAGGAAAAAAGTCCTACTCAGACAGTTCTCTGTTGCTATCTCAGACGTATACACTGCAGTTAGCCCTTTCAAGCTCTGGTTTAATGATACAAAAATCTTCAGTAGTTACATGAGTTTGTGAGATTACCGCTCTTCCCAGCTACTGTTCGATGGTGTGCTGCCCTAATTCTGTATGCAGTTGTGTTGTGAACTCATCCAGTTTAAATAAATCAAAACCCTACAATATTTGAGTTATTCTTTGTGGCACTTCTTGGATCGGTCTTACTTAGGGAGGGAATATAGAAAATGGTAAAGAAAAGGGCTATAGGAAAGTTTTATACCGGTAATCTAAGTCTGTTAGCTTGTAGATGTGATGCTGATTTCCCAGGAGTTTGCTTCTGGAAATGTTACTCTATAGAATGGAGAGAAAGAAGGTCAAATATTATCTTAAACCCAACAGGCATCCTGGCTGTACTCTTGGGGAAAATGTAAGCATTGGAACAGGCTGCCCAGGGAGGTTGTGGAGTCCCCTTCTCTGGAGATTTTCAAGACCCGCCTGGATGCAGCCCTGAGGGATGTGCTTTAGGCAATCCTGCTCTATCAGGGGAGTTGGACTAGATGATCTCTAGAGGTCCCTTCCAACTCTGAAGATTCCGCGATTCCGTAAGTTGTAAGAATGGAAGATTTAAAAAAAAAAAAAAGAACAAAACCAAACAATAACGCCCTACCCCCCAAGTTTATAGGCAGATGATTCATCTAATAATCCTATGCTGTATGCTCATACCATTTGCATGTTAGAATAGAATAGAATATTTCAGTGTGTTTGCTCCTTTACACTGAGTGTGATGACGTAGGTATCTCTAAGTCAAAGCTGACTCTGTGTGTGGAGAGGAGGAGGGCTTAAGATTGTTTATGGAAGTTCAGCCACCTTACCTGTTAGCAGCTTTTAATGAAATATATCCTGCAGTTAAGTCATAAATGTCTGGGATCTGTCATAATTTATGTGTGAAGATATGTTTCAGTGAAGATATTTTGGTTCATCAGAACACTTCCTTCCTCAACAAGCCACAAGGTGCAGTGGCAGATAGAAGGAAAGTTCTAACTGTGTTGTAGGGAACTGGAGCTGCTCCCTGGCTGGTTTCTCTTCCTGATGGTCAGAGGAACTGAAAAGATAAGGAGAAGTTGGACTCACAAATGTTGTATGGAGCAGCAGTGTACTGGAAGGTGGGAGGGGAAAAATAAGTGGATTATGTGGCAGAATGGCTTCCTGACATGTCAAAGCTGAATGAAAATTTGAATTCTTATGGGCTAATAGAGTGGAATTCCCTCCTAGCAAGCAGTTCATGGCTTATCAAAGGGAGCAGATGTCTGCACAAGCAAGACCATAACACTGGGAGAATTCTCAAAGAGGTCATTATCGCATTTGCTCTGTCCTTCATGCTAATTAGAAAATAGTTACTGTATTTTTTTAGCGAAATTGCAGATTTTGTGAGAAATGCAGTTTGGGTCAATTTGGAATACTGACAATGTGTTTAGAGGGAGAAATCTTAATTACTTATTTTAAGGTCTTTAATTATTTCTGTCCGACATTTAAATGTTTGTATTTACACAATAATTACTTGTATACGCTTTTTTCTTTTCTTTTTTTTTTTTGTAGAGGCATTGCAAAATGTTAGTTCTTTGTTATCCCATGTATTTCAGAGTATGAGGAGAGGAAAAGCATTTAAGTTTCAGGTTTTCAGACACTGTTCTGTGTTTTGAGACTAAGACATTATAATATTCCACATAATATAAAAATATAGGGTTTATATGGTTGAGAAGAATTCGTAACACTATGTTTGGGTTGTTTGTGTGCCTCCTTTCCTCTCTTCTGTAAGAACAGAAGATGGGATGAGGTAGAGATGACTGCAACCTTACCTCAGCACCCTGGTGGTCTTTTGATAGTCAGAGGAGCTCAAACACATAAATGGATAGTTGTTTTCTACTGTCAGCAGTTACAAATCAATTTTACTGTTTTTCATTTTCCCTGTTTAACTGAGTGGATGTTTTGAAGCAAAACCTAGAGGGATAGGATGGCAAAGTAAAATGGTAGAAAACATTTTAAATGTTTAAAATTTAAAAATCTTGTTTAAATTATACTTCTATGTGATAGTCTTAAGTATTTGATGGGAGCAGATAACATATGCTGCTTCTCCAGAACGACTGCTTTTCTCATAGTACTTCATCTGATGCTCCTTCTCTTGTACATGAAATAAAAAGATACAGACTGAAGTTGTTTCTGAATTAGTCAGTGAAGATGGCCCATGATTCTGAAACTTTGCTGGAAGTTACAAATATCTATGTATACTGCAGTTAGAGACTGAAAGCTGAGAGCAGGAACCTTTGGCACCAATGCATTTTTTTTCAGTGTTGTAGATAACTACTAATAAAAGGGACTTGAATAGTCAATGTCTGGTGCTGACAGCTATTTAGAACACACATTTAGCTTCAAATTTACATCATGGAAAGGATCCAAAGGTGAGGAGGAGAAGACAAAGGAGCAAGACAGTGGTGACCAAGAGAGTGTGTTTGCTGATCTTATTTTACTAGCAAGCCAATCTGTGTATTGCCAGAGAATTTTTTTCTTTGCTTTTCCCATTTTCTTTCAGCATCAAAATCACATTGGACAACATAACTGATCTCAAAAAATTATCTCTTACTCATGTCTGGGCTCTTCCTTTCTGTCTAACTCCAGCAGAGAACCTTTACCAGATTGGATGGAAGAGTACCTCAGAGCTCTCAATATTGTAGTCAATTGCAGTCTAACTTGTTCAGCTTGGACCTTTGTAGTTCTCTTAAGAACTGGTTATGGAACAATGTAGTGATCAGGGAAGATGCAGTCTGTCTTTGACATCAGTAACAAGAAATCCTGAACAGTGGAATGAGATTGAGGAGGAAAAAAACAGCTACTGTTTTCTCTCTTCTCGTCTTCTGCTTCTCTTATTAAAACTTTACTACTTCTCTGGCAATCCCTAAACAAAGGGAGGCTGTACAAGCTAGGTAGAACTTGGATACATCTCCATTGGTTTTAGCTCACAACTTGCTATCAACCTAATTCTGTTATTAGGAAATAATTTTCCTAATTGGAAAGGGTGATATCACTCCTAATTGAACTTGTGCAGAAATGGAGGAAAGAGCTGAAAATGCTATCAACAAGACAAATGGTTGCCAGTGCTTTCAGGTGCTGAGCCCATAGATGTGGGCACAGCCTTTGTGCTCATATTCTTTGTTCCTGGTGTGTGTGGCAGTTGTGGTATTTCTAAAGACTTGCTGTTGGATCATAGATTAATTTAGATTGGCAGGGACTGGAAGTCATCTGATCCAACCTCTTCCTGAAAGCAGATCCTACTAGATCAGGTTGCTCAGGTCCATGTCCAGTTGAGTTTTGAATAACTCCAGGGTTGGAGGTTTTGCCGTCTCTCTGGGAAACCTGTTACAGTGTTTGACAACTGTAAGAAAATTGTAATATGTAATTGTAATTTCTCATCTTGTGCCTTGTATTAATTGTCTTGCGTCTTTTCTCTGTGTACCTCCAAGTATTCGGTTCATCTTCTCTATACAATTCTATTACATAGTTGAAGATGGCAAAAAATAAAAATCATCCTCCCCTTAGCCATTTCTACTTAAGACTGAACAAGCCCGTTTCTTTCAGTTTCTACTCATACATCGTATGCTCCATCTTGGAAGCTTTCCTCTGGGCTTGCTCTGTTATGTTAATGTCTCTCTCTTACTGAGATCTCCAAATTGGACACAGTACCCCAAATATGGTTTCACAAGTTGCTGAATAGAGAATAGTTACTCCTGTCTATGTGCTAGTTATGCTGTTGCTAATACAGGGCAGCATGCTGTTGACTGTGTTTGCCACAATGATACACAGATAATATTATCTTGTCTGAGGGTTTTGTAGTAGAGCCTGTGTCTTCAAGGCAGTAAGTTTAATGCAGCTCAAGGGCTGCGCTGAAATAGGAATAATACAGCTAGCCTGTTTAAAACAAAACAAATCCTTTGTTAATCTCCTCCCTTGATGCTGTGTAGAAGTATCACCTCATAAAAGACCTATGGGTTTTGCAGGATGTGGTAGATGTTCATGTTTTTTTGCTGCTATTGCCTGCTTTTACTCCTTTCTAGGGAATTGTTCTCATGGATTTCTTACAAGTTTCTTGAATGAAACTTGTCTGTCCCTTTGTTTCATAATTTCTTCAGGGGCATGTCTGTACCTCAGATGTGGCTGTTGTTTGACAGCTATTTTCAGCTATATTCCTTTATTAAGATTAAAGGCTGTTATTAAAGGCTTAATTTGGAGGCAGTGGTCTTTTTTGGGCTTGCAGTGCAGATTTTCAGTTCAGTTCCACAGATTGCTACCAAACCTTTTAACAGAAACATTTTAGTCAACTTTCTGATGAATAGTGTCTTCCCTTTAAGTTCCTTGGCATTCTGACTAATGGCTTGAGCTCATTATGAACTCAGGCAGTTTCATGGGTAAGTTTTCTGCCTTATTCTGTGAGTGCAAAGATTTTTTCCATGATGTTAGCGCAGCACAGTCATTCCTACCACCTGATGCTGAATAAATTATTGCAGTTCAGTCATTCATGACTGTCTTTCACTTTTACCAACAGATAAGCTTTGACTAAACATGCATATTTCTTTCTGAATCAGTTGTTTTGTATCTTTATCTGATAGTTTTCCTAAAGCCCTTAGATATACTTAGTTATTAGTCAGGGAACTTGCCTGCATAAGATTTCATGGAGTACTCATTTTTGTGGCCTTGCTCTTAGTCAGAAAAGGGAAAAAAATACAGGCACTTACGGTGCACAGCTAAGTTCACAAGGACAAAGTAATTATGAGACCTTAGGTGAAATGAGTTTTCACTTAAGCCAGCCAGTTATTTGAATGTGGTGCACTCATTCACTGAGGAGGAAAAACTGTATGCACTGGAAACGTTTATTTGAGCTATGGTATTTCACTGACATGGTCCAATCTTTAACCATTTCCACATCTGCCTGTGGTGAAAGATAGCTCATCCACTGACTTTTCATTACTAAGACTGTTTCTACAAGTGACTATCTCTGCTTGTTTTTCTACAGCTCTTAGTCTGTTTTGGGTAATCTTTTGTATTCATATGACACAATGATGTTCTGGGGAGCAGCACGTGATGGTTGTGCACTGTGTGGGATCCAGTGCTAGATTTGTATGAATACAGTGCAGAGGTTGGTTTCAGGGCTTTCATATACTAAAGATGTCTTTTTGCAAGGTATCCCAAATGGTCAATTCACTTTCTTAAATTTGCAGTTGTCCTTCTTTACCTTCACATTATTGTGTCTGTATTTTTTTTAAAATTTAATTTATGATGATAGTTGGAATATTTGATTTACAGACACTACAGTTTTCTGTTTTTCTCAATAACTGAACTCATTAAAGCAAAATTCGGGAAGAACTGGCAGAGCTTAGACTTAAAATGCCACTATAAAACCATTTCATTGTTGGTGTCCAAAGTTATCCTGTCTAGAACAGACTTAATTGAACAAATATCGTAATGAAATTTAATTATTTTAAAGTTGGAGTTGAAATTTTGCTAAAATTGTAGAAATTAGAAGACAAATACTTAAGTAAAAATATTTACTTTCCTAATTGAATCTGCTTTCAGTAGAGGGAAAAAACCCAAACAGAATAAATCTATAAGTTGCATTTCTAGTGGTTATAGCAATGCTGATTTTTAAGTTTCTGTAGGATACCGTTTCAGAATTACCTATTGAATTATTTCTGACTTGCTATATAATCAACTAATAGCCCAAGATTGGAGAATAGAACAGTATTAAATGTGTTAGAAGCTGTATTGAGCATTGTGTCATACATCATGTTTAAAAATACTGCTAGAGGAAGAAATTTTAATTTTATTTTTTTTTTCTTCACTAATAAAAGGAGATCTGACCAATGAGATTTCCCCTTTTACTGGCTCCAAAAAACAGTGAACTGACAGTTCTTCAGACTTGCAGTTAGAGGTTTCATCTTTATGGCAGTCAATGTACATTGTCTGGAGTATTGAAAAACACCACTGCTAAAAACAATTTTGAAGACTTTCTGTTCTAGCTGATACAGATTCATCCATTTGCATCATATGAATGATGCCTGTTAACCTCCAGAAACATCTGTAGTTGTTGGTGTTTTGAGTAGGTTGAGGGGATCTGTATCTTTCTAATCTATTTTCCATACAAGGAGGTATACGTATGCAGACTCAAATGCAGTCTCGCCATACCCATGAAATAAATTTGAATTTATTGTTAAATTACAAATAGTGCAAAACTCATATTAAATATTCAACAAATCAAGTAAAAAAAAATGTGTCAAGGCATACAACTTTTTGCTTTTTTGCTGGTTATTGCATATGTTTTAGAAACAACTTCTGATTAACAACAAATGTGTAACAACAAATAAAATCCTATGGAAGTTGAACACTTACTATAGGATTTATCTGTGTTCTCTGTGGATTTTAATTTGTGACTAGGAACCAGTTTACAGTAGTCTTACGTTACTTTGGGTATTGTCCTTCATTGCAAAATTGTTTAATGATTCTGTTTTACAGACTAAAGTCCCTATCCTGTAGTTGTGGAAAATATTCCTAGCTCCTAAAATCGTGACTATGGTATTTTAGAAGCAATCTTCAGCTGAGATCTACTTACTGTATATTTCGATTAGTTTGTAGAATTTAATCTTTAACGCTTTTGTGTTAATTTGCCATGTGTGAAGTCTGCCAATAGTGTATTTATAACTCCCATATTGCTGAGAATAGTATCATATAACCTTGAGATGAGAAGAGATCCATATGGGACTTGTTCTAGAAATGTCCCCATGAGATGATTCCCCATTTACAATTAATAGTGGAGAACTTTCTGTTAACCCATTTGAATCTGTGTCAATTTTTATGCAATGTGTTGAATGTGCTTTTTGGAAATCCTGTGAAAACAGCTGTTGACTAGCAGATGAGGAACTTTGGCAAGACCTGTTTTCTGCAAAGCTGTGTTTATTTCATTTGAATTTTACAATGTCCCTGGATTCTCTATGAAGTATTACCTGTCTGAGCTTTTCAGTATTTTTTTTTCTTTCATTTTTTTTTTCCTCAGGAGATTGGCGTATAATGTTGCTAGAGCTGCTGTGATGATGAGCTCCTTGTTTTTTAAATATGTGGTTGTTAAATTTTTTGCTAATTGCTTTGAAAGTGTTCTTGATGTAAGGCTTTTTTCTTGTGTGTTTTTGGTTTGGGTTTGTGTAGTGTTTTTTTTTTTTTTTTTTTTTTTAATGTATGATAACAGCTCGATTTCTTAAATGAAATTTGTGATCTCCAAGTCTGTTAATCTTTTCTTCTTTGGCACGTAAGAAATCACAGTTTGTAATCTCACTAATGCTTTTCTGACTGTCTCATTTAGATAATCACAGTTCTAACTTACTACTGTTCTTCAGAATGTTAGTCATTGATCCAGTGTTAAATTTAGTTGTTCTGTTGTATACTTCACTATGTTGATTGCTTCTAAGTGCATGGCACGTTGTTTAGGCTTTGATTTGGTATAAGTGTACAGCATGATAAATTATTAATTTTCTGTATAAAACTGAGTTTTGTGTTTTTTCTGTGAAGATAAGGGATGATAAACTAATGCAGTGTTGTGAAGAATATTTAGATAACAGGAAACTACCTGAGGTAAAACATTGAGCCATTTTTACAGATATTTTTAAGAAGGAAAGCATCCGTCCCCCAGTGGTCTTGTTTTCAGTCTAAAACATAAAACTATTAATAACTAGCAAGCTATAAAAAACGGAGACAAAAAAATGATCCATGTGATATTTTTAACATCTCTGAAATACAAGATGATCTCTTTAATGCCCTAATGTGTTTTATCAGATTGAGTTTTAAATAATGCCCTGAAACGAGGACTTTTGATGACTGACGTGTAGCTGTGTGTCCATGATTGCTGATACAGATCTGGATCAATTGCTAGTGAAGATTTCATCTGAATTAGGTATGAGCTCATGCTCACATTGCAGTAGCTTTAGGCGGAACATTTGGTATTGTATTTATTCCAAGGTGTCCTATATGGGTGTGTTGTTTTATATCCTGCAGTGCACTTCCCATTTGCTTACCTTGTACACCGAGTGACAGTCCGGATTCTATGTTTCTTGAATCAGAAGTGCTGTTTCTTACTTACTATGGACTATGTACAGTGCAATAAGGACAACAAAAATAAAACTAGTTCTAGGTGGTTATGTTTTTAGATATTTTCTTTGGTTAAATGTGAATTTTGTCTTCCTGGTTCGTGCATTGCCTTGCGCTGTGCCAGGAGTGATGGTTGGTAGAAATGGAGAAAGACAATAGTGGAAGAAAATCACAGAATAGTTGAGATAGGACAGGACCTCTGGACGTTATCTGGTCCAACCCCCCTGCTCAAGCAGGGCCACTTGGAGGCAGTTGCCTAGGACCATGTCCAGATAGCTTTAGAGTATCTATGAGGACTATCATAGAGGTTCTGCAAACTCCCTGGGCAACCTGTGCCAGTGCTTGGTCACCCTCACAGTAAAGAAGTGTTTCCTGATGTTCAGAGGGAACCTTCTGTGCTTCAGTTTGTCCCCATTGACTCTGATCCTGTCAGTGGGCACCACTGAAAAGAGTCTGTATCTTTGCACCCTCCCTTCATGTACATTATAAAGGGTGCATGTATATGTATATATATATTCATAAGCTCCTGCTGAGCCTTCTCTTTTCCAGGCTGAACAGTCCTAGCTCTCTCAGCCTTTCCTCATAGGAGAGATGGTCCAGTTTCTTTGTCTTCATGGCCCTTTGTTGGACTATCTCCAGTACGTCTGTGCCTCTGTGCTGCTGGGAAGCCCAAAACTGGAAACAGTACTCGCCAGTGCTGAGTGAGGGCTGGGAAGGATCACCTCGACTGCATCCCTGAATGCTGATATGGTGTTTCTGAATTCCTCCCACATTACCTGTCCTTCCCTCTACCTTCAGTATGCTTCCGTTTTGTGTTTGAGTTTGGCTAGGAGCTCCTTGTTCATCAATGCCGGCTTCCTGGCATTTTTGGCTGACTTCTTATTCATTGACATGAAGCTCTCTTGAGCTTTGAGGAGGTGATCCTTGAATATTATCCATCTTTCTTGCCCCCCTCTTCCTTTGAGGGTGTTATCCCATGGGACTGTTCTGAGCAGATCTTTGAAGAGGCCAAAGTCTGCTCTCTTGAAGTCCAGGGTTGCGAGCTTGCTTTTCCTTCTCCTTCCTGCCCCTAGGGGCAGGGCTCAACTTCACCATCTCATGGTCACTGCAGCAAAGGCTGCCTTTGACCTTTGCATCCCTGATAAGCCCCTCCTTGTTGGTGAGTATGAAGTCCAGCAGAGCACCTCCCCTCATTGACTTCTCTATCACTTGTGTCAGGAAGTTACCATCAATGCACTCCAGAAACCTCCTGGACTGCTTTTATCTGGCTGTGTTGTCCTTCCAGCAGATTATTGGCGTGGCTGAAGCCCCCCATGAGAACCAGGGCCTGTGAATGTGAGACTGTTTTCATATCTGTCTGTAGAGGGCATGATCCACTTGTTCTTCCTGGTCAGGTGGACTATAGCAGACATGCGCTCTAACGACACCTTTAATCCTAACCCATAAACTCCCAATTGGCCCCTCTTCCATCCCCAGGCAGAGCTCCATGCACTCCAGCTGCTCTCTCACATAAAGGGTGACTGCCCCGCTTTGTGTTCGCTTCCTGTCCTCCCTAAGCAGCCTGTGTCCCTCTGTTGCAACACTGCAGTCATGGGAGCCATATCCCATCTCTGTGATCCCAATAAGATTGTAGCCCTGGAACTGCATGCAGATTTCCAAGTTGTCATGTTTGTTCCCCATACTGTGTGCATTAGTATACAGGCACTTGAGGGGCTCCCCAGCATGTTAAGGGTCATATTCACGACAGCATAGGTAAGGTTTGTGGAAACCCATGCCAACCTCGGGAAGATAACCAGTATTAAAGTATCAATGACAGCTGGAAAGTTGATTGCTGTGGAAGTCATCAAACTCCAGCCCTCGGTATTCTGCTTTCAGTTTTCTTCCCTCCCCACACTATCAGGAAAGATGTATTTCTCTCTTACTCTTCTGGCTGTCATGGGTTGTCTTGAATGCTTTGTTGCTGTTGCTGCTGGTTGATGTGACATGTGACCTGTGCTCTTTTTCACAGGTCTTTGCTGACAAACCTGTGCCAGTAGATGAGATTTATTTTTAGGACTAAATTAATATCTTTAATGTTTGCCTGATCCTTTTAGCTTCTGAAGTAATTAATTGGCTACTCAAGCATCTGCTGCTACCTAAGCAGCTGTTGAATGACAGTGGAATAAACTGGTCAGGTCTGTACTCATTGTAATTATGATTGTGCTGGAGACCCAGGTAGCTGAGACAAAGTGTGCACAGAAAGGAAGATGTTTCATTGTGTTTATGTATTTGGGTAGAGCTGTATGGTAAGTTGACAAGCAGACCAGGCAAGAAGAGGAGGTGTTGGTTGTGGGTACACTACAAGAATAACTTGATGAAAACATGGCAAGGCTAGATCTTGTTAGCAAGAGCAGCTCTTGAACGCTTAGGCCAAGGTGGCAGCAGACTTTGCCAGGTTGTTTTTTAAATTATGTCTTTTCATGATGCCTACTTTTGAAAGAAATGTCTTTTCTAGCTTTGTCTCTCACAAACATTGGGGGTGTTTGTTCTAATTTTTCTCCTTTTTGTCGGAAGAAGGAAGTTGTCCTTCAGCAAAGGGGAGATGCAGGTGCTTTTGCAGAAAATCTGTTTTATCAAGGTTTATGTCTGCATTATCTGGACTACAGTAAAGTTTCCCATAGGAATTGAGAACAGTTATATGTCCCTCTTGACTTTCTTGTGGACTTGTTTGAAGGTCTTAAGTCTCATTTCTGTACTGTGTTAGGTTCCTAAGCCTGCAACAGTAACAAGTTTGAGTAGATTTTTCTAATATTCCTTGCAGTGACTTCCAGAACAAATCTTTTCATCTCAACCATATCAGGAGCAATGTTGGAGAGTATGCTCACTGGATGCACAGCGTCCATAATTTCTGTCACTGTGTGTGTAGTAAGTAACATCTATCTAACAGCTGAAGTGTTTGCAATCAATGTGATTTGGCAGCAGCCAGAAAAAAATTCCCAAGGCTGGTAAAAATATAAGTAGAAGAAAAAGCACTGATCTTTGTCATTAAGAAAGATGGTATCATTTTTAGGAAATTTGAAGATTGGGGCTTTCAGTGCTGCTGATGAAAAAGGAACAAGAAGCAGCTAATGAAATTATATATGGGCTGGCTGCTAATGAAATATATATGGGCTGCCAGAGAGATGTCTAAGCATCTGTCTCCGGAGAAACATGCTTTGTATTTGTGACCAAAACCATGCTGATAAACACAATGCTTTAGCTATTGCTGAAGAGCGCTTGCACAGTGTCAAGGCTTTTCTGTTTTCCACTCTGTCCTCCACAGCGAGTAGGCTGGGGGTGGGCAAGAGATTAGGAGGGAACGCAGCTGGCACAGCTGACCTGTAGCGATCAGAGAGATATTCCATACCAAGTAATGTCATGCTAAGCAATAAAACTGGTGTTTTTTTTTTTTCCCCCTAAAGTAGTTGTTGCTTGGGTACTGGCAGGGCATGTGTCTCCTGGTGGTGAGGAGAAGATTGGATGAAGGAGGTTTTGGGTTGGGGTTTTTTTTTGGTGTGTTTTTTTTTCCTTTTGTTCTTCATCACTTTTGCCCTTCTGATTCTTTCCCCCATCCCACTGCAGGGGAGCAAGGAAGCAACTAGGTAGTGGTTTACCTTCCAGCCGGGTCAACTCACCACGTCTGAAGTATGTGAATTAAGATTATATTTCTATAAACCCGTTGCTCTGCAGTGTTAAAAACTCTTGTGACTTTGGCTTTTGGTATCACATTAAAAAGGAGAATACAGCAGATAGTCTTACAGAGGTTATCTCTGAAATCGGTGTTTACTCACTGATTTGTATTATAGAAGAACTGTATTTTAGTGTTGGAATAGGAAGATATTGAAGAGAAGAGCTGTACAGTAATACGTGGGGAAAAGAGAAGGAAGGATACCAGTTTGAAATATGTTGAAGTTTGAAGAAAGCCATTCTTTGTTAATTAGGAAAATTTTGTCCTATTTGAAAGGCAAAAATATACTTAGTTTTACTTTCAGGGAAGCCTCGAATTTTGAAATTGTTTAAAGGTAAAAAATTGCTCTTGGAGGAACAGATCAAATTGTTTTTATGTTGATTCATAAAGGAGAATTTCTTAAGTAGGTAACTTCATACATGATCTCAAGAATTCTACAGATTCCCTGAAATGTTTAATACAGACACCCTAAACCCCAGAATTTTAATGGAAAACTATGAATGTAAGAAAACAATAGGAGCCACAAAGTGCTACTTTACAGTGAATTGGGTTAAAATTTTGAGAAGTTTTTGTGCAACCTTTCTGTAAGGAAATGAGAATCTTATCTATTGTGTTGGATTCAGTTGTGTTGGATCCCAATAAAAATAGTTTGGTTTCTTTTTTTTTTTTATTTCCTACCTTCGTAATCGGGCCAAAGTTGTAGTTTTCTTGTTTTGTTTTGTTTCTGTTTAGTGTCTGGGGGATGTTGAGATGACTTCAGGATCCTGGCAGACAAGTAACTTTTACACACATGTAAATTCTTGTTAACCAAAACAGCTAGTTATGTTGGCCAAGAGTTCGAGAATTATGTGCCTTACATAGCACCTGACATGTTCATAGTGAGTCTTTTAAGTGGTAATAGTAATATAGTAATAGTCCTTGTTTTAATAAGCAGTTATTTGAAAGCCAGGAGGTTACCCCTATTCATTCTTTTAAAAGTAAAAACATTATTGTAGGGTTTGCAAATAATATTCCTTAAAAGATTACGTTGGTATTTGTATCTCTGTGGGTGTCTGTAGTATTGTTTGCTAATGTGCTGGAATTAGTCACTGTATTTTCCTCTGTAAATGCCCCAGTCCTTCATAAAACAGTTCTCTGTAGTCTCTTTGTGTTGGGCTGTAAGAAGATATCAACTGATCTGGAATTATTTGTGTCATGCCCCTGGTGCTGGGTCATCTGATGAAGTGGAGGTCCTGGGATAATTTTTTAACTTTCTTTAATCTCTTTAGGACAGATTAAGATTAATCTGTTCTTTTTCTGTGATGTTTAGTTCTTTCCTCCAAAGCCTCAGAGCATTTTTGGGTTAGGGTGGTTACTAGTTGCAGCGAGCCAAATATCTGCCAGACAAATGAGTGCTTAACATAGGTAAAGTGACAGATGATCCCTTTGATCCTCGTTGCTACCCAGAGTAAAAACTGTTCAGCAAAGGGAATTTGTCCCTACTTTTACATTAGTTTTTGAGCTCTGTGGTGTCCTGGATAGACATTTGCTTACTCAGACATAAATGCAGCTTCTTTCCCAACTTGCGCTCTTCTGTTTAAGACAAAGGATTGTCTTGAGATCAGATTTGGGTCTTTGAGTGCAAGGCTGAGACAGCGGAACATTTCATGCTGTTGTTATTAGTGAGTTGCTTAATTACTCAGAATGTTGATTTATTCACACTTGATGCCTATAATAAATATTTCACATATAATTATCAAACATTAATACTTAAAGATTGTCAGTGATTTGTAGCAGTGGTATAATGAAACAGCTGTTGGAGGTGAATGAATGCAGTAGCACACTTTTACTGAAAGTTGTGTTAACTAATGAGTAAAAAGGTGGACCATTCTATGGGGCTAAAAGATTTTCTAGACATTTTTTGTCCTATATTTCTATGATGTATATGTAAATGCATATAAGGAATGTATCTACATTTGAAAAACTTTTATTGGTAAATTAGATGGTTTCCTGGCATAATCACTTTCTTTTTGTAAGTTAAAGAGAAAAGAAAGTGTTATATAAATTGTGTGTTGTCCTTTCATAATTTTGGGGATTTATATAGACCTGTGGTTATGAATCCATTTTATTCTTATGTTTTGTTGCTGTTAGGTTTCACTCTTTGTGGATCTTCGTCTCAAAAGATTAATGTTCACTAGCCATGGATTCAGACATAGTAAAAAAATATTGAACACATTATAAATGGTTGTTACAGTAATCTGGAAATACTTTGGTTTTAATTAAAATTCAAAATTGCTTTTTGTTTTATCAGCAAACACGTATCTCTTTATGGTGCAAGCTCGTGGTATAATGTTGAGAGAAAATGTAAAAACAATAGGACACATGATCAGATTGTACACTAACAAAAACACTACACTGAATGGCACAGGTAAGAGTATTTCTTATTTAATTTCACTTTTACGAGAACTTTATGAAAAAAAAAAAAAAACCCAAACAAACCAACAACCAAAACCCTAAAAACAACAATGAACCCAAACATACCAAACCTTAATGACATAGCTTGATTATGAAAACCTAGACCGAAGTCCTACTTCTCTGTAACTGGAGTGAAGGCCAAATAGTTACTGTTTATCAGTTTACTTTAGTAGGAAATATTTGTCGTAGCTGTAACAAAGATATCTTAATTTAGTTATTGTTCCTTTAGTGGAGTAAAATGGGTTTTTTTCTAGTCATGCTGCTAGGAATTTGTTACTTACAAAGTTAGTGCTTTCACCTGCATGATGATATGTTACAAATTTAGTGGATAACATGAGTTTTTACAAGAATCAATTCCTCTTTTTAAGATTATCCTGAAGGAAACAATTCTAGTGACTGCGTTGCTCAAACCACAATGTATCTTCCAGAAAACTTTACTTACTCTCCCTACCAGGCTTGTCCAGAGAAGCTGCCTTACATGAGTAAGTTTTAAACTGACCTTAATGTTTATCTAGTAAATTGGATTGTACTTAAAACAAGATACAATTATTTTAATATAAAATATAATTGTAAGGAGTTCAAATATATTGCAGAAAGTAATGAATAAAATACGTTAATAGAGAATAATGCTTAGCAGAATTTTGCCTGTAACTATTGTGTTACTAAAACTTCTAACCTCTTTACTAATCACCTAATATGTTTTAAATTTTATTTGCAAATAATTTTACTTTCTACAAATTAAATACTAAATGTTTTTATTAATATCGAGGAATGCTCTAACTTTATAAAAAGTATCCATTCAGAGTTGCGTATTTTTAGGACTAGTTAAAAATTTCCTTTTTGGAAATGGTATTCCTAATACAAAGATGCATACCTCAATATATAGGAAGCTGAATAAGATGATGTAGTGAAGTGAGAATTGATGGAGGTAAGAAAGTGCTAAAGCCTTGTCATAATGAGGAAGTAGTACTTATATAACAAGTGAAAAGTTGTGATCCTCAGGAAATTTTAAAATTAATCTTTAAAGCCCAGATGTTTAAGATTCCAGACTATTAAGTAGAACTTGATTAGGTAACCCTAACTGTATTTGTCTTTAAGCCTAGAATCTAAACTTCTAATTACTTTGTTTGAAAGTGTTTAGTTGCAGAGGAGTGTCACGCAGAAATAAGCAACTGACTGAGTGCTTTGGCACCTTTGCTATTTTTTTACAAAGCCTGTAATATCACAGCTGTTCAAAGTAGCAGTATCCCAATGTATGTAGAAGGTCTTATAAGCAGGTATTGCACAATTAAAGCAGTTACACAAAATGAGATTGGAAGAGTTCCTTGACGTAATTTCAGTGCCCTTAACCTGATTTAATGATGTGACTGAAAAGCTGTTGGCATGACTTTTTTGTCTTCTTTCTGTAGACAAAGTATAGCTTTGGGAATATTCTTCAAAATTCTTGTTAAGAGCTGTAAACTTTCATGGGAATTCCCCTTTCCTGTAGACTTGCCATTTTTCAGATTCAGACAAAATTCTGGCCATTGTTTGCTCTCCTCTGGCTTGTAGAGAAAGCAATCCTTAAAGACCAAGAAGTATATAAGAAGTCCACCAAGTAGACCAGTTTTGAACACAAAAAGAAAAGAAGCAAATCACTCCTAGTGGTGACTGCTTTACCTTGACCTTCATCACTGATTGTTTGTTATTAAAGATAGATTTTAAATTTAACTTTTATAAAATTGCAGTCCCTTGGTTAAAATAGTTCCTTCTTAGAAACCACTATTGAGTTTTCAGCTTTTTTCTCTCTGTTAGGAATTGTTATGTTATCAGAGTTGCTGTAGGAAGCAAGGGATGATTAAGTATAAATGTTTTTTGTGCTCTGCATTTGGAAGAGATTATAACATGAGTCAGTAATCCATGGAATTGCTTCTGTTCTAGTAAATGTTTTGTAGACAGACTTAATATTTTTGAGTGAAGATTTAATAGTAGCATTAGGATAGATCTCAAAGCTAATTAGTTAAATTGAAATGTTTCATTTGGTATCAGAATGTACCAACTAGAGAAGAAGAATCAACAATTCTCTGTAAAAAAGTGTTAAATATGTTACTAGAAGTGACTGTTCATTAGTATCTGGCAGTATCTATTATGCTAACATGTTTATTTTACTTGCTTTATTTAAAATCAAACAAGTAAACTACAGATTTGTGAGAGAGAAAATTTGAAATAGTTTCTGATGACATTGGTAACACCTTCGAGAATTCTAACCTCTTGTCTTTTGGGCTAACACCTGACTTAAGCTGTGGGCTGTCATTCAGCATTAGCAAGTAATTAAGTATTTAATATAGCAGTTCAGATCCATATCATAGCAAATAATGTTGCTGACAGCCAAGCTGAATTGCTGATCATTTTTTCTTCAAATAAAAATAGTGGATTTTATTAGACTAATCTAGATTTCAGTGTAACTTCTTTTTTAATCTTAACAGAGAAGTTTATCCAGAGAAGAGTACAGTAACAGTGCTTGTTATCTGTGTTTCTTTTCAACAACTCCGAATTCTAAAATTTGTCTCTTACACTGTAAAGATACATATAGCCAAAAGTATGGATCAGTTGCTGTTCATTATGAACTTAAATCATGTAAAAAACCTGTTCTGATCCAAGTAGCAATTAGCCATGTGTGATTATATCCTTATTTCAGTCTCTTTCCCTCTAGAAATCGGGTTTGACTTTCAAAATCATATGGATGTTCTTTTCTGTAATATTGCACATGTAAACAAATAAAACTAAATTATTCCAATAGTAAATATTTTAGCTACTTTGGGAAACAAATAAAAAGTTCAAAAAATGTCAACTGTGGATAACCAGAGAAACAAGAATGATAATTACGATGATTGAAAAATGCATATAAATTAGTATTTTTAATGTAACTTTCAAAGGATCTAGCAGTTGAATTCTGCTAGATTAGTTCAAAACTGTATTGGCTTTTGCTACCTGTGCTACTTGTGCATTTGTCTGCTGTCCAGGGGAAATGAGGCAAGTTAGAAGATACTAAGATACTTTAGTAGGTCAGCCTACTTACAGCATGTTATCTGAAATCATGGATGCAGGTTTGTTTGCACTGACAGGTATTTAGAATTGCCAGAGTATGGATGCATTCTACTCTGCAGTTCTTGCTATCAACCTCATTGCTTTGTGTAATTCTACCAGAATTTGACTGTAGATCTCCTTATTGCTGCTCTCTTTTCCACCTTTTTTGTTAGTAATCTCATTCTGTCACACTGAATTTAATAGAAAAATTGTAATTTTAAATAGAAAATAGTTCACAGGGTAAGTTACTGTTCAACAAAGAGATGTATGTCTTACCTTTTGGTTCTCATGTATACCTTTTTAAGAACCATCTCTGTATTTAATTATAATCTAAACAAAACTTCTCTGAAGATTATTTAATGCAATGAAATGCTGTAGGTTGTCCTGAGATAGCCGGGGAAGGAAGTTCCTTGAATCATGTATATTTTGACCTGCTTAATAGTCTCAGGTTATTACAGAGTTCAGCTACTCTTCTTTATATCAGCTTGCCAAATTTGTACTGTGGAAGGAGTATGCTAAAATTATATTTTGTCCCAAGTACATATGTTCTTGAAATAGGACCAACTAGTGCCTTTTATGTGTGACTCGGTCTTTCAGGTTATAGCCCTCTGGTTGAGCGCTGCTGTGCTAATTCATAACCAAGATGCCTCTACTTTAAGATAGAAAGCAGTACAAAAGAGTATTTGATCAGCATAATTTTAATACTTACTTGAGAGGTAAATGGAAAGCAGATCAGTTTTTTCAGTTATATCAAATAAAGCCCTAACGTTAAGAATTTTTTAGCAGTCTAGCCAAGCCACTTCATGGTTTGTCTATAACTACTGGTACTTAATGAGCAATAAGAAGTATCCAGATCTAGTTTGATCACCACAATACACTGGGGTTGAATATACCTAAACCATTTTAAATAGATATTAGAAAAATATATTTTGTATTTAAACAAAAGAAAAAGTCATCAGTGGAGGAAGTTCTACTGTCTGCAGAAGTAGGATAGTCTAGTATTCCATCAACTGAATAGTTAAGCTTTTCCTAATACTCAATCTGATACTCAAGCTGCATTCATTTTTTTCTTTTTTTCTTTTTTTGTTATGTTTCTTTACCCTCCTGCAAGTTAGTTGCATTTTTCCTTACCCTTCTTGATACTTGGAAAAAAGTTCGTTGCCATCTATGTACCAAATTATTCTGTCTTGGAAAAGATGTATGTTTTTGTTAGTCTTTCCCTTTGTAGATAAACCAGTACTTTCAGCCATTCTAGACTACATAGTTTCTAGAGCTCTTCTTTCTTGATTTTTGTACTGTAGACTTTCTCTAATTTGATTTACTTTTTTTTTTAAATTAATTTCACTCTATTGATTTCAGTATGTATCTGATTTGCTGAAATAATTTTGTTTTCTGATTCTGTTCTTCAAAATGCTTTTTCCTTCTTCAGTTTTCTTTTTTTGCGGGTTGTATAAATATGTTTTATTGCGACATGCTGGATGGTAATGGAAGTAGTGAATACTAAGTCCAGATATTTACTGAGATGTCTTCTCCTGCCCACCACCAGTGACAGGGAAATACTGCTGTGTTCCATTCACACATCTCCTGTGTACTTTTGATGGTACCAATATTTCAATGTTTACTATAGCTACTTTTTAAACAGTCTGGAGAGAATTTCATCATGTCCCATCAAGTTAGAAGCACTTACATTACATAAATACTGTTTTACCATTCCTCCTTTTTTTTTTTTTTTAAATTTACGTTTTTATTGTTTAAACTCTGTAAGCATCTGAGTGCATCTAAAGTCTTCTCAGAAGACTAAGGTACCTGAGTCCTTTGCATCATGCATTGTTTGCTTCCTTTTCTGGTATAGTAATTGACCTTTACTTATCTCTATTTTCCTATTAGATTCTATAAATAAACAGAAAGGTTCCTGTTGCTTCTCTATCTCTCAGTAGTTGAAATTGATCTGGTGAATTATTTATTTTTTTAAAATTTGATTTCTAGATGTTTATAGTCTATAGACTGGTCCTTTGTTGATTGCCTTGTTTCTAGTTTTTATAAGATTTCGTTTTCAGGTTATTGGTTATTGAAGAGTTACATATGCAACCATAATGATCATCTAAACTTCTCTTTTTTTTATTTTTTTTTAAAGCTCTGTAGTAATACCTTGTTCCACTGTATATTTATACAGTCCTTTTTCAGCAACTGACAGGTTTCCTTTTTCTTCTAAAATAAATAAATAAATGTGAATTTGTTTAAATATTTTCTTAAAAGACCTTCTCCTTATGGTGCTGCTCCTGATCCTTTTTTTTTTTTTTCCTATCATTTTCCTTTTATTTAAAGTTACCTTCTACATTTACAAGTAGTTCTACATTTAATCAGATCCAAAACTAAAATGCTTTTGCAATATCTTCTGCCTTCTGAAAACAATAGTTATTCCTAGTATGGTCCAAAAATTCCAATCTTTCCAAAAGATTTAGATAGCTAGTCAATTCAGTGTTACAACATGAAGCAATCTTTTTGACACAAATAGGATGTTTTGGGTCAGAATGGGTCAGTTTTGGCCCCATGTTTTGGGCATGGGGGAGAAAATGGGAGTGGTTTTTTTTTTCATTGATTTTAAAATTCCAGCCCTCACAAAAAAGACTTTAATTTTTAGACAAAAAAAGTGGAATATTTTATGGTTGTCTGTCAGATAGTTATTGCAAGATTTTTATTTGATGATCTAGTATAGTAGTTGCTATAGAACAACTTGAGCTTCTGGTTAAAGAGTGTTACACTGTTCTTCTCCCCAGATTTTCTTGACTCCTTCTACTCCTGGTTTTTGAGGGTAGAGTGTTTACTATGAATCATTATTTCCAGTTTTGAAATTTATACACATGCATAAGCTTATGACAGGCAAGTTTTTAGCTATCAATTAAGTGTAAATATTTTCTCATAATAACTACTAACCTGATTTTTTTGCTACCATATTGTGGTCTTTATTCAATGTCTTACGGAATTCCACTCTAATCAGTAGCCATTTGCGAATGCTTTTCCTATTAGGTTAATTAGTTTTATCAGTGGTAATTCTCAAATCTAGCTGCTTGCTATAAATTGCTTTGATGTAGACAGAGGTGAATTATTGGTTGAAGGCAGTACGTGAAATGTCTGTAATTATCTAGATTGTAAATTGAGGAATTTTGTTGAGTGCAGTGATGATGTGTTTTCTTTTTCTGTTGAAGTGCAGGTAGGAGGACACCCAGAATTTGAGTATCAGTTCAGTAGTAGAAATGATGGGGGTTGTTAACGATGGTACTTAAAATGAAAGATGACTAATTTTCTGGAATATATACAGAATTCAAATTACTTTGCTTGTTCTGTGTCCTCTGAAATGAGTATGTTGCTTATAGGATTTATTGAAGGAATATTTATATTGTGAAATTCATTCTGTAAAAAATCTGAATATTAAGAGGCTAGTATAAATAGTTTCTGGTTTATCTGTAGGTAGTGTAAATACAAATTTCTGATGCTATTGGTCTATGATATACCTTGTAGTGTTAGATCTGTCGTCTTAATTGAAATTAATAAATAATTTTCCCCCCCCCCCTTGATTTAGGAGGCCTTATTGATGTTAATATGAGTGAAATTAGTTTTGATGAAATTGAGCAACTGTTTTCAAAAGATTTAGAAATTAAACCAGGAGGACACTGGAAACCAAAAGACTGTAAGCCACGATGGAAGGTGAGATGCTGCTTTTCTGCTTTTTTTTCCTGTTGGTGTATAGGAACATTTACCATTGAAAGCACTCAGTCTTTTACTGCTATATCTTTTATATAAGACATAGTATGTTATAGTATAAGTATTATGAAATCTGAGCTCAAGAAGAGACTAAAGCTTGAAGAAAAACTTGAAACGGATTGTCAAGAACTTCTAAAGGTTCATTAACTGTTGTTACTAAACATTTTATCATATGTCTGCAAACTTGTCTTATGTGTGCATTGCTTAAAGTATAATTAGAAGCAAGTGAACATAAAAGGAAAATCTTACTTATGTTTTACTCGGAATTTTTTTCTTTTTTTGAGCAAAATTGTGACACTCTTTCCTAGTGGGAGTGAGAGTGTAAAACACACAGCCAATTTAAATTTAAAAGCTGAAAAGTCTATATAAGCCATGGAGACTTGATCTGTATTAAAACATTGACATGTAAAAAATGTTAATAGCTTAATATATATTAATTTTTTGAAGGTGGCGGTCCTTATTCCTTTTCGGAATCGCCATGAGCATCTTCCAATTTTTTTCCGTCATCTCATACCTATGTTGCAGAAGCAGCGGCTGGAATTTGCCTTCTATGTTGTTGAACAGGTAACAGCATTTACTTGAAAAGTCACCCTTCAAGATTCTTTACTAAAGCAGATTTGATATTCTTACCAAGATTTGGATGAATCCAGAATTTAAAAATTGTTACTCTGCTGTTCTAATCCTTTGAATGAAAAAGGAAAGTTCAGCTCCATTCCCCAGTTTAAGCAGTGACGAGACACACGTTGCTTTTTTTCAAATATGGTCTGATATTTTATAGGTTATAACATGGCCTCTTTGAATCTGTTGTCTTTCTAAGTTTTCAAGGAAAAAAAAAAGGTTTTATGTATAATAATTAGACATGGTCATTTACAGAAGGCCATTTTACAGCATAGGCTCACTGAAATCCAGTTGAAGACGATAGTATTAAAATGTGTACTGTCCGGTTAATATATGTGAAATACAATGGAGGCATTAATGATATAAAATTGCAAACTAGTACCTTGGCTAGGGGTCTCTTTGGAAACAGAGGAATGGATATGGAGGGTAAAAAAAGACTTTTTTTTTAAAAAAAAAAAAAAGGAAAAAAGTTTCTGCTAGTCACAATCAAGGAAGAAAGTAGTTCAGATAGGTTGCTTAAGGAGTTTGCACCATTGTTGGCTCTAGTAGATAAACCATGAAAAATAAGCTATGTAATGCGATACTTTCAGGTAACAAAGTGAAAAGTTTGCAAAAAACCAAAAGTTCCTCTAAATTGTCATTTTAAAAAAATGCACGTAGGATTCATTTACTATATCAAAAGGTTCTATGCTGTTTAGTTTGTTCAAAATGGACATCAGAAGATATAAATTGTACTAGAAATAAAAATTAAAATAAAAATTGAATCTGACTTTATTAAAGTTTCTAAGAAACTGGAAGTTCTAATATAAGATTGATAATAAATATGTAACCAAGTTGTAGGCATTTTCACAGCATTGAAAGTTTTTCAGTAGTTGACTGTTTTAACAAGAAACAAAACTTAATGTTTCTTTCTTAGTTTTGTATCAGTATTTCTTTAATATTATAATTAATTTAACTCATAATGTCGTGCTGTATTAATCCAAACCACTCACATTTTGATACCTCAGAGCTACTAGTGCTATGAGTTGCTAGTGCTGTTAAGTTTTGGGTAAGAAGGGAAAACATCTGACTTTAAACCACAAAATACAGTTGATGTAATTGGTGGTAACCAGAGTTATTGCTCTGCTTAACTAGAGGAATAACAGGCATCTTTGTCAATACTTTTTTCTTTTTTTTTTTTTTGCATGGTAGAGGATGTATTTCTCATAGTATTGAAATTTTGTCTCTTCTTGATTCTTACAATGTCTCCTCTGTTTTCTGTTTGAAGACAGGTACACAACCTTTTAATCGTGCAATGCTCTTTAATGTTGGCTTCAAAGAGGCTATGAAGGATGCCGTCTGGGACTGCATAATCTTTCATGATGTGGATCACTTACCTGAAAATGACCGAAATTATTATGGATGTGGAGAAATGCCACGCCATTTTGCAGCAAAGCTCGACAAATACATGTACATGTAAGTAATCAGCTTTATTCATGTTGCTTCTTAAAGCATAGAAACATTCTTACAGTGTGTATGAATCTTGTGACAGTATATACAGTAGGTGAAACCAATAAAACAGCCTGCTATCAAGCTATTTACATAGATGAATATCTAGTTATTAAAAGGAAAATTTAAGTTTAGTGTCTACATTTGATATGTTGCTAATTTGAAGATATTATTTGTAATTTTCAGTGTTGAAGTTGTTGCAGTGAGGTTGATCTTTAAAATCAGATGTCTGCCTGTGTTGAGGGGGCAAAACTTGTCTTACTTATTAGAAATCTTTTTGGGCTACATAAGTCTTTGCGATAGCTGTTAACAAAGATAAGCACATTATCTGCAGCAAAATACCACAGGAAAAGGTGTCTTGCTTAGTTTTCTTATAAATGTGCAGTTTATTTCTGCTTTGTACTGCTTTTTGAACAGAAGATTTTCTTACTGATAGACCACTTCATGTCTTGTATTCAGTCTCTATTGAAATTTGATGAATGTAGTGGGTCCTGCAATTTTTTTACCTCCTTTTCTTCTGCCATTTTACGTTAATGATGTTTCACGTGCTTTTTAACACTCTGCTATCTCATGACACTCTTTTAGTCACTTCACATAAAGCTGTAGCTTATTGCTTGCTACATGTGTGTATTTGCCATCCTGAAATTTTATTTGTGAAGCTGATCAACTTGACAACCTGGTCACCTGACAGATCAAAAGCATTGAGAATGTGACTCTGTGTTTGGACTTAAGGTTGTTGGCCAATTAGCAGACAAACATTTAAGGATTTTATATGTATTTAAAAATATATAAATAAACACATGTAAATATATAAGAGATTTCATCCATCTTTTTATACATATTTATAAAATACTTTGTGCTTATACATACATTTATAAAATGTCTGATGTATATATAAGTACATGCTTTTAAAATATATAAATAAGTACCTATTTCTGTATATATACAAAAAAGTGCAAGTGCACCACTCACACTTAAATATGAATAAAAAACTCAAATAGTGCCATAAACTGTCATGCCCAGTTGTTGTTTTGTTTTTTTTTTTTTTTTTCTTTTTGTTGGTGGGTTGCTTTGAGGCTGTTGGTGGGTTTTTTTTTTGTTGGCTTTTTTTGGGGGGGGTAGGGTGGTTTCTGGGGTTTTTTTAGAACACCTGTTATTTCGATTAATGTTGAAAGGGCTATATAGCAACAACCTTCCCCAAAAACTATTAAGATTTGGTTGAATCCTGTGTTTCCACAGAGATCAGAAATTATATGACTGTGTATTTCTTTTTCTTTCCCCTTGCATTCTGGAGTTATTTGTCCTTCACTGTGGCAATTGTGTCCTAAGCAATGGTAAATCTTTTTGTAGATAGTCCTAACTCCTTGAAGGTTCCAGATTTGGAAGCATCTCCTGAGAGATATGTTTGATTACTTTTATTTTTGAAATTGTGAGCCGTTTCTGAAAGAGGAATGCACTTACTGTATCAGCTTCTGGGTTAAGGATGCAAGTCAGTATTGATGGAAGTAAACACAGATACTTAAATATATA
The DNA here is from genome assembly GCF_028500815.1 of Rissa tridactyla. NCBI lineage: Eukaryota > Metazoa > Chordata > Aves > Charadriiformes > Laridae > Rissa > Rissa tridactyla. Next base: position 48,275,915 of record NC_071467.1, read on the forward strand.
TATATTTATTGGTTTTTTAAGGTTGACAAAGTGTTTTGAGAGCTGGAAATCACATTGCTGAGGCCTTAGTATGTTATGTTACGTAGTTATAGTGGCTATTTTTGTTGGCCAGATGCTTATTAATAATGTTTTAGTAATTTCTGATTGCTTAATGACAAAAAAGCCTATAGATACTTTTGATTCAAAAGTTTAGCTTCTAAAAACTGGAAAACTGTTTTTTAAATAAGTATGTATTTCACTATGGTTGAATACATACTGTTAAACTGTTCCTCTCAAGTTTTAACAGTTCTGTAGAATATAGTAATGAATTAAAATTACTGAATTGATGCATTACTGATTTGTAATTTTTTCAGTTGATTGGGGTGCTCTTTCAGTTGAATAGGGTCAACATTCAGTAGTTCGAGTGCCTCACTTTACACTTCACCTTTGGGTCTAAATCAGTCCTCTGAAACATGTGATAGACTTTTGTTTCATGTGCTGATGCTAATTTGAGGTACAGTCTAAGACGGTACAAATCAGACACTACTAGAAACATTTTATTCAACTTCAATGTATGTTACTTAATACCAGCGATCTGTGAACCAGTTTCTCTTAGTGAATTCATTCAGCATCTGTTCATGTCCTTAGTTTGGGGTGGCTCTTCGTTGGTTTTTTTGGGCTTTTTTTTTTTTTTTGAAAGGTATTGTTCAAAGAAAGGACTACCTATCTAAGTTCAGCTAATAATACAGAATTTGTCTTTTATTTTCAGTCTTCCATACAATGAGTTCTTCGGTGGTGTGAGTGGCCTGACAGTGGAACAATTCAAGAAGATCAATGGGTTTCCAAATGCCTTTTGGGGATGGGGTGGAGAAGATGATGATCTTTGGAACAGGTGAGTGTTCAGTGCTTATGTCTTTCTTATTGTTCTGTGATATCCACCCCTTGAAAGCAATTAGTTGTTTTTTTCTTTCAGTTGTTACTTTTTTTTAAATTTGTTTTAAATTAACAAATTCTAACATTTCTAGTGTTCACTTAGAAAATCAGAACATACCACTTGAAGGGATAAGTGTGTTCTTTTTTTATTGGCCTGGGGATAGTTAACAGGCTTTTAAGAGATAGTTCTTGTAACAAATAATGGATATGACAACGGATAACAGTTTTAAGCATATCTAGTCTCATTCCTTCTAGTATTCTCTGCGTTGCTTTTTGATGTCTCTCTTGCTGCTAGCTTTATGAAATACCGTCCCACAGACATGTAGAGTAAGCATGAGTTTAAGTATCTTTTATATCTTAGGAGCAGTGTTTGATAGAGGTTGATTTGTGACTATATTGATAGTCACAAACTGGACAATGGACAACAATGCTCACTGTATTACTAACTGCTCACACTAAACAACTGTAACATGTTCCAGTTGAGCTGTTGAAACAGTGTCTGCACAAGTTTATATATAAAGAGATATATTTTAAAGGAAGAGTTTGTGTGTGTTTATTATTTTTCCTTACTAGTGTCATATTTTTATGCTATTGTACTTTAAGAACAAAGCAGGAAATGCTAAATATGAAATTACTATTATTTCACACTTTATTGGTTTTGCCAGCTTTTTTGATTGTCAGGTTAGGAGTGTTTTGGGTTTTTTAGGGAGATAATGTCAGTGGATGCAAAGATTTAGCTTTAAAAGGTTTTGATGAGTATTTTTCACTTTTGCTGTAACTTGCAAAAACATCTTTGTAATACTCTTAGTACAAATGTTTATGTTTTATACTACAGGGTTCACTATGCTGGATACAATGTTACAAGACCAGAGGGAGATTTAGGGAAGTACAAATCCATTCCTCATCATCACAGAGGTGAAGTCCAGTTTTTAGGACGGTAAGAAAAACAGAGAACTGTTCAAATACTAGAGCTACAGATGTAAATTTATTTCCTTGCACACATGCAAATCTTCCACACATGCAAATAAGCAGTCAGTGTTTATCAGTGTTACTCCCTCTTTAGCGCTAAACTTCATATTTTCGTAAACACATTATGTTTGGTGTTCATATATTTCTGATCTAACCGTGAGAGACACTGAGTTTGTGTGTCAGAAGATATTATCATCATAATCTTTGATGCAGAATGTTATTGTTTCTTAAGAGTTCGGGCATTAGTGTTGGCAGGGCTCCGTTGGTTGGTTAATTTCGATATTCTGCAAAAGGAAGTAGTACAGCTAGGGGAAATGACTCCTGTGTGAAAACAGACTTTAAAAATCCTCAAGGACTGGTTTCTTCCATCATATTTCATACTTTTCTGAGATACAGGTCCTCTCATTTCCTGCTTACATTGACACGAACTTTTTCTTTCAGGGTTCCTTTCCTTTGCTACAAAGATGCAAAACACTTTAATTGGCCAGTGGGTTCTGTCTGCCCTAGATTGGAATAGCAGAATGTAGCAGATGAGCTGCAATAAAAATTAGAATGTGAAAGGCAAAATAAAGAGTTTATGGTATGCGTTTTCAGATAGAAATACTGCTCCGTTCTGTTATCAATGGGTGTCTTTTTTTCTGGGAACATCTTTATTTAAAAATTATGAATAAAGCAGAAAGTAGACACGTACAGTAGACATGGGTAAATATGTGATATGAAACTTAAATGTATGTATCGGTAATCAGGGGAATGGGAACTGGTCTTCTAATCACCTCAAATTTAGATGTTTGCAAATGCAGGAGTCTCAAGAATGAAATGAAAAACAATTCAGATATTTAAATGTATAATGATGAACAGTGAAGTTTTCTGAATCTTCTCTGAGCTCCATATTGAGTTTTATAGCAAAAGAACATGAAGTTGAATGTCCTTCAAAAATCAGATTAATTTGGGACCATACAAGTATACATATTAAATGCCTTTTTTGTTGTTAAGTCTTAATGTTAACTTGTGTATGTGAACATAAAATCTAAGTGTATAAAAAAAAAAGGAAGTGGCGTGTTTTTAAAGCTTAGGTAGGTAATTTGGTATTTTTCAAAGGGCTGAGAGGTAGTTCCAGAATTTAAAGCATATTTCAAAATGATATGACTGTTACACTATCATGTCTAACATCAATTGAATTGTTTCTTGCAAATCATTCTCATGTTTTCTTCTTCCAACTCCCTCTGCAGATATAAACTTCTGAGGTATTCCAGAGAACGTCAGTATGTTGATGGGTTGAACAATTTAATATATACTCCTAAAATACTTGTCAGTAGATTGTATAAAAATATAACTGTTAATCTCATACCAGAACTTGCTCCTGTTAGAGACTATTGATAGAAGTGGAACGACAAGCTACCCTACCAGAATAAACTTTTAACACTGGAAGCTACTAATAGGTACTGTAAAACAAAACAAAAACAACAAACAGCAGCTTAGAATTAGAGATTTTTGACTATTTGATGATGCATATTTGGGATGAGAAGTAAAGTGATTGTATGTACCATGCATTTTGTTCTGAAAGAAAAGCCAGCAGCTACCACTCAGATGTTTACAGCATGAGACTACTGTTCAAGCCTTCATTCTTCATATTCTCTGTCTTAACCACTCAGCTAAATAAACTGCAGAAAACAGACTTGTAGCTTCTCTGGAAGTAGTGACAGAGGCCTCTTCTTCCAGGAATCTTTTTATACTAAACTGCCCCTTCCTCGTATTTAAAAATGAATGCTTTTGTTTCTTTTTAAAATGTGTTTTGTAAATATGTGATGTAAATTAATGTGTGTACATCGCTTTTAAATTGCTCAATATTTTATGCTTGAGTATGTATTTGAGTGTGTTCTTGTTTGAATTCTATAGGAATGTTTTTATTAGCATGACAGAACAAGTGTAAAATGTAAGTATTCTTAAAAAAAGGTTATACCTTAGGTGAAATGAAGGAATTATTAATTGTTGGCCAGCTATGACTGTAAACTGTTATACTAGTTTTGAGCTCTAGGCCTTCTGCATATCTATATAGAAGAATCAATTTCATATATAAACTTGCTACAAAGAAGCTTTTAATTTTATTTATTGCCAGCAAAATTGTATGATACCCTGCCTGCCATCTAAATCCTATTTATATGCATATTGCATGTGTATTATGGAAAAATCTTGCAGTTGTTGCGTATTATGATCTACAGGAACTCTAACTGTTTCCAAGTGTGCCACTAGTGTCAATGTCAGGGATTTTAATGCCTAAAACAATGTGTCTGGGTGCGTACAGTATTTTGGTATTGTTCTTTTTTTTTAAAAAAAATAAATCCTAGTAAACAGCACTTTTATTCCTCCAAAATTAGAAGAGCCAAAAATGTGTCTTCATTGGAAGAATATTAAAGTTAGATTTTTAAGAAAAAAATAAAACATAGTTCTAATAGTTCTAATGCTTGCAGTGTGGGATTTTCAGAACCATGGTGTTGGTCAAACTGTTCTGCTGTTGATGATGATGACGTCAGTGGAACTGAAAGCAGGCCAATCCCAAGTGCTTTTTAAAATTCCACTCATAATATATTAATCAATATAGCTATTTAAGGGCCTATTCTCGTAGAGTGCTGAGTGCTTCTATGATGCACTAAGTATCCTCAAGTCGATGACTTTCAATGAGATTGAGGTTGTGCAGTCCCACTAAGGATTGGTCCTGTCTGCTTTTCTATTTTTGTGGTGTTACATGTATGAGTAACTAGCCTCTTTCCTTGTCTTATAATGAAAAACATATCTTCTTATTTTCTGTTTGCTTGTAATGTTATGCTACCTAAAAGTATCCCACTGCTAAGCGTTATTATCTTTTCCTAATATTTTTTTACACCCGTTGTTAATACTATGGAAAAGGACTGGATCATTTATTTTTTATGTTAATGCAAATATATTGACCAAGATCTACTACACTGTTTTGTTCGTCGCAGTTACTCAACTCTTTAGGAACCAAAGACTGACTTCTGCTCCCATGATGAATGGAGAGCAGTATATAATAAGGATTGTTTATCCATAGAGTGTTCTGTAAGAGTGTTGACAAAGAATACTAACTTCAACTCATTACTGTGTGTTGGTTTCCTGAATTGCTGCCACAGATGGTGTGGTGCTTTGTACATTTAAGTTTGTTTGCCATAAACATCTTTTATTTCTTTGACATCCCAGCAGTAAATTTTGCCCTTAGCCATTCTTCAGTCAAGTTATGAGCTTAGTTATAGATATTCCAAATATTTAGTAGAAATGTAATGATTTTATTTTAAGTAGTTCAGAACAATTGTAAGGCATATTTTAAACTGTACTGGAATTACCTTAAAATCTACCAGTTAAGCTAATGTGCTTTAGGAATGACGTAATGCAATGAAAATAACAAAAAGTGAGCATAAAGTGAACAAAACATCCTTCAAGAGCATGCTTAAGCGGCTTGATCACCTCCTGATATATTTTTCTATAACTGAGTGTATAGAATATTCTGAAGCATATGGATAAAGGGGAGATAATTAATATGCTGTACAAACAATTATATCTTCAAAATAAAGTTAGTCTTCTTTCATAACAGACTAATACAATTCTTTAAGAAGTCTTGAATAAATTTTTAAATCCCTGATGTAATTTTGAAGTGATTTCTGGTTTTCAGTACAAGTTTACCTACAATTTAACACCTATGATTATGAAATATCCTTTGGTACTGTAGGTCTGTACTGTTTTCTGAAGCATGCTTTTGTGCCCATTTGTTAGGCATTCTGTGAAATTAATGTGCAATTTAAAAAAATTCCAATGCATATATATGTATATAAACATACATATATACATACTATATTACACATATGCTGTGGCTGAACTAATATAACTTTACAGCTCTAAGTGATTAATCATGTATGGTCTTAAAAAATATGTGATTTAAGCCAGTATGTGAATGGTTTATAACATACAGATGAGTTCTTAAAAAGTTTACATTTTGGTGCCCCAAAGTGATGGATGTTAAATTATGAATTGTTAAACAACACTCTTCTCCAAATACCTTTTATCGCTTTGTTGGGAAGTTTTAAAAGTTGCCATCTTAAATTACATCAAAAATAGTGTTTGTATACTACCTGCTTGAACTCAGTACTACTCTGTAGTGAATTTTAACATAGACAGTGCCTTCAAGCAAAATAAATGCGATGCAGAACTAAGAGTTGTGCACATTCCTTTTGATATTTTCATGATTCTTGTAAAACGCAGAGAGAAGCCAATCCCATTGGCTTTTGCATTGCTGACAAGGCAAATTAAGGATGACTTCTCTTTAAGGAGTTAACATGGAGAGAGAAGAAAGAGGGAGTATTTTACAAGATTTTGCAAGGTCTTGCAAATTAACAAGTAAAAACATTACAGAAATATTAACAGTGGAGTCTGGCTGATATGCTAAGATACTCTTAAGCCCATTTGCTGTATTTCAAGTTTAAGCAGGAGAATATAAAATACAAAATCCATTTTGCAATAGACAGTATATTGAAAAGTAAGTGCAAAATGTCCTTTTTCTTGGATCTTGCCAGTCTATTTTTCTATCATTATGTTTACTAATGACAGTGTTGTAGTGGGTTACTAATGAGCCAGTTATTTAAAAATATTAAAAGGATCCATTGTGTATCAGCAAGAGGAAGTGTACTTAAGATTATTTTATTTGTAGAGATATGTAAGATAGGCTTAATGAAAAATGCACTGAAACAAATGCTGGGAATTTCCTGTGTACTATCATAGTTTTGTTTTTTTTGTTGTTCATGAAAATGTTTGTACTTTTTTATCATTGTCTTTTATGAAATATAATGTTCTAAAGATTGTGTTGGTTTGTTTATTCTGAGGTTCTGTGGAGAATATATCTTCTTTGTGTTTTGCTTGTACACAACATGCTAATTTTTCTAGTGCTCAGTTCCTCGAAGTAACAACAAAAGGAGGGGAAACCTGGCCAGCAAATACATCAAGTTAGGCTGTGATGGGATCAAGCCTTAAGCTAACAAATCATTTTCTCGTTATTGGTATTTATATGCTTTTAGCTTTTGGGTTTATTAGACTAAATGACTCAACAGTTTTGTGTACTTTTCCAAGATAGCGTTGCTATTCTGTTGAATCTCCTAATAGCTCTTCTCTGTGCTTATTTCTGTTCAGGAGTAGTCTTCCTCATATATGGATTACAAGACTGGGAAGTAGAAGAATTCATCTGTATTTCTCCTGGTATTAAATAAGGAGCTGGTTTTCTCAGGAAACATCAGTTATTCTTATTTTTCTTTGTGTCTTACCTCTAACCATTGGACGCTTTTGTAATACCTATATGCAAGTAATTTTGGGGAGTACTTCAACTGGGGACAAAGGTATTTGCAGACTTTTGTGAAAATACATGAATAAACTTCAAGTGTGTTTCATGAATATACTTTTCTACAACACTGCCTTGATAGTGTCACCAGTTATAATATATTGGAAAGCAGGCATTTTAAGTATGTGTAGCATCCTTAAATGCTATTATACCTTGCCTTCACTTTTAGGATGCTTTTGCTTTACATCTTAAAAATCAGAATGGGGTGGTGAGTTTATCTGGTGATTATGTGGGGCCCTGTAATCCCATGTGACTTCGTCTGTTGTGGGCTTCAGTAATAAAGTATAGATGGTGGTAGGTGGTGGATCGCGTTTCCTGTGTGCTTACTTTTCACGAGATAACCTTTCAGGTGTGTTTTGTTCGCTTCCTTTGCAAGAAGGAATGTAGTCTATTAACTTCATGGAAGACTTTGGTTTATTCTCAGAATCCCGGTAATGGAGTTTCAATGCATTTTTTCTAAGCTTAATGTGTTTTTTCAAACCCTAAACTTTTATTCAGAAGAGCAATACAGAATACAGAAATACAGAATACTTTTATTCAGAAGACCATTTGAAAACAAAGTCAACACATATTCTTCCTAAAGTTAGCAAAATGAATAAATGACTGTTAGTGTTTTACTATGAAATCTAAAGCTGTCGATACAGTGAGAAACCAAGTTCTTATTATTTATGGAAATTTTAATTTACACATCTAAATTTTCATGCTTAATTTCAGCTTCTATTCCACTGGCTCACTAACTACTGCTGTAGTGGCGTAAGAAAAGGGACTGAGGACAACAGCAATGGAGTAATGTCGATAACCAGCATCATTAGCTGTGAAAACCACCTGGAAAAAAAAAATACAAGAAAAATGAGAAGGCATGAAAACCCTTTTCCCAAGGGACTTGACAGAGTACTCCACCTGTTCTACCTCAAGTGTCTAGAAATAGTCACAGACAGAATCACAGGCTTAAGTAGAGGTAGAAGGATGGAAAACCTCTTTGTAATTAATGCATCTAAGAGCTTAGTGAGAGTTACAGGGAAGCTAGTAACTGTGTTCTCTCATGAGTATGTTGTTACAAAGCTTCGAGACTGTGGATTTAAAGTGTTACTGTGAAAATATTTTAAAGTGAAAAGGAAGTTCAAAACGTGCAATTACTAATTGAAGCCTAGACATATAAAATATCTTTACTCTTTGCAACAAAAGTAAAGGAGAGAATGAATACTCACATCAGCATGGTGATGGAAGGGATTCAAGCCCAGTTTCTTCCAGTATGAGGCTGTGTCAAGCTCAATCTTGTATACTCCTGTTACAAATTGTTCTTTAGTTGTGAGCTCATGGAACTCTCCGTTGTCATTGGTTTGTCTGTGTGACGGCAGAAGAATGCACTTTTATATTTTGGTTAAAAGCCTGAGAAAGATGCAGTTCTTAGCAATTGAACTTGAGCGATGTTGTGTAGCTCAAGTAATATGGTGAATACTCCTATTGATCTGCAGTGGCTTACGTCCATCTGTATTATGGATGCTTCAGAGCTTATCTTGGCATTCGCTACTTCCATGATCGCCACAGCAGATGGCTGCCTGCCATGTCACTACTCTGCATGGTTTGGGCGTAAGCCAAAAGCTGGCATTATTGTTCACAGACTCTTGGCAGATTCTTGGAGTTAATTAAATGAACCCAGTCAGAGGGAAAAGTTCACCACTGCTGTAAGCAATGTGGAAGCTCCACAATGCACTTAGTGTGCAAATAAATAGGGTCAACTCTCTTGATTTTTCCATCGTTTTCTTACTTATTTAAATGTATTGAGTTGTTTTACCAGTATGAATATTTTTTACAGTTCGCTATCTGAAATTTGAGATCTGCTATTTGAAGTGACGGTAGGTCAGCCAACAGTGTAGACTGTGGAATTCCCTGTTGTCTGTATTGATCAGTTGCTTTTTCCATCCTCAACAAACAGCCGGTTTTGTTTGATCTGAAGATGCTATCAGTGCTCTCTGAGACCATAGTGCTGAATTGAAACTACAGACCCCTGAAGGCCAACTGATTTGGGGTTCCAGAACCAATATTGAATGCTGTGTCTCAGACATGTCTCTTGGATGAGACCTATTTCTGTGAAATAAGTTATATAATACCAGGTTTTTGATTGGGTTGGTTATCCACAAATAACAGTGCTGCTACTGCCTGATTTTAGTAGTCACAAACCACTGTTTTGTGTTCTATCTGCCAAATCTTTTTCTGAACATACTTTATTCAAATTGCATGTGGGGAAAAATAATTATTTTATGTCATTGTCCAGTGCATTACTTAGGATTTATGCTTTAATGTAGCTTAGAACTATGAAGTTATAGAACACCATTTGTATCTTACAAGTTATCAGATTTTTTTAATCTGTTCAAATGTCTCTATTTTTTCTTTGTCATAGATTGATCATTGTTAGACTACTGTTCATTTTACTAATAAGCTTTCTCAGCTAAAACCAAACATATCTCTAACTGAGAACAGTTATTTCAGAATCTCTTGCTATCATTCAATTATTTACAAATTAACAAGGAGAGGCTGATTTAGTATTATCATGACTTCTGCATACCTCATCTAAAGGTTACTTTGCTCTTTCTTTCAAATGTTAAGTATGTTTTTAAGGCTTCAGTCAATATCTAGCTGTTCAGCTGAGTATCTTTATATAAAATCCCTAAGATCAGATTTGAAGATAAGAAAACTGAACATCCTCGTAATGGAAAATTTCACGCATTTCCAGTGACAGAATATGTGTGAAGCTATCTTCTCACTTGAGGGGTGGGAGGCAATTCAAGTAGGAAAACATGAATAGATTGTTCTTCCCCACCTTGTACAAATCGGTGTGGCCTTCACTGTAGCTATATTTTTCAAGGATGTGTATGAGAGCACTGTTGCTTCTGCTGGCCCACTGCTCTATGACACCAAAGAGTCACTTACCTACAGTTTCTCATGGACTTTCTAGAAATGCATCTGAGTCTGGGATCCCACTATTGAAATTTCTGCACTATGCCAGCTTTGGCCCTTATGAGCCCTATCTCATTTTTTTAGGTAGAATGGACCATTAACAATCCTCGAAAGATCTGCGATGAGACTTTGCAACTATCTTGAAGAGATAAGTGTGGAAGTGGGATGTTGCTTGTTGGGTAAACAACGTTCACTCTGTGTACCCACTAAGAATTTTTTTCCATTTCATTTCAGATTAAACTTTAAGTAAATTTGCTCTTGGGTTTTTAAAGTGTTGAGATATACTAAAATTGAGGACAATTTCAAAATAAGTCATCTACATTTGAAATTCTACAGTTGTATTTTTTAAAAAGACATGGCAGTATTTAAATATCTGGGAGAATTATTTTTTTTCTATTTATTTATTTAAGATGTAATTGCTTCTCTGGGAGAGGAGATGAGAATGCTTTATCCCTATTTTTTTTTTTTCCTTTTGGCTGATTCCTTTTCTTGAAGCAAAAAAGGCTATCAATTATGATGTGATATATGTTGAAAACAGTTCTGTGTTTTCTTTTTAAAGATGTAGTGTTGTATGAAATGAAAATCCATTTAGAAAGAAGTAAAATAGCCAATAAAGGTAGGATTCTCAACCAGAGTCTTAGTTTCAAACAAACTAAAAGAGTCTGTCTGATTCTTCTGGTAAGAATACAGCAGTTCATTGGTGGGTACTAAAAAGTAATACAATCCTTTGTAATGAAATTGAAGAGAAGGGATTATTGAATTAAAGGATAATTTAAAATACTTTCTTCTGCTCACAGTAATTATAAAGCATTAAAAAAACATTTTGGTAGTTGAAACTGTAGTACAGTTTCCAGCAGATTCATTCAATAGTATGTTATCTTCCCTCTGAGTAAAAGAAACCTGTTTGTTAGAGAATGTGAAACTGTTTTTTCAATTGTTTGACCTCTTCCCACTACCTTTCCCTTCTTTCACTCATTATTTTGGTACGACTTACTTTGAATTTAACAGTTCCCAAGATCCATCTGCAGCTTCTTTATATAACTTAACTGGAACATTTTGAGCTGGACTTCCTCGGACTGAATCCAGAATTTTTATAAAGAGAGGATGCTTGGAGTCAACAGAGTCCTTCAGGTAGGAAGAGAGAATTTTTATGTTGTAAGAAAGGCAAGCAATAGTGTGTAATAAAGCAATAAGAAACATAATTCTTTAGATCTACAGAATATATCATATTTTCTTCAACAAGATCACTGTGTACTGAAGAAATACAGCCTAAAGCTTTCTGGGGGCTGGATACAGAGGAACTGGGGAGGAAGATGTCAGGAGGAGTGTAGCCACGTGTGCTGGGGAGGCACCGTGACTGTGTGTGAGAACACATTTCTGTTTTTTCTTTGTCACGGCTTAGCTACACATCGTCTCCAGCACAAAGTTGTAACTAAATTGTGACCTCAACAGGAAATAATGAAATCATCAAAGGTAGTAGGAATATTTAAAAATCTGGCAACTCTTCCTTTGTATTTTGAAGTGGCAATTTGAGCACAGCTTTCTGGATTGGAGAGCCTCTGATGTCTTGTTGCCGTAGAGTTATCCTAATTCTGTTGTAAACCTGATAAGTACCACGTATGGACTCTCTCCTAACACCATGTTGGATCAGATTTGTCAGCCCTTGGCAGCTATGCAGGGATAGGAGAGGAAAACCTCCCTCCAAAGATGGGATGGCTGTAGTTTCACTCCCAATATTTTCATCACAAGCAATGGTTATGCCCTGTTGTTTTACCTATTCAAAGGTAGAGTTGAATCAGGCCTTTGACCATCCATTACCTAATTCTGTAAGTGCAAAGTAAGACAGAGCTTTGTGGAAGGTGCTAATCAGGGGTGATCTCAAAATAGCAATTGTTGATTTCCATTTAATCACTGCAAATTGAATTGTGATGTAGATGTTAAAAACTAAGAGCCCTCTCTTAGATCCCCTCTTACAGCCTGTGATGTACTGAACTTCCCATAGGCCAGGAACCCTGCCCTGTATCACACCAATGTATTGGCATGTGTTTATTCCACCTGCACGCCCTGAGTCCTCAGGCTCCCTTTCTGGAACGCATAGGCTCCTCGCTACTGTTTCTTTTGAGACATTGAGAAGGGAATCCATTCTTCTTCATGGATCTCACAATAGGAAACGAGATCCCGCACAACAGGAGCTTGTTTATTGTGTTATAAGAGCTATTAGTTACTTTTCAACAGGCCCAAGGCTTTTGTGTAGGGATTTATTTTTTTCCTTTCTTCCTTTACATTGTTTTTCATGTAGTCACTGAGTCTAATGAAAAGTAGTCACTAGAGAAGGAGAAAGAAGGACCAGAAAAAGAACAGTAGGAGAGAACTGTAGTCAATGCATACCATAAAATCAAAATAATTGCAATAAAATGGAATATTCTATTTTCATTTACACTAATTAAAGTATACAAAAAGGGGAGGGGGGGAAGAAAAAGCTGGAACTACATCCATAGGAAGGACCTCAATTCCTGAGACACTTACCGGTGATGCAGCTTTGGAGAAAAATGCCAGGCCAGCTAAGAAAACAAGAAATACAGAATGAAAAGCCATTTTGCCTACAACTAGGAAGTCTCAGTGTCAGCAAGTCGAAACTGGTGGGATCTGTGATTTTTATATCAAGGCCTCTAAAATGAGTCTGCTTATCAGAAAACCCATATGACTTTCAACATGCCAATTCATCCTATTGACTTAGTAAACAATGAGAAAATGAGTAACCCATACAAACATGAACCTTGTCTGGAAAAATAAGTCTCTTCTGTCATTGCCTATGGAAATATTGTGAATATTGCCTAGCTCAACTGCAATGATGTATTTTCTTGGAAACAATATCTATTCTGTTTTATTTTTCTCTTTTTATTGAGGAATGGTGCTGTGTAGTTCTCATAGTTGAGAGAAATACAAATTTCTTGTCAACTCAGCAATTTCAGTATCAGTGAGAATTTCTCTGTGGTTATAGAGAACCTCCCCCCCACCTCTGACAAAAGAGAAGTGGATAATATGTGGGCTAACTAATTATCTTATGCATTCCCTTGCACGAAAAATATGTTACTTTTGGTTTCCAGCATGATAACTAGATACCTACGTACCCATTTCTGGAGCCGAGTTAAACAGTGGTTTAAGTCTTGTCACTTTGCTTAGATTCAGTACAAGCTCAGGACTTGCCCTGTACAACTGCAAGTCAGCCCCCACCAGAAGCATCTGCTTCATTTTAAGGAAATGTTACCTCTTGAAATGAAACTTCGTCTTTCTGATCTTAGGTCAGACACACGTGTGTACACTCTCTTAGTAGGTTTATCCTGTCCTCAGGTAGATGACTACACGCAGAGCATTTTTTTGGTGTTGTTTTTCTTTTTAATGATTACACTTGTATGAACATATTTACGTCAAATTTTGAGGGCTACGCATAGGCCACTGGAAATCAAACTTACTGGTTTTCAAGCTCTAGGAATAGCAAGATCCCATGAGATCTGTGTGCTTTAAGTTGGGAGCTGTGTTGGAACTATTTGCACTGCTTACAAGAGTTGTGTAACCGAGGTAGTGTCCAGAAATCAGGGAAAAAAGTAACCAAACAGTGATACATTAAAGGCAAGCTTTTGTAATTGGTGAATTCACTTGGTGTGCAGTCATCCCAGCAGGCTCCGGGTGTAGAGATAAACTCCCAAGGTCAATGGCAGATGAGTGCTAGTGGTTTCTGAATGGCATGGTTTCAGTAACAATCTCTGTAGTTTCTGTTACCCATTAAGTAACAATTTTTCTGCTTCAGGATGTTTTAAATGCAATCAGACTACAGAAATCACTGTTAAAGCCCTCAAACTCCTTGGTCAGTTTATCAACAACGTTACTTGAATCATAGTCACTCTACAGCTTACCTTTTTCTGTTTCTAAAAATAGGAAGGGACTATTAAGATGATGCGTCTATTTTAGGACTTTTTTTAATAATGGCTAGAGATTTGACTTCTTAGAGATTTAATTGGAATGCACCTGAATACGGTAGCCAAGTGGGTTAAAGATCAAAGTTGTTAAAAACAGCGCTAATCGAAATTGCTTTAAAACTTCCAAGATTGATTGAGCAGCAAACTTTCCTCTTGAAGCCATTAAGTGTTGAGGTTTACCTGAAGTTTTAAGTAAGGGTACACAGATTTTAACTCTTTCAGCTCTCTGGATATATATATATATTTTCCAACAATCTTTCTACATTGTTTGTTCTGCTGCTAGGTATTCAGAATTTCTCCTATTTACCCTGTGACCTAGTTGATAGTGGGATGGTCTCTTCTGTGTGTAAACTATGAGTAGCATGGATGGCATTCTTATTTTTAAGTACATGTGTTTAGTCACTTTCTTAAGGTAGCACAACTCTCTAACTTTCTTATTTTGAGCCACTGCATTTGATGAGACTTTTTTAAGGTAATGGAGGAAGACAACAGAATCAAACCAAGGGCTAATTTGCTTCCATATGCCATGCATGGCTTCCAGATGTCCTTTGCACTCGAATATCATGACACCTTTAGAGCACAATAAAACTTCAGCAATAGAATCAAAACAGTTTTAAAGAAGTAACATTTTATTGACTTGTCTGAAGTTTGCCAGGTTACAAAATGAAAAAAAACAAAACTAACGTAGCAAAAAGTTATGCATTAGCAGTAGGAAAAACCTTCCTCCTAAAAGCCTACGATAATTCTAGCGGAGGAGGGTGCTTGCGCAATGACACTACATGTTTATTCCTGGGGATCACTGACAACAGCAGTGGTTGAATAAGAGAAAGGACTGAGGAGAGCGGCAATGGTATAGTGGCGGTGACCAGAATCATTAGCAGTGAACACCACCTGGAAAAGAGAAAACTTGTGATCACGACGAGCAACGTACATTCGAAACTTCCTTATTAAGAACTAGGAAGCACACTCTATTTCTTCTGCAGACTAATTTGCCAGTTCTGTTCAATCGATGATTTTACCCTTCTGAAGGGTCGTGCTCCCCATTACTTTGTGATGCTCACTGAATACTGAGAAATTTGTGAGGTTTGCACCCAGGTCCATAAAGAGCCTTGGCTGTGGTGAAGCTACATGGAGCTACCTAGCACCTGAGTCAGGCAGGCATATTTCTACTTTGTGATGTGGAATGAGGGGGAGGTATCTCAAATGATTAATAAGAAAGACAGAGGGGTGAAATCCCACCTAGTGAACTTGAATACAATCTCTGTGTGAATTGTCCAAGCAAGGCAGGTGGTTGGAGTCCAAAGCTGCTTTCTGTTCTTCAGTGCTTCACTCCTGTTTTTAACACAGCTGGTGATGGGTCAGTTCTTGCACCAAAGAACTGAGTGGGTAGACTTCCCAAAACAGGGGGAGACCCTTGTCCTAAGATAATTCAAATTTGCTGCTCTCTATATCAGTCCCTGGAACTTGGGACGTCCAGTTCCCAGGAAAGTGTCACCACCTGGGTTAAGACCCCACTTTCCTTGGCTCTCTTTAGCCTAATATTTGATCCGTTTTCTTAACCATGACATACTTTCTACAAGACTAGAGAGTTCCCTCCTACATCCTGGTCCTGCCAAAGTCTAAGCTGCTGGGACGTGAGGACTGTAGGCTTCAGTTACCTTGTACACAGACAGTCATTGAACTCTGCCCGCTTCCCAGGCTTATTTGTTGACCCATGGGCTATTACATCAAAGAAGAGTATCCTCAGCAGCCTAGCTGGAACAGTCTCAAACAGATGCTTTTAAGCACCTTTTGACTTGAAGCCCTTCTGTGGGCCCCAGCAACTTTCAGACATCCAAACAGTTAGGGAACCTTTTTTTTAAGATTGTTTATTTGACCTAAATGACCCAAGCTGTACCTCAGGCTTTTAGGGACCTGGGCCTCAGTGATTTGTTTTAGTCTTCCGCAGAGCTTCATAGAGTTGTGGTTTAAAATGTTTTACAACACAACCTATAGCCATTTCAGACCACTTAATTTGGGGCAACTTAGATTTAATGGCAGATTAACCCTGAATAATTTAAGCAAAATTTTTGAAACTGCTAAGTGAGTGTGGTAAGATAGAGCACACAGTAAATCAGTGTAGGGCTGAGAGCAAAGGGAGGCACAAGGCACGATTATATTGCTGACCTGCTTATGAAATTTAGGTACTGATGAAAGAGCTTACTTTTCCTTTCCCACTATGATTATTTCTTTATATTTTTATGCCTTTTTTTTGTATTACGTATTTCAGTACTGATCAATATTGAAAAAAAAAAAAAGGCACATCAGAAAGAATTTGTTTATCCTGTAATTACAAGTCATACTAGAATTCACGGATTTCCAGGTGACTGATATGAGGGAAATCCCTCTGATTAAAGAAGAGCTCATTTCCTATAAAATGAGGGGTTTTAAATCCCTATATTCCTTCAGCAATGATAAATGCAGTCTTTTTTTTTTCTTGTTTGTTTTTTAAAAACTACGTTCTTTTGAAGAATGTAGCTCTTTTTGAAAAATGAATGCGCACGGCTTCACTTTGGAAGAGCTGTGGCAGTATTTGCAGGGAAGTTGACTTAGCCAAAGGCTATATACTGCCTTTATTTACCCAATCTTTTGTGGCAATGAACTGTTTCACCAAATTATGCTGCTCTTTCAGTATTAAAGGACTGTATTTGTTCTTTCCAGCCGATGCCACTACACAGTATATAACTTATTAGGTATATTTGCAAATACTTACATCAGCATATTCATGGAATGGGGAAAGGCCAAGTCCCTTCCAATAAGAGCTGGTGTCAAACTCAACCCTGTATATTCCTTCTACAAACTGTTCTTCTGTTGTGAGCTCATGGATCTCCCCATACTCTGTGGTTTTCCTGCAATAGTAAAATATCTACATAAGTATTTTGTACTATCATTTAAATGCTAAACAGAAACAGTCAATGTATAATATTTAATAGCAGAGGGGCTGCACAGCCTGCACTGAATGGTTTCTAATCACTTGAAATAAATCCCTCCTCCTAAGTAGCGTGTGTTTCCATTTTGCAGATCCTGTCCTTGCTACCAATTCATCCATGTACGTCACAAATCAAAGCTGGCTGGCTTTTTTTGGTCATTTCTGTTGCTACAGCAGGGATTATAGTTAAGGCGCCTCTTTTAATGTCATGTTTAAGTTGTACCAAGTGACCTCTGGAACCAAATGCTAGTGGCATAGGAAACAGATTGTCGTGATGAAAGGCAAGGTGCCAAATCTCAAATTATAATTAAACAGGGGAGAGAGATTTTAGAGGAAAATAATTTTATTCCCCTCTTATTAGCACTGAGGTTATAGGTTTTACATCTGTGCACTGGTGAATTTTTATGTGACCCTGAGTGGTAGTGTCTTGGAATAGCAGTTTAGGATTACAAGATTTTATTAATTTGAATTAACAATGCCTTGGTCAAAGAGCAGGCACCTTTCCACTGGGTGCTATGTAAATGAGCAATAGGAATTCCCAGCTCAGAGAGATTATGTACTGATCTTGTAACAAAAAATATGGGTGAATGAAGTCTGGAAGCAAGAAGAAAATATAGCTGGCATTTCACCCTATTTGCTTGAAAAGGAGCAAGCTTTGTATGACAGCTTTATTTACATACTTAGCTCCTAAAGCCCATTTATATATTTTCCCACCTTTTATTTTATTTCTGATTATTTTAATCAGGTTTTTTTTTTTGTTCTGCTGAAAATATTTGTATGATATTCATAGCACTTCATGGCCACATGATATAGTTGAAGGAAAAATGAAGAAAGCCTTGACTTGAAGAACTTGCCCATTTTATGGCAAGGAGTAGCTGTCTAAGCAGAAAACAGAAAAGCTTGAGGAGGAAGAGAGGGAGGGGAGAAAGCAGTGATATGCTGCTTGTCAGAGACAGAATCAGTTATGCTATTGCAGCTTTTCTTTCACAGCCATTGCTGCCTCCTTCATCTTATTTATCAATTTTGGTTAATGGTGGTGAATGAAAAAAGTCTGAATGACAGAGCTTTTGCTTAAATTTCGCTTAAACAGGACTGAGAATCCTATGCTAATTTTCAGGTTTTCTTATATTTCAACTTTAGCACTTCTGAAGACCGACAGCAGTCTCACTGGTCCAATACAAGTGAAATCAGTCAACCGTATTCCGGGTAAAGCAAACCTGTAGAGAATCCAAGCCCTGTTTGACGCGTGGCCCACAGGCAATTTGTGAAGTGTAAACATCTGTTAGATTTTAGTTTTATTACTACTTCCTGGCTTAACCTATATTGCCTGTAAATGGCCATAGGTAAAAGGATGAAGAATTCATGGGTGAGTGTCCTTGAAACAGTGAAACAGAATTGCTGAGATTCTGCAGAAGTGTTTAGACTGCAAGTCAGCGGTTCACATGCATCTGCTTGTACGTTGGATAGTCTAGACACAAACCAATTATAAGGAAAAATGGTGTCTGCCTCAAAAAGTTTGTTGAGGTAAACAAATAATTTTTAATTTAAGAAAAGTGTGGATGTAGCTTGAATGTTGCTTTCCGTAATTGATTGATGCAGAGTTGCAGATGTTAACCATCCAGAACAGCTGGGAAACTGGAAACAGGAGCTCACTTGAAGATTCTCACCCACTACCTGGGGTTAATGGCACTTTCTTAATTTTAGTGACTAAGTGATAGCTATTCAATGTAAGTGGTCTCACAAGCAAAACCCTTCAGCATTACTGGAGCATTGACAACCAACAGGACAGCGCGTGATTCAGAACCTGGATGGGATTAGCACAGGGCAGGGGATGCCCTGCATTCAGCCCTGGTAGCAAAACGCTACAAGTGATTCCTTCTGAACAGCACTTGTATTTCTCTCTGAGTGGGGGAATAAATACAGTGTGGTTGCTTGTTCTTAACACGACGTGGACTGCTAGCACCTGCTGTAAGATGGACAGTAAAGTTAAAAAAGCTGCGGTTTTCCAGCAAAAAATTTGCAAACCGCTGGTTAAGTTACTACAGCTCCAGCCTAGACCGCAATCCTGATCCTCTTTTTTGCTCTCTGGACCTTAGTTGTATGCTGTGACCAGGTTAAATCTACACTGTCGTGCAATGACATTTATGAACTCTTGAGACACATACAGCAGTGAGACAGATAAACTCTGCCCTCAGATGCACGCTGCTGAGGAAATATCTGGGGAACATGAATTACTGTTTTGGATTTTTATTTTTATTTTTTAAAAAGGGTGGCTGAGGGGAATCACTTCAAATATGCTGAAGTCTTGAAGTCTCTTTTTTTTTTTTTTTTTTAATACGTACAAGCTAGATCACATGAGAACTGTGGTGAATGCAACTCTTGAACTACATGATAAGACCTAGATTTCTGAAAACATGTGAGGAGTGAGAAGGTCAAAGGTAGTCATGGAAGGAGAACCCACATCACATGCTTCCCAGGTCTCCGTGCCCTAAGGCCTTCTTCAAAGTGTGTCTCAGCTCCAGTTATCTCTTCTTGCATATTTTTGGCTAGATTAATTTTGAAATAAGCCTCAATAAAGTCAGCTGTTGCTATGCTAACTTCCTGCCTTTTAAATGCTATTACTGCAAATACAATAGTTGCTTGATGCGTTTTCTTAATTCCCTAAAATGTGTTGGCAAAGTAAAAACAAACAAACAAAAAGGTAAAAAAAATGTAAAAAAATAACTTTTATAGACATTTGTACAAAATGTAACTTTTCCATATGCATTTGCTAGGTACTGTAACTTAAAAATATTATTAACCTGACAGGAATAGTTACAGATTGTGTTCCTTGACTGCATTCCGATTTTCATGTTATTTAATGGAGAAACTCTGGTTTTCCCAGACAAAAAAGATTGCAACCACGTGTGAAGAAACAATTCAAACACGTGTCATCAGCTAAATGGTATTGCTGAAAGCAGCCTTGGTTAAGGTGCAAGTCAAGGGAAAGGTCAAAAACTTTGCCTGCAATGAGAACGGTGGTTTAGTGTTCCTCCACTGCCTTCCCACAACAAAATGCTTCTCACTTGGCTAAGGTTAATCCTCTCAATTTATATTTAAAAAGTGATTTGATTTTCGCAGGGGTGTACTGACCTGAAGTGTCAAAAGAACTTGGCTAAGAAGAACGGTGGGTTTTGTCTCCTTGGGCTTGTTGAGAGTAGCATTGCAAACTGAACAAGAAAATGTTGTTATGCCCAAAAAAGTGAGGGCTTTTAACACTGATGTTACATTTATCTTATTCCTCTGTAAATTCTATTTTATATTACTTGTTCAAGAGCACTTGATGAAACATTTGAAATAATCTGGGTTTCCTAATAATGGCAGAAATACTCACTAAGGACAAGACATTATCCTTGTCTCCACTTCCCTTGAAAACATGTCATTTCTTATGAGGTTTTTCTGTTAAAGTATATAAATCCATTCCAAGAGTGATTTGTTTCTAGATTAACACTCAGCATTTGGGAGTGGAGGAGTTTATTTCTCCTTTAATCTCCTAACCTTTTTGTTCCTTTTCAATGGGGAAAAGTATTTTTTGTTTTGAGTTTCATAAAAAGAAACCCTTTGGGTGGAGAGAAAGGTATCTCTCTTCTTATAGTCTTGTCCTCTGTTTCTTTCTGCAGCTTTTATGTAAATCATGCTATAAAAATCCTAGTACAGTTTGGATGCCCTGGTGGCTCCTGTCCATGGTTGTGCTTGTCATTCTGTGCTTGAATATCCTGTTGTTACTAGAGATTTCCCTTGATTTATTTAAAAATCTCATTTAATGAGTTGTTGCAATGAAACTTAAAGCCTTGAATAACTCACCCATTTGAGTTTTAGTAAACTGTATTCCCCCGTTACCCATATTTTTTCCCACAGACTGAAGGTAGTAGTATTATTGCCTGCCCCTTAGTGATGTTCTGAGGATGCTCTGTAAGTTTTAAGCTGTCTTTCTAGCAAAAGCCATGCTGATCTATAGAAACGACCACAAACAAATGCTGAGATTGTGCTTCTGTGTTTTGTTACAATAGGACTTCTTAAAACTTTCTGGTCAAGGAGTTTCTTCCAACCAGCACGTTTGTTACACAGAAGACTAACATGCTAATTATTTGCATGAGTACGGACAAAGCTTACAGAGAGGATTTTGTGTGTGACTGCTGAAAATAAAGCTTTATATCCATTGCATATAAAGACACTAGGTTAGTCTGTGTATTACCTAGAAAATTCTGGTAAATAGGTTTTTATTTTTTTTTCTTTTTATAGAAAGGAAAGATAATACCGATGCTAGGAGAAAAATTATTTATTAAACCTATTCCTTTATAAAGATAAGATGAGCATCTCAACATGTTTTTGCAATTAGCATGTATTTCAGTCATGGTTAAGTTCCACATGAATCTGACAGGGTTTAGACCTGAATTCACATGCTGTTAACAGGGATCGTGTGAGAGATGTGCTAGAAAACATATTGCTTTTTTCATCAGAGCTCTGTTCATTTACTTCTCAATTGTTTGCGCAAGGCACCTTGAAAACGGCTCCATAAGACGATGTAACTTACCCAGTAGCAAAGTCCTGCCAGCTTCCATCTGCAGCCTTTTTAAAGACTTTAACAGCTACGTTAGCTGCAGGACTTCCTCTGACTGCATCCAGCACTTTCACCATGAGAGGGCATTTGGAATCAACAGAGCCATGGGAGACCTTGGGGAAAGCAGGAGAGATTGTATAGGAGCTGTTCACCAGCTCTGCAAAAGCCTTCTTTCAAAGAAAAGGTTGATTCTTATTGCAGAATTAACATTGACTTAAAAGCAAGTTCTTTGCCAAAAGGAATTCAAAGGTAGTTTGCAAACATCTGTTTCTCACAGCAGAGTACCTTAGAGCTTTATATTGATCACTTTATTACACACGCAAAGAGATTGCTTGATAAATATTTAGAATTGCACATGGCCCTGGGAAAATGTTAATAAGAACACCTTTTTAATGAGGTCACAAATAAGGAAATAGTAAATTATTGTAAGTGCAGGCAGAGTATGTTAGCCCAGGAAGCCAACAAATAAATACCTATTACATCCCTAGGGCTGAAAGAATATTTGTTTCTTAAGCTTCATTACGCTATAAGGAACACTTAGTCATACTTTTAGTGCTCTAGAGAAGCACTTGTTTGGTGAAGAAGGTAAAGCTACCTCTATACTAAAGATACAGGATTTGAGTCACGAACTGACAGAAACAGAAATAAAAGGTCACACCTGCTAGGTCCCTGACCTTTCCTTAATATCCTAAAATAGATGGGTAAATGTCAAAAAAGTTTTAAGAATTCTGAAGAAGCTACTTAAAAAATGGTAGTAAAATAACACTCTAGCAAAGCCTAATGGTTACAGAACTTCATGGATGAGAAGGATGCTAGTCATGTAGAAAATCTAGCTTATCATTCTTGTAATGATTGAGTTTGAATAAAAGGAGACTCACCAGTGGTGCAGCTTCAGAGAAAAATACCAGTCCAGCTAAGAAAACAAAGAGCACAGAGTGAAAGGCCATTCTGCTTGCTGTTAGTGAGCCTTGGTGCCAGCAGCTAGGAGCTGAGAGGATTTGGGATTTTATACCCAATCCTACAACAAAACAGGCTGCTTATTGGGTGCCCATATGACTCCAAATCTGCTGATTCTGATTATTTGCTTAGTACACGGTCCAATCCTAGAGTCAGTCCATGAATAGCACTGCCATTGCAGTCAATGGAAGGACCGCAGGATCACTAGAGCAAAGAGAATAAGTAACGGACACAAACATGACCCTTGCCTGGGGAGATTAGGCTCGTAGAAAGCCCTCCACAAAATAATGTAAATGACCTTTGTTTGCCCAGAAATCCAACCAGTTCTAGGAGACCTTCTTTACCTTGCCCTCAGGTTATGCACGATAATGCCCCAATGTTTTCTCAGTGCCTGCTCCATGTTTCTTCTCAATCTATTCAATGCTTCTGAAGATCAGTTCCCGTACATAGATGCAGACTCAGTATATGGGTGATAGAGATTGTTCATTGTCTGACTCAAGCAGTGGTAATGGTCCATGCTGGGAGACAGATTCCCAAGCAGTTCCCCTGCTTGTTGAGAAGGAGCAATGTTTTTTTTTGAAGAAACTCTCTCTTTGATAGGATCTGACAACTTCTGCCTCTCCCCAGAAGTTCCTAAGGATTCATCTTGCCTAATCTTCAGGTAGACATTGAGGTTTCCTCTTGTCACTGGGAAGACACCTGGAGACATCTGTCCCCTTGGGAAGATAACAGTCTCAGAAAAGTGAAATGCTAGTCAACTAGCATAGACAGGTAGCACCTTTCATCATCTAGCTAATGTTCTACTTGCCAAACTCTGATTATACTGGAAATGTTATTATGCTCTGAAATGTACATTTAAGTAAGAGGTTTTTCAGGGGTGGACTCGGCCCCAACCTAAATTGGAGGGGAGAAGATGTCAACTGTGGGACTAGGCATGGTGTAGATGGGTTTCTACAGCTGCATCATGCAAAAAATGTCCATAATGTACGCTGTGCTAGTTGAGAGACAAAGAAACAGCCCTGGTTGGCATTTCCTTCTCCCTGTGTCCTAAAAAACCCTGAGTCTACACTTCTGTTCTCAGGAGTTGGCACACTTAGTTTTTACTGATTTCATAGTATTCTAACAAAAAGCAATTTTGCCTCTTAACTTGAATAGGATTATGATGAAGGTCTTAGGGAGAAGTCACGGACGGTATTCTCCAGTGGCTTTCATGCCTTCAGGCTGCTTTATGCAGTTGTTCTCTTTCGGCAAAGTTGGTTTTTGAAAAAAATCTATATTACAGTAATCTCCTGAACTGGAACCAAACTGCCCTTTGTACTTACAGCAAAGCAGGCTGATACGTAGGTAGCATTCTGTGCTCACTTTCCGTGCACATAAAAGTCAAAGCAAGATGCCCAGCTGTAAAAAATCATGCTGCAATCTAGTGCTTGAGGGTTGTATTCAGATCTTGAAAAGATAAACACTGCTCTTAGATCTGTTCATCGACACTTTACTTCATTATTTTGTTCTCATTGATTGTAAATATTTCTTGGAAGCAGTACAGCTTTGTATGTCAGAAAGAGAATTTATCTGTATTCTAGTAGACTGCCCTGTCATTTGCTATCAGATGTTCTGCAAGGAAATAATCCCAAAGCTAATTCCTGTGTGTGAAATTGCTCTTCTATGGGAGAATGACTTCAAAAACTAATTATTTTTCCTAGGTTTTCCTGTAAGGTAGGAGTTTCTGAAAAATCAGTTCTACAGGGATAGTATATTTCAGCTGTCCATATTATCTATTTTACTTTCTTCTTTTATAACATTGACATTTTGGCAGCTGGTTTTTAAAGTAAATAAGGAGCATGGAAAATTCTAACCCCAAATATAAGTTGTTTGGGGTTTTTTTCTTGTTCTTCATTTGCTGTTTTTCTCAACTCTTGCCATCCCATTCATAGCCTAGATAGGGATTCTTTGACTATTATCAGAGCCACCGTTTTGAAGGGAAATTAGACTTTGTGTATTTGTGAATCTCTATTCACGCATTTTGCAAGTAAATAGATTGTTTCTGTAAGTCCTAAGATACGAGTGGACTCAGTGAGAAGGTAAAAAAAAAAAAAAAAGTCTTTATTATTTCTCCAATCTGGAAGGCACCTAGAATTTATACAGAATTTATTAAGACTACATGTGAACCTAATTTAAAATTACTATAGCCTGGTGAAACCAATGCTAGGTAGATCTTCCTCCTTCCCTTGTCAGCCTCAACATCTTAGCACAATATGCTAATGCTTTCTGTAAAAGGTATGGGAGGGCTGAGGAATTTGGAATTCCTCCCTTGGGGGAGAATCAAAACATGTGATTGTGGGAGGGAAAAGGAGAAAGGGGACGGGTAACTGCTGAGCATCCAGCAAGTACTGATTGACTGTTGTCTGTCTATTGTTGTTAAACCATTTCTGTGCATTGGGAGTCTGCAGCTTATAAACTGAATAGCTTATCCCAGATAAAAAAAAATAAAAAAAATACAGGAACGCGAAATGACAAGAGGCTGAGCACTGAGGAGCAAGTAGGCCTCCTGAAGGAGTAGAGAAGCTGCCATGAAGAGCAGAAAACAGGGCAGCTCCCAGAGACTGCCAGCGGGACACATGCCACAAGGAAAGCAGTGCAACACAGACCCTTAGCACAGAGCAATAGCATAAAAGCCCTACTGTAAGAAAAGCGTAAACAGTCGCTGAAAACTCCTTGGAAAGAGATATTTAGGAATCCTGGTGTGGAAAAAACAGTAGGGTTACATAGCTAATACAGAGCTAGCATAAGGCTATTTGGGGGCTAGGGGACACACAAAACCCAGAAGAAGGGGTGGTCACCCAGCATACGGGGTGACGAGGGGGTCAGAGAAGAGAATGGCGAAGAGTCCCTGGTATGTGCTGTAACCTCGGCTTTATGGAAGCCAAGAAGTATGAGACCCCCTGGTTATGGAAAAATTTAGATAATCCTCAAATATGTAAATGCTTTAAGGCTTATCTGAATTCCAAATCAGTTGAAGTTCATCTCTGAAGAATTAGAATTAATGCCCATTTTTAATGAAAGCATGTTCCCTGCTTGAAAGCATTACAGTGTTCAGGTCAAGAACAAACATGTCCCCCTAATACTCTTGTTTATGTCAAGAATTTTTCCAACTGTGCTACAGTGTTTTTCTCTCTCTTCCATGCAGTCTCACACACTTATGCTTGTTTTGTATAGATAAACTCCTTATTAGCTACTGCATTCCCTTCTATTTGATTTTACTTAGAAAGCCAACTGCTTCTACATGACAAAACGCTCAGACAGGCTGGAATATCTGACTTTGATCATAAAAACCTGTAAGCTTCTGCTATGACACTGGAGTGAAAGGGGCTGATAGACGATAAGCCATTCAGTTAATCTGGATAGATTTCCCTAGCACTTTCCAAAGAATTAATGCATTCCTGAGCTCTGAAAAAAATCCTTTCTATAGTAGAAAGACCTGAATGTGATACCTTCTTCACTTTTCTGGAGTAACATTCCACAGGGATTTAGAGGAAAAGACCTGAGATTTACCTCTCAAAGAAGTTTGCCTGAATTTTCTGAACTAAAATCAAGAACTCTTTGAGTTTTACTCCAGGTGTCTGCCACTGAGCTGCTGTGGCAGTGCTCTGGCACGTCACCGAGTGCTCAATGCAATAACTGCTGAAGCCAGGGAGAGATTTTCCGTTGATTTCACTATTTGCTAATTATGTAACATTTTCCTTCTCTGAAAAGCCAGGGGTAATACTTTTCTAATTAAAAAACGTGCTCAGGGCAGTTCATGTTTGAGCTTGAATTTCAATTTGTAAAGAATTGCATTAAAAAGAAGGGCATTTCAGGTGTGTGTGGTGTGTGTGTGTTTGTCAGCCTGCTGCCCACTTTGGTTTTCTATCAGGAGTATGTTTGTATTTAGAGTTTTAATGATCATTCTCAAATTTCTTTGTTCATAGGACTAACACTGGCTATGTTAATGGGAAGTCAGGATACGCTACTGATCTTGAACAGAAAAATAAGGAAATAATCCTTATCTTGTATCCTATATCAAATCCAGTTAATATGAAAATGAGTAAGTGCAAACGGTTAACAAACAATTTAGAAAACAGATGGGTTGGGTTGGGCTTCAGGTATAAAATCACAGTTTTTGATCACTTCAAGGTTATTTTATATCCAAGGAGCATCCTGGGACATAGCCCAAAGTCCAAAAAAAGAAACATCTAAATAGATGATTGTTGCTTTGGGGCATTTGTAATGTATGAATTCACCCGGCACCTGCTCATCTCAGCAGGCTTTTGCTCTGAACTGTTTAAACTCCAAGGTCATTGGACACTGATCACTACGAGATACTACTTCATTAGCTACCCCTATAGTACCTGTGATCCCCCTAAAACAAACTTCTCCTCTTCAACTTTAATATGTATTCATGTCTACATGCTAATCCACCGGTCTAGACAAGTGATTGCAAAAAACCACAAACACCCAAATCAATTAATACTCAAAGCTAACTGAATAACCTTGTGCCAGCCCTGATGCCTTAACCTTTCCTATTGCTGAAAGATGCTTGGAACTTGCCGTGAGATCAATGTTTTTAAAGGTCAATTTCTTTGTTAGCAAAACGATTAGATGGTTTAGGTAATACATTTATTTTTTGTCCCCTTCTTACGGTAGGAGGTACACAGTAAGTCTACAACACGATGCAAATGTTTCTGATAGTAAAAAACATTAACAGAGGCCGTTATATTCATAGGGTCTTGGATAGGTTCTTTTGGGAGTGTATAACATTTTTTAAGGGAATCTCCACAAATTCTCAATTTATTCTCTGTGAACTGCGGAAGTCAAATGGATAGTTAGATCAGACATGACAATGAAAATCTTCCCCTAGCTATTATGACCATTAAAAAGATTCTGTAGGGTTAAATTACAATCTTTCCCTAGGTTATATATATATTTGCTAAAGCTATTGCAGCAATGTACTTTGCTCGGCATCTTGCTGTTGAAGATTGTAAAATGCTGAGTCTAAGGCACTTCATCCTGGTACCTGAATACAAATAGGTGTGTGGAAATGCCTGTTTTTCCAGCATGCAGGGCCACCTGGGTAGTCTCTTCAAAAGCTTCTTCATATTTGCACAGGGCCAAATTAGCCATTGGTTAATGGCTAATCATCCTATAATGTCAATTAAATTACTCGGTTCTTTCTTTAGTGGCGATCACCACATGGCTGGGGTGCCTGTGAGTGCCTTTATGCTCTGCCATGTGTCCTGGGCTTCCCAGCCCCTATATCCCTCCTTCCCATCCGCCCCACCTCAGAATGACATCCCCATCTGCCCTGGAATAAAATCCACTGGCCATACTGATGAGTGGGAAGCCACCAAGTTACAGTGGCAGTCACGCATCTATGCCTTTCTTTTTATGAATTGAACCATTGCCTGCTTCCTGCCAAAAGCTCAGAGGAAATGCTGTACTAATCATTTTATCTCTCTGTTTATGAGATACAGAAGGCCTGTACCACAGCCTTCACTGAACTTTTGCATCAGCTTCCAAGTACATTTACCAGTGTCACTGGTCTGGCAAAAACAAAGGCGTACCACATGAAAATGGATCTGAAAGGAAACAACCTTGTGCCTTTTGAGGGACAGAAAGAGAAAGAGAAAGGTATCTCAAAAGGGCAGGAACAGGGCAGATTATGACCCCTATGTACAATACAGTAAAAGCATCTGGATTTCCTTTTATTTTTCTTTTTGCTCTTCCTCAACTTTTAAGAAGGAGAATAAAGCATACTACATTTCAAGGGGAAAAACTGCTGAAGAAGGGCTAGACAATTCTATGCTGCGGAACCAGCAAAAAGTGATGCATCAGCAGAAGGAAAGAGTTAATAGCTACTGTAGACCAGCCACTGCTCTTACCTGAGCCAAAAGCTGTTGTTGGTTATACCTGTAGCAGATGTGAAAGCTAACTCCGTGAGCAAGGTAGGAAATACATGGTGAAGGCATACTATAAAAAGTGTGAGTAGCTCTGAGATTCCTAGGGCTTCACACCACATTGCCAGTAAATTGAGCTAGTTTTGTACTACATGGATCAAAAATCATACGTACGCTCTGAAATGCCGGGGAGAGTAATTGGAAATCATGACTTCTTATATGGTAAAGGAAAATCTAGCTTGTTTATGTTTTCATATATGTAAATGCACAAACTCTCCAGTATGCATTCTGTATGAAGTGCTCCCTGCTTTACATAATTGCAAACACATATTGTGGCTTTAGATGGATGAATAGAGGCAATATGTATATATTTTTTTCTGATTAAGCCTCTGGGGTTATAACCTCCTTTACCTACTGCCAGCCAAGCTGGGAGACGGAATTCTAATCATGTAACAGGTACATGCTCAGGTTTATAGAGTGCAAACTTGTGAACAGTTTAGTGCAACACTTGCTGAGGATAAAAATAGCAGTGTCTTTGCTCGCTGTCTCTGAACTAGGTTCAGAACACCTCTTGTAGCACAAAAATAAAATACACAGTGGCTGAGGCTACAACTTCGCTCTATGTATGGCCTTTGTGCCACTGTTCTAGATCTATAATCACAGTTGTTATAAAATCTGTTTTTTGCAGTTGGGGTATGCGTTTTATCCCTGCTCTGTGTACTTTCTTCCTGGGGAGTGTATATCTTTTCTTTCTTGGGAAAAGGGGTGCTTTATTAATAACAATAATGAAGAAGAGGCCTGCTGTGTGTTTAGGTCAAACTCAAGCAGAACAACAGCCACCTTATCCAGCGCACCCTTCTATATGTCATACAGTATGTGTCCAGGGGTGAGACAGTAACTGGCTTACAGCAGCCACTTAGATCTCTGCTATAGTTAGGAAAAGAGACGTACTCAAGACCTGTACTCAAGTCAGAGAGGCAGGAAGTTTGAGTTCCTGATTCCAACAACTTGTTTTGTAACCCTGGAGTCCACGTAGGGATTTTAAACGTTGTGTAAAAAAGCACTGTGCAGGTGGAGTGATCCGCAGTGCTGGATGAGCATGGGGCTATCTCGGGGAATTGTTCCCACTGCCCATGGGATGCGGAGGTCTCAAGCAACCTTCTACAAAGACTGATTTTCCTTGCGTGCAGCAATTTGAGTTAGTAGCAGAGCTGCCCAAAGGATCACTTGATGCTGAATGTTTGCCCACTGAACGCTTTATATCAAGGATTTAACTTCAATATAAGCCCACAGGTCTTTCATATTCAGGCAATCAGTCTAAACCCGAGAAGGGTTTTGTTCTAAAATCTATAAATTCTATAATGCAGTTTATGCTGTAGAACCTACCAGTGAAACATGCCCAGGTTGTGTCTTACATTTTGGGACATATTTTCCTTCAGAAGTTGAGTTTGGTCTTTTTTTTTGAAATCTCTGAGGAGATTCAGTGCAACTTGGCTGAATTAATACAACCTGGAATCCTTACAGCATGAACTGTGGCCGTTGTCCTTGCCCTTCTAACAGCAGTTCCCAGACCACAGCTCGGGGACCACTCCTGCTCCTCATCGCCCCAGAATTCGTGCAGAGATGAACTGGAGGACGCATGAGGCCTCCTGCCCAAAGGTATGAAGCTGCGGCAAGGGAGGTTTAGATTAGCTATTAGGAAGAATTACTTTACTGAAAGAGTGGTCAGGCACTGGAACAGCCTGCCCAGGGAGGTGGTGGAGTCACCATCCCTGGAGGTATTTAAGAAACGTGTAGACATGGCTCTTCAGGGCATGCTCTAGTGCCCAAGATTATTGTTTGTGGTGGGGTGTTGTGTGTGGGGTTGTGGGTGTGGAGTTTCGTTGGTGGGTGCTTTTTTTTTTGTGTGGTGTTTTTTTTTTTTTTTTTTTTTTTATGTGGTTGGACTCGATGATCTCAGAGGTCCCTTCCAACCACTAAGATTCTGTGATTCTGTGATCTTCCAGGTAGTGCCCTCCCTGTTTGTAGGGCAGCACTAGGGTCCCTCCGCTACTGCAGGATGCAGTGCACAGCACCCCACATCTTCCTGAAACTGCATCTCAGCCCATAATATTGGAGCTACTGGAAAACAGCTTAGGGAAATATGTACTGGTAAACTAAATTTGTTTAATCCTCTTCATCTATGTGATTTTTCCCCTCTAAGTGTGTTTCAAAGGAATTTTAATCCCCTTTCATGCAGGCCGGAAAAAGCACTGAGGCTAGAAGCTTGTCCACACCTAGCAGAATATTTACCAAACTTTATGTTTCCATACTGCCATAACTAACTGTCAAGTGTGGCCAAATGGACAAGTCCTTAGGATTGCTTGGATGCCTCAAAATGCTTTGAAATGTCAGATGGAAATCCTTATCCACCCTTCCTAATTAGCATTCTCCCTCAACAGAGGACAGAAGACTTACACACTCTGAATGATTTTCTTTATTCTGCTTTCCCTCATGCAATCTAAAAGATTTCCCGTATCCTCAGTATTAGACTTATCTACACTATCAAGTACTACTTTGTACTGATGATTTCCCATGAGCTTGACATTGTTAGCTATTGGGCTCCTGGTGACAGATAAAAAGTGAATTTTCACTTTTTCTTTAAAGATGATACTCAGCAAGTGTTTTAGTCTTTGAAAAATGATGAAAGAAGCATAGCCTGAGATGGACAAAATGAGCAAATAACTCCAGCCCACAACTGTTATCTGGGGAATATTTGACTACAGACAGAATCGTAGATCTTTTATTAGTATCAGCTTGATGAGTCTATTGAAGTTCCTCCACGAAGTACAAAGAGTCACATAAAAAGAGGAACACATTCTAATTTCGCTCCTTCTTTGTACCATTATGTGAGGAAGGCTGTAAATAGCAGGGAAAGCGTGTAATTGCTCGTCACACTCCTTTCTGTTGAGCAATTTGTCTTCTTTTTTAAACCCAGGGTTGGCATGCAGAAGTCGGGAAGAACTCGGTGCACAAAAGCACTGAGCTATACATGGCTTATAAGACTTTCCCCCCTGCTCTGCCTGAAGTGGCGTGCACAACTGCATGCTGCATACATGCAGCTCGCTTGTGGGTGGTGGGTTTATTTCCTGCAGATGTCCATAAGTACTCTAGTAACACTTACCAACACAGGTGTAATTGCTTTGAGAATCCACCCCCTGGGCACTTTTGAAAGCCAGAACTCCTCTGGCTGTTCCTTTCACCCAACCACCCAAAAAAGTAGAGGTAGCAGAGTGCCTTGTTCTGCTCTTCCCATTCCTCTGTCAGCTCCTTCCCGAGGGGAGCCTGTCCTGTGGCTGTGGCAGGAGGGCACCCAGCAGTCATGGAGCTCTGCAGTCCCCTTGGCCAGACCCATGCCACTGCCCCTAGTTTGGCTTGGGAATAAAGGGCTCCAGCAACGTGGAGCAGTGTTGTGTCATGGTACAAAGAGACTCTGTTAAACAGGGTTCATGGGTCTGGCATAGGCAGGTCTTGGCTGCTCGGGTTCAGAGCAAAACACGACTGTAAAAATGAAAAAAAGCCGTGTCCTTGACTGAAGATAAACAAACCCAGCAAAACAAAGTTAATTCTTTTAAAATGTAAATATTAAATTAAACTTTCATTTTAGCAGCACCCTTGTGTCTGTTGGCCTTTGGCTGGAATACCTCCCCTCTCTCCTCTGCTGCTGGGCAGCACCACTGGGATGGGAGCCCAACCCTTCCACAGTACGGGGAACAAATTGCTCAAGGTGGGAGGAAGCTGTCGTCGCTGGAGCCTGGTCCCTGAGGATCGCAACACATGCAAAGAAAAAGGCATCCGAGCTGGACTATGGGGGGAGAATCTGGTGACGGTTTGAATGACAAGCAGGGCGTGCACTCTTAGCGGCTGCTCTGAGATGCGGCTGAGCCTGGCTGTCAAGCAGCTTATAGCATGTCTTTTAACTGCCTCTCTGCCCCCAGATTCATAGCAAGACTGCAAAAGATGACGGCTTGTCTGGAGGAGACAGAAATCACAGAAGAAGAAAAAAAGGTAATAAAAAGAAGAACAGAAAAAAGGTAAGAAGGAGACGGAAAAAAAGAGGCTGAGATGTAAAAATGGTGGTGGTAGGCATTTAAATCTAACTCTTTTTGTGATGTTCATGAAAATAGCTAAACCTAGGAGAGGGCTGAGGTAGGCTGGTCCTCTGTCCAGTGCAGAGCATCTCCCTAGGATAGGACAATGGGGGCCAGTGGCTCTGGGTTGGCATGGTTGCAATAGGATAACACCCTCTCGCACCACTCTCTGAGCATCTCTGTGACATTGCGGATCCCCAAAAAGGTGTGATGACTGTCGTTTATACCCATCAGTTAGGAGCAATTTGCAGTGCAGCAGTTTTGGCCCACCGGTACCTTCTTCCACATTCCTCCTGCTTACACCATATGATCTTAATGCAGTGGATGCATTTGTTTGGATTAATCCTGTGTTTCTGTGAATAAAGTTTCCTAATTCTTATAAACAATTGTGTTTGCCCAGCTAAGCTGGACTTTGGGCAACTGGAAATTCAGGTGTCTGCATAATAGTGCTGAAAGGCACAATATAGGCAGTACCTGGAAAACCTGTTGTGCCTGCCCAGAGAGGGACCTTTTCTCCTCTCTGTTCACACAAATAGAGGAATTTTAAGTCAACCTGGCTTTCCATCCTCAGTTTGTAATTCTGTTGCTAAGTGGCAACGAAAGAAGATTATTGGATCATAGATTAACAGAAACCTCTATTCAGTGCTCTTGTGTAATTATGCATTTCAGTTACTTATTTCAGAACTGATTTTTAGCTGCTGTACTTCTCTACCCCACCCTCACCCCTCCATAGATCTGCTATCCTCAGGGGCTCATCAGGATCCTCAGGGGCTGGTCAGCATCCTCAGGGAGACACTGGCCCTTCCTTTCCATGCTCAGCCTCTGCGCCCTGGGGTGGCTCTGCCTACTAGAGGACCCCAAGGGTCTCTGCTCTTAGAGTGGTCTCAGAAACTGAAGTCCTACTCCAGTCCTTCTGAATGGTTTATTTTGGGAGAAAACGGGAATGACTGTAGAGAACAGTTTAGAGAATTCAGATCTTTCAGAAGTCACCCATTTGCTTCCTTCATCAAGAATTTTCCCTTTTCTATTTCTCTTTTCCCAGCCAACGTAGTTCCACTCTCTCAAGCAAAAGTGGTCAAGCAGCTTCAGAAAGCAGACAAAGAAACAAACCCGAGTGGCCAAGGTAATTACTAAATGTGTAATTCTTACCAATAAGGCCCAGGTAATTATTAAAACCTCTGGCAGAAATTGCTTAGAGTGTGCTTTGAGAGAGAACCAGTGAAAAGGGCACAGAAAAATAAGGAAAAAGCTCAGGTGGCCGGTGTCAGGGATGCAGACAGAAAAGGACTCTGGGAAGGAGATGTAATTTGTCAGCTGGGAGAAGGGGATGGTCATGCATAGCACATGCAGTCACAGAAGCACGAGGAGCAAGGGCCTCCTCATGTAGGAAAGCAGTTTACATTATTTTAAGTAGAAAAGCTGCACTGAGAACCATGTGAGGAAGAGGAGACAGAAAGAAGGGCAGAGATCTGCGAGGACACATCCTCGGGTGGGTGGGACTGAGGGGGAGGAAGGAATGTGAGCCCACCATTAAGTAAGAGCTGGGAAGGGGAGGAGAAGAATTGCCTGGCTAAAATGGAAGTAAAAGGTAGCATTGGCATGAGGGGATGGTGAGAAACAAGAGCTGCAAAAACAACAGAACAGAAGGATGTGTGGAGCGAGAGAGGTAAACAAAAGGATACACTTTCAGGAGGTGATGGACACAGACTGTCATGCAAATAAAATACAAGAACAGAAAGTAGCAATGTATAGAAAAGCAATTTTGTGGGCAGTTCAATACATCTGCTTTCCAGGGGACTGGTATTTTCAATGTCTTTTATGCTTGAGTCTCCCAGGGAAGCAGTAACTCAAGAAAAAATAAGGCTGAAATAATATTTTCTGTGACAGTCTCTGTGCTTTAAACTGTAGCAGACATTATGCATATGTTGCCCGTGTGCAAGCTGCAGGAGGTGTTCGCTGCCCTTGAGGCTCTTTTGTTTTGGCACAGCACCCTGGATGAGGGCAGGAGGGTGCTCCTTTTCTACCCTTCTCTTCTGAGTCCATCCAGATCTTCAGCTCTGAGAGTTTTTTGGGATTTCAGTCTGAATGGGTAGCATCAGCTTCATCACGGTAGTGCCCAGGGACAACTACAGAAAGTAGGGGCCTGGGATAGCTTGCAACGTGGAAATGGTAGAAAGCAGACAAGTGAGCAGGCAGAGGGACCAGTGTGTACTTGTGAGCAGCAATATGCACAGCCTTGGCTTTTGACTGCTGTTCCCATGAGCAGTCTGCTTTTCTGGAAAAAAAAAAGGTTTTGCCTAAGACTAGGTAGGGACCTTCATCTGAAGTCATTCTGGAAGGAGGAAAAATACCCTTAAAAAATAGAGAGCATTCTCTTTCACTCCTACTGTCTTCGTGATTAGTTATTTGTGGTCTAAACTCCATCTTTGACCAGGGTTGTCAAAAACTAAATTCCTTGCACCCATGAAAACTAAACTACTAGGACCACGGAAGCCTCAATATTTGTCAGAATATCCAGTTATGACAGGGTGAGTAATTTGTCCCCGACCTCGCAATTACGTACATTTCCCTGGATGCCTACTGTGATTAACATAGCAACTCCCATTAGAATTCCACTTGCCTCTTATCCCAGGCTGAGCTGTGCTCAGAAGGAAAAGGAATTGCTGGACTCTCTTGTGGTGCTCTTGCCTAGATGGTGAGGAAAATATCAAGTGAACCCTGAAGAAGCAGACATAGTAGTGCCCTCATGGCTCGTAGGCTCTAGTCTTGACCCTAGGTCAAATCTAGTCTCTTCTTATGACTCTTCCAGCATAGTGGGATGGAACAGATGGACTATGTAAAGCAGCTTTCTGCAGAAAACCTACAAAGCAAGGAGAGAGAAAAGGGGTGAAAAACATACTGTGTTGCATAAGACATAAAAAGACCAACAGTTTTCTGAAGGAGGGAACTTCCTGTGCTGCTTTGTGTAATTTTTTGCTCTGATCCCTTCTTAATTTTTGCTATGAAAAAAAATTACATCCATAATAGGTTTTTCTTTTTCTAAAGGTGTCACTGATCGGTTGTTCCCTTTAAGTTAGTGTGACAGTCACGCAGAAACCATCACACAGTAAATTGGGATGCTGGGATGCCTTTTTTCTTTTTCCCCCTGTAGCTTGACTGATCCTGTATAAGCCCGCTGGTAGAGCTGCCTCAGGTTAAAACCATGCAAAGTTGAGAGGAAGAAGAGTGAAGGAAAGGCGGATGCAGAAGTGCTGCTAGGGACTTTGCTCTGGCATTACTCAATGATAAGACCAATAAGGAAACTTACTGCTCTCCAAGGGCACCTTTTGTTTGCTGCAGTTCTATTAATCAGGTTGATTATCTTTTCATTACAAAAAGTATCAAAACTTCAAAAGAAAAATGCCATAAGTGCTTCCTAAGGGATTCATCCTTTGAGAACAGGAAAGTGTTGGTATGTTGCCAGAGTACAGCTTATTTAAGAGATCGATGACAAAGCTGGAAAATAATTATTCTTTGGAAGGGATTTGTTGCCTACATGAAACACTAGAAAAGAGAGGCTGTATTGCATGCACTACAGGATCTTGTTCTTTATTCCCATGGGCTTTACTGAGCACATCTGGTTACATTTTAACACCAAGAAAGATTTTTTTCTAACCAAACCAAAAATCTTTCAGACGCAGTGATGCTGGGAACAGCCTCGCTGGCAGTCCCATCCCGCTGCTGGGTGTGAAGGCGCTTTTGCCAGCTGCACTACTGCCCACCCCTTGCAGGGGTGTCTGTAACACTGCTTTCCCGGGTACCGCCGTGTGACCTGGCCCACACCCCGGCTTTAGCTGAGCCTCTCTCAGCATCCCTAATGTCTGTGGGGACTTCTGCTGGCCGGGAGGCAGGGGACAGGTTCAGTAGAGGGCCATGAAGATGATCAGAGGGCTGGAACAGCTATGCTATGAGGACAGGCTGAGAGAGTTGCAGTTGTTCAGTCTGTGGATGAGAAGGCTCCGGGGAGACCTTATAGCAGCCTCCCAGTACCTAAAGGGGGCCTACAGGAAAGATGGGGAGGGGCTCCTTGTCAGGGAGTGTAATGGTAGGGTGAGGGGTAATGGTTTCAAACTGAAGGAGGGTAGATTTACATTGGATATCAGGAAGAAATTCTTTCCTGTGAGGGTGGTGAGGCACTGGAACAGGTTGCCCAGGGAAGCTGTGGATGCCCCATCCCTGGAAGTGTTCAAGGCCAGGCTGGATGAGGCTTTGAGCAGCCTGGTCTAGTGGGAGATGTCCCTGCCCATGGCAGGGGGTTGGAACTGAATGATCTTTAAGGTCCCTTCCAACCCAAACCATTCTATGATTCTATATGACACGCGCGATCGCAGGCTGCCACCTGGTGGCCTCAGTCACTCTCATGCCTCCACCTCTCACGCCCGTGTTTGGTTGTTTTTTTGTTTTTTTGTTTTTTTTCTTCCCACAAGCTTCGGGAAAGTCCCTTTGTTCCAAGGCGGGAGGCTCTGGGGCGGCTGCCTGCGGGCCGCCCCGTCGGGCGGGGAAGGGAGCGTCCTGCTGGCCTATACGGAAGGAAAGATCTAATGGTTCTGCTTCAAGAAACGCGCTACACCCTAGGGAAGTAGCTGGTGATCTATTGGTAATAAAGATGATAAACCAGTTCTCTTTTCAACGACACCAGGGAAAATGCTGGCCATTCCTCTGCCGCTGTGATTCAGAAGCTTATCTGTTGCGGCACACAGAGCCAGCCATAAAAAACTAAAAATCGTTCTGTCACCAAGGTAAACAAAGGAAAAAAAATGCTGAAGGCAGATTTCCCTTCCCTTTGAAAGCCTGGATTTCTTTTCTAATGCTCTGCAAACAAACTTAGTGCACTCAGATAGGTCAGATGTTGTAAAACTCCAACTCCTCTCCACAAAAGAGCACGGAGCCTGCTGGATGAGTAGGCAGCACAGCGGAGTATTTCGATTCCTGTTGATCCCTTCATCTGGCTACAGAGCACAGCAGGAAAAGGTAGATGTGGGAGAGAAACAAAGAGGGGTTATCTGAGGGGCAGGGCTTTTCAAAGGAGGCTCTCTCGGAAATAAACCCTGGTGGTACCAACTGCTCATTTATTTGTGGTACAAATTCCTTCCAGCGCAGCAAACATTCCTCACAGATTATTTCGTTCCAACACACAGCAGATAATTTTGTAAATTCAGACTGAGTAGTACATTCAGCACATTCTCTTCCAGAAACAATTTTTAAAATAACAGCTTCTCTCCTCCTTCCATGCCATCACATATTGTGCCACATTGTCCTTTTCTGCTAATCCCAAACTTCAGCCGATGCAATAAAGCAGCTTTCAGGAGCCTTAAATTGTGTTTACAGCAGAACCTCACTGCTCTGGAGGTTTCTGCCTCAAATTATTTTCTTGCTCCTCACATCAGATCACATAAAAAACGTTTCTGTTCCATTTGTATGCTTCGAAAGTATTCTTCTTTTTGTTTTATCATAGGGCAGGATACTCCTTCTCAGTGGAAAACCTGAAAAGGATAGATGAAAAATAACTGCAGACACTTTGGGACAGCACCACGTTCTGGCCTTCCTTCTGGATTTCGCGCTGTGGGTGTAGTGTCCCAGCTGCGTCCCCTCCCAACTTCTTGCCCAACCCCAGCCTACTTTCCGGCCGGGCAATGTGAGAAGCAGAAAAGGCCTTGATGCTGTGCAAGCGCTGCTCAGCAAGAACTAACGCATCCCTGTGTTAGCAACACTGTTTTGGTCATAAATCCAAATTGTAGCACCATAGGAGCTACTATGAAGAAAACTAACTCTATTCCAAGCCAAAACCAGTACAGTGGGATGCAAGACTGCACTAGAAGTTACCAGTGGGATTTGTAGGAAGGGGATCACAATAAAATTAAATCTTTTGTAAATTACACGTTGAAATATCTTTACAAGTGGGTTAGTGGGGGCCTTGAATGCTCAGGATTTTTTAGCAGAATATTTGCTTAAATATCTCCTTTAAAAGACTTCCTTAATCCTCAAACAGCTAACTATATTTCTATACTGCCCTGGTTAAATTTACAAGTCCAATTTTACTGTGGTTGCTTTCCCAGCTCCTAATACTGTGTTACGTTCAACAGCTGCAAGGTAGTTATGTCTTCTTTTAGTTCTAAACCTGCTTGCAGGAATTTTCTTGGATTTGAAAGGAGAACGCAACTGGAAGGGATGAGGATTTAAAGGCAGCTAAGATTTTTTTTTTTCCTAACTGTATGTTTCAAAACATTTGGTTCTGAACATCTCACAAGTATTTTGAACTGATTTTATAAAGTATCATGAGCAGAGTGAGCCAGAAAATTTAGCAGAATTTATAATCGTGGTTGCCTCTATTCAAGTTGAAAGGGAAATTTTCATGTGAGAGAAGACCTGTGTTCTGTTCCATCCTATCTTCCCTTTTCTTGATAAGGGCATCCAAACTAACAGCTTCAAGGATGCTGTAAGGTCACTCTGCTTGGACTTGTTTCACAGGGTATCAAATATTTAAATGCTTATTAATTTGAAGAACAGGGGTGTGAGAGGGATCCTCCACCCCTTGTTCGGGACACGTCCTTGAGATCTGCTCCAGCTGTTTGCTCTAGTCTGGGCTTCATCTGCCCCAGCTGACAGCCATTTATCCAAAGTGCAGCAAACTCAACTACTAATTCCACTAGCACCACCCATTAGGGTGGTATTTAACACGGAAAAGGGTATTTGAGGCCTTTAGGGGGCAACCACAATTTTCTCCAGCTGACACCAAGTCTAATTTGCTTGTTCGTTTTAAGAGATGCCTGAAAAACCTCACGCAGAACTCTGAATGGATATGGTTGGGTTTGGTTCGTTTGTGTTAGGGAAAAATATTTTATGCCAGTGAGGCAGAGTGCAGGGAGGAGGAATAGCTCTTCTTCAAGTTACCGGGACTATGGAAAATTAAATATTTGTATGGATCTGTATTTCAGCTCTCCCACCTCCTGCTTACAGGAATAAAACAAAGGCAGGATGGATGACAAAGCAGCTTTTCTTTGACAGATCTATTATTTTGGCAGTACCTCTCTGGGTTCCCGATTCAAAAGGGGTGTGAGAGGCTTTCTGTCTTTCCTGCTGCTGCAAACGTCAAGCTGGCTGGCTATGGGACAAAAGCGTTGGGTGTATCACAGGGTGATAAATGACAAAACAGCGAGCATCCTTGCCCAGAGAGCAAGTCTCTCCCTGCCAGCACTAGCTGTGTGGTCAGACGTGACTTACATCAGGTGCAATGCATCATCTGGGAGACCTGACCTGGGTCCATCTAAAAGCTGATGCCCTAAGTACATAATGCCTTCTACTTGGAAGCTCTGCTTTATTTTTATTTTCAAGAAAGGAGTAATCGGTAATGCTTGTAGATTAAAAAAAAGATATAAAAATCTGCCTTAATTTACAGTGGAGTTTTTCACAAGGTGAAGAAATCAAGGGCAGTGAGGAAGGCACCGACTCGACCAGAGTGGGCGGCTGGAGAAGGCAGCAAAGGCAACCAGCCAGGCTGGATGTTGCCCAGGGAGGGAACCAGCCAGGCTGCAGCCCATGCCCTCCTGCTGCCCAGTGCCGTGTCACTGCCACCGAGCTACTCCCAGCAGCTCAGTGTCTGCCACCACCCTGTGTCTCACAGCGGCTCCCAGATACCCCGTCCCCAGCAGGAGAAGGGTAGTTGGCTGCTTCAGGAGGCTGGATTCCAGGCCTGAGGGAGACCAGCACTGTCCCCTCAAACTCCTGCGCTCCCCCAGGGCTTAAACTTTAGCCACGCTCCAAAGACCTTGGATAATCATTAACCAGCGAATCAACGCAGTTTGTTGCTTAATCACTGGGAGGTGGTTTCTCATCTCTGAGTTTTATTTGTTAGAGATAACAGATCTAAGAGAAATACTCTGATGAAACATTTGAATTGTAGGTCAGAAACCAGCTTGGAGCTGCAGCAGGAGGGCTATAACCCCTCCCGTCCCCGGTGCCCTGCAGAACAAACTGTTTGCCATGAGGTTTTCCCCCAGTGCTTCCACAGCACCTTCTGGTTCGGCTGAAGACACTTTCTGTCACAGATTTCAAGGAAAAGGGTTTTCAGCGCAATTTTAAAACCAGTGTTATCACTTTGTACTCATATTTCAGTAACTAAAAGAAAATAATGCAGTAACTACAGGGAACACCTGCACAGCATGAATCCCTCTCTCCCTGGGCTTCCCTGGCTAATACAAGGTAATGATGGAAGTTTCCCTCACTATTTGGCACATCAAAAAAATGCTTAGTATTGACTAAAACCACAGTTTTTCAGCTGTGACTCCTATCCTCACGCCCCCTTTCATTACAGCCTCAGTGGCTGCATGAATGGGGAGCTGTAAAAATGAGGATGACATCCCTGCCACCCCTGCCACCCCATGCAATAGGGAAAGAGGTACCCAGCCCTGCTCTGCCGCAGAAGTACATCTGCAGCTTTGCCTGCTTTGGTGTTTTTTTCCAGCTGTGGAAATAAAGACGTGGTGCAGTGAGGAGGATGGCATGGGCCACGGGTACCAACTACTGGAAAAACTTCTTTGTCCGTATCCTCTCGGACTGCAAAACCCAAGACCCTCTGGCACTCGGTACTGCCCGGGGAGTTGTCCTTCATGGCAGGCAGTCAGCAGAGAGTCGTGGACACGGCCACGCTCTGCGCGGCAGCACCTGCAGTTAAATAAGGTGCCCATTTTGGGAGCAGCTTTAAGTGTCTGTTCTGCATAGACTATATTGCCATCTACTTCCCTCTTGGGGTGGCGGTCCCAAGTTTGATTTTCAGCTGCCGGGGTGCTGAGCAATAGGGCGTGCTGGGGAGACTTGACCACCTGCAGTGCCGGCTCCTGAGGTGAGGCCACCCAGAGAAACTAGGAGCTGGAGACTGCAGCTCCGCTTTGTGTGGTTCAAGGGCCACAATGGCTATGTTCGCGCTGTGGTTTATCGGTGGAGACTCCCACCAGAGGGCCGGGGCACTGGGCATGGCTTATCTGGCAATCAGGGCCCTGCCCTGCATTAGTTTTTTATTCAGCAATTGCTGTCTCTGCAGGGAGAGCAAAACGCCCTGTTTCTCCTCATCCAGTCACCTCCCTCATCTGCTGTCCTTTTGCCTCTGGTGACTGCTGTCCTTTTCTCCCTTGACATCAAGCCACTCCTGGATCATGCCAAGAGCCCTTCCAGTCCGGTATTCCATCACCAGCAGTCACCATAAGGGGATGCCTAGGAAAGAGGGTCTTCCCACCAGGACTCTCGCCTATCGGCTTTTTCCAGCGCAGGAAGACATTTCTGTGTATTCAGTAACCCTCAATGGCTTCCTTTTCCATGCACTTGTGCCTTGAATGTGCACAAACTCTGTCATTCACGGCAGCTTTTGTAATGGAGCGTGTGCTTCAGCTGCAGGTGCGGACTGTGGGGGCAGGAGATGGGACATCCCAGGCTGTGAGAGGAGTGGATTCATGTCCCTCAAGGAACCGCCAAAAATCCTCAGTCCTTGGATTGATCCTCAGCTCTGCCCCCCACCACCCCCAGCAACGACACACGGCCCAGTGCCGGCCCCACCACCGGGCTCCAGCCGAGGTTGGTGTGGGCAGGGTTGGATATGCGTGCTTGGAAGCTGCTGTCCTTCAGCCACCTCCGTGCACGGCCTCTGGGCCGAAGCCTAACCAGGCCCAGGTGGACAGGAGCCATTTTTCCTGCTGTGCCAACAGAACCAGATCCCATAGAGGGGCCTGCCCTCTGCAGCTCGGGGTGCGCGATGCACACTGGGCACCTTCAGGACCTCAGGCACCGAGGCGCTCACCTTCCAAGCTTGTGTGCTTCAAGATGGGCTCACAAATGGCACCCGACTGGCACCGAGTCCCCAGGGGCCCTGTTCAGCCCAGCCTCACGTCCTCACACGCAAAAGGAGTTTGACACCAATATTTCCCCCCTTCCTGATTTTCAGCTAAGTTGGTTCAGATGGAGGAACGCATCTGAAAGCCTGCAGGGTGCCAGGCAGAGGGCAGCTTTCCTACCCACAAGGCAGGAAGAACAGATGGTTGTCACTGCCTTTGGAGCTTAAAGGCCACCAGGAGGGAGAAGGGGCCAGTAGAGGAGACAGCCAGAGCCACCAGCTCCACTACCACAGGGCAAGTAGAGGGAGTGATGCATTTTTGGGATGCCTCAAGGCCATAAACACTTACCATCACTCTCCTGGGGAGAGCAGCTGATTCACTTAACTTTTTAAAAACTGGCTTACTGCTGATAACGCCAACAAGCTTTAAGCCTTTGATGGTGGATGAGATGGTCAAATTCCCAGGAAAGAATGGAGCCTGGAAGAGATTGTCCTGTCTAGCAAAGTCTAGCTGGGCTCCAAGTATGTGCCAAGGCACGATGGAGGAAATAAATACTTTCTGGTGGGTGCTCAGGACAGGCGCTCCACTCGCCCTTCTGCTGGGGATGGCTGCACCCGTGTTGTGGCATGCTAGTTCATACTTCTGGAGTCTTGACGTACTCAGCGAGGATTCACAGGAAACATAAATCACACAAAAGCAGCACGGATACAGTCCCTGCCACACTGGTATTTCAGCAAAATTGCGCTTTGTTATTTTTAGATAAGAAAATGACAAACTTTTACTTTTGAAGTCAGAATGATAAGTGTCTAGGGCT
Organism: Rissa tridactyla; assembly: GCF_028500815.1. Classification (NCBI taxonomy): domain Eukaryota; kingdom Metazoa; phylum Chordata; class Aves; order Charadriiformes; family Laridae; genus Rissa; species Rissa tridactyla. The sequence goes on from NC_071467.1 coordinate 48,319,382, forward strand.
AGTCCCTGTGTCAGGGTTATCTAGTGGTCAGATGCTAACCAGGCGTTTCCATTAGTTTGGGTCTGCACATTCCTCCCACCAGCCCCCATTATTTACAAAACACAGCTCCATTAGAAGCTACATATTTAATCTGATGGCTGTTCTGCCAGCATTAGCACATGCTGATAGCATCTCACGTCTTGATATAAGACTAAGCCAAATAATGGAGATATTCACTCTTAACGAATCTATTCAAATAGACTCTTCCGAGCACTAGCAAATCTGTGATAAAAGTTGTATATAAACAATGCACGGGGAAGTCAGGATGTCTTTGACACAGTCCTGACTCTTACATCCTCTTCTGGGTCTCAGTTTTAACAACTATAAAACTGAGACAGTATTTTATGCCCTGTGGTTTGTAATGAGCTCCAGAAGCGTGGACAGGATGCTGTTGTCTTGCATCAAGTTTTTACAAAATTTAGTGTGCTTAACCAACACTCCGAATTCACATTTTTTTCAGAATCTTTAAGTCAGCAGGACACCAACTTTTATTACACCTGTGTCTTTCAGATATTCCCTCAGGCTGTTTGGGAAATCCCAATCCTCATTCTACCTTTAAGTTTTTTATTTGCAGTAGGAAAATCAGTGTTTTCACCAGAGTAGCTGTGAAAAATGAAGAATAAAAAAACCCAAAAAAGAGGAGAGTTCTTTATTTTAAGATTGCATAAAACAACAGAAATACTCCATTAAAAGGTCAGAAATAAGTTCACTCCCTCTTACTGCGTGAAAAAGTGGTCGCCACTTAAAACTGCATGCTTGCTTAAAAGTAAATACATGTACTTTAAAAATGAAGTTTAAGAGAGAAATAACCAACAGGTCCAAGCAAGTGAGTAGTTTGATTTGCTTGGTAGTACTCCTCCACTCAATGTAAGGACCCATCTGTCAAGATGCACCCTACTGAGCATAGCCATAGCACCTACTTTTTCTTTATGTTTTTGAATCAACTTTTACATCCTTATGACTCAAATCAAATACACTGAAAACATGTCTAGTCAAAGGCAAAACGTATCAGTGGAAAAATGTAACATTGCAGCTGCAGGAAAACTCCAAGAGAGATGGAGACAACCAGAAAGCTCTGCAGGTGCATTGGCTTTGCATTCACTTATAACCAGCTTGCTAAAAAATACAGTACCGATACCTCGTCTAAAATACGTCCTTCTACCCTGAAAAAAAAGAGGAGTGCATGGCAGTTTTTACTCTATAAAATTAACTTTAAAATATTTCAAACTGCATACAAATAAATATTTACATATGCGTATCTACATGGTGCCAAACAGTGCAGTACTGTCTTCTGCTATTACCACATAAATTTCATGGAAAGAAAAGTAATTTTAAGTGTTGCTCAAGTACAGGTAGCTTTCTCTTGTCTTGTTAAGAGCTAAGGAAAGCTGCCATTATAGGGCAGCACACAGCCCACCCAGGCTCTGGTACTGCAGCCTGCAGAACCTCACACACACCCCAGGCTGCTTTTCTGTGCTTGTATCTGTGAGTTCACAGACACAACTGAAATCACTTAGTTAACTGCACTTGTAAATCAGATCCTACAAATGTCTAAGGGCCATAAACCTCGCTAGCAAAGCCACTGACTGAATCTCTGGCTCTACAGCTAAGGTGAGTTTCGCCTGTTTCTCATACATTATTAAAGGACCAATGAGGAGCCAGTGAAAAATCTATATGATGCAAATGCTTACTTGGTCATGTCAGCCTAGACCCACACCAAGTAATGGAATTTTTACATCAAGGTACCAAACAAAATTGCGGTCCTCAGCTTTTTTGCTACTTGCTCTCTTTAACCCCTGTGCTAACGTGCAAGTATCGATTGCTTAAGGTACAAACACTGATAACCCGAAATTGTGACATCCCTCCAGGAGATCAACACACTGCTGCCCTGAGGATGTACTGGCTCTGGTGGCTTGGGCTTCTCAGACAGGAGATTTCTTATCAATTCACCAAGGTGCAGAGATCTGCAGCTCAGAGGAGTTGCCCTGGCCCACAAATAATAGACGGCAAACATGCCATGAGAAACTGATGCCCCTTATGGGGGACTTCAGCAGACACACTGAGCAGCTCTTCAGAAAACTGAACTTGTGCTTTGTATGCTACTATCCATCACTACATTTTAATATTTTTTTTTCTGCTTTCCCATAATTATGCAGCTGTGCTTATGTGGTATTATTACACTAACTGAATAATAAAAAGCAATTACAAAAACAGCAAACAAGGAACAAAAATGAATGTATTTCCCACAGCTTTCCACTTCAAAAGCATCGCTGCCAATGTTATGTAAGAACTGCAGCAGACTTCCTTACTCACTCCGTGGTCACAATACATATTTATAAAAACTACCACAAGCGAGTCCATGTCATTCTGAAAGCTCCAGCAAATTCATGTCTCAAGAACAAGCCCAAGGCGAGACACATGCAGACACAAGGGTGCCAGACACAGTCACCCCTGCAAGGAGCCAGGCTATGAGCAAGTGTACTGCACCGTGCTGTACTTGGTGACCCTGGAAGACTTGCTCAGCGTGGTGCTGGCAGGAGGTGGCCCCTCTAAGATGGAGCCTGCCTGGTTAAGCACAGAGTCTGCGATCAACACATGCTCTTGCCTTCTTGAGTCGGCACTCGCTGCCTGTTCGGCTCTGCTCTGCATTCCCGAGGCTGTCACCACCCTTTCGTTCACCACCATGTTGTGCCCCTCTGCCAAAGTGGGGGAGCTGAGAGAGCCCTGCTCTGCAGCAGGCACAAGCACTCTCTCCCGCTCCCTCACCACGACGTACTGGGAGTCGGGGAGATCCTGAACCATCAGGGCTCCTGCTCCAGTGCCCTCCGACTTCACCATCCTCTCCGTAACCACCACGTTACTTCTGTGTGGCAAATCGGGGACTTCCACCATCCCCTGCAAGCTTGACGCAGGTGCCAGCACTCTCTCTGTCACCACTATGTTCTCCTTAAACTGGGGGTCTAGAAAGACAGCTGCCGAGCGGGCGGGAGCCCCCGCTGAGTAAGATGTTTCTGTCATGGTGAAATTAGTCTCTGCACGGGCTGTGGGAAGGTGCTGGGTGTCATGCTGCCCAGAGTGGGATGCAAAGGTTGTTTCCGTGATCACCTCCTTGGACATCGTGGCTTCTCCTGCGCCACCACCCATGTGCACCGTTGAGGTGGGCTGGAAGCAGCTGCCCGAGGCAAAGGCTTGTTCCGAGCTGGAAACATTTTGCTCATCTAAGAACCGCGACTTTGCTTCATTAAGACCAAAACCCAATTCATTTCTGGAGCTACTGTCTTTCATGCTGATGTGTCTCCCTATGCATATTTCTGCTAGAGTCTTAAATTTGTCTCCTAAATCATCAAGAAAGTGGTCGTCAAGATCACCCTCAATAAAGCTGCAGCAGCCGATGGAGCCGTGGGGAGAGCCTGACTCTCCCTGGGAATAAACCAGGAGACAGTCGTTTGCAGCTTGGGCTTCATCTTCACCCGCAAAAGAGACAGCTTTCTACAGACAGAAAACAAAAAAAGCAAGCAACATTTCATTAATGTCAGCTCTAAACTTAATGAATCTGAAAATAAGGAACACTTGGTCAAAAAGGTCAAAATGAAAAAAAAAAAACAACCTTAACTGAACCCACAGAAACCATCAACTAACCAAGGGCAGTACCTAAAAGTGCTTTTTGCTTTTTTGAATTTAGTCTGAACTCGACAGCACACTTGATGAGAAGAAAAACATGAAATTAAATTGAAAACGTTGACTACTATCACCACCTGCTACTACTCCTACCAGGAACTGTGCCATTTGTGATACTGCTCCATCCTTACAATCAGATTGCTTTTATTTTGGGGTTCAACTGAATGGCCTTCAACTGTAACTAAGCATTTGTGGGAGAGTGCCAAAACCATGCCCGAGAGTACCCTAACATTTAAACATACGTTTAATGAGTACATGCTGACATGTCATCACCTGCCGCAGCCCTTTTCACTAGCATAACCTGCAGGATCACACCCAAGGAGCCCAACAGCAAACAAATCACCAAGTTAAATGGCTTGATAAGTATGGGAACATAGTGCAGTATATAAATTTTTAGGCTGTATGCAGGCCGCTTTGCAACAAGGAGGGCTCACGGCATCTGACTACTGTGCTTCCGGGACCAACTCAGTTTGAAAGCAGCACCTGCAATGGAGTTGCTGCCAGTGCCAGCACAAGTATCTGTGTACATGCTTGTACCAGCTCCAGTTCCAGCAGTGAAGACAGACGAATCCTCTGGGCGTGCTGAACCAGCTTTACCTAATACGGTTGATGGCTTGTGCTCAGAACCACTTTTCTGCCACATTTGAAGTTCTGGAGCGCATATTAGCTCAGGCAGCTGTGTAATGTGGTATATATCCAGACCCAAATTGACTCTGTATGTTTATCTGCATTTGATCCTGGAAGTAGGCACATTACCTGAAATGCTTCTACAAAAATTAGCACACATCTGAAACTATGTTGTTTGGTTACTTGTCTGTGTTGGGTTTTTTTGTTTGTTTGTTTGTTTTCCCTTCCTATAATCTGAGATAGTCTGGCCTCTCAGAAGTTGCAAAGGCTACTCTAGTATGACTTTACAAAGCCCTCCTGCAGGACTTCAGCAGGCAGCTATGCTTAAAGTATGTCTTAATATTAGGAAGCGCAAAGAGCAGAAGGAAAGTAGAATTGCTACTGTTACATCTGTTCACACAGAAGAGCAGTAGTTAAAGTACTCAGGAGACATACAAGTGTCTTAAGCTCAAATCCTTCCCTGGCCTGTGGTGGTGATTCAAAGCTGTACAGCTACTCCCCTGCAGAACCCCATCATCTGCCAGCTGTAGGGCGTGAAGATGTTTTATTTGTACGGGTAATGGACAATCTGTAACTCTCTGCCATATGGAAGTGAAAATTCCACTATAAGGAGCTCACCAGCATACGGACTAATGATGTGCATTATGCAAAGAGGAATAGCTGCAATGGGTAGGAATAGCTTATTAGTCAATGGTTAGGTCAGCAAAAAAAAAAAAAACAAAAAAAAAAAACAGAAAGGGGATTGCAACATGTGCCTCACACTTCTGATAAGCAGCTCTTTACCCAGGCCATTGGGCGAAGAGACAAGTCCAGCACCGCTTATTTCATCAGCTACTTTGAAAATGCAGACCCACCCTCTACCATTTGACATCTATGGCTTATCTTTCAAAAACCTGCTCCATCACAAAGTCTGTAGCTGTGACTCATGATGAGTCATAGGTACCTCCCTTCAGGCCAGTTTAATGTGCTTAAATCCCTGAGATTTATATCACACAGTCTTTCTCATGGCTTCTTCCTGGGCAAGTGACTCCCTGGTCATTGCTGAATATTCTGGATCCCATTCCCAAGTACCTCCTTCGAGAGAAGGGTCTCATTGTGGGAGACCTTGTAAGCACCCAGTGGTACAAGACTGAGCATTGTGATGCTCTAAGTCCTACACATGAGCCTAATCCAAAAATCCTTAATGCCCTCAACTCCACATGCACACAACACTGGCCATTGTATCAGGACTGCTCATATATACGTATCTGCCCATCTGTGTTTGTAGTAACATGAATAGCATTTCACAACGCTAAGTGTAAATATCAAAATACAGTTATTCGCGGGTCATATGCTTACATCATTGAAGTAGTCTCTTAAAAACTCTTCATTCATGGCTCCTGCTGCTCCCACCGCGACTCCTCCTCCAGCCACCACTGTCTTGCCTTCTACACCCGCCATGCCTCCAGCCATTCCAGCTGCCATGGCTCCATATTCAGCACCAGAAAGGAGATGTCTTTGCTCTTCCCACCTTTCCCTGCTAATCGTGTTGCGATGCTCTCCTACGTGAGAGGCCGAGCTGCCTCCTCCTGCCGCAGTTTCCTCTCCACTCATTCCTGCTGCTGCTGCTGCTGCTGCTGTTGCCGCTCCTGCTGCTGCTGCTCCTGCTCCACTGGTTGCTCCTCTCAAGTTCCCCAATGCAGTGGATGGGATGAGGCTTAGCACCGGCTACATGAATAACACAAATTACGATGTGACATGAAAGCTGCGCTGTCTAGCACACTGAACTCACCAAACCAGCAGCGGGGCTGGGTGGGACCTGGGAGTGTGCTGTCTTATGACTTGTTTGAATTCGCACTTAATACATGTTGCTGCAAACAGCCTCCTGAAACAGGGTGCAGCTTCCACAACTGTGTTCCCAAGGAGGATCATGGAAATGTTTCTATAGATCATTGTTTTCTTGAAGCTGAACGGGTTGGGACAAAGCGGGGGAAAAAAAAAAAAACAAAAAAACCACCACCAAAAAAACCCCAAACCACTACCAAAAAAAGGGCTTGCAAAACTCCAGGGAGCTCAGCTATTCCAAGACAGACTCTGTCCAGCTTTCCCCAGACACAAAGTTGGCGAGTGTGCACTGCCTGCTGCTTCTATGGTGCTGCCTGGCCCTTTCTTCTTTTCTAACAGTCTGGCTTCCCTGTTAATTGTCTTTTATCAAGAATTTGGTGTAAGCATTGGCCCTATATCAAAGTCTTTTACCTTACTTCCGTTTCCTTGTTATTATGCAAAAGCATGCCAGTGTGATGCCCTTTTTTTTTTAAAAAAAAAAAAAAAACAAACCCTGGGTTTTGTAGCATAACAAGAAAGGGCAAACTTCTCTTCGCATTCACTGTTTCCCCTACAGATTTGCAATTTTTTCTGCTTTTTTAAAAAAAAAAAAAAAAAAAGAATTTACTTTCAGGCAGCAAACACACAGGGAAGTAATTTAAAATGCAACCTAAAACTTTAAACTAGAAGCTAAACTTTATAATCTATTATAAACTTTATAATCTATTATGTTGCTGCTTTACCATGCTCCCAAAGGGACACAGAACATTCCAGGCTTGCAAATGCTTCACTCTTTACAGCATCAATGCTTTCCCCACACTCCTATCTCCTACTCAGATAGCATCAACATTTGCTTGATTTCTTCCCCTTACTTTGGGACTTAAAACATGATGGCTGGTGTTTCTAGAGCTGCAGGTGGAATTCATCTTCCATTAATCCTTCACTGAGCCTCACAGGGTTAATTTTAATTAATGTTTGTGTGTGGTTTCACAGCCCTGAAACACCAGCCGTAATGTGGAAGAGATGCCAAGTGCCCAACTGAACACTTGGATAGAAATGAAAAATGAATGCTATTAGGGATACATGCCTTCTCCTCGGGAGCTGCCCCTTCGCTGTTCCACTGACGCAACATCGCTTCGCTGTAGTCTGGTATCGCAGCAAATCCCTTCGCTCCTGAGCCGCAGGGACACAGCAGCAGTAACAGCGGAAGAACTACAGGGAAGTACGAGTTTGCCATTAACTATGTGATGATTAGTGTCAAAGCATGCTGACAGCCAGTATCCAAGTGTGGTCAGCTCTCATATCGAAATGTATCTTTAGTGACCTAGTGATCAGCATAAGAGTTGATAAAGACTGAATACACTCCCAAATATTCAAGGTATTTCCTAGAAACATAGGCCAGGATGGTTTCCTAGACAGTAAACTGACAATTAACCTGTCAGGGCCTCAATCCTGCAGATGACCATGCATATACCACATATATAGCTACACTTCTATCAAAGATCTCATTTATCAAAACCAAGCCCTAAATATCACCATACCACCTCAGCATTTCTAACCCTTCCTGTTCTTTTACTACTAGGTAACGACATGGCATCATGTAAATTCCACCTCACCACTCCTGTGACATGTCTAGAGCGTTGCCTGGGGAACTCAAAACAATACAGTTTCAGGAACAGAGTGTATTCACGTGGCATGAACTTTGTAGCTAGACTGCTACTAGTACAAGCAATAAACTGTTGCTATTTAAATGCAGCACTGGCACACATGGCCATGCCCTGACTACAACCATTCTTCTCTTATTTTCAAGTTTCTATTTTGTCTTATCAAAGAACAACGTCATGTGCTGCTCAGAGCAAGGCACCAAGACCTGGGTCTGCAGTGAGGGAGAAGAGCGTGGAGACCGCGCTGCGGTTTGAGTGGGAGGAGTTAGGGTTCACATGGGGAGGCGTGGGAAGGACCGAAAGGATTCCTTACCGCTTCCCCACCTGTTATTTACAGCGCCATAAACAAATATTAAAGTTGTGCATATTAATTTTAAAATGCACAGCTTGAAATCCTTTGAGGGTGAAATGCTAACGTTACCAAAATTAGTTGGGGATCTGCCATGACTTCACACAGACCACGAGTTTACACAGAATATATCAGGATGATAAAACCTGGGAACCGGACTGTTTCTTTCCTGATGCCTTACAGACCATAGTTACTGTGCTTCTGAGATAATATGAAACAATTACTTACGCAGCAAAAGTAAAAATGCCAAGATGATCAGTGCAACTGCTCCTGGTCCCAGACCCACTGAGTTAGCGCCGGTAATTTTCTCTCTGCATACACCGTCATCCGCACACTTACAAACAGTCAGTTGCAGAGACTGTGGCTGAGCACAGCTGAACCCTTGGTAATCCTTTATTAGGATGGGAACTTCAGTTCTGCCCAGCTTCAGGTTTTGTGGTACCAGCTGTACACTGGTGCCTGAGGCAGAAGCGGGAGGTTAAAGAAAAAGAAGAGACAAACATGAAATGAGCGGAGATAAAGTTGACTCCTGTAAACTAAGGGAAATTAAAACTTCACAGGCTCCCAACAAGCCCCCTCCAGTTAAGTCCAGCCAATGCGATGGAATTAAGTTTAATTACCTGCTGCTCCAGCATTACTTTTATCAATTAATTCATGCTGGTAACAAAGCAGCCATGCTCACTTGCAGCCTCGGATAACCGTGAAGAGTTTCACACCAGCAGAGACTTATCATGGAAGACAGCCCAATCACCTATATAACATTAACCTTCATGTCATCCAGATAGCCAAAGGCCGAATTCACCATCTTCAGTCTTTAGGAGATTAATCTGTTGTAGACCACAGGCAGAGACTGAGGAGCCAACATACCACCTGCTCCTGTGGCCATGTCATGTCAAGGACAAAGCTAGGCAAGAGATGCTCAGATGACATTTCCAGCTAGGGAAGGCCACCCTATTTGGAAAAGCTGTGATCTCTACAATTACTGCTAGTCTAGCTGCAAGCAGGGCAAGGAAAACTAAGAAGATTCCTTCTTGGTCCTAATCCTGGCCATTAGGAAGACTCTGCTGAACGCTTTGCTGCAGGATTACAGAGGACAGAATATTTTGTCTGAGAAGAAAAAAGTGTTTACTGGTGCCTTCAATCTACCAGATCTACCTTTAATCTAATGCCTCTACCAGAAGCATTTCCTTCAAGCACTTCCCCAGCTTATATGAACAGAAACATAAGAAGATAAATGCTCATCTCATTTTTAAATACTCATTAAAATTATTTATGATTTCTGACCTATTTTTGTTCCTACTGTGCCGGACAATCTTAGACAGGCTACACTGAATTTCCCCTCTTCAAGGTCCGCTGTGCAGACAGATTTATTTATTTATTTATTTGTAAATTAGAGCAACTGAAGCCAATAACACAACCACATCTCCAAGCTCAGTTTTAACAAAAAGCATCCTCCATTATTGCATGCTTGTTGTGGGAAGATGAGAATGGCTTGATCCCAGCATTACCCATGGAATCCTGGTCACCACATACAGGTCATCAAGCTAGGAAAAGATGGTACAACTGAGGGAAAGCGACAGGCTCCAGAAGACACGACTATGCTTTTACAGCCATTAGAGAGAAGGGAGCAGAATGTGAGTGATGTGTCTTCATGCCTGACTCCATATATATGAGTTTTTTGGCCTGGATCAGCCAAACTGTCAGTTTGACTGAAATCAACAAATTACGGCGCTAGGACTCCAAAGAACTGAAAGTAATTAAAAACATATTTTCTTACCATTTCTGGATGCAATCAGCCATTTTTTCGCTGTTCCTTCTGGCTCATCGATAACAGTAAAGCTGAAGGGATCACTGTTTGGGTAACCATCCAGATCATTGGCTGTAATATCAACTAATTTTGCATCTGAACACACAGTCTGCACAGGGTTCACAATAACTGGGCAGTTATCATTCTCATCTTTAACTTGAATAACGACTGTGCCAGTGACCGTTTTCTTAGGAAAATCTAAGATTTTAAAACATGACAAGTTAAATTAATTTGAAAAATGAAAAAATTTTGTCTTAAAATAAAAAAACTTAATGTTTTCCAAAACACAAACATTGCTGAAATAAGTTAAAAGAGCTCTCCTTGGAGCTTATGGAAGCAGTATTTCATTCCTAATGTTAATAAACGTATTAACAAAGTTCTTCTGAAGGCAAGCTGGTTTACTATTTTAACTTAAAAAAATAACATTTCCTGTGTATGATTACACAGTAACACATACACAGATTATAAAAGGAGAATTCTAATTGGATAGACAAGAAGTTCAAGGAGTCTTTCTTGCTTAGCATTCAAGAAAACTCAGTATTCTGAAGTCTGTCAATTAGCATACTGAGATACTGGCAATTTCCACCTTGATAAGGGATGCTCACATCAGACTTGGTCTTTGCAAAACCTTTACAAAAACTTCACCTCCATCTAGTCAAAGAAGAGAAACAGGCACCTTGGGAACCCATTCCAAGGTTCATCCTATTTCAATGAGTTGCCTGCGTCTCTCCTCCAAATACAGAGCCTATGGGAAACGGCACTAACTTTTAGGCAGTTAAAGACAGGGAGGTTATACCAACTATAGCTGCAGAAAGGCAGACTAAACCCTAAACAAACCAATTAGCATGAAAACAAAACCCTCTCAACTTACCAGTAGTTACGCCCAACATGGTGATAGTGTAGGTACCGTTTACTACATGAGCCGATTCGTAATCGAGGTTTTTGGCAAGTCGGATTTCACCTGTGACTGAGTCTATTGTGATCCAGTTTGCTGGGTCTCTTCCTTTTACGTATCTGATTAAAATTACATATCAAGACGTACACATTTATAATGAGGAAAAGAACCATTAGCAGAAAAAGCAGCTTGACAGTATGTTTACTCTTCATTTAAAGCAGAGGCCAAATCCCTAGGTCTGACGCTCCTGCCATTGGAAGTGGTTTCAGCTATAAACCTAGCATTATAAACCCAACCTGAATGTTCAAACTTGCTTTTCCCTCTAGAGCCAGGACTGAGGGGTGAAGCATTATTAAAAACAGACTTGGGGAGCTAGACTGGAGCAGGAGAGGGAGCTGTGCTGCCAGTCATCGTCCTCTTCCCCTCCATCCCTGCTCCCAGCCAAAGCTGAGCAGCAGCCACACAGGAAAGACTGTATTACAGGTGTCGGGGAGAGGGGTCCACCACTGGGTATGGACCTCTGTTGGTATGCACCATTTGTAAAAGCCACGGTGGTGGATCAACAACATTTTAGCTGAAGAGCTAGGATTCAAAAGCGAAACACACATACGCACATGCAGACGTTATCTACTTTACACCCTTTCTGTCCAATTGATAGATGTTTCTGCAGATGATGAAGTCAGACGAGTAAGTCTACTCTCAAAAGTAGACAGGCATGACAGTGTGCAAGCAGAGACAATGTCAGCACAAACACTCACGTCTCGCCGCATATGACCAAACAAGTAGGATTTGCAAGTCTGCTATTTTCTGCATAATAGAATATTGGAGATGATGAGGTTGTTTTAGGTGTGAACTATGTGCCTCTGAGTATTTCAGTTCAGTATACACATTTTTACAGTAAGATGTGATTTCTGACTTATTCAGTTATGATGTTATAAAAAGATTCTTACATAATGCGCTCTGCTGTTTTTCCAGTGTCTTCATCATAGGCTTGATACTGTCCAATAACCTGTTTTATCTGCAGTTTCTCACTTGCTTCAATAATTTTTGTGCCTCCGGGGAATACAGGACCTTCCCGCACATTAATCACTTTAATTTTGATTGGAATTGTTTGTGCTTTATAACTGTATTTAATTGACTTGTGGAACTCTGCTTTGTTTGTAACAACAATGCCCAAGTTTAGGCTTTGCATTTGTTCATAATCCAGTTCCTAGAGTAATTAAAAAAAAAAAAAAATCACTCAAAATTTGACAGAATCTGTATCTAGAGAATATTCATAGAGTTAATATTTAAATAATAATGTAGCATTCTTATTTAAATAATAAGGATGCTCCAGTGCAAAGAAGAACTGTTGGTTAACATGTTACTCTCAATACATAATGCTTCAATACTTCAAGATTAAGGAAGATTACTCTTCTTATTTTTAATGGATGACACCATATATATGTCTTCATAGTACTGAATTTAAACTAATTTAAGGTAGGTGGCAATCAGCCCTACCCATATATTCTGCCTTTACTTTTAGTGAATCAGTGCTCAGTATTACTTGGCCCAATTTTATTTTATTTTAAGACCAATTCATTTACTTAATAATGCTTATCAATTTTTTACAGTTATCAGTTTTCAGATAAGGAAACCAAAGCAAGAGAAAAAAAAAAAGATACTTAGGGCACTATGCATCATCAGTTCTTGTGGACTAAAGGAGAGTGACATTCATAAGATAGGAATCTCAATTTACAGAAATATTTTCACAGTTTTGAAATAGCCTGTAGCCCATGGCTCATGGAGTAGGTGTTGCCTGCAATGTTATCTGTCACCATGGGAAATAAAGAAATATAAACTGAGACCAGCAAGGAGAGCAAAAATATGGGAAAGTTTGCAGCAAACATGTTAACACTGTTGCCCAATGACAAGGAAAGTCTGGGGACTTCTGCCCCACTAGATATATTTGAGATCACACAGAATGTAAATGTCAAACCTGGACAAAGTTATTTTGCACAGAATTATTGAATACACCAACGGAAAAAAGTGTCCACCATGTAAATTTACAGTTTACATACTGATGAATATAAATAATTTGTATGTCAACTTAAAAGGCATAAATTATTCTAATATTTTAAAAAGGACTCTAAATAATATACTAACCTTCACAAGAGTCAAAATGCCTTCATTTGTTTGGTTATCTGTTACTATACGAAAAAACCCATCTTCATTACCAGAAACAAATGAAAAGTTTGCTAGCCAGTTATCAGAAAACTGTTCATCTTTGTCAAACACTTTTATTCGCAGAATTTCCACATTTGCTCTGTTTTCTTCAATGCTTCCTTCAAACTGCAATCAAAAAATACCCTTCTTTAAAAAGATATCATGATTTACCTCATTTCACCAGTGCAAGAAAGTTTGCACAACCTTGTATTAAGCAAAGGAATACTGGCAGGTGTAGGAATATGCCAAATATTGTGATAAATGTACTTACTGAACTGCTTTCAACCACCGGCAGATTGTCATTGACATCCAAAATCTTGATTTCTAAAGAACATGTTGCAGCATTCCCACCTAATTCACCATCACGGTCTTTTGCTTCCACCACCAATGAATAACTACTTTGTGTCTGCCATGGTAAGAAAAAAGTGTTTGAACTGGGCTAAATTTTCTTTCTCTGCTGTATTATCTCTACTACATTTTGGTAATCCCTCTTGTGGTCAATTATAACTTCTTTTCTCTTTAGCTAGTAGTAAATTTCACACGCAGCTACCTTGACTGGCTCTGAGTAGAACTGAGGCTTTGAAAAGGATTTGGGACTTTTGCATCTCCCCGACAGAGTTAGACTGTACTTACATGGCAAATCAAAAACTTTCAGTGGCCATAAACAGGGAACAGGACCAGCAACACCTGCATGTCAGGACAGGGCTAGAGGCAGAGGTGTTGCCCTCAGCCACAGAGCTAACATCCAGATCACCATCTGCTGGCCAGGGAAAATTCATGCAAGCACAGGTAAAGTTGCTAGTAATCCGTGGCTTTCAAAGCTGTTTCACAGCAGCACCCACCCTAACTTTTTGCACTGTGATTTGCGCAGCAGGCTACAAAAATCTAGATGCAGTCAGCAGCTTCGCAGATGGTGATCTGGGCTGCCTTTGCCACATGCTCTCCAGCACAGAGAAATGATCCCTCACTTCATGTAACTGCTGCCCTGGCTGCATGGGAGGGACTGAAAGCAACAGCTGGTGCTGTGCTAGAAAGGTGACAGGGGGAACACAGCCTTGATCCCACCACACCCCGCTCCCTCAGTTCCTGAAAAACACACATCAACCAGACAAGGCTTTAATCCTAAGGGAGGGGAAGGAAGAGGGCGAGCTCTCCAGCACGGCAGGTAGAGCTGAAAGTGACACAACCAGCATCAGAAGACCACTGTTAACAGATAAAAAATGGGAGGGTTTTTTTTTTACCTCTCTGTCAAGGTTTATTTTTGCTACTCGAACCTCGCCAGTATCCTTATCCATACTGAATGCATCACTAGGGCTCTGGGAAACGATCCTGAAAGCAATTTTGGAATTTAGGTTATTTGGCTCATCTGCATCTGTTGCATTTATCCTCATTACAATTGTACCTGGAAAAAAGCAAACAAAATATAGTATGTTTACACTGCCATGCACTGCCAGGTATTTTTACTGCATGTAATGTCACAAACTAAGAGACTGTTGTCAGATGCACCGCACAATTTTTTGATGCTCTTGTGTTTTTTTTTTTTTTTTTTTTTTTAATGAACAGAGCTGAATAAGAACTCCTAAGATCCAACTACTTGTTAACAGTATATCCTCTAGCAAACAAAAAGATTGTATCTGCACACCTGTAACTCATAGAATTCAATGCACCAGAATCACAGAGCAGGCTGAATTCGCTCAAAAATTCTGACAGAAAACTGTAAGTATCATACAGAGAAGAAAGAAAAAGTTTTTGAACAACAGGCTGCATTTCCCTTGCAACATTATTCCAAAGGGAGCACTACTAACTCCTCTACTTGAGCGTTATTAAAATAATTGCTCTGTATTGACGCCCTCCAACAGCTTCACTCAAAATCCATGGTGGTCCTCATGGTGCAACCCCCTTATAACTCACAGCACAGGATTTTGTCCTCTGGAAAGGGGTGTACCTGAGCACCCAGTGCCCAAGTTTGAACATTAGCTGGAATTCAGGCAAAGAAGCCATTAACCATATGGCTGCTACTGACTTGAAAGAGAGCTGAAGGAACTCAATACTTCAACTGAAGCAGATGGTCAGTAAGTTCCATAGAGGAAGTGTTGTCCTCCGTTGCCTTTATGTGGCTGCTTTCCCTTCATCACACCACACAACTTAGCCCTGAATAAAAATTCGCATTCACACATGGGTAACCTGGCCTATGCAAACAAGAGAATGCTGCAGATATGCTCCTGCAAAGAGTATATTCACTTGTGCCCTCGCACGTGTGGGGAAAAGCTAAATGAAAAAAAAAAAATTAAAAATAATGTTACCTGTTTCACTTAATTCTTCAATTGAACCAACAAAAACTTCATGTGAAAACACCGGAGAATTGTCATTTATATCCACAATTTTAATTGGGAGGTCTATTGGTTCTTCCACTTTTGCTCCAGACTTATCTAGTGCATGACCTCTGAGCTGAAATAATACAGAGAGAAACAACAAGCAAATACAATGAGTGACTGTAATATATATATAAATGCATATGCAAAATAGAAATATACAGAAATATAAATAATAAATATAAGATATTTATAAGCACATATAATATACATAAAACATATATAATATACTTATAAATATAAGCATACATACACACACCAATACCTAGAAACTGGATTAAAACTAATTGAGGCAAACACATTTGAACAAAATAAAAAATGGATAGGAGGGCACCTATAAGGAAAAAGTTATGATTCAACTTACAAGTAGCATTGGAGTCTTTTCTCTGTCAACCCTTCCTGTTATGTTCAGGTCTCCAGTCCTTCCATTGATAACAAATAATCCATAAGGGGGTTCTGTTACTCCTTGACCAGATATAGTATAAGTTACCACTACCCCTGCAGCTTCAAGATCAGAATGTATCTAGCAGGAATATAACAGATTGAATAGCGTTTGGTAAATAAAACCACGTTTTAAAAATGCATAGAAAATATTTTTGCTATTTTTGTAATTAACAAACAAAAAGAAATATTAAAAGTATTTTCCCGCACTCCTTTGAGCATGGAGATGTTTACAGGAATGCAGGAAAACCTGCATGTTCTGTTTGAGGATCTGCTGCAGGGAGGTAAGTAACACAACAGGCAGTGCAACAGTTGGGATCTGTGGAGCGGAGAGGTCCGTGGGAGAAGAAAATTCGGAATGCTTGGAGGAAGACAGTGGGATAGGATACAAATGCAAGGAAAAGCTGGAGAACCACTGCGACAAGGTGAAAAGCTGGAGTGAGGGAAGAAGGAAACTGGCTGATCAAACACACGGGGGTAAATAAAACGCGGAGAAAGACCAAGGGGTGGGGGGTGGGGGGGGAGAGTCTGGAACGAGTTGAGTGGGAGAGGTTGAAGTTAATTGAGTAAAGCCTGGAAATAAAATATGACAACTTTTTAAGGGAGATTAGACCTAAGCAAGCGACTGTGACCAGGACTGAGGAAGTGACAAGGTGCAGGAAAAAAGGTCAGACCTGGAGAGGAACAGGTAGAAGAGGCTGCATAGACTAGAAATCATACCCTTCCTCTGCTGTCAGCAAATATGTGAAACATCTGGAAAAACACGTGTGTTACGCCAACATCACCAGACGGTAACAGCCTGCTGTCATCTACAGTTACTTTATAGGCTGAAGTGACAGGTGTGGTGAATTCAGGTTTCAACACCAGTGCTGAACCAAATGCATGTAATTCTTGCACAAAGGATAGCACCTTGGTTATTTTTAGCTCTGTTTCATAAAAAAAGTAGGCATACATAATCATGCTTCATGTACACCCTTCTGCCCAATCACCACCAGCGGTTTTGGGACCCGCTTGCCAAGTTCAACCACAGCTGCCTAGGGGTGGTGGAGTGAAAAAACTCAAAGATACTGCATTCACAACAATTTTATGAAAACTGGTGGCTGGGTAAAGGTGAAAGACTGAGGCAAATCAGTCTGCAAGAGCAACCCATCTGCTGAAGGAAGGAAACAGAAGGATATCTGTTTCTTCAATCTTCAACCGACATTCAATAGCCCTTTAAAATTCAAGAAATGTTTGTGCATGCATTTAGGGCAGCCACATCCTTATTTTACATTTTCATCTCTATTTTAATGTGAATTCTGTATTTTTCTCTTGTCTGGGCTTACTCTAGCGATTGGATTCTTATAGGAATTATCCTCCTCTTCCCGTATGAAAGCTGGAGGGACCGTCCATTCTCGCTTCTGCCTGAACAGGCTGTTGGGGTGAGCCAGCACACCACTCCTGTCATTTCGATTATAAACCTGTGAAAAAAGAAGGCTGGATGTCAGCACTATATTTAGCCATTTCATATGTGTGCTATATTGCTGTTGTAGACCAGACTTCTGCATCACTTCTGCTCTTTCAGTAGCTAGTAACTTTGGAATCATGGAGCAGTGTTAACTTTCCAAGCCACAATCTAAGAGCTATACATTCCTCAAGCTGTTTGAAGAGGAAAACTACACCAGTCTTTTCATCAAGACAGTAAGACAGCACCACTATTTTTGCCATGTTACCCTGTTAGCCATCCCACCAACACTGCCTCATACTCAGCCTTCTCTCTGAAACTCAACACATGAAGCAGGAGGCCTCTAATCAACCCATCCACTGTCTCTACCATTCTTGCTCAACCACCCCTTGTTCTCGCTCTGCATGAGACCCTTCATCCTTCTGTCCGGCTTGGTCCCTACTGTGTCTCCTGGCTTCTAGCTTAACATCTGGAAATGTTTCCACAATTAACATCTCCCATAAAATAGCAGTTGATTTCATTCACAGAGAGTTAAAAAAAAAACCAACAAAACATATCTACAAGATTAATATTTTAGAAGAAGTTTCTCAAAGTTGAGCATCACTCAGTTTGATGGATGTAGGAATCTATTCACTTCATCTTTCATTTCATTATTCATTACTCAGCTTTCACGTTTCAGAAAACAGTAAAACAAGGTATTTATCCACTGATGTAAAGCACGCCTTTGACACTTGCTCTTTGCTCAGAGAACCCTTCTTCAGGCACTGATAAAGAAAAGTTGTTTTACATTATTTCCTACCTTCACGTAGAGTCCATTTCCATAATTCAAGCAGATCTGCAATGGAATTTACGATAATCATTATTAATTTTCTGTCACTTCAGCAGTACTAAAATCTAACTGACATAACCTTCCCCATAAGAACAGCAAAGACATAAGGAAGAGGGCATCTGACCTCTATCAATTAATATTTACTGTTTACCCATAACAGCTTCTGAAAAATTTACCCATAACCATTCACATAAAAGATACACACTATAATTATATAGTTTTGCAATTTTCTCCCAGCAGGAAACAGATAATAAGCAATTAATCATTTTTTACCCAATATATACAACTTTATTGTCATTTTTAAACAACCATTTTTTTAGTGCTGAATAATGCTTCAGTATTCCGAAACAATAGGATTTTTCCATTGATTGAAGGTAAGTCTCGGTTGCCAGCAGCATCCTGGAGAAGCTCCCTCTTCTGGCTAAATCATGCATTATGCAGGCTGTGGTGGGTTACCAACCACAACAAGAGAATAAAAAAGGTTAAATAACGTTTAAAAGCAAAGACTATTCAAAACATCTGCTGAAGTGTACAGGGCAGAAGCAGCTCTTTACTTAGCGCCTTGCTGGGAGGATAAATGGCATACATGCATACCTTACTTACAAAAGGCTGAGACACATGCATGCCAACAAGCAAACCATGCTTGCTCTGACAAAACCTTACATGCCAACATCCAGCATTGGGACTGCCCACCTCTTCATGCACCAGCATAGCCCGGGACAGTTACACATGCCCTTAAACACCTCAGTTAGGTGCCTCATCCCAGCTGGAAGCAACTGGAGCCTCAGCCAAATTACCAGAGACCCTGTGTTCACACCCACTCTCCAGGCACCAAAGACTCCGCAGGTAACAAAAACCCTCAAACAGTGCAACAACGTACGCATTGGGAAAAAAACAGTAACAAGAAGTAGGTTATTACAACCTGTGAAACCAACAAATAGAGCTTTTGAGCTTTGTATAGGCAGAGAAGAGAATACTTTTATTGTTCTCAGAACTATTACATCTACCTACCTGTTGCATCTTAAGTGATTTTTTTTTTTTTTTTTTTTTTAATACACCAATGCCTAAGGGAAAGCAGGCACAGAAAAGGTGATTTCCTACTGAAATAAATCAGGGAGTATTTCTTTATATGCTCTTTGACTCTCTTCTAGACTGCTGACTGGGCTCTCCCTATTCATACCTCTGACTCAGCCTTGATTGCTGTATCGATGACAGCTTTTTTTTTTTTTTAAAAAGAAAAAAAAGATGTTATCTCTTTCCCACACAATACAACAATGAGGTGGACGATGTTGAGCAATGCAGCAGACTGCTGTTTCGACTTGCACAACAAAACTGTCTTTCAAATGGCAATTTTTGAAATGTATATATTCTGAAGACAAAAATCAGCAAGCACTAAATTCCCTAATGGACACGCGTTGTGAGGGCTACAGGATCTTACACCTTAGACCAAGTTGTTTTCATGAAGATTCTTAATTTTTTTTATTAGTTAGATGGATTTTTAAAATTTATTTTTATGATTAATGAGATTGTACCAGCAAGAGTGGCAGGGGAATTTTGGTTTTCCAACAACAGTCAAGGTTTTCCAACAGAAGCTGCAACCCTTTTGGAAGGTGAATAGTTGTCAAGATGCCATTGTGAACATCCTTGTTTGTTATTACTGGTAAACTGAAGGGAAAGTGTTTCTGTCTCAATACTGAATGGAACTAAGAGGCACAAGGTCAGAAGTTTCCTTGTATTGGAAACCTGACAACCGCAGTATAAACAAAAGCATCTGAAGTTCAAGAATAAGCAGGTCTGTCACCGAGATGCATATCAAGAAGGTGGAGAAAATTACATCAGTCATTAAGATAAAGAAAAGTAAAAATCTTTTTGTTTGCTTAGTAGCAAAGCAGCCTCAAAACACTGTTTTATTGCTAAAACAATAAAAAATACTTCTGCTTTTGTATTTTTCAATCTATAGTCTACAGGGAATCCCTTAAGGGACTTCTAAGATATCTACAAAAGGTGTTGAAGAATGCCATTTTATTTATGAGATGCATAAATAGGTATGGAACAAATATATAAAGGGATCCTGCACTTCACTGGAAATTTGTAAAGGATCCAAATATTTTAGAAAGGAGAAAAGCAGTTTTCTATGATTTTTTCTTCAAGAAAAAGTGAAAAATCACATATCCAAAAGGTGTTGAGTTCTTAATTCCACCCACCCCCCCCGCCTTTTTTTTTAGTATCCTAGAGCTGCCTTCTATTAAACAGCTTAATAAGAGTAGGAAAGCCCTGCCTGTCATTTGATGTGGCTCATGGCCTTGGCACAAAACCCAGACATTTACTGATGACATCTGTTGATGACACAGAGCTGAGAAGGCATTTTCAGAAGATAACTGTATGGTTACAGAAAATGAGGTGGAAAACCTGAGGCCTGAAGTAATAGAAATGGAATGAAAGACTACAGAAAAGTAGCAGGAGTAGGCAAGAGGGCAGGGGAAAGAAGGGAGTGACTGCCATGTATAGGGAGCACAAGGCTGCTCTTGCCCAAGTCCACGTTCATGTGGATCAGGAAGCGACTAAAGGACCTTGCACCTCCTGTGAGTCAGTTTGCTGTCCAAGATGACAGACAAGTGAAGATCTTCCACAGTTAGAGAAGCAGGCTGAAGGGACCATCCAAGGTTATCCAACAGTTCATCTCCCAGCCCTGGGGCAGGATGAGCTGCTCCTACGTGCTTCCTGACAACTGTTTAACCTGTTCTTAAAAATGAGTGATGGAGGTCCCACAGCCTCGCTAGCTAACCTAAGGTGGTGCCTAGATAGGCTTACAGATGGGAAGTCTTTGATAATTTTTATCCTCGTTTTATCATCCTAATTTTTAGCTCTTTGCAAGTTGATCATATTGCTGTTTGGATAAGATTCAGTTTCAGATTAAGGCGTGCAAATTTACATGTCTAAATGAATGCTAAGTGCCTAAACTTCCGTTATAATCAACAGAAATATAGCCAATACAGACAAAGACATCAGAGAACAGTTCAACTTGCCGCAAAGCCAGCTCACATCTATTTCTCTCTGGGCTCCACTGACTGTAGCTACGTCTAGTTTGTAAACCCAATACGAGAGGATCTGCAGAGCAAAGCAGTCGCTGCTGAGAACCCAGCGCTACACAACCCACGCTTTGTGGTTTTTCAGAATAGAATTAGCCTGGTCCCGCAGACCAAACACCCATGAGCAGACGGATGCATCTCCCAACGCAGTTTCACCCAGGAGGGATCAGATTCACACACTCTGGAGATTGCTTCGAAAGCACAATTTGATCCAACCAAATAGGTGCACTCTGCATCCACTGCATCTCCATTTACCGTAACAGAAACTCAAACACCTGTATTGAGATCTCTTAACCTCAAACCAAATCTCCCTCTTTGCCATGCTGATAATGCTCTCATTGTACAGTGGAATTCCCTTTTCTTCACAATTATCCTTCATACATCTGAAAACTTACCCTGCATCTTACCCACTTTCTTTTCTCAGTTCCCAGTTCTGAAAGCTCACTTCGAGAATCATAAAAAAGGATTTCCTGAATTTAGACAGCATTTTTTGCTTTCCTCTAGTATCTCCTGGGTGGATTCATTTTATTCTGAAGTATGGTGTCCCAAGTAATACACCCCTTTAATTCAATAGGATTAAATAGATTTAATTCAATACTAGATCTTATGTATTTCTCACCTGCCTGCTTTCATATCTCACCATAGTGCTGGTTTTTCCTGCCTTTTTTGGAACAATATTAAGTTGCTGAATCAATGAACAGATGCTTATAAATATTTTTACCGTATTTCAGCATGTTACTGGCAATGGAAGCTAGGCTGCTTTGAATTACCTCACCTGTGTTCTTTCTAAAACTAAGCATCGTGTTTGGTTTTTTTTTTTTTTTAATTTAACTTGTTTCTATGAATTTTGAAAAGCAATTGCTACCAGCTCTCACATTACAATAGTGATCTAATGTATTTTGGACTGAATTTCACTATACCCAGTTTGAGTCTGACATCTCAAACGTCAAGGAAGTACAATGTGAGAAGACATTCAGAGAAAAATAAGTTTTGTTACTCGCGTGGTAAGATTCATGCATCTCTGTTGACTCTTCTTTCACTCAAATGTAGGAAGTGTTTTAAGACTTCCTCTTTTGAAGATGTGATGTCCACCCCCTTCAGAAATGACCGAGAAACCTCCCAGGCTAATAATCCTCACCAGCCGTGCCCGCCTGGCAGGCCCACAGCTCTGGGTGTGTGTCCTGGACACACGCCCACGTCGAGCCCAACCCCACAGGTGCACTACCATCCGGCATGCCTGGACATCCCTGGAAAAGGGTTGGAGGCAGGGACATAGGGAAAGCTGCTGTGACCTCTGCCAGGTACCCAGGGATGACGATACAGGGATGCAGCCCGCAGGCAGGGAGCGAGTGCATACAATCAAGAGGTACTTCCAGGAAAAACAGGGAGAGGAAGAACTTATAGTTCTCGATGCTTCCAAGGTAGAAGACACCTTGGGAAAACACTACTTTTAGACTGGTTTTGTTTTTCAGTAGTTTCTTAAAGTTTTGAAGTCATTAGTGCCATTCTTACATGTCATAAGATATAAATGACCCTAATCTGATGCTCTCAAACAAGCAACTACACTTCCTGCCACATGAATGGCTTTGTCCAGATAGGGGAAAAAACCCAAACCAAAACCCTAAAGAGACAAAAAAAGGCAAAACCCAGCAGCGTCTCTCTCTCTTCTGACAGTAACCAACTATAAAGCAGCTTCACTTGCTCTAATATTCTATCTGACAACGAGGCATTTAGGAACTGAACTGAGTTAATAGACCATACCCCGCCCCAGCTTTAGCTGAGACTAAGAAAAATAATTTTCCTCTTTTCTTCACGCAAAACCAACAGCATGCTGAGCCAGTGCAAGCCCACCAAAACAGACAGCAGCGTGGCTTCAGCTATTACAGAAAGAATTGGTGAAAACTTTTGTACAAGTAGCACTCTGCGTGTTTTATATTGCTCTTTTGGGCAAAACAAGGATAAAACATTTTCCAACTAAACCATAACTCCCAGCTTGCTCCAAAGAACAGGGTTAACCATTGCTGTCTGATTTATGGCCACCCACAAGTAAAAGTTCTCAGGCAACAGGTCACCAGTCAACAAACCTGATTTTGCAGGATCTAAAGCTTGGGGACCAAGGTGACAATTGACAGCACCTGCCAGCCTGACCCTGCAACAAGCCATTCCTGAACCCTGTCCGGCTCCTTGGCAGCTCCCCTGCGCAGCCCATGGCCTGGCCTCCACCCTTGCCTTTGTCTGGGCGGCGGCAGCGGCAGCCACCCGGCTTCCGCAGGCATTTTGCCAGCCTGGAAAGGTGAAAAGCTAAAGAGCAACACGACAGATATGAAGGAGAGCTTCCTGTAAAACCTCTCGAAACGGCTAGAAAGCATCGGTCCAAATCAAACAAGCCTGGCACTCTGGTCTCGGTTTGTCTTGGAATACTCCATGCTTTTAAGTCTGGAATGGTATTTCATAGGGTGGAAGGTCTTAAAGGTTGAATGTAAAAAAGGTTGAGTAAAAAAAGAGTGAGGGCAGGGAAAGAGAAAGCCTGGAGTGTTGTGGATTGTTGAGAATTTGGTATCACTTCTCTACGGCAATAAGGATCTCCATTAAATCATACTTTAAGATCCACGTTCCCTCCTGGCACTATTCCTTCGAAAAGGTAATGCAATTCATTAATACAGATAATATGTTGAACACGAAGCCGGCAGCAATGTGAACCCCACCCATTCGAGATACCGTTCTTACCGGGTTTTTCTCCCTCCACCCGCTTTCAGGCGGCAGACGGCGATTGCTTTTACCTGTTTTCCAAGGAAAGGGAGAACCCCCGTCCCCAGCCAGGGGCAGCCGGCGGCGGGCGGGCAGCCCAGCCCCGACGGGGACCGCTCTCCTCCGCGGGGCTCATCCGCGGCTCCCTCAGCTCTCCTCGGCCGAGCAGCGCCTTCCCCCCGACACCCGGTACCGGGAGACCCTCCCCTCCTCAGTCGGGGCCCGGACTCACCAGCAGCACCAGCAGCCGCCCCGCCGCGGTGGGGCCCCTCGACATGGCCGCCGTCTCAACCGGGGTCACCTCCTCGGGCCTCCCGCCGGGAGAAATGGAGGCGGCCCGCCGAGAGGGGGAAAAGTAGCCGCGGGTGGGTGGAGTGTGGCGGGCGGGGAGCCGCGCCGGGAAGGGAAGGGGCAGGTGGCGCCTGGCCCGCCCTGGCCCCGGCCCGGCCCGGCCCAGCCCAGCCCGCGGCTGGGAGTCCCGGCCACCGCCCCGCCGAGCCCCGCCCGCGGGAGCCCGCCGAGGGCCCGTCGGGCGCCCACCGCCGCCATTTCACCCAGAGCTTTCAAAGATTAGTTTTTATTCCCCTCTTCCCCGCTCCGGTAAAGCGAGCTGGAACGTGTAGGAGGCGTGCAAAGCTACTGCCACAACAAAACGATTAATTTACAGATTGATGGGGGGGGGGAGGAATACAGTCTCGAAGGGAAAATAGAATTGTGAGTTATTTTACCCTAACTTTCCCCGTAATCTTTTTAAGGCGCTCCGAGCCGTATCCTTCCTGCCGTTATCTGGCAGAGATGTCTCCTGGATACACCTGATTAATTGATGCTTACGAAGGCATAACTGATTCTTCACGATGGCAAAACAATTAAATACACTTCCCATACATCCTCTCATCTTTGAGGCACTTACCTAATTAATCTTTCTAAGATTATGCTCAATTGTCGTAAATAATTTCTGAAGCGGCTGGTTAGGATACTGTGGGTGACACTATTGGGGCTCGGCGAGGGAACCTGCCGTATGGGAGTCTTTCCAATTAAATTATGTCCCCTTGTTTCTGTTGTAACAGTGCACGATAAATAATTTCACATTGCACCTGACATCAGTTGCGACAATTATAATATACATGGGGATCACAAGGGAAACAGTTTTACCTCACATTTTATTCTGAAGTTATGTATAGCTATTTGTGTTATTTACTTAGAATTTCACAATATACAGTTTGCCGATACCCTTTGCATTAATATAATTTTCCTCAGTTAAAGAAAACAAAAGGCAGAAACAAAGAAGCCAATATGCATGAAACGCATGGCAGTAAGGGCTTCCGTATTCTTTCTTGGTTCTGTCACTGAGTCACTGCGCTGGACTGATCACTTTGTAACCAAACAGAAATGTGTACCTTTGCACGAGAATACACCCCAAGATCCTCTGAGGATCTTCTTCAGGGTCTCAAGAAGAAAAGACCCTTCTTGAGAAGTTTAATAACCGATGTAGCTAGTACAGCTAATGTCAGTAAAAGTAAAAATGTTAGTAAAAAATTCTCCTTTAGTAATTCCTGGAATTCTGAAAAAGTTTTTGGTTGCCCATCCAACACACTGTTAATGAAGTGTTGGTAAATATATATATTTATAACTATTTGCCAATTTTTTATTGCTGATATGATAGAGTAAAAATCTAACTTAGTTTCCTTTGAAAAATCCTTAGCACTGATTTCCCTTTGAAATTACCTGTCTGTTTATGGAAGGAATGAGTAGAATGATCTCTTCTTCACAGAGCTCAATAACCACAGAGAGACAGAAGCTGTTCTGCAAATTATTTTGCCAGAATTTAGATGTCTGTTCTTATGTTGCTTGTAACTTTCATGCGGGTCGGCTACATGTCCTGCACATCCTACAAGACCCTCAGTTATCATAAAAAAGTTTGGGGCTTTTTTTTACTTAGTTCCCTTGCATGGGAAACGTCTATTGTTCATAATTTACAGAGAGAATTTGCCTGATGTTCTGAAATAAATCTCAAACAGTATCAATTTGTTTCTAATACAGCTAGTAGCCGTGTCACCGACCAGTGAAGTACAATTTCTTTTTGCCTTTCCTCCACTTTAACCTGGCAGTTGCGAAACCCTCCTCCTCCCACAACCAAGCCGCAATTCCCATAATCAGTTTGCATGGGAAGACCCACGGAGCATTTGATCTTTGTTTTCCCACTGGAGATGGCAGCACTTCAGAGTCACAACACTGCGGAACGAAGAGGAAGGTCATATTTGTTTTTCAAACCATTTGTTTTTCTGCATTGTTTAAAGATTCTTTGCTGCACTGTGGCCCTGGCTGCCACTCGGCTTTTGGGAGGAGATCCCAGTAGAAAGCAGTGTATTGAGGCTGCGCATGAATATATCAAAATTCCATTTAGTTATTCAAAATAAATAATGGATAATGCATATTCTGTGAAAAAATATGCACATCACAGAGAGGGTTCCTAACCCCCAGACAGCTCTTGGGACCGCAGCGGTTGTGTTGGGTACAGTTGCCAGCTTCGAAGGGCTTGCAGGGCCAGGGCCATTGGGGTGAAAAAATGAACGGACTGAGGAGAGAAGTACCTTAGCGACAGGGTCTGATACTGTAAGTAAACAGTTGGCACTCTCAGAACAGAGACATTGTTTTTCCCGTGTGTGTTAACTGTGTTTTTGATTCTCCATGCCTCCTGTCACGCTCCTTAAAGAAATTCAAGCTATTTAGTCCTTTATAACCACCAGGAAAAATCCCCTCCTTTCTTTTGTTTTACCTCCTCTCTCTCACTCAGCTGCTTTCTCCTCCTTATCTGTGCCTCTTCAGCTCTCTCCCCTGTATCCACTCTCCTGTTTCCTGCCTGCCTGTTTTTTCTTTTCTGGTGTGTCTGGGTTGTTTAACTTTCAAGGTGCCAGTTGTGGCCGTAAAAAAGAATCTGCCTGCCGAGCTGCAAGCTGTGGGATTGGCAGAGCTGTAAAAAAGCCAGACCAGATCCTTTCCCCTAACACAGGCATTTTGTTACTGTCCGACAGCATGAAATAGAGTCTTTCATGTGTACAAAACAAGGAGTGGCAGAGCAACTCTTTTGTTGTTTTCCTCTGCGTAGCAACCGAGGCCGCTCTGAAGTTGCCTGTAGGCTGTTTTTTCAGGGTAGCGTGCCAGTCTTTCTGGGAAGACTTACATGACAGAGAGCGTTTAGGTAGGTACTGAAAAATGATTGCTCTGCTGTGCAGCTGGTAGAATAGAATAGAATAGAATAGAATAGAATAGAATAGAATAGAATAGGACAGGACAGGACAGGACAGGACAGGACAGGACAGGACAGAACAGAACAGAACAGAACAGAACAGAACAGAATAGAACAAAATAGATGAGTTCAGTTAGAAGGGACCTACAAGGATCATCCAGTCCAGCTGCCTGACCACTCCAGGGCTGAGCAAAAGCTAAGGCATGCTGTTAAGGGCATTGTCCAAATGCCTCTTAAACACTGACAGGCTTGGGGCATCGACCACCTCCCTAGGAAGCCCGTTCCAGTGTTTGACCATGCTGTTGGTAAAGAAATGTCACTAATGTCCAGTCTAAACCTCCCTTGGCGCAGCTTTGAGTCATTCCTACATGTCCTATCACTGGATACCAGGGAGAAGAGACGAGCACCTCCTTGTCCACTTCCCCTCCTCAGGAAGATGTAGAGAGCAATGAGCAATGTCTTTGTCTCCTTGTCTCCCGACTAGACAAGCCCGAAGTCCTTAGCTGCTCCTCTTGGGCCATGCCTTCCAGCTCCTTCACCAGCTTTGTTGCCCTCCTGTGGACTCACTCAAAGCCCTTCACATCCTTCTTAAATTGTAAGGCCCAGAACTGCACACACAGTACTCAAGGTGATGCTGCACCAACGCTGAATACAGCAGGATAATCACCTCTCTTGACCAGCTGGCCATGCCGTGTTTGGTGCACCCCAGGATGCGGGTTGACCCTCTTGGCTGCCAGGGCACACTGCTGGCTCATATTGAGCCTGCTGTTGACCAGCACCCCCAGATCCCTTTCTGCAGGGCTGCTCTACAGCCACTTCTCTCCCAGTTTATACTTGTGTTTGGCATAAATAGAAATATTAGCCTTGGTTTGGTCCATGAATCTTCATCAATGCTGGACAACTGAACTATATTCAACAGGAAGATCATTTTGATAAGTTGCGGCTTGGGCTATGGAAGTAATCTCTGCTGTTCTTATTGTAATTTGTCAAGTCCAGCATCAGCTGCAATGGTGCAGTGCAGTATAAGTTTTCAGGGGCCGTAGATACAGGAATGTGGCATTCCCTGTCTCAGGAGAAAAAGAGTATTATTCTGTGGGTTTTTTTCCTGTCACAATTGAGGAACCTGAACTAATATACTCAAAATTATTGTGTATGCCTCTATACCAAGTCAACATGTAACCTTAGAAGGGATTGGCTTAGCGAAAAAAGAGGTCTCCATTTTAACGGTGAAGATCAACGCAGGCACAAAACCAGATATAAGCTGATTTGAAGTTTAGGCTGTAAATTAGAAGAGTGAACCCTCATATTGGCGGGGTTTGGGGTGGTTTTCAGTTGGAAATGCAGGGACAAGAACTCAGCTGTTTTTTTCAGCAGATTTCAGTCAAGTCATAAAAGAGATCCTGTACTGCGTTGCCAGTTATCAATGGACCGGATGTGGTAACAGAAAGTTCCTTCAGATTTTGATAGAATCATAGAATGGTTCAGGTTGGAAGGGACATTTAAAGGTCATCTGGTCCAAGCTCCCTGCCATAAGCAGGGACATCTGCAACTAGATCAGGTTTCTCAGAGCTCCATCCAACCTGACTTCGAATGTTTCCAGGAATGGTACATCTAATGCCTCTCTGGGCAACCTGCACCAGTGTTTCACTGGTGAAAAATTTCTTCCATATATCTAGACTGAATCTACCTTCTTTTAGTTTAAAACCATTACCCCTTGTCCTATCGCAACAGGCCCAGCTAAAAAGGCCTTTACTTCTTAAAAGGCTATTTGAAAGTTACATAGGTGTGCAACATATACATCTGAATGCTAACTCAAACCTCACCCTTGGTTGTTTCACCACAGATTACCTTATTGAAAAACACACTCTTTACAAGTGTTGGCTAGCTTGTTGGAGACTGCATGTCTGTCATATCAATAATCGTAGCAGCTGGCTGATTTGTTAGGATATGTTTTCACTACATTTAACTCATGTTCTTAGTTGAAAGTCCCCACAACACCATCCAAGTGCAAAAACCTCTCATTAAATTATGTTAATGATGGTATAGCAGAGAGGGTACTTCGACCTCTGGCTCTGCTTTTAGTTGCCCTGGTAATTTGTCTGCACTGCAGTGAGGTTACAGGCTGACCGGTTTGGAGCTGATGCTCTTCTAATGCCTGCCCTGAATTCGTTGCATGAGTCCACAAGTCAAGTCACAGTCCCCCAGGAAGAAAAATTCCTAACATAACTCAGTGCATGCCAGCTGCAATGAGCCATCTAAGACCACCTGAAAAGCCTTGGCAAAAACAACTGCTCTCACCTTGCACATGGACATTACCTCATATATATCTACAGTGGTGTTCATCGTATAGAAGCAAAATATT
Organism: Rissa tridactyla; assembly: GCF_028500815.1. NCBI lineage: Eukaryota > Metazoa > Chordata > Aves > Charadriiformes > Laridae > Rissa > Rissa tridactyla. The sequence continues at coordinate 48,348,981 of NC_071467.1, forward strand.
TAGGAGAGAGAAATCTATTAAAGTGATACAAAATACCCAAGGCTGAAAAAATGAATGGAGTTGAAATTTGTTCTATCATTGTTTGTAAGATTTCCTAGAGGACTGTTGTCGCAGAACTTTATGAATTGGCTTTTATATTACTTGTTCTTCTGAAGTTAGCTGTGTTGTTCTTTTCATTGAGTTACTTTGCATAGCTAAACTATCAAAAGAAATGTTTGATTTTGGAATACAGTGCAATTAGTTGTGTTTACACTAAAAAATTACTAGTGTTCTCTAAAAGTTTTATGCAGGATAAATGAGAATGCATATTGGGCTAAGCAATTATAGTAGTTAATAATAAAATAATAATAATATATTAATAAAAATAATTCCAAGTTAACTGGAAAAGCAAAAAAGCCTCAGCACACAATCTATACACATATTCTTAAATTTTCTAAGTCTTTGATTTATAAAGTGAGAATGGTGCTCAGGAGGAATCACATGAAATCAAACTAATAAAGATGAACTGATCAATCTGAATATAAAAGGAAATCTTGTTTCCCATGTCCTCACAGATTCCAAGAAACTTCAGTAAGTCAGGGTGAATCACAAGCCCAGAGGGTTGGAGCCACACCATTCTATGATTCCATGATATTTAAAAGGTACATTAAAAAGGGCTTATGCCTCTCTGCATTTACAGAGGATGAGAAACTGCAAAAAGGGAGCTTTAAGTAAGCTATCAATTGAAATTTCCAGTAGTAATTAAAGGACTCGTATCAGCTGGGAGGCTGTTGAATCCTCATTACTGGAAGATCTCAGGGTTAGGATGTCAGGAAAGATAGCAGTAGAGTTGACCCTGTGTTGAGTCCCGTCTCTTCCCATTTTCATTAACAAAAGACAAATTGACTGAATAAAACACAAAGAAATGAGACGGGACTACAAGGTCCGGTCCTTTAAACCACTGAGCTTTCCTGTTCAGCATCTCCTGGTGATCTGAGAGGGGCTGCTGATGTAGGCAGGTGCTGTTCACTTGTGATTGGGGATGTAGAATCTGACCCTATAACTTTGTGCGCACTTGGTTTTTCTTGTAATGACTTGAATGGATGGTACTGAGGTCTAAAGCCCTTCCCAGAATGAGGCTTTTCTTTTTTTTCCTCTCTTTTCCCCTCTCGTCCCCTCACACCACACCCACCAAGGAGAAGGTCTAGATGCTCTTTCACCTTCTCTTTCTCTTTCCACCTACAAATCAAATCAAGAATATATATTGCCAAGAATTTGCCATATTGCCTAATTTTGCATGAACTTCGCACCTCAGCCCCTGTTCTCTTGAAATACTGCTTGTGGGGTTTACTGTGAATCCTAGATTCACTCTTCTTTATGTTCATACTGTAGGGGTTTCACATGGCCAGCCCTCTTTAAAAGTACTTACTGATGACAAAAGAGGAAAGAAGTAATGCTGTGAAGACGACTCACACCTGTCATCAAATATTAGTGTCAGAGGCCTGTCACAAGTGAAAATGCTTTAATCTTAGCTAAATTTAATCAAGGAAATTATTTTAAGGATAACTGAGGAAGTAACAAGCTTTAGTTTCAGGAGCTTAAAGTATCAAGTGAGTCAATCCAGTCACAACTGATTTCAACAGAGAGCTCAATTGAATGTGAAGTTAAAAATCAGCAGCAGTTTCCTTTGTGGGGAAGAAAGGTCTGCTCTTGACATAGTTACATTTTATGGTACCTCAGTATGAGGGAAATAGGAACATATTGTATTCAGGTATTTCGTTATATATGCTAACTTTATTCTGCAAGCTCTTAATTCATAGTGTGTGTAATGAAGCCAGTGGAAATTTTGCAATGAAACCTATGCTGACAATTTTGTCTGTGACGTTTATGGTGTGTGACGTGGCACAGCTTGTGATATATTACACTGAAATGCACACATCTGAAGTACTGCAAGGCTGCCATATGTTGGACCTGTTGTTTTTATTCCCCAGTGGGCTTGTGCAACTATTAAAATGCAACCGTTCTACATGGGATTTCCTTAGATAAATGAAATGTTAAGGATGATGACCAAGTAGTTTTCACACACTTACCCTAATAATATTTCCTTTTTTAAAGTATAAAATCATATTGATAAGAATGATTACAGAGTTACACTATGAATCACAAATGGTGACAGTGCAAAATAAGAGCTGGCTCTGATGAGACTTCTGTCAGAGCGGGCCATGGACACACGCGTTTCTGTGTGGGATGGTTACAGGATGTGTATCCCTACCGCCTTGAGACCACTCATATTCTGTGGAATCAAAATATTTTCTGATTTTGATTGCAAAAGGCAAAATATTCCAAATGCCCCAAAGGCTGCATTCATTTTTTTCCTAATGGTTACAGAGCTATGAACGGAAGAAAGTGCAAACCGTGTTGGCTAACATCAGTGTTAAGATTGACAACTTTCCATTAAGACTTGCTTATTTCAGATGCTTTCAGATGATTCCTCTGTAAAAAGTGTAAATCCCAGACAATCTCCTAGAACTGAGACTAGGCAACTTTTCAAAGGTGAAAAAGAAAGCTATTTGCAGTCACTGGCAATACTCCTGCTGAATTTTTGGATTAGACTCTGAACTTGGGCGTAATGAAATTGAAAGCACCCCCCCGCATGGTGGTGGAGCTTAACTGATAAGACTTAAAAGAAAAATGGGTGTATTGCTTTTCATTCTGTCTCTGACAATGGCAATGGGAGACGCCGTTTAGAAAGCGTGTGCAAGCCTGGTCGTTGTTTGCAGTCCATCCCCTAGGAGTCACCCAGGCGAGGCTATTTAGTGTTTATTTATAGACTTGTTACACATGAATTTCTCTAGTCCCTTTCTAAGCCTCTTCATGGTGTGCCTACAGCCTAACGTGGTCATTTTTATTCAGTAATATATTAAGTAAGGAAATCAAGGAGATAAAAGTCAGAGTTACATACCCAGATACAACATTAAAGCATTACTTTCCTGCTATTATTAATATATTTTGCATGTCCAATAGCTGTTATTTTGCTATTTATATACAAATAATTGATCTAGAGTAGATTTTACAGTCAAATGGCATTCATTTTAATAGACATTCAGCATCAGAGGCTCAAGAAGTGTCCTGTGTATGCATGCTACAGGCACATTGCTGGCAATGTATTTATATATATTACCAAAACACCTTAACACCTGAGCATCTTACAAAAGTTGATGAATTTATAATCGTATTCCTGAGGGGAAGAGATGAAGTTGCCATTCCCCTTTTCAAAGGCAACTTGTCGAAAATTCAGAAAAATTAAACAACTTACCGAGGTCCTATAAGGAGTCCTGGGGAGAGCATTCTCTCTCGAGCCCCGGTCCGGTGTGGCAAGATGATTCGCCTCCCTGACAACCTGAGCCTGCATTGACTGGCACATGGACAGACCCTCGCCCGGAGCTTTGGTACCGCATCACTGTAAGATCAAAGCCCGCAGGTACAAGATTACTATTTATTTTACCTAGATTTTGACTGGCTTGAATCAAATCTTTCATAAATGAGTTGGAAAAAAGCCTGTAAGTAATATAAGTATTTTCGTGCGTTTTTTAGAGCTTTCCTAAAAAATAGTAAAAATAAAAAGGCTAAACAGCTAAACTAACTGAATCTGCAGGTAGGCCCAATGGTGTATGATGAACATCAAAGGTCAGGGTACATGATGGATGTCAGTTAAGCACTTTTGTTTCCTAAACTGGCTTTTCATGACTGTTACATTTCATACCTTGTTGTGCTGTGTCCTGAAATACAAGATGCTGTTTAACGACTGGTTGCGACAGGAAAATATGACAGAAGTGCATCCAAAATTGTCACCAATTGTAATTTTGTCATTGTTCTCCTTTTTGTAAAATTTCAGTGCACTTGGAATAGGAAAGAATTTTATGTCTATTGATCCATTTTTGACTTGTACATGCACTCCTGTAGATTTCAACAAAAGTTACTTGGGCGTAACAGGTGGTTTTGTTTAACAGAATTTTGCTCTATTCCACTTAAGCAGGTTCTAAATATGCAGAAGAGAAATGATAAATTATCTTTGTTGCACTGGAGTTAGCAGTGTCATCAGACTGATAGCAATATCGTTGCTATAAATTGGAAGAAGGACAATGATTTTTTTCTGACTTAACTTCCTGAAAAGATATTTAAATCATCTGAGATATGTGTGAGTGCCAAAGATTACGCTTAGGAAATACTGAGAAAAAAGATGTCAAAATGTTAAGGCATAATAAAATGATACATTAGACTTGGAAGTAAATATATTATTTTCTTTTTAAAAGCAATATTTTACTGCATTCAAATAAACCCTTTTGAAAAAAAACCTCTGTACAAAAAATCATAATTATCATGAATACTGGCCTGGAACATTAGAAAGAAATTTGATTCGGAAATGACAAAATGTACTCTTTTTACTTTTAGAACCAAAGTGTTTTTGCTTGGCTCAACTCAGCTTGACTTGTATGCAATGGATGTACCTGTGATGCCTGTGCTGACCAAATACTGTGATTCAAGTCTTTTTTGCTCTTTTTATTCTCTGTGCCTTGTACTCCAGTGTTAATCTATAGCTCCTCTGAAGCACTCAGAGTTGCAGGACAGAAGAATATCACAGAAAAGGCCGTCTAAAGAGAGAGAACAACGCAGAGAATGATAGCTTGAGGAAATTGTACTGTAATTCTTGTGAGACCTGACACAAGTTTCTGCTTGAAAACATAAACCAAAGTATCTTAGTCAATTTAATATATGAAATAGTTTCATCCTGGGATGCCCTAACTTTCTAAATCAACACCTTTTGTTTCTTTTTCTTTTTTTTTTTTTTTCTGAAAGAAAATTAAAACTAGAGTTATCCTGCACAAAGCAGCAGTTTTAAGGAAACTATATTTTCCATTGTAATAGGAAAAAAAATATCCTGAGCCACTCTACTTAAAACATGATGTTTCAAATGATCATTTATTGTGTTTCTTCAGTGCCATTCAGAAATTATTACAAACATATCTCCAAAGTTTTTATTTATGAAAACACAATAACACTGTAATATTAATTATATTTTAAATAGAATGAAAATGATCCATTTGGTTACTCAATAGTGAGGAGCATTTGAATTATGCAGTTATGTTAATTCAAGCAAAACAATAGACTTTTTTTAATTTTTGCTCAAATTGAATGGTCTTTTCATATTACAAGTAGTAGGTGCTGCTCACAACTTATTTATTACCACAAAATCAGGACTCCGTAAAGAGAATCGAAACCTGCAGTTTGAATTCAGACAGTGTTCCCAAGATAGAAATCTAATGAGACCCTCAACTTGCGGCTCTATTTTCTTCCATGGCGGTATACTTTTCATGCTGCCAAGATCTCAGTGAGCCTGCGTAAAATTGTAGGATCCTTCCCTACAAAACCCAAGTAAAAAAAGAAAGCCATAGACTTGGTGTTGCACATTGCTGACACTTTAATAAGTGTTTTTTGCTTGAACAGTTTAGAGCAGGGTTAATATCACTACTCAAAGTTGCCTTTCTTTCCTGAAACCCATTCATTCTTCATTATTAAACAACACGATTAAAGGTAGACAGCAAGTGGGCTTCTAAATTACAACAGAAGTAAAAGAAACAAAACTAATGTCTGTTAGTCAGGATTAAACTATATGCTATTTTTTAAGAATAAAGCTAGAAAAAGAATTTGCACAGAATTTTTCATGAACTAAGTATTTGTTCACACCTTCAGATACATTTTTCTTCCACAATTGCAGGAACCTAAAAATGTCCACATCTCACTAAGAAAAAAATGCTAAGAAAGTTTGTAAAAATTAGACAGCAATAGAAATTAGTATTCAGAAACGCACTAGAAAAGTGCTGAGGGATAACATTGTTATTGCTGTTTGATGTGAGACACTGACATTAAAAAATGCTAGAAATCTTTCAAGAAATTGTATTAAATAATACGCTATTTATCTTTATTTATCTAAAGTTGGTAAAAGATAATACTAGAAGTAGACAACCACTACATAACCAAAAGCTGTACTTTCTCTATTAATTCTTCCCATTTCTATTTCTAAACATGCAAGAAACCGTAGTTAGTTTAGAGACTCATACATCACACAGCATTCCTGTTCAAGAGGGTCACAAAGTACTCCACATGTGCTTCTGAAAACTAGATATTACTTTGAAGCACAATTAGGAAAAAAAAATCTGATTTGCATAAGATGATTATGGAAATATTTACACAAGACTTCATTTTTTTTACATTAAAAAATATCTCTAATGGGCTTTGGCTATATTGCATAGGCTTTCTAAATGTCCAGAGTCATACATATTTCAAATATTTGCTTTTTTATGTAAATAGGTGGTTAGCAAAATGAAAGAGAGCTTGTCAGCGTTTTAGTGAATTTCAGCACAAATCCTCCAGATATAAAAGGATACAGCTTTATATATTAGTACCTATTTTCCTTCTTCATAGAATGGTTCCAGAAACCATACTTAGAGTTGGTACATAATGTATAGGAGAGACTTATCCCACTGAAGGCAATGCAATTTTAGTGATATTTAGGATAATCAAGGCTACAGGATGAAGTAAAAATATCAGTACTTCAGATATTATGAGGAGAGCATCTAGCACACTCAGATGCTTCAGAAAAAACCTTGAGGCCATGGAAGGGACCCTTTCTCGAGGTAGCCTTGGATTTGGTCATGACTCCTGGGGCTTACTGGTGTTAATGGCTGTGGCATTGACTCAGAGGGCACTGCAGGTTGTCTTTGGCAGTGGATCTAGTCGCATTTCCAAAAGCATCTTTTAAAAAGCCTTTTCCTGATATCGGACTCAGAAATTTGTCATCCAGTTCTTCTGAGATGAGTTAATCTGGATATGCAACTGAAAGTTTCATCTCTGTTTTAGAGAGTGGGAGGTTCACAGACAACTCCTAAACTTTTCACTAACCAATCCATCAAAGCTGAAGAAGCAAAATTTGAGGGAAAACTGCTGAATTGGTGCTCTAGCAAAAAAAGCTAGTCCCTCTATATAACTCTATTGTATTTACACTGAAGCGATGTTGCGTACACTATGGTTATTATACATATGATACAGAAGTAAAATGAGATAGATACTATATTTCAGTATTTTGCTCCTTCAGATCATATTCTAAGCCATGTTAAGGTATTATTAGAATAACAGAGTCCAGTAGAGCTGTTTTTGTGGGAAAATAAAAGCCAGATTTAATTAAGTTTATAGAGTTATAAAGACTTTTTCAGTTAACACATTAAAATAAACTTTCAAAATATCAATGCAAAATACATTGACATATGAAATAACAATTCTCCGCACTGCTTATTAGTAAATTTATATTGCTCCCAAGTGTTTTTTTCTTTTCATGAAGGACTTCAGCTACCAGTGTCAGTTATACAATACTTGCTATTGCCTCCCCCCATCACAAAGCTTCTAAAACTCTATTTTCTTGTCAGTACAAGAAAAAAGAACTGGCATAGTATGTTATAGCCCTCTTAATTTAACCTGACATTGGAGACTTAAATGGTAGCCATAGTTTGGCACAAAAATCTGCCTAAGAGCTCCTGGTTGTCACTGAAGTCCTTTCAGATTTAAGAAAAGCTGTAATGGTAATGGAGAAAAGATGAAGCCAACATCTTCCTGGGTGACAGTGTCAATGTGGCAGCACTGTCTGCGGCGAATTGCTGGTCACGTTCCTCACCGTGAGAGTAACAACATGGCAGGCCGTGGCAGAGGGTTTCTTTTACTGAGAACTTCAGAAGGCGATGAAAATGTATTCTGTTTATGTGATTATTATTTATAACTATTGCTGGTCATGGGAGAAATGATTGAAAGTGCCATTTTGTAGCGCTCCTTGAATTACATGCAAAGTAAAGTGATGCATTTGAAAGTGCTTATTTAGTCTTGAGTTGACTAATTATTAATTACATTCTTTTCCTGTCTTGTCAGTGAGGGGCTAGTAACCCAAATCTACTTATTGTGGGAGATCACTCAACAATACAGTATCTTAGCTCTTTTTTATATGACATTAATTGATGCTGATACTGTTTGCACACAAGGATCCCCTCTCACTGCTCCACTCGGTAACCAGATATCCCTCCAAAAACATTTGTATCTGTTTGTACACTTGCGGTGCTACGTAGAGAAAAAGAAATAAATTTAAAGCTAACTTCAACTTTCCCTTCACTGACGAAGTCCTGCATTTGACCTTGAAACGGGGCACCCTTCAGAGGTCCTCACAAAAGTAGGAATCCCTGAAACTTTAGCGCTATTTCCTAGTTATAAATAATAACAATATTCTTGGTGGGTGGCAGCTGACGAGTGTTGGTGCAAATGGCAATTTCAGCAGGAAGGGGTGCTGGCGCAGGCCTTACTGACTGGAATACTGCACAGTGCTGTACTTTGTCACTCTTCTCCGCGAGGTGCCGGGGGACGCTGTGCCAATTGCCTGGCCAAGGTGACAGTCAGCGCCGAGCATCTGACCTGTGCTGCTCAGGGCCCCCAGATTTGTCCCCCCGAGGCTTGTCCCTCCCAGGCTGCTCATCCCAGACCCTGACACTACCCTCTCAGTGACCACCACATTGTGGGCATTTGATAACTCCGAGGGAATATTTATTAAGCTGCCTGGCATGCCGGAGGCAGGCCTGAACACCCTTTCTGTCACCACCACATTCGACCCATCTACCAAATCGGGAATACTCAGAGAGGTTGGGAGCCGGGAGTTAGGTGCAATTACTCTTTCCGTGACGATAACATTGGACCCATCTGTGAGATCGGGGATATCTAGCATGCCACGCAAATCAGAGGCAGATGCAGGACCGACAACCCTTTCTGTTACAACAACGTTGGATGCACGCAGAGGGTCAACGCAAAGAGAGGGGGAGCCGGAGGTGTAGGTCTCAGTCACCGTCATGTTACCATGGAGCAAAGGATCCGGCATTGGCCTTGGGGGCTGTATAGTTGATCCAGATGTGTAGGTGTTTTCAGTAACAACCGTTGTAGTACCAACTGGGGGAGGCATAGGTGCACATCCGTTGACAACGATGGTGGTTCCAGGTGGCGGGAGGTTTAGATCACTTTCAGGGTTGGGAAAGTTGATGTTAACACATGGCCAGGTTGGGTTGGCATCAGGGAAAGGTTCGATCTCTTTGCCCAGGCAGATCTCTGCCAGGGTCTTGAATTTTGGTCCTAATGTATCCAAATACGTTTCGTCTGTATCTTCTCCAATAAAGCTGCAGCAACCCACAGAGCCAACAGGAGTACCGACTCCTTCATGATCATATATTAATAGGCAGTCATTTGCAGGCCGACCTTCATCTTCATCTGCATACACAAATGCTTTCTGCAGTTTGCAAAAACACACAGAAAAAAAGAGAAAGGAAGAGCAGAGTGACTTTTCATCAGGTTTTTAACCATGAAGACTCAAACCACAGTAAGGTTTCCCTAACTACAGTAAGACCCATCTGACTTGAAAAACAGGACATCAACTGGACAAATTATACCATCAACATTTTTGTAACCTTGAAATAAGTTTTATTCAAACATTATTGATGTTTTATTCTTGTTTTTGCCAACACTTTGCATCTCAAATTTGGTCTGTTGTCAGTGGGTCTGACTGTGGGGTGAAGGGAGAGAACAAAAGGGACAGGGGAACAAATGTACTCTTGGAGCAGCAAATTCCAAATGAAGTAGTAGGAAGAGGAGAAAAGCAGGATGGCGCGGGGAGCAGTGGAGAGGCCAGGACAGAGGGTTGGCCACAGTGGGGAAGGCTTGGTGAGACCAGAGGGGAATCCATTTTGAGCAGGATGGAGATCACTGATTTGGGTTGGAGTTGGGGGTGGTGGGGTGGTCAGTGCAGGGGGATTGGGCAGGAAAGAGGAGAATGTAAAGTGAGTGTGGGGTGAGGTTGGACAAAGCAGGGAAGGATTGAGGTGGTCAGTAGGAGGAGTAATCTGTGGAGGCCTATGGCTTGCAGACGATTGATACACAGCGCTCCCAGACCAGCCAGAACGATTGTGGTCTGGGAAAAGTCCATGCTCAGGACTTCAGGACTGCTCTATCCTCTCCTCCAATGAATCTTGTTTAGATTTTGAAATACAGCAATCCTTATATATTAATTGATATTTTAGTGCCATACACAGTTATAGTATTTATGCCTCACAGTTCATGCTAATTATGAAAATGTATCCCATTAATCCATTAATCGTGTAAACTCCATAGCTAATTAATATGTTGCCAGTTAAAAAACTACATATTTGTGTCACTTGCAGTTCACAAGTCTTTTAGGGAATAGAAATGGCAATAAAAATAAGGAAGAAAGCGAACTGGTGTTCACAGTTCATTAAGGGTCAAAGTTACTTCATTAAACAAGTTGTACAGGAAGTAGGTGTGAACAATTTCACAAAGTTACTGTCTATTTATACATTGGAAAAGGTAGCAAATATATACATTTTGTGGTCACTTACAAAGCTGAAATAATTTCATTGCTTGCTACCCATACCTTCAGTGTGCCCGCCACTTTTACAAAAAGGCTGTTGAGCAACCAATCAAATCCACTGTGGCAGCACCTCAAAAGCAGTACTACTAGTGTCGTAGTTTTTCCTACTAATATGATCAGTTTTGCTCTCACACCAGTCTTATATCATGGAAGTTTCAATTTGAGTGAAGTTATTTTGGATTCCCACCATGTAACTTGGGGAGGAGAATCAAACAGTAGGCTTGTAGATATAACACAAAGAAGATCAGGTAATTACCTCAGAGAAGTAGTTGTCTAGGAAGGCCATATTCACCCCTCCTTCTCGATACTCTTTTATTGTTCCTCCGATTGACCCTTTTACTTCCCCTGTTCCAGAAATTCCTCCAGCTGTTCCATAACCAGTACCAGTGCCGTAGCCAACCCCTGTAGTTTCTTCAACACCAGAAGCTACTACTCCTCCACCTCCATATGTGTTTGTATATATGTCTGAAAACAGAAAAAGTTATTCTTCTGTGTTCTGTGAAAATTTACACAGAATTTTTCCAGTTGTTTTTACAAATAGCACAATGACACTATTGAGTTTCTAAAGGTATTTTAGACTAGTTTAAGTCACAGATCCGTGCACAGGTGCCAAACATTGAAACTGCAATAAAAATGAAGTGCATACTAGCAGACATCTAAGACTTTGATTTTATTCCTGAGGCCAGGCAGCATGTGCATATATGCTTTCGAAAATCAATGATTTACTTGTGTAATTGACTGGAGAGCTTCCTCTGTCTGGTGTACATAAATGCTGTCATGCATTTGCATTCAAAAATTAGATAATGCCTATGGATATTTATGCAAATACATAAATGTATAGTTATGATCACATCAGGGTTAGAATTGTTTTGCCTAAAACTCATTTCTGAAAGAAATAGCTTTCATAGCTGCTTTCAAATTTTCTAGTCGTTAGATTGTTAAGGGAGTGTTAATAATGCAGAATGAAAATGACCTTTACAATAAATTATAAAGTTATACTTACAGGATTTTATTTTCTCCAGATTTTTCATATATGATAACAAGGAATGGGTGGTCTTAAATATCAGCATGTCATATAATAAACCAGTTGCATACAGTAGTCTTGACTATGATTACATTAAGAAACATATGCTATATTATATTGTTTTTTTTAATTTAATCTCATTAGTCTCAGTTTATAGAATTTGAACCAAGGGCTTTCACCATAATGGTACTGAACAGTGGAAATAAAGGAAATCACCTATGTTAGTCTTAAACTTTTCAATTGTCATGGCAGCAGAACTTCTTAATTCACGTATGTGCCCCAAAATGTTCTCTTCTGATTTTACCTTAAGGATGAGAACATTTTGGAATAATCAATTGTCATCAGAGAAGCTGTCTTGCAGAGTGACAATTTCTTCCTGTCAGAACCTAGTGAAAATGGATCTGTGCCAGCATCCTTCCTTCCTGTTGTGAAGTGAGGAATGGAGAAAAAGAGAAAGTGGCACTGCACACCTTGACTTACTCTCTGTGGCCATTGTATTCCTGGGAGAACCTTATCTCAGAAGCATAAATTTATTGTGCTATGTACCAGCTTTCTGTCTAGGCTAGTCCACTAGGTCAGCAATTAACTGCCTACTTGATAGGTCCTACTCTCCTTTGTGGGAAGCAGAGCCTGGAAACTGGGAAGAACTGAACCTCTCACCACTGAGTTATGAAGGAAAATTTCCTTATTCTGGCCTCAAGATCTATTTCTGCTAAAACTGGTGTCTTGAAAAGACCCTCCATTCACTATCTGGAATGATAAAGAAAAATTGCCTGAGATTTGAAAGCCTTGGCAGATATTTCAAAATAGATGTAATTTGTAGAAATGAATCTGCTCAAAGGCTCAAACCTCAGATCTTTTATTCATACTGGAAGTCCTAAAGCATCAGTTTGACTATCTGCAGGTGTAAGATTGTAAGGGTTAGGTTATAGTTGTGAAACCAAAGTTCTCCTTGAATCGGAAGACATGAAGATCTGAAAGACAGCTTTATGACAGCACACATAGAAAATTTTAGGATATGCTTACCAGAGGGTTCACCAAAATCACCTCCTGCAGCTGTTGTTGGGGCAAGAATGTGTGATACATCCTGGAAAACAATATTTTGACTCCTTGAATGGTGACTTTGAAATTCCCATATGAAGACCAAGACTTTGTGAATCATGTTAAGGAATTAGCAGTTTTAAACTGTTAACGATAGCTATTAATTACCATCCCCATTAAAAAAAAAAGAGAAGAATCCATTCAAGTTTTTTTCATTGTTAACATAAAAGGTGATCAGTGAAAAAGGTTTGTGTTACCTTACTTTGCACTGAAAAAGCTTGCTAGTAATTGTGTTTCAGCTGAAAGGATAGTAACACTAAACTGTTGGGCCAAGCTAACTGAACACAACTGAAAACACACAAACTCCATCTGCAAATGTTAATTAAGAATCACCCCTCATATCTGCCTGGCAGTTGTTGTCAGTGCCAGGCTTCTTTTAGAAGATGACACAGTTCTACAGTCACTTTTAATGCAGCCTTTTCTCTAAATATGAGCTACTGCGGGTTTCAGAAACACGGGATGTACTGACCCTGTCTTCAGGCTGGGCACCTTCTATTCCCCATGGATGAATTGCCCCTTCTGTGCATTCAGGTACGGGTTCAAATCCAGTTCCAACTCCACCTGCAGCGCCAGGTCCGCAGCCACAACAGTCACTCATTGACATCAAAATTGGAATCACTTAACAGGAAAGAAACAGGAAACAGGGATTTAGGACATCTCTTCCTCCCAGGAATAGCTGCTTTTCCCAGAGGGCAGGTGCTCAAGAACTTTTGAAAATATGCCTTTTAAAGTGTTTCAAACCAAGCAGCCGGAAAGTCTGGCTGTTGGAATCATTAGCTGCTTTTGGAAACGTATGTATTTGGAGATTCTGAATAATTTGTACTTTTAGTTATAACAGAGCAAAGTGGGTGTGGAGTAGGGCTGTTACTCCAAATTTATGCCCATACACCTGGGAACAGACTTTGATCTATCTCAGCTGAATGAATATAAGTTGCACGTATGAAAATTAAACAAACAGAACCAGTCTTGCTATGTATAGCGTTCAGTGATATTCATTCTTGATATATAAGCATACATTTGTCTCTTCAGATATTTTAATTGAAAAGAAATACACATTAGTAATAATAGACATATGAGAATCAGTGGAGAGATATCCATCTGGCTACAGTGATCTTTGGCTAAGTCTCCAGTTGCATTTTTCACATCGCATATACATAATGCTTGATTTGAAAAAACAATAGAGGCAAACACCACCAAACAAATGATTACATCGAGTGAGTTGGGTTTCCCAGTGTGCTGTATTGCACTTAGCTGTTTCAAGAACTGTGTTGGAAATTGCTGAATGCTTTAAATGTCAACATTGAAAACACTGCTCATTTTAGAAAGGCACTGCGATATTAATTCTGGCTGTCTTTAGGTCCTTAACGCAGATGGCTAAGCTAGCAACCTCATTATCTAGGGAGTGGAGGGAGACAGTTGCCTACACCAGACTAAGCAGAGCATCTAAAAGTCTCAGCTTAACATCGAACTGAGGAGAAGAGGGAAGAGGGGAAAGGGCTGCACAGTGTACAAAGTGCTACCTCACACAGCATGACTAAGGGCAGATTTACTCCGGACCGCCAACTAGGAGAGGAGATTTCCAAAGGCAGAAAAGCAGTCTGTCCTGTAACCATTAACCACCTGGGAACTAGAAACAAAACAGCTGTTTGCAGCTTCAAAATTTTGTGTTTGTTCATTCCTAGTAATCAAAGGTCCAAACCTAAACCAAATTCCCTCTCCACAAAAAATCAGGGGAAAATTCTATTTCCTCTGGTTTTGTAGTCAGTATTTCTGCATTGTGAAATTTTAGATGTTGATTGCTTCATGCCCAGGCCATGAAAGAAAGATGATCACATCTGATTGTGGTGGTCTGAGAAGTAATTTCTTGCATAAAGTCTAACTTGAGTCATTCTTAATCCTGAAACTCGTATTTCTTCAAAAATACTAGGACATATGAATGAGTGATCTGTTTTGATCCTGTTATCTCAAAAGCTACTTGTTCTTAATAGATGTAATGATTGGCAGCCATAGCCAAAGCGTTCAAAATTTAAGATGATTAAATTTGTTGTTCTACAACTGAAATCTGGCTTTGAGTTCAAAGTAGGCTTATTCTTTACATCTTTTCATACCCAACTTGGAGCTGATATTTGTCCATTTCTTTTAGTAACGTAACAGAAGTACGAATTGCAAGGTGTAAGTTGTAAGTGACAGGGACATCTCTTGCCCAAAATCTTCTGAATCTTCTGCTAAATATTTTTGCCCTGTCTGATGGTCTAGGAACTGGATAACACCTTAGGAAAAAAACCCCTAAGTCTTAGGAAGGAAATAGTTATTTCTAAATGAAATGTTTATTATAAATGTAGACATATTTATATTCTATATAAATATGTAGAATATTAAATATATTGAAATTATTATAATTTAAAAGACAATTTTTTCTCTGTCAAATGTCCCATGGGAGACAACAGTTTAACAACCAACAAGTAAAACCACCTTATTTTAGAAGAATTAAAAAAGTACATTTAGAAAACTAATAGAATTGTTTTCTTAATTTTATACTTACAAACAAATATTAATCCACCAAGAAACATCAGGCCAATGGCAGCACCACTCAGTGTGGTAGCAGGTTGGATACCTCTGCCGTAATCTCCATTTCCATAATATTCATCAGTGACTGCAGTATATACTCCACCACCTTCACTGTATCCGCTCGTGTAAACTTGCCCGTCTGTGTAGTCCTCAGTTCCTTCTCCAGGCCCAGGCTCACCCTTATCACCGTCATCTGGTCCTGGTCCTCCACCGTCCTTGCCTCCAGTATCGCCACCGTCGCCACCAATGCCACCACCACCGCCACCACCACCGATGATAATTACTTTTGTGGCCCCACTGGTGCAGTAATTACGACTATCACACTGACAAGCTTGCACAGGAATTATATGTGGTCTAGAGCAGCGTCGGCCTTGGTTATCGCTTACACTGATATAGATCCTATAAAGGTAAAAGTCCATGTTCTGACTCACTAGTTCTGCAGAGGAAGCTTTGGGAAAAATAAAAAGGGAAAAATATTTATATTGAAATATTGACCATAAATACTGTGCAAATCTATAGTTTGTGTGAGTAATGTTAATAGAACAGAATGAAAACTAAGTTTTCCCATTCTAAGATCTTCAGTTACTTATGTGTCTGCAGTACTTATTCAAAACTTAAATTTATGATATTCATCTATGCTGCTTCTTTCTTTTGGAAAACCTGAGACAGAACAGTCTAGTCATCACTTTTTAACCTGAGAAATATAAAAAGAGCAAATGCACTTTTTAATATCTACTGCTGCTTTTCCTGATTTTTATTTGCGTAATGGTGAACATAAAAATTGCAAGTTTTGTCAGTATTTTTATTCCCTCACAAGGAATTTACATGTATTTTTCAAAAGTTTTTCAGTAGTTTTAAAATGTTTAAAGTTACACATTTGCATCTGTTTAGGAAAAATAGGGGAGACAAGAATAGCTGTAATTGTGATATTTACAATTTAATATAGTCTTCTATGTGTACAATAAGTTATGGAAATTCTGTCATTTAGTAATGTATGAGATTTGATTAATTCATTAGTTTGTTATGTCCTAGTGAAGGAAACTGGAAAAGCTCCACTGGGCACTGACTGAAATGTTTTTCTTAGAAATAGAAGTACAATTTGTACAATAAATTGCAAAAGCTGTAATCTTTATTTGCCATTTTCATATGAGTCTCATAAAAGACTGCCAAATAATATTTATACTCTAATAAATAAATTAGAGATTTTTGTCATATGCTTAGAATTTTTTAGATAATATAGAAATAAAAAAGCATCAAATTACTCCATTTATTTTACGTCATTAGGTTTAGATCAATAGAAGTGATTATCATAGCTACACTCAAGTAAAGTACAGTTGTGTTGCTCTATTTTTTTGATAAAACACATGTAACAATTCTGATTCTAGTTCTCCTATGTTTAAATATATGTATATATTTATATATATATATTTATATATACATACACACACGTAAATCCAGATCAGCTTCTTGGATTCACATGAGCATAAAATCAAATTTAAGTGAGATTAGAATAGATTCTAATAACTGTTTTGTTTGTTATTAAAAGGTTATCCTAATCTGTTATCTTAGCTGAAAACTTATTACTATGGTTTATTCTGTTACAATACGTAGATGAATTTACCATTTATTGATCTGATAATCCATGTAGTTTGAGGTTCACCATGTATGCTGAACGTAAAGGGGAAACCATACGAATCACCATCCAGACCCTTGGCTGTGATAATCACTGATGGAGAATGCATACATACTTTCCTTAATTCAGTATTAATAGTTGGGCAATTGTAGTTGGTGTCTTCTATTGAAAGCACAATGGTGCCAGTAGCGGTATATCGAGGAACCCCTGTAAAAAGAAGGTATTTGTGGTCAGGAGGGAATATTGGTACTATAAATAATGCAGTTCAGGTGGGAAAACTAGAAACAGGAAAAAAACATTGAGAGAAATCTGGAAAAAACAGAGTTTTGTTTCAGAAAACTTAATCTCTCTTCTTACCTCTGGTGATAGCCAGAACCTCTGCTTTGTACTGCCCATTGATTACATAAATTGATTCCCGGTTAATAACTTTGTTCAGTGTGATTTGACCAGTGTTTTGATTGATTCTGAACCAGGCAGCTGGATCACGTCCTATACTATATCTGTATTTGGTGAAGTAAAAATACTCAGCATTATGTTATGAATATATGTATTAAATATTAATTTTGCAAATAATATTTGTCAATTCGGAATGTTTTTCTTTAGGCTGTGCTAGGTCCTATTGCGTTTCACCCTGTTCAAGGAAAATTCCTTTAGACTTCAAAAGATGTAGACCAGAAAAATAATTAGGAATAAAGTAAATCTGTAGACGTTCATTATATTTTGAAAGTGGTATCATAGTCTAAAAGTAAAGTCTTTCTGGACCCTCCAAACCTTTACTAGAACTCTTGTTGGTATCAGTAGTTAAATCCACAGCTCTTCCTCTAACATCCTACAGTTGTATTTGCTAACATATTTCTCTGTTTTACGAAAACTTTTCAAACATTTGTAAAATTGATGTATTTATTTTACATACATTAAAAAGCAAATTACTGTCCCATGAATCATCATTAATTTCAGCAGAAATAAATATAATTTTTTTTAATTATATTTTTTACTTCTGAATGAGCTGGTAGTGGCCTCTTCTGATTGTATAATATTGCCCATTATTGGGGGTTTCTGCTTTTTTTTTTAGAGGTGCTAACAAATACGCTATTTGTAGCAAACATTTCAAGAAAAAATATTCTTAGGTTGGGTTAGAAAAAAAAGTCTGTTCTTATTTATTTAAGTTTCAGCCTATTAAAAAAATGATATTTTCTTTGTCTTTGCACAAAGCTAAAGAAAGAAGGTCATATATGCATATATATGCGATTGTATCATAAAAATGAGCTGAAGAATATACTATTCTCTTGCTATTATTCTATTGCTAATCTCTTAATATTTTCAAAGTTGTTTTTTAAAGCACCCTTTAAAATACCTATTTCTTATCCCATTGAAATCTCAATTCAAAGAATTATTCAATCCAGGGAGTTAAGCAGAGGAGAGCTTACACAACATTTGATGCAATAGCTCCAGTGTCCTCATCGATGGCTGTGTATGTTCCCACAACATAATTCACTCTTGTGTTTTGTGATATAGAAAAAACAACTGAAGATGGTTGAAATCTGGGTGGTTCAATCACATTTTTTACTTCTATTGTGAGGGGTGTTCCAGAAATTCGGTACTCATGTGCAACGGAGTGGTGGAAGGCAGCTACATTCCTGACACCAATAATCAGTGAGTGAGTTTGGAGATATTCGTAATTCAATTCCTAAAAGACAAAGCACAGAGAACCAGATAATAAATAAAAGTTAATTTAATTTTATTCACATATTTTCTATTTTAAATCGCTGAGTGACAGTTTTTTTACTGCTTGCTTAATTTTGTTAACAATTAATTAAAACTATTTTAAGATGGTTATTTCAACAGCTGAATCATGATATTTATCCATACCTTAATCACTCTAAGGATTCCTTGATTTGTAGCTCGATCTGTAACAATTTCAAACCAGTTATCTTCATTACCGGATATAAAGAAAAACTCTGCTAACCAATTGTCTGTAAACTCTTCATCAGCATCCAGAGCTTGTATTCGTAGCAGTTCTGAACTGAGTGAATTTTCTGAAATACTTGCTGAAAACTGGAATGACAGATAAATACCTATTAGCAAACACTAAAATATACAACGTGAGGAAAACACAGCTGACTGTAGGGATTCTTTTGAAGGATGTCCTGCCCAATCCATGCCAATTTAATAAAAATCATGTGTTCTGGGAAAATTGTGATTATCATAGAATCATAGCATGGCCAGAGCTGGAACAGACCTTAAAGATCATCTAGTTTCAATCGCCCTGCCATGGCCAGGGACACCTCCCGCTAGAACAGGTTACTCAAAACCCCATCCAACCTGGCTTTGAACACTTCCAGGGATGGGGCATCCACAACTTCTCTGGACAACCTGTTCCAGAGTCTCACCGCCCTCAGATTCCAGTTCCAGATCTGAAGACCTGTGTCACCTCAAGTGTTTGCAGAGGCAGTTTAGAGGAAATAGATTTGTGCTTTCTGTAAGAAAAGATCGTACAACAACTGGGTTGTACGCAATCTGGCCATATAGGTAAGCTTAGGAAGTGTGGGTTAGTGAGGTAGATTGAGAACTGGCTGAATGGCAGAGCTCAGAGGGTTGTGATCAGCGGTGCAGAGTCCAGTTGGAGGCCCCTGACTAGCGATGCTCCCCAGGGGTCAGTACTGGGTCCAGTCTTGTTCAGTATATCCATCAATGACCTGGATGAGGGGACAGAATGTACCCTCAGCAAGTTTGCTGATGATACAAAACTGGGAGGAGTGACTGACACACCAGAAGGCTGTGCTGCCGTTCAGTGAGACCTAGACAGGCTTGAAAGTTGGGTGGTGAGGAACCTAAAGAAATTCAACAAAGGCGAGTGTAGGGTCCTGCACCTAGGAAGGAATAACCCCATGCACCAGTATAGGTTAGGGGCTGACCTGCTGGAAAGCAGCTCTGTAGAGAGAGACCTGGGAATCCTGGTAGCCAAGTTGACCATGAGGCAGCAGAGTGCCCTTATGGCCAAGAAGGCCAATGGTCTCCTGGGGTACATTAAAAAGAGTGTGGTCAGCAGGCCAAGGGGGGTCATCCTCCCCCTCTACTCTGCCCTGGTGAGGCTGCACCTGAAGTACTGTGTCCAGTTCTGGGCTCCCCAGTTCAAGAGAGACAGGGAACTACTGGATAGAGTCCAGCAGAGGGCTACAAAGGTGATCAAGGGACTGGAGCACCTCTCTTATGTGGAAAGGCTGAGAGACCTGGCTTTATTTAGCCTGGAGAAGAGAAGGCTGAGAGGAGATCTCATCAATGCTTATAAATATCTAAAGGGCGGGTGTCAAGAGGATGGGGTCAGGCTTTTCTTAGTGGTGACTGGGGACATGACAAGGGGCAACAGACACAAGCTGGAACACAGGCAGTTCCATCTCAACATGAGGAAAAACAACTTTACTTTGAGGGTGTCAGAGCACTGGAAAAGGCTGCCTGGAGGGGTTGTGGAGTCTCCTTCTCTGGAGAGATTCAAAACCCGCCTGGACGCATTCCTGTCCGGTCTGCTGTAGGTGAACCTGCTTTCGCAGGGGGCTGTGACTAGATGATCTCCAAAGGCCCCTTCCAACCCCTACAATTCTGTGATTTCGTATTGCACGGGTCTGGACACCTGAATGACTGGATTTATCTGAATACAGAGAATTCAGTGCTGGATTGGATTCTCTGAATACAAAAATAATCCAGGTGCCTTTTATCAGAAGCGTTACGCAAGCAGCGGATTGGATTTTGAGCACACTTCAAGGAAACAACCCCGTTAATCCAGTGGAGCATTCAAACCTGAAAACACTCTACAGGCTAGTAAGGGGTTTTGAACAGGGTTCTAAAACAGTGATGTTGCTTTTGGTATTAAAAACTTACAGAGCTTTGAGCAAGAGTTGGGAAGTTGTCATTGACGTCAATAACTTTAACGTTACAGCTACAAAGGGATGATATTCCATCTGCAGCTCCATCCCGGTCTGAGGCCTTCACAACAAGAGTGTAGCTACTATGTTGCTGTCACAGAAAGAGAAATAAGTGTGTTAGAAGGGCCACTTGTACATGTTAAACATTATAAATACTCACATCTCGCTACTATTTCCTAATGCAGGGATTTGCCTTAGACATTTGATTGTAACACAGAAAAAATGCATTTCTCCCTTAGTTTTTGTAAAAACCACAACTTCTCTCTTTTTTTTTTCACCCACTCTCATAACACATATACACCACAACATTGCATTATTTAACTTTGTAAAGGAAAATGTTACCTCTCTGTCAAGATAATTTGCAAGATGGAGTTCTCCAGTATATTTATTCATAATAAACATGGGTGGACCTGAAGGTTCTTGACTCTCTATCTTGAAGGCAATTTTAGAATTCAAATGATTAGGTTCATCTGCATCTGTTGCAATTATTTTCATCACCAGTGTGTCTAAAAATAAAAAATAATAATGAAAAAAAAAAGAACCAGAAAATCTGTTTTGTTCCTGCAAACAACTCATCAAGACAATGCTAAATTTTGGTGTATAAAAATGATAGAATGCTATCTATGCATTGACATTTATAAAAAATTTTGATTTTGTAGTACTGATTCTGACTGAAGGTTAATGATTTGAAAATACATTTAAAATTAAAGTAAGATGGAGTAATGCAGATTTTCACTGAACTTCTTTAAGTCACCATAGGGGTTATGTAAAAGCAGTAAGTACTGGGCTTGTAGATATTCATGTAAGAAATCTCCACAGCTTTAAATGAGAATTTCTAGAAAGTAGAAAATGAGTGTTAGGCACCATTGCATCGGTGCTATTTGCATGTCTAACGTTGATTGCTGTACTTTTGGTAAAAAAACCCCACATTTTTGTGCTTTAAGTAAGGGTCTATTTGGTAATATTCTACCGCAACTGCAATACTCAGGCTACAAATGCAAATATTTGAAATAGAAAAAATGGGAAAAACTATATTTTATATACCCTTAAAGGAAATAAGTGTAGGTGTAATGTTAATTTTTTTAATAAGAAGGAATTAACTGATTTATTTTGAATTTTCAGATCTGAAAAAATTTGCATGATGGTATGGTTAGAAACTGGAACACTCAGTGTTCATGAGTGGGAGGAAAGGGGGAAGGAAGAATCGCTGCTTAATTTTAGGCAATGAGTTTGGGCCCCGGCTGGAATAGCAATTGGAGAAGCATCTGCTGCTCCTTCCTCTGCAGTAACCCTGGCCAATATGTGTCACTGCCAAAGAAAAAGTAGAATGAGCATCCCAGTTTTATTATTAACTGTATTCTGTGAGCTTCATTTGCTATACTGTTATAGGCATAACATAGTTACTTACTGTCCATACTGCTTTCTTCAATAGATCCTGTAAATACAGTTTGTGCAAATATAGGAGGGTTATCATTTATATCCAGAACTCTGACTCGAAGTTCAAGAGGTGGTTCCAAATCTACACCCGTCACTGAGTGTTTAGCAAAGCAACGTATCTGGATAAAGAGATTTACATGTTTTAAAACCAAAAGTGAAGTAAGCAAAGTAACAACCTGAAACAAATGAATTTGTCTCCTTCTGCTCTCCCTGCCCCACCCGGGATCCATCATTACAAAGGTCAGGAAAATAGGGGAGTACTTACAACAAATACTGGGGTTACTTCCCTATCCACTATTGACGTTATATTAATTTCTCCTGTTCTCGGGTTAACAACAAATATTCCAAAGGGGGCACGATCAATTCCAACTCCAGAGATGCTGTATGTGATCGGATGGTTTTCTTCACAATCTGATCGGATCTATAATAATAGATAACAATAATTTATGCCAGTTTACTGAGGACACCTGCATGTCTTTTCCTGTAAAAACATTCTATGTAATTTCAGTTTCTCAACCACATATCACAAGGTTCAACTGACAGAACCAATGGAAGGCTCTTCTACAAACCAGTCAGCCTAGAGATCCATCTCTCCTTAAGCGCTGGCCAGGTTTTCTATTTCTCTTAAATCTTCTGGCAGGGAAGCAGAGAGAGAAACTTCCAAGACTATCACACTGTGGCTGGAGATCAGTAAGGGTAACAGTCATGGTGAGAGGATAGGAAGACATCTTCTTTGCTCTGTTGCCCACAGAAGTCATGCACTATCCTTGAACTTCTGCTCAGGGATTTCTCAGGGTGAGAGAGAAAAGAAAAATATGGCAATCTAGTACACAGATGCTGCACACAAAGAGGCTACGGTTGGAGTTGTCCAGGAAGTAGACTGATGGCAAAGTTCTAGGAAGCCTTTGGTCACTTCTCAGCTGCCACGTGGGTTCACCTTATGAGACTGTCTCAGCAGAGCTGAAAATATTGCATTATCTTTCTTTTATTCTACATTCCTTGCTTTGACTACTCTAAACAAATATACTTTTAAATCTGTCTGTTTTTATCAGCCTGTCTTTAGAAAAACTTGTCAGTGAAGCCCTTTTTTTTTTTCTTTCTACTTACTTTGGCAATTGGATTCCTCTTAGAATTATCTTCTCCTTCTCTACAGGCTGCAGCAAATTTGATCCATTCACGTTTTTGTCTTCTGAAGGTTTTCCATCTTGCCATTCCATTTTCATCCCATTCTTTTACCTTTGACATAGAGTTCCAGTATCATTTGACCATTAACCTCCAACCATTTTAAATTAACACATTTAGAATTTCCAACAATAAGGAGAAAAGGGATTTTTATAGATCATATTTTTTTTATATGTCTGTGCGTCCCAAACTCTAAGCCTGTACATGTTTACTTTTAAATTATTCCTGTGTATGAGACACTCATTTAGGTTCAAGAGAAGTTCTTTTGAGAGGGTGAGCAGGTTATTACCTGCAACTTTTTAATATTTAAATATGTTTTCAATCTTCAAGTTCAGAAATGTCTTAGTTCAGTATTTTCCATTTCATTTTTGCATTGGTTGCATTTCATTTGATCAGAAAATCAGCTCCTAAAGAAATGTATATTACCTCTACATGAAATCCTGTGCTGAAATCCAAGAGTACCTGCAAGAACAAGAAGAAGATTGGCATATAAAATGCAGGACAAAATGCAGTAAGCAAAATCCAACTGCCATGCATTGCTATACTGCAGGACTGGAGCAGCACTTTTTTTGAAGACTATTGCAATAGCCTGTCTAGGCAGTAGCTACAGGATTTTCATAAATGACTTTGTGCAATTCATTTTTTTTTCTATATCCATCACTTGAATTCCTTGACAGCTAACACCTTAAAAATTAATTCTGTCTTTCAAGGTAGAACTTTGTGTTTGAATGGATGTGCCTTAACAAAGTTATACCTACATCAAAATAGAGCTTTCACAAAGATTTTTAGGTTGCAACACCTTAGCTGAAGCGCGAAGCTGTTGCAAGAGTTGTTATTAAAAAGTGTGTCTAGGAAACTAGGAAAGGAGTATTTATTTATTCTAAAGAATTTTTTCTTTATTCTTTATTTTTTCTGATTTAGAAAGTCCACAGTAGATCTGGCATACTTAACTATGTAGTTTAAACAAAAAGAACAAAAATGCTTTCTTGAAACTTCCCACTGAGGTTGAAGAGATTCAATGTAAGATGGGAAGCCAACTGCAGTCATGAGGCAGATTTCCCTGGAGTGCAGTGGGGTTTGATTTGAGGTGTAGCTGTGCAACCAAAGTCTTGAGTAAATAAAGGTGGCAGGATCAGATGCAATACGCAATTACTTTAAAATTAAAATTAAAATAAAAGAGAATCCTTAATTTCTTGATTAACACAACTTAAAAGCAGGCACAGTTTAATTAACCTTGTTCCTACGTAAGGTGTAAAAATGAAGCTCACTTGGTGAATGTACCTCTTCAGAGCATCTCTTTTGGATTTAGGACCTGCCTTTGCTCTCTTCAGATGATTAAGGGTGAAGAATATGGGATTTACAGGAAGGGATGGTTGCTTCGTTCATCATTGGCAGAAATAAAATATCCAGGTGACTCAAAAAGTGTTGCAGAGTTTCTCTTTTCTCACCAAATGTGATTAACAGCTGTAGTTATTAATTTTCCACTTTCCTTATAATTTCCCACTTCAATAGCTTTTTTTTTGTCTGACGTGTTTTATCTGGTGGGTTTTATGTCAGTTATACTTGCAGAAAATCTGTGATAAACTTTCTCTCTATGGTAGCTTTACCTCATGGGACTTTCCTCACTTCAAATTTATTGCATTGTTCTGTCAAGGCTGGAAGAAGGGCACAGACTTCTTTCAGCTTTCTTCAAGTTCAAACAATCTCTTACATGCAACAGATTAATGAACGGCAGCTTCACCCTCCTTCCTCTCTCTTCCCCCTTTTCCCTATTTACCTGTATGCCATAAGAGGTCCACCATCTGTCGTTTACAAAGCAATGTCTGCAATGATCTGATTTTGCCCAGAATATTCCCTGAGACCTCAACACATAATGTCTGCCCTAATCTGCTTCTGAATGAGGGAAGTTAGACTGTGGATTTGCCCATTTGCTGTGCATATGCCTTGAAATTTGTCAGACTATTCATGGAGTAAACCTTTTTTTTTCTTGCTTCTTTGAGCAAGTTATTGACATAAATGATTAAGAAAGGTACTCTTGCAGGAAATTCTTTACAGTATTTTCTTGTTGTGCTAGAAGCATCAATGCATCTTTAATCTATTTTATGTCTTAGTGACTATTTATATCTTCAGCTGCAGAATGGTGTTCAAATTCACGAGCAGCCATTATTCATCTCAGAGAAGGGACAATATCAGACTCCATTTAAACTGTGGGTTTTTTTCAATCCAGTGGGAGCTGAGGCCTGTCCTTTTGTAATCCCTCTTGGAGCTTGGAGAAACACGGGAGAGTACAAGGGGCAGATTCCACTCTCACCACAGACTCTGAGTGACGAAGTCCACCAGAAATAGCACTGATTCAATGTTTCTTATCAGTTGATCCCACCAGCAGAGCAGAGACTCCTTTGGTGAGTACAGTGAAATCCTCTCCACCCTTAGGCTGAAATCCCTTCTGGCATGCAAGCAATTGCCTTGACCCAGAACAGTATGGGTGTACACCTCCCAGTGCAACGTTAGAGAATCTTGTCTGCTGTCCGCATCCTGTGGCCTGTGCTGTTATTTGACAGTGAAACCAATATCTCATATCCAGCCACATCACTCTCCTGCTCAGCACGCCTAACTGAAAAAATATGTTGAGTGTCTCTGAAATAGGAATCGTGCCTGTAAAGAATGCTGTTCTTTAAGGACATGAATATTCCTAAACCACTTGATTTCAGCCTATAGGGAGTTCTATTTTCAAGTAGTGAAAAGCATACATTTTACACTGGAGTTTCACCCTTTGTTCTTGAGAAGCAATAATGGGAATGTCAGGAATTTGTTCAGTAATGCTGGGGATAGTAAATTTAGGCCCTGTATTTCCACACTTGTCCCATGCTAACTAAGGAAAAACGCATTCTGCCACATGTTGCTAATGGAAAATCTTGAAAGAAGTCTTGATGGTTCTGAATCCGGAGTCCTTAGTACAGCTTGTGGTATTATTTGAAAAGATTGATCTGATTAACTTGATGTCTGCATTTGGTATGTCTCTCTCAGTTGCTGCTGTGTTATAGGAATGGAGGGCAGGCAGACACCAAAGTTGTCTACTTCACCAGCTAAACCTCAACAATTCTGCAATGATATCTATCCAACTCAATCCAGGGGTGGAGGCTCCTCTGCCTCCCTAGCTAATGTTTGTTTTCCAGTTCTCCGCTCTCACCAGCAGTTAGAAGACTCCCGCCACCCCAGCTGGCTATCCCTAATATCTCTCCGATGCAAACCTTTTCTCTAGTGCTATTTCAAGCAGAGAGGTACTGTCTCCTAGTAGCTAACTCCAGCACACTTCCAGGTAACGAACAAATTTCCCTTCTAAACTAGTATCCCAGTGCAGTACTTTCCATAGATTCAGTGATAAACAATAATTAAAGCAATTGGAGCCACTGGAATGTGTGGGATGCATCCTGAGGACCTTGGGTCTCTAAGAGGCTGTGAAAAAATGGAAACTCTGCAGAGAAGCTAGAGGCTCATTGCACAAGCTCTTTCTGGTTTGGGATGGGAGAGGTGCAGGCAGGAAACATGTTTATGGTGACTGTCATTTGCACAGTGGAATGTCTGAAAGCTTGTCTTTTATTGTAATGATATAGAGACTGAACCTTGTGTCCAAAATGACGCCTTAGAGATACACTGGAGTAATTCTGGATTTATTCTGATGTAACTGGCAACAGAATTAGGCCCATAGGATGTGTACGGTTCTTTGCACCTTCAAAGCAATTTACAAACAAGAATTAACTAATCATTAATTGACTGCCAAGCAATATTATACGCAATTATGGAATCCTCCCTCCTCCACCTACTCAAATCTAAATGACTGAACACGCCTTTAACATCTTCCCAGCATTATTCATACTGGATCTGCTTCTCTTTCTTTGAAGTCAACAGCGGTATTGTTATTGGCCTGGATGGGAGGAGTGCTGAGAACTCACACGTATTATATTAGTCATCAGGGGGCCATGGTAGCTCTGGTTGTGTCAGCGTTTTGGGACTTTTACGTCTTTCTTACTCAGCCAAAGCTCTTACTAGTAAAGGGTGGAAATAACGAACCCTTCTCTTTACTCATTCTGCATCTCTTTAAAAAAATATAAATCAGTGCGTATGGAATAAGCAGAGTTGAAACATAAGACAAACCCTCATATTTTAAAAAGAAGCCATTTAATCACTTTTAAATCAAAACATTAATGTGTTTTTGTCTATACTTTTCATTTTCTTAGGTCACTAATGAATGCACTTCCAGTTTAAAGGGGAAGTTTTTCAGGATGATTTTTCTGGCACTTTGTTTTCTAATTCTGGGGAAGTCAGGTGTTTCTATCGCTTCCTGAGTTAGCAACTGACGTCAATATTTTGTGTTGCACCAAGGATGGAAGAATCCATTGCTATTTCAGCAAAAGTGTGACAATGCTCATGTCAGTCAGAAGAATGTATTCCAAAGTTTTATTTATTTAAAAATATGTTTATTCAAAGAACTGACCACTTTGGGAAAGTTTCCACTGAGATTGTTTCTATTCTGCTGAGTCATACAGATATAATGAATTTCCATACAGTAACTGAGCTTAACCATTAGAAAAATGAACAGAAAAGCAATTTCAAAGAGGGTGTTTGTCATTATCATTCAAATTAGGGTTTTTCAAATTAGTCATGCTAAGTCTCCTCAACAAATCTCCTCAATAAAACCTCAATTCTAATATGGCTTAGAGTACTCTAGCTGCAAATGCACGTTTGCTTAGGGGCCATTTTTACTTAAAAATGTAAAACTGCAAATTTAAGAACCTAATTTTAGGTGATAATTCCTGGATGCGGAATTGCTTTAGTTTCTATTTCAACAACAAAATCCTTTGGCAGAAGAGCCTGCAGGTTCCTGGCTATATGCTGGCAGATGTTTTGGATGCGTATGCAAGGAGAGGATTTGGCCCCTTAATATTTTTATGTGCAACCAAGTTATGAGTAGGAGGTCTAGCCATAGCCCAACAACTGGAAAAAAAAAAGAAGCGTAGATAACACATGGGAAAATGTAGCCAGACAAAAGTGCATATATGAGATGTGGTGAATTTAAAATTATTAGCTGTCACATGATAGCTGGCAGGAGAAGAGTCATACCTGATCAAACAGGTTATTTCCATAAAACGTGTCTGTGCAAGTATCACAAACAGAACTCCCTTACTCATGAGAATAACGCCTTTGAAGTCACGTGAGCAAGGGTTGCAGAATCAGTCACACCAATGGTGAAATGCATATAGAAAATTATTAGTTTCAGGGTTGGTAAGTTTTCTTTTTTTGAAAGTGTAGTAGTGTACTAAAATATGTACAACTCCACGGCAATTTTATTTGATACAACTTATTAACAATATACTAAGCAGACAGATGATTTTCATGAAAGGTTACTCAAGCTGAAAACCAAGGCTGTTTCTCAGAACATGCTAAAATTGGCCACACAATTTATAATTTATTTAATCTGTACAGTTTGTCTGTCAGCTTTCTATAAAGCGCTGAAAGATGCTATTAAACCGTACAGGCCACCATGAACACTGCTGTGCAGAAGAACGCACAGCAAGAACAACAATTGTTTCCTCTGGGTAGGAAAAGTTCAAATATTTGATAGCCATCAAAACATAATGCAAGTTTTCACAATTGCTCCATTTTCCTGACCCAGTGCATTTCCTTCCATCAGTCACAGCTGTAATGATAATATACCGAAAGAATGAAAACGGCTCCAGAGTTGCCGAGAGAAGTAAAGCAATAAAATCTCTTTTGAATGGACAGATATTAGATACAGTACAGTTGACTTTTTTTTTTTGAACTTCGACACATCAGGAGTACACATCACCAGGTAACTGAGTAAAATGAATAGTCGCTAATGCTACACGAACATCCAGAAGGGTGAGTGTGATGTGCAACGTGCCAATCTCGGAGACCTCTGCGCTGCGTTAAACAAGCAGAAACTCATCCGAACCGTAACTTGCTTTTGCCAAGTTTTGTCGTTGTTTGCTTGGCAGCTGCCCTGCGTTTGTTAGTTCTACTTTACTGACTGCAGACCTGTCACCTCAAATTAATGGATCATCTTTTCAAATTAAGTTTTAGGATTTCATATCCTATAACAACAAGCACTTTTTCCCTGACTGTAACATTTCTAGGGGGATTAGTAACAAGAAGTTCACAAACATTTACACTTACTAATACATTGTGTAAAAAGAAAGTCACAGCAGCCCATAACTGTAATAGAAATCCTATTCTTTCCAATATTTAGGGCTTTAAACCTCTACCTAATTTTAGAAAAGCAGCACAGATGAGTAAAAATAATCCGCACAAAAGTCAGATTGCAGGAGTAGAAGGGCCTCCATAACTTTTTTAAGTCCTTTCCAGATAATTTCCGTGCCTTGATGAACACATCGTACAACTATGCCACTTGACCATAGCAACAACTTTCCTTTTACAGTGAGAAAAACAAACCCAAAGCGCAACACTTTCATCATGCATTCACTTGCTCGGCACATGGCGGCTCAGACGCTAATGCACTGCAAGACAGGAATTCTTTGTAATGTAAAATAATAGGCCAAGTCTTGATTTTTACTCAGCTAAGGTCTGCAATAAATTTCATGTTTTTCTCTTAAATATACCCATAGGAATTGACCAGCTCTGAAGAGCACTTGCTCTCCTATTCAGAAAAAGAGATTTGCTCTTCATATTTCCTCAATTCATAAAAAAAATAAAGACATAGAACCAAATAATATCCAATCAAGTTATTAGGATTTTTATAATGATAACTTTTTTATTAATGGCAGTGACTACTTAAATAGTAGCCACAGACAACATTCACCTGAAAAGTCATGCATTAAACATAGGAAGTCACATATTGAACATCAACAGACTGCAGAAAGTCATAATTAAAAGAAACATTTGTCAGCATTTAATGAAAAACTAAATTATTTGTATAGAACCTTCATAAGTGCAGTTTAAAATAAGCACAGATTTATTCTTTAAACTAAATTTCACAAGATTTTTTTTTTGGGGGGGGGGTACTTGACACTGTAAAATGTAATGGTCTTCTGAGGAAGACTCAACTGGCCTAATCACAGAGTTTACAAATATAATTTCAAAATCTGACTTACCAATAAAAGGAACAGAAAAGCAGCTGTTCGGTGAGGGAGCCAATCCATGGCATCTGACTTCTCGGATACAAGTCCAACTGAGTTATGGTTACAAGCCTGTTCCTTTTCCCCTCCCCCCCCAACTCTGGTGTCTATTTAAAAAGACACTCGGTAGATGTCCTTATACTCAGCCCTTCACGACGTCTCTGCCTCCCTCTGAGGGAAGCACTGAAGATGCTGTATAACAGAGTGTCTTTCCCCACCCCAAAATCCTGGGCTGGTCTCACCTGAAACGCTTGACAACATCATTATTGCTTGCAGGTAAAAGCTGAGAGACACACCTTAATTCTTATTGCACTGAAACCCTTTGTTGGATACGAAAGGGTACGTTTTAAAAAACAGAAGGCAAGCTTTGCTGAGAAGATACCGAGTGATTTATAAATTACTCACAACATAAGGAATCATTAAAATGGTAACTTATCGTTGCTTTGAATGCAATTAACCAGTTTTCTCCTTGCACTAAGTATAATAGAAGAGCTTAATGAATATTACTGTAAAGAATATGGACTTTGGGAAATGATTAGCTTGAACTAAAATATAAGTCCATTTGTTTACTTCCAGGCGCGAAGAAGTCAGTTCCTTCCACATTGTTCACAGAAGTGCAGCACTCAGAGCAGAATGGCTTGTCATTAAAGAGGTAACATATTAATTTGAGGAAAAAAGTAGTGCTTTATTCATTAGACCACAAGGATATCTGAAGCAGAGGAATGAGTCTCTGCTTTCACCAGCTGCAAAGCCTCCTAGTGCCATACCTTTCCCTTCCTATGGGTTGTGCTCTCGCTGACACGGTGGAGAGGGAGATGCGCCCATGCTCCGTGCCAGCGAAACTGGAGATCTGCTCAAAAGGACAGGAGAGGGAGGATGTGCTGCACAGCTCACTTCTGGCCTCATTTTGGATGGCAAGAGCACAAATATGCAAGGGACGGAGAAATGAAAGAGGATTCCCCACTTTGCTCAGCAATAGGTCCCTCTGTTCTGCAGCAGAGGAGTTGTAAGTCCCTCCTTGCATCCTTGGGACACCTGAATCACCCCGTGATGGGAAAGAAAAAGATAGAGTGAACTTCTGCTCTGCCACTGAACCTGGGAGGCGGGTGCACGCTTCATCCCTGAAAGTGCAATATGACTGGCGTGCTCCTGAGCCTGCCGAGCCCACCACAGTGATGGGCATCTCCCAGGACTGAACTCAATCTGGGAAAAGAAGGCTCAGCACCTCTGAGGTTACTCAGCACCTCCCGGGACGAGACCCCATGCTGCTGCTGGGTAAGCAGCTTCGCAGCATGCCATGCCCGCACGCCGCTTAGCATGGGTGCTTTGCTGCCTTGCAGCTGGCTGGGGCTGCCAAAGCCAGTGGTGCATGTCCCTGCTGTCACTCAGCTTTTGGTATGAGCGCAACATGCCAAGCAGTGAGTCACAGAGGCAAACCGGGACACGCAACGTTAAGTGGATCACATGTAGATTTTCCCTTTTCTGGGAAATTTTCAACAATCTGAAATTTGCTTTTTGGATCAAGTGAAAATAAAAAGTTATTTGTTGCGCATATAAAAGATGCATATTCTTTTATGACACCAAAGTATCTTATTTCAGAACTTTTGCTTAGTCAAATATTCCAAAAGATGCCAATTTTAAAACGTTTTTCCTTCTACATTTTTCAAATGTTTGGTTTGGAGGGTTTATTTTTTTTTTATTTTTCAGAATTTGTAATGCTATTTTTGTATGTTTTTTAATGTTCCATACCATACTGATGTCATCATCATTGCAGTAACACATAAAGTATCCATATTACTAATGCAATAGTCAGTGGTTGAAGTGAGCCAGTATTTTGGCATTTCAGAGTTAGATCTATACCTTCTATGTAGGGGAAATAGAATAAGGGCAAACACAGCCTCAGAATGAGTAGTTCTCAAACTTCTCTACAGACATTCAGAGGCTTGGGTCAGTAGACTATTTTTGGAGTATCCTTGAAAGAAGATTGATAAATTATATTTAGATTATCAAGAAATCATTGCATGTGAAAGCTATATAGGAGCGTTGATAAGAAACCAAGAAAGGTTGAAAGTGTGTATCACTCAAAAGTGCTCCTAGCAGTTCTGAATTTCCATTTGGACCACTGGATAGAAAGAAGTTATTTCTTGCAAATGTAAACATGCATGTTCTTTTACAGACCAAAATATCTCCATTTTGTTGTGTCAAATTTTTTATTATAACAGAAGATAATTTGATCTACAAAAGACGATAAAATACCTCAAACAACAATAATAGTCCTGGCAAAAATGAAGACAAAAGCCTCAGCTGTTACACTGTATCTCTCTGTCCTCTACCCCATTATGAAGAAGGGTGCATATGGACTCATCAGAAAAGGTAAATACGAACAATCGTTCAATGCAAAAACTTGTCACATAATTTCAAATGGGTTTTCAAAACAAATGTTTAGACTTTCAAAAATTTAATTTGCACATTAATAATTTAAAAAGAAGAAAAAGTTTAGTCTAAACAAAAACGATGGAAAAAGTTTGATCTACCTTGAAGGAGAAATCTTAAACCACTGATCATTACCCTTTGGGAATACCGGAGGTAATAAGACAGAATTGGCGGCATCCACCTAACAGTCATTTTGTGCTTTTGGAGCTTTTCTTGCATTTACATTTTGTATGAAGATTTTTGTGTTTTTTCTCTTACCCCTGTAAGTGCTTCATGGAACAGCAGCAGAAAGGTCCTTGGATCATTGTGTAAACAGAGCTGTATAATTCAAAATATAATTGGCATATAATGCAGTTAATTAAAATTTCGCTTTTCTGTTCATGGAAAGATTTTTCAAACATATTTTGGTGTCTAAAAATTCAGTCAGTCACCTGCTGATATTGCAGAGCCAGCTACCAGTACAATTCCCAATGAATTCCATTTGCGTGAGGTAACTAACACGTTTGAGTGCTTCAGAAAGCACCCTTTTCCTATTGCAGTGGTCTCATTAGTTTTAAAACATTGTTCTTGCGTTGTTTTTTCGAATGGGGCATAGGCTTTTAAGCCTCCAAGACTGCATCATCAGCCCAGCCCCTCCTGGCACAGTCCCCAGAAAGATTTATGCCTGTTCCTGTCGTGGGGGCTTGGAGAGAGGGCTTTTGCCTCAGGTCAGCAACAAGCAAGTCCCTCAGCAGAGGGTCAGTTGCTGTCCTCACTGGGCGAATGCCCACTCTGTGCCTTTCTGAATTTAAAAATAAAGTGCTCCACACTCAGAAAGGCCTCTTTGCTTCCTGCCTATATTGTTTTCATACTCAAGGACACTGGAGAGACATTCTTTTTTAATATTTCCCCTGGTGCGCAATATCCAGGAGCAAAAAAAAAAGCTTCACAGGACTTAGAAAAAAAAGACTAGGAAATAACAAAGAATGACACAATGAAGTAATAATAAATACCTTAATTACAGAGAAGCTAGGGATATTTGTGTATTCTAATAAAAAATTGGTACTGTCCATATTTTGATATTCTGAGAACAATTTAGGTAATGTGCTAGGGTAGCTCGTCTATAAAGTGGCCAGATCTCATAGACACAAAAGTTGATTTTTTCTCAGAATCTGTAAGATGTCCAGTGAGAGGGAGACGTGCAGAAAAGTTAGTGGTGTAAGATACATGTAAAAGCGGTAATAACGATAATACAGTGCTGTGCTGTACATTTAATTTCAACAGGAACTATCTTAATGTTTAGATGGCTAAATACAACTTTTGTATCTCATCTAGATGGCAAAACATGATAAAATTTTTCACTTGATAAAATTTCAGCACTGCTCTGTGATCGTTAATTACATGTCTATATTATTGTTCTTCATTGAACAGAACTGACCAACACATTATCTGTCATTTGCAAAATGCATGAAAATGAAACTAACACATTCTGGAGTTACCCATAAGCTTGTTCTTGCTACAGATGGGTTGAAGAATCAGTATCATCCTGCGGTGTGATATGACTACAAAAGGAAAAGCTACGTGATTTCTTTGGTTTGTTTGTGTCACAGGTGAAGGAGGAGGCAGTCACTGATGATGGAGAGATAACTGAGTTGTGGATAAGAAATTCCTACTGACATAAATCCATCTCCAGCACTCGCTTCAGTGTTGAAAAGCTTTGCTCAAGGAGAGATAATCCTTGAGAGCTAAGCCAGCTCCCAAGGCCCCTTCCCTTTGGGATGAATGATGAGGTTACCAATTGGGAATGCTAAAGGACTCAGGGAAATGGGGAGTCAGACTGGGTATCTCAATCAGATGCATGTTGTGGGTATTTTCATACGCGGCTAACATTAATGTTTCTGTAGGCTAAAGCTCACAACCTTAACTCGAGAGTTGTATTGTACAGGGAAAACACATGAAAGAAACTAAATGTGCCTTTAAACGTAAGCATGTTACGGTCTGGGATGATAAACCCAGAACTGACTTATTCATAAAGTCATCATGATTGTATTAGACTGTTACAGAGCAGGCTAATGTGGATGTCTTAACAGAATTTTTAAATTAAAAGATTTATCACTTTTAATGTATTCCCTTTAGTTCTTCAGTTTCATAAAGTTGATCACATCTTGTGAAGTTTTCTTTTTTAGTAACTTTTATCTTTCAGTTTAATTTTTTTTTTTTGCTTTGCTTTGCTGCTTTGCTTCAGTCTGGTATTTTTAGGGGGAGTTTCATTCTGATATTTTGTGGATTTTTTGTTTGTTTGTTTGTTTGTTTTCCTATAAGTTTATGTTAAATATTTTCACAGTTTTTCCTTCCTAAGTAAGTATACATATTTATGCAGTTTTATATTACCCACAACAGAAAAGAACACTCAATTGTGTGAGAGGCTGAATATAATTTTCAGATTTCCTAAATGGCTTAAACCCTGCATTATTTTAAAACATCCAGAGCAGATGATGGCAGGGAAGAAGAGCTGAGGGTGCCAGGCCAGGGGCAGAGGATGGGTAGGACACCCGAGTTGGGCTTGGATCTACATGAGGTAACCATGAACACACCTCCTAATACCGCAGTCTCAGACTTAGCCCTGAGTGAAAGTCTCCTGTGTGGGAAGCGAAAAACCCCAACAACGTAAATAATTAAACTTTTCTCCTCTAGCCTTACCTTCTTGATTAAAGGAAGCATGTTTCCCCAGCAATTACCTGGAGGATCTGTCATTCCTAAGTTAATACAGACCTCTGTTCTGAAAGAGGAAGCCAGCCTAAGACTTTACGAAACTATCTGTTTTCTGGCAAGCACCCAGGAATGTAGATTTAAATGCTGTATTCAGACCTACGTGGAAGGCTGAAAAAGAGAATTTCTGTAGCAGTGAAAGAAGGCAAATGGGAAATGCCATTAAGTCTATCAGAGCAGTGATGAAGTCGGCACCGTTTGCCTGATTTTAATATGAGGAGCCCAAGGCACAGCAAGATGAAGTGACTTGTCTGAAACACCTCAGCAAAGCAGGGACAGGACTCTGTCTCACCTGCTGCGCTTTAAGATATCTTACAAGTGGCTTATGGCAACGCACTTGCCTCTGATATAACTTATTTCACATTTCTGGAGCTGGAGCTCCTGGGAATTACTTGACAGGCGAGGCACACAGACACACTTTGCGATGCTTATGACATACAGGTCTATGTTTTGTCATATACTTTATGTTTTGATATTTTGGGAATCTCACTTAGATACCAGCAGGATCACTGTTGTTGCTGATAAAACTGTTACGGAGTACAGGCTTCTCCTGTCAAGATTATTTCAGACTGCTAAGCATCCATTGCAGTCCAAAAGAGTAACAAAAGGAATTGCTAGGATGGGTAGTATCTCTTGTTATCAGCCTGATTAACCACACTATGCATTGTATTATGAACGCGTCTCTCTGGATATGAAATTGAATGTTAAAGACAGTCTTTCAGTTTCCTCAGAACAGTTGATTTTTGCAGCCTATTAATTTCAGTTTACTGTTATTGTGAGTAACGACAATAATAATCGTGATGATAACATTTTCTGAGTTGCTGAAGATGTGCGGGGCATGCCTAGGAACATAATCAGAAAGACAGCCTTGCAGCAAAACTAGAAAAATTGAACATGATGCAAGGAGTAGAAGGTCAGGAAGAAAAAAAAAAGTGTGTGGAAATGAGAATGATTAGAGCACTGCAATCATGAGATTGTTCACTCTGAGATTGATGCCTGACTTCTCTGTCAAACCTTTAGAATTAACAGCAAGAGATTGATAAGTGCCCTGGGTAACAGTCACCTGCTACTTTTTCAAGCAGTTAGCATCTCTTGGCTGCCTTCTTATTCTCCCAATCTGAGGTACAATTTTCCTTTCATTTATAATGAAGAGCCTAGTGAGTTTTATCTCCTGGTGAAGCCAAATTCATTGAGACTAGGGTTTGCAGTAGGGTCTAGGCTTATGTGCAGGTTAGTGTTGCCTGCATGAGTTACTGTCATGACTCCCTCTGGACAACGAGCCCCACCATCAAAAGTCAGTATTATTGCTCTTGCCACCACTCTTCTATGACAAGCATAGGAGAAATTCCTAGCTGTGCATGGCCCAGGAACTCTCCAAGACCCATGCGCAAACCATGCCGCTCCTTTGAGTTTTCTGTGTAAGGCAGGTCTGCAGCCACAAACACAGACTTCTGGTATAAAATAGAAAAATCACTGGCACAGCCCCATGGTGGCAGCAGCTGGGAGGTGATATCAGAAAACACATCAGGTGCTGAACAGTGAAGTTCTTCAGAAGTCTTCAAGTATTGTGGTGGGAAGTCAAGAGAGTCTTAGAGCATAGCCCTCCCCATCTCTCTCAAACCCCAAAGTTATCCTCTCTTATCCGTTATTATCTCCTGAAGGAAGAGTTAATTCAGAAGGCTCAATTAATCTTTCCCTCAGAGCCTCAAGAGAAAATGGTCAGTCAATACGGGCACAGGTGGAAGACCTGTGAAGAGCTAACGTGTCTGTGGGTATGTGTTTAGGTTCACTTATGACTGAACCATCCCAAGCTTCCTTACTTTCTGCCACGGTACCTCTTAGAGGTAAAGAGGACAAGCAGATTATTTTTTCTCTCATTGAGTTTACTGAGACTATCTTCAGTGTCTAGAAAGAACTGCAGGCAGGATAATAGACTCAAATAGGCTCAAAAAAGCAGGAGCAAGCCAGGAGCAGTAAAGATCAAAGAGATCTTTGCTCAGGTGGCAAGGTTCGTATGCAGTGGCCAGTCTCAAAAGTTATTCCTTTAAAGGTGGGGATGATGACCACTTTAATTTCCTCTTCTGCCTTTTACTGTTGAGTGATACCTTTCTGGTTTTTAAAAACACGCCAGATGCAGTGTGTCTCCCACTCCTTCCCGCAAGATCCAAGGGTGCTTGGCCTTGGCCTTGTAGCATA
This sequence comes from Rissa tridactyla, assembly GCF_028500815.1. Classification (NCBI taxonomy): domain Eukaryota; kingdom Metazoa; phylum Chordata; class Aves; order Charadriiformes; family Laridae; genus Rissa; species Rissa tridactyla. The sequence goes on from NC_071467.1 coordinate 48,386,878, forward strand.
TGGGCTTCCAAAGCAGTAGCTGCAGTTGTGTATAAAAGACTTCTGGTATTTGTTCAGACTAGAATTTGCTTTTGTTGCTGGTGAAAGAGTATCTATTTATAGGGAAGGGACTGTGCCTTGCTCCTATCTCACTTTCACCACAGAGGGTAACAGAGGCCCAGGATCATACCTCTGAGCAGGAGGCAGGAGTGTTGGAGGAAGGTGAAAGCAATGGCCTCCTGGCACAGACAGAAATTCCAAATGCATCCATCATGGACAAAGCTTAGCCTAACTTGCATTTCAAAGTCAAAGGCAAACAAAAGGAAGGTGACACTGAGTAACTTTTGCACAGTTTTTACTCATGCATCACAGAAAATAATAATACTAGAGTCTTATGGTTCACATTAATGAAAGATGAACATCTAGTATTCCTGGTGGGATTAACAAAATCATTATGAATCCATATCTTCACTAGCTTCAGCCTGTGACGGTGATTTTGGAGCTGCTGTTTTGGACATGTTTAGGTATGAAGACAAGCAGCCTTGGAGCAGGGAACTGAAACCAGAGGAGAGATGTACCTGTTGTGGGGCCGAGGGAGGAAATGGTCTTAGTACGAGAAGGTTAGACAGGTCATCGGCAGGATCTGTGTGCTGCTTCACTGCAGGTTACTAGTACCTGGGATGCTGCATGGAAAGAACAAAGCTGCCTGTAAGGTGGCCTGGTTTCCCTTAGTTTACTAAATAAAGAAAATATAAAACATTCTTATAGAATAGGAAAAAGAAAACTTGTTTCATTTGGACAGTAAACAAAGATTATATGAGTGCAAAATAAATGGTTTATATTACTGGGTTTTTTTTTTAATATTCAGGATGGTGAAACATAATTTGCAATGTATAATTAACTTCCTTCTTGTTAATCTAATACATTGGCTTAACCATTTTATTTGAAGACCGGTTAATTTATAAATCTATCTCAGCTGCTAACTTGCTTGACTAGCTTTGGGCATGGATGAAGATGGTGTACTTCCCTGTGCTGTGCCAATGTCGTGTCAGCATTTTGGAGATTCTGGGCATAATCCACTGCGAGTTTATATTCTGATGTAGGGTTGGAGATAAAGAACCAAATTCACAATACGGATTCAGGAGTAAAGAGGACACTGTTATTTGTTTGACTTCAGAAGCACTGGAGACCAATCAATCTCTCGCCTTATAATGTATGAAAAAGTAAAAATCAGATTTGTTAAAAGAAAATATGTGAAGAAAAACCAGTATTCTTCTGGAGTGATTTCAGAAAACATCTTACCTCATGAAAAGATATTGGAAAGTTGGTCTTCGCAGTAGCTATGACATACATATAGGCAGCTAGATAAACGATGAAAGATTATCAGAATAAAGGAGACTGTAATGTTGGTCAAAACATCCATCAGAAGCCATGAAATGTATGTTTTATAAAAGGACAATGCTGGTTTTGGTATTAGATTGAGCATCAAAATCAAACTGAAGTCACATCATAGCTCATATGATTGAACCTGTGTGTTGCAGTAGCTCATGGAGACTGCCCAGAGGCTGCCCTCGGCATCTGGCCCTGTTGTGTTTGTTGCTAAATAGCTCATACTGACATGGTCTCCCTTCTGAGGAGCTCGGAGTGCAGAAAAGGGATACACATTTTTAAAAAAGAGTTTTCAATCTCAAGTTGATATTTTAAACCAGTCAGAACTGCGCTTCTCCACTTGTAATCCTGCTTTCCTTTTTGTACTCTGAATTGAGGATGCAATTTAAATTATTTTTATACATCAGTATAATACCACAGTTTCTGAATAAATGATATATCCACTACACAGATGCTGTAAACCAAGCCTATAATTATTCAGGTGATATTATGTCCCCTGTATCTATGTACGTATATGGGTATGTACGTGGTGTGTACAAAGAAGCAGAGAAGAGAAAGAACGGCATCTCAGGAACATCATCCCCCTACTTCCCTCAGAAAGTGTGTAGTACTTTCCAAAGGCTTTTGTCTTATCTCTAAGTTAAATTATCTATACACGCTTGGTTCTAAACATCTTGCAGCCATTATGGCTTATTAAACAACACAAAAATCTACTATTTATTTTAAAATTGCAAATATTTTAACATTATTATCTCTTCAATTATTTATTTCAGTTTTTTGAATCAGCAGTGTTATGTGAAGGCTAATTAGTGGTATCTGGTTACATTTCTGGAATTTAAATAATGCCAAAAGCTTATATCCACAGAGGCCAAAAAAAGAGGGAAGTGCATGCAAGGGAAGTTAAATCTAGGTTTTGGGAATAGTAGGGAGGCTAAACCAATGTGGATAAATAAAACCCAGTCCTAATGTTTGATTTGTGTTCTATATTTTACTGTTTAGATCAGGCTTTTCAGTGGCTAAAGAGTAAAACCTTAATATTCCTTTGGAAAAATTGTTTTTACCATATATTTTGTTTAACTGAAAATACGTTAGAAATCTCATGAGCTATCCTACTTACAGGTAAAGAAGACAACCTCTGCGTTGGGACAAAGAACAATTATTATCCTAGATTTAACGGAGAAAAAAGCCAAAGCAGCAAGACAAGAAAGAAGCTATAGGAGCCATAGGAGCAATCTGAAGCTACCCAGGACCAATTCTGTGACAAGTGGAGGCTCAACTTCAAGTGACATTTTTAGAAGCTCTTATGAAGTAACAGGCTTGTAAAGTCACATCCAAGCATCTAAGTGGCATGACTTTCAAACATGTGAAGCATCACCACATTAATGCTGCTAAAATCAGGCCTGCTAATTAGAAAACCAAGTTGGGTAACTGCATCACAGCATCACTTCAAAAGAAGATGATGTTAAGAATCTAACTTCAGCAGCCACTAAAAGAAAAAGAAAAAGCTAACCAGAAAATCTTGGCTTGGCGATCTAAAGCATGAATCCCTACCCTTACATGATTTAAAGGTGAATTTGCTTTAGACGGTGCAAAGTTAGGTATCACTTTCAACAGGTTTGACTTTAGATAAGCAAGTTGGGGAGCAGAAGCATGTCTGGGCATAAAGGACAAAGTTATAAAACTGTGTCTGGAGCCCTTCTTCACCCTTCCAGTGTGCCTCCCTCAGCTGACTTGCTAGCCGTTTGCACACGGTAAGGAGATTTTTTTCTGGGCTTTAGGAACAATTTCACTGACTTTCAGTGTTGTTAAAATGTGGGGTATTTAGTTCAATTGTGCAGTTTGTTCTCTCAACTAAAGAGAAAAATCTATACTGACATTTCACATTTCTATAATGTTAGTAAGACACAAAGGTATGTGCATTTGGCCTTTGGATATCAGTTGCAGCTAAAATTTCCCATCTTGCCTCAAAATAATCTGTTTTCTCAATGGTGGTGCTACTTCATGCATGCTGCAGAAGTTCTGTCTTCACAGGTGGATGGCATGCAAGGACACATACCACTTAAGAACTGGAGAAGTAAACAGCAAGGATAAGATACGTGTATAAGCTTGAAAAGCTCAACATTCATGATAGGATAATTTGGATTTTTTAGATAAATATTCTTATATATATATATATTTTTATATATATATTTCAAGTCCATGACCAGCCCCAAATGAGCCAGGAATATATGTCAAGCAACCTCACCATCTCTATTTAAATATATTGTACTAAAACATCCATAGAGTCAAAACCCTGAGCAATGTTGTATTGTTATCCAGTCTTACTGCTTTCAGTACCCAAAGGCAAGTAAACCCCCGAAGCATAGTGCTCTCATCCTAGTTTTACTTTCCATTTTTTTCCACTCTTGCCAAGAGAATGCCATTGAAAGTCACATTCCCATCTTGGCTCAAGCAACGTCCTGGTTGTCTGGATAACTGTGTTATCTCAGACAGCCTGCACAAGTTCTGCACCTGGATCCTTCCCCCTGAAAGCAGCTGAGCAGGATGGGCAGACGAGACGGTGCTGAAGGCAAGAACCGGTGAAGGTGATGGGCCTGAGGACGGCTGTGTGTTGAGAGTGGCATTGGAGCCGGGCACCTGCAATGGCACTGGCATGCTTTGCCTAACGCTGGATAGCAGCTTAGAGGAGGCATCTTAAGGTTTTTCACACGTGGGTTTGAAAACGCTGGGCATTTTAATGAGCTTTTCCCATCCAAATCTCCGTTGGCTAGCATCAGACGTATCTCAGAACACACTGCTTGTCAATGTTAGCATTTACACACATAGTCACTCACTTATTTCTGGTTTTAATTAGCAACGAACTACCAGATTTGGCTATCTGGTATGGTGCCCTGTCCCACCTCTATTTCTAGCATCATTTGAGAATATCTCTTCCTCTGGCTGTCTGTTTCCACCTGAAAGTCATGTGAGAGGCAGACAGACCTGCTCTCCTTCCAGCTCTCACTGCAGTGGAGCTAGAGGAGAGGTAGCAGGAGTTTTGCTGGGTGGATGCCGCTGGCAATGCCTTCACAGGTGGTGGGAGGAGAGCTAATTCCTTAACTGCCCCTTCTTCCAGGGAAGAAAGGAAGGATGGATGAGAGAAAGGAAACCAGTACTGTTCCTTCTAGCCCTTAGAGCCTGTACTCTAATTAATGGAGCATGCTTGAAGGTGATTACAGAAATCCTAACACAGGCTTTAGGTAACAATGACCAGATGTTTGTATACACTGCTGCAGGGCATGGTCAGCAGTCAAAGTCTTCATCTGCTGCCTTTGCTGAGGCTGAGGGTGCATTTACACGTCCACAGCACAAGCAAACCAGCTGTTGTGACACTACTGGGAGTGTGATCGCTTCTTTTCAACTGACTGTATAGAGCAGGTATGTGAGCCACAAGCAAAGCATGCAGTTTCTTGTCTAATCTGACTGCTCAGGCAATGACTGCTGTGTGAATAGCATGACTAATAGCACAAGGACATTCTGAATCCAGCTGCCTTCAAGTATGAACGGGGCCCCTGAAGAAGTAGTCGTTTGCTTGTATGTTTTTGTTGTCTTAGTCATCACTACATTGATAATGACTTCACGTGCTGCCCTGCCCCTCCAAATTATTTTGGTGCGTGGATACCCATGTCTTTTTTTCGGAGCAGATCTTTGTAGTGTAGCCTGCATCTGAATGTTGAGGCAATGAGAAAGTGGAAGTCATATGGTTCAGCAATCGTCATTAAAATACCGCCATTGGCAACAGTAACAAGTAAAGTCAAAACCATCTCTCTAATACAGTGCTTTATTAAAAATTAGTAATTAAACATGGAAATCACTGAGTAAAATTAAGGTTATTTTGTTTTTCCTTTGAAGATGGAGAACCATGGTATTTCAATACTCTCACCGATAGAAAATACCGAGTTCCTAAGTAGTGGCCCCTGTTCTTTCCATTTCAACAACTAGCTTTTGTGAAATGATCACAAATTTCCACACGACGCACAAAAAATATTTTAAGATGTCAGATTTTTTATTTATTTTCTTGGGGGAAAAACCAATGCCCAGGCTTGAGCCTGAAGTATGTATTTCAGTGTTTTCCATAATGTAATACTTCTGGTTTACATTTTATTTACATAAAATATTACACATCATCTTCTTTAATGCAATAGCATTGTTATTTTCTGGTTTTATACGAGCACTGTAACATTGGCATCTGAACTGATTTATGTTTCAGATAAAGCCTATAAAGCGTTATATCTGGGCAAAGATCTTTACATATTGTGTGCTTGTATACTGAATTTGTGAGACGGTGTCTTAATAAAAATATCAAATGGAGATAATGACATAAGAATGTATCATATCAGCAGCCATAGACATCAGACCAAAGTTCTCTCTAGCCTAACAGCTTGCCTTTGAGAGTGGCCAACAGCACTTGCTTAGTCTAACAGCCAAGTTCAGAAAGGAACTCCCAGAAAAGGGTCATTGGTGGTTAGGAACTTCATGAGCTGGAAATTGCATCCATACAGCTATGCCTAATAGCATTTGATGCACCTTTCTTCCATTAATTTGTTTTGACACTTTTATACCACCAAAACATCCTCTGGCAAGGAGTTCCTCAGATTTAGTTATGTGCAATGTGAAAAAGCTCTTCCTTCTGTTGCTTTAAACATGAGGACTTATTATTTCACTGAATGCACTCTGTTATGAGAAGCAGCAAATAGTCCTTCATTAGTCACCTTTGCCAGGTCATTTGGTGGCATCCTACTGAGCAATGAGAACTTACACAACAAAATAAAGTGCATACCTTCTAAGAATGACTACTAAACTTCTCTTTTAATCAAGAGTTAGCCTTCCCTGTAAATAACAGTCATTATGCACCATTAAAGATGAACGTGGTGTGCTGCTGGAAGTAAAGATCAGCTTGTTTTATCTCTCCAGTTGTTCTGGATTCTGTCTTTCATCTCTGGGAAGTGACTGACCCAGAGACTATTGAATTCATGGAGATGGATGTCTTTGAGTTCACTGAACATTGGAACAGGTTCCATGAGGGGAAATCTGCTTCTGTAGATGAAATGGGTTTCCCTAATTTATGTAATCAAGGAGAGCAAGAAATGCCTCTACAGGATGCTTGAACACAAATCCATGAAGCCAGAGTCCTAAATTACGTGAATCATGCTTTTAATGTATTCTTCTGACACAGGTGCATTTCAACACTTTACCAGAAGACCTGAAACAGCCACCCTTGCCAAGCTTTGCAAACGCTTTGCTGAAGAACAGATGGTGGCAATTTCTCACATCCCTAAATCCAAGAAATAAGTCCCCACAGGGCCTAAAGTGGTTCACCAGAGGCTGAGTAGCATTTAGTAAGTTGTGTGTCTGCCATTGGTATGATACAGCCTGTTTCCCAGAGCTTATCATGCCTGCTTTGTGGACCTGCTTTCCTTTATATCCCTCCAAAGCCTGGATTCATATCACCTGCCTAATGTAAGCATCACAAATACATATATAGTCAATAGAATGTCACCTGCTCAGGACAACTCAAAGGTGAGCCTCCAGAGATGGCTGTTTCTGACTATTTAGAAAGTCAAAGTGACTGTGCTTTTAACATTATGCCTTTGATGGGTGGGCGCTTAGTCAGGCAGGTGGGATTTATCTGCTCCCGAGCTCTGAATTGTGTGTGAACTGGAGATGTGGCCGACCCTTGCACTGGTCACTTAATGGCGGGCAGGCTCACTGTGTGTTGCTCCATCGTTCCTGTGTCAGCTTCTGTTGCAATCTGGCCCACGGACATCTCAGACAGGTTGCTGAAGAACATCCAGACTGGGTTGGGTACCTGTTACAAGTCTAATTAGAAGGAAGCAATTACTGGGATTACATGTACAACTGAGATTCTGTGCGAGCAAATATTCACTTTGGCATTTATTGAAGCTTCTCTTTTAAAATACTTGTTACAAAAACATTTGTCTTAATTTCCATTAATTGTGTATACAATCAATGCAGAGGTTTAGGCGTGTTGTAAAGTTCTGCATTTTATCCAGGTCCTTCTCACAAAATCAGCCTGGTTTTGTTTCTTCTGGAATCTCAAGAGAGTAATTTTCTAGTTTGGTCACCACGACATGAAGGAAAGGCATTGCCCCTCTGCAAAGTTTCTGTTCCTATTGCTCTCCAGTTTAATTAACGCATCTTATGCTATGCTTCTTAAAACTCCTTTCTCTCTGTTGTCTCCTCTCAGTTTTCCCAGGTACAGGCCGCCACACCAGCCGCAGCTCCCAAGGTGCGCAGTGACGCCAGGGCTGCCCCTGTGCATGGCGGGAGCCAACGGGACTGCAAAAACTGGTGCCAGGTGCTCACTCGCCCTGTATGTGTTATCTAAAAGACACATTGCATTCTTTAAGTCGTGCTTACTTGAAAGCACTTGAACAGTCATTCTAAGTATACTAGAAAATCTAGAGAAATATGTATTCTCCCTATTGACTATTTTCTTTTTTTTTTTTTTTGTTTTTTCACAATTCTGGTGGTTGATGTGGGAAAATTGCCTCTAGAAAACCCTTTTGAAACAGCAGATATATATTCTAATATTGTTTGCATCACATTTTTGGCTAAAATGATTCAGACCTGAGCCATCCAAATCTAAAAGTGACCATTTTTCATCAGTGCCTGCTACACGCCCCCAGTGGCAGTACGTACTTGCAGGGACTGGTGTTGAGCCCCGTGGCATCTCAGGAGGTGTCTCAGGGGTCTCCCTCAGGAGGGCAGGCCTTGTGACCATAGTAGATCCTTCCCTGGCACATGCAGTGGGGGATCTTACCCTCTAGACCTTTACAGCCCCCACCAGCTTCCTCTTGTGGTATCCCCTCTGAGGAGAGCTCCCTCACCACTACGGAAGATGCACAAGTTATTTGTGATCTACTGTGGTGCTATTGTGGTGCTATTTCTCATCATTTTATATACCTAATGCATGCATGAAATATGACAGTGTACTTGAACACATATTCACAAATTAATGAATATAATGACAATGTATAAACACCTTGCATCTGTCAAAAGATGGTGAGATACCTGTGTAACTTCAGACAGTATTAAATTGTCTGCCATTTACCTGAAGTCACAATCAACCCCTCCTCACCTTCCCCCTGCATACTTTCCTCAGCTAGGGATGTACCAAACTTTGATTTTGAGAGAAAGCTGCCTCTTGTAGCAAATTAAAAAAACCAAACCAAAACAAAGCAAAACATGCCACTGACCCTCAGATTGCCATCTTTGAGCTTCTAAGATACTTTTAAACCATTTGGGTTTCTTCATACACAAAGGCAAGTGGTAAGAAAGCGAAGCCAACAAGACAAAAGCAAGTACTAAGAACAAGGATAAGTCTTCAAATACTGGATTTCACACTAGCGTTTTGTTCTGGAAAAAAGTAAATCATTACTGGCAGTTTATGCCTTTATGGCTGTGATGAATAAAGGATGTTGTCAGAAGAAGCAAAGATTAAACACTAAAAATGTCTTAGTCATTGTTAGATATAAAACTAACGCCTCAACAAAAAAAAAAAAAAAAAAAAGAGGGTTGTCATGATATTAGCAAGTTATCCACTTGGTTTCTCAAGACTATGACAGCGCACATGTAATTAGACAGGGAATGAGAGTGGTGAAAATGGAGGGGTGTGGCTTTACAGTGCACTCAGTACAGGCACACACCTAAGAAAACAGCCAGTCACTCAGGAAACTGATAAACAGTTTCTGTACCCCACATCCAAAGTGATAAGCCGAACTCCAGGGAGGCAGAACGCTTTGTCCGCCATTCCAGTTTTGCTCCTGAGAAGCGCAGATCTGCCAAACCAGAAAGTTGTGTGACCCCTAGGTCTACTTCAACAAAGCACCAACTTTGGGTCAACTGGAAGCACACAGCTCCAGGACGCAATGCACAGGATGCTGCATGTTGTGCAAGGATATGCCACTCTGCTAACTACATATATAAATATAAATATAAATATAAATATAAATATAAATATAAATATATATTCTTTTTGCCCTCCTATCTTTGGACTATCTTTTTTGTTAATTAATGGCAAGCCTCTTTGGGAAAGAGAATTTTGTTTTACTCATTTTTATAAAAATGTTTTATATTAGTAGTAGTGGTATTAATAATGGTAATAACAATGGGGAAACGAGAAAACTTTTGTGTGGTGCGCAACAGAATCTTTCTTGAAAAGAAATGCTTGGGTTTTTCCACTCTAAGAGATAGCTCAGATATGTCAGACTTGAAAGGAACAGCAGACAAAACCAGAAAAGTAAAGAATCTATAAGAAATAAATAATAACACCCCCCCCATTAAAATAAAGGAATGCTGAATATTTTGGGTAATGGGACTAGTTGCCTATAATACGCTTATAGGAGAACTTCGTATATTATGAATGTTATTGGTTCTCTCTCTGTAAAACACATGATCTTCAAAAATAACCTAATAGTCTTTTTCTTAACTGTTGTCAAAAAAGCTAAAAGAAGGGTAATAAATCAACCTTACTCTACTGGTACAACTGGATTTAGGAAACTGCTGAGAAAGACAGTGACACAGCAGGTAGTTTGGTATGGAAATTGCTAAGAAAGCGAAAAGCAGGGTGTCATTCCCGTCGGTGAATGTAGCTCTTTCAGTTTACACCAAACCCATGGATTAGGGGCATAACCAGTTTTTCTAAGAATCCTGTTAAAATTCAATCATGATTTATCATGAATAAAAAGCCAATCCTTAAAAAAAACCACCTACCAAACCTAGTTCCCTCTATGGACACTATTTCTGCTTTTCTTTGCTGTTGATCACTACAAATGGCTGGAAAATATTATCTGGTGTATTTATACCTGTTGCCACAATCTTGGAATTTCTCATTTTCTGGAAAAAAAATTAACATTTGGAAGTCTGGTTTTACCAGAAAGTTGAAATGATTTGAGGAAAGGTCATCAAAACCTTCACATTTTTCTTAATCGTTTCAGATTTGATTCTTTACCTTGGAAGGTTATACAGTGCAGGCTCAACCAGTTTTTGAATAGGAGGAGGCCATCTGGAAAAGTTTGGGCAATATGCAAATCAGTAATTTGTGGTGGCTGCAGAGAGCTGAGTTTGCATTTGATATTTTTTCCTGGAAAAGAAAGGTACCAACTTTGAGAAAGGTGGGACAGACATAGCAAGGAAAAGGGTTGGACTACCATCACCAATAGAACGTTCCTAAATCCTAGTTTTCACCCTCAGTTGCTATTTCCCAGATGCTCCTCCTGGTCCTTCTGCCCCTGCTGGTACAAAAGGTACTCATGCAGAGAGTAGTATAGATGAATCCTCTTCGTGTTGGTCACTGTTGCCTTTCATTAACCTACTGCACCAATTTCCTCTCAAGCACCTTTCCTTTGGGGTGTGGTTTTAAGAACAGCAGCAGCGGTCTGTGTAATAAACTCCTTCTCCCCTCGGCCCGCTGTGTTAGGTTGCTACACCAGAGGAAGCAGTTCATACGTTTTAAGGCCAGAGGGGACCATTACAATAATTTTACTTGCCATGCATTAGAAACACAGTACATAATTCAGAAATACACCTGGTCTTGACTTAAAGCCTTTGCGTGCTGGAGATTCCATAGCTTCCCCTGGTTATTTGCTTAATATTTATTATACTTCCACCTGAAAAAGTGGCGTGGCATTTACAGCTTGTGCTTCTCTAGCATACAGATTCCAGATTCTCAGTCTTGCTATGGCTTATTTTACTGAAGTCAAGGAGCCCTCTAATGTCAAAATCTTCTACTCATGTAAGTAATTATGGCACATGAAAAAATCTATTGACCTTTCTGCTCCCTGTCACAAGTGGTAACACCAGCAACAGTCACAACTCCCTTTTCTTCCTACAAGAAGACATCGTGAGCTGCAAGGCCTTTTCCTCAGTCTCTGTTTAAAAAGGCAGTCTCCATCTTTTAATCAAGAGTTCCTTGTTTTCCTTCTCTTTGTACTTGAACTACGCAATCAGATTTAAATACATAGATGGCCACTTACACACTACCAACAGCAGACACAGAGAGAAGCGAGAGAGGTGGGCAACAGCCATTCAAAAACTCCTAGCGACTGGTTATCATTGTAGGAGTAATTGATGAGGGGATGTTAGACTCTGTATTCAAACGCTCCTGCGCCATTTCCTTTCTACCCGCCATAATTCTTCCCCTGTACACCAGGCCACAGTCTGCTTTGCTCTGCTTTCTCCTTTCCTCCTCATGCAATCATTCACTGGAAAAGTGATCCACCAGAGAGCTTCCTTGTCCCACAAGGGAACACCCAGAAAAGCAAGAAACATATCTGAGGAGGAGGAGAAGTTTTTTGTCTCTTTCCACCCCCTAAACTGTGTCCATCAGTAGGACTGGAAATTCCAGTTATAGGAGCATAGGATTTATGGCTAAAGAGGAAAGGAGCTGAGTGGTCCCAAACCGTTCCCAAATTCTTTGTGGTAAAATCTTATTGCAGTTGAGGATAATAATAAAAAAAATCCCTAATTATTTCTGTGAGAAAAGGGTATCCTGCCCAGTCTATATATGTCTTTCTCATATGCAGAAGGGAATGTGTATATTTTAAATACAAATTCTGTGTAACTTGGTTTCCAGCACAAAAAAGGAAACAAAGAGGGAAGAATACACAGGAATTCGCCTGGCTATTCTGCTGGAACCTTTTGTTCATTTAATTATGCACCTAACTTGGGTAAATCAAATAGGAGCACAGTCTCCCCGTGCAGTCTCTGGAGAGGAAGACACCTGTAGAAGATGAATCAGAGCGTCCAAGATCTCAATTATCTGCTGGAGACGCTTATCTCCTCCCAGTGACTACAGAGGGAGCACAGGATGACAACATTTAGCATGTTGAAGCATCAGCAAGAGGCCTACAGTGAGTTGGCTTTCCATCCCTTTGAAGAAATTTCCCCACTTCAGATATTTCTCCACTTACAGAAGTTATTCTGCATGGTGTGACTACAGAAACAATGTTGTATGACTTAGGTGAGCTGCATGGCAGGTCCAACTCTAAACTTTGTCCTTTGGTTGTTTAAATGAATTCTTCAGCAGCTTTTGCAGTGGCCTTGAAGCATCTCATTGCCATTTGGCTAAATTCAAAGCGAATATATAAATGAATAAACTGCTCTTAATTCCTAAGTAGTTTGCAGTACAGGCTGTTTACATACAGTACTAGCTGCAAATTGATCACATGGACACTTAGCACAAAGCTAAAGCTGACCCCTGAAAAGAGAGAAGGATGATTTTGTGGTTAGGGTGTACCTGTGGCTCATCCCCTCTCCTGTTGACATTCGTCTGTGACACAGGGTCAGGCATCGACTCGTGTTTCAGCTTCAGTGCTCAAATTATTCATTAAATGGAAAATACTGTCCTTTTCTGGAATGGTTGCCAAGCAACATCAGGGTGCAATCCGTCCAGGTACAAGATCAACTGTTCGTTACTGAAAGTACTTTCAATGAAAGACCAAAGTTTTGCTTGATGAACTCAAGCTTTCAAGCACCTTTTTTAACTGCAGAGCCTTTTACTTCTTTGCAGCTTCTTTCATCTTTTACTTCGTCACTTTGTAGCCCTAATTCATCAAGCAGGACATGTAAACTTCCAGAGATAAATAAATACCGCACATTCCATCAGGCTCGTGTTCCACAGTCCTTTCAGTGCCTTAAACATATGATAGTTTCAAAGCTTTGACAGTTGGCTGGAAAAGAAGCCCCAAGGCTTACGCTCTGGTTAGATATCTTACCAGCCCACTTCTGCATAGCTTGCAAAACAAGCTCTAGTGTCTATGCTGCAGCTGTATTTACAAGAAATTGCACAGAGGTATGAGAAGGCAAAAGAAAATCTATCCTATCATTTGCAGATTACAAGTTCAGCCAACAAGGAGGCTTTCACGCCTCCTAAACTTGGAAATTAACCATACAATCCACAGCAATGGCAGCTGAACCTTTTTTTGGTCTATAAACAATATGTAAGCTGAAATATGCTGATTTTGAGCATGCTTGGAGACGTGGGCACGAGAAGGATGAGTCACCCCTGAGAGCTGGCATAATTCAAACCACCCTAGCCGGTGTCAGCAGTAGTCACTGAGCCTGAGGGACAGCTGAGCTCCTCGCTGAGGGGACAGGAGTCTGCACAGCAATTTCACAGTGGTATGCAAGGCAAAGGAAGTTTGGGAGAGTTGTGCCTGCAATTCCTGCATGTCCGGTTGCCACAGCTACATCTCTCATACGGTTATGCCTGTAGTCTGCAGACACCCTAAAGATACACGGGTGATTGAGGGCACTGCATTGCACTGGAGTCCTCTGCTTGGAAGGTTATCTTCACTAGGGACTGTAGACACCTGCATAACAGACTTCCTCTGGGTTGCGTTGTGGTTTAATACGGTAAGAGTTAAAGCAATGTTTCCCTCTGCAAAACACAATCCTGCTTTTCCTCCTCCTATGAGTAGTCCCACTGAGCCAGAGGAACTAGCTGGGCTTGTAGGTTACTTGTATATCAGCCTTTGAACTAAACTCTACCTTCAGTTACACGTCTGTGGATTGGAGTAAGTCTTGCACTTCACTGAAACTAGCTGGGGTGTTCCATCACTGTTGTGGAGGAAAGACAACAGCTCTAGACCTTTTTACTCATTTCAAAGTTCCAAGAGCAATTTCCTAGTACAACAGCAAAGGACCAAGTAAAACATACAATTATTACTGTAATCATTTGGTCATCCTTGCTTTCTGAAGACAAATCTGCTCAGAAAAATAAATGTTTCTGACCAGGCTTCTATAATAAGGCATTCATTGATCAGAATTGAGCTACAGCTTTAAGTAATCCTGAAATCCAGAAGTCTAAGGAAGCTTACAAAGCATTTAGCTGATTTACTGAACTGTGCAAGCATGTTTTATTTTAAATTTAAAAAAAAGGTAGCAGAAATTTTCTGCAAGAGAGAAGTACAGTTTTTCTTCTAATTAGGAGAAACAGAAAATAACAAGGATAAGAAGACAGGCCCAAGAGGCAAAGGAGTCTGCTGTGAGCATTGTGATTTTGCTAGTTTTACCTGAAGCAAAGGATTTGAGAGTCATTTCTAAAATAAATATCTCTAAAAAAATATTTCACAGAGAAGGGCACATTAGCAACAATTTTGGCTGAGAAGTGCAGAAGAAACCTGTGAAGCGAGAAACAACAGTTCATGTAGAAACTTAGTTTTAATAAGATCAAGTTTTGCCCTGCCGTGTTTTGAAACTATCTGGAAGAGCCTGTTGCCTTCCACAAAGAACAAACACAGCTAAAATTACTAACGCAATGACTCTACTTAACAAACAACTTAATACCTGCAGACTTTCTAACTGGGTGTGGAGGTGTAATTTGCTCTTTTGGATCTTTCTGCTTGGCCAGAAGCCAACGTAAACTCCCAAGCCAAGTCACCCTGATTTAAAAAACATTTTCTGAAGCTCTCGGTTCCCATGAAGGCCTGATATCTATTTAATATCTGGAGATTCAGATACAATTGAAAGACTTCATTTGCAGGCTTTCTCCGGGTAAAGTCTGTAAAAGCAGAAGCACAAACGTGCTTTAGAACACAGAGATCCCTATGTGGCGCACCTTGCTCCTTCTTCATTAATAAAAGGAAATATTTACAAATTGAAAGTATCTGTTTATATGTATTAGGTGATCAAGCACAGGCATGTGTATTAAAAAGATTTTTTTTTATATGAATTCATTGTACTTCTGATATCTTTGCACATCAGCCATTGCTGTTTATAATTTTAACTGGAGAAAATTTCTGTGATGAATTTCAGCCACTTTTACATTGTCATAAAAATATAGTGAATATTTTTTTGAGGCATAGCAACCAGATGTAATGGTAAAACTATCTACTTTATGACTAAGAGACCATGTACCTTTCTGTTTACCTTCTTATAAAACACCCGTGGACAACTTAAGCTGTGGATGCTTGAAAAGCTCCAAGGCTCTTACTGTGCAATTGCACTGACTTTTTTTGCCCAAATACAGATTCATTTCCACTCATCAAAATATGTGATATACTTTCATCTGGCATGTCAAACAGGCAAAACTTTAAATTAATTTAAAAATTCAAGGATTTAAATCAATCATTAGAAAAGCTTTTAAGCAGCAGCTAATTAGATGACCTTTCTTATCATTCAGCTAGATCTGAATGGTCTTTAAAGTATTTATGGCTTATCTAGTCATAGCCTGGGTGAAAGCTCGGGGTAGAAGTTGGGAAAATAGATTTCGGAAAGTATCGCTCTTCAGAGAAAAAGGAGTGGAAGGAGGAACAGAGATCTGTGGTTCTTGCCTTCTTTGTGTGACAGTCACCAGAGACGAGTGGCTACAGAGGTAGGAGACAGACAAACTGCCATTGCAAGAAGGGTGCACAGGAAGGACGGCGTTCGAGGGATGGACCCTGCCGTGTCTGGGCACAATCCAGTTTCTACACCCTGTTACGCTCAGGGCTCTTCTAAAAGTCTCCATTTATTTCAGAAACAGAAGGAAGCCACAGGCCTCATTTCCACTCAGTTTAACTTTTGCCTTTTGTTGTAGGTATATTTTTTAAAACCTCGCAGTAATTATTACTTTTTATTCTTATTATTCAGGACAGGTCAGTAACACTTGCCATTAGCTGAGGTAATACCACTCAGCCATTCCAGTTCTCTTTGTGATACACTCCGACATGTTGTCTTCACGTCTCCGTCTACAAGCGCATCTGGAGTGCAAAGCAGCCCAGGTGAAAACAAACCCACAGCTCCAATACTGACGATAGTGCAACCACACCAGAGATGAGCTAATTCTGCCTTGGCAGGGCAGAGGCCAGAGGCAACGCAGGGGATTTCTGACAGCTGCACTTCTGCCAGAGAGAACTGATAAAAAAAAATATTTTTGGAGTGAAATTCTAAAGAAGCTGCATCAGGAACTCCCCAACACAAATAACAGGCTGTCGGCACCGGTGTCATTTCATCCGTGCTAATATTGCAGATGTCAAAGGAGCACAGAATATTCAGTAGCAACTCTCCTGACTTTACGGAGGTTATGTACACATTTTTGCAGAGCTGTTACTTAAAGTCTTCCTGGTTTATCTGTTAACGCAGGGAATGCTTGCTGTAGGAACTAAAAATAATGAGGGTAAATTGCAATACTAAAATTAAGCAGAAAAAAAGCCTTTTGAAGTATTGCCCTGTGGGACTAGCTTAGACTAGTTTGGTTAGGTTTGGGAAGCATTAGAAGACAGAGGATCTGAAAATGCGGAGAATCTTGGTTCTGACATGAGAGAAAAGGCATTTTACCCATCTCATCACTGACAGATGTAAGACTGAGCGAGACAGAGGCAAACCCTCGAAAGGATTTCGATGTGGAAAAAAATCTGTGACAAGCAGGTAAGCTAAGTATTATTCATGCTATTTCAACATTTTAAAGGTATGGTTTTTCCTAAATGCTTTTTCTAATTTACCGAGAATTCTACAGAGACCCAGACGCAAACTTTGGTCTGGAGGTTTCTGCTCCAGGAACCTGACAACCGGAGGCCTGTGCTACAGAGGGGAGAGAGTCCTGCTGGATTGGAAAATGTGCTCTGCATACCAGAAAATGGCTAAGGAAGAACTAAAGGCTGGTTTGCAACATTTAGGTGTAGCCATTATTAAGGAATGATGCAAATTCTTTCTTCCAGGAGGAAGCACGGGGGAACATGCCCACATATTGCTTTACCTTCCCGAAGCTGTGTCACCCAGCATGGGGTGGTTCGCCCTGCTTTCCCAAGTGGGAAAGGCTGGACTCACCCTCTCTGAAAAGCCTGTTGTTTTTTTTCCAGGGAGTTGTGGATGGAGTAAAGCTTGCGTTCCTCTGGGGGCAGAATGAGATTCCCTCTGGCTGTCCCAGGGACTTTGCAAGAATGACTTGTGCGTCTTCTTTGCTTTTTTGTATTTAAGTCTAGTTAAATGAGAGGTTTATCCCATAATCTTTAAGCTTAATGGATCTTTTTTTCCCCCTGATTTCAGTATGATCTCAGGTGCTTGCTACAAAAAGTAGTTTAAAAAGAATTTGCTTATGTAAAAATGGGTGATTCATGCCTCTGTATACATAGGGACAATGGTGGGCGAAACCCTTATCCCCTCCTTTTTCTGTAACCAGCCAGCCTACACAAACACTAACTTAAAAAAAAAAAAGTAAAAAAAAAAAAATAAAATACTTGTAGGTTCCTACAGTGTTCACATTATGAAGTGGACAGAGAAGACAGTCCATCTATGATGTGAGTCCTTTTATAGTGCCTGTGTTGTGTAAAATGACCTTTGTGAAACAAAGCATTAGGCCGAAAATGTTCAAAATTCACCATTTCTGGTATGTAACGCTTATAATAATTCATGAAGACCAGTAGCATGGAATGCTAAAAGGCATCTAAGGGAAAGGATGTTCTTTTAAAGCTCAAGAGAAAAACATGGGAAACGCTCAGTGCAAACCTCCAACCAACTGCTAGCACAGAACTTACTCTCAGTTATACATGTTAAAAGGTCACATGTGGCTCTGCTGTTAAATTAACACGTATAATTGCATGGTCAAGTTCTGGGTTTTTGCATGCATTGAAGGCTGTGTATTGATTTGCTCATGATGCTGCCACCTTCAGGAATGAAGTTTTATGTAAATTTAAAGTAACTGTAGTTGTGAGATGAAATAACTCTAGCGGTAATCTACAGTTTATTTAATTTGCTAGGTATGTTAACCACCTTAGATCCACACTGGATTCCCTGTTCATCTGATAGATCATCTCTGAATTTATCCTTCATATTCTAAGGCTAAGGAATTTGAAGGCAATCTAAGGCTGGTTCAGTTAGTGTGCCAAGGGACCGGGTAAGGGTGTGCCATGTTAAGCAGATAGCAAAAAAGCTATATGAATGTGTAAATTAAAGTAAATCAACTCCCTTTTTAAATTACTCCCACTCTGTGTATATATTCCACCAGATTGATCAAAAGGGTTAGATGTTCAGATGTGCCTTGGAGGCACAGTCTAGCAAAAAAAAGGTGTGGAACTGAAATGAGCAAAAGATATTTTTTCCATCCCTTTGAACTATCAGAGATTTTCAAGTGAATCCTGTAGTGCACTGGAATGAAAAGGGCATCTGCCAAAGGTTTAAATGCCATTCACATCAGAATAGTAACTATGGTAGACCCATATTTAGTAGACTTTGATAAGATGTACAATATAGTGATTCCAGTCCTTCCTTTGAATAATTAGGAACAAAGATTTGTCCCAAGGTCTTTCCTATTCCAAGACAGTAACCTAATCAGTTAGCTGTTTTAAACTATGCCTTGCTCAGGCTCCTCTATTAGATCTGCTTAACATACAAGTGAATCTTGCAAAAACTATGTTCACAGTATCACAAGGGCCAATATTAATTTATCTAACATTTTGCTTTTTGCAGTGTAGATGTCTACATCTGAGCTAGTCACACGGGTAACCTAGAGTTACATCGTCACCATCTGTAGTCAGTGGAAGTAGAGTAAATATGATCAGTGCCACTTAGGGCAAAATTAATCTGACCAAATGTAGGCATCTAGTTCAGGATGAGACATATCCATTAACTGTTGGCCAGATCTCTGCTGACTATAAAAAAGCCTAAGCTCAGATGTTTGTGTTGGTGTAGTAAACATTCATTGAGTCAGATGAGTCTCACACAATTCCCCACATTAACTAAATTTCAGGGACAGGTTATGATACTTAACTTGGATGTTTGGGAACAAAGGTTAAATGTTTCCTTTACTAATTTTCTCACATCCTCCTAACCTATCAGACCTAGTCCACACAGTAAAAACAATTAAATACTTTTTGGTGTGCAAGCCTGGTTCTATGATTGATTTGATATTTGTAGGATACAGCTTCAGCTTGGGTTTGTAAGTGAGTATTGTCCCAATTTTTTTTCTGTCCTTTAAACCATTTTTCAGGTGAAAGAAAAAATTGCATATATACATTTTATTACTTAATTTACCTATACATTTGCTCAGAAATTGAAACTTTCCTGCCTAAAACTGAGTGTATGCCATAAGAAAAGGCTTTCAGCCTATGAAAGGTATTTTTTCTTGTATTGGAAGTACAAGTCATCCTTCCTTACTTTCACTTTTAAAAAATTTCATGTAATGCAGTGTTATGGCATCCGTGTATCACAACGTTAAAGTTATCATAAGGTAAAAAATGTAAATATCATGAAAAATATTATTATTCTTTGTTAGCCAGTCCCTATCTTATGCTGTCCCTTTTCCAGATAATATAGTAAACAGAAAGTTAATTATCTTATAGGAAGAAAAAAACCCCAACAACTCTGTAATATCCTTGTGTACCCTACAGATTTTATCAGCTTCTAACATCTGATGATCTCAGTTTTATAATTACATATAGGTACCTAAAATAAGACTTTGCTTTGAACTGTTTGAAATGCAACATAAAAGAACTACACACTCCAAATGCAGCATTAACTTGGCTTGCTATAATATTGGAAGGTAGCATGCAGATTAATTATGGGACAGAGGGTTTGTGTCTTGCCCGAGGCTATACCACAAACCCAAGAAAGCCCAATTTAACTTCTTGCTCAAGCCAGAGGGATTCTTTCTGGTGACTTCAATACAGATTGGCCTGGACCCAGAAAAGAAAGGGAGGATGCTATCAGGCATCAACCGCTTCGTCTTGATAGGAACCTGAGACAGATATGTTTTTGGAGAGTTACTTTCAACAGCAAGAGAAAAGCCTTGATGGTGTAAATACACGTTTTCAGCCTCACCCTCAAATGCTTCCCCTTCTGAATCTGAAACAAATGGGTTGCAGTATAAGTTTTCAAATATTGCCCTTTCCTTTATCATTTGACTGCAACTTCTGTTGTGGCAGTATTATACCTCAGGTGTAACAGCATTGTCTTTTTTTTTTTGATGTGTGAATTTAACGAAAAGAGTAAGAATGAAGGTGGAAATGGCAGAGGAATCCATCAGTTTTAAATCCCATGGAATAATAACATTTTTCATTTTAGTATCTTCTAATAGGAAGAAACATTTTGTAGTTATAGGGCAATGCTTTTGTCTTCTCCAAAACCAAAAGATAATTTGTTGCTAGCACTTTTCTAAGTCACTATATTTTATACAAGAATTCATGGAAAGAGAAATAAATAAAAATAAAGACAAACGTCAAGGAATCCAGAAAAACTTAAAATGCAAAAGTTATCTGCATTTTTATAAATACCTTTTTTTTTCTGTTAAGAATCTGAAAGTTGTGCTAAAAAGCTTGGCTGTGAGTTAGCTCATGGAATATGGCCCTTTGGTTTCACAATTGCATGCAATAATAATGATTTTACTGTGGGAAACGCTAATTTCTATGTCCAATAGAAAATAAAAGATCCCTGCAAGGTACTTTCCAGTATAGTGGATTACCTCAACAACATAATTTTGTCATTCCAATATCATGACCGTATGCAAAAACTAATGCATCAAAGGTTTGGTGAAATGCCATCTCCAGTCCACCATGTTCAGGATATAAATATTTCTTTTCTTTTGGTTCTTTATTTCTCCCTTTGCAAGAAAAGAAGTAATCACTTTCTCTATAAATAAAAATACTAGACTGAAGAATGAAGAATTTTGTTGGGGGAGATTTCTTTTTTTACAACAATTCAAGTTTAAGGTACAGATAGTTGCAGTCATAATTTAAATGTGTGCTTTATTCAAAGTGTGGAGCAATATTCAGTCTTGCATCCACTAAACACGCAAACAAGAAAAATCAAACAAAAATAAACAGACAAAAACCCCAGCCGTGTTTCTTACATTTTTGTTTTCTGGCCACAATCTCTCAGGAAGCTAACAAAATGCATTCAGACTTTATATAAATCAGCAAGTATGCCTGGTAAGTTAAAACAATCCAAAATTTACAAAATGATATCACACATAAGTGAAATAGTACTTTAAGTTTATGGACCTCGGAAAGTGTGTGGATGAGCTGCAGTTTAACAAGAATCTGATAACAGAGGATTGTGGGGCCTGGTTTTGAGCCTTTTAAAAAAATGAGGGATGAGCTCACAAAATAACAGATGAATCTGTTTTCCAGTAGGGAGAAAATAACTTATTATGAACAGGCAATCTAAATATAGGCAGAAATAAGACAAACAGTTAACACTGAAATCAGTCCAAATATAGGGCACTTTAAGAAAGTCTTTTGTATGCATTTCAGATCAGTTTTCAGATATATGACGGTATGGATTGAGTGTAAGTACCAAATAATAAAACGCTTCTTTTTTCTAGAGAGATGAATTTACTGTTATGAGTTTAGAGGTTGGAGCCCAAGGCCCAGGAATTCTCGTCATTTATTCTCTCCCCTGACGTCGCTACTTCTGCAATCGAAGAAGTGTGTCAAGACACACCACTTCCCAGCGTCTGTTTTTCCCTCTGAAAACCAAACAGACCCTATAACAGTATTTCAAAAGCCATCGTGAGTGTTCAAGTAGTTACTGTTTCTGCAATGCTTTAGGCTTCCCCAAAAACAGACTTGCAAGTTGTGGTATCCTGTAAGTAATACAGAACTTCACTATTTGGCAGTCATGAAATCCTTGAAGGCCTTCACATAGAGCCTGTTCAAGGCTTTTTGGAAATATATGCTTAATTCGGGGGGTGGGGGTGGCTGTGTGAGGCACAAGGGAAGCCAAAGGGACTAGCACTAGGAGACGTTTCTGTGTCAAGGGGAGCCAGTGGTGCTCTCAGAGAGCTCTACCCCTCTGGGAGTTAGGGAGGAATGGGAGAGATGGTCCAGGAGGGTGAAGGTAAGGAGAGAAAGCAAGGCAGGCACAATTCCAAGTTGAGGGAGATGCTCACAGATGCTCATTGGAACACCTCTCCTATGAACGGTCTGAGAGAGTTGGGCCTGTTCAGCCTGGAGAAGGGAAGGTTCCGGAGGCACCTTGTAGCAGCCTTCCAGTACTTAAAGGGGGCCTACAGGAAAAATGGGGAGGTTCTCTTTATTAGGGAGGGCAGTGATAGGACAAGGGGTAATGGTTTTAAACTGAAAGAGGGTAGATTTAGAGTAGATATTAGGAAGAAATTCTTTAAGAGTGGTGAGGGAATGGAACAGGTTGCTGAAAGAGGTTGTGGATGCCCCATACCTGGAAGTTTTCAAGGCCAGGTTTTTTGGGACTTTGAGCAGCCTGGTCTAGTGGGAGGTGTCCGTGGCCATGGCAGGGGGGTTGGAACTGGAGGATCTTTAAGGTTCCTTCCAACTCTAACCATTCTATGAATCTATGATTCTGTAAATGGCATGGAAAAGGGTCTTCCTCTGTTTTGTCTCAGACCACCTTACCTCTCTGTAGAGATCCTCCCACAGATCCTCCCCCAGTTTCACTTATCCTGAAATTGCTTCCCTCTTCTTCTACTTTCTTCTTCCTGCAGCAGCTTTGAACAAGTTATGATGCCTTTCCTGGGTCTCTCTTCTTTGGACTAAGCAATACAAGTTCTTCCAATCTGTTATCGCAGGCCAAGTTTCTCAGGCCTTTGATCAACCTTGTAGCTCTCTTGTAGACATCTTACAAATGACCCACATGAAATCAGTCTTATCAGAGTTTAGGAGGTCACAAAGCTGGGTTGTATGTCTTACAAACAGTGCCTCTGTTTATATATCAGGGTTATCAGGATAATAATAATTTTGTTGTTCTTATAGGTTGTTTTTCTGCAACAGCAGCTGAAAACCTTGGATCTAATTCAGCCAAGTATTTTAATGCAGAAACAGTATATTTTTGACCTAATTCACTGAAGAGGAGGAACGCAAAAGAGAGCATTTGTCATTTGTTTCAGTGGTCAGTCCGGCCCAAACCACAACATTCACACAGGTGGAATTACTTCCTTCTTTAAAATTTAAAAATTACACGTATTGCTGAATAATATCAAAGTCAAATTTACTGTTGTTACACTGTTCATTCCCATAGATAAAGTTTTCTACTAGTCAAATGGAATGTGTATTTTGTGTTTGAATGTGTTGATGTGGGTTGAATGGAGTACTCAAGTATGAGGAAATCATGTTGGTAAATCACTACTAGCGTTTGTACATCAACATGCATGTTGCAGCTTGGTTTTCATAGCATTCCACTACCACGGATCAGAGCATTCCTTGCTCTTTTCAGTACCTATTAGCCTTGTTTAGGAGTATAACACATCTGCATATCTCTGAAAAAAAAAGAGGGAAAAGAAAGCCTAAACTGGTAAGAAAGCTTTCAGTCTTTATAGTTTTCTGAAGGTGGAATACCTTTGCTGCTTAATGTTCATTTACAGAATATTGTTCTCATCTGGCTTTTTGCAAAAAGAGGTAAGTAAGGGAAGGTGAAATTGGCTGGAGGTAGATTTAGTTTGCTAAATCATTCCTCCTGGATTTCATTTAACCACAGAAAGGACAATTGAGTGTTTCAGATCTGAGTTGGATTTTATATGATCTTTGAGGGATGGTTATCATGAAAGTGATAAACACACCAGGAAAACATAAACAATGAAAACGACAAGTTGTCTTCTTCAGGTTTGATGTGGTTTGATATGGTGTAAATATGGTAAATTGTGAAGAATTGTATCAGCGAGCTCTGGAGAACTTCAGAGATTGTGCAGAACCTTATGATATACACACTTTAAATAGAGAACAAGATACAGCCTGTTGCTTAGCTTTGACTGAATAACACAGTGCAAGAAAACACCAGAAAAATAGTCTTGACAAGTTACTCTACACTTAAATGGCATGCAATCCAATGTGTTTCATCATGCATATTCATGTTTTTGAAGAATAGTGAGTAGGCTTGTTTCTCAGTTCACTTTGTTACTATCTATGCTATCAAGAGCTGTTCCAAAAAAATCAACAGTATTATGTAGATGTAAAAATGTGCAATCGATTAGGAAATAAGGCCCACTGTGCTTACTTGTTCACAGAAGGTGCAATTAAGTAGTTATTCTCTACTCCATTACTCTCTACTACATCTTTCCTTGTACAGTCATTTATAAAGTGAGAAGTAGCAATTATATATTTCATATTACAAGTGTTTATAACTGTAATTATTTTCTGCACACTTTCCATGGGGAAAAATGACTACCTAAGCTACAGTGCTTGATTCTGAAGGTCATTTTGACTGAGTAAGGACTGTAGCATTTGAGTGTCAATCAAAATTTTTTTTTGATTAGGAGTTAAATTGTTCTGGAGACACCTTCCTTTTTGTTCTTGAAAGCATTTCCTGTCGGAAAGACAATTACGGCCAATGACATACAACATGATCATACTTATAAAGTAGGTGTGAAAGACAGTTCTCTTGGTTGGGTCAAAATCATTCATTATGTATTACGCTGACTAATGATACTAAAAGTAAGGACAAAAATAGGTAGTATTTCTCATATAAAATGTGTTACTGAAATCTCAGGTGTAATTAACTGTTTCCTAAGAGTAATTTCTTGGATGGAAATAAACTATCTTTTTTGACCATAATTAAATGACATATTAAATTTATGATACAACACTTTAACAGTTTATTATCTCCTAAGATAATGTTCCAAGGTGTACCAGAGGAGGTTTAGACTGGACATTAGGAAGCATTTCTTTACTGAGAGGGTGGTCAAACACTGGAAGAGGCTTCATAGAGAGGTGGTCGATGCCTCAAGCCTGTCAGTGTTTAAGAGGCATTTGGACAATGCCCTTAATAACATGCTTTAACTTTTGGTCAGCCCTGAAGTGGTCAGGCAATTGGACTAGATAATCATTATAGGTCCCTTTCAACTGAACTAGTCTATTTTGTTCTGTTCTGTTCTGTTCTGTTCTGTTCTGTTCTGTTCTGTTCTCTTCTATTCTATTCTATTCTATTCTATTCTAAAGATCAGTCATACCTTGAGAGGCTTCTTCTTTAATCACATTTGTGCCATCAGCCATTTTGGGCTTCAGTTTTATAGCCAATGTGCAGTCACACTTGGAGAAAAATCTTTTGTTTATTGATATGACTGGAACGAAAAGAGAGAGCACTTTGAGCCTCAGAACTGTCCCAGGAGACTCAGCTGAGAAACAACTTAAAGACTGACAAAGAGTAATCAAACAACAGATAAGGACAGAAATACCATTGGGTGGTAACCAGACAAACACTAAAATCAATTTTTGACAAACATGTTTATCTTTTCAATACCTGGAAAGAAGCAATTATTAAACATAAAAGAAACTGACAGATTTCCTGCAGTAAATGCAAGCTCAATTAATTATTTTCAAGTTTTTGTATAAATACATTGACTGCTAGTCTCTTGTACAACAAAACATTGTTTAGAAATGTTACTACAGATCAAAGAAGAAATATGTACTCTAAATGATCAAAAATGAATATTAACTATACCATAAAACAGTGTATGAAGCAGTGAAATGGCTACACAAAGGACTGCAACTGTGAGCTTGTTTTTACATTCATTACCTATTTAGCAACAGAATGAGAAAAAAATATTTTATCAGGTGTTTTTATTACTGACAGTAAATTTAAGTCACATTCCATTTGTTTTGGAGGAAGAAAAGCACAGAGAATTTGATGGGCTTCCACATCAGATATATTGAGAAAACAGAACACACTTGTGAACTGCACGTGCAATCCAAAATGCCGTAAAAAAGTTACAGTATTATAATTTTTGCATTTGTAGAAACACTGAATTTTCATTTGCTGGCCTAAGGGATATGAACTTTTTGTTATCTGAATTACTCATTCTTTCAAAAATTACTACATGCTTTGCTTCTTATTTCTATGGACTTTAATTTTTACCAAAGCTGGTGTCATAGTGACAAGGAAGCGCCCTGCCACCTCGGTAGGTTTTGCTGGGTGCTCTGTTTTTTCCTAGCTCTCATTCCAGAGTATCTTGCCCTCTGCACATTCGATGCAGAGCTGTAGTCCTCCTAGGACTGTGCAACATGTCAGGTGACAGAGCGGCTAACGTGCCCCAAGCCCTGCTCTGGCACCTCAGGTGGGCTAGGTAGGACAAGCCCAGCGTTGCCAGCTGCTGGCCATGGATCCAGATGCTTCCCCAGTATAAACATGGAGATTGAGTCTACCCTGAGGAGTGGTGTGAGAGGTGTACTAGTATATGTTCTGCTTACATTATCAACCCTAAATAGCCCAATAAAGTGGTATTAACAACAAAGACCTTTTGTTTGCTTGACTATATAGAAATACTTCCAGAAGAAATCATTTCTGTTCGTGAAAAAAACTGCTTAGAAATACTTGTGAAATAAATCATTCTTGCTCACTAATCAAAGCAGATTTTTTTTTTTTAAAACGGACATGTGATTACCAATGCAGGAAACCTTTTACTTATAATGATATTTGTGATTTTTATGTTTGTTCACATCTGTATTGCATGTACATTGCATAAATGTTGTACATATGCAGACAAAAACCATATGTGAAAGACACATTTTCAAACAAACAAAAAAAATATTTCTTATTTAGGCGACCGGTGCCCTGTATTTACTGTCTGAAGATGATAACCACATAAGGAAACAAGACATCGCACAAGCCTAAAATATTTCACCCTTGGCAAGCTTGAACTGTTTTTAACATCACAGAAGTGAAACGTGAGCCTCCTGTAAGTGCGAAGAAGCCTGCATCTGCAACCATCAGCACAGGCTGGAAATCAACTCTGCGTGCTTCTTTCAAGAGGTAATCGCAGCATTAAGTAAAAGAGAATGCGTAAGGAAAAGCCGTGGAGAGTGGCTTAGCTAACCACAGCCAGTTAGGTACAGTCTCACCTTTCTAAAGTGAGTCTTGTTTCAGACTGTTACGGACAAACCAGCTGGGATAAAGAACAGCTTAACTCCTTTCAACTAGTTCCATTCTAATTAGAGTGAAAGGTGAAGTTTACTCTCAGGCCTGAAAGCTTAATCTTTTCCTGTATTTTGTCTGTCCTATTATGCTCTGTAGTTTTTTCACCCGTTGTAGAAATACAAGCACCTCATACTAAAACACCGAGACATTTTGAAAGGACAGCACTGGGGATGTCTGCCCCACCTCTCTGCTTGCGGTTGCCTTCCCACAGCCGGGTCACAGAAGTGGACGTGAACCAGTTCCTCAAGCAGGGCAGCTCACAGCCCGGCGTGTTAACGTCAGCCAACGTTGATGTTGGTTAACGCACCCGACCATGAATAACAGCAGCCAAATGCTGGCCCGATCTTGCTGACTCTGTGAGAAATCGGAGGGGGGAAGACGTTCTTACTCCTTCTGTTATCTTGTTCCTTATAGGTTATAGAGGTTTCTCATCTTTTCCCACTAGGGTTTTTTGCTGACGGGCACCACCATTCTCAAACCTGTAACTAAGTGGGAACTGTGTGGTGTCCCTGGTTTGTGCCGGAGCATGTCATGCTAGCACGGAATTTTATAGGCTGGGGTTTAGCAAAACAGGGCAAATGAGGGAGAAAGAACAAAAAATAAACAGCGATTCTTGAGCATGCGAGTGAAGAGTTCATGCTAGAGTCACAGCTTTTAAAAACCATACTTGAGAAACAGGGAAGCACACCACACCCACAAATGGAACAGAAGACCATGGAAAGAGCTGTGCAGTGTGATGGGAAATAAGGCTAACGAGGAGAGCGGGCAGCACTCTATCTCTGAGCTATGCATTGGATAAACCATCCGGTCGTCCAGTTTTGTTGCCACCAACCCTGTTGGCAAAATTTTTAGAGTGCTTGAATATGTGAATCCCAAACTAAAATGCAAACTGAAGTGGATTTTAGCCCTGTAACAGCTTACCAAAAGCATTTTGCGTGGGTATTAAAAAGAAACCACACACTGAACATATTACTTGATATCTCTGCATGAGAGACAGCGCGTAGCCAGGCAAAACCACATTCCCCTACTTTTCAAGTCTCTTGAAAGTTTTATTGCCCATAAAATATTTGTTTTCTCAGCCTGAAGTTGAAACCACAGCACTGTAAACATTATTAACCGATGTTATTTGAGGTTTTGACTGAAACCTCACTCAGCTGTGAGGTTCGTTGGACTTTCTCAGAGAATCAGCCGTGAGTCTGAGCACAAAACCAAGCCCAGGTGACGACAGAGTGCAAGTACTGTGCCTCTGGAGCTGAAAAGCCGCGCAGGCTTCTCCCTTGTGGGGGGAGGTGGGGAATGTCCCCCACCCAGCATGTCCCCCTGGCTCCACTTCTCCTGGGCAAGTCCCACGCCTGGGACTATGCGTGGTGGAGCCATAGCTGCCGAGCAGAAGGTGTAAGAAGAAGGATTCACGTGTTTTTCTTGCAGTTTGAAAAGAAACAAAGTCTTCTATTCGGAGCCTCCTGGCATTCATGGGATCAGAAAATCAGGGTTTTTTCCTCCTTAGAAATGTACTTTTTGGGTTTTTTTGAGATACAAATGGACAAAACAACTGAATTAATTTTAAAATGCCCTGTTAAACAAAGGTGAAATCTAGTGTGTTACAGCAGCTTTATTTATTTTAATCCCTTTTTAGACATCTGGTCCAAGCCTAGTATGGAACTCTCTAGAGTTGAGAGAATAAACCATGCTGTGTTTCTGATACAGCTGCGTAGAAGCTTAAGTGAAGAGAAATACATGCATATTCATGACATATCTGGAAATAAGATATATATATATCATAATTGCCACTTTATTTTCATCTGTAAGGAAAAATATTAGTGTATTTTTATCAGATGCACTATAATATGGTCATTGCAAAATGCTCAGAAAGTTGCTAAAAGGCTGTTTCTACCTTCCTATAAAGCACTTATTTCATTGAAACTCCTGCATAATACAGAAGGGAAGGGATATTTATTATTCTAAATTAATCTAGTTCATAAACTTTTTATTTTTCAAGTACTTTAATTTCAAAAAAATGTCAGAATGTGCAAAGAGTGTTACGCTTTGAATATGTCAATATCAAAAGCAAAATAAAATTAAAGTGCCCTCATCTTGAATTTCTCTTTGTGTGTGCAAGTTCGCCTGACTTCTTCAACACTCTGAAAATATGATAGAATTATGATTCACAGCTACTTGCCTGATGATTTATGCGTCAATCAGGTGGTTACTTCTTAGTGGTATCAACAGCATCAGTTCAGTAAATCTGAATATTCATGTGAGGAGTGTGACTGAGACAAGTTAAACAGCCCAGCCATACAAATACTTGTTGATGTTATTGAAGAACTACAGGTAGAAAAAAGTTAGCACTCACAACAATGGATTGTGTCTGGTGAGATTCTCAGTTCAGTGGGTAAGGAGACCAAGTTTCTAATAATTTAGTATGAGAATAATTTTTCTAATCGTCCTAGAGCTTTAATACATAGTTGGTATGCAATTCTATTTCTTTCTTTTTTTTTTTAATAAAAAACCCCAGAAGCTACTATTGCTACACAGGGTGCAAGAAGCAAAGTATTTTATTCTTGACAGTTTTCGTAACATCGGCCTTTCCCATGTGTATTTGCAGAAATTAATGATAGGAGAAATCTACAACGTGAAGTATTAGGGTAGAAACTGTGTTTGAATTTTTCTAAATCACACAGTCACAAATTCATTCACTTGGGATATTACATTGGTACAAACAAGAGAAGAATGTGGCTATCGATCTTCAAAATGGCAAACAAATAACCGATTAATTCTATATTATTATAATTCTTATTGCATGTATAAGATAGACAGAGAAGTTCAGGGATTTGCCCAAGGCCACAGGTAGAGCTGGAAATGCATCAAGGATTAAAATGGAGGACAAACTGATTATCATTCAGTCCACACTTCTCGTAGACTGTCCAGGAAAGACCATATGCAGCCAGATCAGATACATGAGAATATTTGACCCTTTCTCGTATTTAATAAAACCCTTCTGAAAAGAAAAGATGGTATTATGTGTAAAAAAAAAATAAATAAACACACATGTTGTAAACAATTAATTTGTTTTATTTTACAGTCTTTGACAAGCTTACCTACTAAATAGGTCAGGTAAAGATTCTGCCCTGTCAGCACACGGATTGTTGTACATATTGTTCTGATGGCATCAAGAAAGAATGTGTCATTGAGTTTCATCTTTTACGTGAAAGAAAGAAAAAATAACAAATCCGAAAAGTGATTAAACCACACCAGAATGAACAATGGAGAAACATAATTGGATGGTGAGCCTTAACAACCATTGTTACCATTTATATGTATATATATATGAGAAATATATACATGTATACATGCACACATATATGTTTGTTGCAGTGTGCATGCAAGAGTGAAGATTTTATCGCCTGCAACATCAGGATAATGCTTCAACTCTATAACGTGGTTCTAGCTGTATAAAGACAGATCAAAGATTCAACCCAGGTGTGGCTCTGGAGTTTCATTGCTCAAGGCTAATTATTCACAAAAAGTCCCCACCCTAGAGAGTTGTCTAGCAGGTTTATCTTTTGGCTGGTAGACATTTTAGACAAGACACTACCTAAGCTCAGCTATTTTGTATGACACACTACAGCATCCAAAACAATTTCACAGATTTTATGAGATATTTGACCAACTGCAGATTACACGTGAATGTAGTTTTCTCTCCCAGAAGCAGACAGGAGTTTCCAACACCTTGAGCTCATGCTGAGGTCTAGTTAAAACCAATTTCAGTGAAGAGACATAAGCACATATCGTAAAGACTGCTGAAACTTTTAACTTCATAAAGAGCAAACCTGCTAAAAACTTTTATTCTGAACATGACCAAAATACGAGAAACATTACACTACACACAAGAAAATAACTCATTTAAGTTATATAACTCAACTACTATCACCATAGTTTAAAAAATAACTATTAGAGACCTTTTTTAAAGACAGCTTCTACTTTTGTTTGCTTAGGAGTCATCAACTGTGATCAAGACTGCTCCAGTCTGTCTCAAAAAAAAGGAGATTTATCTCAGTCATCTGTCCTTGTCATAGTTATGAGGAGGATTAGCAAAGAAAAACAATATCACTTTTATAGAGACAATAACTCTGTCCTGGGCACCAAGTCAAAGGTAAAGAAGCAGGGACAGTCCTGTTTCTTGTTGCAGTGCTCTGAATCTGTTCTATCTTTTCTTCTGGATTTCTTTTTAATGGTACGGCTGGACCATTCAGGAGCATCACTCAATTATTTGAGCAAGAACTTGATAGAAAACATTAACCTTATTTCTCAGCAGTAGCAATGTTTTATCTAAACAAACTACTTTTTCCTAACAGTTGAGATTGTGGGGACACTGGTTCTGCCTGCCTCTGCTCTCATTTGAAATACGTTTTTTTTCTTCTCTCTGCCATGATATTTCTATACCTACTTGTCAGAAATGTCCTCATAGTACTGAAAAGTACCAGCATCTGTCACACATAAAGTTTTCAAGAGGTAAGTAAGCTAAGCAGTCAATTTGCATGAACATTTGAATTTAACAATAAAAGCCGAGATTCTTACGTGGTAAAAATTCTCCTGGAAGACAATACAATTTCCATCTGACTCAGGAATAAGTAACAATTTCACACAAGAGGACATCTGAGGAAATTTTCATCTTCCGATAATATTACAAACATCAACAAATCAATAAAATATATTTGTAAGGGAAGTGTCATTACGCGTGTTTTGGGATACAGATACTTTATTAGAGGAAAGAGAAAGATATATGAGTGATTATGTGAGCTCTTACTGGGATCAGGACAGATAGGTTTTCAATGCTGTGTTTAGCCCACTATACTACACCTGCCATAGAATATTGCATCCAGTTATTAAAAAGGCTATCCCTGCGTAGAGAGAGGCTGACTGGGTCACTGGACAGGATGCTCTGGTATGGCCACAGGCCACCAAACACTGGCTTTCCTTTTCCTCTCTCCTTCCGTAAAAACAATATTTTAGGCAATTAAATTTACTGGGTGGTTATAACACCTATGAATAGGTAAACAGAAACTGTTTCTGTGTTTTGTGGCTTCACGGGATTCAGCCTTTCAGGAAGATGGAATCTGTGTTGAAATGTCAATGCATTTAATACTTCTGATACCAATGAGAAAGCTTTGTATGACTTTTTTAGCAGAGTTGGAATAATTTAAATAACGCTTTTTCAGGTAATTATGATTCCAGGTGTGATTCTCCCCTTTACTTAGTTTGTGCATGGTCTTGGCTCTTTGTGTCAAATTAGAAGATCACAAAGATCCCTTCCTTCCTTTACACTGATGAACTCATTTCTCCCTCAGTTCCCATCTATGAGCTGTGAGACTGGAAAAATATTGTGTTACTTTCCATCACTTTCTGAGCAGACTAATGTATCTTTATGTTCTTTTTTTTTTTTTCAGTTAAACAGTATGATGTAGAAGAATTCAAGTAATAATAGTGTAAGTAAGTAGCTTAATCTTTCTGCTGTTTTTACCTATGTGTTTATGTACATGCTCTCCACACTATGTGACAGCTTGGCTTATGGCAAGAGTCCAGTTTTCTTGAAGTCCTACCGAAAACAGTAAGTTCAAAAAGATTCTTCATGATGTCATCAGGACAAGTTTTATAAGTGACAACAGCTTGGAGACGGAAGTAGAAGTTACCTGGGATCTTAGGAAGAGGTGCAAGAGAATGGCTTGATCTATCGGACCAGGGGTTAACCCTAACCAAATGCAGTCTTGGCATAGATGGAGAAATACTGTTATTTAAAATAAATAAGAACTTTAAACACTTTAAACACCTGATTGTGATATCATTTACTGGATTTTAAGTATTTGGGTCTTCTGTGCAATGTGAGAACTGTGAGTGACGTGATGCTTAAGGTGGTTTTAATCAGAGCAATCAGGAGGTTTCCTAGCAACAACATAGGCTGTTAATATGGATTTTGATGACCACCTGCAATCCCCAATGGTTAAAATGCAGTGTCTTGTACTTTGCATTTCAGTACTTTTCTGTTCCATATCAGTACTTTTCTGTTCCATAAAACCAAGTCACTGAAAAACATGTATAGGAGTAGTCTCTGTCACTTGATGTCATAACATTAGTGAAGCCTTTTTTGCAATTATCTAATAGCAAAAGGTTGGTCTAATTTGTAGCACACGCTATGTAAGGAAGTTAGATATAAGCTACGTGACCTTGGACTCAAATACATGTGGACTATCATAGATTGCATGCCTGGTAACTCCACTCAGATGGGTGGGGATTAAGTAAATAGTGTTTATAATACCTTATACATTATTTAGTGTAAATAACTCTAAATAAACAGTATATAAAACAGCATAACAAGATGACACAATTTGCTAGTGATGTTGTCTGCAGCACGTGTATCACTTCTTCCTCTGGGAAAAGGGAAAGGAGGGAGAGGAAGAGGCAGCAGAGAGCTCTCTCAGGGACACAGTGCCTCCTGAGGGTACCCAAAGGTGAGCTGGATCTCACTGGCCATGCCTGGCTCAGAGATCTGACGTTAAATGTTTGTCACCCTGGCATGGAAAGAGCAGCTAGGAGCAGATGCATAAACATGTGAACATGTGTAGTTCAGCTGTGCATACATGACATTGGAGACAGAAAATTAGAATGTGAGGAATTTTGTAGACTAAATGTGACTGGAGATTCCTAGTTTTCTTTTAAAGTCGTGTATTTTGGAGGGAAGAGGAGGGAAAAGAAGCACTGCAGAAACTGGTTTATATGAATACACAGTCAGTGTTTTCAGTAACTTTGCAAGTATTTAAGAAGTTAAAGCTGCTAAATAAGTACCATAACGTTAATTTTTTCATGAGCTTCTGCAGGTGACACACCTTATTTTCACTGATTATTATACAAATCACGAACTACGAAGATAATAGCTTCCCTGGCCAAATGACAAAGGAATTCTTATTTCCAGTATATGTCCTGCTGAATGCCGAAGGCATTGTACATGCTAAGGCTAATGCGTTGCTGTATAATAGGTACCTACTGATTAGTAGTTCTCAAGCTTAATTTGGTTATGGTATGATAAATTAGGGAGTGTCTTTCTAAGTAAAACTGACATAATGTTTTTTTTTCCACTGGAACTAAAATAAATCTGTCCTTCCGATGCAGCACCTCCAGAAAAGTTAATTAGATTAAAATTAAAGCATCTTTTGCATTTCACGTATTTGACAATTTTAAAAATGATCCCATTCTTCTCGTGTTTGAGTGTTGTGCCTCTCTAATTGTTTTCCGAAGTTACATTAAGCAACATGACTACCAGGCTCATGTGTGGCTTTGTATATATTTCTCCTCAGGGGAAATCATGTTTCTTTTCTTTACATTCTACTAATGTTTTTATTTGTAAGAAGCTAAAGAAGACTGCCTTTAATGATTTGGCTTCTGTGTGGGATACACACATTTCTCTAGTTTGAACCCTAGCAAAGGGGAGGAAACTAAATGTGTTTACCTGGGGGAGGTTTCTGAGAAGACCGATGCTGGACTGTGGCTGTAAAGGGAACAGACGATGATTATACTGGTGGTGTCTGACTGGTAACTGAGGGCGAAAGAAAGCATAATGTTTGCTGCTGGAATGAGAGTGGGCTCTGTGTTTCGGGAAAAGTTTGTAACAGAGAGAGAGGGAAGTGTTTTTATATCCCTTGGACCTATGTGACTGCCCAGCAATAAATTAAGGCAGGAAAGAGCTCGATGGGTGTTATTATGTCTAGCTCTGTAGCCCTTTCTTATACTTGATAAAGATTGGTAAGATTTTGCACCCTTGCCAAAAATATACCTGTGTGACTCAAATCAGGTTTTTGCTTGGAAAGATGAGCTATACAGCTTCAGAGCCTTTGAGACTGAGGCTGTGACAAAGAACAAGAATTTGGGAACCGGGTCCAGCTTAATCAGGTGGGCTTGAGCAGTCCTATATCCCGAAGTCTGCAACAGTCTGTGCCAAGTGGGTGACCACAGTAAGGCCCAGACGTCTGCTCAGCCGAGCAGATGCTGAGGACCCCAATGGACCCCCTAGGACCGTGTACAGCAACATGGTATAAAATATTTTTAGGTTAGTGGTTTTACACCTGTTTACCTGCCCTAAATAAGCTCTCAATATCCTCACTAAAGCATAAGGACAAAGAGCAAAATTGCTACCAAAACTATGCAAAATGCATGCCAGAGCAAATACATGAAACGTCAAAAATGTTTGTGCAGGCAAATAAGGGGCTTTGCAGGCATCAAAGCAGTAGGAAGGAGAACCTTTACGGCATCCTTTGTGATACGTTTGCACTGTGCTATTCATGTGGGAGTAGTTACCAAAGATCAAAGGTCACGTTTCAACAGAGGAAAAGAATAGTGTATTCACACACAGCTTTATTACTCCCACTTAGCTAGAAGATAAATATAACTGTAACATGTATTTCTTGATTCTGTCTTTATATTTGTGGGTCACGCAGTGGAATCCCACAGTCACTACATGACGGGCTCCACCTTAAATTTAATATCCCATGAGGACAATAAGGCTCATATGATCAGGAGAAGGTGATTCTTAGGTGTTCCTACCATTACTGGCCTAATAGTATAAGATTATCAAAATAAAATTAAGTCAGTATTTAAATCAATGATATTCCTGTAATGGAGGTTGTAAATCATGTCATAGGACTAGCACATATGTCTACACATATTTCAGCTTGCCTTCTCTAAAAGACAAGCATTTTCTCAGGGAAGATACCAAAGAATTATTTGAATTTCATAAATAACTATTTTTAGTTATTAATAAGTGAGTTATTAAAAGTGTGAGTGAAAAAGAAGAGGGAAGAAAAGAGACAAGTGCCCAAATGATAAAAACGTGAAAAGCAGAATCCTTTTTTAGCTACAGAAGCACAAAGTGGTTGAGGTAGGAAGGGACCTCTGGAGATTGCTCAGTCTCCAGAATGCTCAAGCAAGGTCACCTACAGCACATTGCCTAGGACCTAGTCTTATGCTAGTTACTTTAATTTAACAATAAAACACCCCCTAGTATTGGATCTATTATCTGTATAACTTTCTGTAAAATTGGAATTTATAGGTGCATGTAAGGAAGGATGCATCGTCTACCCTCTCTAAGTTCACGGTAAATACCATCTGTCATCCTTTCTGGATCAATATTTTAAATATGAAAGTACTGTTACAAATGCTAGAAAACTATCCAGACTTATCCGTTAGGCAGTAAGACACAGGTACTGCTGCTGACTTTTGAAAATTGGCATGTGGCTGAAGAGAGGACATGCATAACGAAGCCTGAGTAGTTGAGAGGCAGAAGAAGTCAGGATGTGATAGTCTCAGATGCCCACTGTCGCATTTTGGGTACAGCCGGCGTGGCTTTGCAGCTGAGCAGCAAGGTGACCCAGAAGTTCGTGCTGACTTCCACCCAAATCATCATGCTGATGTAAGTCTATTCCTTCATCTTTCACTTTGGGGCCCAAAGTTAATGGAAGACATTAAAGAATTGCAGTGACTCAAATATTTATAGGTGTTTGAAGAAGGAATGGATGGATCAGGAAAGGTTGCAATGAAGAGGAAGGGCAGGGACAATTTATTGTTTCAAACAAACAAAAAGCCTGTATAGAAAACAAAACAAAAAAAACCAAACAAAACTTTGCAGCTCTCTAACACCTGGAAACCAAAGCTCTCCTAGTCGGAGAGACCTGAGTTGGATAATATGAGTTGGATGGATTTATCATCTTTGACAAATTTCAAAATGAAACAGAAATCAAACCATTCACATTTGACATTCAGACAAACATGTCAAAAAAATTCTACTCTTTTGTCATCACTACTGCTCTATTCACAAGTAACAAATAATTGCACACTTCTTCCAAAAGGCCAAAACATTGCTCCTCAGCATTCTCCTTACATGGTGAAAATAGGACACCTGAAATGCCCATCATCTGCCGTCAGAAATAATTACTGATGCTATTTGTTTAGAATATCGAGTACCTAGGCTACAGAATAATGAATCAATCCCTATGGAAATCAATAACTGCTTTGTTTTGTGTATCAGGATGTTCCACAAAGTCTGTTCAGCACAAGGACACTATACTGTTTAAAATAAAAAAAAATAAATATTTAGCTTAGGAGAACACTTGTGTGATGCCACGCAGTGTGTATATTGATACCTCAGCTAACACATGTGTTCATAGGCATGTAATAGCACCTTGAAGAAACACTAGGTAAGGTTTTGAAGTGGCTTAGCAGCTTTTCAGCTAATTAGCCTGAATACAACGTCCCACTGATGCAGTTAACACCCCTAGCTCAGTACTCGTTCAGGGATTTCCACTCTCTTGCACAGTACAGACTTCCCCGTAATGTTATGTATGTTACATTATTTAGGTACTTTTACAAGTTTCCTGGTTGTATGTACAATTTCATACATCTCAAGCAGATTCACACTGAATAAATGTAAAAATAGAGTTTGTGTGAAGCGTCCGGAATATGTGCAAAATAAATTGGTTAATTCTAGATCTGTTTCTTGGTCTAAGCAAGGCTGCTTACAAACACCAAGTTTTAGGATTGGGGTCATAACCCCAGAGAATTAATATTTTGTACCCCTTCCTTCCTCCTTCATTGGAGGATGAGCTGGAAGGTGGAAGGTGGAAGGAATAAGAGAAAACAAGTTTCCTGTTACTGTCCATGGTTTGAAAGCGGGCAGGCTCAGCATGCTCTCTTGTGCTTTGAAGTGGGACCCTGGATGTCAAACCTTTCTTTCCCATTTGTTTCCCTTGCCAGAGGTGACCCCAAGGCTCAGCAGTGACTCAAGCTCTCGTAGCCAGTTTTCCTGGCCCTGCAAACCTTATCAAACCCACGCGGCTTTAAACACACACTTGAGAGGTGAAGGATCAAGGCGCTCCGACTAGTTCCTGGCGGAGAGTGCAGTGGTTTCCTACAAGCCCCCTTACCCCATCATCAGACAAGGCAGGACCCAAAGTGCAGCTGGGCCCAAGGGGGAGCTGCCCCAGCAGCAAGGACTCCTTTGCTTTTTCCCTTTACCAGGGCTTTTGGACACACAGTAACTGCCACAGCAACATGACTTTGCTGTCAGTCTTTTGGTAGAGCAAGCCTGGCAATTGAACCACAATCCAACCACAAAAGGGACATGCCTGACCATCCCTGAGACACAAAACCTAGGAGGAGGGGTAGCATTTCCTGAAGTGACAGCACTGCATACCAGAGGTGGAGAAGGAAGCCTCAGAGGGGATGCTGACTATAAAGTCATGCTACTATTTCCTTGATGCTGGCTTTTTAAATGCTTTCCTCAGTAACCTACCTAATGCTCCAGTTCCCCAGCAAACTCTACAGTGGGGCTTTCATCTGCTTAACCCTCTGAAAAATAAGTTTTAATGATGACTGCAATATAAAATACAGTCAAGTAATTTGCCTTGCATTAATCTTAATCCAATATTTTAAGAAAGACAAATCAGCCAAGGGTCGAAGGCTACACTAGGACCCAGCTGATCTGAATCTACTTCTGGACCCTTCCAGCAGAGTCTGCATCGTTGGACAAGCCACTTCACAGCTCTGTACATTTGTTTCCGTCCCTGTAGAGCTGTCTACAGACGTTCCTGCTCTGTGAGATGTTTCAAGAAATTTCAAGAGAAGGGTGCTATTTACAAACGTACAGCCACAAAACAGTAAGTAACCTTGTATCGAGTTTAATGTCTGCCCATCAATCACCATCACAATTATATGTGTGACTATGTGCAGAAGGTCAGTAACATCTGTCTTTAGGACTGCTTTCACTCTCCTTTCATGAATAACGCATTAACCCAGCATTTTTAACCATTCTTTCTTTGTTCAAAACAATTGCCCTATTTATTTTTTCTGCTTGGATATAAAAATGAAACAAAAAACCCAACCTGATTTTGCTATAATTCTTCTGGGGTCCGGGAGCACACCAGTGAGAAAACGGGCAGTATTTCTTCATGTTTATCACCACTGGGCCCTCTGCTTCTTTTCCGATAACACCCGCTGTGGTATGCATGCATCTCACTGTGTCTGCACACCGCTTCTTTTGCTTATACTATTCTATGCCTATCTGCCCCTCCTGTGTATACATTTATTATATAAATAGCTATGAGTTAGTGACTTTTCTGTGATCTACCCGTGGGCTTTAATAGTTAGCTGTTCGAGTTCAAAAGTAACTCACTGATATTAGAAACAACAACAAAACTCTTCCAAAACAAGAAAACACAAATGTTTAGTGAGTGCTTGACCTTGATGTGGTGGAAAATCTTGTGTGTTCCCATGGTCTGCAGCTACTCCAATGGCAGTGTTGGTGCCAGCATGACACTACGATCACCCAAGCTGAACAGATAAGGTCCAGAGCAAGGGACACGGCACTGGTCTTTCACTTTGCCTATAAAAAACCCAGGAAACTCAAATAAACCATGGACAGAACAGAAATGACAAGGTCATCTCATAAGGTTGTATGATCTTGACGATGCGAAAGCACTGACTGCTTTCAGCATTTACATGCCTTCAAACAGTAGCTAGAAGACTGTCCCATATGCTTCAAAGCCTTGTAAGCAACATAGTGGCTGGGAAAATGCATCGAACTTACCGTGTTAAACAGCTGAAGTGAACACATGAAGTAAACGCTACACCAATGAACATACAACAATCTTTCAAAAAGTGTAAAAGCCAGCTACGTGGAATGAAAGTTTTCATAGTACAACTCACGGCAAAGGAATGAGATTAATTGGTATTACTCCTTTTAAAGATAATTTTGGGACAGACACATTGTTTTCTCACAAATACGTTCACAGGCATATGTGGTTTTGACTATCAAGCAGGGTAGGCCAAGGGGAGCTAATTACAAATTGGACTATTATCTGCAAGTCAGTGATACAATTTCATTAGCATATTGACCTCAACTATTCATTTTCATTTGATTTGTTTTAATAATTCATTCTATTTTTTTAATAAGTTTAGTGAGTTCTCACTTTGGATTTTTTTTAAAAAGAGTTGTTTTAATCCATCCTACTGTAAAAGAGGCTACCACCTTTCCACATAAGAAACAAATACAAGCTCATTCTTTATTAAAAGAATCTTTACTAAACTTATGTCTTAATATCAAAATTCTGTTTGCTTTTCCTCCTTTTTTTTTGCTTGCAGTGTGAATTTATTGAAGAGAATCATCAACATGTTTTCCCCATCTTTGAACATGCAGTCTTCTGGAAATCTGGTTTCATTCACAACTGAGGAAATGGTAAAATAAACCATCTAATTTTGTAATATATGTCCTCAAAAATATTTATATGTGTACATACATTCAGAAATACTTATTGTCCATAGAAATGGTGAGAAAAAAAGACAAGTGCTCTTTTATTTAAAATTAAATTACTCAGTAATTCCAAAATATTTTTTTTTGCCAAAAAACAGTAATAGTATGAGTAAAACCTATTTTTTTTAAAGGACCACAGTGTTGTTTATTCTGTAGCAACATTGCTATTTCTTTAGAGTTATATTTGTTTAGGGCACAAAGAAGAAAAGGGTAAGTAGGACAAATGTATTTAACACCAGGCATTTAGAACATGTGACAACTTAGCTTTTTTGCATTATATGTACAATATCGTAAGTAAAAAATGTACATTATAGTCTATACAATAGAAGGTAAACCATTTGGTAGTTAAGTATGCATCATCTCACTTTTGTACCATTAAGATCTGCAAGAAATTAAAAACAAAGATTATTTCTGGCGGTATGTTCTTTGCTCTATAAACATGAGACATTGGTTGCTTTCCAACTTACCTCCCCCTAGAACTCTTTCTGTGAAGGACAAGTTTTATTAAACACTGCTAATAATCAAAAGTTCTTTGATCAAAATACTATCCTCAGTCTTCTCTCCCTGTGGCAACGAGCTTGAAATCCACCAAAACCATTTAGCTGGTCTGGCTTTTGCCATCTCAGTTGCATGCTCAAGGCACAGTTTGTTGTCTCTTATATATCAATTAATATTTCTATCTTGTCTGCCTTCTCTACTAAGTCATGGTGAACGTTACCAGATTCTTGGCATCCTGTTTGTCTAACAGTGAAAAATGGACCCTAGATGTAAAAAGATCCTACCACAGAGTGAAAGCACTTTCCTACACCATTCTTCATCCACTGAGTTAGCTGTAGAGTTTCTTCTCCCGTTCTTCTTACCATTCCTTTACAGGCCCTTTGCTCATTACTGGTCCCTCCATAAATGGCACACGATCTTCTAATTGGTTCTTAATTGCTATCTGATATTTCCCTATAAAGACTGAATTTTTTCAATGTTTCTGATATACCTGTGACTAATATATTTTGTTGGGGTCTTTATGTCTCTCTCTTACCTACAGAAAAGCTGGAAAAGGATCCTGGAATTCAGAAGTTAAAGCTTCGTGGCTCCTGGGGAAAAGAGACGGGCAATTGCTCTCCTTTTGAGCTATCATCAGGTCAGCTGGAGCAGCAATATGAAATGCTCCAAGGAAAAGGCAGGGATCGGCCACTCAACCATACCAGCCTCTGGAAAAGCTGATGCCCTTCCCCTGGCGCCCACGCAAAGC
This sequence comes from Rissa tridactyla, assembly GCF_028500815.1. Lineage (NCBI taxonomy): Eukaryota > Metazoa > Chordata > Aves > Charadriiformes > Laridae > Rissa > Rissa tridactyla. The sequence continues at coordinate 48,428,700 of NC_071467.1, forward strand.
CGCTGCTGGCAGTGGTGCCTCCACCGGCACTGTGATTATTTGGCAGCCTATTGACCTAGACAGTTTCCTGTTTTGCCTAAGCCTAAAGCCATCCCTGGATCCACATTCCCAGTTTGGCAAACAGCGGGAGGCATAGGGATGACAAAAGCTCAGTGGCATTATAAGCAGTCCTCGCATCAGACTTTTAGGTGCCGATGGGTCTTTGCTGGTGGTAATGTAATGATGGAGGAATGCAGCTACCAAGTGACGGAGAGGCGGAGAGGCTTTGGAGATCCTGCGTAAATGCCTACAGTGTCAATTATTTCCCTACATCCTTTTCTGGATGAAGCTGTAAGTAACTTGCCAGTGTATGTAGGATGCAACTTTCTTTATCCAAAAGCATTAATACCAAGCACACTGATTCCAGATTCAGCTGAATGAAAACTGACCATAAAAACATACTTAAATAGTTCTTAATATTTGTAGATGTTTGAAATAATAATTGATCAACACTGAGAAAGAGGACAGGACAGAAAATAAATTCTTCCTAAGGAACCCCATATTTCATATGACCAGAAAAAAGTTTTACTGACACTTCTGATCAAATCTCAAACACAGACTTGCTTTATATATCTGCATTAATAAAAAACATTAACTTGTTCTTCTCCCTCTCACTCTAGTAACCATCCAGTCTGCGGTTAGAAGCACCAATGAATTTCAGCGTCTCTTGTCCTTGCTCAGCTGTATCCTGCGGGGCTTATGGAAATCGCTGCAAGGACACACCTAAAACATAGGAAATCCACCTTCAGCAACCCATCACTTTATTTCCCAAGCTTCTTTATTCCCTTCCCTTCTACATGTACACCCACTTTTGTTTCTATTTACCATGAGAGGCAAAGTTGAGAGGAGGAGATGAGACTGCTTTCTAGATAAGGCAGAGACAGGGAAAGGTAGTTCATGTGACCTGGCCCAAGTGAAACCTGCCCTTCGGGGTCAATTCCAAGTTTCAATGCAGACAAATCCATCCTTCTCATGGCATTCATTACGTCATGCACTGGAGGGCGAAAGGTTAAAAAGGCACATATTTCCATATGTCCTGTTTATATGAATTGCTAAGGTCAGGCCTGAGTTCTCCTGGAGGTATGGGAAGATACAGTGGAGCAGTATTCTCTCCAAAGGAAGCTCCCTAGGGTTTAGACAGTAATTTCAGAAGTCCTGGACAGTGTCTCAGCTGACACATGAGCTGTAATCAGTGCAGGGTTTTCCTTTAGGGACAGGACTACATGATCATAAAGACATGACGGAATGGAAAACAAAAGAAGATGCAGAGATTTCACATCTATTAGAAGTACTGGGTCATGCTGAGCTGGGCGATAGCTAGCAAAACAACAATAGGGCTGCATTTTTCTCCTCATCACCGTCCTTCCCCTTCTCTTCTCTTGTTCACTGCATTTCACCGGGCCCAATGTGATAACTTGAACAGCAGAAACAGCATAGCTGTGCTATTGCTTTCTTTTCCCCTTATTGTTTAGTCGCACCGTGGTTCAGTTTACACTGTAAGAACTCCTGCTGAGGTCTGTGCTTATCCGGCAGTTTGTGAAGCAGCAGCAACAGTGCAAGAGCCTTGATAGCCACAGGGCATTGGAAATGACTTAATAAAAACAAATGTTCATACATAGGTCAATATTTTCAAGGTATTCGGCCTACAGTGTTTCAAATCTAACAATATACGGGGTGGAAAGTTGTTTGCACTCCTGCCATTGTCACTGGGGTTTGAGGAAAGCTAGTCTGGATATGGAAAGGCAAGTTATTTGGACAAAATCCAGCCCTGAGAAACCCTCTGTGAGGTCCTATTTCAGATCCCTGTAAGAGATGGCTCGGCACACAAAACACAGATTTGGAGGAGGAGTGGGTAGTCTCCATTTACCAATAAACATTAAATATGTTATGTTGTGTTCTTTGGAACAGGGATACAAAGCTGAGCCTCCCAACTCCCAGCCTACTGGGAAAACCAACAGCCTCCTGGAGAGCTGTGCTTAACTTCTCTCCGCAGACGGTTAATACCTAATGACCTTGGGCACTCCCGTGAGTAGTGCAGAAATGAGGCAGAAGTTGAATTTAAATGCATATGCCCCATAAACAGAGTAAGTACTACAGCCTGAGTGCTACAGACTGCTGGATTAAACTCTGTCTTCCCACGTTTTATGAGAAAGGACTGATTTAACGATCTAACTCGAACAGGAGATTCAAACAGTGAATAGATGGCTTCTTAATCCTCTTTACAGGCATGGATTAACTGCTAAATTTCCCTCCTGAATACTGCTGAGTAGTCAGTTTAGATTGCTCCCCAGCTCTTCAGGATCCTCACATAAGATCTTAAGCTTTGTCCCTAGATGCTACAAGATTTGATATTGAATTTAAGGACTGTGTGGTCTATTGCTGGTGAAATGGCTGAAAAATGAACATTAGCACCCTTTACACAACTTGTGTTACATGATCATATTTCTCCTACTTCTAGTGGTTAGGAACTGTTCCTAACTCTGCGGAAGTCAGCTGCCGAACCCACAATGACTGCAGTGGTGCAGTCAAAGCCCAGCTTCATGCTGTCCAGAGCTCTCCATTGATGGAGCATGTCCTGAGGTGGGAGGTACTTTCATGGAGACTATGAATTACAGAGCAGAACAGAGGGCTCGGGGCCCATGGAGTCTCAAGGATTTAGCCAACACAGATCACAAAGTAAAGAAAGAGCAAACAAACTTCACTCATCAAGTCCTTCTTTCTAATGAGAGGGCTAGTTGAGTCTCATTTGACTAAAAGCTTTATTACAGATTGTGCACTAACTATATCAACCAGAAGGCAGGAAATGTCTTCTACTTGGTTTCATATAAATTGCTGACTATAGGAACCTTTGCTGTTACCTGAAATGATACCTTCTTGAAGAAGTAATGGCAGAGTAAGACAGGTGGTCATCAATCACTATAGTACAATAGTTAGAGGAAAACAAAAATGGGCACAATAAAGTTAAATATTTTATGAAACAATATTTTAATTTTATAATTAAAAGGCATCATTACATCATTAACTCTTGATAAAAAGAATCAGTTTCCCACAGGCCAGCTTCACAGGGTAGAACAGTTCAAAGGCCTGATCAGCTCTGGTTTACTTCCAGTAGACATGGCAGTGCTGTCACCTCAGCTCCGACACAGAACAATGATCTATAAACGTGGGCGCTACACTGCAGGCTACAGACCTTTGAAGAAGCTTTTTTATTGCCCCACTTCAGCTTATGTCTTATATTCTTCTGTCATAGTGTTGGCACCGCTCATATTCCTGCTATTGGATGATCGTAGCTGGACTGCATGAAACATAACTTTGTCATTGGTCCCTATGTGCAGTATCAGTATATCATATAATTATTGCTGTGCTTCTGTGCTACAGGTTTAATTGTAAATATCCTCATGGCCCTCATACTATACACAGCTGGGTAACTTCAAGAGATGATGTCTAGTCATTCACTGGATAAAACTGGATTGTGGTTCGCCCTTTCCTGGGCCACATGGCAGCGAACTGATTCCAAGGAAAAGATGTGTGATGTTGACATGGTGTCTCCCATACATTCATTATCATTTGTCATTCCTAAACAAGGAATTAGAGTTTCGAAGGACTCATCTACAGCCTGTCCAACCCTGTCAAGTCACATGTGGTGAGTAAAGGCTCGTTCACTCTTTTGGCCCTCCCTCTTGGTCTGTCACCTGGTGGTGACATCTCAGGTTTTGGAGCACGTCGAGGTGGCCTCTCTCTTTGTTGGCCCCATGCGTCACATGCAGCTGGCAACTGTTATCAGCTCTTCCCTGGGAACAACCCTCTGCGTAGGTCTTGTCTTATCACAGGCTTTTACAGCACAATGCCCATATCTTGCAAAATCTCCTTGCAGTACATTCAGCAGCTCTTCTTACTTCAGTGTTATTTGCCTTCCTCTAAACAGATGCAACTTGCATGCGAGTTGGGAAGTAAACATAATCCTGACTCCATTTAGTCAAATTTACGTCTATCTTGGAAGGCCAGACGTGCCTGAGGAGTGTAATATGACTACTGAACTCTGTATAACACTAGCTCCATCCTCAAAGTGCACGGGAAAAATGCAGTACTTTTTTTGCTGATTCAGCACAGAGTATTTTCTATTGTTTCCTCTCAAAGCAAAGTGGACTTGTATGACAGACACTTAGCAATTCATTCCTAGCTTATATTTTTCAACAATTCTTTTCCTTGCTAATCTTTCACATATGCATGGGTGGAGTACTCATGGCAAACCTGTTTAGCAAGAAAGAAACTACTGCATGCAAGATACATAAATCTCCATTACACATTTAAAAATCATAAGTGATGATGTGTTCTGGAGTTTCAGAGTGATTTCAAGAGTAACTTTTCATTAAACTTTTATTTGGAGAAAACTTTTTAATTGATTCTAGATATTTTTGAAAAAATGTCACAATTTGGTAAAGTTTTCTCAGACACAGCATATGGTCTCTTTAGTGAGATTGTTGTGTCTGGTTAATTCACAGGTCTTAAATAAGGAAATTCAAGCTTTTGTTGCATTGTTTAATTAATTTATTTCTTGCTGAATGCACTGGTTGTGAGAAATATTTCAGTTGTCACAGCAATATGACAAAAGACACAAATACTCCAAATCAGAAATTCATATGATAGGAATTGTGAACCTCAAGCACTGAGTTATTTAAATTTTCAGTCATAATGTTGAACTGACAACATTTTTTCTCATTGCTTTAACTTTCTAAGTAATGCATAGAAATAAAAGAATGCTCGCTAAAATACGTATTCACTTTGGACTCCCTGAATGAATTTTTAAGTTTGTTATGGAACTACAGCTTATGCAAAATTAAAAGGAAAACAGTAAAAAAGTATTTGGTATAGCTTTAATTTTGCAAAACAATCCTGTAATAAATTCAAGAAACACAATAATGCCTAAAGTAAAAACACATTTTGTAAAATATAAGCAGCAATTTATTTTATTCGACAGACATGCCTATCTGTTGAAACTTCTCTGTACCGCTGAGTAAGTCTTGTGATACTGTGATCAAGAATGAATTGACTAAATTGATTAAAGTACTTTGTTTAGAATAACCTAATAAAATATTTAATTTCAAAAGAATATTGTAATTTATAGGAGAAATCTCTGTTCCTTAAATAAAAAGCTGAAACAGAATTGTAATTATAGCACCCAAAGAGGATAAACTATGCCTGTAAGCCTATTCTAAGAGAATTATAGCAAGTTAAATTAAAAATAGAGTCAAATTCTCCTACCACTTACATACAGAAAGAGCTGATTCAAGCCCGTTTATCACTTGTCTACATTCTTAAAAGGCCTGTCAGATGTCTGGTATGAAATTCACTAAATAATTTTTTGAATAACCGCAGCAGAATATGAGAAAAGGACAGGGCTGGTGTCCTTTTTCAGGGCTTGCTCTTTCACTGCTTGCCTTGCACTTTTATACCATATGACAAGTGGTCATCTGGGCTATCACCAGAGGGTGGACATCTTTAGGAAACACTTGTATTGCTTGTTAGTTTGTTGGACTGCTCTGGTCTATTAACATCTATGACTCACTTGTGTCTATGGCCCTGTTTAATATATTTTAGAATAAATTCTTTCGTGAGCTGGAGTTGAACTGTTCTAGACAGCCTATATTAGCATGACTCATTATTATCTAAACATTCAAAGGTAGAACTGGATCTATGTTGTCTGGTTTCAGCATAGTCAAACTCAGCTTGCAAACATATGCGTGCCTGGAGCTGTATCACTTAAAAACAAACTCGAATTTGCTATGCCAAAAGCAGTATTCATTAGCCAATCTTGAATTTCAAATCCTGACTTGCAATAGGAAATTGAGAGAATTAAACATTTTAATAAATGTAAATACTAAAATTATTTAGAAATAGTTCTTCTGGTTATCAGGGTTCTGTTTTGTCCCTAAATAATGAATGTTCTGTGCAGTCCTTATCCTTCCACCTCAAAAAAGGATATGGAAAAGCTGTGGCAGAGCTGGAGAACAGCAATAAAGACGATCAAAGGTATGAATGACTTCCATGGGAGGAGCAATTACAGGGGCTAGGAAACTTCAGCTTGGAAAACAGACAATTGAGGGGATATATGATAAAGTCATAAAAAATGGGGAGTGGCATGGGAAGGGTGAATAAGCATCACTTGTTCATTGTCTCAACAGAAGCAGTGACATCAGATGAATCTAAAGGTGGTTGGTTCAACACAAACAAAATGAGGTGGGTTTTTCACACAGCACGTATTAAAGGTAAGCACTACCTGTGAAAGGGTTTTGTGAATGTTCGAGTTTGCTCAAGTTGAAGGACAAACCGGACAAGTTAATGGAAGAAAAATCTACAGGGTCACAGAACACACGTGCTCATGAAATGCCCAAGTTGCAAATAATCAGTCTGTTGCAATGCTTGGGAGAAGTATCACTACTCACTTGTCCTGTTTTTATCATTTTTTTTTTGGTATCCTGTTTTATCCATCATCTTGGTCTGATGCAGCACAGTTATTCTCATGTTCTTTGTTTACTAACTGATCATGGTGAATATTTATTTAGTGCATCTGTACTTTTTGGGCACATACCCAATAATTGTAAGCTTGTCTCTTAAGATTAGTTCCCAAAGAACATTGCAGTAAATCTGTCAGAATATAAATATAATATAAATTAATATAGTGTGATCAGCATTTAAAAATGAAAGAAAACATAAAATATTAGTCAAAATATTTGTAGCTTAAATGTACATTTATACTTTTAACAAGTCTTCCATTATGGTATAAAACATTTAAGAGATTTTAACATTGCTAGTAAGATACATTACAGGATTATCTTTTGCCATCGATGAAATTAAGAGCTAAAATATGTTTTTAAAAGCCATTATCTGCTTGTAACCATACACTTTTCTATTTTAAACTGAAAGGAAATGCACAAAGTATGTAATAAGGACTGTGAAAGCAGACAATTATAGGTTGAAGAATTAGACCTGTAATACAGGTATTGTTAATTTTTACATGGACCTCTTCTACATTATTAGCCTGCTTGAAAACCTAGTAAAGTATATTCTGTAATTGAGCAGGATCTGAATCATGAAATTTGACAGTTATGTAGGTGTTTTACTTGATAATTTTATGATAAAAAATTGAAAATTTTTTCAATTGCCATTGACAGATCTTGATGAAACACTACATGAAGAAGTATTATTTGGTTCTGGAGGATCTGCTTTACTTCTCCGGTACGTGAAAAAACCCTTCAGTTGTAAGCGGAAAACTGGAGTGCTCAGACAGACAGCAAATTCGACAGTAGTTTTAAACTCATGGTTAACGTCATCTCTCTGATCTGATGATTTAATATTTTTTCAGATTTTTGATAGAAAAGAGGACAGACTATGTGGACATTTTCTGAGTAATGTAAGTGGGCTATTGGTGTGGGCGCACTGTCACACTAAGCAGGCTCGTAAAGGATAGGTGAATCCAGCCAGAAAAACATACAGATTTCAACAGGAAGGTTATGACACTTTTACATAAATGAAAGCAAAGAGTTCATGCCTCCTTGGCTTTGTACTTTCTTTGAGGAAGAGGGAAGTATTTTTCTCAGTAACAGTGACAAAAAAGCAAGAGTAACAAACAGACGAGTAACAAACAGACAAGTAACAACAGACAACAGACAATTTATTCAATAGTAATGGAATGCATGAAAATAGATGTCATCTGGGCTTTCCAACACTTTGCTGTGCAATCATCAGCAGTTCCTTTCCTGGCACTTCTCCCATCATTGGGCCACATAGCACAAGTCCCCAGATGACCCAGGGGGAAGTACAAAAGAAATCTGACTGGACTAATCAAAGATTCCTGACTGCTCCAGAGGGCAATAGGTGGACAAGACTGTATATCAACCTCTTTGGGAGGTGCTGGAGGGGAAGGGCTGTTCACTGCCCAAAGAAACCACACTTTGGTACGGAGCCACTTCCCTAATGTGCCTTTTCTTTTCTAGTAGTTCGCTCATACTATCCGACTATAAAGAAAACATAAGTTAAGATCCAGCCCATTTGCAATAGAATAACAAAAATTAACCAGAAAGAGAATCAAAAAGAAACAGCTCGCTTCCGAGTATCTTTAGGTAGGTTATGTTAGGTTGCAACTTACTTCAGCTTGCATGCAGACTTGTACGCCAGCAACTCTGATAGCATAAAACACCAAAATGCATCAAAGAATCTGAGATACAGGTGGTTTGCTTTTCTGTTAGCACATGTATCTAGCAATAGTTTTACTTTCTGATTGTGATCCTATATTGAGTGTCCTGTACAGCTCAGGAAATAACCTTTGGTTTAGTCTCACCAATAATATTTTATAATCGACAAAGAGTGGTGATTAATGAACAGTTCTACCTGAAGGGGATATTCCACTCTCTGTGAAAAATGAATGTTTAAACATAAAAAAATCTAATTAACAACATTTTCCAAAAAAATATTATTTTTCTATATTACCTCACCGTTTTCTGTGTTTCTTCATCATGTCAAAATTGAAGTAAACAAAACAATGGACCAGGTGCAATACAGCGCACTGCCTCAAACTGTTAAGCAGAAAAAACTGCTGTCATCAAAATAAACCCCAACAACAATTATACAATTGCCATTGACAGATCTCAATGAAACACTATACGAAGAAGTATTTGGTTCTGGAGGATCTGCTTTACTTCTCTGGTAGGTGAAAAAACCCTTCAGTTGTAAGCGGAAAACTGGAGTGCTCAGAAGACAGACAGCAAATTTGACTTATTTTGTGAGATGTACCATCAAAAAAAAAAATCTCGTACCAAAAGTTATAACATCAAAGCCTTCTTTTCAACCAAGAAGGATGTTTCATTATTCTAAAAAAGTCACAAATCAGACCGGTGAAAGTTTATGAGAAATTAGTGACTTTTGGGATAGGGGCAAAAGAGAGGTGAAAGAATCATCCAAAGGCAGAGATGGGCCTTGATCTCTGTGGGGGAGGTTTGGTGGAACAGAGTAAGAGATGTTGCTGGTAACAGGTGGCATGAAGAGAAGTGACCAATTAGGAGACAGGTGATTAAGTGAAGCAGGGCAAGTTGCGGAAGTGGGGTGAAGGGAACCAGACCTGCAAATAGATGGGTAAATCGTGTTAGCACTGAAGGAGCCTGAGTTGAACGTACTGTGGAAAAGGGAGCCATAGAATGATGTTGAGAGAAAGGAAAACAGCAAGAACAATTCAGGAAGAAGACTTTGGAAAGTAAGGAAATAGATGACCAAACCTGCCTGAAAGTTTGAAATGAGGAATAAATGTGGCTGATTATATAAAAAGCTAATACTGGGATGGAAACTCCCCCTCCATCTCAGATTCAGCTAAGAATGAGTAAAGAGAAAAGGAAGAGGAAAATTCAAAACAAAGTGATAATGACTGGAAGACAAGCCAGATCACTGAATTTCTATTTAAGAAGGATCCTCGAAATAGCGCCAAATCATGGAAGCCAGAAGTGGGAAATCTTTGCCTCTGTCCCCTTCTGATCACTTTGAGGCACCTCACAGTTGTCAGACTTTATGTCATTTCCATCACACAGTCGAAGATTGCAAGACTGCTACTCCAGGCCAGTCAAGTCCTTGGGATGTAACACACTTACCAAGCCAGCCTCATTGAAATCAGAAACAGCATTTTTTTTCTTTTCGGAATCTCTGGTTTCTTAAATTCAAACCTCTATTTACCTTCACAGTCAGAAACCACATTTTTAGAGGAAAATCAAATAGACAAATGAAAATTGGTCATATACCCTAAATCTAATGTTAGCCCGGGAGTTCTTCAAGGACTGTCATGCCTACCTATGTGACAGAGATTCTCTGAGCAACACCTTTCTCTCACCCCCATTTAAATATGGCTATTTTATCTCTGGGGTCAAGGACGTATTTTTGGCTTTGTTTTGTAAAAAGCTTCAGTGATTTGTGAAGAAATTATTTAATATTAAGAACAAAAAGTCAATCTTTTGTCTTCTTGTTTGTATTTCTTTACAAAGCTGTATCACAATGAATCAGTGTCCTATTACAAAAATATTCTAATTGCTGAGCATACACCGTTCCCACAAATTATAGCAGAAATCCTATGGTCTTTTAATACACACTTTAACTACATCTTGTTATAGTAAGTAATAGGAGAGGTTTATTACAGTAACTGAAGGAGAGGAACCTGTGCATGTTCCACCCAAAGGTGTACTACTTTTCAATGAATTAAAGCAGCATAAACAAAGAAGGCATCATTTTTCTGCAGTGTCACTGAGGTTATAATTAAAGGACAGTGAACAACACATCTAATTATTAGGAGATGGGAACTTGATAACTTTGGGGAAAGGACATCTCTGACGTTTTGCTTACAACAACAAGGAACTGGACTCAATGACCCTGTAAAAGTCTTTTATTGTCTTATATTATGAAAGCCAACTCTGGGCTGATCATATTATCACCATTTAGTCAGACTGGAGACAATGAGGACAAAGATTTGCTTGAATGTGTCAGCCTTTTGAATGTCAAGCAGATATTAAGTGCTTATTAAATCCCTGGCACTCTTTGGCTCTTATGAAAAGAATTCAATAGTTTTATCAGGCTATTTAATCACTGAAAATATATCACTATTATCCTGTATTACCTTACATTAATTGTGATCTCCTTTTCCCACATTATTGTTAATTTCCAGGCTTAGTAATACATTTTCAAAACAAAAGTTAGTAGTCAAGTTTGTATGATCTTAAATCCACATTTATTAAACGTGGAAGGAGTACAACTCGTGCTCCTTTGGAGTGAACCAATGGTCTGTAGCTAGTGTAGGATGGTTTACAAGACCAAGGTTCCTATTAAAAGTGTTTTAAAACTAAAAACGTTGAAGTATGAGGCAATTCAAGTATAATTCCTGATCAGGATAGGTCTCTGAGAAATCTTTACACATTTTTGCAAACTAATAAAATATTCAAGCCAGCACAGCCTTGGATACATCATTGGATATACAATTTGAACATACATGATTGATATTGGCCATGTGTTTTGTGGAGTGAGACTGTCTGAAGAAAGACAGCATCACAAACATTGACAGGAGGAGAAAGGTGCTACATGAAGGGAAGGTTAATGGAACCTTCTACGATTAATTTAAAAATCCTGCTGCGCTGAAGAAGGCTGGTAAAGTGTTTATGCTGAGTGACAAACCAGGCACAGTGCCACTCACTTCAGAGACGTCTGACAATAGATGCTAGCTGAAGAAACTGCATTTGCCTTCTGGAGTTTACTGGTGAACAGAGTCAATGTAATGAATAGACAGAACTCAGCTTCCAAATTTTATTGTCAACAAAGAAAAAACTATAGGACCTTTTTTTTTTCTAAAACCACCATATGAACATCAGAGCTGAGAAGTCTGGTATGCAGGAAACCTGCCAGTTTACGTACACTTTTTAATTTTTGTTTCTGTCTACACCAGTTTATCTGTATGAATTGACACTGAATGTTATTTGCTGGTATTAGATCTCTGTCTCTATGAATTATTTTTGTCATTATTTGAAAAGGGCAAAAAAACCTTTCAGGCAGGATATGCAAAATGAAAATCCTATTTGAACAACGTTATGGACTTTTTCCACAGTTTGATTAAGAATAACAACATGTAGTCTTCGGAAAAAAAAAAAGAAAAGCCTATGACAGTAATAAAATTACTGGTTGGAATAGATACTACAGTATGTCTGCTGACACTTGATTCTTATTAACGTTATTGGTTTTTTTTGAATTATGGAAGAACCAATAATGCAGAAAATGCTACAACACCATAAAGAAACCATGATACCTCCCTTGAAAAGCTCTGGAACATGTTTGTAAACAAAGCAAAGGTAGTGAGATGGTCAGAGACAAATCTGTGGGGACTTTCTTTAGAGTGTTATTAATTTCCTCTGGAAAATATGCTTTTTATGTTTAACTTAAGTATGAGGGCATGAGTGACAATGACAGGGAACACGTGAAAAATGTAGATCTCGGAGAGTTTCTGGCTTTTACTACTTGTTGCTTTGAAAAGGGAAAATGTAAAGGAATCAAGTTTCATCTTGTACAGAAGATAAGGCCCTTGAAGCGATCACAAAGAGTAGGAGGTGTTGAAGGGCAATATCTACACGAGTGCCACTGGGAGAACTTGTATTGCTATTTGATTTGGACAGTGATAGGGAATTATAATTTTCTTCATTATTATTCAGACTAATTCAGAATATTAGTACAGACCAAAAAGTAATTGTTGTAATTGTTTTAAATAATCAAGCTCTGTTTTCTGATTATCCAAACATTTTTGTATTTATTACATGGGGAAGTCAAGAAGAAGCTAACCCCTTATGTCGCAACATCTCACATATTACTGTGTAAATACATAAGCCAAATATCAGACACAATATGTGTAAATGACAGACATCTAATTTGTATTCCCAGTTATCACAATTATTTGCACAAATTGAATAATGTCACATACATATGTATAACCATTCAATAACAAATTTGTTTCCAGTTTGAAGTGTGCATTTTCCATATGCAACACCACACTGAACAATTTATTTTCCAGATATTTTCATGTTTTTTATCTCCAAGATAAGCATTTTCCTCTCAAAAAAACGCCCTCCACAGGTACATTTCCAAAGACAAACAGCTGTTGTTTTGTTCTGTCTGTATGTCACCTAGAGGAAAGGCATCTTTGTGGTATCTTCTATCTTCTCTCTCAGTATAAAATATATATAATTAATGTACTTAAAACCGTAAATCCTCTTTCTTGCACTCTACAGTCATCAAATTCCAGACACATATGGTTTTCCTCTTACAGTGGAAACAACGTGTAATTAGGCTATGCCCAGAGTAATTATTTTAAAAAATTTAAGCTGATGAGGGAAATTACTTTTTTTCTGAAACCATCGTATGCAGTAGAGTATGCCAAGGTATGGCAGTAATACCGAGGATGAGAAAGAAACCGCAGTAAACAAAGAAGAGGCACCGGGCAAAGTTGCAGCCACTCGCTGGATGGAAGTCACGCTCCTGTCCCACAGCGGTGCACTTGCCTCTGGCTGCCATCCAGGGAAAGGCGCTGAAGGGAGTGAGTGCTCTGGCCGAGGCCACGCCAGCTCCCCGGCGAGTCACAGCGTCTCTCTCCAAGCAGGCGTGACATCTCCTGCAAAATCAGACTTGGCCTCACCCTGCCTGAAAGCAACTCTCTGCCCAAGCTAGGAGTATCTAAGTTAACTTCTAAACTCAGTACCAAGCCCATTTTTAATTGGCAAGTTAATCGTGTGAAAATGCTGACTGAACGTCACTCATAAGTACTAGCCTTTTAGTTAAGCACATTTGTAGGTGGGGCATATATAAACTTAAAAAGGCCTCAGGACAAGTTGGAAATTGGGCTCTGGCAGTGACATTGTTCCCAGATTACAGCTCACAGCAGATGTTCACCAAAGCTACATGCGCTTTGCCAAACTCTGTACTACCTGGTAAATCCCATGAAATATGAGCGCTGTGCCTTTTAACAGCACTGGAGAAACTTGGCTTTCCCTCTGCGTTTGCACGTTCAATCCACCTTTGTGATTTTCATCAGATTTTTCACAACTTTATAGGCCTATAACTGCGTTGCATTAAAATCTGCATTAGAAGTAAGAATAAGAAGCTAAATTTGGAGTAATGTTAAGCTAAAATCTCAAGTGAAGTCAATAACAGAGGTTTCCTTTATCTTCAAATTTAAGTCATAGAAGGTTCTTTGAAGTCATTTGTGTTACAATCCTCTAAAACAGTGTAATTGGCCCAATTGTAATTTGAAATCCAGTTTTATGACATTCCATTCATTTCCCTGAAGTTTGCTTCTCATTTGCAAAGTGAGATTAGAATCAAATCCAATGAGGTTTGCTGCAGAAGGTCAGATAAGACTGAAAGAGTATCTCCAGGCTTTTTTCTATGGAAACAAGTCTTCTAAATCATGTTCATTCTTGCAAAAGTATCACGAATGATTATTAAACAACAGTTACTTTGCCTTAATTTTACTTGTTTCGTCTGCATCTTATAGCTTAAGTCCTCCAGATACATGTAAGGCTGTAAAAGCAACTGTACCAAACCAAACCACAGCTGGCCCAGTTCGCTCTTGCTGATAGTGGCCAATAATGGATCCAGGGAAGCATTTATGAACAAGGCAGGTACATAGTGGCACGTTCCTAGTGAGCTCATACAGCCTACAGCAATCTGGTGCAGTGATTTCCTGAGGAAAAACGTGACATGCTTGTTTCTTACAACAGAGTGCAAATCAAGAGTAATTGCATTGAAATTTTGTGGAGTTATAAGGGTGTACAACCAACAATGGTAGGTGTATTTTTTTTCTGTAGGCCAGGCAAAACGCTTGATTTAAATATCTTCCTGTCCTTGTGAAGTTCAAATTATGTTTAAAAATATGACATTTTTATGACTTAACTTTACAATAGTAGTAACACAATTAGAGAAATAAATACTTTTGAAAGATAAATGGTAATTATAGCAAGGGCTGCTTGCCGTTATTAAAATTGAATTCCATTTATTATTGCTAAAAGAAAAACCATTTAAATATCTTTCGTATCAGTAATGTTGATGTTCCAATCATAACTTCTATTGTAAACTTTAAGAGCTGTGTTTTTTTTCAAATGAGTACACCAGAGAAGAGTTTCAGACACACCTGTTATTCACTAAGAAGATTCATGATCATTTACTGTCCATATAGTGCCCCAGGTACAGAGTGTGTAGATGGTACTTTACAAATACAAATTTAGACAAGGTTCCCGCCCTGAGAAATTTGCAGCCTATTTTGAACTACCGCAACACTAACAATTTAAGGATTAGACACAGGAATAGATGCAAAGAGACAGAGGAGGTCAAAAAGGTCAAAAGGACGTGGGATGTAATAGGGAGATTTAAAAATCACTTGGTTCACAGGTAGAGCAAACTTGTTCCAAGCAGAAATACTGTCAAGCAAAACTTATTCAAAATCTTATTCTGAAGGAACTTTGAATTCTGAATGTTTGAGGGGTCTAGGGAGGTCAGACCCACTGACCTTCTCAAAATAAGGGAGATGAGGAGTGATGTGCATATGAACAGTTCATATGTTTCTGTGATTCTATGACTCTATATCTAAACCCAATGATTTCCTGTGACCTAAATTTCTTTCATTTTTGCTTGCAACTGGGTTGTCAAAGTAGTTCCTGAGTTTATAGCTTTTACCATTCTAAAAACCAGTAAGGATTGCATGATTAGAATTCTAATTTCCTCTGATCTAACTATTTCTATTTACAGCCTGCAGGCCAAATTCGGGTAATTGCAGCGAAACCACACTTTTCCATCCCTTTCTCTCAGAAATGAAAGACCAAAATTGCAGAGCAGTCCTAAACCAGCTCTTTGCTCAACAAACGTGCAGTGGGGTTTGCATGCTCCCTAGCCCTTCTCTTAGCTCTCTTCACTCTGTGTGTGATTTCATCCTCTGTCCCTGCTTAGAAGAGGGTAGGCTGTGTCTGGTGGCCAGTACGACACCCTGGGGAACTGTCAGAACACACCTTCTTCTCAAGGGTCACGCGATGCTTCAGGCATCATTGGGTTTTGTCAGAGAGGATCTGCTGAACAGCTTGGACATGGGGCTCCGCAAACCTGCGCGTGCTCCCAAGGCCACATAGATGCAGGCAGGACATGTACAGCCACACGTTGTCTGCTGCGGCAACTAGAATTTGCTCCTAAACATTTAAAGCTTATACAACATCTATAAACTGCTTTTTCACCTCAAAATATAATGGTGACCACAATTCCTAAGTTTTGTGTCACAACATTTGACTTTACTTTAGAGTATTGTTTTAGAGCTTTGTTTTATAACCCTGTATAATAAACCCATTAGAAAAACTCCTACACTCGTGATTTTTTTTTCTGGTTACAATCTCCTACCTTCTCAGCATTAGCAATTGATTGTAATTTTTTTTTTTTTTAGGTAATCTGCAAGATACTTGCAGTAGCAGCAATGAACATGTCGGGTGAGTCAGTAACAAAAGTATTGTGTAACACCAGAAAGAAAATATATAGCTTACTAGTTTGACTTTTTATTTTTTTATTAGGAAACTAATTTTACACGATGAATCGAGTCATTTAGGTTAATTTTAAAGGTGTACTGAGATATTAAAAAAGGAAATCCGCTAGTGAAGAGAAAAACTGAATTATAATAATCAATCACCTGAAATGTATTTTGTTGGAAATGTATGAGAAACAGAACAAGTGCATGCAGAGGCACATACCTATCATGTTAATGAGTTACATCTACAAGTTGGGTGAAGGGTATGCAATGTTGTATAGCGCACTAGATCACATGATACACTTGCAATCTTTGCTTTTGATTTTTAGCATGTAATTTTTCACTTTAAATACTTTGAAAGAAATACATTATGAAACAGCATAACTGTAAATCATAACTGGACATCAATATAAAGCTTAACCCTTACAAAAAGCTGTCATGACTGAAAGGCAGTTAGTGTCATGAAAGCAAGTAGGAACCTGTTAAATTATGCATTTTAACGCAGCTGTCTTCAAAAGGACACAGATGAAAAGGAAACAAAAAATAATCCATGAAAACAGAAGAAGAAAAAAAAGTAAAAACTACAAAGACACTTTATAAATTGTGTTTCTCTGGTGCCACTCAGACCACGGGTGGAAAGCTGATATTTCAGCTAATAATTATAGACATTTATTCTTTGTTATAGTTTGGTATTCATGTGAAAAACAAAGCAACAAAGAAATAATTTAGGATGACCAACAGCACATCACTCAGTCTATATACTTCAGAGGATACACAAAGACACACATGAAATGTGTTTACTTCACACTGCAGCCAATGAAAGGAAGGGATATAACCTAGTAAACATTTGCATTTCCCACAATATACCATGCCTGTAGAAAAAAAATGAATTGTGGAGCGCAACTTATTAATTCTTTTTTTACAGATTTTCAAAGGAACTGTGCTGGTATTTCAAATCAGATCAGAATAAAAATAAAAGGAGGATTAAAAGTGAAGAAGAAATGCTGAAAAATATACAGAATTCAATGAATGGCTCTGGAAATGAAGACAAACAAGCCCTGTGTTGCCAAATGACAAGTACAGTCTCTTCCCCTGAGCAAAATGAAACAAGCCAAGACAGCCCCAGAGCATAATCCTGAGAAGCCATGGACCTGGCAGAGACGGTGCTTCAAACACAGGGCTAAGGAGGAGCAAGCACAGCTTCAGCATACGCCCCAGTTCTGACAAGTGGCCTTAAACGTCCTCGCTGCACGCTCTGACCCAGCCTGGGTCTCTCCCTTAAGAACCAAAGCCATTTCTGCAAGTCTCTAGTAGAAAAGCAAGAGCAAACGGACTCATAAAACACTCATTGACAAAGTAGCCATAAAAGCAGATAATCGAGCATTATCTATGTTTAGTTTAACCACACAAGCTGTTTTTAAAACAGACTTAAATGGGCTCAAACCTATTTCCCATGTATGCAACTAATAAAAAATCAAAACCACCAACGGAAGCGTCACCTTCTGTGCTGAGCTCAGCTCCTGTGACAAGAAGCACAGCGCTTGCCTGCACGTTTGGTTTCTCCCAGTCGCTTTGTAGCCCATCCTGTACTCTGATTTTATACTTATGTATAAGTAATATGCTTCATGTGATCCTGCAAAGACTCTCTCTTTTAATTACCCAAGGCTGGAAGAGGGACTGTTTCTTTCACAATGGAAAGGCGCCAGATCTCTACAGTTGGGGTCCATCCCTACAGGCCTGAATAAGCCCTGCAACGCTGGGCTCCCTCCAGTAAAGCAAAAACCTGAGCATGGTGACACCCCACATTTCCAGGACTTTCCCATATGCCCATGTTGCTCTCTGTTTTTCCCACGCTGAGCCTTTGCTTTTTAGCACACCCAAAAAGTAGGGAGAGAGAGATGCAGAATTTCCGACACAGTGACCCAGCAAACAGGGATAAACCCTATGGGCGAAAGCCAGGAGATGGCATCACTTTCTGTCACCTCTTTTCTGGCTCACTAGAGGGGAGTCTGATTCCAGTCAAAACGGGGATCTTGAGATGGACTTCCAGGGGAGCTGGGGGCACGGGGGCTAAGGCAGCTGGTGAACACAAAACCCTGCAAGCTGGGAGGAAGATGAGGCACAGAGAGACAGTGGAGTGTTGCCAGTGTTATAGAAAGAAACTTTGAGATTTCTGTTACTGTTTTTAACGTATACAATTTTGTTACCATGTGGGAAAGCTGGGTTTAGGTTTGGGGGTGACGTGTGTGTCTGTGAATGTAAAATTTGAAAAGCAACCTATGCCTGGAAAATTATGGCAATAACATAACACGTATCAGATGCCTTTTTAAGGAAAGTTGTCTTACTGTGTCTTCTTAAGGGTACCTATGAAGTGTATTTTAATTTGTGACTTAGTCTGAAACTAACTGTGAGGCTTCTTCACAAAGCCAAAGGAATGCCTTCAAGTCTGATAAATGTGTAACTAGAACTAGAAGCTCTGACATTGAAGCAATAAGGCAACGGGACACTAAAGCTAGCAAGCATCTTAAAAATAAATATTTTAATATTTTAGAAAATACTCCCTCACCTTCCCTTGAAAATGGCTAGAACCTTAACAATTAGAAGAAAACTCGCCTGTTATTTTCAAACTATTGTACTTCAATGAGCACGACTTAAAGGTGCTTTAAGAGTCTTACCATCTTACTTTAGTAAGAAAATATATAATCAAGATTTTCAAAAATGATTTCTATCTCAAAGAAGCTGTTGCCAGAAGGTATGTTTTCTCGCAAAGAAGTTGTTTACATAGACTGTTTACCAGGTTGTTTACTTCTACTGATTAGTGAGTAGTAGAACTGGGAAATAAGACTGCTATTTAAATGGGAATTTCATGACTGTTTTTCCAAAGTATGTATCTATCTTGATTCCATGCATATATTGTACAAGGTTTGTAGTTGGTCCAAAATCGTTAGTCATAATTAACAGGAAAACATATGCTGGTAGTTCTGTGTGAGTAGGTCTAGGTAGACCCTACTAATCTGTGAATAAACTTGGATCTGCAAAAGATAAATAAAGTAATACAGGAGTCACTGATCCTGCTTTGTCTGTTGTTCCCTTTAGCAGACATATGTGAGAGTTTGTGGATCTAATATTTGAAACCATACAGGAGTTTACTAATTATTTTTTCTGAACCTTGATATGGAATAAAAAGATCAAAAGCTTTAAAGTATTAAACACAGTTAGGAAATACTACAGCAGATGAAATTTCCTCATGAATCTGAAATATCTGATAAAATATTTCTGGCATGTACATACTACTATTACCATTTCAAAATCTGGTCTTGCAGAAGTGAGAGGCAAGGCAAGCTTCTGTGCAGTGACTACACCTACAATGAATAATCCAATTGCAAGAACACGTGAGTCATGTTAAGGTTTCACCTGACCGCCTGTTCCCTGGGATGGAGGCTTTAGGAGATGCACTGCTACCCAGGGGAAGGTGTGGCTGCTGTCTTCATTTTTCACAAAATAAAAGCATTGATGTGGTCTGATTTAATTAATGAGCTTGGTTATAACTCGATCAGACCTCTGGTAGAAAATTCCTTTGGGGGAGTAGTACAGAATTGTATTCCGAGATATCACAAGAGCATTCCCCAACAGGTTATTGGAGCTATAATTAGTCTCACTGAAATGTGCGGCACGAATGCTCTGAGCTGGTACACAGCTCTGGTCCTGCACTAGGGAAGGTGGTTAGGGACAGAACAGCTGCAGAAGCAGCATCCCAATTTTCCAGTGAAAGGAAAATTCACATCTGCTATCATGCAGAAAGAGGACTCGAATGTCCCTTCTCTGGACAAAGGTGGCCAAAGCCTTCCTGACTTCAGAGAGAACGCCAATAAACTTCAGCAAAGAGAGGACTGTCTGCCTGCTAACCTCCGAGAGATCCCCACAGAGCGTCTCCTGGACAAAGTCCACTGACAGACTCTGCACTGTAAAAAGCAATCTTTCCCCCCAAGTTTATAGGCTCAAAGTGTCTGCTAGAATAGTTCGGCCTTTAAATTGTCTTAGCCTTGTATCTGCTTTCCATCGGTGACAGGTTAAATTTATTAAAAAAGAGAGTGGCTATGAGTCTACTGCTTACAGGCTTACATCTTCAGGGGGACTGAGCACCGAGCGTACTAGAGCTTATATGAAGAAGTAAGAAGTGTAACAACATCAGTGTGGAAACGGGGAATGAGAGAGAAGTGGGGGAAAGAAGACCAGGAATTGTATGCTTTCAAGCAGACGAGATGATAATTTTTTTAATCTAAAACTTTAATAGCCACTGTTGGTATGACTGAAAGAATGGACTATGTTTTCTGAATTTAATGTCATAATCCTATTTGCTTTGAAAAATCCCAGTTCCAGATGAGACAGTAGATTTACACATTTAACTACAGCTAAATGCATACGAAAACCAACCACCAACCACAAAGACAAGAAACAGGGCAAATCCTGAAATTTTACTTTTATCTCTTTCTTAGGCAAAATTCTTTTTGAATATCTATCAGACTTGGCCTGTACAACAAAAGTGAAAAAAAACCTGTATTTATTACCATTAAGATTCAAAATCCAAAAGATTGTTTTTCTAGCAATCTGACGTAACTGCTACCCCAAACTTATTTAAAACTATTGTGCACGACTCAGAAGGATTTGTAAAAATTTGGATAAAGTGGACATCTAGAAATCCTGGTGGATGTGCCGCTAACTACACCTGTGTTTTGAAAAGGCCTAATATACATATTGATGTATAATGTAAGAGGCATACCTTCATATACCAATTTCCAACCACTCTGTTGCATATGTGCAAGTAAATTCAGTGTGCGTGGGTATGTTGGTGTGCATATGTGAGTGTTAACATCAATGGACTAGCATAGACTACTGTTACCATACTTTTTAACTCGCCAAGATAAACAGTTGCAGTGGGAATATACGATAAAAATACTTATTTTCATGAGGGTCACAGGTGGAGACTTCTATCATCTTGAAGGTTGTCTTTTTCAAGTACAGGACACTTTTCTCAAAGGTGTTAGATATAGCCAATTGCTGTACACCTGCTGAGATGGACAATAATCTGATCCTGAAATACAGCTATATAATACGATGACATCCATTTAAATGTTTGATATGTGACATTGATTAATAAGAAATAACATCTTCAACATTGTTTCAAAGATAGAGTGCAAGTGACATTTTCCCAGGGGACAGGGTAGATATTCGTGTGTGGCTCTACCTCATGTCTGAGATCACCATCTTCCCAAAATTGTTATCCCAAAAACTTTTAACGTACTATGTATAGTCCCCTGATTTCAGTACTGGGCACATGTGTTTCTTCCCTTCCCTTGGTGAGTGAAGTACCCAAAGTCCATTTTTACTTCCTATCGTGCCGAGATCAGGGAGCATATGAGACTACTTTTTTTATAAGAATACATGTCCTTTTTGGAAAAAGGTACAAATTTAAGTATACTTGTAACTGCTTACTTACAACCAAGTATATAAGCAGATAAATGTTATAAAGAGCAAGAATATAACTGTTATTTGACTTCAGTTTCTGAACTGCAGTACTTCATTTAAATACAATGCAAGTGTGGGTTTGCAGGGTAGAAAGAGGCAATTTTCCCATTACAAATTTTCCCATTTATACTTAGATAAAAGGATGTTCTAAGTTTTGCCCTGTGCATAACATCTCCAATGACCTGATTTACATTAACAGTAAAACCATCTGCTTAATTTACAATACTTGGATGATGTGACACTAGTTTTCTAAAAAGAAAGCTCTTGCCTATCCAATGTAGCAGCTAGATTATTGATCAAATGATCCTCCCAGTATTACTTTGAAATTGTAACCACTTGCCTATTTTTAATGGAAAATCTATTAACACTTGTAACTTCTTGCCTGTAATCTCTAATTTACAAGTGACTATAGCGTGGCAGATGCCCATAGACTTCTTCACGTGTTCACATTTCTCTAACAATGAGAAAACAAATACAAAGAAAGAGACAGAGCTTAGAGTTGTATATGCCTAATTTTAAGGTACTTCAGAATATTTCTCATTCCTTAACTTTTGTCATCACCAGTCATATGAATGTGAAATACAGTTGTTTTCAAAATTCCTTGGAGTCTCTTTCTGACTTTCAGGTACTCTAGTTGTGTACTCCAAAAAACCATTTATTTTTTCATCACTACTCATTTTTTGATTTAGGGGATGATGAGAAAGGGAGACATTTCAGCAGTGATTCTCTCTGTCACTAGATACACATGTTCTACTAATATCTCATGCAGCTTTGTATGTTATGCAATATAGGAACATTTGTTAAGCATATGTAAATAATCTTTTTGAATTCCCTAACCAAAAAAATTGTCCTAATCTCGAAAACATTTAATGATGTGCATAACAACTACTAGTCATCTCAGTGATTTACAGTTCAGCATGTGAAGAAATGTTTTCAAAGCTAGAGGACAAGAGTGTGCTTGAATTTAAATTACATTAATATTCATGGCATATAATATACAAAAAGTATAAATTATAAAATGGACTATGTATGAGCTTGCAGCCCATGTGAAACATCAATAGCAAACTTATTTCCATACCGTGTGGCTGGTTCCTTGCAGGAAAACAGCTTCAACTTACCGTGATTCTTGTAACTATACACCCGACACTGGAACAAACTTTCAAAGCAAGAAGGTAGTATGTCCAAGCATGTAATTATAGAATCTAGCTTCTTTTTGGCCAATAAAATGCACAATTATTCAATCAGGTCTTTTACATAAAGTCTACACTTCTGCCCCTCAACAATAAACCCACAGAATACCGAAGAAATCTCAGTTCTACAAAAGTTTAATGAATTCTTTTATACTTTATCAGAAGTATTACTCTATGAAGTCTTCAAGAACATAAATATCAGCTAAAAATGTCTTCCAATGATATATTCACTACGTAAACCCAGTTGCTGTGCACATTTCTTTCAAAAAAAGGAATATATTAGAAATAAGGCTTTTGCTGAATACAGCAAAAATTCTCCAAAAATCCTTCTCAATTTAGGTTTATTTACATTGCAAATTAAAACCTCAAATGAAGAGGAAGAAAGCAGCAATCGATCTTTGATAGCACATCCACTTAAATCAAGTACAGTCCCAGCAACATGGGTTGCTAATTAAAACTTGAATTATTACACTACGTTTAGGAGTATGACTCTCATTCAAAGGCATCAATCTATCATAGATTTTAATGTCAGAAGGGACCATTATGTCACAAAGGTCAAGCTCTGTAATCTGCATCAAGCCCATAACTACTATTTGAAATACATTAGTGTCAAATAATCCTTAAATTAAAAGCATAGAAGGTTCTGGTTATTACGACTAGGGCATTAAGCTCCATCTTGATTCCTTACGTTGCCCATTCCTGCCCAAGTAGGGCCCAGCCTCAATAGGAAAGGTGGCTCCACCCCAATTAACCTCGTATTTATGGCAATTGCAGAGGAAATAAAAAATATGTGGCCTTAATTCTGCTAAGACTGGGCAAGGTATTGATTTAGGATCTCCTACTACTATTTTAGTTAAGTACACGCCTGCTTGCCTTGGTCTTCTGCTGTGGGCACTGCATGTGGTCAGCCCTGCTCAGGTCTTCCACGAGCAGTTAATGGGCCTCCTCCCGAGTTCAGCTTGGCATGGTGGGCTTGGGCACCTCTGAAAAAGAACAAGTTCAGTGTTCATCTATCAAATTTAGACTAGCAAGAATTGATATCTTTTAAATCCTTTGTCTTTAGAAATGTTATAGGTCAACATTAATTTTTCAGACACTCCATGGCAAATTTTTTTACTATCCTTGATACAAAATTGAAAAACATTGCCTTGTAAAAAGTAAAGTTGTATATCACCTTTCAAAGCTAGACTGTGACTTCAGAAGGTGTGTACTTCTTGAAACTTATTACATAGTCAGCAACTTTTGCTATGGCTTGTTATGAATGTTTTGAACTGGTGACTGAGGGTCTAATAATTCATCATTTTGTTTTCAGAAAATACTGAATATAAGAAACAGTATTTTTTTATTATTTTATTCTGTTTAAATAGAAAGCAGTTCTAAGGGCATGCAAAAGTAATAATTTAGAACTCATATAAATTATTTTCAAGAGTATTTTGAGAATATTAAAGGTAAGTCAATGTACAGACATAAACAAAAGGTATTTGGAGAAAGCTGGTACTGAATTACCTATTAATGTAATAAAAAATAAATTATAAGTTCGCATTATGTGGTGAAATAATATAAAGAAACTCATACTTTTTCTCATCACCCCTAAATGATGAAATATTATAGCACACAGATTTCTGTGTAGGTAATAGTCCCTAATAGCATAACCACAACATAAACAATTTATAAATTATGTAGATACCATGATAGACAATAGAAAGAATAATAATATTGACTTTTCTTTTTTGGAAAAAGACTTACCAAACATATTTAATCAGCTTTTCTGCTTTATTAATCTATCGACAGTCTAAATATGCTCTTTTAATATCAAATGCTTCCAAATGACTACGTTTTTCTTACAAATAGTTATGTGTGTGTAGAGGGGCTTTATTTGGAAAGTAATGTTTATATATTTTTTCAGTTAGAAAATTTTTTGAAACTTGTTGCAGTGGAAAACTACTCAGTGATGAAGAGTTGACAGGAAGGAAGTTGATGAAGAGATGGTGGTTGGAAGGCAAGTGGTATATCTGATTGTGAATATATAATCAGTATATTTTCTATTCAATGTCAGATTTCAACTATTCCCTTTCGATACATATGCTAACATGGATGTGTAATGTTTCCTTTCACTGAAAGGTCATTTATAATTTCATACAAGAAGAAACTATCTACTTTTAAGCCAAAGTGTCAAAAATTGCATGATATTATAATGATACCTAATGGAACATAGAAGGCTTCATCCAAAAGTCTGTACTGGGAAGTCTAGCTTTTGTACTGAAACATATTACCACCAAATAATAGTGCAGAACAGCAGCACTTTAAAATAATGGCAGTGGTAGAAAAAAGAAATAAATAATGAAATATAAAATGAATTGTTTTCAAATGGGGTTTTTGTTATAATTCTGATAGTTAAGCATTTGCATTCACCTTCTTTCTGCAACTAATACCATGGAAATAGTCTATTATTGTGAAGTGACATTTGAGATTTTTATGTATAACTGCAGTCTACCAGTTGTGACTTTCTCATTTGTGATAATACTATGATAGTTGATATTGGTCATGTTAGTAAAGCATTGAAATGAACCTACACTGAGCAGTTCCACATTTCATAGGAATTTGACTTACTTTAAGTCTTAACGGTTCTTATTACAAATATATGGACTTTATTTTCAGACAGATAAGTCTGAATATTAGTTTTTAACACAGAGAACAAGACAGAAAAGATGACGACCCAAAGATGTGAAAGAAGACCCAAAGAAGTGAAAGTTAAGAGAGTTTTGTAAATGAAGTATGCATTGAGCCAGGGTTTTTAATTCTGTCCATGCTTTATAACTATAAAAGTCAAAATCATAACCACTTTGCTCTTACTTTTCTTATTACCGTTATTTGATTACTTTGATGATGCTGACCTGTAAACATTTCTCTTATGTACCTACATGATTTCCCTGGCAAAGAGCCCAGTATATTACAGGTGCTAGGGAATATCCCACAAATATTCTAGCTGCACCTTGAAGGAAGGACTTAGTTGGTCGTGGTAGGTAATCACTCAATTGAAATCATTAATCACTGGAAATGTGGCAGCCCTCAAAGATCTGCTTTTGTCACACTGCTCTGTGTTTGCAGGAAGTCTCTTCTAAATGTTACTTCTAAGTGCCAGAAACACCATCACTGGAAGTTTCATCTGTTTTCTGGAGGAACACTACCACTGCACCACATCAGTGTCAGCCTTGAAAACAGGGAAACTTGGCAGCTCTGTCTTCTTACTGCTTTTGTAGAAGGCTAGCTCTTAAAAACTGTTAGTGGCGCAGACTGTGTTTACATGCAAGCAGGATCTCTTGAAAGCAGTCGGTGCTGTTCTTGCACCACAGCTGTGTTTGGCTCCATCACCGCAAGCCGTGCTGGCCCTCCGCTGCCTCCCCAGGCAGGGCCAGCCAGGGTGGCTCTGAAGTGGGAGAGCAGCCCCCATCCCCTCTTGTACACTGAGCAAAGACTGGGCATCTTTCACATACACAGAAATTACCTGCTCGGGGTGGGGGAAAAAAAAAGCTCAGCCACAACACTTAAGCTAACTTTATGTAGATTGTTTTTCACCCATACCAAGTATTTTGCTATTTTAGCTATAAGTATTGCCCACATTCAAACCTAATTGCTCACGATGCTTTGAGGTTCCAGCGCAAAATCTCACAGCTGGGTGAGGTTCAGCTTTCTCACCAAACTGGCATGACTGAGCTTGCCTTGCTGAACTCATCAGAAACGGTATCACTTGCTGCAACTTTCTTAAATTCGTTCACAACATCTCTTCACCAATGGAATGTATTTGTACACAATATATCCTAGAGTTTTAAAATTACATGTTTTAGAATTCATTTGAATAAGTGATACTGTACACTTATAAAATTTTGTCAAGGTCTTCTGCTGTTAAAGAGCGGAATATTCGGATGTGGTATAGCACATTCAAAAAGATAAGCCTGTGGGAGCCACCAATATATATTTGCCCAGTTCTGGTGTGAGAAACAGTTTCCCTTGAATCCATATGCCTGAGGTGCGTGGGGAGTTTGTCACTGTCATGTGACTAAACATGTTCATGTGAAGATCAAGCAAGAACATGAGAAAACCTATCTAGTATCATGTCTTCTTCTTTTTTTTTTTTTTAAGGTGTTTTTTTTTCTGTTTTTTACCTAGCCAAATTCATAAAAACTCTGCGTGTACCAGATCAGGGTATAGACCCTTGAATTTCCCTTCTGTAGACAAACCAACAAGTCTAGCCTGAACTTTGTTTTCCTCAGGGTCTACTTACCTGCTTACAGACTGGAAACTGCTTAAGTCTAAATCAGTCGGACTGCTGAATAATGCACAACCACTGTGTTGGCCTAATTCCATAGTGCCCCGTTAGCCAACAAAGGAACTCAACTCATTTCTAATTTCCAATAAGGCAGTCACTGCCATGAAGCCAGTAGTTTTATACCAGCTGAACCCAGCACAGCTGATGAAGAAAAATGGGCCTCCTCATTCCAGTTATAACAAAGCTTCAGGAGCCTATATTAAACACACACAGGAGAGAAAGGCTGAGAGCTTTTTGATCTGTACCACCAACACTAAGCCACTTTTTTTTTTTCTTGTTTGGAAGAGGAAAGGGGTTTTGGCATGGAGTTGTCCACCCCTTCTCCTTGCTAGATGCGCTCTGGGATTCTCCTGGAGCCTCTCTCCAGCCTGTGAATACCACTCCCAAAATGGGGAGAGGTGCTGGCTACCAGGTGAGGCGAGGCGAGGCACTCCTGTCTGCCCTGGGGCTGAGACTCCATTAGCCAAACACTCCCTGCTCGGGGAGCGACTGCTCCTTACTAAGGAAAGGAGGCGAGAACAAACTTTAAAAAGGCCTAAGCTGCTACTCCTCCTCTGCCTTCCATTTTACCTTAATTTTTTGGGGGGTACCCTTTGCAACTTTCCTCCTTGTTTTTATCTCTCTCCTTCTGTGAATCATGCCCCTAGCTTATGCAGTGACATTTCTCAAAGCAGTGTTTATTTCTTCTCCAGCACTGACAAGAAAACATTTTTTTTTAAAAGCTGGCATTTCAATGTAGCTTTATTTTTCTTTGGTTCATTTTTGCTGCTTCCTAATTATTTTCGTATTTACATATTCTTTGCTGTATTCTTTTATTTCATTATTTTCTTTTACTTCTTACCCAATCTTGTTTCCTTATTTCCTCTACGCATACATTCCTTCTTCTCTTCTATCTGAATTTCTTTCCCAGATGTCCATTCAGTACTTCCCTCATGTTCCTCTTTTACTCTTGTTATGCCTCTTCTAATTCCTCCATAGTTATTTTTTTCATTATTATCAGGCAGTGTCCTGTATGGCTTGCTCAGCCTTTCAAGCCCTGGGGATGGGAAGGGAGAGGACTGGGAGGAGAGAAAATGAGGAATGAGACTGACTTGAACACACTGTTGTCCTACAGGAAAAAAAATGCTACCTTTGCAAAGTCCGTAAACACAGTTTGACTGACTCACTGTACGCCATACTGAGTAGCAACCTCCTTTCCTACGATAATGAGAGCCTCGGAGGGATGGTGGTTCCCTGAAGAATGAAAACATGAAAGAGGACTTCCCCAAAGCCATTGGGTGGAGCACAAAGGATGTGGAAAGACTGGAGGGCTGGAGAGTAAAGATGATGATAGATAAAGGCGAGGAATTCAAGCACCATGAATATCAACAATTGAATAAGTTGACATTATAAATGTTTTGGCCTCCATTGACCATCAGCTGGTGAGGCTGGTGGAGTCCACTGTTTTGTTTCTGTGAGTCTGAATAAGTCCGATGCTATGAATTCTATAATGAGTGTTAGTTTCAAGGTATTTAATGACATGTTAAATTATTCATGAATTAATTTAACTGACAGGTTAGAAAGAATTTCTACTCTTTGAAAGGGTAGTGACAGCAAGATTTCAATTTCAGTGTCAGTACAGGTGCCTCAGTGGATTTTATTGAGGTTATTTTCATGCAGAATTGCTAAATCAGTATACAATAGCCAGTCAAAACCTCTGTATTAGAAACACTGTTCATGTAAGCTTAACCGGAAAAAGAACTTTTTTTATTCTTAAGTGTCTGAGATATAACTTCTTTACTGCAGGTACAGGCTTAGTATTTACAGGTGGATAAGTAATGAAATGTATTTTCTATATATTGTATAAAATACCTTAGTAATGCCAGTAAGTCACTTCAGGAATCTCCACTTGCATGTTTGAACTCCGCCCCTTATGCTAATAATATCTGACTTCTGTATTTGTCATTTTTCTTTCTTTTTCCCTTTTCTAATACAAGTTTTTTTGGGTTGTTTAAGAAATCCAACTGGATACTATTGATTACTCACCCATATTTTCTTTCCTTTCTTTCTCCATGCATTCTGAATAGCACATTTTCATTGCAGCTCCCTATAATGGAAAATTATGAAAAATGTACCTCCCTGTAAGCCATTTTCTCATTTTATCATGAGAAAGAAACGTGTGACAGGATTATACTCTTCTGCAACTGTCTTCGTCTTTGTTTTTCTATTTAGTCTTCCAAAAATTGAGCACAAAGTCACAAAACAAGTTCAAAGTCTAATTTGCATTTACTTTGCAAAGATTTAAATGTCTATAAAAAACTCCAAGCAGAGTCAGGCCCTGTCAGCCATAAGCAGGACTGTCATGACCATATTTCTGGTTCTGAGTTGCACCAAAAATGATGTTTTATGATAAAGCTTGAAATCTGAAGGACCAACTCTTTATTCTAATGTATAGTTTAATTCTTCACACAAAATCTCAAGAACAAGATTCAAGGTGGAGGAAAACCCGGGAAGGTTTGTCCTGTCATGGCCAGCTCATGCTGTCTATACAGTTGTGCACCCTCATAATGCAGTTCTGTCTGCTGCATCTGCGTATGTCAATGAGAGATATAAATGTTGGGAATATTATAGATAGTATATGACCTTCTGATACCATGTGAACTCAGGTCTGTTGAATCTACACATAATTAGCTAAAACTGTGTTTTGTGCTGCGGTAGTCAACAATGCAATCATGTACCAAAGAGAAAAGCTTCTTAATGTCATTTGCTCATGGTAGCACAATGAAGAAGGAAATTGAAACAGTTTTATTTTATTTTTAAAATAAGTTGTTCATTCTTTTGAATATCAGGCAAAAGAGAGAAAAGATACATAAACCAAACTGATTACAAGAAAGGGTATAAATTAATTAGGCTGGAAAGTATTTTGGTTTTGCAGCCATCTTCCTTTATAATCTCAAAACCCATCTAAACTAATAAAAGTTAAACGTGTGCCGAAACTAATGCACATGTATCAACTTGTCTATGCTTACCAATGGAATAATTTAAACAGAACATGGCAAGGGAATTAGAAAAATAAAGAACCACACCTGCCTTTGTAAAGCATGTAAAACTGAATAACATGAAAGAGTGTGAGTGAGTGAAAGAAAATTTTATGTGCGTGTGTATAAACTACTTAAGGTGGTGATATTAAATGAGTGTATCACTAACGCAGGGTGGATGAGGTGGACCTGGTCAGCTTCCTCTTCCCATGACAGAATAAGATCAGATCAGCGCAATAATTAAACAAGTGTTTCATCTGTTAATTGTTCTGTTATGGTCAAAGTTTTAACACTTCTCCTGAATGCAAGCCATAATGGTGAGATTTTACGGGAAAAATCCTTACAGATTAAACTGCTAAAATGTCAAGACTTTAATGCGGGATGCAGTCAGGATGAAGACATTCTAAATGAATACATCTGGGATTATAATTTTATCCAATATATACTCTACACACTGTACAAATCACAAAGGGTCTTCTTTTGATATTTCTGCAGCCACCAAAACAGAACATCATAACAAAATTCTATGGAACTTGAAATTGATCTCAGCAGTTTGTTTTCATTAATGCATAAACATCAGCTAAGGACTGAGATATGTAATTGCAAATCCAAAGTTTTGGCCTAGTAATGTAAGGTAATTTTTTTTTTCCAAGCTGGACATATATTTTCAGATTTTTTTTTGAGCATTATAAAGTAAATGGAAAAAAAAAAGACAAAATGTAAGCACTCTGGAAGTAATATGCAAAGTGAAATACGTGAGATTATTTGAAATATCTTTTTACTCTACTCTCTATGAATAAGTAAAAACTTATTTTGTAATTTGAGAACGGCTTTTTTTAGTATAACAATTCCATGCGTATTTTAGCACATATAGTGAAATTTGGGAGCACTCCATCATCAAGCAGAGAACCCCAACCATGTCCTGATAGAAATCAAAATCATCCCACCTTCCCACCGCCTCTTCTCTGTGTCCTGGTTTCCACTGGATGGGAACTTGTGCATGCAGACAGCCCTTTGAATGTCAATAAGCTGCTACGTATTTCTCTGTTTGGGCAAGCGCAGGGTCAAGACTGCAGGAAGCACTGTGGACACTGAAGCTCACCAGTTAAATCCAGCCATAAGTGTTATCGATGCCTGCAGAACTGCATGAGGAGATTTATTCAACAACACAGAGAATGTGTTTTATACATTAGTAAATTTGTGCCAAGCATAAAAATGTTTCTTCTTTCTTCAATTGCCATTAAAAGTTCCAGTTGGAGTTAGTTTCTTTTGTGTCATACAGTATACAGAAAGAAACAGTCAATCTTCATTGAATATTCCGAGAATTTAAACAGAAAGAACTGTTATAGTATTTGTTCTTTTGACCTTTTTTTACATCATAGTTCATCTCCTCTACCAGTAGGCCCAGTAATTTATTCTTGATGAATACTTAAGCATCCTTTTGGTCTTAAGAAGTAATTATTTTGAAAAGTCTCTGGTCTTGGTTTAAGATCTTCAGGAACATGACTGTCCAACTTTCCCACCTCTTTGTTTTTGACTTACTGAGCTTTTAAAATCTCTTAGTGTAGAGTACCTACAATTTTCAAATAATAATTGCATCTTTTTATCTTTTGCTTTTAAATTCTTTACGATAAGAATCAAGTACTTTCTTCTGATGCTGTTCTCACCAATATTGGATACAGATGTAAATCTTTTGTTTTTTTCCCCAGTCTCTGTATATCTGAGGGTCATATTAACTCTGCTTTGTTGACTCCTTGCGTTGGAAACTTGTGTTCATTTGCTGCTTCTGGTATAATTCTTCCACTACAACATGAAAAGTCCAAGGTACTCAACACCTTCTTTGACATCGTCCTTATTGGTAAGACCGGCCTTCGGCAATCCCACATGCCTGAGACCAGAGGGAAACTCTGGAGCCAGGAAGGCTAACCCTAAGTGGAGGAGGATCAGGTCAGGGAACATTTAAACACACTGAACATACACAGATCTGTGGGACCGAGTGCTGAGGGAGCTAGCTGATGACATTACAAAGACACTCTTGATTATCTTTAAAAAGTCGTGGCTGTTGTGGAGGGTTCCTGAGGCTTGGAAGAAAGCAAATGACACTCCTATCTTCAAGAAGGCCAAGAAGGAGGATCCAAGGAACTACAGGCTTGTCAGACTCACCTCAATCCCAGGGAAGGTGATTGACCATGTAATCCTGGAAGCCATTTCCAAACATATTAAGGATAAGAAGGTGACTAGGAGTAGTCAGCATGGATTTATGAGAGACATCCTGTCTGACCAATCTGATGAAGTGACTAGCTTGCTGGACAATGAAAACAAAAACAGTGGATGTTGTTTGCTTTGACTTTAGCAAGGCTTTTGACACTGTTTCTCATAACATCCTCAGACAAAATATTGAAGTATGGGTTAGAAAAGTAGGCAGTGAGGTAGACTGAAAACTGGCTCAACTGCTGGGCTCAAAGGGTTGCAACCAGATGCACAAAGTCCAGCTGGAGACCAGGCATTACTGGAGAGCCCCAGGGGTTGACACTGAGTCTGATACTGCTAAGCATCTTCATTACTGACCTGGATGGTGGGACAGAGTGTACCCTCGGAAAGTTTGCAGATAACACAAAACTGGGAGGAGTACCTGATACACAAGATGGTCATGTTGCCATCCAGAGGGACCTTGACAGGCTGGAGAAATGGATCAAGGGGCAAAGAGTCCAGAAAACGGCCACAAAGATGATTAATTGCTGGGAGCATCTAACATGCAATCAGAGGGTGAGAGAGCTGTGACTTTTGAGCCTGGAGAAGTCACAGGTGGGATCTTTTCAACGTGTATAAATACTTGATGGCAGCAAGAAAGTGGAGCCAGGCTGTTCTCAGTGACATGACAAGGGACAATTGGAAACTGAAACATGGGAAATCTCACTTAAACAAAAGAAAATAATTTTTTAACTAGGAGAGTAGTCAAACACTGGCACAGGTTGCCCAGTGAGTTTGTGAAGTCTCCATCCTTGGAGATATTAAAAATCCAGCTGGACACAGTCCTGAGCAGCCTGCTCCAGCTGACCTGCTGGGGGGTCAGCAAATAAACCCTGCTGGTTTATCCAACCCTAGAGGGGCTGGATAAAATGATCTCCAGAGGTGCCTTCCAACCTCAGTCATTCTGTGATTTTGTGGTTCTGTAAATCATCACTTGACAGGATATAGTATTACATTGTTAGGTGCAGCTTAGGCATGTTATTTCAACAAATAGGCATCTTTTCTTTTAATGTAATTTATTTTCTTATTATCAAGATATGGTACAAGTTGAAGAAGACTTTAAAAGTCTCCAGGGATAATTTTCCTAGCATTTATTATCAATTCCCTTCAGATATCACAACTAGTTTTATAATGGCATTCCACCCCTGGGAGAAATTGTTACAGAAATTCAAGGAACAGTGCAAAAAGATCATATTAGGGCCAGAACAAATAATAGGACATCAATAAAGACAGAAGTAGAAGGTTGAAAGAGCTTTAAAGCTGGCTACAAGGCATTTCCATGTAAAGTAACAGGGAAAGTAAGAGTAATAAGTTACTAAAAAGCAAAAACAGAAGTCAAAATATCATTTTATGTACTGTTTTTTTTCCCTCAAATAAGCAAAACCATCTAATATAGACAATAAGCTGAGCCCCCTAGGTGATGCCAGCAGTGACTGAAAGCAGAGAAGAGCATCTCCCAACTCACCACACAACTTTTTTCTAAGGGTTTCTCACTCTACAGAGTAATGAGGGAACTTAGGAGGCTGTGTTCACGACTTAATGTGACTTCACTATCTAAAGTCTGGCCAGTCTTTCAAACCAACAGGCACCCGAGTTAAAAGCTTCTAGTAGCTTCAGGTGACTGGGAATAAAATGAATGATTCATAGTTCTATGAATGCTGTTTTGAGATAATGATTTATCTGAATTATGGTAGGATAAAGACTGGGTATTAACATGTTTTGGGGCTTGTATATCTCAAAACTAATCTCAGAACT
The DNA here is from genome assembly GCF_028500815.1 of Rissa tridactyla. Taxonomy (NCBI): domain Eukaryota; kingdom Metazoa; phylum Chordata; class Aves; order Charadriiformes; family Laridae; genus Rissa; species Rissa tridactyla. Next base: position 48,462,870 of record NC_071467.1, read on the forward strand.
GGCTTGAAGCAACTCATGAAGGCAAAACTAGGTGTTGGCAAAGGGCATTTCACATGCGAGTGGGTTAGGGTTGGGAAAACTGGGAGTTTGGTCAGACGCTGGAGATCTGGCAGGGTAGGAAGGCTCAGCGGGCCTCAAGAGAGACCTGTCTGTGATGAGGTAGGGTTGAGATACACAGGTTACTTGGGGGAGCTGCACTGAAGGAAACAGTAAAGGCCGATGTGGCTTCTAGGGGCTGGAAGAGCTCAGCGAAAACCCTGGAATTATTTAAGGGCAGGTTGGATGGCATTTTGAGCAACCTAGTCTAGTGGACGGTGTCCCTACCCATGGCAGGGGGGTTGGAACTAGGTGATCTTTAAGGTCCCTTCCAACCTAAACTATTCTATGTTTCCATGATTCAACTAAGCAACTTTAACTTCCTATCTTCCCATAGGATGATTCTTAATGGTCTGATCAAGGTCACAGTTGCCCCTGCAGAATGGGGATGGATGGTATATAGAAGGACTACATCTTATATTTTCAGACTGCACCTCTTTTTGGACTAGTGTTGATCACATATAAATGACTGGTATTAACTTGAGCAAATCCTACTTTGTAGTGCTAAAGCCAACTAAAAAATCAGCTAAGCATATAGAGAAATAATCCTAAAAAGTTGCACTAGTTCTAAAAGTACAAACTTTACTAGTTATACCCAACATCAAAGCATTCAAGTCAAGATTAGGAACCCAAAAGGAAATATTATCTGCTTGTTTTTCTTAAATCAACAATGCAAACAGTTACTTTTATTTGAATTTAAGTAATCTCTCTAACTATTTTAATTGCTTTTATTCTTTGCTGACCACAGAAAACTGAGAAGAATCCAAATGTAAACAATGCTAAGTAGGAAGTTTTCATTTAGAAACATCAGCTGGTCAGGTATACAATTTCTCCGTATGTTGCAGAGAGTGTGCTAGCCCTTGTGAGATCACAGAGACTAGACTTTCTCTTCATTTCAGAACACAGAATGAAACTTTACATGGTACAGATTAAAGATATTTTTTTTTTAATTGCATGGAATTAAATCTAGAAGGTATAAAAATAAAAACTTTCTGAAACGCTTTCCTCTAAAACTTGTCACATTGATACATAAGAGTTTGATCAGGAATGTACAATTTTGAATGGAGATAAAAAGAGTGCTCATCTCAGGTCATTATCTAATCTATGCTGTAAGAAATCCCTAATCATTTCATCCCATATTTACTAAAACAGTGGTTTGTTTGCAAACCTTTTCCATATTTTTTTGGCAACAATTCTTGATGCACGCAGAAAAGTCATAGTAAGACAGACAAAGTATCATCAGTATTTCAAGCTGCCACATGCATTGGTACTACTATGTCCTTTAATTGTACTCACAGAAGCTCCAGTTGCCATTTGATTAAAAAAAAATTGGCCATTGGCATTTCACCTACATTCCTATTTACACTAACTGAATTGGCCTAATGATAGTAACACTAACACATTTATGGATGTTCATACGAGCTAAAAGACAAAATGGTTAGAAAGCAAGGAACACTTTGTTATTCGTCAAAACTGTATTTAGGAAATGAAAGTTGTATCTACAACTTTATTTTGTATTTCAGTAGCACAACATTGTAACTTGAGTTTCAAAATTTTCTGTTCCCGCCTTTTTATTCTCCTTTAGCTCAACAGTTACCCATTTCCTCACTCACAAGAAATATTACTTCCCTTTCACAATTCCCAGTCCCCTGCACAGAGACTTTTCCAACTGTTGTACTTCTCAAAAATCTTTTGTATCTGCATATTTTACTACTCTTTAGGGGGGAAGAAAGAAGAGGTAAGCCCTTGGGGTTTATGCTGTTCCCAACAGGAGGGAATATTCAAGGACACTTTGGAGACATGTCCTAGCAAAGCATTTTAAATGCAAATATTTATGCAAGAGGAAAATGGAGAAGTATGTCAGAGTTGTACAGATTCCCAAGTACCAGTCAAGAAAAGCCATAGGAATCTTGTGACTTCTTTTCTTCTAAAAAAAGATTAAATGCTGTAAAACAATGTACTGCCAACCTCTCCACTTGCTACCTTCACCTATAGATGAGAAAGACAGACTCAACAATGAATGAAATAGAATGAAAATAAAATGAAAATGTCTATGAACCATTGCCAAAGGAAAGGCCTTCTTTAGTTACCAATGCAAATGACTATTTTTAGATTCTCAAGGCTAGTTTAATGCATGTCATTCATTACCTGAAGCATTACACTTCTGTAACACATTTTTCATTTTCTTTATGCTATTTGCATACCTCTCTCTAACACACCTATAGATACCATTCCCTAGGATATTTGTATCCAGCAGAGCCAGGAAACAGACTAGATGTAGCAGTACAAGGCGTAGTAATAGAATTACAAAGCAATATAGCTACAAAACTAGTATCAGATGTAGTAATATTTTCAAGACCTGTTTAGTCATTCTACTTACTTCCTGTGTCTGTAATACTATTTTATTTTTCTGACATGCCACAGTATGTAAATACCACCAAATGAGTATTTTCTCTACAGTATTAAATAGTTATTCTTCTTGATTATAACAAAAGTAAGGTTTGAAGACATACCTGAATTTGTTAAATTCATAATTCCATTTGTTAAATTAACTCTGTGATTTTGTTTAAATAATCCGATGACCTAAATAATCAATTTACAAAGAAAAAGAAAGGAGAGAAAAACATTCTTGGGCAATTCTGTGTTTGCACATAGAATCCCAAATGGTTGTGACTCATTTTTGTTCTGGCTATCTTTCTCATTGGCAATTGCCAAGTTTTTCATTATAGTACTGACATATATAAAAATACTGATGTTTCTCTTAGAGTTCCCTTTCCAGGAAGGTTCACCTTCCAGAAAAAGTTTTCATTGGATGTTGTAGGAAGGAGAACAGGGCAACATGTCTACAGTTCAATGACATGCACATAGATTATAGCTCTGTCTTCCACAGAAACCAGTCTGAAAGATAGACTAATGTATTAGGAACTTAGCCAAATCTTTTACCAGAAAAATAATAATTTTGAACTAGAGTCCCTCATTTGCCTGAACAAATTGTGTTTGATTCATTAATTGGATTTAAACAACAGTTGTTCTGGCAAGCTTTCAATGTCAGACTGCCACTTTTGCTGTGTTTCAGCAAGGCTCTTTCATTACTTTTATAATAGTTGTCTCACATATTCTGATCAGAACTCTGTATTATTAAAATAGACGTTGAGATTTAGATTCTTGATATACAGTCCTCTTACTCTTTGTTCTACCCTGTCCACATCACACTATTGCTATTCTATTATCTTCCTTTTATCACTACTGCGTCAGTCACACATTGCTACACAGAGTATAATCAAAACAAAAGCATTATAAAAAATGTCTATTAGTGAATCAATATTTCCTGTTAAAAACAATACTCTAATATTTACTGTTATGCTTCAATTGGAAATTATTCTATCGTAATCCACATTCTAAAAGCTTCCTTAATAACACTGTTAAGTATTTTTTCTATGTCTAAATATTTTCCCAGTATTTGCTAAGTTTAAAGGAAAATTTTAATGTTCCTATGCAGGTGTGCATATAGTTTACCCCCTAAAAAAGTATTCTCAACTTTATTTTTGCAGAGCAGAGAACTAAAGAAAGCTTATGTCAGATTCTCTTCTTAAACTTACTGAGTTTTCACCAGCGCAAAAATTAAGGTCTAGGAAATTGCACCAGGCTAAATGACAGAAAAATACAGTCCTTATTTTTTTTTTACTGGGGAATTTAATGAAGTTTTAAGTAAAGTCCAGAATACATCTAGTGTCACAAATAAAAAATCATAGCTTACTAGTGAGTTGAGAGGATGCACTGTCTGATGTGATACCACCAGCAAATCAGCAAGAATATGAAGGCAAAAGGGAAGGGGAGGAAGTCAAGGGGAAGGAAAGAACAGAAGGCAGGAGTAAGATTTAGTCAGTGTAGAATATTCATTAAGGACGATCAGCAGTACTATTTTCATTAAGGATGATCAACAGTGCTATTTCACAGAACAGCATGGCAATACTTCTATCACAGCAGTAGTATTACATTCACACTGTTCCAGTCCCCTGTTTCAGTTGTCTTCTAAATCTGTGCTGTTACAGCTTGACTTTCTGTAGCTCTGGGAGCTAAGGAAACTCTCAGAGTTGCTCCATCATATCACTGTGTTTTACCAAATGAATGCTACAGTTAAGGTCCGGGAGCGAAATCCTGGGATTTTTACCAATGACTTCATCAGGGACAGGCTTTCATACTTGAAGCTATGCAGAGTCCTAACCATCGAGACCTGCACAGCCGGAATTCAAAGTGCAGAGAGGTTAAAGAGACATCCCTTCCCCTTGTGTCACTGAGCACCACTGAAAAGAGCCTGGCTGCATCCTCTTTGCACCTTCCATTTAGGTGTTTATATACATTGATGAGGTCATCCCCTGAGCCTTCTCTTCTCCAGGCTGAACAGTTCCAGCTCTCTCAGCCTTTCCTCATATGTGAGGTGCTTCATCATCCTTCTGGCCCTTTGTTGGACTCTCTCCAGTATGTCCATATCTCTTTTGTACTGGGGAGCCCAGAACTAGAGACAGTGCTCCAGGTGTGGCCTCACCAGTGCTGAGTAGAAGGGAAGGATTTCCCCTCTCAACCTGCTGGCAACACTCCTCCTAATGCAGCCCAGGATACCATTCACCTTCTTTGCAGCAGGGGCATCGTTGGACCATGTTCATCCTGGTGTCCACCAGGACCCCCAGGTCCTTTTCTGCCAAGGTTCTTTCCAGCTGAGTGGCCCCCAGCATGTATTGTCACATGGGGTTGTTCTTCCCCAGGTGCAGGACATTGCACTCCTCCTTCTTGAACTTCATGGGGTTCCTGTCATCCCATTTCTCCAGCCTGTCAAGATCCTGCTGGTTGGCAGCACAACCCTCTGGCATGTCAGCCACTCCTCCATGTGGGTGATGACATTTCCAAGACCCTGAAACTTCAACAATAAATAGAAACAGTTATCTACACATTAAAGTGGAAAAATATCAACATCAGATGTTATATGAATAAAATATTGTTACAATATCAGGGTGGGTTTTTTTCATTATGCATGAAAATGTAACTACATGTCCTTAGACACTGCCACAGCAAAAAATTGCTTAGCAAGTGTCTGAGCATCCCAAAATTAATTCTGATAAAGTTAACAGGGCTTTTAGAAACAGTATTCATGAGGAGTTTTGCAGTATAGCATTGCAGAGACACATTTGTGTTGTGTACCCTAGCTAGCTCTCCAGCATCACAGTGGAGAATGGTGTTACAGTTTGTAATCAATGTTGATTCTAGAAGAATCCATTAGAAACCGTAGTTCATCTACCCTTCCTTGCACGTCCACTGGAGGACATCACAAAGACTTCCTGACATTTGTTACAAAAAGTTTAGGTTTTTAGTAAAAAGCTATGTCTTGGGGCATGTTCTCTCTACCTGGAGAGAGAAGAAATGTTGCTTTGGCCTCTGACACAAGGAAGATTCAGAGCATGAAATATTCTTAAATGATCCAATCCAAAGAAATAAAATATCAGGCATTCTAGAAAAACACACAAAAATAAAGGAGGAATTCTAAATCAAGGGCTTATTGTACTGGGATCTGATGGAAAATTACTTTGTAATCCTAAATCTAATGGTTTCTTATCCCTGACTGTTGCCAGTCTTTGATACCTTCCAAACCTTAAAGTAAGGGGACAAAAATTGCTCTGGAGTCTAAGATCTGCATCAAAACTTGTAAAAATTTCTTCCTGTCTCATGTACAAATTAAGTGAGTCCATGATCCATGGAACAAATTGAACGCAATAAAAGACACTGCAACAACTATTGCTAGCATACTAAAAGCAAGTATGAGTCTGTAAAACACTTCATAAACTTCACGAGCATCATATTTAAACAATGAATGTTTCTTGCCTATTTTACTTCATTTGAAAAGCATCTACAGAGTTTCACTCTTTTAATAGTTACAGACCTTATACATCCAATGCCTTTTGTAAGAAAGATTAAAAATCTCTCCAGCTCTGGTCATTAACCAGATGAATTATAAAGAATAATCGTTTAATCATATCTCCTCTAAAACTTCCACTTTGATAGCTTAAATAGACCTTTTAACGTTCTAAAATACCTTCCCCTATTACTATATTGGCCTGTCTTTATCTCTGTTGAAATTCATATTGTTTTATAAGCATGGATGATAAAAACTTGAAGTGACATTTTAGAGAACATCTTGCTAATACTATTCTCTGTAATGCTAAAATTCCTGTCTTTACTGAAAATGATTGTTGTGATCTTAAAATGACTCCCTGTCATTCTAGACAGGATAGTCCTTCTGTGGTCTGCTAGTAAATCCAGTTCCCTCTCTTGAAGTGCTAACTCCAGCTGATAAGCCTTCCATTTAGAGTAAAAATTCTGGATTTAGTCCCTATGTGCATTACTTTCTACTATGCTATTTTATCCTACTTCTGTAATTCCAGTTCACAATGTATGACCTATATGTTCCTATCAACACCGGCAGGACTTTTCAAGTGTTACATCATCTGAACCATGCATTATTAACGCAAACTTTAATCTAAAGTTTTTAAAGCAGTATCATGAATAACAATATTAAGCAGAACTTGTTCCAAGACTGGTTCTTGGAAAATATAATTTCTAGCCTCTATCCATCCGGACAACTCTTATCAATGTATTTCATTGTAGTCTTCCCTTCAGCTATCATGTTAATCATTCCATAGTCCTTGGTTTAATTCCCGCTTTCATTTCATTTCCTTTGATATTCATTTTAATTCCTTTGAATTGATGCTTTACTTAAATCTAGATTATTAAATGGGCTGCATACATCCCATCTAAAGGATATCAAAGAAAGTTATATTATAACATGACACAATCTACTTTTGTCCAAAATCATAATGAATTTATCTTATTTAAACTCCACATTCTTGGCTACTCTTCCTTTCAAAATCTGCTATAGCATATTGTATTAAGGATAAATGAAGAATTCTTTTGGATATCCCACTTTTCAGATATGTCTGTCACACTTACTGTCCTCTAATGGAAATAAATGAAGTGCTGCTCCCAAAATTGCAGGTTCTTTTGAAATTATTGTTACTGGTCATTATCCGAGCTGTTCAGATTTCATGCAATACATGCTTATTTTTCTATCCATCATGGACTGACCATTTCCACTTCCTATCATTGTTGGATAATCTTTACTTAATTGTATACATAATTTCTTCTGTCAAAACTGGCTCAAAGTATTAAGATCTATGACATCTGATGTCCCTTAATTTCCAGCTGATCCTCAGGATACAGCCCCACTTGTTCCCTTCATATTACCTCTACACTATTGTGTTTAGAAACCTCATTATAATTTTCAAGAATTCTCTTGAAGTTCACAGTTCTTTGAAGATAGATATTTTGCCATTCTCACTGTATTTTGGTACTTTCTGACTTAAAGATCCGTAAGATTTTCATTTCGGTAAATTCCCCAATTGTGGACCAATGTCCTGTGGTAGGTGTTTAGTGGTGCATGCAGGTCCATAGTTCTTCCCTATCTACATACTTCTTCTGCTTGAAACTCAGCCCCAGACTATTGATATTTTATCTTGATATTATATCTCACATTTTAGTCCATGGGTGCCTCATTAGTTGTTTTACAGCCTCGAAATTTGGTGTCCTGAAATCTGAAGCTTTAATTATTACCAACCTGTTCATCTACCCTGCACTTGAACCCACTATTGGCAGTTTGTCTGGTATTGTCTCCAAGAATACTTGAGCTGCTATCATAGTATCGTTGATTACTACTACTGTAACTTGTTAGCATTTTTTGACAAAATTGTGTCTAGAAAATCTAAAATTTCCCATAACTCAGACTACTATGTGTTTTTCTCATAGTTTTAAAGAGTTTTCTAACCCATATCTGACTCTGTTTTGATGACAATAAAAACTCTGCAATGTGTAAGGGGAGTGCTCTTGTTCTTTTTAACATAATTGCTTCTTCGAGTGATTTCTACCTACATGTTCTCTTACATGCAAGGAATATGGATACAGAAGGTTTCAGTTTTGATACCTGACATGAGTAAAAAAGGAGTCATAGGATTAGCAAAGATAGTACATGAAAAAAATTCTTGATGAATAATACTCAAGCAACTCCCATCTCAGCCCCTCCTATATAATTTTATTATGCATCTTTGATGTAAGACAAAATAAAGCTGTGCAGAACAAATACTTCCTGTTTAAAAATATTCATCAAGCCATTTTCATTTTGTTATAATTTATTTTTTTTCCTTTTAGATACACTACTTTCTTAAATAAATTTCTTAATATGTAACTAGGAAAAGAGAGAAGAAAGCATGATACAGAACTAAATCCAGACTTTTGAAAAAGCACAAAATCACATTTGTCTCGTATCACTTCACACCCTCACCTCTACCAGATCTCTAGGAAAATTCAGCAGGCAGACTTTATGAGAGGAGAATAAAATTTAATTGCTTTACTACATCCTGTTGAAGGTGCACTAAATTCATCCTGTCTCTCACAGCAGATAGTAACTGATGTTTAGGGGCAAAGCATGGGTGGCATGGTCTTTTCCCCGTATGCTCTCCAACTCTGCCAATCAGTTTTTAGGGACTTCCAAAGTCAAGGGTTCAGACCTGTGTCTCTAGCAACCACTGATGAGCATACCCTGTGTTATTTTTTTCTTTTTTTTTTTTCTGACATATTTATGCTTTTGTCCTCCACAATATGACAGCCCTGAGTGGCACCATTTGTTTATTTACTGTACAAATAAAAGTGCCTGCTTTTATTCATTTTATCTCTATTGCCTGATCTTTTCCTTTGTTCTAAATTACCAGCTTGCAAGAACCTCTGACTAAACATTCCCTGGTTTTGCCTATATGTCACTTGTTACATTGCAAATCTCCATCATAGTCCTTTTCCTCACACATCTGACTTTCCACCCGCTGTCTTCCATTGCTGATACTAGGTTTAGGTTCATTATATGAAACCTGCTCTTTTTTATTTCTATTCTTGACAGCTTCTCTGCCTCCCTTAGGTGTTTTCTGAGATGACTGGACCAGCAATCTGTGGATTTACACAGTGGCATGATCATTTTTTATTTTGCATCCTCTTTTCCTTTCCTGATAATTTTTAAGATTCCACTTGGTTTTCAAACGCCCCTGAGTAATAACTTAAGATTTACTGAGAAACGACAGTAATCTTCACTGTGAGGGGTTTCTGCATTGAAAGCTGTTCATGCTTTTTCCTGTAATTCAGGACCAAGTGTGTACACTTATAGAAAAAAAATACTTATACTTTGGTAATAGTGAAGATTAGTTGTCTATACATGTTATTAGTTCTTATCAAAGCTACCACGTGACTGTCTAGATCATATCACCCATCTTACTCTCCCATTTATGAGATCAAAAGAGAAGAGGAAGAAGGAGCATTTAGAGGAACTTGTTAAACATACAAAAAAGCTGCACTGAATTTCTTATCTATAAGATATATTTTGACTCCTACTGTTGAATTTTCTGCATTAGGTTAGTTTATGACACTTCATCACCAACCACCTCCTTCTAAATTCTTTTCTCTTGGACCAAGTTTTTGATCTAGTTTTGAAGAAGACCCTTTTAACGTGAGCTCTTTTGCTTCCTTTTGGTTTTGGTTTTGGCCTGAACATGGCAAGAAAAACTTTAATATTTCCTTCAGTGTTATTTAGTGGTAGAGTATTCCAGTTCCTCACTTCCAAATAAACTGACCGAATAAACTGACATGGCAGCCACTATTTTACTGGCATTTCACCTGCAGAGACATTTTTTTATCCAAGTGGTAAATATCCCCATGCAATTTTAAATAAATTATTTCAATTTAATATAAACACTATTATCTATAGTTAAACTGTTTTTATTTAAAAAAAGCCTATTTAATAAAATACATCAAATTCTAAAATGATCTTTTTATACAAAGATTTGGAGATATATATTTAAATGACAAAGAAAGAAATTATCCAGCATTTGTTTGAAATAGCACAAAGAAATATCTGATAATTTCCCAGCTCCAAAAAAGCACATGGAAATCAAGATCTGCTGTGACAATGGGTACACTCAGATCATGAAAAGTGTACCCTTTTGTTAGGCAAGTAGTGGTTTTCATATAAGAATAATAATAAGAATTACTAAGCACAAACAAGAAAAGCTAGCTTAAGTACAGAAGGTGCATTTTATCATTCTGAGATGTAAAACTGATATAACTTAAAATTTAGATAAACATTTAAATGAAAGTAATTTAAAACTAGGAGATTTCATCTTAAATTTCAGAGTATGCTTGCATTTTATTATGAGAAAAAGGGAAGTGCAAAAGCATGAGGCTACAGGCTCCACAGTCTTGTTCAATCCAGCCTTCGTGTGGGAATGAGTAATCTGTAATGCTTCAGACCACTGATAATAATTATTCTCTAAATTAAAGATGAGCTTTATCCCGCCTTCTTTGATGATTAAGAAATCCAAATTTTCAAAGCTAATTAGTTTCTCAGTTAGGGTCACAGTTGTTTATTGTTCAGGCACCCTTAAGGTAGTTAGTATGCCTGACCTAAATTAAGAACATTTAGCACATTTTATTAACAATGCACAGTAACAGAAATCCCTGACCAAAATATGTGCTGGGCCTCTGTCTTCTGAGGTGGCCTACCAAGGAAGCAAATTTCACATCCAAGGATGCTTCCAACATAAACATCTGGCTGCAGGTTCTCGGTTACTCGACTAGCAAAGGTTGCACCATCCAGCTGCACAGGGAAAAGTGGCTTCCATGTTCTCCCAATCTTTTGTCGGTGTTATATTGCTTCATGCGGTGTGAAGAGTTGAGCACAGCCAGCCACGAAGGTAGTCTGAACTACATATGGAGGCAGTAAGAACAGGTTTGCTCTTCTGACTCCATAGTCTGCTGCCCTTGGCAGTAGAAAGTATCTGATTTTTAGAGAAAAAGAGTAGAAATCAGAAAATATTGAATGTTCCTTCCTGTTACGTATCCTGACAGCTTCCAGCAATAAGCATTTTACAGCTGTCTGAACCAAAGGTGTCTCTGCTTTCAATATCCATGGTCTAATTATTCTGGTACTTGGACTATGAGAAATACTAAGCAGTCCTTCCCAACTCATAGAATCATAGAATGGTTCAGGTTGGAAGGGACCTTAAAGATCACCCAGTTCCAACCCCCCTGCCATGGGCAGGGACACCTCCCACTAGACCATGTCCTCATCCAGCCTGGTCTTGAACACTTCCAGGGATGGGGCATCCACAGCTTCCCCGGGCAACCTGTTCCAGGTTCATCTTCTTGGTATCATTACCAATTGTGTAGACCTCTACCATACCACACCCACTTATTTTTTCCAAGCTCAAGAATCCTGCTCCACTTACCCTTCACAACCACAATCTTTTCTTGTTGCTTTTTTGTACATTTTTTTTTTTGCTTCTACTACTCCTTTTATGAAATGGGTTAATGGAATTGCAAACTGTTTTTAATATATGAAGATACCTGTGGTTACAGAGAGTATATAAAACTAAACATAAAGAGGTTTATGTTGTTTCTTTCCAAATAATTACAGCTGTTTTATATCCCTTTGATTGACATTGGTCACTGAGCTCATAATATTCCCAGAGAACTATCCCAAATCTATTCTCAGTGAGGTAACGGCAAGGCTAGAGCCTGACATTCTGTTCTTACCACTTCAGTTAATCTTTCCATAATTATATTCATTTAAAATTGCAGTTATCATTTTATCACCTGTTCACTCAATATGGTAATAATCTTGTGTAACTTTGGGTAGTCAGCCTTAGATTTGGCTATCATGAATATGACATTCTCCACTGTTATTGTGTTACTATTAATTTCCTTTCCCATATCTTTTATGAATATATGAACAAGTTCCAGCTGTCAACCTCCCCTACAGCAGAACTTACATAAACCTTCTATTCCTCATTTTAAACCACCTATTATCACAGCAAAACCTCTCCTCCTATTGCAATTTTCACTAGGATTTTTTTGGTGATGGACTTTATCAAACTTTTTGATATCTCTGATTAGGTGAAACTTAACACTGCGCTTATAGAATCCAGCATTACACTGCAGTTGATTTGTGAGATATAACAAAAGTCATGCTAACTCTTCTCCAATATTTCATAGGTATTCATGTACTCACTGCACCTACGATTTAATAATCCCATATTAGTATATGGGCTCCGAGCTACCAAAATTACAAGTAACTTTTTTTTTTTAAATTGTTTTTCCAAGTCTATGATGCATAATACTTTCACAGTTTGACTTGGCTTTGTTGGAGGATTCTTTCTGAAATAATGATGTGACTCTGTTGTGGACATTTGTGGGGTTTCTGTGCCCAAAGTAGCATGAAACAAATGATCGCTTTCCCCCTCACATTCTCGTTCCTTGATTCTAACCCTAAAAGGAACTTTAAATACAAGCAAACCCATGCACACCCGCGGTCAAAAGCACTGCAGAGGAAGAAAGTTAATTCAGAGCTCCAGCTATGAGAGATTCCTCACGTTCAAACAAAAGCCTTGAAATGTGTCCATAAGCTTACGGATACATAGCAAATAGGGCAGGGATTTACTGCAGTTACACAACATAACTCTTCCGATGGGCAGGCCAGCCCATTTTCAAATACCTCTCTGCTGCGCAAATGCTTCCTGGTGATGAAGAAGGCGTGAATGACTCGAAAAAATGCTGCGACAAAAAGACATTTACTCACTCAGGTGGAATTTCCAACTGGATTTTTGAACAGCAGAGCAACTTTGACGCTACTGACACTAAGGAAGGCTCCAGATTTTCCGGGAGAAGCTCACAGAAGCACAGGAACATGTGAGTGACCAACCACATTGTGTCAGACCCAAAGGCCTGTCCGGCCCAGTGTGCTTTCTCCAGCTGTGGCCATAAACCACTGCCCAGGAAAAGCAAGAAAAAGGCTGCCAGCTGTAACACTTCCAATGGCCTTGGGTTGAGGGTACCATGACCTCATCCCATTGCTGTTCCTGTCTGTATCTTTCCTGCCAGTATTTGCCCAGTCTCCCCTTGAACTCCTGTGGACTTCTCGCAACCGCAGAAGGAGCTCCATGTTCAGTGTAGGGGTCCAGTGTGTTACTGCAAGAGCCGAACAGCATGTAGGTGTAGGAAAACACGAGCGGTACGAAGCCAGGCCAGAGTTTTAAGATTGTTAATTAGGGCTTTGGAATAGACAGTCTGGGTCAACCGACTCTGGGCACCTGTTCTGACAGATGTGGGTTTGTCCCACACTGACACCAAAGAATTAAAAAGCTCAAAAAATGAAATTCTGACCACAAGGTTAGTATTCTGGGTTATTACGTTTGGAAATGATTGCATGTCCAGACAAATTCATTCCCTTTCTGTGTCCACAATTACTTGAACGGAGCATAATGAATTAAAACATTTAGAAATTAGGCCCCGTGCTTCCCACCCAGCTGCGAAACCCACTATGCCAAAGCGAAGGGGACTGCAGGGGACACTGGGCTCTTGCCGTATGCTTACATGAACACCTGCGGCGGGACGCACCAGGCGAAGCTGACTGGAAGGCCAAGGGTACAAGGTTGCTGCTTAAGACAAATCAGACTTCACCAGTTCAAACAAAAAAATGAAACGTTGCAGCCATTTTTCCTCTGCTGCCGCTGAGTCTGTACGAAGATGGAGCCTGCTGCAACGTTGCGTGCTTATGGTGCAACCACCAACAGAGCCAGCCTGCAACACCGACATGCCATGGGGTACTGCAGCACACAGCTGTCAATGTTATCATAGGTTACCGCGGGTTATCACAGTGCCCTGCGCACAAGGAACTCTTTCAAGCCACCCCTGGCTTTCCCAGCACACCAGGCCCAGGATGCATGCGTCTGTAACTGGTCCGTGGGGTGCACAGCTCTACGGATTGCGCACAGGACTAGAGAGGCTATGGCCATGTTTCCAGCCATTCCAGCATTTCTTATGCCCACACTAATGTGCAAGTGTCCCACTGCAACTGCCCGATGGTTACACCTCTTCCTGCCTTCTTGCCACCTACAGCATGGGTGTCCTCAAGAAGTGGATGCCTGACGCTTTCAGATGCAACAAGGTCGTTGATCCCCCTTATCCCCTTATTAGCTCGAAATAGTGAGAAAGCGGAAGGGTTTTCTTTTTTTAGTTTTTTTTTCTTCTTAATGGTGCATTTGAATGTAAGCAAATATTGAAATGTATCTACTAATCCACTTCATCTCCTTTTTGATGTGCTTTATGATTGGCAGAGTTAAAAAGTTACAAACCAGTAACAATTGTTTCTGAAACAAAGCCTTAAACAAAAATTCCTGTATCTACTGGCTTGCAACAGAAACACCATTCCCTGCTCAGGCTGAAAGCTCTTCAGTCGCAGGGTGTTTCCTGGGAAATCCCACCTCCTGCCTGCGCAGCCACATTTCTGCCTTTATTATTACTATTTCTGCTTTTATTCATCTGAAGCCGCTCTTGAAACCCAGGAGACGCAGGTGAGCAGGGGCGGCCTGAAACAAACCGCAACCAACCCTCTCCCCCCGCCGAAAAAACCCAACAGAAATCCGGCCAAAACCCCCAAAGGTTTCGCTGGCGGTAACCACCCGCGCTCCTCCAACCGGCCTGCCGCGTTCTCCCCCCCTCCCCAACCGGGGGCCGACACCGCCCCGACGGGACGGGACGGGACGGGACCCGCCTGCGCGCTCCCTGCGCGTTGCGGCCCGCTCAGCGCGGGGCGCCGGGACGGGGACGGGACGGGGGACCGCCCGGGAGCTGCACGTCGGGGCCGCCCGGGGAGCGCTGAGCCTCCGCGGTGGGGGGTGATGGGGGGGGGGGGGATAAGGCTGAACCTCCCCGGGCGCGTCTCCGCGCCGCTCCGCGCACGGTCGGCGCCGCGGCGGGGCGGAGCCGGGAGGGGAGGGGAGGGGAAGGGAAGGGAGGGCCAGCGCCTCGCCGCCAAGGTGGGCGGGCAGGGCAGGGCCGGGCGGGGTGTCCCAGCGCCGTGCCCGCGACAGGCATTACCCAAAAGGAAGGTTTGAAAAAAAAAAAAAAAAAAAAAAAAGAAGTAATTAAAGTCGCCGCTGCTGCGCGCGGTCCCACCCTCCCCACGGGCCGGCTCCTCTGGCAGACGGGAGGGGACAGAGGGAGACGTCCCTCCGCGGAGACGCGCCACCTCCGCCTCCTCCGGCACCGCCACCGCGCACTCCCTCCCCTCGCTCGCCGCGGCAGCACCGACGGCGGCGGCTCCCCCTTTCTTCGCCCCTTTCGCCCCCGCGCAGCATGGCCCCCGCAGCCCCCCGCCTCGTCCTCGGCCTCCTGGTGAGTGAGAGGGTGAGGGGGTGGGCGCGGGGGGCAGCGCAGCGGGACGGCGGCGGTGCGCGGCCGCGCAGCCGCAACTTTTCTTCGCGCTGCTACTTGCTTCACCGCGGGCGCGCAGCGCCGAAGAGAAACTTTTGGGGGGTTGGTCTCCGGGGCTTCATTCCCAAAAAGCTTTCCCCACGGAGGGGTCCTTGGCAAGGGCGCGCAGGGCTGCGGGCGCAGGAGGGGTCGGCAGCCCGCGGGGCGCGCAGGGGAGCGCGGTGGCTGCGCGGCCCCGGGGCGCATCTCGGGGTGCCGCAACCGGGCGGGGACGGAGCGGGGGGACTTGACGGTGGCTCGGCGACGGGAGAGAACCGGTTGGTTGTTGGTTGGCTTTCGGACTGGTGGTCGGGTGGCTTTTGGAGTGTGCCCTGAGGTTACGCGGTGGACACATGCTCTGGTCGTTGACGGTACTGCTGGTAACTCATAGAAAAAAATTAAACGGCCGTTCATTTCATTGAAATCTCTCCTCTCTGCCCCCTTCCCCCGATGGGTGTCCCTTTTCCATGAGAGGGGCTGTGCGTATGGTGCGGAGCGTGTTAAGCTCCTCTGGAAGAGTTAGTTGTGTATTAAGCAATTTCAGCGGTTTCCTTTACCTTCAATTTACTGTATTCGTACATAATTATCAGCTACAAAAAGGCCATTGTCGGGAAGAGCAGGGGAGTTCTCTCTCTCTTTTTTTTTTTTTTTTAGTGGATGAGTGAAAGTGATTTGTCTTTTGTTTCTTACCCTGTTATCGTGGCTCACAAAAAGAGGGCAGATGATCGTTTGAGCCTGAAAGAAAAATACTCCGTAGTGCTGAAACACTGAATTTATTATTTTCATACTCATTAGATATGTACATTTTAATGGAAGTGTTGCTATTCCAGACATTATGTGTGTCTGCCTTTGCTATGGTATTCATAATAAAACCCAAAGAAAACCGGGAAAGTTTACTCATACATCTAATTAAAAAAAGTAAAAGAAATTCCGCTGTCAAGTAGAAAAAAGCCAACACCTAAACTCAAAAAACTGCTGAAGCATCGTCTTTGTGTAAAGACGTTCACAGCTTATTTTTACCTGGTGTTTCCTTATATGTTGATATCTACAAAGAACTATCATATTTAACCTTTTTTAAACTCTTCAGTAGTTCTTTGTGCTGACATCAGACTAGCTTGGTATTACTATTTCAAAATTAGATGTCATTGAGTCTTAAAATATCTTAGAACAATGTAGTAAGATGGTGTGATTTTAATAACTTAAAAATCAATACAATGTCTATCAGGAGAGAGTGTTTTATTGAGTATCTGTTAATAATGAAAGTACCTACTAGTACATAAGCAGGGATGTTTAAATTGTTTTATATATTCATCATTTTACATCTGTGTATATATATATATAAGGAACAGTATGAAGAGCTTTTATGATGCAGACACAGCATTTAAATTGCTTTAATGCAAAGATTAAATTCCACATTTCAGCTTTATTTTTTTAGCCGATCATAGTTCTTCTAAAAGTTCCTGATGTCTTAAAGATTTAAAAGTATTTTTATTTAAATATTTTCTTAATAAGAATCACAAGTCATTTTCAGAATTTCCATTAGCTATTTACTGCTTTATACCTTTAATCCTAAAGGTATGTGCAAAATAAAGATGACTTTCCTTTTCGTTAGACTTTCATCCTGAAAGAACAAATGTACTTAAAAGGGTGAATACATTTAGTTACATTTCTCTGTTTTTTTTGTTTAATTGGCTGTGTGATTTTTGGATTACATTTTTAAACATCTGGATAGGAACTAGGTGATATATATATATATATACACACACACATGTATATATTTTCTGACGTCAGGGCTAAATTGCTCTGTGCTGAAGAAAATCTTTGTACCTCCATATGAGTCTTTGTATAAAAAGGTCTGGTTATCTACTACTCATTTGAATTTTGAGGAGGACCCCATTTTGTAAGTGGTTACATGGGAGTGGACTGCTGTGATACACAACATTTTATTTATGTCATATCTAATTGGTGAAGCTAGATTTAATTAGTTTGTTGAGAATGCACTTTGAAGATGCGAAGTGATATGTAAGTGCAAGTGTCGTCATGTGGTTTTAATAAAACACTTGTCCCTTTAATGCTAAGCATCACCACAATTCTACGGAACCGGGTTTTGGTGGGTTGAACCTTCATACTTAGAGACCTTGGAAATAAATTGGCCAAGAACGCTACTGGAGGGAGTGCACTGTGAGGCTGTATTTTGTCTTTCTGCTGCTAAAGTAATAGCATAGGTGAAATTTTCTGGTCAAAGGGAACTCTTGCTGTTGATGTCAGCGCTGCCGTGATTTTAGAAGAAAAACACAAGCCGTGGCCAGATCCAGGAGCAGTGGTCAGATCTTGTTTTCAGTTTGAAACTTGGCATGCTAAGCTGCATAGCAGTATTTGTCTTTTTAGTTGAAGAGTCTCCCCTTTCTGTCCCTTTTCACTGGTTTGTCTTAAAAAGCAAACAAACCAAAGGCAGCTTCAGTAACTGTAGTTATTATTCAAAATAGCATTTAATTATTTTTTTTCCTCCTGTTTTCTTAATTTGTTTTCTAGGTACTGAGCTTGTGCTGTGAAGCTTGCAAGAAAGTAATTTTTCATGTTCCTTCTGAATTAGAGGCTGACACGTTAGTTGGCAGAGGTGAGAAACTGCGAGATGTCCATCTTAATACAACATTGCACCTTTGCTGGAGATTTCGCTGGAGCGAAGGAGACTTTTTTTTTTTTTTTTAATGGAATGACTGGATGACTGGACAGCCAGCTAAACAGCTGGATCAGCCTTTTTATGAAGGATACGCCCTGTATTTGTTATGGATTTGAACGCTGGCCCCGTGCATCCAGTTGACTTTTGCGTAAACAGCTATTGTCAGCTTTCAGTATTTATTGTAAAACGAGAACGGCAGAGTTTAATGGTTTCAAAATTTGGAGTCTAGGGCTTAGTATTTAAATGAGTGGCTTAATATTCCAAAGTGCATCCATAACCCACAGAGTCATGTGAAGAAGTCAGTAAGTCATTTGGATAATGGAAAAAGAAAATAAAGAAGACAAACTCCACACAAGTGGAGCACCGTGTGGAACACGGCTGCGACTTCTCAGCAGCCCTGGGGCATTTGGGGTGCCCAAGGAGAGGGGGTGCAAAGGGGTCCTGCACTGCGCCTTTGCTTGGGCGAGTGCCTCTGTCTGACTGGACGGTCTGTCTTGGTTTAGGGCAATGTGCAGGTGGCTGAGAGGAACAGGGGAGACCAGAAAACACCCCACTATTTTTTTATTTTTTTTTTTTTTTAGACCCGTCCTCAAAAGACAGCTTTTAAAGGTGTGGCATAGGAGCTGCTGCAGGGTTCTGTGCTGCCCGAGACTGATTTTGAGGGTTCAGAGGTGCCCTCTTGTGAGGCCTAGGACAAGAAAGGGGTATGCTCCAAATCTGCCATCGTGATCCACATTCCTACAGAAGGAACAAATCAAATGGTTTGGTAGTTCATCACAATGCAAGCGCCCAGAAAATCTGGCTTTAAAAATGAAAGTTCATTGACCTTTCTGTTAAATTTTAAAATGAAGGGTCGCTACAGCTGTTGAAGTATTTGGCACGTTCTCAGAGACTTTAGCATTTCTCTGTGTAAATAAACTTGATTTATATAAAAACAAGACTGCATGTTATTATGGTGCTATGGAAGAAATTGTATAACATTGAACTTAAACTTTTCTCTCCCCAAACATTTAACAAAACCTTTATAGCTTGAATGACATTACTCAAACATTTATTGGGAAAGCGTAATATATTTTGCATCGATACAAGGACCATACCTTGACAATAAAATGAGTCAGGATTTTCCTGATTGTTGCAAGGTTTTTTTTTATTTTTGACTTATGCAACATATACGAGAGGCTGTAAAGAAAAAAAGATCCCACAAAGCTATGGCTAACTGAGCATAATGTTGACTCACATAACCATCAGAAACAAAATCTCCAGTCTGATATTTTTGGAAATGCAGTGCTGTAATATGCAGCAGTATGAAACACCTTTAAGTGAGGCAATGATATTGTCTTCGATACTAAATTTTCATTGTACAGATTAACAAGGGAGAGGAATCACTGCTGTAGTGCTATAGAAAAACTAGGAAATGTTTAATTGAGCAGTTAAAAGAAAGACTTAAGAAGAGGCAGAAATCATATCATATTTAAAATTATGCTTTCCATCTGTTCTTACATTCTTGAAAGAGAAATGAAATTTAGTTTATTGAAAATATCATCTACCTATAGGGGATGAAATTCTGAATCTACTCTACTCTGGGAATTTTGCAATCAGCTTTCATAGAGCAAGGTCCCATCCACTATGATATCATTGAAAGAGTGCTGAAAAGTTTTGATTTTGAGAACATGACACTGACGCATTTTGTACTCTGCAATGATCATTTTTCTAGATTTTAAGTGTCTGGCCTTCAGGGTGCCGAATCGTTCTTGCTTAGTGCTGTGGTCCTACTGCAGTTCATTACGATTATCCTGATTTTACTTTTTCTCCAGCTGTAGTGCTGAATTGCTTGCTGATGAACAAAGTTGATTTATTTTAAGCCACAAGTGATAGCAAAAGCAGTAAAAAATACCTGAGAAGTATGCTGAATTTACCTAGTACTTCGTGTAAACTGCATGGGATTCTATCATGTACATATTAAAAAATTGCCAATCGTTTGTTCTAGAGTTAGTCTTTATCTCTCCCATCTGTCTGCCTCATAATTTAAAGGCCTTTGTCCTCCCAAGACTATTAAATCACATAGTACCAGTCAGTGCTTTCCTCCTGAGGGCAAAACTTCCCAGATGTAATATCTCCATTGGGCATTTGCATCAATTAATCATCTTCACTGATTTTGTGGGGCATGGAGCACAAGGCAAATCTAATAGCTACTGAACCGATAATGAGCGTGTCTACAATGTTTTTTGCATTTGAATGTATTAGTTCATTTCTGATGCCTCAATAATTTTACCAGTGTAATAGTGTCTTATTGAAAGACATCGGTGAAGCATCCATGTCCTTTAGGAAACACTTAGGAACACAAGAGTGGAAATTTGTGTAAACTTGGTCAAATCTGAGAACATAAATGGGTTCTAGAATCTATATTTGTGATGCTTAAATACTGAATGACCAAATTCTTGGAGACTCTTTGTGTCAGCAAATGTAATTTTTACTTAGGAAAATGTTTTTTTTTTTTTTATTTGTTTTGTGAGAGGTGTTACTGTTTTGCTGTTTGAGTTATTGACTGAATATTTTTTTCTTACAGTTGATTTGAAAGAATGCCTTCAGTCTGCAGACTTTATCAGCTCCAGTGATGGGAACTTTAAAATTCTAGAGGATGGTTCTGTGTACACAACATCTGCTGTTTCTTTGTCTGCTGAGCAAAAGACTTTTAGTATATTACTTAAAGACATTCAAGAACATGTACAAAAGAAAATACATGTTAGCTTGGTGGAGGAAGAAAAAAAGGTGAGCTACTAATATCAAGATAGCTTATTACTTGAGATACTGTTTCACAGAGTACAGCTTCGTTCTGCGTAACTGTAGTTGAATTTTTGGAATTCAGATCATCAGGTGAAGCCCTCTGGTGTACAGTGTATTTTTATTCAGCAGTTGTTGATTACTGCCCATTGCTTAAGTCAGCAGACTTCCTTTCTGAAATGGGAGATGCTAGTAAGGAGCTTAATCAGGAACATCTAGAATCATAAAAGCCATGTATGAGGAATTAAAGCAGATTTTATTCGTGCAAAGTATTACAATGAATGAAAAAAACTCTTGGAATACTATCACAGGTATAATCAGAAATGAAGACCTTGGAAAAACAAATGGTCAGTGGAAAAACTGGAACGGAGGGAAAAAAGATGGAAAGGCAGGACAGTAGCTAAGCTGAAATATACATAGTTAAGAGTATATGGATATATTCTTACCTGTCTTTTTATCTTCTAGACCCAGACACAGAAGACCAGGCATGCTAGAGATACAGTTCTTAAGCGAACCAAAAGAAGGTGGGGCCCTATTCCATCCGTTATGATAGAGAACTCACTTGGACCTTTCCCCCTACAAATCCAGCAGGTATATTTTATACGAATCCTAATTTTATGACACAAGATAGTTTTGTATGTGACTTTTATGATAAAAGAAGAACAAAAGTGAGCTCCCTTATATTCCGTACTGATGCCATTCCTGCTATTATTCCTCTGTCTTGTTCTGTCGTTGCGTATCTTGCGATCTTGTTGCTGACATAACTTGTGTTAGTAGTTGTTGGGGTGAACAGGAAATGTGCAAAAGTTGTAAAAAGGAGAGAGGCATGCTGTCAGAAGAGAGCTCTTTGACCTGGAAATCAGTGAAGTGTGTAATTTAAAAAAACCAACAAACCAGCCCCCCCAAAACATTGCCTAGAAAAAGATTTTGTAGACAGAGAGTGGGGGGAATCTTACCTGTATGTCTACATCCTTTCTAGAGTTCGAGGTGTATACCTGTAGTACTGAAGACTGAGTATGGCCTATATTATTAGGAAAAGTGCTTGCTGTAAGAAAACAAGTAGGCGTGAAAGAGAAATGCAAGAACTAAAGTTATCATAGATCCATCTAGCCTGCCCTAGATTACAGAGTGGCTGGTAGCAGATGTGTAGAGACAAGTGTAATAACAGAGTCTGTGCAGAGCAATCATTCCTCTACTAATCTTACCTTTATAACTTCTGGCATTCAGTAGGTAAGGAAAGTTTGGGGAGGAGAGTGTTTATAAATAGATAACTGCTAATGTTACCTCCGTGGTGCTTGTAATGAGATGCAGAGAGGCTATCTGAGTTGGCCTATCTCTGCATTATACTCTGGGTGGTCGTCTGTCTTTCCTTCTTTCCTTCCTTCCTTCTTTCCTTCCTTCCTTCTTTCCTTCCTTCCTTCTTTCCTTCTTTCCTTCCTTCCTTCCTTCTTTCCTTCCTTCCTTCCTTCTTTCCTTCCTTCCTTCTTTCCTTCCTTCCTTCCTTCTTTCCTTCCTTCCTTCCTTCCTTCTTTCCTTCCTTCCTTCTTTCCTTCCTTCCTTCTTTCCTTCCTTCCTTCTTTCCTTCCTTCCTTCTTTGTTCTGCTTTTTCTTCTCTAGTTGCCAACTACATTCTCAATGAGTGCACTGAAACCAAAATCTTTTGAAAAGAGACAGAAATAATAAACCATCAGTATCTGAATGTGCCTTGGATGTGCAGTATTCTAGAAAGATTAGATTTCAAATAATTTTTTTGTATGCACACTGTAAATTTTTTTAATTGCTTGATAGTCCTAAACATTTCTGAGTTTGAATTAACTACCTGTTCTCATGTACACACAATGTAAAGGAAGGCAATTACAGGGCAAGCTGTTCTCCTATTCTGTGAACTTTAAGCTGCTAAAGAAGTAGAAGTAAAATGAGTTTGGTTTTGGTTTTTTTGAAGAGTTCCTGTTTGTGCTAAATATGATAATGAAAAGGGGTAAAGTGTATTAGAATGATGCTGCTGTTTTTTATTGGGCTTAAAAACATGTTCTTTATAGGTCCAGTCAGACACAGCTCAGAACTACACCATTTATTATTCTGCAAGTGGACCGGGAATTGATCAAGATCCAAAGGGTTTGTTTTACATAGAAAGAGAAACTGGAAATATCTTTGCTACTCGTGCAGTAGACCGTGAACAATATCCAAGCTTTCAGGTACAGGCCTAAATTATGTAAATATAATGAAATCTTTTTTTTTTTTTCTGTCATGTATATATTTCAAAGCTGAGCTACAGAGTAACTGGGAGCAGACAAGATCTGGAATCTGCTGCCTGTTCTGAGTAATATCTTTGGTATTGTAGAGATGAAACCAGTGACAAATAAAGAAATAGCCGGTCATCTAGATCTTGAGAGTAGTTTTGCTTTTCATTGCTTAGACTCTAATTACAGCATAAACGTAGTCAGCTATTGCAGTTGCATCACTTTCGGGAAGAGTTTGAACTTCTCCCAGAGTTTTTCAGGGAAGGTTGAAAAGGTCTGCTTAAAAATAAAATAGTACTCCAGACGGCTGGGGGTTTTTGAGCTTCTTTCTCAAGCTGTTCAGTTTTGGTATTTAGTTAACAAGGTACACTGCTCTCTCTACTGGCTGAGAAGTGCAAGAAGGCAGTTAGTAGAAACAAACAGCTTCTAAATAGTTAGGTAATTTGCAGTACCTGTTACTGCTTTTTATTAGATTATGTTGTAATGGGCAAATAGTTTTGCTGTTGTTCTTGATTTTTTTCGAAGTAGCAATATTTACATCTAAATTTTTGGTAAGGCTGAGATTGCCTCCTAGGCACCTGGAAAAAAATGTGTTCAAGAGACTTGGAAAACGTGTTTGACAGTGTTGGGGGGGTGGGGGTGGGGAAAGAAAGTGATTCAAATACTTGTAGGGCAAGGAATGGAAAGGGGAAAGATTGGAAAGCATTTAAAGGTTTTGTGTTGTTGCCATCCTAAGATACCAGCCGCTTCCCCTTCTACGTGGCTAAAGAGCCTGGTCTTGAGAAGGGCGTGCTTGGCACCCTGTATGTCATTTTATTGACTCTTCCATTGAATTAAAAGTGTAATAATACTCCATGCTGCTTAAGCACAAAGTGAATTACTGAATTTATGTCTTACAGATCATTTGCTTTGCAACCACGCCAGATGGTTATTCACCAGAGGTACCTCTTGTGCATACAATCAGGATAGAGGATGATAATGACAACGCTCCATATTTTACACAGGACCTTTTTGAGTTTTCTGTCCTTGAAAATTCCAAACCTGGTAAGAATTGTTTTAAATTGGTGAACGCAGTTACCACTACTCAGCTCAGTATGTGTATGGCTAAGTGTAATTCTGCCTTTTAATCAATTTCAGTGGCATCTACTAAAGAGTATTTCTTTACAGCAAAGGATGAATTTGCAAAGAACAGCTCAAGACTTCTTAATGATTAGAAATTCCAAAATGCCATCCCAATTGTAGTGAAAAGTGTTGTTTAAAAAAGAAGTTTTTACAAACTGAGATGATTCAGTGTTCCTAAAATGGTGCAAAAATTTCAGAACACTATTATTTTAATTTTATCCAAAAAATAACCTTTTTTCATAAAATGTTTTGTTTGACAAAATGGCAGTTTTTAACAGATTAATTTCCTAAACAACTAAGTTGGTGGTGTTCTAAGGTGTAAAATGCCTTTAATTAAGCTTACAGTGTTTGTCCAAGCTGATGAACTTTTCGTGGGAGACGGTGGGGGGGAAGAAAGTCTTGCTTCTGCCCATACCTGTCAAAAGCAGGGGTTTGCCCCTTACTGACTTCACGTGTCTGTGTAACAGAGGACAAAAGCAGGGAGAAGGAAAAGCAGAGAATAAGGAATACAAAAGCTGTGGTTTTGCCATTCCTCGCTCATCTCCTAGGCTAGGGGTATAGAGTGGGGAAAGTCTAATTTGCTTCACAAAAAAGGAAGCAAAGTGTCTTTCCATTCGCTCAAAAACACCAGTTGCATTGCATTCTCTGAGCTGCTCTACATCTTGCTGGGTGAGTTGCTGATTTCAGGTGAAGTTCCAAAACCACTCGGGCTGTAGGATGAAGTACAGCAGCGCTCCCCAAGAGGCAGTCCTGCAGTTTCAACCATGCCAGAAAGCACCGAACCTCCCCCTCCAACCCCCCGGCAGCTCCTTTTCAGCTGTGCTTGGGATGCTCAATTAGAAGTCACTGTCAAAAACACTAACTGAAATCTAAACTTTTAATAATTCTTTTGATTATTCTGTCTGACAGTTGCAATAATTACAACTTTGTCTAAGAAGGAAAAAACCAGCCAGATTAAAATAGAAAATTCTACACTATTACTGTATTTTTACTACTATTTACTGTGCTTTTAATATTATTTTAATTTAGAGCTAAATGACCAAATTGCTGTTTTCATGTATCTAAAATAGAAATACCTGTTCAAATAATTTTGATGATTTATGGATTTTTCTGGAACTAAAAATTGCTGTATTGTGTTCACAGGTGTAGTTGTTGGAAGAGTGACCGCAGAGGACAGAGACGAGCCTTATACTCTGCATACTACGCTGAAATACCGCATTGTGTCACAAAATCCACCAGTAACCCCAGCATTTTCTTTACATGGTGACACAGGTGTCATTTCTGTATTATTGCCGCAGCTGGACAGAGAGGTGATATTTCCCGAAGCATCTTTAGCTGTCATCTACTGCACACAGATAGCTTCTTAACTCTGAATTGCTGTCATGGGAATCACCAGATGAATCATTTCTGTTACCCTTTTTTTTTGTTTCCCTCTCTAAGGAGCTGCTGAAGTTTTCTGGAAACCAGCAGTTAGTCCAAAGAGTTTCTGCACAGATATATCGTATTCTAGCTAATCTTGGCAGGGGGACCTCCTGCTGCACTTTTATTCAACCTATGGGTTGAAAATCCTATGAATTTTTATTCTTTCTCTGTTCATGAATCCCATGTGCCACTCTTTCCTCCTAATCAAGGTCCATCTGAGGTGCTTCTTGCTTCTTTACAGGGAAGATGAACCAACTTTTCTGGAAGTAGTCAGTCATCCTGTACTTAACAGAGTATCTCCAATATCTGAAACCTAAAGAGTAATATAACGTTTCCTAAAATTAAAGCACAAACAATTTATCCTTATCAGCCAGCTTTCAAGTAAATAAGACACAAGAGGTTTTAGGTTTTATTTGATTTGTTTTTTTTTTTTTGATAAAACATCATGTGAGAGAGATTGTTTACACTAGAAAAACTGTCAGGCCTGTATATTTCAAAATAACATTTCTAGCATAAGACAGTCATTCTAGAAAAAAAACACTGCTACAAACACATTGTTTTTGAGGATAAAAAGAGTCATATCCTGGCTTACGTAGGTCACTTCATGGCTGAAAATCCATATTATCAGTGTATTGCAAAATTGTGCACTTGCAGGTACACTGCTCAACTTTTTTAGCAAGAGAAAAATGCAGCGACTGCGAGCGTCACCATGACTACTAAGGGAACAATCACAGTGACTACTGAGGGAAGGAAAGCTTGAAAAATGGGTCCACTGCCTATCTTTTAAAGATAAACTTACAAAGTGGAACAGGAGATTTCTTTCCTCTGCCTGAGAAACATAGTGCTCCTTCCAGGCATTCAGAACTGGAGTTACTGTCTTGATTTGCAAACTCTCTTGTTTTGTGCCCAGTGTCCGTCCATCTGTTCGTGTGTCCCCCTACCCCGCTTCCCCCCTCAGTCCCCCTTCCCTGGTTTGTTCAGGTATTAATAAGGTTAAAAAAAAGCCTTCTGTTGTGACTCAAATCAGTGACTTAAGTGGGTCCTTATCAGTGATTCCCTTGGAACTGATCAGGGCACTGACTCCTTCCAACGGCTGGCATTGCCTTGTCATGTATAGCCCAGACAAAGGCTGTGATTGCAGCACTATTTCTGGTCATCCTCGCTGAAGTTAGAGACATGCACTGAAACACTTTACCATCCGGAAACCTAAGGGAATACTCTGCCTCGCCAAAGCGGAGACCTAGATAGCAGATTGAAGCATGTCATTTGCATCTTCCAAAACTTCAGGTACTGGAAAATAAAGCTGACGTTGTGAGAAGCTTTATTTGATCCAGGATGTAGCATACACATTACTAACAGATGCTGAACTCAGTGCTGCTTAGCCACTGAAAAATACTTTACTTGTTTTCCTTTTGTAACTATAGGGAGAAAGCCCCAAAGCTAATCGACTCATTTTGTAGGGGAGTACTGAATTTCGAGCAGAGTTGAGGAACGAGAGTAAAATACACAGTTCTACTCTTGTGTGTGACTATGTGATTGAAAAAATGAGTTTGTCAAAGTTCTGTATGCTTTTATTCATCTTTTCAGCTGGTATCCAGTTACACTATGTTAGTTGAAGTGAGAGATATGGCAGGTCAGCCTTTTGGTTTATGCACTACGGGAACAGTTGTCATCAGAATTGAAGATGCTAATGACAACGCACCATCCTTTAAACAGAGTCAAGTAAGTCTTCGTGAATTAAATGTCTGTAAGGAGGTAAAAAAAAAAAAATACTATTTTTATCCCCTTTCTAATTTCCTGATGGGCAGTCCCTTAAATAGGAAGCCTAATGCCCTGAGAGAGTTAATGCCAATATAAACATTTGAGAATGCCCTGTTTGTTGTGCTGTTTGGTGATTGGTATATTAGTTGTTTTGAGACATTTGCCTTATCTCCATTGGGAGAAGTCTGACGTGACTCATTCATTCATTTCTGCTGCAACGCATAGTCTTAGAAATCCCATATTTCACCATTTTCAGGGAGGGGACAGATTTACTTCTAAGCATTGTCATGACTTCATTATTTGACCAGATTTGTCTACTTCTGTGTTGCAAATGAAAACGTCAGTGTCAGTGAAGTAGATGCAAGGATTGTCGCTGAGATTTTCTATACTTTTCCAAATTTTTTTTTCTTCTACAGAAGTAGTATTTAAACCACTTCTTGTTCATCAATAGCTATAACTGAACTGTAAGTCTTTGATTATCACAGCTATCTGAATTTTTCGGGACTAGAGAGTATGTCTCAATAAACATGTATACCGCTCAAATAGCACAGGAGATTTTGTAATACGAAATTTATGACAAATAATTCATTATCCATGAGGAATACAAGTACATTATCCTTTCCACTCAGTGCTGTAGAATATCAGTAATATTGATTCAGAATCACTCTTATCTGTGCTTCTTGAGCTTGTACAGAATAACACAGCTCTTTAAAAAGATAAAAAAAAAAAGAAAAAACCTTCATCCTTTGCTGTCCACATGGAGACATATTTCACCCTTCTTGGCTTCTCTTCAAGTTCTTGTGGTTAGTTTATGTTTGTTTTTTTTTTAAATTTATGCCAATGGCTTTTCTAATGCTCAACTTGATCCCATTGTACACAAATTAGCATCTATAGCTGATGTAACTGAGGGGGACTGTGCTAATTTGCCTTTCCTGGAAGGAGAATTCCAGACTTAATTATGTCAGTGATCTTTTGAGCGTACCAAGGACCCGAGATTTCAACTGTGCTGGCAGGAAAAGTTTACTGTTTCACTTACGGTGTAAGGGAGGAGCAGGGGAAATATGCTAATGCATGAAAACAAAATAAATCATTACAGCAACTTGGTAAATTACCCCTTGGGTTTTATTTAAATACAGTGTTCTTCAGTCCTGCATCATGGAAGAGTATTCTCTGATCTAAATTGATTTTTTTTTTTTTTTTTGGATACTCCAAGTATGAAACGCGGGTGGAGGAAAACAGAGTGAACGTAGAAATACTGAGAGTCTCTGTTGTTGATCTTGATGAGCCTGGTTCGCCTGGCTCCGGAGCAGTGTATGAAATTATAAAAGGAAATGATGATCGGTCCTTTGAAATTACAACAGACAAAAACACAAATGAAGGAGTACTGTGTGTTGTTAAGGTAAGTAAAAATGGAACTGCCAGAGGAAAATTTGTGTGTCTTCAGGCGTTGCTTTTAAAATCAATCATCTAGAACACATTTTTATTTATAGAATATCTGTAACCATCAGGCAAATCATGCTTTCTTCAAGATCTGAACTCTCTTCTAGAGCAGATTGCATAATGCACTGTAGATGAGGCACATGTGTGGTCCATAACCTACAAAACTCATCTTCCAGACTGCTCCTCAGCTTTGTGTGCGCAGAATTCAAGAAGTCCCCTTTGTTTTTTCACTCCAGAAGAGCTTGGGGCTTTTGCCTGATTCTACAATTGGAGTTGTTTAGACTTAGGGATGTAACTGAGGAATGCTTCATGGCTGGGTTTTTAACAGAAATGGGAGTGTGGTAAAGGAGGGGAGGGGTGAGCACCTCCTCTAGTCTTGTTCTCTCGGGGAGTTGATTAAACTTACTAACTCTGCATAAAACTCTTAAGGTTTTGTTTTGCAGGTTCAGGTTTACTTTTGTGGGGTGTGAGGGAGTTCACACACACATAAGACTATCTGTTAGTTTAGTTGCTTGTTATACCCAACACTTTACAGATGTGAGGTAAACGGACCACCGTACCTGTACTCCAGCGTGTCCCTTTGTCTCTTCATGTCTATTTTCCATTATCTGTTAAAACTGCAATAACAGGTAACTTCTAAGGAGCAGAGAAGATTAATATTAAAATTTGAAGATGTAAATCGTAAGGGCAGAGATGCCAGTTATATTTGGGCTTTTTTATTTATTATGTTTTTTTATTGCTGGTAATCATTAGAGCTTTTTCTAAAGCTATGTCCCTGGTGTATGAATCCAGTTGAAATTTCTTATATTTAGCGTAATGCTGTAGTGGACTAGAGGGTATTATGACTTTAAGATATAAATAGCCCTAGAGTGTCTGAACGGTAAATGGTAGGTACTTACTGATTGACCCCACAAGTTCGGATGTATTTACAGTGGTTGAAGTCTTACTAGGAAATAAATGTAGGCGCTAGCAAGAAGCGTAATTGAGTTGTGCTGGAAAGGAAGTATGTGTAACCTAAAATAATGGGCAACTAGATATGGGAGGAGAAAATCCCCAACCACATTTAATTCTTATCTTACTTCTACTAGTATTTGATTATTAGAGTATTCATCTAAAATTTTACAGTGGTGCTGCTTACCTTATTAGGGGTAGTTCCTTAGGCTCTTTTCTTTGACTAACTTAGAACTTAACCTTTTTTTTTTATTATTTTTAAATCATGTCCCTTTACTGTGTCTCAAGCTGTGTGTTCCAGAAGGATAACTGACTTCTTTTGTAAAGAAATGTGGTACAGTTTTATCTATTTGATAATTGGGCAGTGAAAATGGTACCAAGTTTTGTCTTGGTGAGAAGGAAAAAAAACAACACCCCACCTTTGTTACAGGGACTGGACTATGAGAGCGCCAAGCAAAGGATCCTCGTGATTGCAGTCAACAACGAGGCACCCTACATGCTGGCACCGCATTCCCAACAACTTTCCCAGAGCACCAGCTCTGTTATGGTGCACGTCCTGGATGTGGATGAGGGGCCGGTGTTCAAACCCTGTCTATTGCGCATCGATGTTAAAGAATGCGAGGACATTGGGACGAATATTGGGAGATACATAGCAGAAGACCCAGAAACTGGAAATAGTGAAGGCATATGGTATAAAACAATGTTATCTACTAGTTTATTTGGAGTACAGCATGGGTGGGGTACGGGAAGGGGGAAATAGTTGTTGATGTTGTGTATGTGTGTGTGTGTGCGCACGCCTGAGTGTAAATGAATATGTGTATCTATATATGGACATATGTGTATATATATATACATGTGAATGTATGTTTGAGATCTTTAACTAAACAAACAAATTATTCATGACAGCTACAGGATACCACCTGGCCAGTGTAATTGGATCAGCATAGAGGAAAAATCGGGTGAAGTCAGAACCATTAAAGTCTTGGACCGAGATGTAGGAGAAATGAGACGAGGTCAATGCAATATCACAGTCCTCGCAATAGACAGAAGTGAGTACTAAATGTTGCCAGTATTCTTTGTGGTCTATAACAGGTGTTTATGTGCAGATTTAGTGTGGGGACAGCTATTGTGGTTCAGACCAGAGGCCCACCTATTCCATTGTTTTGTCTTTGGGATAGCTCTATCAAATACTTAGGGATTATACAGCAGAAATAGGGGCAAATTCTCAATGTTTTCAGAATTTACCTGCTCCCATTTAAAATTCTTTGTTAAGTTTAAATTGAGAGATTTTTCCTGTGGATTGTATTCCTTTTATTTCCTGACTATTTGCTTTTTAAGTCATAGCACCTGGCAGCTGTGAAGTTGACGACAAATTGGAGAGACGGAACTTCTTGAAAAAAAAGTTGTTGATCTTGAAACTCTTACTCTTCCTCCTCTGTTTGACTTCTTGGTGACTTGCTTTTGGAAACCCTTAATTTAAAAGGACCTCTTAGAACAGCTGTATTCATTGCTGTATGTTACTGTGCTCTTACTCTTATTCTTGGTCATTTACGTTCTGTAACAGTGTTCATGCTATGTGTTGCTCAGGTGACGAGCTCTTACAAATTACTCTGATTGTAGAGGAAGGGTTGTACACTCAGATTCTCATTCTACACTAGGTTTTGGTTCTGATTTAATGTGAGTGATCATCTGTTCTCGCTGATTAATTTGGTATATGCATTTATTGTAGGAAAAGACATAGTTTTGCCTCAACATCATCTAGCCAAGATTAAATACACCTTTCACTTCCCAAATAGTAAATGTAGCAAGTGGATTATTAAAGAAAAATGTTAGGCTTATACGTCACACTTTTAATTCTAAAATATGGATCTTACATTAAAAAAGAAAAATGGACTGCCTTTATAAATCCAATGGCAGGATTTAGTTTGAGCCCTTACGTGCTTAAACATCAGTGGGAGTAAAGAGAAGACCTTTGGAAGTTTCTTTATAGCTAAAAATTCTAACTCTGTCCAAAGCTTGCATATTAAAATTTAATGTAAATAATTGAATCTAAATTGTTTAGAACTTCTGCTGCATGTAAAGTAAACATGGTATATGCATCTGCAATCAGGTCTCTCTAGAGAAAGTTTTAAAGTATACTTGATATAATTTCATTGGAATTGAAAAGCATTGCTGTAGTGGAAAACATGTAATTAGGAGGGAGAGCTCATTCACTTCTTGCGTGTAGACTTTGGTGTGTGTCACTAGTATGTGTCACTGCTGAATGGTGACTCACAGGGAAGAGGACAGAAAGAAGCCCACTGTTTCTGAGCGTGTTCCTGTTCCCAGGGGAAGTGAGGGTAGGAGAGGTGTAATTTATTTTCTCCTTCCAGAAGTAAAAATGCTGGAGACCTTTGCTTTCTGATTTTGACTCTCAGTTTGGCGTAGCGTCCTTTACTCCTGATTTATGGGCTCTTTCTCCTCTCCTCCTTCTGTTAGAATGGTATCTGTCCCCACACAGATACACATGCTCAACCATATACATTGTCTGCTCATGCAGAATATGGAGCTTTGGGAGCTGTTGATCCGTTCTACAACCAGCCAAGCAAAGAGAGGCAGCCAAGAAAGCTGTGAGAAGTTCCTCTCTCTTTTGGCTAAATTAGCAGCTGCTTTCCACCTTAAGTCCTAACTTGGATACTGCAGTTGATATTTCATTAAATATGTGAATGTTTGAAGTAAGTGCTAAAAGTAGTTATTTTTATCTCATAGATGGCAAAACAGGCACTGGAACGATTCAGGTTGTCATCCAGCCTGGGAACAAGAATTACCCACGAATCACTAAAACTGAGTATATAATGTGCAGAGACAGAAAACCGATCTGCCTTACTGCACAGGATGGTGATGAGTCTCCTTACAGCACACCCTTTGTATATCGCATAACTGACCGTAGCTTGGCTTCCTCGTGGAAGATAACTCGACACAATGGTATGTGAAGACTTCTTCCTCCTCACTTGGCTATAGGTTGCCAGAGGAGGCGTTGCTACCTCTGCCTTGGGTGGACTGCAAGAATAGATTGGCTGAATGTACGTTGGGAATTGGTGTAGTCAGTGGGGCTAACAAGGTAGCCTTGAGGATCTCTAGCAGTTCTTTGGTTTCGTTTGCTGTACAGGAGTTCAAGAGCATGCCAGAAATAAAGGTGAAGCAGCTAAAGTATTCTTTACCTTAATTGTCCTGGGTTCGGAACAGTTTGCAGAAGTTAAGAAGGTGGCACTGTTGGCGTCACAAAGGCAAGGAGAAGGATACTGTATTCTCCCTCTTAAAGCACAAAAAAGAATCTGTCCCTGGGATCCTTGGGTCAGCAGTCAGCTGCTGTCTGAAATGATGCTGTAAAAAGATTAGGTCGGAGAACAAAACCCAATGTAATGCATTGCATCACCACCTCTGGAAAAGGAAGTATGCATTCATAATCCATAAGGAATTTCAGAATGAAATGGCTAATACTCCAAAAAAACCCACAACTTTTCTTAGGCTGCTGTTATGGTGGAGAACTGGAAAACTGAAACGTTACCTAGAATTGATTAGAAGCTGACTAAAAAAAATCCTGACAGTTTTTTTTTTTTCCGTAGTACTGCTGTCAGCTGGCACATTTTTGGTAAAGCTGATCTGGGTGAAAGAAAATATTACAATCTCCCGTAATATATTTATGCTATTTTTCATAAATTTGATAGAATTAGATAAAAAAATTTATTACCAAAGGAATTACTGTTTCCTAAAATTTGCTAATATAAAAAGTTACAGCTGATGGTGGTTTCTTGGTGGGTGCCAGATGCTGGTGACAAGAGCAGCACATGCATTTGCTACTGTGTTGTCATGAGCTAGCCTGAAAAGGGTCTGATTCTGAAGTATTCGGTCAAACATTTGCTAATGAAAGGCAAAAAACAGCAAAGTCTGAGAGCAAAGGCATCTGAGAGTTTCAAGGTTTATATTAGGCAAGTTGAAAAAACATTTTAGATGGTACATGTAGTTTCATATACCTCATCATAAACCAGCCATTATGTACATCAGTGTCTATCTTGTACATTTTTTTTACAAATAATTTCTTTCTCCCTTTAAAAAATGTGATCATTAATCATTGCCACTAAGCAGGACAGCAGACTAAATGGATTTTACTTCCCACGGGATATAGCCGTTCCTACTGAATATAGAAATAGAGCTAAAGAGTGGAAGACATAAATTAAGTTTATGATTAATTATTCCAATCAAGCTACCAGAAATACTTTTAATAAATGTAAGTTCAGTTGATGGTCTTTACTAGTAAGCCCAAATAGTGTCATTTACTATAATGAACTGAATCAACTTCACAGTTTCAAATCGTATGTTGTCAGAAGGCTGCATAAGGTTTGCTTTTTCAATACCAACATTTAAAAGGTGCTGAAAAGATAAGTCCTTCCAAGATGTAGTTTTGTATGAACACATTTAAGCTAG
Source organism: Rissa tridactyla (assembly GCF_028500815.1). Lineage (NCBI taxonomy): Eukaryota > Metazoa > Chordata > Aves > Charadriiformes > Laridae > Rissa > Rissa tridactyla. The sequence continues at coordinate 48,497,220 of NC_071467.1, forward strand.
CTTCACGCTAGCTAATGCAGATCTGGTAGCAGTGTAGCTGTAACAGAAGGGAAGACTGTGATTATGGTCGCATTTGTGACAATAGGGTTTCAGGTATTGTTAATGCTAGATCTGGTTTTGTCTTTTTTTACAGATAATTCTGTGTATCTTTCACCAAAGGGTGATATTCCATTTGGAATATATGATATTCCTGTAAGTGTGACTGATAACGGAGGAAAGGTAGGAGAGAACTACATAAAAGTTAACTACTGTGATTGCGTTACTCCAACTGAATGCACTGGTGGGCCCCGTGTCCTTCAAGCTGGAAATGTTACTCTTGGTGTATGGGCCATCCTTGCAATGATCTTAGGATCACTATTATTGCTGTGTAAGTACACTTGATTTTTAACACGAAGTGCAAAAAACTTAATTTTAAAATTAGCTGACAGAACCTGATTCAAATGTTTCTTTTTTTATTTAGGCTTTTGTATAGCCCTCATCACTGACAATGTACCTTCTCTATTTGTAGCGGTACCACAGGCTTCTTGCTCTCATTTTGTCCTGTGGTTACCGTGTGTGGATTTCTGTTTATTCTTTTAAGTACATTTTGTGTAAGATATTCTGTGCATTCATGTTAGCAAGGCCAAAAAACCCCCTGCATTCAGCACTTGAACTGAAAGAAGATCAGTTTTGTAGTACTTATCAGATCTTGTCTTGAGGCGAGTATAGCGAAGCTTGTGAGTTTAGTGCTGGTTTGGGGATGCACATTTCTGTTTATAGGAATGCTGAAATCAGTTTCCTAGAGCTTTTTGTGACATTTCTTGGGTCATGGATTAAAAGATGGAGCATCTTGGACATTGGGTTTCACAAGGAATTTTACAAGAACCAGCATAGTGTTGAAAGACAGGTTGGATACTTCCACAACAGACCCAACCATTGAATACATGTTGCGTTACTGGAGTTGCCCAATGACTAACAGATTCTTAGCAGGCTGATAGTGCAGTTAACCAGTGAGGTGGTGACAATAATATGTAACAAAGCCAGGTCATTTTTTTACCAGAATCAGACATAGTCTGACTAATAACATCTTTAAAAATCACCAGAGGACATGCTACAGTAAAAAATACTTCAGAGTTGGGTTTTTTTTCTTTCTTTCCTTCTTTCTTTTCCATTTTTTTTCTGGCAATGGTCAACCTGTCTTGCCCCTATTCAGTCTCAGCTAGCTGGTCGTACTCAGGCAGATAGAACACTGGGACCTGCACATGTTTTGAAAGTTAGGTAGATCCATGTTTTGTCTAAACAGGGCAGGTACCCAAATTCATGATACAACCTGGAGGTGGAACTTTCAGATGTGGGAACACTTAGTAGGGGGACTATGTGAAACATCACCTAGCTTTTTGTCACTACCCCTTGTCTGCACTCCTCCCAGATGGACCCATTATTTTATTGTGGCTAGGTTTTACCCTGTGTATCCTCCGCTTGGTGCTGTCATGGATGTCTTCTTCCCATCTGTCAGCATCAAGTGGCGACCCGCCAGAACCACTGATGCAGATCTCACTGACAGCTGATAGCTGTAGAAGCTAAAGGAGCTTGAAAGTGGCTCTTGGCCAATTTCCACAGAAGTTTATATGTTCAGAGATCGGATTGCTCAGTGTGCAGTTAGGCAGAACTGCTCTATTTCTCATGGGTTTATTTTTAAGCTATCGCCTTGAAAAGAGAAGGAAGGAGTGGTTCTCTGAATGAAATGTTTAGTCCTTTGTTTAGGAGAGGCATTACTTGCTCATGATTCTTTTATACAAAGTCATTTCTGGCTGAGTCTCCATGAGAACACAAAGTATTATTGTAGGAGGAATAAGCTGAATAAAAGGAATTAAATAAGATTGTTCTGTAACATAGTGCTTGAAGACCTCCAGGGTTCTGGTGACCTTTTCTGTAAAGTAGAAGTTTCTGGTATTGGAACCGTTAGCTTGCATATTAGATCCTTATGACATAATTTGACATCTGCATATTCATACATGAAAAATGTCTTATGTACAACCTTGATGTAGGCATAAGACATGATTTTTCACCTGAATTTGGTCTTTATTTTTTATTACTGTGAAATTTTTCAGTCACAGTGTTTTCATAAGGGATGCTTATATTTCTTTCGGTGAAACCAAGATGCATTTTAGAAGAATGAAATAGTTTAACAATGTAGTGAAAAGTGCATATACTGTTTGAAATAATGTCTATATGTACAGTTTTGAGTATTGGCATTTTTGGAAATGAAATTTTTTTTAAAACCATACTTGATGTTTATGTATTTAAAAAGGATAATACAACAACATTCATTATCAAACGAAGGTAGATGCCGTTATAATGTAAAGTTCACAGTATCTTCCCCACTTATTTCCTTTCCATAGTAATCCTGATCACAATTTGTGGCTGCTGTGGCTCTGGGGTAATGCACAGGCATGTGACTGATGATTGTGCCAATCACAACTTAATAATTTCGAACACAGAAGCTCCAGGAGAAGAAGTGATGGTAAGTTGTCTATTTACTTCAATGTAGAAATATGTAATTAAGATATCCATAGCCTTTCGGTTTGAGAACAGGACCACCTGCAAGTAAGTGATTTAGTAAAGGAAATAAGCAATAAATGCAGGGACCATTCGATGTGCTTTGCTATTTAACAGGAACTTGAAAATTCTTACTTTAGGCAGAGTTGGTAGTACCATACATATTTACACATGTCCTGTGGTTGTTAGCCCGGCTGCTTATAATTCTTCCTGACTTTAACTGTTTAGTTGAAACTTTCAGGTGAATATTATAATCACTTCAGTCCTTTTCAACACAATGAGATTAGATAGAAATTTACTATTTTGCCTATGTTGAATGTGTGTTTATGGCAAAACACTTTTACTTTTCCTTGGAGAAGGATTTTTAAATTTAGTGGATAGTCATTGTAGATCACAGGTGCAATTTCTGCCTTTCCCCTGAAAAATGACCCCAAATACAGTTGATATTTGAACCAGTGGAAAAAATACAACTGAGCAGTTCGTGTTCATGAAACATGTTCTTGCTCTTGGCATCTAAGCTTTTTAATGATTCAGTCTACCGTAAACATAGTCCAGCCCAGGACTGTGCTCATACACAAGGACTTGGCTCTTCAGACTCTTCCCCTTCTCCTCTGTCCCTCACCCCCTGACCATGCCCTCCTCAAGAAAAGGAAATTACTTTAAAAAACACTGAGTTTACTTCACCTTGAAAGCTAAGAAATCCTAATGGTGACAAGTGTCAAATTTCTTATTGTCTATGACGCATGCTGTAGTGCCATTATAAATTGATAATGTAGTTTCTAATTTGTGATCCCATACTAGTTTTTCCGTATTTCACTCAGTATACAAACTCTTCTGTGAAGAAACCGAATGAAACTTATGCATATAACTGTATATTAATGGATTAATGGCTTAATGGATTACAGGTTGTTGACTTTGAAAAGCGAACATTATTTTACATGACAATTTAAGAAACTAGCATATGGATTATAGTACAGGCTTTGTTGGGGTAAAGATCTGGTTTAGGATCTCATATCATATTTAAATGCAGATCCCCCCCTGTAGCCTTTCCGCAGACCACTTATTTATCTTTGTGTACTAAGTATAGGCTTTTTGTTTAAAATACCGCAGTGCAAAGCTGGAGAGTTCAGTTTTCAGAATTGTCAGTTCCTGATTGCTGTTTCATCTTCTGAATCAAAAGAAAAAAAAAAAAAAGGGAGGGGAGTGGGGGGGAAAAAAGTCCAGCTGTCCCCACTGCTGCATCTTTTTTTTAGGATCACAATATAATTCCTCTACAAAACACATGTGATCAAGGAGGATATGGAATAAAAACAGGAGATCAGCAAACATTTGAAATGGTAAAAGGAAGAGGGCATACCTTGGAATCAGTCAAGGGAGGCGGACATCAGACTCTGGGATCAGTCAAAGAAGGAGGAGGAGGACAGACTATGATGGACACCTGTAGATACTCCTACTCAGAATGGCATAATTTCACACATCCTCGTTTAGGTGAAGTAAGTATTCTGAAACTGGGTTTTTTTTTTTTTTTTTTGGAGAGTAGGTCATAATCAATATATGCAGACTTTTCAAGGAAGACATGTATTTGTGCTAGAAAGGTGGCTTTCCGGTTTTGGTTTTCTCTCGTTTTTCCTTTCCTGTGCTCCCCTGCGTCCCCTTTGGAATATTGCCCTTTCAAAAAGTCATCTTTTGCATATTTTAGACATAAATGTAAATGGCTTTTCTTGGCTTAAACTATAGGCAGTATGCTATTTTTCATTTAGAATATTTCCTCATTTAGAATAATTACTCGTGCTTTTGTGAGTTTTTCTGACAACGTCTGTTTGCTTTTATTCTAACTGCTTGCTTTGTACTAATTTAAACCTGATACTTAGCAATGGTGCAGGAATGAATGTGCAGCATTAGAAATGTAGTTGCTCCACGCTTTGGAGATCAAAACCTCTCACTACTTGCCTAACTAGTTACGTGTAAATCAGTCTTTTAATTTCGAGTGGAATTTAGTTGCTTGACAGGTTATTTAAACAGGTTCTTCCTCTTTTATTGTTACTTACATGATTAGTAGAAATGATTTCTTTATTAAATACTTATATTTTGTAGTCTTAATAATATAGACCAATCATGTGCATTTTTTGTATGTAGGAATCCATTAGAGGACACACTCTGATTAAAAATTAATCAATGAAAGGTAAATCAAAAGAAATTATTTTTATGCAATATGTTTAGGATAACAATTTAAGAAAGTAATAAGGTGTGTTCTCTTCCTATGCAGAAGGTGCACCTATGCAGACAGGATGAAGAACAGAAGCATTCTGAAGATTATCTCCTTTCATATAACTATGAAGGAAAAGGATCCTTGGCTGGCTCTGTAGGCTGCTGCAGTGATCAGCATGAAGAAGAGGCACTTGACTTCTTAGATCAGCTGGAGCCCAAGTTTAGGACATTAGCAGAAACATGCGTAAAAAGATAAATGTGCCTTTCACAGTGCTTAAAAAAACCTGTAAATTAGTGGCTGTCATACTTTTGTGACATTAGGTGTTTCGGAATAGAAAGGTGGAGAGGTTTATTAAATTTAATATAGACTGGTGAGAGTGTAACTAACTCTTACTTTAAATTTACAACATTTTTTTTATCTCTGCTAGACACGTTCCATCAAAAATAAGGGATTAAAAATATTTTTTCTTTAGACTACGTTAATATAGTAATGATAGTTTCTACTTAGACTACGTTTCCTATTCTTTGTGATTAATTAAAATGCAAAACTTGGTGTTGTCCTATTAATTAATTACTCAGCTTCAAAATTTTGTTGCATTTGGCTTTGGAGAAGGAAAGCTTTTTAACTCACTGTTTCTTTGTTTTCTTTTAATTCTGTAGAAATAAACCAAAAAACATTACTGGTGGATATGAAATACCTTTCTAATTTTTAACTTATACAAACTGAGATACAAAACACTTTTTCCTTTTTCACATTAAAAAACCTATTAATAAATTAGAAAACTTTATATTTTGATTGAAATTTAAATATATATATATTGTATATATGTAAAATAATATTCAAAAATATATTTTTCTCCTAATGGGTTACCACCCATCAAACTTGCTATCCTAAGGGATTTATGGCATCTCCACATAGGGTATCAGCATTGTATGCGAGTATATATTTTTCTTTTAAGGAAATAAAAGATTTTTAAAAAAAATCAGGAAAATAGGGGTAACTATCATACTTCAAATGAATGGAAGACAAATCTCTTGTTTACTTGACATAAGTTTGTACCTCAGTTTCTTGGGAGTTTTAACATAGTATCATTGCAGAAATGATGAACATTGCCAAGAGTTTTGTCCAGTGTAAGCTACCACCACCTTTCTCACTTGCCTTGTTACAGACTTCATTAAACTGTTTCTTTCTGTAAGTAGAACTTGGCAGAAGATACAGCTGAAATGGATTGGGCATACACTGCATTTATAATGTGTTTTAAAGATAGCTTTATTTGAGATGCAAAATTACACTGGGATAAACTGTCTGCTTTGAGTGTATTATGTGGTGGTTGCAGAAGTAATCATTTACACACATCTCCGGCAGAAATCATCTGAATCCCATTTGTTATTTTACTAGATCAAGCATACATATACATTATATATATATACACAAAAGTTTGAAATACCATTGGCAGATGACAGTAGTGAGACCTGAATGCTGCCATAAGCTATTTCTGGAATTCAACCTTGCTTCCCAGGTTTTACATGTTTTAAAGATTTGCGCTCCTGGTCGAGTAATCTGTCCTCTGCACTCCAGGAATTCTCTTGTGCCTTAAAAGAATGTCTTCCTGCCTATGAGAAAGGGAAACTTGTACAATTGCTTATTTCTGTTGCTATAATTCTGCTTTTAGGATTTGCTCTGTAAACATATGCCTTAGGGAGATATTTTTTAAAATTTGCTATGCCTAATGATCTGTAAAAGGAATTATTAGTGACAACAGAGAGTCATGCTGCTCTAAATTTCAGTGCAGAGCTGCTGCTGACTTCCAGTGATTGCAGTTCATTCCACACAGATTATGGTCAGTGAAAACCTGCAACAGTATAAAAACTTACCAAATTTATAAAATAGTGCTTTTAAAACCTTCCGTTTTACACTGTAAAGGGGCTTCAGAATATTTCTGATAAGAACTAGCTGTGGTTAATAACTTCATAGAGCGATGTTAAATGTATTTTAGTCTGTCATTTGAAAGTGGTGATGAATTCATCCTGAACTAGATACACTGATAGTGCTAAGAACGAATCACCAGCACCAAAATACTAGAGGGGAACCAAGGTGTTATGAACTTACTTTATTTAAAAAATGCACGCTAACACTACTCTTCTGAACACTACTCTTTTTCGCTAACTTAAATGAGTTTTGCTGAACGTGGATAGGCAGATCTGTGGCTGATGTCAGTCAGGATAGCTCTGCTGATGCCAGTGGAGCTATGTTGGCTTTACGCCAGGTGAAGATCTGTCCCCTAGTGATTTTCTTGCTTCTTTGTGTCTTGCATCTTTATTTTTGGTTATTGGCTATACACTTCCTAAGGTAATGTTAATGTCTCCCTCCCCCCCACCCCCGGCCCCCCGCCTCTTTTAATGTTTGGTGGTTTGTTTGTTTGTTTGTTTTTTAAATTATATAAAAATTCTATAGTTCAGAAGGACCTAGGGTAAACAATGGAATGCACTCTTTTGAAAAATTTTTGGGCGATGTCATAGAGAAACCTCTGGAAATAAGGTTTCTTTTCCTCATGAAATATAGTAGTACAGTTCTAAAAGAACAGACCAAATTTGGATGAACTTTAATTGAATTGGTGCTAACTGTTTTAAGTAGATGGTTGCCAACTTTCCACTCCGGAGTTAAAATAATAACTTACTGAAATCAAAATAATGTCTCCTAGTCTAATTTACCTTAAAAATGTTTTTTTTTTCTTGTTTTACATTTCAACAAACATAGATAATTAGTTATTTGCATTTTTTGTCCGTTTTTAAACAAAGCACAAATTTGGAATCACTTCTACTTGTTTGTCTCTTAAAAATTAAAGTTCTGAACTGAACCAGCTATTCCCGTAAAACCAAGAGCAGAAGGGTATTTGAGATGCTCTAAGAAATGAACTGTAAAACATTATTTTCATTGTGTGATCACGTGAATGAAAACTTTTTAAAATGCATTAAGGTTTACAAATACTAAGTACCAAATAACATTTGTGTAAAACTTACAAATGGAATATTTCAAAATGTATAATTCACTTGTTACTTTCTTGAATCCCCTTAAAAATTGTGAAGATTTGTTCTCTTCAACTACGTAATTTGCAAACTATCTAGTTGTGTCAACATTATCTTAACATCATGTTTTAGGTATATTTTGTACAACAGTGAGTAATAAATTTTTTTCAAAATAAAAGGAACTTCTACAAAAACTGCTCATTTCTTGTGCATGAACTAGTTTATTTCTGAAGGGAATTGGATTTTTAAATTTGAATTGAAATGTTTTTGCAATGTTATACTGCTGTAAGGCTAGTAGTACTTGTCCTTGTAACATGAACAGTGTGAATTCTAGCTGAAGTTTTATAGCACAAGCTGGCCAGTTGTCAGTGGGGCTTCCTTAGTGCTTCTAAAATGATCACAGAATACTTGATACTTAAAGTACAAAACATTACTCTGTCATCTCACTGCTAAATTGCAAAAAATACAGAGTGCCTCTTCAAAACCTCTTAAAGAAAACCTATACTAGGTTTAGGTTTTCTGTAAACCCAAATAACCCAAACTTTTTTAGGTTCCCGTCTGCCCTCTGGGCTTGGCCTTTCAGCCGGTTTTTGAGCCGCCTCACTGTTTGCTTATCCATCCTATACATCAACAGCTTGTTTATGATGATACGTGAGACAGTGTGAAAGGCCTTACTGAAGTCCAGGTAGACAGTATCCACTGCTCTCCCCTCACCTACCAACCCAGTTATTTCATTGTAGAAGTTTATCAAGTTGGTCAAGCATGACCTCCCCTTGGAGAAGCCACGCTTGACTGCTCCTGATGATTTTCTTGTTCACATACCTCAAAAATGGTTTCCAGGATCCATCACCTTCCCAGGGACTGAGGTGAGGCTGACCGGCCTGTAGTTCCCTGGGTCCTCCTTCTTGCCTTTCTTGAAGATAGGAGCGACATTTGCTTTCCTCCAGTCTTTGGGCACTGCTCCCAGTTGCCACGATCAATCAAAGATTGTTGAGAGTGGCTTTGCAATGACATCTGTCAGCTCCCTCAGAACTCGTGGGTGAATCCCATCAGGGCCCATGGACTTAACGTATGCCTGGTTTGCTTAAGTATTCTCTTAGCTGATTGTCTTCCACCAAGGGTACATCTTCCTTGTTCCAGACTTTCCCTCTGGTCTCTGGGATTCCTGAAGGTCACTCTTGCTAGTAAAAACTGAAGCAAAGGTGGCATTCAGTGCTGCAGCTTTTTCCATGCCCTATATAATCAGGTGCCCCGTCTCGTTGAGCAATGGGTCCACATTTTCCCTAGTCTTTTTGTCACCTATGTACTTATAGAAACCCTTCTTGTTGACTTTGACATCCCAGGTCAGATTTAATTCCATTCGGGCTTTAGTTTTCCTAACTGCATCCCTGGATCCTTGGACAGTGTTTCTGTATTCCTCCCCCATCACCTGTCCTTGCTTCCACCTTCTGTAGGCTTTTTGTTCATCCATATAGGCCTCATGGCATTTTTTCTCTGACTTCCTATTCACTGGGATTAAATTCTCTTCAGCTTGGAGGGGGTGATCTTGAATATTATCCAGCTTTCCAGGATCCTCTTCCCTTCAGGTCCTTATCCCATGGGATGCCACCGGAACAGATATTTGTCATTGATGCTCTCCAGGAGCCTCCTGGATTGCTTATGTCCTTCTCTGTTTCCCACTTAGCAAGTGCCCCATGAGGACCAGGGCCCGTAAACGTGAGGCTGCTTCTAGCTGTCCATAGGTCTCATCCACTTATTCTTCCTGGTCAGTGGGTCCATAGCAGACGCTCACTGTCTTGTTACCCATATTGGACTGCTCTTCTATCCTTACCCATAAGCTTTAATCTTATGAAGCTTTGCAAGCAGCAAACCTCTCTAGACAACAGGTCAGGTTGACAGATGGGTGTGTCTGTCCATTGCAGCAGGGAGTCACCCACTGCTGTCACTTGCTGCTTCTGCATGGCTCAGGGTCAGTCATCCCAGATGCTTCTCTTGACAGCATACCTGGTTTCACCTCAGCTTTGAGGGCAGCGAACTTGCCTCAATATTCATTTACCATCAATATCCAGGCAATTGATGTGTTTCAGCTATAGCTCAGACAAAGAGTGCTATTGCTTCCAGCCCTGTGTTATCTGATGCTCTGGGACCTTTCAGGGGAGGAGTGCAGGCATACAGGCAGTGTGGAGGGCATCTGTGTGCCCTGGCACTCCATACTGCCTCATCGAGCAGCAGGTGTCAGAGGGTGGAGCTCAACATTTGTATGCTGGCCACATCCATGAGATGGAGGGCTGTTATATCCACAGCGCTGAGCACTGGGGCAACATAGCTGGGAAGAAACTGGTGGGAGAAGAGAGAAAAAAAGGCTTGAAAATGAGATGAGCCACCTCAACCTTGGTCAACCTCAAGTTGAGGCCATACTTAAGCATCACAATGAAAATGAGATTCAAACTCTCCCATTGATCTTACTTTTTTTCCTCGTTGTAAGTATTTTCCCAGGGGGGATGGTAAGGGGGTAAAGCATTCTTTTATCAGAAGGCTACTACACAAGGTGCTGTTCTTGCTCTTTTTATCCCACTCAGTGCCTTCTGAATCCATCTAAGGGAAGATTTTTAGATTAAGAGGACTGTGTTAGTAGAATAGAAATGTACCTGAGATGAGAAGGGCACCAACTTGTCTATTAGAGTTACTTAAACTGAAAATAGACTACCATGAAATCTGTCATTGTTTGCCATGTTTTTTGAATTGGCCTTACAACATTAGTTGATTTATCTTTCTTAGAGGATAATGTGTGTTTTCCCATGGAGTATTGTTGATATCCACACAAATATTTTCAGTATATATACACTTCAAGTGGCAAAATACAACTATTCATTGAAACCTCTGTGATGTCTTCAGATAAATCTGTGACATTAAAAAAAAAGGTTGTGTATAAAAATCAGATTTGCTAGATTAAAAGTTGCCCAGCTAATACTGATGATCAGCAAACTTAAACAAGGAGGTCTACAGAAGCGATACATTGTTTTGCACAGTTTTCAAACATCCAGAGTCTTGTTTTGGCTGGAGCTGGTTGAAAACTCTGTGCAATGCTTTCCGCCAGCAAGTACCTTGAAGAAATCTGCAGTCCCAAAGTACCAGCTTCATATGGTTTGCAGGAGCCCAGAGAACGAACAGTGTTTATGTTCGAGCAACTCCCAAAGCAATTTGTTCTGTTCTCTGAGCCAAACCTCCTCATACTACCTTAGGACGTGTCCTCTTTAGCTCTAGCCTCCAGATCCCTTTCTTACCCTAGTTCTCTCTTACCCTTTGCATTCTTTGTTCTCAGCCCTGGCCCCGGAGTATGTCTCTGGGTAAATACTGGTATCATCTCTTACACCCCAAAAGGTCCATTTTTTTTTTTCATATGTCAAACATCTTTGTTGCAAATTACCCTGTCTTCCTCCAGTTCAGCTCCTGTGTCATCTGCATCTGAGTGGACTGTCTGCACACCAGGAGAGGCTGTATAGGGTATGTGAGGAAAAAGCATATAACTTAGCATAAGCATATAAATATGTACGCCTCTACAAATGAGGTAATCATCCTGCAGTGAATTTATAGTTAGAAGTGATTTAGACAATGGAGTTTTGGGTTGTGATTAATTTAACCTGAAGGTAAAGGTCTCCGTTTGGTTAAATGAGTCTTACTTGTGTATCTAATTTCAGTTACGATGCCCGTGGTTACAGTGACAACTGAAAGGAAAGCCTTGGTGAGCCTCAAAGATTCTTAGATGGAACATGCTTCAGAAGGGTCATCTTTTACATATGAGCCAACAGACACTAATGAGTTATCTGCAAAGTGGAAATCAGACTCACAATTTGATCAAGTGCGACAATCATGACCATGTTTTTCCCAAGCTTACCGATATGAATATACCTGACAGTAGAGTAATCCCTGGGAAATAATCAAGCTTTTATTAAAAAAGCTAGAGAGATCAAAACTTTTGAACAGGTAGGTTGTGTGTGGTTTTTATTTTATTTTGTTTCACTTTCAAGAAAGCATTATATTTTTGAGCTAAAGGTAAATACGCTGTGGAGAAAAAAATCAGCCTCCACCTGATTACCAACAGCTTAGATTTTCAATGCAAAGTATCTTCATCTGTTGAAATCATTATGAATGACTGAAAGTAGTCTTGGGCAAACACGGAAGCGTTGTGCAACTCTTTAAATACAGGTAGCTTCGACAGGTCAACCTATAATTAAACTATCCCATAACTACAACCAAACCACTATAGACTTATCACATAAATGTTCAAACAGATCAAATAGGCCCATAAAGACCCATCTTTTTCCTCCCACTTTAAGGAGGCTATAATTTGACCAGATCAAAGAGTATATGATGAGGTTTTATGCTCCACCTGTGCTCTAGAACACAAAAGGAGTTGGCGTCTTTTCCTTGCCTCCCTAACACATGGTTTTAAGATCACCTTATAACTTTTTTGTTTTGTTTTGTACACAGCTCCAGCTGTCAATACATCAGTAACAAAAATAAAGGGAAGAAGTTTAACATATAATGCTAACATAAAGCAAATACAGGAAGCCTTAGGTAATAATCAAATGATAAATGATTTTCTCATGCCACTGCTAAATTCCATAGTAACACAGAAGAGCTTTTGTTAATGTATATTACTGAAAATAAAATTTTACTTTCTTCTTTGCAACCTGAATTAACCAGATGACTGCTAGAACTCCAGTCATAGAATCATAGAATGGTTAGAGTTGGAAGGGATCTTAAAGATCATCTAGTTCCAACCCCCCCTGCCATGGGCAGGGACACCTCCCACTAGACCAGGCTGCTCAAAGCCCCATCCTTGAACATCTCCAGGGGTGGGGCAGTTGCAGCGCTCTTAATAGCCAGCAAACATTTACACAACATATATAATGTTTCACACTTAAAAATTATGAAGGAAATAACAATATCAAAACGAAAATTCAAAGACCATTATGTGAAGTAACACTACAGACAATCATAACCTCTGCAGTGTTAGATTTGTTAGTTTTTATCTATCTTACGGATATCATATGGGAGAAAAATATTGTTCAATAAAATATTAAGCCTAGTGTAAAGTAGATCAGGACAAAAACACAAAACTTTTTCTCTAACTAGCAATGTTTTATGCAATGAGATTGTTTCCTAGGATAGCTGGCCAATTTGCTTGTGTAGTGGTGACAGTATAGCATGGATCACACTCGTCTGTAATGTGATTATCAGGAAAAAAGAAAGTCCAGACCAGAAAAATGATGAGAGGAAGATGTTAGAAGTAGTTGTGTCCTCTTCATTCACTATAATGTTCACTTGTCTTTGAATGAAGTCAGGTGTAAACACTGACTGATGAAAGTCTGTCTCCCTAACTATTCTCATTAAAATTTTTGCCAAAACCTGTTCTGATTTCCGTCTTTTGGTATTGCATTTTCTTGTCTCAGAATAAGATACAATACACAGCTTAAAAGAGCTCTGAGCCACTGCTTTTGGAAGAATATGCGTTTATTTCCAAGTACCCCACTTATAAAAAAGTCATTTCTGCTCTTAGTGCTCCTTTTGTAGTATTCACCCAAATAGGAATCGTGTGAGAGGACAGGCTGACCGAAACTCTTACTCGAGTATGACCTTGTTGGCAGAAATGAGAGTTTCTGGCAGCAATATCTGCCTCATTTCTTGCCTCCGTCCCTGTAGCGAGGGTGCAGGTGTCTACACTGTTCTCAGCTCTGCGTCCTGGCGAGGCAGCCCTTGCCATGGGCAGGCGTTGAGGGAGGTACTGAGCCCAGGAGAGCGTGCCAGGCCTGCTCTGCTCTGCATCGTGTTTCTGGAAATGGGTTTGCAGGGAAGAGCAGACTCCAGCCAGGGATGCAATACATGCCCGCCAGAAACACGGCACTATAAATGTTCTGAAATTTGGTACAGTTACACAAAGGCTGTAACTGACTCCTGAATGCCATTTTCTAGACCTTTAAGCGCTTTCTATCATTTTTTGGGAGATATACATGCACACAATATTATATATGTAAAAGAAGAGGAAAATATGTAGATGGGATGAAGAATCTTTTTGGTGTTATTTTACCAGGAAGGACAAACCTTGCAAGCTGCCGGACACTTAAGCAGTTTCAAGGCAGTTAGTTCTGCTTGAATGATAAGGAGTGGTTTAATCGGTCAAAGCAGGGTAAGTGTTGTAATAAAATAAACTACCGTTTTACTGGTTGTTATTGCAGCTAAAAAGCACGGTTTGATTTAAGCAGCAGATAGCCTGTGCAATCAGCTGATGCTGGAAGCAGAGGTTGTGTTTTCGACTGCAGACTTGTAGCAAGGTGTCGCACAGTGGATATCGGTTTCACACGCATTTACATACATAAAGCTCTGCAGGCACAGAGACTGACAGACATGACTGACAGAATACTCCCTTGCCTGCCATTTGTGCATGAAGCTATCAGTGTTGCACTGTTACTGTTAACAAGGACTACAGCTACGACTGAAAGTTGCTCTCATTAATGATAGGAACTATGAGTAGGCTAGAAACAAAAACTGCAGAAGGCAGTCAACAAGAAAAGGAACAGAACATTGTTTAGCCATTGGTATAATAAGAGAGTATAAATGTACTATGATGCATGTAAATTGAGATAAAAAATGGAAGTATTAATTGACTCTTTTCAACATTAGAATAACAGACTGATAGCACATCCCAGGATATGTAGAGTATATGTTTCATCTCTACGGCCTGCGCTGTGATGGCAACAGTAACAAAAAATGGGCAATTCAGCAGCAAATCAGCAAATCAACATTTATGCCCTAATAAGCTTCTACATACAATCTGTGTTAGAGAGGACATCAATCAATAAGTATAATGAGAACAGACCTAACTTTGAAACTGTTTTACTGAAAGTAAACTGAAACATTTCTGCACAAGTAAAATGTGCAATAAGTTAATTACTGCAAGACAAGACTGAAGTGGAGTAAAAGCCAAATTTGGAAATGATTTGTTGTCTGCATAGATCTGTTTGGTTACAAGGGATCAGTCACTCCCTTTTTAAATATTGTTCAAAATCCAGCAGCTGGGCCATTGCAAGATAGTGTTAGAAATTGCTTGCATGAGGTGGGTTTTCCAGACTCTCCCTGCACAGTCCACAAAAGGGTCACCAGAGCCCCAAAGGCTAATCCAGCAGGGGCTGTAGGAGTCTCAGGCTACTTTTACATTAGCAAACAATCTGGCACACCAACACTGGATCAGTACGTTAAAGCACTTGGTGCCCAGGCCTCTGCTTATACACTGAAGATGGTTAGGGAAATTTCAGGTAGCCTCAGTGAAGATTTAGCCTGGTTCTCTGACCTGAATGTCCCCTTCCTGTGACTAGAGGTTATTCAAAGGGCTGCTCACTGGCTGAAGCTTTACGTCTTCGTTGGGAGTGATGGGTGTGCTTGCTTGATGAACACACAGAGCAGAGCTTTTCATTGAGTTTCCTCCTAAACAAATGCAAAACTGGTCTGAGAACTGCACTGGGATGCAGTAAGTGGGGATGACTGGGACATTCACTTCAAAATGCTCTAGAGCAAAATGTCGACATAAACACTGCCCTGATGACTGGGGCACTCTTGCCCAATGCAGGGATTGTATGACCCATCAGTTTGTCAAAGGAATGTGAGATCCGGGATCTGCTATAAACCTCTCTTCTGTCTGACACAGTAAAAAGCCATCATCCCTAAATTAATATTCATGAGGCTGTTCTTGGACTTCTTATCAAATCTCATTAAATTTAGAGATACATGAGGATATAATGTTTTTGTAGCTGCCTTCAGCAACAGCTACCAAGTTTGTCTGTGGCACTCCACATGGAAAGACAGGCTCATTGCAATAAAAGCAGAAAGGAGACAGGTTTAAAGGAGACAGGTTTAATATTATAAAAACATTAAGTGACAAATTTGTTGATATTATTTCAGTCAAGGTCATATGCACCCCAGGCTGTGAAACTCAAATGCACAAGGAAAACAGGATTTGTTTGTCTGGATCAACTAGTAAGTCTATACCTGTGCGGGACTGGTGAACATCTTGCTAGTGAAGCACAGAAACCTTTTGATGACATAGTAGGTGCAGAATCTGGGACAACTGATAGTATCATACTAAGAATGAAGAGAATATTAAAAGTAGTTAAGATCAAGGCAGAAGAAACATATCAAAACTAGTTAGCTTAAATGTAGATAATGGCTGTGTGAATAAGAGTTCAAAACAATTTTCAAGCCAAGTTTAAAAAAAAAGAAAGTTGAAGTATTGCACCAACCACATCTTTGAGCTTACATAAAAAATTGTTACAATTTTAATGCACTGAAAGTAATACTTCACATTTACAGAAGGAATACTGTCTTCATCTCCTGATGCTCTGAAATGAACATTTTTCATTTCTCAAAATGGTATTTATGATATGTTTCTTTAGAATTGCATCAAATTCTCCTTTCCCTTCCAGGCCAACACAGGGAAAAGAATGGCCATGAGATGAAATGAGCAGAGAGAGCATGTATTCCAGCAACCTCTTCAAAATGCTAAAATTCCCCAGTTGCTCAATGAATGAAATTTCTGAAGAGAAGAGAAATATATTTAAAAGCGTTGCTTCCACCTATGCATCCATCAGCAGATTTACAAATATCCAATTTACATCAACTTACCTCTTAGACTCTATTTTGGTCATGCAACCTGCTTTAAAAAACAAGCTCAAATTCATATATCTATCTGTTTGTGAAGTTTGCTACTTGAGGTGGTTTGACGCTGTTACTGAGTATTGTTCTGCTGCTACATGGCAGTCTACTCTGACTGTCCAAACATGTCTTACCAACATGATTTAATTGGCTCTCAACAAAATTACTATGATAATAAAAATTCTCAAAGAACAACGATTGCAAAATTTCCCGCAACAATGACTCAGTCATGGACAAGATCAAACATAAACGCAATAGAAGAAGAGAGATGTTGAGCAACTAAAGCTGACTCCTGCCACATGAGACACTCGGTAAAGCTAATTTTGCCGAAAGACATAAGACTCTTTAGTTTACTCTCCTGGAAAGTAACATTAAAATATGATGCCCTGTGAGGCAAATGAGCCAACACAATCATCAGAAAATCATCTGTGAAAGGAAGATTAAACTATAAGGAAGACTAAACTCTTCAAAGTGAATAACCTATTACAGAACACCAAACTACAAATGTGATCAGCCCGGACGCAGGAGTTCAGAAGCTGGGGGGTGGATCTTTATTTTAGCTCACTTAGGTGCACGTCATTAAAATAATCTCTTTTTTCTTGCTTGTGAAATTTCTTTGTTCTTCCATTGTATCTTCTTTTTCATTGTCCTGTTTCCGGGCCTCACCTTGAAGAGTGAAACTCGCAGGAACACACAGCCCATGGGATCAGAATAGCCACAGTTGAGTATAAATTCCCCTGAAACATATACAGTGTGGACACTGCTGTCAACATCAGTTGGTTTGCTCTAGAGATCTGTTCCTACTCATCTGCACTGTGCTATGTAGATGGAACTGCTATAGCACTTTTTTTCCACTTCTGATCAGATCAAGTGCGTTCCCAAATGCTTTATGATGTTCATATGTAAAATAATAATATTGTAGTATAGTAGCTATCAGAGGAAATACAGTGGAGAAGAAAAGGAAACACTGGCAAAAATGCCTCTTGAGGATAAGTAATAACCCTCGAGGTTCATGGGAAAAATGAACCAGGATGAGATGCATAGACTGCGCTACTAAGATACAAATGCGAGGAAGAGCAAGTTGGCAGTACTTCTTTGTTTTGTGCCCTTTCAGATTGCAGCATTCATCTCCCGGGATGACTCGCAATGAATCTGCATCAGTAAGATCAGCAGGGTAAAACAACAGGAGCTAGTTTGCTGGGTGCAGAGCACATACCCTGTCATAGATGAGGCAGGTGTCAGTTCTGCTCTTGGTTGTGGGTGAAGACCTTTTTGCAGGGACAAAAGAACATGGGCTATTTTGACCTAAAATTGCTGGAATGTCACCCGCTTCGTGGATTTAATGGTGTTTAGTTTTACAGCTGCCAGTCACCTTTTCACCGACACATGCCCATCTTAAACAGCAAAACCACATGTGACTGTGCAGTATGAGCATGTAAAAAAATGGCTCAGGACCAGATTTTTTACTTGGGTGGGAACAGTTAAACCTTCTGAAAGGAAGAAATGGAAACACTTTGCAAAGGCACAAAAAACATTTACTCTGTGGAAAGCGAGCAAGATTTTAGCTAAAGCCAAAGACAGCTTTGTACTGAATGTCATTTCAGCCCAGTGCGTTGACTGTCTCTATATAACACAGAATTAGTGTCGTAAATAGGAGTGCTACTATTGTAATGCAGAACGCACACATATTACAGAGGTCTTATTGAAAGAGTTACACTGCAAGACATATCAGGTTCTCTATCTCCATTGATACCCTCGGCATTCAAATTTTCATTTCACTGTCAGGGATAAACTAGTTGGTAGCTTTTCTGTCCAGACAAAGAACTTACATGGAGAGAAACTTGAGGACTTAGAGTGGAGAAACACTGTCATAGTCATCCTAGTATAATCAGTCATTAGTACCTCTGGGCAAATTGTTTTGGGATTTTGGAGTTCCTCTCTTATAATAGTTTAGGTGACTCTTACATTCCGGTCCTTCCTTTTAAATCCATTTGCTTAACTGACAACAGATGCTCATTCAATTATATATTCCCCCACCCACCCAAGTTGCTCACCTTTAGCTAAATATGTGGCTGATAACACAATGAAGTACTTTAAGACAGGCAGAAGGAGACCTTTGTCTAATGCCCCATTTTAACATAGTGTAACTTTTCTACAATCTATTCAATAACTGGATTTACTATTTCTTTCTGGCTGAGACAACCTCTTTTGCCAAGGTATTAGCCTAAACTATTCCAGTTGCGTGAAAAACATTAGGAAAGGAATTCACATCACTGAAATGAAAGTTGGGAGTAAAAAAGTATAATGTGCTACCTGCTGGAGAAATAGTGTTTATGCTTTTTAGATTGCAGTAGGTATTTTTCTTTATCTCAATCCCTTTTTCCTGTAAGAGGGCTGGTACCAGCTTTGTAGCCAAAGACTCCAGTGTCCTAAATTACTCTGGTTAACAGTAAGACTCATAGGTCAGGTGTTCACTGTGCCTAATCTGTACAAGCAGACAGCAAACAAAAAGAGCACACACTACAGCGTGTATATTCTAAAGAAGTTGTCCTGGTTTTGGCTGAGGTATAGTAGCTTGTATGGTGCTATGGTTAGGATTTGTGATAAAACCAGTGTTGATAAGTTAGGGGTGCTTTAGTTATTGCTGAGCAGTGCTTGCACAGAGTGAAGGCCTTTTCTGCTTCTCACATCACCCCACCAGTGAGTAGGCTGGGGGTGCACGAGAAGATTGGAGAAGACACAGCTGGGACAGCTGACCCCAACTGACCAAAGGGATATTCCATACCATATGACATTGTCCTCAGCAATAAAAGCTGGGGGAAGAAGGAGGAAGGAAGGATGTTTGCAGTTACAGTGTTTATCTTCCCAAGTAACACACATGATGGAGCCCTGCTTTCCCGGGGATGGCTGAACACCTGCCTGCCAATGGGAGGCAGTGAGTGAATTCCTTGTTTTGCTTTGCTTGTGCATGCTGCTTTTGCTTACCCTATGAAACTGTCCTTTTCTCAATCTACGAGTTTTTGCACTTTTACCCTTCTGATTCTGCCCCCATCCCACTGCAGGGAGTGAGCGAGCGGCTGTGTTAGCTGCCTACCAGGGTTAAGCCATGACAAGAAGTGAACCAAAGAAGCATTTGTTTGAAAGGTGAAGGACAGCACTATCAGCTGTACAACGTGGCTTAACGCAGTTGGCTGCTTCTCCAGTCGACAGATGTAACAGCACCACAGTATTCCACTTGAATTTTATCATACAACGCTGGTTTTTACTCTGTTTCTCTTGTGTACTCATAGGAGTATGAATGTTTGCATTCATCTTACAATGGAAAACATGACTTTTTTTCTCAAAATGATTCTTATAGTTTTTGTAAAGCATTTATTCACAAATTTCATGCTTCTTAATTTATTTCATATTACTGCAAAGGGATGGAATTTTTCTGCATTTCAGTTGAGTTAATCTCCCAATATTCATATATGACGACTGAGTGCCTTTGCTGCATTGATTTTCATAATTATACAGGTTTCAACAAGCCATTAATATTTTAATTATAATATTATCACAAATCTGTTACAAGCTGTTTTTCTTCAAGCTCACTTATCAATTGATTACCTCCGAAATCTTCTATAGGCAAGAATTGGATCAAATCACAAATTTGTTTTAAAGAAAAAAATAAAATGCAAGTCTAGCTGTATGTACTTACAGAGATAAAAAATTCATACCAATTCATGCTTAAAGAGGCTGTAGTATTTCCAGAACTGACTTCCACTGGATCTAACCCTTCAAGTTTTCCCAAAGAAACCCCTGCAGAAAACCATTAGAATTCATTATTTAATGTATTTGTGTTTGTAAAAGCACTAAAAAGGGCATCTAGCTAAAGGCTGTATGTATTCTTGGTTTAATTTATAATCACAGCATAAAGATGCTGAATCAATTTCACAGCTCAATGTACTCCACAACAGTGAGTACGGAGAGCCTGGAAATTTTCTTTTTCCTGTCCCACAACTTTCTACTTCTACATTTACCTCTCCCCACCTGTCAACCCCCTGGGAAGAAGTTTAGCTGAGCTTTTTCAGTGTTTCTTGAAGATCCTGACAGCAGCTATTTCAGATTGATTGTAAGAGAGCTTGGGAAACTTGGATCCTCCTGCAGAAAGTGCATGTCCTGAAGCTCTATTCTGCGCTTTTTGTCAGCAGAACTCCATCCTGAATCATAGAATCATAGAATGGTTAGAGTTGGAAGGGACCTCAAAGATCATCCAGTTCCAACCCCCTGCCATGGACAGGGACACCTCCCACTAGACCAGGCTGCTCAAAGCCCCATCCAGCCTGGCCTTGAACACTTCCAGGGATGGGGCATGTGCAACTTCTCTGGGCGACCTGTTCCATTGTCTCACCACCCTCAGAGTAAAGAATTTCTTCCTAATATCTAATCTTAATCTACCCTCTTTCAGTCTTAAGCTGTTACTCCTCGTCCTATTGCTATACTCCCTGATGAGGAGTCCCTCTCCATCTCTCCTGTAGGCCCCCATTAAGTACTAGAAGGCCACAATAAGGTCTCTCTGGAACCTTCTCTTCTCCAAGCTGAACAACCCCAACGTAGCCACTGATCTTAAATACTGAAGAAAGCCACATGAAGACTGGCTGACTCTTATGCAATTAATTCTAAAGCAATTTAATGTTATACACAAAGAAGAAAACTCAACAGTTAGTTACATTAGGGAGGATGGCAGAGACAACAGTTAAAGCTATCATGTTTCAGGCTATATAACAAACACTAGTTGAAAACAAGGAATTTCATTGCTAATAATAATGAGTTTTATGCTTCATCATTTAATATGTTTGCAGTTGATTTTAGGAGCACAATACAGGACTACATTAACTACTAGTCCAGTCTATAACACAGCTTGGTTGATGCCTATGACCCACAAAAGGCAAACAATAATTGTATCAGGCAGAATTATATGCATCTAGTGAAGGAGAACATGAAATTAGGCTTCAGTCATAAAAACAGTGATTAGACAATTTCAAACCAAAAGAACCCAAATCGAAAATACAACAGCATCTTGTTTGCTTATTAAAAAATAAATTTAATTTACCTACTTGGAATAAAAATAAAAAAAATTATCTTGAGCAACGTTTGAAATGGCAATATTTATTTCACTAAGCCCTGAAGCACAGTGGTTTTTCAGTCCGGCACAGCCAGCCAGTAGTTTGCACAGATTAATATGCGCTGCAAGAATTGGCCTCAGGATGGCAGCATACGATGGTAGTAAAGCAAGAGTTTGAAATACCTGTTCCAACCCAAAACTACAGCCTGGGCTACTGCAAACAAGCAAAATGCGCAGTAAATGCTGCAATAACTTAAACTGCAACAAATCATTTTAGGATGCAACAGAATTAAAAGGCACCACTATGCCATATCCACATAAAGTGATTTATCCTTTTTTGTTTCTACACAGCTATTTCAGTTTGTAAGCGTTATGATTTTCAAAGTTTCATTTACTGCATGTTTGTCTACTATATACTTAATCATTGACAGATGAAAAAGGAGCATAGAGTTAGATGGTCAGGATTAAGCTTGTACAGAAAGGAAGCCAAAAAAAGAAAAGGGAGGTTATAAAGGCAGCGGAGAAGGGCGTCTTGCTCAGCTTTCAAAGTCTACTCTTCTCCATTGCAGCTCCCAAGCCCGCCTTCAATCAGGTAGCAAAATTACAGCCTGTTTTCCTTCCTGTGGTTCATTTTGCTTTTCCTTTTGAAACCTGAAATTTTTGAAATGGTGCCAGAGACAGCTGTACGTGGAAAGCGAAGGTTTCTGTTGGAACCAGTCTCTGCTTTCAAGCATGCCCTGCCCTGCTAAACTGTAACCTTAGGCTTGTGCATGTGGAGCAGGTCTGAAAGTGCAGCAAGTGCATCTTGAGCTGAAGGAATTACTGCTTAAAGAAAGCATGGAAAATCTGGGGCAGTGGGAAAGTAAAAGAAGGTTACTGGAGACGACAACTCCTCATGACTCCAAGCAGAAATACCTATATAAGCTCAAGAAGAGGGTCTTTACTGGAAAAGTGCTCTCCATAGACCATTAGTGCACAGGAAAAGCTCAGGTTTGCACTTTGCAGCTGGCTGCATTCAGTGATACCCTACCCCTCAGAAGAATTTGCAAGACAGGAGATTCAACATTAGTTTATCTATCTTTGTTTGTCCTAGTTACTGTGTACAGCAACTCCTTTGCATTTTGCAGCCTGTGCTGCCATCATGTGGCAGGCTAGGTGTTCATTCATTGAAAAAGAAAAGAAAAAAAAATAAATATTTTCCACCATTTGTTTCTTCCCCTTCCATTTGCTGCTGGCCCGGCACTGCCTGTCAGGAGAGAGACTGAAGACTTGAATCCCATGTAGTGCCTTGGAGTTTTCTTCAGATTCTTTCCTGGTTTTGTCCTTTGCTTGCAAAAGTAGCAGAAAATCCAGCCTGTCATGCCAGTCAATCTTTGCCAACAGGCAAAACTCACAGAAGCTGCCGAGCTTTTGATATTGTGGGTCATTCTCAGCTTCACTGGAAACAGTTTTACGTACTAATGACCGGAAGATAATGAAAATAAAGTTTAAGCCTTCTACTAATCGTCTCTTTTTCACTTATGATGAAGGAAATATCTGTCTGTCTTTGTTTGGTAGAAGAGTTTCACTTTCTACCCCAGTTTACATAAACAATATGTCCCTTTCACTGTCATCATAGGAGAAATTGGAAAAAAGTCTACTCTAGGCCCCCTCAAACCACAAAAGAGAATTGCCTACAGTGTAAATTTGCTACGGTTTCCCATGCCTCAATAGTAAAATGAGAAGACTTCATTTTTGTAGAAAAATAGACACTTAAGAAAACTATTTTAGAGGATTTTAGCAATTTGTTCCAACTGTGACCACCTAAACTAATGCATCCCCAGTATCTGTTTTCTATCCTACTATGTTCCATGCATATTGCTAAGTACGAAATTTAATGCAAATCCTACTAAATGCAGTGAGAAGATCACATAAATTACAGTAAGCTCTGGATCATATCTCTTGTAGTCAGACAGTTTCTTTGCTGGTTAGGCATCAGGAGTTGTTAAAACTAATTTCTTAAGTGGAAAAAAGAAAACTCAAACTATACATGGTGCATGGGCTGCGATTGAAATGGCAAGACATATAAGTAGCCTTTGCTTTTCTATTAAAAAAATAGTTAAACAGCCAAGCAGTGCTCATTACACTCCCCCAAATTTCTAAGCAGCAATGAGAAGCCAACTGCAGAACAAAACTCTGCTTTATTTTGTACAGTTTTATCAATATCATGACATATGGTTCCACTTTACAACTAGAGCCTGCAGAGTCTTCCAGGTGCTCAGTGAACTGTCTCTTCTGGGAGTCTAGTTAGAAGTCTGTAATATTTTCACTCACACATTTCCCTTTCACCTAACACTGATAAAATAAGATTTTTTTTTTCCAGGGAAGGAAACAAACCAAACCAAAACAAAAATCCTACTGCCCTTGGGGAAACACTTAAAGGAAGTGTTGTGCTGCTATTTTTAATTTTTTTTTCTTCTTGGCTGTCCATTATTAGGTAAGTGACACTTGGCTCCAGTCAACTGTATCCCTCCAGGCAAACTTTGTTTTTGCTGTCAACAAGACTACTGAATGTCACCGGCTGCTATTTAACCTAAAATCACTTTCATGTCAGGTTTCAATTAAAAATTAATTTTATCAGCTAAGGGTTAGCTCAAGTAAGGAACTAAGGCTCCTTTGAACGCAGGAATTAGATACTGAGTTTCTATTTGCCTCATTTATAAAATAGGGCCAGAATCCTTAGATGAGTGCTTATTCTCTCTGCATGTCTATCTTCTCCAAAAACATAGTAGATGCATGAAGAAATGGCACAGAATGCTCGCCTGGGGAACAGGAGTGCCCTCATCGGCTCAGTCCACATCTCCCACTGACAAGTGCTCTACTGAATAGTTTCTTGCTCATGCTTTCCTTCCACTGAGACTGATCTGCCATGAATATAAAGTAAAAGGAGATGGATGCCTAATCATGAACCTAAAAAAAAAAAAGAGAGAAAACCTTTCCGTGCAGTATTTTTGTTGGCTTGGTCTAACTTGCATTTTTAGACCCCTTTATGGGGTGTTTCATTTACATACCACAATGGATGGGCTGAATATTGGAACCACCCATGGTTGGATGGATGGATGGATATGGGAACCTCACAACACTTCCCTCTTCTGGGGTTTAGGACAAGCCCCAGTCCCCTTGAAACACCAGTCTCCCTTGTCCCTTTCTTTCCATGATGATCTGATTTCCATGCTAAGGAAATTTTGATTCACGGCACATGTGAGAGCTGCAGAGTACTTTGACTGCATCCTGATCCGGGTAAGTAGCAGACCCTAGTTCTGGTCCCTAGTTCTGGATGCTAGGAGGCAAAAAAACGAGCACTGCAATGTCTCCCCTGTAAATGCCTGCACTGGATTTAGTCTTCCATAAGACCCAACAAATCCATAGGATTAAATTATTTGTGAGGGAAGGGGGGTTGGACTGTAACTCTTACTACCTAGCTCTTGTTGAGACTTCTGTCTTGATTTAGGTCTAGCTCTACCCAAAGTTTTAGGTCCATTGGAATAAAATTTCTGTTTGTAGTGGTCAAGTAATTATGTGCACAAAAGCAAAAAAAAATGTTTCTAGAAGATTCCTTCATTGTCTTAATATTAAGATCCTATGGGAAGTTCTCATAGATTTTATAATGGAACTTAGCAAGAAGAAAATATGGCTCCAGAAATTATTTTCTACTTGTTAGAAAGGTACATCTGAGCCAAAGTGACTATTTCTGTCGTCCACTGGAACTGGTAAGTTAGCTCTTGCAAAGGTCTTTCCTGACTTCATATATTATGCCTAGACAAATTTTCCCATCTTTCCAATAGATGCTGAATGTAGTAAACATCATGTTAACAGCTTGAGAGTAAAAATGCAGTCACTCTATCAATTGTAAATACTTAGTTATGATCATCATTTCAAAGTGTGTTTAATTTCCTTCTGCAAGAAAAATATATACTATCTGCATAACAAAATCAATGTGAAATGAAAGGAGTAAACAACAGCTTGCAAAATAAATATCGTGAAGTAATTCCCCACCAAAGCTTCAATAATTACTATATGGAGTAGGTTGCCCTTAATACAACAATTAATTAATTTTTCCAAATGAATTATGCAAGCCAATATTTTTTTCTTCATTAATGTTTTGTTGGAGTCATTAAGTTCCATTAATGAATAACAAAGAAGCAATTGGAATTTTATTCTAGCTGATGTGTGCTAATGTGCTTAACTTGAACTAAATGTGTTTCCAGTATGTAATCAAATTTGAATCAATCAAATCAATTTACCACTGAAAGTCCTTTTGGAGCTGCAGCTGTTTTATATGGATGTCTTTTCTCAGAGAAAAATACAGACAAAACCCAATAGACTACACGGCTCTGGAACATATAACATTGTAATTAGGAACCAATCTGTCTAATTTTTGTTAGGAGGATACTGTTTTCCCCACTTCAAGCTCTATTATAAGTCAAAGTGGATAAATTATTTCCTAGGAATAAATCATCTAATGAATTTAGATTTCATAAATCTTTGAAAGCTTTATGAATTCTAGCTGATTTCTTAATTTTATTTTATTTTTTTATTTTTCACAAAGTAGCAGAGGGTGAATAAATCAGCTGATGAAATAATTGCAATTTATACAGCCTAAATATTTTTGCCTATACGGTGTTGTTTTCAGGGATGACCACTTCATTTAAAAATTGGTCAACAATGAGCAGTGCGTATTATTATTATTGGTAATTTTAATTAATGCCTTTCTTCATGGAGTTGTAAGGAAGGATTTGCAGACATCTCTAAAAACAGCTTGTGAAGACACCCGGCACAATCCTTTGGAACATGTATGAAGATAAAAAGAGAAATTCCCATTTCAGAATTGCTGCAGTGTTTCATAGCACTGTTACTATTTGCAGGCTTTTACAGAAACTATTGGTGAGAACCAAAGGGAGTCAGATGCTTTGCTTCCCATAACAAACCCAGGCATAATCAGGTTAAAAGGAAAGACTAGGGAACACACTGAAAATGAAAGGAATAGTATGTGCTTTCTCAATTCTCTTCTATGCCTGAAAGTATTAGTGTTCTCTTTTTCACTATCTGATGCTATTTATTTATGGCACTCAGACAGATAAAGTATCAAATGTCTTTCCCCTGGCACTGTGAGCAAAACCTAAACAATTGATTGTATCTATGTCTTGAAAGGAAGAAAATGATTATATATAGCAGTGCTTTACAGATTAACTGCAGACTGGCAAATGAGAAAAGAAAAAAATAATTGAGAACAGAAATAGCTGCACTGAAGAACACTAGAAATAACGTACCTTGTTTCTGAATTTGCCTGATGTTCTAAAACTACCTTTTAGCATGCGTATGCTATTAAAAGAGTTAATGTGACGAAAATGGATTATGCTTTAAGATTCCTTAAGTGATTTTACCTTAAACCAACCTGTATGTTAATAAACTTTTTTCAGTTACTTCACATAGTTTGGAATAATCAAGCAATATTACTGCATTTATGGTTGCATAAATGTGACTATAAATGCCAGATTTTATCCTATATTGTCCATTGGTAACAGTTATACCAGAGCTTGAAGTTATTTCTAATGCTAAAGCAGTGATAAGGAAAATTAGTTTTTCTATTAAAATATCCTTTGGCATATGTTTGTGGATGATTAATAGACAGTGATCATAATGAACTGAATCAGTGCTATAATCTGAAACTTGAATTTCTGTTGGAGATAGAGGCTGACGAAGCAAGGCCCATCAACTTCAGTGGACTTTCAAGGCAGCCTAGACTTCCTGGGGTCTGGCAAACCTGCCAGTGCAAAACTGGAGAAAAACCTCCATTGTTCCTGCTGATCCATCTGCTGGAATACATTCAAGCATTAACAAAAGCTTTGGGGAGCCTTAGATGAAATACAATGCACAAAGAGAGTATAAAGTACAACTTCACCACTTGCAAAGTTAGTTGAAGTCCAAAGAAAAATATTTCTCCCCCAGCTCGGTCCTACATGCTAGCATACAACACTTCTTAAGTGTAGTTACCATGTTCAAACAGGATTCCTTTCTTGCCCTTAGGTGGGAAAATAGCCCTTTGAGAAATAAAGTGGTTTGAATTCCCTTCATCTGACAGCCGGAACTCCAATACTGAGCCTGTAGGCAGGGTCTCCCTTCAATGTCCTACAGTTTGCCGAATGTCAGCAAGGCCTAGAATAAGCAGAATCTATTTCCGTCTCATTTTAGCCTGTGTCAAGGACCTTTGTGGACATTTCTTTCGCTCATGCCCATCAGCTAGAAGTCAAAAGATACCATATTTAAGCACCTTTTTTTCAAAGTTGCATGAGTGAAGTTGTCTAATCCTAGTGGAAAAGTAATTAGTATTACGTCAATGTATTGTGTTTGAAACTGTGAACAGAGACCTTCAGATCATTATTACACTGGAAAGAAACAGTAGTTAGTTGCTCATGTGTAACTCTACTATTGCTGCAAGAGTGGGAAGAGTAGATCAAATGCATAACACAGTAAGAAATATTTCTAGCTTTACCCATTGCCTACCTCTACCTGAGGCAAACATGCATCAACTCTGACAAGTGATCATTTGCTATTCAAACTGAAAGAAGAGCTTTACTCAAAACTCCTTACGGAATTTACTGATAGCTAGACAGTCTTCCTTTTACATGAAGGTAACAGTACAGAAAAAAAAGCAATAAATGGATGGCATTTAAATCTATATGCAGATTTTGCAACTATGATGGTGAGAAAGAAGATTATTTGTATGCTTGTGAAAGGAATGTTCAGGCTTAAAGAGCAAAAGAAACCAGGCTTCTTACTTGCTTGACAAACCAACGGTCCATGAAGCAATGCCAATAGGTAACAGTTCATCTGAATGTCTGAGAGTCAACACAGGTCTAGGGAAGAGCTGAGTCATCATGAAAATGTCTAAGAGTAGTGAGGAGAAAATAATTTGAAGTCAAAGTAGTTACTGTTTCTTCATGGTGTGTGTGGGATCCAAGCCAAATGAAGTATAGGAAGTGTTGAGGGAATACAAGTAAACAAAAAATGTTTACTTATATCATTGCATCAAAGAGAAATTACTTTGGGAACCTCCTTTTTAGGGAGCTTGCAAAAGTACAGATGGGAGCGCACAATAAGATCTCACCCATTCCCGAACAATGTTCGCCCTAGATGTGAAGCTCTCAGCTGGCAGCCAGTTTGGACATCACTTGTTACACGAGGGACCGGTTTGTACAAGTGTCAAGTCATATGAGGAGCTGCAGTATCTGTTTCAAAATTGACTAAGAGAGTGCTGTCTTAAAATGAGAAAAATACAACTAAGAAATATTTGTTGATCGGATATTTCCACTTACCACTTACTCAGATGGTGAAAAGTGAGTAGAGCAGGGAAGCACATGAAAAGTACTAAGTACATTAACAATTTGAATCATCAGAAAAAAAACAATGAAGAAAGCAATGTTGAATTTGCAGGAGAAAAATCATTCCTTCCACTAAATTCAAGTCAACATGTTACTTTGTGTAAAGGTACTGTATAATCTTTATAGTATTGGGCCAGATTGCTTATATGCATGTGAATAATCTTTGAATCACTCAGACAAAACACAAGCAAGCAGTTAGACACTGACAGCATGCAAAAAATTGACTATGAGTATGTGACCTTCTGGATGGTAAAGCTACCCATGCCTTTTGGGGTTCTGATTTGCACCCTGGGAGGCATTCACACTTTTGACAGTGGCCTAGATTTGGAAATTAGCCTCCTACTTGGTAGAGTCAGAGAGTTCCAGAGGACAACTGAGGGCAGGATTGCAACTCTGGTGCTCTGCATAAGCCTCTCTCTTCATGGAGAACATAGGAGTTCAGGTTAACTTCAGATACCTGTAGTTTCCCTAAGTGAATACTGTGAATACCTTTTTTTGTTACCTACCTTGGGCTATGCAGAAGCGCATCAAGGAAAGAAGACCGGGGGAAGAGGGAGAGCAGAAACACATCATGTAACATTTTGGAGCTGTGTCCTGCATTTTATTCCTGTGTTTTAAAGCAGCAGTTGATCAAAACCCTGAAGGAGCTTGTGAATGCAATGGACTGATTCTTCAAGTCTGCAGGAGAAACAAAAGCATTCCTTATGCAAATCTTCTTCACTGTCATGCCAGAATGTACTTTGAGTTATATTTGGAATGAGCAGCCTGATGTAACTTAGAAGTTGCCCTTGCTTTGACTGCAGGTCCATTCCAATCTAATTTTTGTATAATTCCAATAAAAGTGTTAGTTTCATATTTCAGGATACTTCTCCCTCTTATCACATACTATTAATACTGAATCCTTTAGTACACTCACTTTCACAGTTACCATACCCATTAAAAAAATGGCCAGCTGGACTTCTCTCCACCTGCTCCATTTGACAATATACCGTTATTGACATTACATTTAAGAAGACTGTCTTAATTAAAGAATAAGGTACTTGGTGGAAACAAGTGCTAATCAGCAGGAAGTCTGAAGTCTCCTGCGCTGCATTGACTGACTAGAGTCAGCATACAGACTCAAGCTGTGGTGAGTCACTGAACCTGTTTTGATGGTGACAAGTGTTTCAACTGCTGCATCACCACTGTGGTACTCCCATTTGCTGCTAGGACTTTACTTGAACTTCTTGTTCTTCATAGAGCAAAGTAAACCACAGTGAAGGATAATCCTGTTTTTCAGCTTGTAGCTCATTGGGAATACAGAAATCTGTTGAGTCACTCAAAAACCCTACATTTTGCTGCATAACTGAAAAGGCATATCACTTGTAGCATACCAGCACGCACTCATCCCTCAGTTATCCACCTGACACAGAATGCACAGGATTCTCTGTGCTTCCCTGTTTGCATCTCCTGTCCTACTGCTGCTGGTGGAGCTAAATAACAGCAATAACAGCACTGGAAAACAATTATGTCTTGTCTCAAAAAACAGTGGAAATATACAATATTTTTTTATGGTTTGCCTCTTCCCTCCACCTTCTCACACATAGGAGAATAAAACCCTTGGCCTTGTCCTACTTTTCAATAGAGTTTTACAGTTGTCTTACAGCACCTCATCTGGATTGGACTTGTGGGTTACTTAAAGAAATACTTCCTGGAAAAGCAGAATTTCTGGAGAACCTCTTTACTGGTAACCATTGTAAGAGCATTTATAAATTTAAAAACAAACTCAGAGAATGTTCATCGTATTGATGGACTTCAGAAGGTTATTGTGTTCCTATGCAGTCTTACAGTGCAAAAAAGCATTTAATCTTGTCTCTGAGTACCTTAAGTGTTGAAAAGTGCTTTTAGGAAAAAACAGCCGGGCCAGTAGGTTCTTTTATACAGTTTTCTGGAGTCAAGGGATTGCATTTTGTAGCATCTAGAGAGTTTGAAGGGGCCACCTTCTGAATATACACAACTTCTGAAAAATCTCCTCAGGGTCGAAGACAATCCTAGCAGGGGCAACTGGAATCATAAATTGTATCAAAGGCACTTCTCAGGTTGTCTTTGAAGTTGAAAACTACATCCTAAAGTGATTAAAACATTTGCAAGCACACTCTAAAATGGTTCAGATCCCCTTGTGCCAGAGACTTTTCTTATGAACACCACCATGGTGAGTTTTTTGTGGAAGGAAGGAGGGAAGAACCAAAAAAAGATGCTATTCACATCCTCTGGAGTGCAGAGAACTTTTTCAGGGAACTTATGTTTATATTTTAGGATCCAAAGGGTCTGAATTTTTTGTACTATGTATTGTGATATACTAGAAGGGCTGATAAGATAAAGCAGTAAGAGAATATCACAAAATTAGTTGTTAGATCCCTGATCCAGGTACAGCTTACATTCTTTTTCTTGAATAAGATAGTGAAATATCACCATTCCTTGGGGAGCTGACATGCTAGTCCTCAGGGTACTGTTCAGGATATGAATTGTTCTCTCTTCTGCCTTATGGGTGAGTTGAGGGCTCTGTCCCTATTTTACTGTGCACAGGATAGCCTCAGTCTAAAAAGCTTTGCTGGAAGGCATAGGCTGTAGAAACTCCATGGAGGACAGGTTTCAGATACCTGGCTCTTCTGTTGTTCAGTGTGGTGACTTGTCAATCAGTATGATGGGTTTCACTCTCTCCATACATCCTTAAGATGACGTACATTATGAACCTGCTCTCTCAGCAGCAGCAAAGGTAGCCGTGATTGAAGACTTATCCCACCTAAGAACCCTTCCCTGGACTTTGCACCCTTTGTGGCGTGATGGCAAACACCCAACTGTCCTCCATGCTGGGCACTCTAGGCACAACGCTTGTGTGGGCCAAGCATTGTAATAGTTATTCCCAAGAATTAACCCTGTTATGCCTCAGGAAGAACAAGAGCACCACTAAAGTCTGTTCAACATTGCAGAAAACCCACTTCAGAGGTCATTTGATGCCAAATAAGGAGAGGCCACCTCTTAACAGAGCACAGTCAGTCTCCTGGTTCAGGAATTGCTCAGACAAAGTTCACAGATGTTGTTTTGCAAGGTCTATGCAGCAATCATCTAACTTATTTAATGCATATTGACTTTGAAGGCCTGCCTGAACTGCAAGGGCCCCTTGTGCCCTTAGTTAATTTATTGAAGATGAGAACTTCTTGTGAAAAGTTCTCACTTTACTCATATGAACAGATAGTTAGGAAAAGAAAACCAAACTCAACAAATATTTTTTTTGTGGTAGCACTCTACTTCAGTAGAGTAGAACCTTGGAATCCTTTTAGCTCATTGTCATGAAACCCAGATAGCTCTTCAACCCATTCCTCTGACATTTCTTACACATCTTCCTTGAGATATATGAACATAGAACAGAAACTTAGATAATAAACTCATAAATTAGTGGAAAGTCTTATTTATTCATCTTAATAAACTGCTAGTAAACTATTGACCACATCACTGTTGATGACTGGTTCATAGAATAATAGATGAACAATGCAAGCACTGTGTATCATCTTTATTCATGTGCTTCTGGTTTTCCATTATTCTCATTTCCCTTGCTTTCCACTGGAGAATACATGGTACACATTTTTTTTGCAAATGAATTCCCCAACACATACAGTCCTTGAACTTTCCTAATCAATTCTGAAAAATGAGAATGCAATTTAAAATGCAGACTTCTTTAGAAGTATATTATTTTATGGGCAGCTAAATATTAATTCTATATATAATTTCACAGTAGGCATTCATATTAGGAGTTTATTACAAGTCATACGAAAACTAGACGCATAGAATCATATATAATAGGAATAATGGTTTTAATCTGTCATGACCCCAGAAGACAGGGATTAAAGTTCTATAGGAACAATATTCAATGATAGCTGCATTTTACGGGTATCAGCAACACACACCGCAGAAGCACTGCATGCCATGCAATTTAACATGATTGAAATACCTCTTCAGGAAAAGCACAGACTTCACATTCCCTCCAGAAACGACGAGACTGTTGGTGGAAATGTTTAAAGAAACTCATAGGAAAAATAACTGTGTGATACCTAACCTGCTATTAAAACTTAAAGTTGAAGCTCACATGAATGAATGTGATTCATTGTGCTATGTCATTAATCTTTATGAGCAAAATTATTACAAAATTCTATGGGGAGGGGAAAGCAATTACTTAATGATGTATAAAAATATTCCCATAGATATTACAGGAAGCACTGCGCATAAAGCTGTCTGTATAAAGCCCTTGGACGGTACAAACAGCCCAGTCAGTGGCATACTTTTAAACTGTAGGAGAGTTATTTTTTCATTTTTAACTCTGTCCCAGTCACTGTTTAACGTTCCATGTTCACGTACTGTCTACTTTGTTAAATTGCCCGCAACTCCAGAGCAGTCAGGCAGTACTCAAATTAAGCCACAAAGTAATTAGGTTTCAATCACTGAATATTCACAGCTCAATTAAATTATTTACAGAGATGTAGACAATTCTGCAACAAACATTTCTACTGATACTCCCCCAAACTGTAAAATAAATGTATCCTGATGTGATGATAAAACAGAACTTAGATGTCTCTTCTATAAATAATTTTTTCCTGCCTCTCCTATTTCCTATTTCACTTCAGAGGTCAGTTGTCTATGAGTTTGGATATGCATACTCATACATTTGCAATAAAAGCAGGGTTTGTTTTAGGGTGTTGAGGTGAAAGGGGAAACCACCAAAAAAAAATAATCAATGCTTTTAAAGAAGATTTTTTTTTTTTTCAATCTTCCATTCTAGTACTTGTTAAACAATTTTGGTAGCAAAAAGAAAAAGTATGCCTCACATTTATATCAGTAAGAACAGACCAGTGTTACCCAATTCAATTTAGTGAACAAGTCAGAAAACGCAGTAATATTGTTCTACTGGACAGAAATCCTGTTACTTGATTGTATTGCCCAAACTCAAGGGAAAATCAGAAAAAAAATATTGGCAAAAGAATGATACTGAGGTCAAAGCATGCATGTTTTTCTCACTTTGTGGCTGCTGAAAAGTACAAGGACAAGGGTAAGTGAGGTGTTCAGAGCTAGCAGTATTTAAAGCAGTACTGGAAGAAGAACTTTACTTGAAATTTTGTATGAGAATGGCCAAAATATTAATTTCAGACAAATAATAAAGTGTAAGCAAGAGAAGAATCAGCCTTATTCCAGTTCAAGTCCACCAGCTTAATGAAGCTAGCTTCAAATGAAGTGGGAAGTCCATCACATTTTGGTTTTGTTTACTTCTTTCCTGGACACTTACGTACCACACTAATCTTAGTAGCTGAAAAGATAAGTTAGACGGTCCACAGTCTGTGACCAGGATTTAAAGCCATCTGTCCTTTCCCCCCTTTTCCTATATGACAACAGCCTCAGGTTTAAAAGATGGCACGTTAGTCTTTTGCTGCTGCACCTTTCTGTTGACACAGGTGAGCTGTGGTGCAGCAAAGACCCACTGGGCCACAGTGGCATCAAGTTGACCAAGTTCTCTCTACCCATTTCTGCTCTTTTCAGCCGTTGAGATGGAAAGCGTATAGAGCAAACACTGGCAAATCATTGCTTTCTGAAAATATCTAGCAGTCCTAATAACACTTTGGACTACTCTATTTTAGCATCAGGTGATGTGCAAGTCCTTAACAGTGCTGCATCTGGGAACTGGATGAGTGGTAGGAAGCCCTCTCCACTCTTTGGTCATGTGTTAAACAAAAAAAAACCCCGTTTTAGAAACACAGATTCTCAATATTTGAGAGACTGAAACTCAGCAGTTCAATTTCTTTTTAAGAAACAAAATACTTCAGAAAATAGTGTGGTTTTGGACAGCAAAGTAAATCAGGTCAGACCTCAGAACAATTACCCGAAGATAACACTACAGCCACAAAATACTACCAATCAAGAGCCCAATTCTGCAGACATCAGTCGTAGTTGAATATAAAATAGGTTGCTTTACACAGCTTAACATTTAGACTCAAAAGGCCAGTTACTGCTGAAGTAGAGGCTAGGAAGAAAGTCAACAGGATCTTTGTGTT
Organism: Rissa tridactyla; assembly: GCF_028500815.1. Lineage (NCBI taxonomy): Eukaryota > Metazoa > Chordata > Aves > Charadriiformes > Laridae > Rissa > Rissa tridactyla. The sequence goes on from NC_071467.1 coordinate 48,532,304, forward strand.
GATGAGTAAGGAAGGAATATTTGAGAACTCATTCAGTATTAAAAAAAAAATGGTAACCGGAAATACAGTAAACAAAAGCCCAGATGACAGCATACATATATGCTTGTACACACGTGTAACAGAGAAAGAAATAAGACAGTAATGAGATTAACAGATTATTACAGACTAAAGTTTATTGCAAAATCTTTTGTTCCAAATACATATCAGAGCATTTCATAAACTAAGAGAGAGACAACAAATACAGCCATCACTCTGCTCAACAGAAACTACCAAATAGTCCCTGAAGTTAGAATCTCTTTTACAGAGAGAAAGTACAGGCAGAGTTATGGCAATGATATTAGATTTGCTTCTTTTAGAAGCAAAAGATCTGCCTTTTGGTGGAAGAAGAGAGAGAGAGAGAAAAGAGACCAGACTAAGCACCACATTCAAGAGAGTGCTCCTTTTCAGCGTTTGTCCTACTACAGGGTATGTGCTAGAAAAGATCCAAAGTCTCAGTGGGGAACTTGAATGCATGTTCTTTTACCCCTCAAACATTTAGCACTACATCCTATCAAACTGTACTCTACTGTAGCTAGAATCTCTTGCTGTCACATTTACTGAGTCTGCCAAGACTATTTGTAATCTGCTAGTCAAAGCACAGCAGCTCCTCTACCAGGAACACAACTGTTGCTTTTACCGACACATGTGTCAACAGCGGAAACAACACCCCTTTAAGACTAAAAGCCACAGTCTCTTCACATTTTATTTTTCTTGTAATAAGCCCATGAATTTATTTACAAAGGAAATTAAATAGAGAAGATAACACAAACAAAAGTTACATAATTTGGGAATTAAAACATCATTGCCCTTTCAGGCTGGGCCAGGGAAACCACTTTTTATGGTATCCAGCATTTGGCCCTTAAAAGAATTTAAAAGAGCGAGTACAAGTGACGTCTCCTGCAGCTGCAGTCAAAATCATGTACTACAACAATCATATTGTTGACTCACATGTACACCAAGTCACATATTTTGAAGACCCAAAATACTCTTGAAGCTCAGTTTGAAGTCCCATTTATTTGTTTTTCTGTTTCACCAGCTCCAGTTAAAATTCAAGGCTGAGAAACACAAGCTATTTCTGTAATTTAATGGTTGAAGATGGAATCATTTACTGTGGGACTCAGTGGGCACATTACTGTATGTAAGGCATATTTTGCTGTTAATTAACCTCACAGAGAGACGAGAGAAAATGACCCAGCAGCACAGATTTGACTTTTACTTATTTTTGTCTTGGTACGTTCTCTCACTTGTGTTTCCTCTCCCTTGCCCACCACCATATGCTGCCATTTTTCACTATCATTTTATTGTAAACAGCTAACCAAAAGCAACGAAGAAAAGGGCATGGAAAGACAGTAGTTAGCACCTTCCAGCTAATAATTATAGATCAGTTATTTCTGCTGTTATTCTGATAAAAAAAAACCAACCCAAACCCAAAAACAAAACAACAAACCCAACACCCTACTTCTCTTGTTTCAGGGGGAAAATTGAAGGCTTCCTGTTCCTGCAGCAGTGGTTTCTTGCGACTGACAATGCTGATGCATTCATTACCACTAAAGCAGGCAGTCAAAGGTCAACATGCTGGAACACTAACATGGTTCAGGCTTAATTTAAAAGAAATAATTTGAACAGAAGATCTAAAAAAAGAGATTAGGTGTTTTCATAAATAAACATTGAGAAGTTCAGAAGTAATTAAATGTGAACAGAGATATGACAAAGACAACACATCTACAGGCAACAGATAAGCAAGAACTAGCATAAGCGATATCTTCCAATAGGCGAACATCTGCCTTTATCCTTCAAAGCGTCTGAAAATTTCTGGTCTTTTTTTATTCTTGTCTGTCCCTTATTGAGTATGCATCTCAGGTCAAATAATGTATTCCCAGAGAAAGAAAATTATCATATAGAAAACATTACTTCAGGGAATAAAGCAAAATGTGAACTAAGGCCAGCATATAGAACCTTTTAATTTGCAAAAACGTAAGAGCACATCACTTGTTTTCAAAGACTGGTGAAGGAGAACGATTATCAAGCTTTTTTTTTTTTATATCAAATGCCTTCTGTTCTGCCTATTAACATTCCTACCATTTTCTAAAATATTATATTTGCCTTTAAGTAAAAACAAGAAAGAAATAAAGAAGAGGCACAAGCTAGGTATATTTGTTAACTACTCTCCACCAAGTTCTAGCACCTATAATATGAGCACAAGCATGTAGTGCCTGCTTGAAGGTTTAAGTAATTAGCAAATTTTTTTTTTAACGCTTTTCAGTGGTGCTTGGCAACAGGACAAGAGGCAACGGGCACAAACTGGATCACAGGAAATTCCATCTGAACATGAGGAAAAACTTCTTTGCTATGAGGGTGACAGGGCACAGGAACAGGCTGCCCAGAGCGGCTCTGGAGTCTCCGTCTCTGGAGAGATTCAAAACTTGCCTGGTCGCGTTCCTGTGCAACCCGCTGTAGGTGAACTTGCTTTGGCAAGGGGGTTGGACTAGATGATCTCTGAAGGTCCCTTCCAACCCCTGTGATTCTGTGATTCTGTTAATAGAAAGAGGTGGTTGGAGTAGTTTTCTTTTCCCCTAATGACCCTAATCCCCTGGTCTTTTCCTTTATATATATACTTTTTTTCCTTGCTTCCTTTTCATTGCTCCTCTTCCCTCCTTTCCCCTACCAACCTGCCCAAGTTCTTGTCTGTTTCTAGCTGTGTAGGGTTACCTAATGTTAAAGAAGGTGAGAGAGAAGGCAGTAGGAAGAAAAAGATAACAGAATAATAAATTTGTGTTGGACCAAAAATTTTCCCTGCTGTCCTAGAATCCACTAGACAGCACTTGAACACAGGCTTGGCATTTTATATACACGTGTGTCTGCTTGTTGTCTCAAAGCTTCAATAATCACAGCTTCCAGGCAGAGACCTCAAAGAGGTCAGCATTAAGAGGAAAGAAAAAAACACGATACGGAACCCTAAGTCAGAAACCTGGATAATAAAAACCTGCTCTTCATTAAGGGGTAAAAGCATCTATTGAAGTTAGCCATAAGCAAGTAAAAGCTTCTAAGCAGAGAGATTTTCAACAAACCAGATAATAAATAAATAATAAATGACACCCTAGACAGAGCTACTTAAGAAGGCGCTTGTCAGACTGATTCCAGGTGTCCTTCCTACAGAAGAATATGTACTAGTTGATAACAGGCTAAAAAACTTGGTAGCTAGAAGATCTTGGGACAGTTTTTTAGAAAAAGAACGCCCTCTGCTAAAAAATTTTCCATGCAGGCCTGCCTAGTTTCATAGATTTTGTAAATAGATCTTCAAAAGGGTTTGTTACTTGAGATAAACTGGGTAGCTGAAAGCCCAGTTGGGAAGTCAACGCAGAATGTATCTTTACAGATTTCTCTCAGGAAGCCTTAACCAAATCTTTGCTGCAGCTCTGCTACACTCTAAAGCAGCTACTTCAGTAGCTTCCCCCTTTGCCAGAAGCCTTCACTTCCTTCCCTCTGGCTACTGACCCTCCTCTCCTAACCAGAAACAGGGGCAAAAGTCCCTAAATTTCTTTTGCAAGCATCTCACTAATTAAGAGTTCAACATACCAAAAGACAGACCTTCTTCCTGGCTTCCTGTCCAAAAAACTGTACATTTTATCTGCAAGTACTTACATCCTCGGTTTTTTTCCTACAGCTGTGGTTTACTCATTGACCAAGTGATTGAATCTTTTCTTAAGGTTGTCCTGCTCTGTTTCATTAAAGCTTCCCCTTCCACGATCAGCTCAAACCAGCAAGTAACCTTTTATGAGCCAGATGCTCACTATCTGCTGTGGAGGCTGCTAGGCAACTAATTACAGGGCGCCAGCACGGATTTATGAAATAAAGCTTCTATAGACCTTGGCTCCCCTTAAAGGAACCTGCTATCCCCTGACAACCTGTAAAAGAAATCAGGTAACCTTTTTCTCTGCATGATTGCCTTCCTATATGAACAGGATCAGAGCAGTTGCTGTAGGAGACACTGCTAGTCTTCAGGCAGGATTTAATTATTATGGCAGATGTTACCAGGTAATACTATTTAACATATGTCCGCTCGGCCATTCACAGGCAGACTCGTGCCCTGAGTCTATCAGAAGCCATATAGCCACATACATACGGCACAGAGCCAACAGATCGGACTTTTTAACGGAGATTATTAGTCAGTTCAGGGCTATACTATCTGTAGGCACATGGCTGCTATCAACTCAAAGGATAAACAGGAAAAGCTGCTTTCTGCTTGCATGCCTCCCTCTCCAAAAATGCAAAAAACAAAAGAGCACTAACAAAACAAAAAGCCTGTCCCTGTTGCCTCCCATAATTACTTTTGTTGTGAATGAGATTTAAGGATGTTGACAGATAATTTCAATTATGCAGGGTTTGGGGTGGGGAATGCTATACAAGCAGAGAAAGAGTTTAATCTCTATAATTGGAAGGGGTTTTTGTTTTGTTTTAGCTAAAGAACAAGATTCTTGAAAGCGAAGATTGTTGCTGTGCGATTTAACTGCCTTTGTGGTGGTGCTGGTGGTTGTGAAACCAAAACAGGCGGTTCATTGAAAATACAGATGTGCCGTGTTACTTAACTCTTCCACAGAAACCTGTGCTTCCGGGTTGTGTGCACTTCTCAGGCCTGAAGGAAGGGTAATCATTTTAACATTTGTCATGTGTGTTGTCATTAGAGGCACATGCCTATGCCAGGCTGGGATGCTTCACAGACTGCTTTTAGTTTTGTATCATTTATATGCGTTGATTTCACATTTTCAAAATGGAGAAAAGCACTTGGTGAAGATAGTCATGCAACTATGAATGTAATTGCCTATAAACTTGTATATGTAATTGCAGTTGGGTTGAAGTCCTACAAAACAAGGTTTTGGGGATTGTTTTGAAAACATGAAAACTTCAGTATTTTGATGTTGCTGTGTCTGCTTAACATAACTTATACTATTTACTCCTGATTAAAATAAGCTTGTTAAGAACACTGTGACCAGTGCAATATCTAGCATACAGGCAAAGTGCAGGTTTGTTTGTTCAAATCCTCTTACTGTGATTTGGAGGCTGAATGTACACCTACATCTGTTTTCCTACATCTGTAACAGAAGTAACCCCCCCAAACCCTACTACTTTAGTTCATGTTTGTATCACACATGATCTGTCTAATCTGAATTTAGGCCAGCGCTTCAACAATGAGGAAATAAACAACTGAACACCTTTCTACAGTTTTTCACCTTAGAGGTGTACAATATATTATGCCAATTAACTGCACCTCTTACTTTTCTTCATCAACAGGTGCAAAACGCACACACAGGTACTCTTCCAATCTAGCCAATTCACACGTTACCTTTTTTTCGTAGCAGTTAACGTAGAAGTTACCAGGCACCTAATTAGATATGCAGTAGAAAGGAGCAAGAAGTCAGAATGATCCTGTTACTTCTGTGCTCAATGCTATTGATCTTCATTTGATCTGCTAATACTTATTTCCAGATCACATAGGGCCAGGAGTTGCAGCTGTTGAATCTGTTTCTCTTTTGTATGTCACCGACCACCTAGGTCTTAAAGCTGGAATCTAAGGCATGGAAATCAGCTCTCTAGAGAGACGCCAACATCAGTTCTCTGCTAGCTGGTGTAATGAGTTATTTATAGGAAATACAGGCAGCGTCATGACCTGCCTTTCCTTGAATAAGGATCAAGGGCAGCTTGATAAAGCTATAGTAGCAGAAAAAGTTGGTAGGAGAGGCCAAACTAACCTCAGGTGTAGCTTTACCTTCGTTGCCGGGATTTGTGTTCTGACACCCAAGTTTATTTGGAGTCCTGGTTCATCTTTGCAGTCTTAAACTTGCTCTTGAACATCCATATGTGCTTAACCTTTTAACATAATGAAGCTAACACTACCCTGTTCAGGTAAGGTCTTTGCCTAAACAAATTATATATTCGTTACCTCCACACTCAAATAACAGAACACATCCCATCTGCCCACTACAGAGAATAATGATAATTTGGCTAATTCAGTAAATGACAGTGTGTCCTCTAAGTGACAGACTATGCTGCAGGTTTTCAGCACTGCACTGCCTCGTCTGCCCTGTAGGCAAAGATAGTCTTTTTGTTCCAAGAGCTTTGTTGAAGATGATGTTTTCCATTTCTGCTTCCCTTTCTTATAATGCTCCATCAATTTCTGAAACAAAGCAATTAGCAGTAATTATAGGGAGGCTGGCAGAATGAATAGAGATTTTTAGAAGATTGTCTTAAAATTTCCTCTTCTAAATGACAACAGATCTGCCTCATATAAAGAAGGATGCAGAACAACTCTGTCACTGCAGTAACTCCCCTTTCTAAAAGCAACTTCATTTAGCATTTCAAGAAGCTGGTAGAAGAAAAAAGAAGGAAAGAAAGAAAGCAACGAAAAATTAATTTTCTTCTAGCCATATTTATATTAGAGAAAGAATGAAAAATAGTTATTATGACAATTATTTTTTGTTAACATTATCACTGTGCGTGATGAGTATAATATAAAAAACACTATGGTGAATATCCAAGTTTTCCGTTTAATTAGCTGAAAAGGACTGCTTGTGCAATGCTTTTAATTATGCTTGTAGTCCAGAAGTTTTAAAATATATTTTCAAGTCTTAGATGTAGGCTGCTGTTTGAGCGCTGAATGACAATTGCTGACTGTCGTCAGCTTTTCTCTGTGAGACATATGATACTCTCTCTGCAGATAAACAGCAATAGAAAAGTAGATTTCTAGTTACATGTTCACTGAAGAGCAATATACAATCTTTTGATATTTTCAGTGAAATTTTAGATGTGAATATTGAACATATATATAAACACTTACATACATACATACGTAAATTTCTGTTCATAAAAAGAAGGCAAGACCCTGCATCCTGACACTCTGCCCTTGACCAGAATCAGCAGTGCAGACAGGATGCCGCCCTCAGTATTCATGTAAGGTGTGTTTCTCCCAAGTCACACTACCCTTGGTGGAGCCAAGGAGCGGCACGACTCTTACCTGCATTCAAAAGGCATTTGCAAGATAGTCTGTTGCTGCCGGATCACCCGGACACCAAGTGTCCCTGGCGGTCCACTGCAGCCACGGCATCGCTTATGATCCTGTGTTTGCTGTTGGCGACTGGGTCAGTTGCTCTGTGCTCATCTTTCCTGCTGCCTGGATGAAGCTTTGTTTTATAAAGTGTTGTCAGACTCTGTTACTGTTCAGCCCACAGAAGGCCACGTATTTTAACATTTTTGCACTGTGTAAGGAATTCACAGATGTTACGTGTACAAGACAGTTAGAAAAGTCATTCTTATTTCAAAAGCAAGTACTGTTTCCTTTCTGACATCTCATTGTTTCCATGTATTCTGAGTTCCTAGTAGAGGGCCTGAGGCAGTTAAAAGCTCTGTAGTCATGTTCATTACATTTGTACAAATTGTTAGAACGTATGAAGGTGGGTGGTTCACTCTGTGGTTTTGTTATACTGCTGGGCATATGTAATCCTGCTCTAAGCCCTCTTGTATTAAAAAAAAAAACAAAACAAAAAAAACAAAAGAAAGAAATAACAATGTCACACCCATATGGCAAATCAGTGCTTTGCTTTTTTTATAGACAAATTTATTACTGGATACAACTTTCAGGTAGATGCAGGGAACATCTTTTCAGCTGCTGAGACCTTAAAAGCAACAACAAGTCTGATGCTCTCAAAATGCTCATTTAAACAGTAAAGGTCATGAACACAGTGTTTGTCGCTATAAACTTTTCACTGGATGACATTGACAGATATCAGGTTAATCCTAAGTGATTTGGTAAAAAAGCCAACCTTTTCTCAACAGCTTTCTTGTGATAAGAATTAACAGGGGTTTGATAGGTATGCAAATATATACTTTGAACTTGCGCAATCACAGAATAAGAAAACAGCTATCAAGTACTGGGATCAGGGGCTTTATTTATAAATAAAGCAATGCACAAGGGTATGTGTCAGCCTCTATAAATACTAATATTCACCATATTCCACAGTCATGATCCAGCATTTGGCATGTTACATATATTTATATACCTACTTGCCACTAAAAGACTTCGCTGATGAAAATGCAGCTGAAGTAGAATTTGGTGTAATTCAGTCTAGGCACCCAACTGAATTTCTCAGATGCCTTGATTTTGCTTTTAAAGGAGAAGGGACCTTTGGGTGCAGTGAAGCTCCTTTTGGGGAGGAAGATGTTCTACCCAGAATAGTTTGAAGACTAGTGTTTAGGGTATTGTGCTGGAAGAAGGGATGTGACTTCAATACCCCTCAGACTTAAGAGAGTGGAAAATCAGATGAAAAAATCTGGCAAGTACCACACTGAACCATGACCATATAACTGTCAATAAAATAACTCAGCTCGAAGCTGCTTCCTAGTCAGAGACCTGATGTTATACAGGTGGATGCTTTTTGGTATTAGGCATATAAAACTCTGAGGTTTCAAGATGTACCCTGCCTTTCTGTGCTGCCTAGCAGTGAGCTTAAGTTTACCTCTTTCCAGCGTGCTGCCATATGGGACAATGGGAAAGGGGGTGTATGTGCGTCCCATAGAGCTGAAAGATGTCCCCAAGCACGCAACAGACTGAAAAATGTTTCAAGTTTTTTCAGGTTAGATTTAGCCTTTTTAGAGCTATACTAATATACCTAAATATTCCCTTGAACAATGTTGTCCTTTAGAAGTAATTTAAAATTAACTATGTGGCAAATAAATAGATCTTACATACTTAGGAAACCTCAAGACAGGCTTTTTCATTTATCAATAGTTATTTGACATATAGTAGCTGCACCCTCTAATCTAATTAAACGATTATCTGACATACTTATTGCCTTGGTACCTAGCTCAAGAATTCCTGACACAGCACTCCAGAAGTAAACAAGGTCAATATTTTACAGAACTGGATTTCAGCTACTTCCCAGTGAATTAAAATATTCACAATATATAAAATGGTCTCCTGTAGAATGCCCTAGATTCTGTAGATTTAGCTGTTCTGATCATTTCCAAGACTATCAGGAAACTGCTAAAAGTAACTGAATAGGGCAATCATACCTTCAGGAAACCTTCTTCTTAAGGAATATGGTTCAGTGACCTAATGAGGTTATTGGACAACAGCTATAGCTTGGACCAGCCTTGGTTTTTTTTCTTCTTTTTTTTTTGGTGCTGCCAGTTCATGACACAAAGGTGTAGTTATAGCTCCTAAGTCATCCTGGACTGTATTAACTCTGTGAGTTCTTTCTGCTCTTTGTCACTGGCTGTTGTCATGGCTTTTGGTCCCAAGGCCAAGAAGTACCATCTGGCACCCAGTCACAAGTTTTAAGGAGCAGTCCCTTCTGAAATAGAATCATAGAATCATAGAGTTGTTAGGGTTGGAAGGGACCTTAAAGATCATCCAGTTCCAACACCCCTGCCATGGGCGGGGACATCTCCCACAAGACCAGGTTGCTCAGAGCCCCATCCAGCCCGGCCTTAAAAACTTCCAGGGATGGGGCTTCCACCACCTCTCTGGGAAACTGTTCCAGTGTCTCACCACCTTCATGGTGAAGAACTTCTTCCTAATGTTCAGTCTGAATCGTCCCATCTCTAGTTTTAATCCATTCCCTCTAGTCCTACCATTACCAGACATCCTAAAAAGTCCCTCAGCAGCTTTCTTGTAGGCCCCCTTAAGATACTGGTAGGCCACTATAAGGTCTCCTCGGAGCCTTTTTTTCTCCAGACTGAACAACCCCAACTCTCTCAGTCTGTCCTCATAGGAGAGGTGCTCCAGCTCTCTGATTGTCCTCGTGGCCCTTCTCTGGACATGTTCCAGCACATCCATATCTTTCTTGTAGTAGGGGATCCAGATTTGAACACAGTACTCCTAGTAGGGTCTCACAAGAGTGGAGTAGAGGGGGAGAATCACCTCCCTCAACATGCTGACCATGCTTCTCCTGATGCAGCCCAGGATACAATTGGCTAGTGCACACTGATGGCTCACGTTGAGCCTCTCGTCTACCAGCACCCCCAAGTCCTTTTCTTCAGGGCTGCTCTCAAGCCAGTCACTGCCCAGCCTATATCAGTGCTTGGGATTGCCCCGATCCAGATGGAGGACCTTGCACTTGGTCTTCTTGAACTTCATGAGATTGGCATGGGCCCACCTTTCCAGCCTGTCAAGGTCCCTCTGGCTGGCATCCCTTCCCTCCAGCATGTCAGCTGCCCCACACAGCTTTGTGTCATTGTCAAACTTGCTGAGGGTGCACGCTATGCCACTGCCCATGTCGCTGACGAAGATGTTAAACAAGACCGGTCCCAGTACTGATCCTTGAGGGACTCCACTTGTCACTGGCCTCCACTTGGACATGGACCCATTGACAGCCAGTCTTTAGGTGTGGCCGTCAAGCCAGTTCTTTATCCACTGAATTGTCAGTCCATGAAAGCCATATTTTATCAGCTTGGATCAGTCTTGAGGAGTTCTATCTGGAGTATGTTGTAGCAATGTCAGGGAACACACTTGTAAGTAAAGCAGATGCTAAAAGATCCAGGTCCTGTCTTGCATCCTATCCCTTTTCTGTTTTGTTGTGTACCAATGCCTTGAAGCATCCACTACTAGACACAAAATTTGTATACAGAGTCCTTGGCTGCCTGATAGTCTGAAACCACCATTTGAGGCCTTTTCTTCCCAGAGTCCTGTCTAGACTCTTCTCAGCCCAGACTTCTTGGGCAGCAGGGAAGTGAGGAAACTGAGCTTAGCACAAGGACATCTATAGTATTTCAAGGAAGTGGTACTATAAATTTTTGAAAACTAAGTTTAGTGGACTACTTAACTTAATTTGACTTTGTATCTACTGTGAGTCAGAAGTCAGCCTGAATTTCTGGCAAGGTTCTCTTATCTTCTATTTTCCTTCTAGTTCCACGTATGCAGAGCACTTAAAGATAATAAGAGATTATTACCATCTCCTTCTTCACGCTGCTTGCTCCAGTCAAGCCTTTTTTCAGAATACAGATTGTACTATGGGAATGCAGGCCAGTAACATAGAGCTGATAACCTCAGAATGTAGCCCTGAGGGCTTTCATGTGATTGTAATTTAATGAGGTATTAAGCCTTGGACCTCAAGAGGATAGGTATTTTGAACACTTTGGAGAAATAAGGCATGAATTCAAAATATAATACAAAATGATGTCCTGGAACATAAAAGGGAGTTTACAGTTTGATAAAGATGTATTTTGCTCTGTCAAAATTCAGTGTGCAAAACTAAGGCGTATGCTAGGCAAGTCATCACCAAATGTGGTCATTATCTTTATGTGATCAATAACTTTACATAGAGGGGACTGCAAATATCTTCTTCCTCAGTCTAAAACACTGATTTATGCTGTTGACATAATCCAAGATTATGTCATTCTGCAGTGAAATGACTCCAGTTATGTTAGAGCAGATGCATTTTACCTCAATGCAAATCTACCTCAGGTTTTCCTTTGCTGTTGATAGTTTGCAATCACTTCCATATGGTATGAGATTAAAATGGGTTGCTCAGGGGAATGAAAATAAGAGATATGGCAATTATGCCCAATAATGAATGTTTAAAGAAGATAAATCAAGACATCCTGTGTATTCATTTACTGTTGAACAAGGAAAGGACAAATACGCTATGCATATTTTTTAGGCACAACACGGCCTACTGGAATGCCAAACTCATCCTATAGGGTATCCTAAAATTCATAGAAAGGTTTTCTCAATATAGGATGCTCAAGAAAAAAACAGTACACTACACACAGGGAACTACATAACTGAGCAGAGTCTTATCATCACCTGTCTACTTTCTCAGGGGCCCTTGTGAGACAAAAGTCAGTCACAGACTATATACAGCAAATCTCACATTTCTGTGCAAAGACATCTCTTGCATTGGGTTGACGCAGCAAAAATTAGGATAGAAGTTATGTCTATTTCCTCTATCATCATCTAACAATTTCTGAGAAAGAAGTGGTTTAGACAGCTGGGGTGACGTCTTCTGACACAGCTCATCTGTTACTGCTCTAAGAATAGTCTGGAGGAAAACGGCTGTTTTTGGATTAACACCAGTAAATCCCATCTTGAAGTTTGTTATCTAAGTCTAGCTGAAATGAAAGTTTGCTCATGAAACCAAACAATAAATAAAAACAGAGAACAAAACTCACATTTAATTGATTGGTATGCTGGTTTATTTTTTTAGGAAATAAATTATTCAGATTCACATTCATTCGCTGACCCTTTGGAACTGAGTTTCTCCTTGCAGAAGAAGGATCCTGACCACAAGGTGACTGAGTATTCAAGGATGGGTCTGCCTGAGTCCCTTTTGTGGAGAATGTAGTGGTTTAGATAAATAAATGAGAGTCTTATTCTCTAGCATAACTTTTCAAGTCTTATGATATGGTTGTCAGTCCTCCTTTGCCTCCACAGACCTGCTTCGCCTGCAGGCACAGCATGACACCATGCTTTCCCTCTGGGTGTCATATAGAGACATTGCACTGTATGCAAACACAAGTGCAGCCTTCCATCACAGCTGTACCCAGGCAGGTCCTTCATATGGCACTAACCCACTGGACATCTGCTGTGAGCTCCAGCATCACCTACCATTTCCACACCTAGATAGCTGAGGAGTCTGCCAGAACTGGTTGCTTATGGCAATCACCTGGGATGCAAAAAAATCAGTTTTCAGCCTTCAGTACAAAATCACCCTTGGGGCATGATGCCACTGAAAAGCACTGTTTTCCTACAAAGAAAGACACTTTTATGTTTTCCCCCCTTTACAAATGTTACTTGACTCCAACTCTGAGCCAACAGTCCTTCTAGAAGAGAAACGATATGTAAGGGATTGTGACAACATGTGAGGGTTGAAAATTAATGAAGGATTTAAGGAATTCTTCAGCTGTATGTGGAAAATACAGTAGCTGAGAGAATGTCAGAGAAAAAGCATGGAGACATTTAAACGTTTAAGTGGACTATTAATCTAGGCCATCATCTGCTACAGCCTCAAATTACTATTAATTCCATTGAATTTTGCCTTTGAAATGATTACAGTCTAGGCAGCTGAGAGAGGAAAGAAAAGCAGGTTTTTCTATGTAACATTAGATCTGTGAAAGCAGTAATGGTGTGGAAGAGGTAAAATACTGATTTAAGTTTTACCATTTGGAACAGAAGTGGCTTTCATTTACCAGAAATAAGCAAAGCACAGGTCTAATGCTGCATATAAACAACGTATCAATCATGATCAGTACCAAAAGCCTGTAAACCTGTGGAGGAAGTGAAGTGGCACGCACTAAAAGTGATGTTTAATCTGCAGAGAGAGATGTTAAAGTTTGATCTGTCATAATGTCATAAACTGTGGTTCATTTTTATTAGGAGATCCACAATGCAATAGAGCACTCCAGTAAAATGTGATCTGTTGTTTCATTAGTGCTAGATAAGACCATCCTTAAGTACCCAGTACAGCAACCAGGGGCAAAAGAGAATTGCTGTTGGTGGAAGGGAAAAGGGCAATGGAAAGAAATAGAGAAAGTTCAAAATATCCATGTTAACTTTCACACAGAAACCTCTCAAGCCTCTGGATTTTCATCAGTCATGACTGATACTGTGCTGGTTGCCACAGAGTAAAAGTGAAGCTGGAAAGGAGGTGGCAAAGCAAATACCAAGCACATATAATTTTGAATGTAAGTTGTAAGTCGCATAAGACTTTCTAAGACAATAATTTCTGCCTGAAGATCATATTCTTACAAGGTTACTTCCTTTCTTAGGTGTCCATGCTTGGCTGTCAAAATCACAAAAAAAAAAAAAAAAAAGAAAAGAAAAAGAAATTAAAAAAAGAAAGAAACAAGATAACCTCCTGACTTTTCTATTCCAAGTCTTCTCTGTTCTAGGTTTGATAACTTTAATGATATTTTATTTGTGGTTATTGTTTTTCTTAATATGGGAAGGAGTTATGTGTTTGAAAACCTTGCATGAGATAAGGGGCAAATTGATGGTTTACTGGGGCTTCTGATCCGAGAAGGAATATCTCTGAGGTTGCTTATCAACCGTATTATACCAAGAAGGATAACCCAGGATTATTAGTCAAGCAGAAATGAATCTCCATTGTGGATCACTGACTGTGAAAAGCACCTGACATTTCCAGCCTCCGGGAATTGCAGGTGGCTCAATGGCTACTAACATAAAAACATGATGTGGATAACATTGCTACTGCTAGTCATACATGCCATGTATGCAAAATCCATGTAGTATTTCAAGTAAATGAACCAGGTTAACTGGAAGAGGATATAGGTAGCTGTTTTGTCCAAGAGGATAAATAAAACTAGAGAAAAATTTATGATAGAGGCCTGTGGCTGACATGACTCTCGAGGCCAAATTTCAGGGTATTTGGGCACCTAAAGATGCAAAAAGGTGCCTAATGGTTAAAACTTTGTTAGCTTCCTGTCTGCATCTTTAGATACTTAAACAACTTTAAAAATGCATCCGTAGCTCCTAGGGATTCAAGACATGCTAACATTTCTAGCCGCTTGTTAATGAGCCACCATCAGGAGCCAAGTGGAAGCATTTACATGCATATTTGGTTCATTTTAAATGTTGGGTTTGGATTTACAGCCAAATAATGGATTGGGTTTTGAATAGATACCACTACAGTCTCTTTCATGAGATTTAGTCTGTGGTAATATGCCTCAAGAAGATATCCCAAACAGTTAATGCCCTTACTGTCTGAAATTATCTTCTATTTCCCAAGGGATAACCCTATCAGTTTATCAGAAATGGCAACAGATTCCTCCAGCCTCTTTCAGGACTGTTTTCACTTTGTATAAATAATTAATTGTTCCCTGAAGCAGGACCTTGAACTAACTCTCCAACTTCCTAGGTGTATTCCCAGCAGTTGAATTTGTTTTACCTTATATAAATAATGAATGCATCAACTATTACTGTATATTTGGGTATAAATTTAGTATGTATTTTAGGCAAGTCTCTTAGTAGAGCATATCCTTGTGCAGGATTTTTGCATTTTTGGACAAAAGCCAAGGTTTTGCAAATTTTCTGGCCATACTTGAACTACAAGAAGAAGATCTGGTTTTCACTTGGAAACAAAGCAATCAGGACTGATCTGAAAATTCAGAAATTAATCCATTTAAATTTGAAACAGTTTCAAGTTCAGGATTCTATTTTTAAACCATAAGCATTACAGGCATATTTCTTAGTTTTAGTAACTATGTTTCTTGCTAGCATAAAACTATCCTGTGGGTTTTTTTCTGTTTAATTCATAATTATTTCTTGTAAGTTTTGTTTTGTTGCACATCTTACTTCTGCCAAAGTTGTAATCTAAATTTAAAAATGGTCATAAACCATCCACTATTTTATACATTAGGAACTCTGGCTCTCAATCAGTTTTTCAGAGGCTTGTTACTGATGTCATTAGAGAAAAATTCTGTTCTGTCCTTATTGAAAGGCAAATGGAAATGTTTTTGAATAGTAGACATTAGTCCTACAAGGAAACAGGGAGTCTGTAGACTCTGTCTCTTGTTTGCTCCAAATGAGCTAATCCACTAAAATTTATGTCTGGAGTCATTACAAGAAACCATGTCTGGTCCAAAGGCCATATCTTAGTCCAAAAGCACATAATACAGATGAGATAAGTCATTGTAAGTGAAATAATGTGATTGTAAGACCTGATTTTTCATGATCCATCAACACTAACATCACTCCCCCCTCCCCTCCCATAACACAGCATAGCTTTTCAGTATTTGGAAGTTATTATGTTTTATAACACTGCTGATTAGCGAGAACAGCATGCTTTGGATGATCATTTGGTTTGTAAATGACTTATGGGCTTCAATACCTTGTTTGTATGTGATTTGCTGCTGAGCCGAATCCACAGCAGCCCAATCAGACTAATCGGTAAGGTTATGGCTGCACAGATAAGAAAAAGGCCTAGGAATAATCCTGAGCTTTGAGATAAAGTGTAACAAACTATTTTGCACTTGCACACTCTTTAACGATGGTCCCTACTAGGGAGGTTTGTTTTGGAGGGGGAGAGAGACAGAAAAGTTCATAACAGAGAAGGGAAATGACCAAAGGTTACCACCTTGGCAGAAGATGTGCAACAAAACAAAACTTGCAAGAAATAATTATGAATTAGATAGAAAAAAACCCACAGGATAATTTTATGCTAGCAAGAAATATTGTTACTAAAAGTAAGAAGAGTCAAGAGATGCTGATGTTTCTCAGTTTCCCATCCTTCCCTGGAGACTGGTCGCTAAGTCATAAATGCCTTTCTCACGGAAAACACCAAAGAGGGACACTTGCACTTGCTTACACCCAATAGCCAGCGTGTATGCCACTTGGGAAGTGGAAAAATATTTTCAGGTACCGAGTCTGTCTGATCTGAACTAGTGTCCCAGAGCTTAAACCACCAGGCTGTGGGACATGCTAGGGTGGGTGAACTGCCTTTTGATGTGATTCCGACTGAACAGTCTTTGAGATAAAGAGTAAGTGTAAAGAAACCAACTCTGTAGATGGATACTCACAGAATCCCAGATAGCTGGATGGGTGCAGATGCAGTTCCCTCAGTGCATGGTTTAATTAATGCTGCTAACCTGGTGGTTAGGACACCTCTTCTGATGTGTTGATGTTGCAAGTGATGCTTCATAACTTGTGGTGAGAGTACTTTACTCACAAGGGTGCTTAGCTGCATAGCTGGGTATGATGGACACAGAGAGATGTACACCAGCTTATGCCAGGAAGTTTCGTTCCCATTGTGGGTGTACAGTTTGACAAGCAAGATAAACTTAGGCATCAGCTAAGAGGCTGATGGAGGCATCAAAACTTGGAAGACTGTTTACCAGAAAGATAACACCTGTGGTTACGTATCAGCTGAACGGGAGTGTTGAAAACTTCAATGAAGCAAAAATGTTGGACTTCAATTTCTAACATTTCAGTTATCTTCCTAAATGTATTTGTGACTATATATCAGTCAGACATGCCCAAATTTATAAGAAGTGTCTTTAAAAAAAAATAAAATTCCTCTCAGTACACTGGGATTCGTTGGTTCCCTAGTTTAAATAATCCTTATGGACAGATCCCCAGCAGGTATAAATACCTCTTTTCTTAATAACTCATTTCCTCTCTCCTTTGTGCTTGGGAATCTTCTTTAACTGACCATCTCATCTCCTCCTGCTGGATAATCTTTTAATAGCCTCAGTTGTTTTCTAGTTTTCCTTATCAAAGCATATGCAATAAATTAACTTATAAAATGTTCTTGACTGGCTAAGTTCCCTCAACTGCATCAATTTAAAGGCAATTTTCATTCTGTCAAGCACGTTGCTGATATCTGTAATCATTGAGATTTTGTTTCCCGTATATTTTTCAGGAAATATTTTCTCTACTTACTTACTTCCAAGCAGTTTGGGGCATATGTGCAGCTAAGAAGTTTGCAAATCTTTAGTTGCTCAGACTCAGAAGTTAAGATATTTCTTGCTGGACCAGGATCAATAGAGGTTTTAGGTGCTTGCCAATGGCCTTTTAAGGAAATTATCTTAAACAGCCTTCTGGACAACGATCCTTTCAGAAAGTAGTGGAGTTCAGGCACATTTAGAGGTCACCCATTCTCCCATTAATTCTATCTTGCTGAGAAAAATGCTGAGGGAAGTACAATATAGCAAATACCTTTTACTCCATCAATAAATTCTCTTTCCCTTTTTGCTACCAGCACATATTGCTACAATTAAGCCACAGTTGGATGCAAAAGTACAATTATGCACTCTGCATTACTGTAGAAAAGAAATAATTACTTCAAAATAATTGTAATTCAACTACCCTAGCAACCTGAATGGTTTCAGGATGCATATGCTCTCAGAGAATTTCGGATGAGCATTTCGCAGTCTGAACTCACCTTGCTGAAGATGCTGTAATGCGAAGTTACATATAAGGTCTTTCAAAGGTTAAGAATTGACTTTGACACATAGGCTTAAACAAAATGCATTTTTGAAAGTATCTATATTATTCTTTTTGGCCGCTCTTCTATAAATGGGATCTTCAGACAAACAGCCTTCTTCTCACAGACATTTGCAACTGGGCTGATTACGGTTTCAAGTCCTCAAGAAAAGTTCTTCAGATAGGAAGAAAGACTCCTATTGTCTCCACAAGACTCTGTAGCAGATCTTTTCATTTCTAAAGACCTTGATTTATGGTAAGATTTCTAAGACATACATGAGATGAAGTATTTGTTAAACTTTTCTCCCATTCCCATCTCCTAGAACAAAAAGGTCTGAGTTACAAGTTCCAAAGTAAGTATTTTAGACCAGAAAGGCATTGACTAAGTAGGTAGGCTCCTTTTGTATCCATCAGACCTCTAGTACAATGCCCCTGAATGTGAAGAACTGTATAACCTCTTCAATTTGGAACAGTCTTGTACCTCCCCAATGTAGTTAGAAAGGTCTAATTATGCGCAACCCTTTTCCTGTATTGCAATACAACAATGTATTTTGTTGTTGCTGCTTCAGAGTCCAGCTGAGAGAGTGGTCAGAAAGCTTCTTCCCTGCTGAAAGGCAGCATTCCTCGAATGGCGCTCATCTCATTCAACCAGTGGAATTCGAAACAATTAGCAGGTTGTTTTCAAATTTTCATGGGAAGTGAAAATAGGTGCCCAGACATTCAAAAAAAGGTGATAAAAAAAAATCAACATGCTGAAGTCTTGCTCTTTTCTTAAATATTTAAAATAACTATAAGAAATCTAGAGTTTCCATATTCAGTATCACTGTCCTTTAGGCTGCCTGTTATGTTCATTATTACTGCCCTTGTTAAATGAAACAAAAAACCACACACACCAAAAAGCCAAACTAAAGACTTCCCCACTGAAATCTTGTTATGGATAGCCTGTCTATGCATAAACCCAAATGACTAGAAAAGCCCCTAAGAGAATACAAGCTTCACAAAATTCGTATTGCATTCATACAGTTGCATCTCTAGGTTACCTAGGTTCAAAGTGACCCTGAGTTTTCAGAGGCATGGTTAGGAGTATCTTGTCACTCTCCATCGCATGAGTGGTCATTTATGCTATTAGGGTAATAAATAGAATAGATTTAACATGATACAAACACTAGATTTGAGTAAGCTTCTGGGAAACCTCTGCAAATTCACAAAGTTAATGGCTTAACCTCGCAATTCTCAAATGGAAAATAAATTTTAATGGTTCTGCAGACTCAGTCTACATTTCAAGATGTGAATTTCCCCTAACTGCACACTGCTTGACTCCTGTTAACTGCTAAACTTAAACAAATAAAAACTTATTTTCCCACACGGTTCATGGAGATATACTGACACGGTTTCCTCTTCTGTGAATGAAGAATAGGGCATTTCTCATCGGGTACTCAGAGCAAAGAGGCTGGAAATTATAACATTAGAAGGGCATTTAAAAATGCCAGTAAAAATATGTGAACAGAAAAACAATGTGGGGACACGGAAAATGCATATGACACTTAGCAGAATAACAACAGGATTAGGGGGTATTAGCAGATGTATTATCTGGTTAAGGCCTGCAAGAGAGGAAAAAATATCTGGATTTGTCCTCTGAAATTGTTGAAACTGCATGAACGGAAGCCTTTTGCACAGCTGTGCTAGGTTACAGAAGCCAAAATTGTGGATACGGTCTCAGAAGAACTGTTACCTGCTTCACAGCCAAAGTTCCTACAAGCCTACGCCAGCGCACGGATGGCAATGTTTACCCTGCTGGAAGCTGGTTCCAAGTATTTTGTACAGCAGTATTTTTTTTGGGTGATTAGAGGACTGGTAGTAAGAAAAGATTTCTTAGAAGACAGTGGATTTTTAGCAGGCATTTGTAACATCCTAGACCTTAATTATTGGTAGGAAAAACAGTCTGTGAAATTCCAGGAAGCAAAGCCATGACTTGTGGTGAGAACTAGCTCCAAGGCGATAGAGAGAAATTCTGATTTTGACATTCTGGTTTGGTAGTAATGAAACAAGTCTCTGGTTTGTAGCTGCTCGGCTGCAACACAAAATCATTTTCCAGCCAATCAGAGTACAGGACACGCTTTCGTGGGTTTCTAATCTTGTTCTTTTTTTGCCTTGTTCTGACTTTGCTAAACAACACACATTGTATTAGCACAGCAATGCATATTGATGTTTCCTAGTATTACAGTGAAAAGGGAATACTGATCTCCTTGCTCCCATTATATGTTAGCGTTATCTCCCTTCAATGGATTACTTGGAATTTATACATGTGCCCCAGAGTGATTTGTAATCACCATCTTCAGTTCCTCTGTCCTTGCAAAGTAAAATACTAAATAGTTCTCTTGTATGTTATGTCTTTGCCATGTATTTAAATTACATCAAATATAATGATGAAGGGCCAGATTCTGCTACCTCTTGTCATGTAAAAAATCCTGGGATGACTGGAAATCATAGCATTACTTTATACTGTAAGAAAACATAACTCAGCCTGCATCAACCAGAAAACCCCTGAAAATATACTGGGAGAGATTTTGCTCTCTTGAACAGTGATTGCAAGCCTGCTCAACTCCTTTGTCAGGCTCTGAAAGTTGTGGCAGGTTTGGGTATTAAATCCCTCATCTGCTTTGTATGTTTGGGTGAAAGGGGCAGGTACTGGGGCATCAGAAGACATTAAAGCTAAATGAGCCAAATTCAGCTGTAAAGCACAAACTCTGGAACCTTGAGAGAGGCTTTGTTAGTAGGTAGGACTTTAGTTGGTTTCATATGTGGAAGATGGCATTTACTTTTATTACTGGGCTTTCATACACTCTGCTTTTCCCTAAGGGCAAAAGTTTGTAATTCCTTAAGGCTATTTTTCTGTTTTGCTTGTCTTGCTGGGGCTGGTTATTGCTCCTCCCTCTTTTATGTGTGTTTGCAGGGCCTCCACTGCAGTGCCTCGCTACAGATCCTATTAGATGGTAATTAGCATTTTTGAATTGCATTCCTCTGTCCCAATCCAGACCTCTTACTTGCTCGATCCTTTGTCGTATGCCTTGTCTTGCAGGGAGAAGAGCCTCCAAGCTCTGGGGTTCATGCTAGAAAGCATTAACTTGGAGACTGAAAGAGAGGCTTTAATAAACTGCCACGGTCATGGCACATAGCAGGAATCAGGATGTGCTGCTGAAAGGTTTGCTTTAATGTCTAGACTATAGATATTTGTGTTGGATAGTACTTGTTCAGCTATTGATTGTGGGGAGAAAAGTGACTTGTTTCCAAGTCAGCTCTTATGTGGGAAGCAGATAATGTGAGAGCATCCTGGATATTTGAAAATATAAAGTCTTGATAAGATAATACAATTCCACTTCTATTAATGCTGTTCTTGAAAGCCATAAAACAGAAAACGGCAATGAGAGTAACAAATACTTCAGTTAATGCAAGGGGAGAGCCAAGAAACACTAGTGTTATCCACTTCATTCTAGAGAATTTTCTGGTGAGAGCTGAACACAGCGTGTGACAGATTTCAAAGGACATAAATCATAAAATGCACAGTAATGCTTCTACCAAAGAAATGCATATGAAAGAGTTTTATGACTGACTTTCAACATGCAGGTATAAATGACTTTGCCAATGGAAGGGTCTGCTTGGTGGCTACCAGATTATGGTGTTCTTTGAACTTTCCTGCTCCACAAAACACAGTGAAGACTCGGCACTGAAGTATAGCTGTGATCTTTCACTCTAATACGTATGTCATTCTTGTGCTGCACTGATGTCACACAATTTAAGGAAGAGTTTGAAGTAAACAATTACTTTATTTTCATCTTTCTCTGCAACATATTATTGACGCCTTGGTAGACATTCAGAGATATATAATCAATATGTATAGGCATAAGGGTGGCATTATTTACCCCTTATTTCCTTACTTTGGACATGCCTAAATGTATAATAATAATAATAATAATGATTTAAAAGCAGTTTCAGCAGTTTCCCTAGGTACATCAGATTTCTGCACCATTTAATTTGCTGCCAGCAAAAGTATGAAAAGTTGATGTCAGAAATAGTTATGAAGAATACTTAAAATATAAATTTAGCATATGTTTTTTGCCTAAACAGAACCAGGCAGTAATGACAGTTACTTCGCTGGCTGTCATGCCAGATAGTTTGTGAGCTTCAGGAGTTATCAATACCTACTGGATTATACACTGAAATATTTTTAAAATATCTGTTGCCACAATGAGATATACGAATCGGCGTGAAGTCACTTGCACATTTGTTAAATTAGGCAATGACATGAAATAATGCAGTCTTCCCAACATTTTATTTTATGTATAAATCACAACATTTTCGTCATCTGTTAGACCACTGGCATTAGGTTGCGATCCATGAACAATCAAGATGATGGTGATGCTGGCGGGGAAATAAGAATTAAATTGTTTTAACAAAACTCTAAAGCAAATATCTTTTTTTTTTTCCTTCCATGTAAGCATCAGGCCTGATTATCGGACTGCAACATTTACAGAATGCACTTTGCATATTTTAATGAAGAAATTTCTTATGCAGACAGTCAGCTACTGAAAAGACAGATTTGTCTTTTGCGTAAAATCACTGAAATAAGCTTGCCAGGTTGCATCGCTCCTAGATGTCATGTTGCTCTTTGGGCAGAAGGTGGTGCTGTTGATTAGTGACAGTATAGCTCAGTAGTCTTCCAACAAAGAGATGATCAATTTGCTATCACTGCAGTCATTCTGTATTGAACTTAAAAGAAGCAGCCATCTGGAACTTATTCCAGTATTTGACTTCAGTTACTTTACTGCTTAACAGTGACCTACAGAACAATTTAACCATGTTATTCTCCCCCTTTTTATGTAAATCAGAGAAAACAGCCAGAGAAAATAAGAAGTATAATGCGATACATAATGTTTTGTTACCTGCATAAAAGGATAACACGATCTCTTCCAAAAGAAAAAAAAAGCATCAAAATATCATTTGGGGAAGTCAGAGAAAGGCTGTTATAGAATAAGTAAGAAAAAGATTCAGATATTTTTTATTCAGGTGTTCCTAGACTTTTAAGGATTTCCATTCAAGGGAGCCTTCATATGGGAAAAATCTTTCTTCTGCAATAAAGTGCAGAGTTCTGTTAAAAACGTCTAGTACCTTTAGTGCTTGTGAGACACTGCAGACATCAGGCCTGTGCTCAAAAAATGAAGAGAGCAAGAACCTGCATTATGATCTTTCTTCCTCATGCTGTTCTTTTTAGGTGGAAAAATAACTCTTGCGATCAGAGCTAGAAAAATGCTTGTTGGCAGCATGGACATTTCTAGTGATAGCCCCAGTCAGGTTTCCCACTGCAGCTAACTTTAGTTAACTACTCTGAGACTATTATCTCCACCAGAGACTACAGTCTTAGTTTTCCATGCAACTAAAGGAACTCAAGGAGCATTAAGTTTTGTCCACAGGGTATTAGGACCTTATTAAAGGGCTAGGCTTGTAATTTGGAGTCTCCCCTGGCAGGTTACCCAGATGATGGGTCCAGTTGTATAGTGACTGCTTATTTCCACCTCACGTATGCAGAGCCTGTTGGGACGGCTCTGCAGTCCTCCTCCTCTCCCCCAGCCTCTCATCCATCCCGCATCCCATTCTCAGGTTCTCAGCAGCATGACTGAGCTGGCTTGAGGATCGCAATCCCAAGCAGTCAGGCCCTTTCTTCCCATCATTTTTTCTTCCTTCTACTCTGAAGAGGAAGCAGGGAAAGTGCTGTGGTTCTCATTTCCAGTGGGAGTTAATCCTGCAGTGTGAGAATGTAAGACTTGCTCATCTAGACCAGAGCCAAGGGTCACCTGGCAAAGGATCTCATGTCCACCTGGCAGGGCCATAGCAAAAAAAGTGTAAGAACAGAAGCGTAAGACAAGCTTTCTCCTGACAGCATAACCTCATTTTGAGGCAGTTAGCAGTTTACGCTGTGCCTGAGCAAATGATCATCTGTCTTACAGTTCCCAACTCTCTTGAATACATTTCCTTTCTGAATCCCTTTCCACTTTTGACTTCCACAGCACATTACTGTAATTGACTGTATTCCACCATGTAATGGGATGATGCCCCGCTCTTCCTTTTACAATTTCTTCCTGGTGAAAGGACTCATGGGGTAGGGGGGGAGGGATGTTTCTCTAGTTTTACAAGACATAATGAATGATCATTCCTTACCTATCTCTTCCACACATCATCTTTCACAGCTCTGTAGCCCTTTTCTGTATTGCCTTTGCTGTTTTGTTATTTCCAAAAGACTCCTGTTCTATTTTGTCTCTGTGAACTGCTCAGGATTCCACATGTACAAAATAGCCACTAGCAAGTATCAGAGAAGAAAAATACAACCAGACCTCGGAATATCATATCAAAATTAGTACCTGCAAAATAGTCATGTCCTCAAAACTGTGTGTGTAGATTGATTACTCATCTTAGAAGCTGTCTTTGGCACCATAGTGCATTTATTCCTTATTTAAAGAAGAAACAGAAATGCAGGCAAGTCAGGCTGCTTACCCAAGGTCACAGTGTTGGAGGCAAAATCATCTACAAGTTCTGACTATAAAACAATGCTACTTGCCTCTGCACCTCACCATTCCGGAGATACTTACTTCTCCTATTGCATGTCTTTGTTATTGAATATTAATACTTGGGTTTTACATTTTGGGTGGTAATTATAGAAAAGTCCTGACTCCAATCCACAGTACTTGGTGTCCATAAAGAAAATTCTGTTTAAGAGAAGTTGACGAGGTTTACTCTTCCAGGTGCAAAAAGATCCGTGAGATCCCCGGATGCTTAACTAGACATCCACTGGAGAGATCAGAAATGAAAAAAGGTGACATTTCAAGATGCTGCTTGTATCTGAGAGCCTTCAGTGCAAATTACAGAATGTGAGACTGCTCCATCAGGAATCCTTGGAGACCATTGTTATTTTTCAAAGCGTTTTCACAAAATAGGCTTACCTTACATTTCTCTATGCAACTACTACTTCTGTCTCTTTGCTCCTCACCTGTTCTTCCTGTGACCCGTAGTTTTACTTCCCAAATTGATTTCACTTTTCTTCTTAACAACAACAAAAAAAACCAACTGTAAAACTCCTTCTTTACTTGGGCTTCTTATTGCAAGAAGATTTTTCCACTTCTATGGTATAAAAATAAGCTTTCCATGAGATTTCCCATTTACGCTGTGCTGCTTGGTCTCGTGATATTAACAAAATCATTAGAAAATACACTGTACTTCTGACTTTTTTTTGGCTCCTGCCCACAAAACTCATGCACCTATACATACATAAACAAAACACATGCATGCAAACAGAGGACAAACGCAACCATACCAACGGTTTCAGGATCAAGATCTTCTTTCTGTATTAGGCTTCGACTCAGTGGCTAGGTTAAATTAGGTTGCATTGGAGGAGAATGTGTTTTTAGTTGAACCCTCTTTTTTGGGCACAGCGTTTCTTCTGAGAAAGAGCAGTAGGGAACACTTGCCTTTCCTTTGCTCTCTCAAAACAAGGCTTTAATAATCTAAAATTACAAGCTGAGTATGTTCAAAATATCAGGAAACTGAAAAAAAATGCCAATAATATAACTGACGTGCTATGTAGAAAGTATTGGTGTTCTGAAGTCAGCATTCACTCCTAGTTATGCGAAAACGGTAAGGTCTGTCCTACAAATCTGCCCTTCCTTTGGATGTGGCGGAGAGACATCCCCATACTGTGAAGTGGACTAGAAGGCCTTGATGGTAAAGCATTTTCCACGATCTACTTTGTATGTTGTTATTAACCTGCGACTGGTGCAGAGCTGGTAAACTGAAGTGCAGAATAGCGGGTTTGGTCTTTTGCTTATAGAGCTAGATTGTAGGATAGGCAAGCTTGGTGGGGCTGTTGTTGTTTTATAATCCATTGCTATTATATGTGATTTGCTGTGAGAAGGGTGACAAAATGCATGCATTAAATATTGATACTTTCTGTCTTTGAATATTATACCATTTTAATTACACCATTGCTCCCCAACCAATGGGATAATTGTACTTAGAATAATACCAAGGACGAAAATAAAAATAGTAACACTTTGTAACACTGCATTCAGCTTGAAAATGGCACTTTCAGAATAAATTAACCTGAGTATTGTAAGCAGTTACCATAGAAATTATCATCATATGGGATATTCTTGTTCATATCTAGTATTCTTGTGTCAAGGTCTTTACGTGAAGGATTTATTCTGGGACTCAGTTCCCTTCTCCTTCTCAGGCTGGTGTGTGTAAGACATTAATTTATTTTACCATTATCAAGTTTTGAAAAATTGCTAGAGACTAGTTATGTTTTTTGGGGTAGAGTATCAGGCATAAGAATTATTACGATTTGTAGCAGGAAAACTATTTTTCTCTCATTTATGTCTCTGTGTGTTATGTGAGAGAAAGAGAGAGAGAAAGAGATGTGCAGCTACTAGAACTGGGATAAACTGATACAATACACAACAGTCACTAGTGATTCACTGTTACAGATGGGCTTTTTAAAACAAGTACTCCAGAAACTCCAGTATTTTGTTCAAAATTTACTGTACTATGATATATTGGTGGCTACTCTTGCTTAATTCTGGGTAGCTCATGAAATTATCAAAGCATTTTAGGACTTGGTCTGAGATTGTCCTGAAGAAAAAGCTTATCCAGCTTTTATATAAAAAAAAAAAAAGTCCAAACTGAAATAGCTTTTTTGATGCAGAAATGGGGTGACATTACGTGTGACAATAAATCTGTTTGACCTACTGAAACGAAACTGTGTGTTGGCTTTTATAAAGGATGGTAATTCACGAGATACCTGCAAAGAAAATGAAATACTGAATAGGTTCGATGCTGTATATTTTAGACTTCCATTATATTGTCCAATAATTTCTTTTGGGAAGGGGGAAGATCATTACTGCTGTTATCTCTCTTTCCTGCTATTTGGCAGTGTACAAAGACCCATTCCTTGTTATGTACAAGTTTAGACTGATATCAGAAAAAGTAGTGCATGAGTGAGTAAGAACATCACAAATGGTAGCTGAACTGAAGAGCTCTATACATGGCTAAACTTCCATTAACTTCAATAATTACTTCTGCTTACAGCAGCAGTTAATTTTTCCCCATGAAATTGCATTGATGTGGCACGATATTTCAAATCTGTGAACAGTTGTCAAATTCCTGGAACAGTTTTCATAGGATGTCTTCCATAAAGTGCAGGTCTTCCCTGTATCAGAAATACTGATACGTATGAGCAGATGATTTGACCTGTTAATGCTTTTAACATTCCTCTTGAATGCTCTTGGGGAAAACCAGTAGTTACTGAATTTCTTTTCAGAATTTAAAAATGATTTCTCAGTAACCTCTTTTCTCACAAAAGCTTTCATCTATTTACTGTACACTTTTTTAAGCACACTTTCATGGTAAGTTACTTTAGTATTTGCTGCTTACGACATAAATAGGAAATGTTTCTAGACCCTGAATATTAATCTCCTTATTGCCTCTCTTTGAACAGAAAAAGAATGCACACTGCCAGAGACTCAGCCTGGATGCAGTATTTTCCCATGATAAATATCTTTTCCCTTTCTTCAGCCCTGCAAAGTACTTTTGTCCTTTATTTGCCACTAATGCTTATGATAAAAAATTAAATTACTGTTCATCCTTTCAATAAGTTTCCCTCAGAGAATCTCTGCTAAAGAACAAACATTTAAAAGGGATGCAGAAGCTTTAGTTTTATACACAGCCCTACTATATTATTCATTGCAATGCATTTTTAATGTTACAGAAAGAAAAGTAAAATACATTTTAATTTCTGGGACTAGGCAGCCAAGTGGTGCAGGGAATCGTAATTCACAAAGGCTGAAGACAAATGCATATAGTGAAGCCCCCCCTCCCCACCCCTCGAACCAAGCCCAAACCCACCTAGACTCCAGTAACCCGAAGGTTTTCATGAGAGATTTGTGAACTCTTACTGGTTGAAAATCTCCTGAGACCGTCACCATGGTGCGCAGATGCTGGGAACCTCTGACCTACAAGCATTCAATGTGCTTCAGACACTCTCTTCTTTCACTGAAGAAATAGGTCAGCAAGATTGAGATAATAAAAGAAAAAACGCTGAAAACAAAGCAATAGCTATTAACATAGCTGTTGGGATTACGATGAACGTTTCTCCTGCCTCTCCTCCTTCTCTTTACTTCTTAAAAAGAAACCAACCTTTTTTCTTTTGGTACATTTGTTCATAAACAAACTCATTTTGACTGAATAATTGCAATGATTTATGTGAGCATCTTTTTTAGTGTTTGAAACTTGGGTACTATTTTACAGGAACAAAGAGTGAATAATGTTCTTTACTTTGTTTATGAATTGTCAGGGCTAATGGTTTTCTTTGTGTTGTATTCTCTTGGAATTCAGCAATTTATCTTCAATCCACAAGAGTTACAGCATCTAGTGAAGAATCGATTTACAAACCTCTCTGAACATAAGACTGCAGATTAAACCCTATGGCCACCGTGTTCTTCAAACATGAACACACCTTTTATACTACACAATGATGGAATTGCATCATTGTTTGATATAATAAACAAAAAGCAGAGCAGGATTTTCAGCTTTTGTTCTGCAATTCACAACAAAGAGTCTAATCAACTGTAATTTTCAAGGATGCATTTTGAAGTTGGGAAATGTGTATGGTTAATAGATATTTCCATAGAATAAAAAACTTAATTTGCATTGTAGTCTGCCAAACATCTGATAGCAACCCACCATTACATGAAACAAAACTGATCAGAAATTTGAGAACAACAGGCACAGTTTACTTTTAAATGGTGACTGTGAGGTCTAATAATTTTAAAAACATAATTAGTTTTATGATGAGATCATCATATTACAAAAGCAATTCTCGCAAATTGGTAACTACTTATTATTTCAGTGGTTCCTTATGGATTATTAAGACCTTATTTTAACAGAAGAGGAGAATATATATCAGTGCAGGTAGTTGATCATTCTCTAAAGGGGCCACTATTTTTTTTGGAAAAGATTTTATTCAGCTGCTGACAAAAATATTAAAACCACTGTAAATCTTGGTAACGTTACTGCATCCCCTCAGTCATTTTTTTTTCTCATCTTGACAAAGGCAAAGTTCAGAATTGCCTTGAGAGGCATGGTTTGATTATAGGCTGCAGGTGGATTTCTCATAAAGACATCAGAAGGTTTTACGGAATTCAGCACTTAACCAGACTAAAAGGAAGAGAGAGCACTTTATTAGTAGTAAAGACATTGGCTGCTAAAAACAGGAGAGTAGAAAATGCCAATGTTCATGAAAGGCCTGTGGGAAAGAGGATTAAGTAAAAAAAAAGCAACCCTGAGACTCCAAAAATGGTTGTAGTTGGAGCCAAATTTGATTTTGATGAAAGGAAAGTTCTATGAGGAAGGCATTCAAGGTGACATTTAGGCAGTTTTTCAGTCCATTAACTCATGTTGATGAAGAAATCTCATTACAGACTGGACAGGGAAGAAAAACTAAATGCAGGGAAGAAAATTATTGGAAGACATAAACACAGAAATAGTTGGATAAGCTTTACAGAGATTAAGATACAAAAAGAAGTCAGAGTTCTGGGGAAAGCTGAAAGTATGAAGACATCATTGTAAGGAATGAAGACATTTCTAAAATGGGACTGGTAGAAGTTTTGGAAAGAAAACACTCAACAACTTAAAGAGACCAGGAATACAAAAAAGGAAAGAATGCATAAAATGGTTAAGCTGAGAGGAAATAACAGTGGCTAAAGAAAGATCATAGAATTACAGAATGGTTTGGGTTGGAAGGAACCTTAAAGATCATCTTGTTCCAACTGCCCTGCCACGGGCAGGGACACCTCCAACTAGACCAGGCTGCTCAAAGCCTCATCCGGCCCGGCCTTGAACACTTCCAGGGATGGGGCTTCCACAACCTCCCTAGTCAACCAGTTCCAGTGCCTCACCACCCTCACAGTAAAACATTTCTTCCTATTATCTAATCTAAATCTACCCTCTTTCAGTTTAAAACTGTTAGCTCTTGTCCTATTGCTACACTCCCTGATAAAGAGTCCCTACCCATCTTTCCTGTAGGCCCCCTTTAGGTCTCCCTGGAGGCTTCTCTTCTCCAGGCTGAACAAGCCCAACTCTCTCACCCTGTCTTCATAGGAAGTTAAAGAAAATTTTGGAAGCATATTGACTCTGCAGTCAGTTTTGATGGAAGTATGTATGGGGGGAAGAAGAAATATGAAAGAACTGACCACAATTAATAGTTGAACTGACTTGGGAAAAATATTCTGCTGAAATACAAATCAGGAAAATCATGGTGAGAGCAATACTTTGCAGATAGAAGACATTTTAAAGAGTAAAAGGGACTGACAATTAGGGCAACTTCAAACCAGACTGAAACTGCGCTGACTGGGTATGCATGCTCTGTCGGCTGATGAAGAAAGTGAGAAGACCAATAATGATGTTTGTCATTTTCATTGACTTTTGTTTCAGCTTGGTGGAAAGATGCAAAATCACATGGCTTTCAGGTCAGATAATTTTAATTATGAAGGCTGTGTTTGAAGACTCCTTCAGTCTTACAAGAAAGTTAATGAAAAATTACACAAGTCAAAGCTTGGTATAATATAAGGAAGCATAGAATCACTATAGCTTTTCATCATAATCTTAAACTAGACAGTAAGAATGATAAATGAGGTAGAGGTCATGACTTGAGATGATCTAAAGTTAAGGTCCCTAAGTAACACAGATGACATCACACAGCTGAAAAAAAAAGCTTGAATTATTGATGAATCAAATTAATAATTAACCTTGGAAGATCGGTTTGGTCAACTTTGACTCATAATAAATGCCAAGAAGATGAAGTGGCTGCGACATGACAAAGAAGCAATAGGAAGGGCAAGTGAAATGTGGCATCTGTGAAGTCAAAGAATATGCAAGACTCATATGTGCACAGAAGAAACTTGACCACTGCTGAGGTTTCCTTCAGGATGAGAATAAAAGGAGAAGCATTTCACAGGAACTGATGAAATTATAAACTGATAAAAAACTTCTCAAAGTGCAAACATATCAAATCCATGCCCTAGCAGACAGAATTACTCTACGGGCTGGAAGCAGTTATTTTAAATGAGAGAAATGACTGAGGCATTTGGCATGAGAGCAATTTGTAACACAATGAGTATTAAGCAAAAAGATTTTGCATGAAGAAGGTGAAAGGAAAATTGTATACGAAGCCAAGGAAAGCCATTGGACATATCGAAAAGATAATGGCAGTAACGCTGCAGAAGACATAACTGTTCACATGTAAATGCTACAATAAATAATGGAAATGCACCAAAGTCTGCCTAGTGGTCAAATGTCTGCTAGGTGTATGCACTGATATTAATTCAGGTTTTAATAAAGAAAGGTGGCCTGTGCAGGAGTGACACATACGGCTTCCCTTGTCAAGATATTCCGTCATGAAAAGATCACAGAATCACAGAATAGTTTGGGTTGGAAGGGACCTTAAAGATCAGCTGGACGGAGTACTCCAGGTGGGGTCTCACCAGAGCATGAGTAGAGGGGTAGAATCACCTCCCTCAACCTGCTGGTCATGCTTCTTTTGATACAGCCCAGGATGCGGTTGGCTTTCTGGGCTGCAAGTGTGCATTGCCGGCTCTTGTTGAGCTTCTCGTCAGATGAGAAATGGACAAAAACAGTGGACAACCACATTGTCTGAACAAATGATCTAACTTCTGGACAGGAATGGAGGGGAATAGTATCCTTTGGGATATTTTGTCTTCAGGCATAACCTACTGGATATCTACTGCTTTTGAATTAAATGTAGGCACATCACTTGCAACATCACTTCATAACCTTTTTTTAATGCTGCTAGTAGCGTGGAACTGGGCAGGGAGGAGTGTTGACTTCCCCCCCACCCCCCCAACCCCAGTGAGCTTTAAACAATGAAAACACAGAACCTCTCCTTTTGGTGAATCTCACTCATATAAATGGATTTGGATTACTCTTGTTATGTACCAGATAGATTAGGATATCAAGCATCACTTGCAGGATTCTAGCTTGGAAGATGATCAATTTATTGTAGATATGAAGTAAAAAGAAAACGCCTCCTCAGTTTCACCAGACCTGCACTTCTGTTCATATGGCACTGGCTGTCTGCATAACAATTTAGGCCTCTTTACACTCAAGTAAACACTTTGCTATGTTCTCGTTTCTGAAAATGATTCACATATAGAAGTAGAAATAAAAATGCTGGGCCCTTTACTAATTCTTTCCAGAACATGTGTATTTTATGGATGCTGTAAAGGAGACCCATGTGGCTGCGCCTCAAGGGCATGGTGAACTTTGCAGGATGGCCCACATGCAGCAACATGCAGCTCCCACATGGGAGCTCCTGCTCCCACTCCTGATGTCAGTGTATGTCATAGCAGGTAATCTAATAGATGCCCTGCAACAGTGTAAATCCCTCAGGTGTATCAGCATCTGTTCATTGCTTTTCTCCCCACCCTTCTGGGCTGCAGTATTTTACCCTCTGAAGGGAATAGCTTCACTTCTCTCCCTCCTCAAACAGAATTGTCTTTGGCCCTTGTGCTATCTTGCACTTTTGCTGCTAGAATACTGGTACCTGAGCACTTATGTGATCATCTCTGTATTCTTTTTGGTCCTATGTACCATGTAACTGAGTCTTTTTGGATTAATGTGAGCATAAGAACCACCTGAGACATCTCAAATCATTCTGATGAGAAAAGCCCAAAGTTTAAAACAGTCAGAGGTTGACAAAGTCCTTATTTGAGGTTTGCTTTACGCTTTTATTTTTTCTTAATCTGTTCAGAAATGATCCATAGAATCCTGTTGCCCTATGTGAAGGGATATGTAATATCAGTATAAGAATTGCTTAAGCTGCCTAGAGTTCAATAATGTAAACCATCCTGCATAAGAACTAGGGGGAAAACATTAAATTCAGAGCACATACCTGCCATTACAAATTTATCAGTGCAAATAAAAAAAAAGCACGTTGTTTCTGTCAAAGACTGTGCATAGAGGTATGCCATTTTGTACTGGCAGCATCTAATGATATTTCAGTCTTCTCACTCACTTATCAGAAAGAAACACACTCGCAGGACTGGAAATGAACACTTTTCCCCCTTTCAAACTCATATATTATTTAAAGTTACAAAATATTACTTTGAAACTCTCTACATAAATTCTGGAAAATGTGTAATACTTACCCTACAGCATAACCAAGTTAAACTCAAATTCGCTGTGTATGGAGAACTTTGCCAGCCAGCTAAGTAGAGTCTGTAGACATCTTGATACACTTGCGCAGTTCTCAAGGACATCAACTGGGAACAAGTGCGAAGATCAAGGGCAGATAAGTCCCTTACAACCAATTCTTTTTATTTCAGTTCTGCATATGTATAGCTCTTTGGCTGACATATTCCCTTGACTACAATGTTGCAAAACAACCCCTATTATTCAATGTGTAAGCTTGTTTTAAATATCGTGGTTGCTTTGTGCCAATACTTAACTTGGTCAAGTGATCTCTGGAAATCTTTTACATGTTTTTATTCCTTTTTTTGTAGATTATCTTTGAACAAACAGGTGTATTTTCACTTATGGTTTATTCAGAATCATTGAAGTGTGATGTAGTGACGTTCACTACCTGTCTGGTCTGATTGCCCAGCATTTTTTCTGTTCAGTTGCTTAAATTCCATTTTTCTAGTTCTGCCCCGTGAAGCATTTCAAAAAAAGGAAGGACAAAAGTAAAATTACAAGACAACAGAGAAAGTATTTTGGATGCAAAGTTCTTGGCTTTTCTTGTACATTTTCCTGAGAAGAAAAATGGTCTGCCAAATATGGAGCTCAAGAGTAAGAGAAGGCTGAGCTTTAATTCAATATTCCCAAACTCTTTTTGTTGGTAGGATGTATTCGTTGTAAACTTTCTGTATTCTTTTGTCACTGCACAAATTTACAAAGACTAGAAGCTTTCCAAAGAGAAGCATATTTTAGTTTTCCAAAAAAGTCATCACTATTTCCAACAGCAGTCTGGCACCTTTTTGCTTTAGAGGGGCAATGAATAAACTACATAGTTTATGTTGTTAACAGCAGGGTTTTTTTAAACATTCTCTTCACATAATCCTTAATTGCAAACTTTTAATATAACAGCCATTAGTACACTTAAAATATATTTTTAAATGTTTTAAATCCTTCTTTCATTTACTGATTTGCTCAAAAGGTTAAACAACCCTTCATGCAAAGCAATCTCATAAAATATCTATGAGGAAAACATAATTTTACTTGCTTTCTTTCAAAGATTTCTGATATAATAGAGATATGCATTAGTAATGAAAAAAACACCCTAAAGTGCAGGAGTATGGGTTAGAGATTTCTGACAAGAACATAATGCTTTCTGTCTTTCATACCTCACTTCCTGACCTGAAGAGGTTACTTGACCTTCAGTCTTTTGGGATGCTGAATACCAGTAAAAATGTGCTCTGGAAGCTAAAGAAAGGGAAGATGTCCTAGTAGTTCATGGTAGTTGAATGGACAAGATGTCATGAGGCTAATTGAACTTCTATCCCAGCTCTATTAGTCACTTACCTCTATGACCTAAGTCACTTCTCTTTTCTTTGCCTTCGTCTCCAAATTTTGGTCTGAGATGTCTGAGCAGGCTAAAATAATTTTGAGGACACGTATTTGTAGAGAGCTTGACACCATGAGGGGTTGATCCATTTTAAATGCTTAGGTACTACTGCACAGGAAACAGATCATAAAGGCCATTTAGAGGATAATTAAAATCTTTGTTCTTTGCAATGAAGTTTGCTTAAAACATACCCACGTCATCTTATTCCAGACCACAATTACTGTCTTGCACTTATTGAACTCTCTTTTTATGCCAATGCCAGATTTTTTTTGGAGGAGGTAAGGAAAAAGACAATTTTTAACAAAGATCATTTCACTAATCTACTGTACTTACTCAAAATGTATCTTTGGATGATTCAGAAGGGTTGAAGGATGTAGTATGAAATGGAATTCTGAGGATATCTGCTGTTACTCAGGACTCAGTGAGAAAATACACTGAACCTTAATGAAAAATTTGTAGATTTATGTATGTATATATGATATAGGTTAATCCCAGTGGACAGCTAAACACCATAGAGCTGCTTGCACACTTCCCCATGCCCTTGTTGGGGGGAGAGGAAAGGGAAAATACAAGCAAGAAAACTTGGGGGTTAAGATAACAAAAACAACATCATAAATTTTATAATAATAATAATAATGATGATGATGATGATGATGATGATGATGATAAAACAAGTAAAGGGTGAGTGGAAGAAGAGAGAAGAAAACAAAACAAGTGATGCAAGTCAACCACCCACCACGTCCCATGAGTAGACAGATGCCCAGCCAGTTCCTGAGCAAAACATGGTTAACCCTCCTAAGCTCCCCTATTTTCCTTTTCATTGCTGAGCATGATGTTAGATGGTATGCAATGTCTCTTTGACTAGTTTGGGTCATGTACCCAGTTGTCTCCCCTGCCAAGCTATTGCACAGCCTCACAGTATATTCTCTTGGGGGAACAGAGTGAGAAACGGAGAAGGGTTTGGCGCTGTGCAAACATTGATCAGCAAAAGCTAGGACATTATTGTGTTATCGGTATTGTTTTGGTCAAAAATCTAAAACACAGCCCTATATGAGTTGTTATGAAGAAGATTAACTCTATCCTAGCCAGGCCTAGTACAATATATATTATGTAAACTTTTTTATTTTTTAAACTGATAATAATTTCTTTTTTCTCCTGCCAAGACCAGAGTCAGAGTTATTGCATTTTTCTTCTATAATATATGATAAGCAATTAAAAGCAATCTAGAGACTGCAGATTCTTGGTCTGCCCAAGGTGACTGCAGAAGAAATGCAAAATTCCAAATTAAAGCCTTTGAATGAAAAAGTTTGCATTTTTTTAACTTTCAAGGGGAAAAAGCATATCACAAGCTGTTGTATGAAATGATTACCCATATGGTTTCACACTTACAAATTACAGAATACCTTAGGCCTTAAAAATATGTATTTGTCTTTGCTGCAGTGTACTAAAGTATTTGTTTATAGAACTGGGTGAAATTTTGCGCTCAGATACTGTGTTCACAACACAGAATTTTTTTGGCCAAAAATGATTTGCAAATATATATTACATTGATGGTGGTTTTTTTGTTTCTTCAAAAACCTTGAAAGCACATTAAGGTTCAAAGTGTTTTGTTTCAGTAGTATGCACCTGATAAACTGTATATTGAAAGTCTTCTTTAGAGGACAACTTAAAAATCAACCTCACACGCACAGGGACTTTTCATTCAATTCCTACGACAGTTTCAACTGTCCTGGTCCCATTTGCAATGTGTAGTTCTTCCATAACATCCTACTTTCTCTACACCCTGTAATCTATTTTTACTCTAAAGTCTACAAACTTGACATATTCTGAAAATAGCAATATTCCTATCTCCTTTCCTTTTTTCCCCATGGATATATATCTGAGCTCCCACTGCTCACCGTAATTTGTAAGGCTTTGTTTCTGCTGACAGATGTTATACAGAATTCAGTAGAACGTGGTGTCTACACAGCACTGTGGGAACTTGAATGACCCCATGCAGATAAGCTCATTTATGTTATGTGTTTATATCAATAACTTGTAGGAAGATGGTTGAGCTGCACAAAACTGTTAACAATACCTTTGATAATGCACCCTGAAAATGTGATCCCTGGAATACATCACTTTTGTTCAATACTAAGGAACACAACAGTGTAAAGAAAGGATTTTGCATCTAAAAGAAAGCACATTGGTGCAAATAGACAGATTAAATATTTGAAAAGCTCACAAATTAGTTCAGCTATGCAAAATAAATTGCTAACATTTTTGTCAAATACGTATAAACCTTAAATCAAACACCAATCTTTAGAAAAATCAGTTTTCATTTATTTGTTTTCTTAGGCAAATAAACACTGTCCCAGAGGAAACTCACAATGCTTTCAGGTTCTTTATTTCCTCAGGCCACCTCTACCACATCCTCTGTCCTCCTGCACCATTCCAAAGGTGTGATCAAAGTTTTTCCTTATTAGGCACTGAAAGAGAGGGACAAGTGTAATTGTGTTGGGAGGAACAATTCATTTTCATCTAAAATTTCTGAAGAAACTTTCTTGTAAGCAAGTAAAGCCTTGCTCAGTAACAGTATTGATTCCTGTCAGAGATTATTGGATCTTCTTCTAATGCACTGCCAGGTAGGAATTATACTTATGCACTTGGGGCAATTGCAATAAAAATAGATGATTCAGATGTCTCTGTACGCAGGACTAATAGTGATTAGTATATAGAAATAGCAAACACAGTTTGTGCATTGTCCATAGACTGTGTTCTTCTGATATTTATAAATGAAGAGAACTAAATGACAAACTAGTTAAACAAAATATTTAAATTTGCATATTTTTACTGCATTTTATTTGACAAAGTGTTTGAATCTTCCTCATTCTTGATGCCTGGGATGATTGAGCCCAAATCATTATCTGGTACTATTGCAATACAAATTCTACCAATCTACAATTCCAAAAACAGTTTGTCATTGAATAAATAGTTTGCTGAAAATACCTAATTAATCTCTTATACTTTGAATCACTGACTCTAGTTCCTCTTACCACCTTTCTACCTTTCAGCCTTTCTACATAAGACAGTCTCATATTTAGCAGTCACCAAGACTGCTGAAGCCAGTTAGTGTTGCTGTTTATTTTAAGAGAAGGAAAGACTTCTCCTTGCTGGCTGACTACCAGTGTTCACAATGCATCGTTGGTAAAAAAAGACCATGAAAGTAAACAGGGTTTGGCAAATTTTTCAAATTGTACATTGAAAATTCAGCACATTGTAACTGCAAGTAATGTGGATGTTTTATATCACAACCCTGCATGCTAACATTACTCAAAGATAAATGCCCTTGATAAACCCTATCATTTTCACACTTTGAGTGTGAAGTGTTGAAATAAAAAGCTGATGAAGCATAAAGTGTTGAAGTAGCATGTTATTTTCAACATTTTAGCTGTCATTTGCCATTTATTTCAACACTTTATATAGTACATTAAATGTAAAAGTCTGTCAAGTAAGCATTTGGAGGCCTGAGGAGGTAGAGATGCCTCTGAGCAGCAGTAGACACTGGCGGCACCACTGGTGGGTCAGAGACTGTGAGAAGAAGACTGAACTAGCCATGAATGTTAAAGGGCTAAAGACCACAGGAGGGTTTGTGGAGGTCCAGGGCCAGTGGAGGTGTGAAGCAGCACTGAAGGGGTTCCATACAGAAAGTTCTTCAGGAACAACATGAGACTAGCTGAGGATAGCAGGATGCAACCATACACCTTTCATACAAGTGTATGAACGTGTAGTGGTGAAGGATCACTACCTGCTCATAGCAGCAGGTATTTGTGGATGACTGGGTGCCAAGATGCGTTACAGTGACCCAATCAATCCTGGATATGTTGTGGGCAACCCTCTAACTTCTGTGCAATGGAAAATTCTTTAGACAGTGCCATCCATGCTTCTGAGGGCCATCGTCACCTTTTGTGTAATATCACAACCATTTCAGAAAAAAGACATTAATTTAAAAGTTTTTATGGTCAGTTAAGGACTTGTCTAGCAGGTAGTCAAATTAATTTTAAATCCAAATTTAAAGTGTATTAGTTAAAGTTCATTGAATCCTCATGCAAGCATCTTTTAAAGTGAACTAAGTTAAATACTGCTACTATATTTCTGAGGCTGCCCACATGACTGTTTAATGTTCTCTAAATACTCTACTTTAGATTCAGAGCTTTAATTAATTCAAACTAATACATCTTGATGTCTTTGATTCAACACTTTTGGAAATAAGCTTTTCAACATTTTTAATCAACATCATTTTAATCAGCAGATTAGAGAAAAAGGTAGGAGTAGGCAGGATAGTATTCCACATTTCTTCATCTTCCAGAGTTGCGTCAGTACTCGTGTACATGAGGGAAAGCAGGGAAGTCAAAAGAGTGCTCCCTAGCTCTTTTCGTTTTTCTTCCTCATCACTTTCTCCCAATCCCACTGTTTGGTCCAGGACCTACTTCAGCTACCTTAGCCCTATAGTGATCAATAGGTGGCACCTAAGTGGCTAAGGCCACTTAGTTCAGTAGGTTCCTAGTAAGCTGGGTTCAACCTGTGGCTCACAGGCTTTGTGAAGAGGTGTGTTCTTATGAAACCTGGGCATACAGGAGGTGGTAGTATTTTCTCCAGATTCACCATGGTATTGTCCAGTGTTTGGACTACGCTTGAGTACTGGTTCTTACAGTTACTTCAACAGAAACTGTTTTCCTGGCAGGACAAGCAGAACTAAGAACCAGCCCCCACCTCCCCACTCCCTGGAGTTTCACTAGTACATTGAATAGGAAGGAAGAGCTCTTTTACCTTAAAGGCGAACATATTTCCATTAACTGGTACTAAAAAACATACATTCATATAGTGGTATGAACGTGGTAAGCTCCTGTCACAGGAAAAAAGTAAATAAAACAGCATATGCTCTACAAAAGCTGCTTGAGCACACTTCTATGTTTTTCATACTTATATGGAAATTCGGTGCCAGTAAACTATTACTCAGCTACTTCACAGACTGAGCAAAATTAAGGCACAGAAAACAGCCTAATTTAGGTCTGATATTACGAATAAGGCACTAAATGAGGTAACCTTGTGTTGGAAAAACAGTGGTTTTTTCACTGTGTTCTAAGACACAGGAGCTACATTCTCACAAAACAGATATACATTTGTTCAACATTTAAATTTAAAACCACTACAACTAAAACATACATTCACTTATTTTTCTTATTCTGGACAAGTTCTTTCAAGATAAACAAAAATGCTGTTGTTTTACTAATGTGATTCCTTTGCTGGTAGAAGAACATAAGCTAAAATATTTAAAGTTCTTCAAAGTGTTCCCAATATGGCAGTTACCTGTTCGTTAACTGCTGGGAAATTGAATCTCTCAGGGGCACAAAATGAGATGATACCCAACTGTGTTGAGTTATATTTGGTGACATCGTATGACAGTGTATTCTGTACTGATCTGGCACATTGGATCACATACGTTGTATTATTCAGCACATTTTGAATCACTGGACCAAAATTATCCTGTCTTAATTCTGTTCACTTGTGTAGAACTGCTCTAAGGAGGTGTCTGAACCACTGTTTTTTCATTTTCTGAGATCATTATCGGGGTGACATGTTACTTCTCAAACAAACCCACGATTTAACATAACAGCTGAATGTTACCATAGTGGCTAGCTTTAGCAGGTTCCTCTTAAAATGCCTGAAGAATCTGTGTAGTTTCTCAGAATACCCTAAAATCAAACATAGTAGGAAAGTACAGAAATTATAACAATATTTTGTGACAGCCTCTAAAATATTTTTTGGTCTGTAATTTTTACCAGTCTTCATATGAAAAAAACCCAACAAAACCCAAACCAAATCCAAAAAGCAACTCCCCCCAAAACCCCAAAGGTTGTCCTTTTATAATAATATATCACCTCCCTCCTAGCCTAGCCTTTTCTTCCTTTTTTTTTTTTTTTTTTTTTTTTTTGGTTAGTGAAATAGGGGTTTGGGTAAGAAATAAAAAGGTTCCTTGGGGCAGGAAGAATAGATCTCTCTTCTCACCCCAGCCGATGGATGTTGATGTCACTCCACTCTCTTTCTTTCCTCCTTTTTCCTTCCCACTCCTGACCTCATGCTGCTGCTGCATGCTTTGCACCATTTGTGGACTTCACTGTGAGCTAATCCAATCCACTAACCTTGCAAAAGGACAATATTGGGAAAAAAAAATAAAAAAAGAAGTCTTTTTCTACTCTGTGAATTGAATCATTCTTTGGGAAAGCTCTAATGAGTGCTGCAGCCCATGAAAGGAGGGGTAGAACTACAAAAGGGAGCTAAAATACACGTGGTAAAGGGAAGATGTCTGGTTTGGTGACATAGGTCTTTTAGACTGACTAAGCTTTGCATGGAAACATAGCTTAACTGTCTTTGTAAGTAACTCATTGCTTGATTATCACTCACCTGCAGTCCATACTGGGAAAATGAGTTCACTGTTGTAAGCTGCTCCAACTTGAAAGGAAGATTATCCAGGTTACTGATTCTTAATTACACTCTCTTGTTGCCTTTCTACTAACAAGAAATGAAACAGCCTCTTGGTATGTCATTGCTAATTTCAGGCACACATGGAAATAAAAGATAAAAGTGAAAGACCAATTTTACCTACAAAAGAACCCGCATCCTCAAACAATATTTATTTTGCAGACTGATGTGCATATGGATAGACATGTCTATTAGTACTCTAGCCCCATCACACAGGATTCTATTTAACCATCAAAATGAGACTCTTACTTCAGATTACAAATTAAATGGTCCTGAGAAAAACTTAGAAACAGCGAATTGACTGTAACCAATTTCTGACATACTCTGAGGCTGAAGCCTGAAAACTGGAAACATTGGAGGCAACTATCTAATGCCACTGAAGATCAATATAACCCAAGAACTCTCTGTTTCATAAACTTTATCTTTTCTCATAAGAAATGCTTGATTTCTCTGGTGTAGCAGTGCAGGCACTGAGAGGCTTAGTGATATAATAGGTTCCATATTAATAGTTGCTTGTCACTGATTTTTATATCCTGCATTTAAAGATATTCATTTCAGAGGAAAGTATTTCTACTGTACTGATTACAGGGAGACTCGTTCTGTGGAGACTGTTTCAAGCAGCATAATTAAATGATTTTCAATCATTCTTATGCCAAAACACTCATAGATTTACACCTACCTTTGATAGTTTGAGAAGGTTATCTACACTGTATTGAAGATAAATGACTCAATGCAAATGCAGGAGATTCCACTGGTGAAAACAATCCCTATGTCACAATGAATAGTGCTGGAGGCCGAATGCGGCAGCACGACCCCTCTTCCCTTGTGACAGGGAGCATCACCACTGCCTACAGAGGGGCTAGAACATCCTCAGACCTTCCCCCCTGCTGCATGAAATGTAACTGTTCTAATGAAGTCATGTCATGGAAATTGAACAAGCTGTAGAGGGTTTGCCGCATAGACCTTGAAACATTTAGCCCGTCATTTCTTAGGGCCACTATGGCTTCCATAAGCAAAGCATTAGAAACTATGGACACAAAAATGAAGAGGTGAGCAGCCCTGCACCATGGGAGCCAATGCAAATGCACAGGCTGCTTTCTTTAAAACATGAGTAAAAAACCTTTCTGTGAATTGGAAAGGACACATTGAAGAGAGCGATCAGCTTACCCCTGGGTAAATGTGCCGATGTTGGAGTAGGTCTGAAAGACTTTAAGGGGTTTGTCAAGTTTTCAGAATTTCTTTTTTTTAAGAGCTGGGACAGCTTTACTTGCTGTGGGTTGACCTATTACTCATTCTTCCCCCAACTGCCTTAAACCATCATTCTGCCTTTATTCTCAGTAATGACAGCTTTGAAAAAGGGTTTTGTTACAAAATGCTGATCCTGTGAAAACTAATGGTGTTGGTTCCTCCAGAACAGCTTCTCAAGGCTAGGATGGAGTTTTTGCTCAGAGTGCATATACTGATGTTTGGACTAGTTATTTCAGTGGGTGCTTTCCAGGCATACACTATTGACTTCTCAACAGCTCTCACACTAAAGGAACACACACACAAAAATGCAAATTTTCTATTTCACTCTGAACTGCAAAGACCGTTTGTAACAAGGGAAGCCAGGAAAGTGGTTCTGAAAGATCTAATCAAAGCTATGTAGCAATGTC
The DNA here is from genome assembly GCF_028500815.1 of Rissa tridactyla. Taxonomy (NCBI): domain Eukaryota; kingdom Metazoa; phylum Chordata; class Aves; order Charadriiformes; family Laridae; genus Rissa; species Rissa tridactyla. The sequence continues at coordinate 48,575,133 of NC_071467.1, forward strand.
TTTATTACTTTCTGAGCTTGGGTTTTGATAAGGACTGAAAAGAAGAGGAAGAAAACATGAATAAACAAACCAGGAACAGAAGCGTTGTGTGTTGTGTTTTGTTTTATCCATAGTATGGATAAAACCCATCTTAAGGTCTAGTGAGCACTTACCACTAGAATGAAACAATAAGAGGAGAGAAAGAGTTAAATTAAATGGATGTCAGGGTACAGCCTTTAGGGTTCATCTGCATTACCATGAGATAAAGAAGAAGTAAGAAACCCCTGCCTGGTTTAATTTTGTTTTGTAGCAGCCTGCTGATCAGATGAGGTATAGGTAGGTGTAAAGGAGGGAGAGCAAAGACCGTGGTTTGTTTAAAGTGAAGGAAAATAATGTGGAGCTAAACTTCTCAAAGGATGTTGTTTTTGTAATACTCCTTTATTTTTTCTGAGGTTCTGCCTCAAAGGAGATATAAAAAGGGCAGCCTTCTGCATGTGATAAATACTTTGGAGATGTTGGGAGTAAAAGACACTATTTTTGAAAATTATTAGTACAGATCAGGGTTGTCTTGTTTGGCAAAGACAAAACTTGATTGCCGTTTCTTTAACACTGGGATACTGAACTTCAAATCCTCTCTTTCTTGCTGAATGTCAGCAGGAATATGCAAAAATATTTCCACGGTTCGGGATAGCAAACCATCAGGTGGTACTTGGTCAGTCTTCCCTGTCAAAGCTGTTCCAGTTGGCATAAATTACTTCAGTACTAATTGAGACAGAGAGAAAGGGAGAACAAGAACAGCTTAATGGCTTTGGAATGCCTCTAGTGCTTTGTAGGTGCTGAAGTGAAGTAACTAAATTATTGACTGAAAAAATTCACCCATTCTCAGTGAAAATATAATCACTTTGTCACGTTTCTCTTTCTCCTAAAAAGCAGGGAGATCATGATCCCAAAAGATTTCGATGTCCACCAGAAGTATGTAAGTTATCACAAATAAATTAAGAGCACGTATATGACTTCTCTGCATTGTTAGTCATTTCTTATTTCCTTGTTTTTCCTTATGCTACTTTTTTTTTAATGCTACTTTTACTAAGTGCAGATAAATCCCTTTGTCTGAATTAGGAGAGATTTTATTTATTTATAGTGAGATTTCTCAGCTAAACATGTAACTGAAGATGTACTGTGATAATTCTTTGCCAGCTAACTGGGCAATAATGCATTTCCACATAGGCTTGTGGAGAAACGGTGACCATGTTGGTATGATTGCACACTGTATTTTGCTTGCAGTACAGGTTGAACTAATATAGGCTTTCAGAAATGGGTTCTGGTTACTCAGGCAAGCTACAGACTAGGCACATTACCCGCATCTTTATTTTCTCTGTGTTGCATATTTCAGTATGTAAAGCATCTGAACATCAGTACATTGAAGTAAAATTGACACAGCATGTTACAAAGAAGGTTAATAAAGTGATTTTTTGGGGACAGCTTGCTCACGATCTTTCTACCTGCATTGTCTTCCCTATTTTAAAATAAAAGGCTACCAAGCTAAAAGCTTACAGTTTTACAGATACATATCAAAACAAAAACAAAAATAAAATAAAAGAGGTTAAAACATTGCAAATCTGATAGGTAATTATTTTTCAAGTTTTCAGATTAAAATATGGAAAACTTCTAATAAAATATTAATGACCAAGTTCTGTAAGAAGCACAAGTCACTTAGTGAATGGGCTTCATAAGTGAAGAAACTGTTTGCATATTAGATAAACTACTGATAATCCCCATGTCTGTAATGGATCCAATTGATCCAGCAGATTTTCAATGAAGTCATATACCAACCTTTAAGAAGTTAGAAGTGAATCAATATGCATGTTACACATGGACTGACAAAGATGAATTAAGGTGTTTTATCTAGCATAACCTTCTCTGGATTATTCATACATTACCTTCATCATGTCTCATGCAGTAAGAGTGATTCAAGTTTTCTTTACCACTGTGCCTGTCATCCTGTCATATTTTAATGTCAACTCTGTGTTTATTAGGGATATTTTGCCTAGGGGGGTTTTCATTTTTGCCTTTCAGCTGGTGAAGAGAGAAAATATCACTGTGTCCCTGCATTTTTGCATAGCATCACACCAATATAGCAAGTTGGTGACTAACTGTGCTGTCATAATAAGCATAAGGATTTATAAAATGCATTTTGTTGGAACTCCTAACTCTGTCTTCTGTTGTTTTGTTTGTTTTTTTTTTCATTTTCCTTTCTATTCCCACACTGCTTCACATGGTGCAACTAAAAGTCTGCAAGCAGATCGTGGGCTTAATGAACCACCAAATCATTATGGTAGCCAAAAGTTCATGAAAAATTGTATTTCATTAGGGAAGAAAGGAATAAATAAACAAAATATCAGAGAAGCAAACACGTAAACTAACGTGACACCTCCAGTTAGAAGTTCCAGGTCAACTGTACGCTCTATGTGAAAGCACACTCATAATTACTGAAAAAGTGAGTCAGAAACTGCGGCCGTGAATCCATTTACTGAGACATAACTTATTAAGCAAGATCTCTTGGTGTGGTCAGTATATCATTTGTATAATCAACTTTTCTTCCCTAGCACTTTGTCATAGTTGTAATGGTATCTTTTCACAAAAGTGGGCTCCATTTTAAGTGTGAACATTCCCAAAGATCAGGGCAAAACATGAAAATGCAAAATGCACGTACACTTTGTGAAGCTATAAGGTAGTTTTCAGAAGTACAGAAGAGATATATGCTCGTATCCTTAATATACATTGGAGAGAGTGTTTTCTGGGATGCTATTTACATCTAGGTTGAGTCTGGGGATAAAAAACTTGCGCAACAGTTTTATGAAGCTGACTCTGTGGGCAGCAGAACTCCACAGAGCTGTTCATCCTAATAAATATAAGCTAGTATCTATAAGATTGGGTCTTTTCTTCTTCACAATTTGTTCTATCTGCTTAACTGCAAGCCCTAGTAAAAACATTAACCACCCCTTCTTGCCCCTTCAACCTCAAATACTGGATATAGCAACTTTTTCAAATTTTTGGTATTTTACTGACATTGATAGTGTACAGTTATGCACAGAAAGTAGCTGGTTTGAGCATAAATCCCTCATCTTGCTGAGACAAGGATGGGAGAGGAACTGCAATTTAAACAAACAAAAATAATTGAGCATTCAGTCACGTGTAAAGAATTGCAGGGTCAAGCTATGCAAGGAGTGGAAGAAGCCCATCTTCGAACAATTCACCCGGTTAGTCAGTTATTTGGAGGAGCATCTTTAAGTCGCTTTATATTCCTAAAAGAGGTCATAAGAAGAATTTAAGCACCAAAATTCAATATTGTGATAGAGACCTCCTTTCCAGAGCCTGGCAGTCACAGGGCTCTGTGGGTGTTGCCTTACCTGACCTGTGAAGTTCTGGCCATGGCTAAAGGCAGGTTGCTGTCCCTGTGCAGGAGCGCTTTGTCTCAGGAGCTGTGCATTAACACCTTAGCTCTGCTCCAGAAGCTCTTTTCTTTGTCTCTAGGGACTAGACTGACACATACTGCATACTCCAGGGAAGAAATCCGATTATGAGATTTATTTACAGTAACACTGGTAATGAGAAAACGGTATAAATTAAAACTAGAAAAAGGAATAGACTAGACTTGAAAAAAATTAAGTCATGGAGAAGTCAGAGATCCCCGGGGAGAATGGCTAAGAATTAAGAACCTTTCGTAAGAAATAAAATTAAAGATTTCCTAAAGACTGTCAGGTAGATTTGTGGGTGAACAGCATATTGTTCTTTGCATTCTGTCATGTGAAATGTTGCTGTCTTTTTAAGCAGACTGTGGGAGTTTCTTAAGTGTGCTTCCGGCTAATCAAAATCAAGTGGCCGTAGAACAGGAAAGAATAAGCAGTAAAGTTGATATATTGGAGTCTAACTTTAAAATTCAACAATAATCCCTCACTCCTTGAGTGTGCCTCTATTTTATTAAGTATTTCAATGCAATATAATTAATTTATTAGTAGCAATTAACGTACTGGTAGCAATATCCTTGAACAAGGGTTGTAACTCAAGAAATCATGCTTAATAAAAAAAATACTGTGCTTCTGGTGACTCCTGCATAATGGGAGACCTGATACCCAAATATCTGAAAGTCAATAGGAAATGAAAATGTATTAATAAGGAACTAGAAAAGGATTTATTATGTGCCAAGTATTCTGTATTATAAAGAGCTGCTATAGCATATGCACAGTATAAACTGATGAGAGCATTTATTGGGTCTTTGATTTATTTATTTCTAATTTTAATAAACTGCTTACAGGCATGCACTGTCCCTTTGTCTTCTTTGTGACAATCTGACACAGCTTGGGAAAGCAAGTTCACTGTTCATTAGAGAAATGCCACCCAGAGGGTCCTTTCAAAAAGCTTTGTGTTTTCCATCTGGAAAAAAGAAGTCTGAATGTTGTCCATAGCCTTACACTTCAATCCTGATGTGCTGGCATTACAGCTACTGCAGAAAAAAGAAGTGATATTTCTTATTGTACTGCCTTGTAGACCAGTGTCACTAGGGAAATATCACAGCCTGCTTTATAGGCAACTATCCTATTTTAGATGTAGGTATATCATAAAGAACTTTATATCTGACAGGCTTTCTTGGAGTGCAATGCTTTCCACCCAGGTGAAAGTCTGCTTTTATTTCCCCTATACGATAAAGTGTATCCCCTATTTAGCACTGTTTTTTGTCCATTTATAATTTAATAACATCTTTACTCTCTCGAGTTTTAAAAAATCGAACAGCTTCTTCTCAGGGTCTTGGTCATTGCCTTCCGTTTTCTTTTTACCTTAAAACCTGCACAATTAACTTCTGTCACCTTAAAAGCCTTTCACACAACACATTGCTCCAGTTGTTGAAGCATATGTAATTACATCCAACAGAACCTGTCCTGGGGCAAGCTGATTTCATGCAATTTTTATAACACCTTTTTTCATTATTTAAGCAGAGTGAAATCTTTAGGACAGTGTGATTAAACTGAAATTGGAACTACTAAAGGTACGGTATTCTGAGGCATTTAAAGAAGGCAGACTCCTGCCATCTTTACGACAAGTAGAATTTTTTTTCTTTGTTTTTTGTAAGTAAGAAAAAGTTCAATCCACTTGGCACAGGTATTGGCCACATATCCAAGACTGCCATCATTATGATTTTTCATGAGTCCACATTAAGGTTTATTAGTAGTTTATGGCTTGGGTTGTAGCTTAATTCAGTGGAAATAGAGCCAGTGATTAATATGACATTACAAGCCTGCCTAAAAATCTTTACTCACTCTGCTAGAGAAAATCTGTAAAAACCAATCTGAGGAGTTAAAACAAGTCAGGTAAATGTTATGCAAACAATTCCAGTGAGGTGTTTCTTCAGTCTCAAGAACTCATAATTGCCAGTACAGAATACATGGATAAATGTTGTAAACTGATTACTAAAGCTTGCTGGGATGGGAATTTCTGCTTCATGGGACATTCCAGATTGGACGAGAACAAAACACCAACACTGCAGCCTCCTGCTTTGCAGAACAAACTATTTTGGGCCCATAACCTCAGCCACGATCAGGCAAACTGGGCGTCCTGCCAGGCAGCTGGGGAGCTGGGCAGCAGGTAAATAAGCCAGCAGGCAAAAGGAGGGCTAGGCAGGCAGCCAGCCGGGCAGCTTGCAAGTCCATCTGCCAGTCAGGCAGCCAAAAAGCTGGCAAGCTAACATGCTGGTTGTCTCTCCGGCTGCCCAGCGGGACAGGCTGGGAGCTGGTCAGCCAAGCAAGCCACCTGCCTGCCAGGGCAGCAAGCAGGATAGCCCTGCTGCCTGCTGCTTTCTGTCAATGGCTCTGAAGGAATGCATGTATTCTTGTGGAAAGTGCCAATTCTAGCCTTATGACATCCCACTATTCCAGGAGAATACATTTAACTGGCTCTGCTTCTTGCAAGAAATATGTATATTTAATATATTCAGTTACAGTCAGCTACAATAAAAGACTTGGTTGTCTACGGAAAGACTCAGGTCCAATTTAGAATTAAAATTATGAAAAGTAATCTACCTGCTGCTTGGATGCATTTAGTTCACTGCTCAAATTTGTATTTTCAAGATGTTCTGCTGTTGTGCATTTGCAGAAGTATGTCACGTTCAGCAGCTTGACACCTTCTGCCGCTTTATTCCGCATGGGATCAAAGAATTAAGCATTTTTCTGCCTCAGTTTCTGATTAAATTTTATCCGGTGCATGTTCTTGGAGTATATCTAGGTGTTCCTAGGATATATGTGTATGGGTGGCATACTGGTGCTGAAAAAAGCACTTGCAGTTGCTGCTTAGAAAAATGGTTATTCCATTTACTGAAGGCAAGACAGACCTGTGTCCTCCTTCTGCCTGAAGGATTTAAACTGATATTTAGTTTGCTGGAAGGACATTCTAAAGACCATGTTTGAAAGAAGTAGATAGTGTAAAACTGCCTGCCTAGAGGTGATGGCACCATGGCACAAATTATTCCAGATAAGGGAGAGAGGACATGCAGAGATTATGGCCTTTACTTCTACCGGGAGGGTGGGACTCTGATTCTTACTTCAGGGCTGTTTCTGTACATTATCACAAGGGGTCTCTGCATTAAAATAAAGAATATGGTAAGAACAGGAGCTGGAACTCCCATCTGGCCATTTGCAGATAAGTACCCTCACCACCGGACATATATAATTATTCATATTTACCTTTTTCCCCTGAAATATTTTATTTCTCTTGAGCATCCTAGCTTCAGTGGTTGGGGTAGAAAGTACTACCCCATCCACTCTGTTTTATAGTACACTGCCTCCAATCACTGATCTAGGTTTTAACGCCAGCCTGTCACAGATGACCTTTTCACATAAAAGTTGGGCAATGCTGTTACTGCTTGGTGTGCCTTAAAAGATTGATCTCCTATCAGAAAGAAAGTCTCTGGGTTTGATCTCAGGAGAGGACTCCTGTGCCCTGAGTAAAAAGCCTCAGCTCCAGAAGGCTGCGGTCCTGGAGACACATCTGGCGTCACCTGATTAATCCTTTGAATTTCCTCATGCAGTGGACAAAATCCCTAGGACTTAGTTTGTGATGCCCTTCCCTCACATCCCAAATTGCTATGTCCATGTTACGCTTAGGCGTATATGCTAAGGTCAAGAGGACATAACAGTAGCATGTTCCCAACTGTTGAATTTCTTTTGTGTGTGTAGGTATGCATGTGCGGGAATGGACTGGGATTATACAATAGACCACATTTCAGGACAGTGAGAAAAGCACTGTAGCTGCTACAGAACTCAGGGTTTATTAGCACTGTTAAAGGATCTCATATCAGAATCACAGAGCCTCCATTCAGTAGCACGCTGTGAAGATGCATGACCTGGGATCTTGCTCATATTGCTATTTGCAGCATCTGGGATCTAGCTATGTATTGACTAACCCAGACTGGATCTCATATCTCTGCATGAAAGACTCAGTATATTTTGAATTATACACAAGGTCAAAGCCAGGAATGAGTAGCATGAGGAAGGAGGAATCCTGCTGGTGTTGACTTCAAATAGCAAGAGCAGAAGACTGGCATATGAGAGAAAGATTTAGGAAGACAAAAGAAGGGGAAACAAGCAAGAAGTAAACAGAATAAAAGCGCAAAAGTATATTAAGGCTTTAAAAATTAGAAAGTATAGGATTCACGGGACTCATACATGTAAGACATATTTTTCCTTTTCTTGTGTCTGATTGAGAAAGGGAGACAATCAAATGCCATATAACATTACCAAACTGAGAATATAAGCAAGTTTATTATAAATCATTTAATAAACCAACAATATATAATTTTAGATTACTATTAGAAAGCAAACTGACTACTGACTGCAAAAAGGATGAGAACGCAGAAGCTCAGGGAACAGAGGAAGGCTTTTGCAGAATAAAAATTCCTTGATGCAGTGCTTAATTTAATTGTCATTGCTTGATAATCTTGTTCATCCCAGATGCTCATTTCCTCAGTCTTCTTTTGAGGGCTCAGCATACTATTGCAACATCAAGGAATCACGCTCACTGTTTCAAGGTAACATCCCTCCTTTTCTGAACTTCATATTTTTCTGATGGGTGACAAATATAAATCTTTTCTGTTAAAAAAAATACATTGAAGTGTCATAATAGCATAAAGATTTCCCATGCTTTGAAGTGCTGGACAAGTAGTCACTAACATTTTGGGAAAAACAGGTGGGAGTGTTTTTTTTTTCCTTATTACTGCCTCCTACCTAGCTGACTGCAGGGAGTGTAAGAGTCTTGGGACTTATCATTGGACAGAATGTTCTCAACTTGGATATCTTTAGGCAGACACATTAAAACAATAATGCAAAGTTTTATTAAAGTCCTAAGACAACAGCAATTGGAATGGAATCCTCCTTTTTTTTGGAAGACGTAGTGTAAGGCAGCTCTGGGGCTCAGGGAGCTCATTCCCCTCTTCCCAGCCCCACAGGAGGCAGGAAAATTTTCCCTAGCCTCCACAAATGTGCCACTTCTCCTTCAGCCCAGTGCTTTACTGGAGATGAAAGAAGGCAAAGGACCAGTCCAGGTCATACAGTAAACAAAGACAGTAATAAAGATATCATGATAATGTCACTACATAATTATATGATGTGATTTCATTTTTGTTGCTTTAGAATCACTGCATTATCATAACATCATATGTTGCCCATCATTCTTTTGTACCATTTATGTAGTGTAAAGGAAGTTAATCTCAGTTATCCTCCTGGGGACTTCCCTGACACAAGAGCAATCCCTGTCAATAAGAAGACTGGGTAGCCAGTTCCTTCTCAGCAACCCTGGCAGAAAAATAACTATAGATCTGCTACAGAGATAATCTTGTTCTCAATCCTACCAATAAGTGACGCAAAAAATACTGGCAAAAATAAACAAAGGATATAAACAGTTCATCTTGCAGCTTCTCAAGGAATTTATTTGCATCTATTCAGCTATACGGTGATTTTCAAGAGGTAGTCTATGGGCTCTTGAAGGACCAGGAGATTTGCAAAAGCTTGCAGAAAATCAAGCCTGTTTATGAAAGCATAAGCATAGCAGACAAGGTCTTTGCTTCCACTGTGAGTTTTTTTACAGTCCACAGACAGAAAGAGAGTCAAATGTTCTAACGCGCAACAAAATAACTTTGCAACACATTCATAAAAGTGATGCAGAAGATGTGGAGGTAGTTTCTAAATGGTGATGAGTATGGCTCAGAAGTAGGTAAAACACGAGTACAAAAGCTGAGCACAATCATAGAGACAACATATTTTGATAACTTCACTTCATTACAATAGTAGTCTTTGTGTAAGGACTTTCTAATTTAAAAGCTGAATCTGTTTTAGTATTAATCTAAGCCCCTGATGATGGCTTTCATAATTTTGATAAAGCAAAATGTTGGATCTACTTTCCTTTTTTTTTTTTTTTTGTGAGTTGAGCATTTTGCTGTTCACAAGATCTTAATTAAACATTTCTATTCTTATGGACTTGTTTTTTACCTCCTACCTTGTGGGAAGGAGGACAAAGATAAGGCTGAAGATAACACCTTTCTTCCTTTATGAGCAATAGTTTTGGTGTTAGATATTCTAATGCTCAAGCAGGATGTGATATTGATCTTTTACTGTTATTTGGGGCAAACATAATTATAGCTCTGTTGTTTACATTGCTCAGTAACATTACAGGGTGTGACAGCTGTATGAGCATCTCGGAAGAAAAAAAGAAACTTGTGAAAAGATTGTTCAGATCAAGTTTTGTGAAGTATATGCATTTTTTATAGCTTGCTTTGTACTGCAGCTAAACTCAATAGGCAAATGCACATTGCGTCATATTTACAAATCAGTAATATTCTACTTACATATACCAGATCTGAATAGAAATTATGATCTTCTGCTGCAATTTGAAAACACATGGAGGAACTTTTTAGAAAACAGGTAAGTTGCTCAGAAGACTGGAAACAGATGTCTTAGAGTCTCTTCCTTACCGCCACTATCTTATTTCATGACCCTGAGAAAGTCACTTCATCTTCAGCCCTATAGTCTCTGTAGTCCTTTGTTTGCTCTATCTACTTACGCTGTAAACTTCTGGGGCAGAGCATGTATCCCTCTTTCTCTGGGAGGTATCTGGTACCATAGTGGTTGGAAACTCTTAAGTGACATGACAATATGCACAAAACTAATAGATAATTTTACCAATGCATTTGCCAATACAAATTATTCTGAATTGGGAAAGTTTATAATAATTCATGAGAGGACTCTGACTTTAAATGATACACTTCAGAAAACTGAGGATTAAACTACAACATCAACTCTGCAACAATAAGGCAGAGAATTTGAACCATGGCTGCTTCTGTATACCCTATGTTGTGTAACACTTGCAATTGATATGCATTTCTTCTTAGAGTGGATTTCGCTAGTTTTAATGTTCTTTAAAACTGATATACAGTGGAGACAGGGCATTTGTTCTACCAAAGAGAGAACTGATGTTGTAGTCTTCAATATTACAGGCTGCTGCTGTGAAACAGTTCGTTGTGTTTTTGAAGTGTCTGTATTAGAATGGGTAAGGTCTTGGTCTCAGCACAGCAATGAAATGCAGGCTTAAATCAACGTCAATGCGTACGTAATTCACCGATGTCAAAATAACTGCCAGTGTTTTAAAAAGTTAAGCATGATTATATTATGTTTCCTCAGTTGGCGTTGAATGAGTCCAATATATTTGAATGAAATATTTACCTTAAAAAGTTACTCTAGAGCTCAGTATCACGGCTGCTGGAGGTCATAAAATCTGCCTGGATATACACCCATGACTTTGCCCTCTGTGATCATACCACTAGTGCATTTTCATGTGATTATGTCATTTAAACTCTTTTTCTGTTCATCCATTTACAAAATGATTAAGACTTAACTGCAGCTCCTGACAGAATATTTAAATAATTAATTAGAAAGAACATACAGATCACTGAGTGAAGCTATTGTTAAAATAACTACAGAACACAGCTATTGTATTGTTATTGCAGATGCATAAGGAATAGAGATCTGCCTTTGGAAGGTGGCTATTATTAAAGATTTGCATGAATTTCAGCTTCACAGACAAAATAAAAAAATGACTGTTGGATAGTAGTAACTAGGTTTCCATAGTTATTGTCCCAAGCATTTTACCAAATGTCTTTCTTTTTTTGATATTTTAATAATTTATTTTATAGCTTTGTCCTATTTAACTAGAAGCTGACCTGAAGAGAAAAATTAGATTAGATTCCTTTATCTTCTTCGTTACATGCAGTTTATGAATATAATCCTGTAGCACTTGCTTCCTGATTCACGATTCATGGGTTAGAGGACCAAACCTTCAGGTAATCATTCAAGGTTTGGGAGGTGGCAAAGGCATTGATATCAGCACATTAAAAATATAAAGGCTGCCGCACAAAGAAGTAAGAGTTGAAGAGACTGGAACTATAATGGTTTTGCTTGAATCCAGTTAAGAAATATCTGAAATGTGAGCAAATTTACAAATGGTGAAGCAATTGAATAAATCCAAAATCTTTCAATTAATATTGATAATATAACTCTCAAGATTTTTGACAAGACAAGGTATCTTGGGGTAACTAGCCATAAGTCTTTATTATTTGACAAGCACTCCACTGACTTGATGGCTTCAATGGATTCGAAATGGGTCTATGCAAACATAATAAATGTGCCTTTGATTTTGCAGAAAGAAAATTTATTTTACCAGTCATGGAATCTACCTTTTTTTTCCTATGGTTGCATATATAGTGCTTCAAATAACTTATTGACTAACCTTGAGAGAAGATCATAAAAAACCTTTCATCTCATGCTGAATTATGATCATACTGACTTACTTCAGCACCATATTAAACAAATGAAATTAGGTGAGCCATCATAGGAGGTGTCAAAGTTCAAATCAAAAGCTTTTTTTTTTTTTCTCAGAAAAATATTAAAGTATAATGGCTCGCTTGTATTTAAAAATGTATTTCGGAGACCAAAAGAAATAAGGATGGGATTTAAGAAGACCCAATTCCGGTGTTAAAGTACTTTGTATAAAAGCAGTAGGGAAATTGACCAAAGGGTTTTGCACTTATAGAAATATTCCAACAGCATGAAGAGATATCTGTTGACATGACAAGATAAGGCAAAATAAGGAAGACACAGAATAAATAGAAGAAGAAGGTAGGTATTTGTTTGCTTTGATCCTGTCAGAGTGCTTTTTTTTTATTTCTTGAGTCATAACTTAGATAACTTTTCTTGCCTTTTTTAATTGATTTGGATTTTAGATTGCTTTCTTTTTTCTGTATCAATCCATTAGAAGGACCCTTTATAAAGTCACAAAGTCTGCCAAGCACTTGAAAAACTCATCTAGTTCATCCTTGGCTGAAGGCAGGATCAACTGGTCCTGCACTTGGGCCACAACAACCCCATGCATCGCCACAGGCCTGGGGAAGTGTGGCTGGAGAGCTGCCTGGCAGAAAAGGACTTGGGCGTTCTAATTGACAAGCGGCTGAACATGAGCCAGCAGTGTGCCCAGGGGGCCAAGAAAGCCAATGGCATCCTGGCTTGTATTAGAAATAGTGTGACCAGCAAAAGGAGGGAGGTGATTGTCCCCCTGTACTCAGTACTGGTGAGGCCTCACCTTGAGTACTGTGTCCAGTTTTGGGCACCTCGATACGAGAGAGACGTCGAGGTGCTGGAGCAAGTGCAGAGGAGGGCAACGAAGCTGGTGAAGGGCCTGCAGAATAAATCTTATGAGGAGCGATTGAAGGAGCTGGGACTGTTTAGTTTGAGGAAGAGGAGGCTGAGGGGAGACCTCATCACTCTCTATAACTACTTGAAAGGACATTGTAGAGAGGTTGGTGCTTGTCTCTTCTCACAGGTAATTAGCGATAGAACAAGAGGGAATGGGTTCAAGCTGCAGCAGGGTAGGTTTAGGCTGGACATTAGGAAAAAATTCTTCACAGAAAGCATGGTTAGACACTGGAATAGGCTGCCCAGGGAGGTGGTGGAGTCACCATCCCTGAACGTGTTTAAGACTTGTTTAGATGTGGTGTTAAGGGATATGGTGTAAGGGAGAACTTTGTAGAGTGGAGTTGATGGTTGGACTCGATGATCTCAAGGGTCTTTTCCAACCTAAATGATTCTATGATTCTATGATTCTATATCATTCCTAATAGATGCTTTTTATAACTTCCACTGAGAGTTACTTTACAACCCACCTGGACAATCCTTTCATAGGCTTTAAGATGCTAACAATTAGCATTTTCCCTTATGTTTAATTTGAAACTGAAACTGCTCATAATTCACCAATTGTTTCTTTGAGATGAAATTCAACTCAGCAGTTTCAACAGATTAGAAAATGTGTATCTGATGCAAGTACTTTCCAACCTATGGGCTGTCTGTTATAGTCCCACGTCACTGGCACCATAGTCCCATGTCATTGATACTGGCTGTGATAAGTGTCTGATGCCAGCTAGTCTTCTTGACGGTGTCATGAAGATCATAAGCACAATTACCTTTGCAGCATGATTGACATGGTCCCCCACAACATCCTTCTCTCTAAGTTGGAGAGATACGGATTTGGTGGGTGGACTGTTCAGTGGATAAGGAACTGGCTGGATGGTCGAATCCAGAGGGTGGTGGTCAATGGCTCAATGTCCAGATGGAGAGGGGTGACAAGTGGTGTCCCTCAGGGATCCGTACTGGGACCGGTGTTCAACATCTTCATTAATGACATAGACAGTGGGATCAAGTGTACTCTCAGCAAGTTTGCTGATGACACTAAGCTGAGTGGTGCAGTCGATGTGCCAGAGGGACAGGATGTCATCTGGAGGGACCTGGATGAGCTAGAGATGTGGGCCCGAGCAAACCTTATGAAGTTCAACAAGGCCAAGTGCAAGGTCCTACACCTGGGTCGGGGCAACCCCTGGTATCAATACAGGCTGGGGAATGAAGGGATTGAGAGCAGCCCTGCGGAAAAGGACTTAGGGATGCTGGTGGATGAAAAGCTGGATATGAGCCAACAATGCACGCTTGCAGCCCAGAGGGCCAATCGCATCCTGGGCTGCATCAAAAGAACCGTGGCCAGCAGATCCAGAGAGGTGATTCTCCCCCTCTACTCTTCTCTGGTGAGACCCCACCTGGAGTAATGTGTCCAGCTCTGAAGCCCTCAGCACAAGAAGGACATGGACCTGTTGGAGCGGGTCCAGAGGAGGGCCACGAAGATGATCTGGGCGCTGGAGCACCTCTCCTATGAGGACAGGCTGAGACAATTGGGTTTGTTCAGCCTGGAGAAGAGAAGGCTCCAGGGAGACCTTATAGCGGCCTTCCAGTACCTGAAGGGGGCCTCTAAGAAAGCTGGGGAGGGGCTGTTTGCAAGGGCATGTAGGCATAGGATGAGGGGCAATGGTTTTAAACTAGAGCAGGGTAGCTTTAGATTAAACATTAGGATGAAGTTCTTTACAATGAGGGTGGTGAGACACTGGAACAGGTTGCCCAGAGAGGTGGTGGAGGCCCCATCATTGGAGACATTCAAGGCCAGGCTGGATGAGGCTCTGAGCAACCTGATCTAGTTGAAGATGTCCCTGCTTACTGCAGGGGGGTTGGACTAGGTGACCTTTAAAGGTCCCTTCCAACCCAACACATTCTATGATTCTATTGGTCCATAGCTTTTCTTCTCCACTTAAGAATGGACCGGCTTTTAGAATAATTAGAAGATCTTTCCTGATCTTCTAATTATAACTGAATTTATAGACTTATCTGTGTTGTTTCTGGTCAGACCTTTTGCTGTTCACAACCCCCTTTTAGTGTTCATGGATCATTTTTTTTCTTGTACCTAAGAGCTAACCTGTGTGCCTCTTTTCTGTGTTTGTGGACAATGAGCATTTATTCAAGTTTTCTCCTGTAGCATCAAGTTTTTACTTTTTCCTCTGTAAAGAGACATTTGTGTCCTGATTGTGTCTGAACTATCAGGCTCCAAAAATATGGGCAAATTTTCAATGGTATTTTATCTAGGAATTCTAAGTTTACTGCAATCATTTTCCTGAAATATTTGGCTTTTATTTTGTATCACAGTCCTGGGAATCATAAACTCAATTGTCTTATGAACATTTTCTTTCACACACCTCACACACCTTGCCTTTAGTAGTCTTTTGTGGAGAGTCTCACTGTGGAGAATAAAACCTGTTCTGAAGCCTTTGTCAGGAGAAGCCCTGTTTTTACTCAGTTTTGTTGCATTTTCCTACCCTAATTAGTTTAATGCCTTCCCACTTAGTTGGCAACTTAGGAGCAGGGACACTGTCAGGTGTTTTGCCTCACAGGTGCAAACCATCCTTAACTTGACATTCACAGCATTTAATCTTATTATCAAGAGAGGTGAAGTCTATTCGATAACATTTACCTTAGGAATACACTTGTCCCTTGACTATCCAGTAAGAGGACTGACAAAAGCACTACCTGAGTTCTTCTAATTCTATTCACAGACCTGAAGAGTCACGTCTGATTTTGCATTTCCTGTTATATTGCTAGTGTCTCTATGGAAGAGCCATACCAGGCAGTAGTGATGGTTGTAGATAAAGTACCACTAACTTTCAGAAGCTTCTTAGATTTATGCTCCTGGAGGACAACCTCATTTTCAAAGTGCCTGATCCATTCATGAGGAGTATGAATATTTCTGTCTCCTTTTCGTTTTCTTGCCTTCTTTGTGGTGTCTTGCTTTTCCATTTTCTTCCAGCCTTATCTGCTGCATGTAGAGAATAACACTTCCTCATCTCAGAGTGACTCTTTGGAGGTGGAACATACTTTTTTTTTTTTTACTTACTGTCTTATTTAACGTTTTTTAACACATTGTCTTTCATTTTATGCCTTGTTTGAGGAACATGTCTTTGAAATTATAATTTTCAAATAAAGCAGAAATAAACTATTAATATGATATGAGTCATACCATGCAATAAGTGAACATCTGTGTCAGGATCCTGTAGACCTTGTGAGATTTTCTCATATTCTGTAAAAAGCAGCCCCTTCTTCTCATAATCATGTACCTACTTTACCTAATTGCAAGATAAAATTGAAAGAGGCAGAGCTGAAACTCTCTGAACATTTCCATACAAGGAAATTATCCTTTAGGAAGTTGCATATATCTGTAAGACATCCATTTCCTCTTTGTAATAGTCCACCAGATGGCTGCACTCTACAGCTACATCTTGTGGATTATTGCTAATTGAAACATCAACACTTACATACACGGAATATGCAAGTGGTGTCCCCTTCAAGAGCTCTAAACTTTGGATTTATATGCTAGTGCTAATGTTTTCTTTCATATGAAAAAAACCAAACAACCAAACAAAACTAGAAAAAAGCAATGTTGGCAGAACTTCCTAGAAATTGCTGTTTAGCCAAGGGGGGTAGAGGAAGAAGAAATCTTTTAATTTGCTTTATGATTTTGTATGGAATATGTATTTTTTGCCTTAAATGTGTAAGAAAACTGTTATTGAAATATTAAGTATCTTACTTAAAATTAAGCTTATAATTATAAAAAAAAAGTCAGGAGTGAAAATATACCCTAAATCAGCAGCAACCAAACCCAAAGACGTCCTTAAACAGAACATTTGTAAAAAGTAAAATTCATAACTTGAAACTTCCTGTGTCGTCGTAGAAAATCCAGGGCATTTGAGGAGTTATAGTAAATCAGACAGAATCAGAACTGAATTCACATAAAAACAGCTGTCGATGAAGGTAGTTGCTGAAAGTATGGATCAAAAAAGCAGATAGGATCAAGAATCTAGTAGCAAGCAAGGTTATGAAGGAATGACCGAAATTCTGAATTTGAATTTGGTGTATAACAAGAATGAAACCTAAGATTCGCTCAATGTTACTCTTGCTTCATCATTAGTGGATTGCAATCTCCATCAATAGATGAGCTCTCATTTATAGTTCCTGAAAAACGTCAGATAAGTTGATCACTAAATTTGGAACTGGGAAGAAATGTTGCTTCACAGCACATTGGTAGATAGAAATTTAGGGAGTTCAGTCAGTAAGCAGAGGAAGACTTGATCTATATTCCTCTTTTTTTTGTTTGTTTTGTTATTATAGGTATATTCAGGCAATATTTTTGTCATTATGCATAGAAGGACAGAAGCCTTGCTTTTAGATAGAGAGCATCTACATTGGAAAGTCTGCTGATCTTTCGCAACTCTACTTGCTAAGGAGCATACCTGCTTTGGAAGAAATCAAGTCAAGAACGTTTCTTTACACGGGAAGTCATCTGTTAGATACAATACAAAAAATTACTTTCAGGTTATGCTTTTACATGAGAAAACTCTGGCGATGATGTGTTCCTTGTGACCACAAAACTAAATTGTTTTATTTCAATTTTCTTCTCCCAGGGCTCTCGGTAGGTCTGCTTTCTCATTTGCATCTTGCTTAAAAGGCAGTGCCACTACTGTTCACCAGTTTAATCTATAAGCAACTTCCCATATTGCACCTCTTATGCATTCTTCACATTTCCTTCCCTGACTATGAAGAGGAAGATTGATTTTCAATTCTTTCTCCCAATTTTTCAGATCACCTAACTTAATAGCGTTGGCCCCGCTTACATTAAAAATTTGTTCCTGGAGTCTGAAGCTGAATGACACACACCACATTAATTTTCCAGACCCCATGGTCATGTCTCATCTCATATAACTGAACTTCTACAGGGGTGGATCCTGAAATCCACTACATTCTGTCCTGCCTCACTTCTAAAAAGCATTTTACAGCCCCCTTCCAGCCATACCCCTCCTGCAAAAAACAAAGAAGTTTTCATAATGACTATTGATAGCCTTTGTATTCATTACCTCCTTTCTGAATACCATCCTAGCTTTGTCTTTATATGTTTGGATTTTAGAAGGACATCATTTTGAGCCATGACTATTTGCATCCACCCTTGAGTAAGGGAGGAACCTTCATCTGTAGTAGTTTGCATCAGCCTGTAAATGAACAAAAGCATTTTGAAAGAAATGGAAAAGTTATTTGTGAGCCTGAAAGACAATATAAGCTGCTTTTGCTGAACTGCAGACCTTAACAAATTTTCCTTGATTGGGAATACTGACTCATCATACTTGTAGAATAAGCTTTTTCACTATCCTTTCATACTTCTTACATGATTACATGAACTTAACTGTCAACTGTCAAGTTCATTTGGAGAAAAGAGACTTGTATGTGTATTAATTTAAAAAATATTCTGAACCTCAGTTTACCTATCAGGTATTATCCTGCTTAAATGCTTGGTGATAAATCAAAGGACAAGGATGAAGAAAGAAATTCCACAGGAAACAAAATAGAAGCAAAGTGAAATTGCTGTCATACAGGAGAACGAAGGTTTTTTTGAGGAAATCTATTGACTGCTGACTGCCTGGCAATGCAAAGTCTGGGAAACCATGTATTTCTCAACTCACATTTAGACTCAGAGAGTGCCTGTCCCTTAAGGATGAGGTTTTGAAAGGAGTGGTGGTGGGGGATATAGAGTGAATCAGGAAACACTGACGTGGCACAACGATACCTGCCAGCTGGGTTACAAATGAACAGTCAATTTCCCTCAGCCACCTCGAAAAAGGGAAGACTGGAAACAAGACGGAGCTGGTGGGGAGAAAGATCCTTTATTGTTTTTAACCTTTAATTTGCAGACTATCTATTTTTGGATAAATAAATAATGCCCAGTTTTGAAGAAGATATTTTTAATTCAGTTTAATCTCTTTCTGTCATGGGCTCCTGTAGTCAAGAAGAAGAGGACCCATATAGGTACCAAATAAGTTTTCTACGGCATGACCCTTACAGACCCCATAATCAGGTCCCATAATCAGATGTATGAATCAAAAAAAATACATTAAACCAACTACATAAATCATCACAGAAAACAATAAATATTTATTGTTAGACAATATCCTCGTGGGCCATAGGAAGGCTAAATCTGTGTATGCACATGTGCCATGGTTAGCCTGCTAATACAGCGGACTTAAATAGCTAGTAACATGTGATTCAGATAAACATAACCATTGCCCAATTACTGTGCAATTATTCTTGTATCCCACCAAAACTCTGCAGATATCCTGTACAAAATCATAAAATAACTTTAATTAAATAATGTCTCAGTGCCTAGAGAAAGATCTATGCAATGACTCTTTTTCCTGATGAAAACACAAATGAAACCATTAATAGTTTATAAATGAAGTTTAGCTGGAAGTGAGCTAATGTGCGTCCTGCTTCAAGCTAAATAAAAGAAGAATGATTCCATAAAATTCATTGATATAAAATCCCAAATTTTTTTTTTATTTTGGAAGTGTACCTTTAAATATTCATCTCTGGGCTTTCTCTCAGGAAAAGAGAAATTGTTTATACCTTACTGTGACGACACCTGAAAAAAAATTAAAGAAACTGGTGGTGACTTTTTTCCTTGCAGAATCCTGAAGTTATGCAGTGAAATGAAAATGCTTATATCACAGCATAAGTTTTTATCTGAAAAACAGAATGCAGCTTAAACAGGATATTGAGTATAGCTGCAATGCAGAACCACATATTTAGATTCTATGCAGAAAAAATATTGTTGCTGCAAGACCATATGATGGAAAAAAAATAAATACCTGTCTTTCCTGTAGCCTACAAAGTGAATAAAAAACCCAGAGTTTGCAGTTTGCTTAGTGTATTAACCTATGGACCTCAATATTGTAAAGTGAAAATATGGATCAACTCCGACACTTCATTTTCATAGGACAAATAGAGTTTGGATTAAAAATTTCTCTGGAATCTGAGGGAAATCAATAGTGTTTACAAAACTAGTAAAGCTTAGTTTGGATGCTGAATCTTAAACCTTTTGTTTATAATTTCTTATCGGTAAAGCCTTTAAGGTAAGCTTTGTTCCTAGAGTTTTGATATTGTCTCTGTGACTCCAATTGTGAATGTAACAAGACTTAAGAAAAAAAAAATGGAACTGAAACTGGCTTAATGTGTTTTATAGATTTTCTGTCACCAAATTATTATTACTGGTCCCCTGTTGACACTGTTGCACAAAGATGTCTTAAATGCAACTTCCAACCATTTGATTGAGATTTTTCTATAACAAAGTTAAACCCCCAGGTAATTGTCAGTAACCTCCCTGGAATGCTGAGAGACTCTAAGAGACAAGAAAACACAAACATTAAATGAACTGAACTGAAAATAGATCTTCTCTGCTCTGGGATAATCAAACATAACCCTGCAAGCACTTCCATGTGTAGACTGTATAGGAGGATTTACATGTAATAATGATTTAATATTTAAGATAGATGGGTAATATATAAAGATAAGGGACATTATTAAAATTAAATTTTAGAGAGGTATCAGTGATTGATAGTGTGGCATAAATAACAGAATTAAGCACATGCCTGCTTTTCATAGTGCTAGCTGATTATTTTCTTTTTAAAGTTCTTTCTCTGAACCACTCACTTGGAAGGAAAGAAGAGCACTGAAGTGAGAAATGGCTTCATTTACATGCTTGCAGAACTTCTTCTGTGTAGTGCTGTACACTGTAATAAACAACAAAAAACATCACAGATTAAACAATGACCTTACAGGTCATGCACATACTTTGGGACACTTTTTGCATTTGTGTGAAGTCATGGTAGTTTCCTTCATAATGAACAGTGACCTCATGTAGCCACATCGTGGGATTGTTGGACAGGCATGGGAGTGTACTTTTAGTCCAGAGGAAAATGGACACTGTTGTCTGTGGGTGATCTCACACAGATGATGTTTTGCTTTTGAACTTTAGGTTGTGCTACTGCATTACTTTGTTTCCTGCCATACCCTGATGACTTTACCTACATACCTTGGAACAGAATAAACTGCTCTGTGGACACCTTAGTTTCTTTTCATTGGTGTTAAAAGGAGCCCGAAAAAAAGAGAACACGCTAGATAACTAGTTTTTAGGCAATTACAGTTAAGCAAGGAGAATTTCTCCATGCATGCCCAGAATTTATTCCTTCAGCCATTAACTTGCTCACCTCCACCAAATAATGTTTCTGTTAATTTCCTTCAGGACAGCTTTGGCACTTTTGCACTTTCTGTAAGACATCTTTATATCTGGTTAAGTTTGAGCTATAAATAGCATCCTGTGCAGACCTGTAGTGGCATTCTCAAACTGAAATCAAACCACAGCCCTTTTTCCCCGTCACTTTTTGTGGTCTTTTATTTTGTGCCCTCTACGAACAAAGAAAAAAGAAAAGCTTCCCTCATTAGGGTCGTGTGATTTCATGACAATGTAAGGACAGACCGGGTAGGGAAATGCCTAAGACATGGGTGGGAAGTAGCTAGCAAGCCAGAAGACAGGGCAGCAAGACAAGAGCTGAGCAAGAGAGGTGGTTCAGTTCCAGCAGCATCTCTGCTAGCAGGAAAGAGAAACAGGGAAGGAGGAGACAAGAGGCAGATGAAGGTAGGAGAAAATATCCTACTTTGATTCTGTATCCAGAGAAACCCATATAATAATTCCCCAAACCCCTCAGCATCAGTTGACAGAAGCTGACTATGCTGTCACCTTTTCTCCAGGGTCTGAGGGAATAATTTTCTAAAAAATTTCTATCAATCAGCTCTGCAGAAGCTGTCCTGAAATTTGAAGATAGTTGTTCAGTTTTGGGGACTGTCTAGATACCTATCATCTGTCTATTTTTAGGAAAGAGATTACAGGTCTAATGTTTTGATAAACAAATAAGTCACTGAAATTCCATTAACATACGTGAGAAAACAGGAGAAGGAAAAAAAAAAACAAACCAGCTACCAGTAAACTCAAGACCTATCAACTGAGAGATGTATTGGAAGAATACTTATGTGATATGTAAAGCTATGTCTAAAACACACTTCCACTTTCTTTGGGCTTGCCAGCTGGGGTTCATATAATCTAATTTTAGATATCCTTTAATTTTAGAGAGCTACAATGCACACATCTATCTTCAAGCTAGTTACAGTTAGAAAAGTATAACACCTACATCGTGGCTGTTCTGGCTTACTTAGATCATACTTAGAAAGGATGAATCAATCCCTAAAAGTATATGTCTCTCCACTAATCCCAGTTCATGACATCTGGATAGGTCATGTGTGGAGATCTACGGCTGTCCAAATGAATCATGAATGATGCCTCCAAATCCCCTTTGCATACTGAAGTATCATAGAAGGAAAGTACACATCATGTTGTCCACTAGTGTTCAAACTTTGCTCAATGGACTTTTCTTGGTATGCCTTTTCAAGAAAATAATGGACTTGTGAGAAAATACTACTTTATTATCTTACTAGTTTGGCTAAACCTCTCCTACATCATTTTACTAATGTGAAGGAAGATCTCAGTCTATGAACTCATTTAATTTCTTAAATAGTTATGTTCCAAAAAAACAAGATGAAGAAAAAGGCCTTTTTGTCATCCCGACTCCAGCTAGATCTATCTCTGTGATTTTGTGAGCTCATGTTTTTTTTTTCTTTTTTTCCTGGCTCTGCTCCAAAGACAGAGACTCTGAAACAGGGAGTCCATGAAGGATAAGTGGCAGATATGAAATTATTTAGTTCATAGCTGTAACCCATGGAGTGTGTAACACTGACTAAAATGGGACATGGCTCAAGTGAAAGCTTTACTGATTTAGTATTTTCCCTTAGCAGGCTCCACCAACCAATTAAAGCTATCTGCCTACCTACAGAGAAAACTTAAAGGAGCCACGTATCACTTTTTGGGCTCTTTTTTTTTTTCCCCATCACTGCTAAAAATCAGAGAAGCCGTCTGAGGCACAGACCTATAAATGCACTAACTTAATTTGTAATAGCTCATTCTGTGAAATAATTAAAATGGACTTTTACAGTCAGAAGGGAAAACAAGGTGTAAGTGATTAACAATTCTTTAATAAGAAAAAAAATATCCCAGTTTACTAATAGCTTTTGTGTGGTTAATTAAGGCTATAGTTTGCAAAAACCACTAACCTTTTAGAAAGTGGATTCCACTTTGTATAATAAAAGCAGGACTGGGAAATAGTGAAGCAATAATAATGGTTTCCTGGACAGGGAAAGGCTGTAAAAATCATGATGCCTATGATGTGATATCTGAGTAGTTCTTCACAGGACTTCAAGAAAGATAATTTGGTCAAATGAAAGAGAAATACTTAGAGATATCATCCAGAAGAAGACCGGACTTTGTAAAACTTGCAGAACAATTCTTCTCAACAACAGACTCTGGAGAGCAGACATGAAGAAAAGGAGCTTTGGGTCACAGTATCCAGAATGTTCCAAATAGAAAAATCCCACCTTATTTCCCTTCATATATTATTAGTCCATTTTACAATATGTTTTCATATTTATATGGACAATAAAATTACTTAAATGGCTTAGACGGGCATTTGTTTTTACCTGGCCAGTTCCCAAAATATTTCTGTTTATGGCCAGGAAAGACATTGCTCAGTGAGCAACTTGCATCAAAGGCAAAGAACTATAATAATTTAAGTGCTTTTCTGGATACCATCATTTAACCATCTCTATTCACTTTATCTTGGCTGCAGTCTCTGTCACACTGAGGCCAGCAGTACCATTTGAATCCAGGCTAAAAAGAGTTCCAGCAATGTAAGTGCCAGCTACTAAGCAGCCAAGCCAAGAGAAGAGCAGTTGTGATAAAATAGATGGTAGAAAATGACACAAATGTAGAGGCCATGGGAAAGGGAAACAAAGCAGGCAAACACTCAGGTATCCAAATCATAAAAAAGGAGAAAAACAGATTGTGCAATTGAAAATAAATTATCTATATGTTTATCTATATATGTATATATCAACATACATACATATATAAAAAAATACTTATAGATATGCAGAGATATTATATGTATAGATAAATAAAGATGCAGACATAATTCATATACACTGTATGGATTATACACATAAGTCTGTTCTCCCTTTGTGTGTGTATATCTATATATATAGTCAGAAAACAGGCTATAGCACCAAGCTAGCTCGCAACAGTGTACATAAGGGATCTGAGCAGAATTCACAAGTCTAGGCATCCAAAAGTTTGAAACTCTAAACCTATTGTGTAACCATCACTCCAGCTTTGTGTATGACAACTTTATTTTTTGGCAAATGATGCATAGGGCATACAGAAGTTCAGCATCTCCCTGCTTTTGGAGAGGACCTCGCTCTGCAGTGGAGTCACATGCTGCTGCTTTTGCTCCTATGGAAGCTTTAATCCCAGCCAAAAAGGACAGGAGCAGAAGAAAGTGTTCATGCATCAAAGGAAACTGCTTTAAAGACGTTCTACTCTCCTTCTGTATAGTCATGATTTGGATTAGGAAATAATAGGCTGTAGGCAGACAGGAGTCAGAGCTGAGTAAATTTTAAAAATCTTTAAAAGGAAGGCAGAAAGCTTAGCAGCTGTGCATAATTTATACCCATCTATCATCTTACATCTCTTGATAACCCAGAACTGTGAACCCGGCAACTAAAGTAACTGCTCAGAAACGTCATTGCAGATCTATGTCTGCTGGCTGTTATTGATTGAAACAATTTCAATTTGTTTTGTTCTAATCTCAGATCATAAAGCAATGGCACCCAAAAATGTTTTTGTACATGAGATTGGCAGTATAATTTTTCAGTGAAATAAACACTTTTCACAATTTCTAAATGTGACATTATTCTTGTTCCAGGATATTCTTAGGGCTGACGACTTTTCATTACGATGCTTAGCATATAGTGTACAGTGAACTAAGCTTTAAAGTAACTACAGGCAGACCTGAGCCACAAGTTTAAAGTCAGGAATTTGCTAAAGTTTGCTGCTGCCTGGATACGGGGATTTTGTTCTTGCTCATTAGTGAAATAAGAAAGGGGAAAAAATAAGCTGTTATTTACAGGGAAAAATACATAGGGAGTCATGTTTTGTTTCAGTTCCCATCTGTTTAAAAAGTTGCACTGTTTTTAATGTTTGAGGTTTTTTTGTTACCTATAAAGCTAGTGAGAACTAAACAAAATTGTGCATAGAACAAATGGGGTTCAGTTTAGCTTTATTTAAGATTTTTTATTTAGTTTATTTTATTGTATTACACTTCATTTGTAAAGGTCAGTGATTGAAATGTTCAAATAAAATATTAGGTGTATAGTAAAGGTAAACTGAATAACATAAAATAAAAAAAATGGTTGAACACCCATAATAATTAAGATTACCAAGATCTGTTCTATGCTAAAATATGCTCTCTTAACCACAGAAAAAAAAGACACAAACCCCTCACATTACTATTTGTGCATGTTCTTTGAAGCAGGTTTCTTTGTCACTCATAGTAAAATTACTTTTTCCATTCCAGAATCTTTATTTGTGTCTAGGAAAGGTTTACGATCAACATGACTGAAAAAATATTATTATAAATCATCAACATTAAAAACAAAATTTTGCCTACCAAAGTGTCTTTTGCAATAAGTCTTATCTGTAGATGAGTTTAAATGATCTTAAAAATGGATGTTTTTAATGTAGAATTTCTAAGAAATACCTCATCAAAGGCTATGCACATATACAGAGATGGAATCTGGAGGAAGTGCCCACATGCAGAGAGAACAGTTTAGCGGTGGCAGCAGGTACTTATGACACAGAGACTGAACGTATTTTTCAACAGTCCACTTAATAAAAAGCTAGTTTGCTTTTTACCACAGAATCTTTCTGTATTACTATCCAGTATATAATACTTGAAGTACTTTTTGCTGCATTTTCATTAACAAGTTAAAAGGCTCTTTTTCACTTAAAATGCTACTTATTTACTTCACAAATCATAATTTTCATAAATTTCAGCAACATCTTGCTTACTTTTAAGCTATACACCCAACTTAAGTAGGGAGAAAAAAAAAGATAATTCAAAAAAGAAGTGTCTTGCTTTATCATTCATATTATAGCTTAGGAAAAATAAACAGACCTAATGCAGTCTTAACAATAATAACATCATTCAACCTCATTGCCAAAGATGGCATTCACCAATGATGGTATTCAGAACAGCTCTTAAGGACTGACTTTATTATATCATCCATGATATAGGTTTTTGTCTCCATGGTATTACGGGTATAGCAGTATTACATATTTCCTTTCTTCAGTTCTACTCGCACAAATACTTCTGAGCTATTCTTTGGAGGGCTGGATTCAAAAAAAACCCATTCCAATTACACCACCTCATGAAAAATATTACCATACAAAATTGCCATGAACAGAAAAGTATAATTTGGGCAGTGTTTCCTATTGTGACAGACACTTAATAAGCATGCCTTGCTGGTGTGCGTGCAGTAGAGTTCCTCCTGCTAAGAGCTATGAGCAGTTCAGCTGAAATTCATTTGGCAGCAAAGTCTGCCAAAGGAGCAATTTTAAAACAATGAGTTGCCAAGTGGTAGCAAAAAAAAAAAAGTATATAAAAAAAGGAAAATGCATTTTTATTTAATAAATATCAACTGAAAGATAGATCCAAGAGGAACAGATGGCTTAGGTGACTGAACATCATTTGTTAAACAACTGAATATAATATAATGCATTTTATGAAGTGCTAGCAACCGTGGCACTCACATACTGATATACAGCGAAGACCCAAAAGTCTCAGACCTCTTCTTATTTTCCTTTAGTTTGACAGCCTGAATTTTAATTCTCTGTTCTGTCTTTAGTTTCCGATTAGACTTCAACCTAGGGTCTTAACCATGCCACACTGGTAGTCAAAGTGATGCAATTCTGATCATTACTTATAATGATGGAAAATGCTTTGTTTCCTGCTCCTAGTCATGTCAGTATGGTCTCTGCTGATGCCCACACTGCATTCTGGGATGTAACCTCTATCGATCCAAAAGCCATTTGCTGTCCATGCAGACAATGAATCTGGAAATGTGTTCTCGGCTGCTGCCAGAGTCTGCCTACCAGAATGCAAGGGATCCCACCTGCCAAAGCTCATCTTTGGCATCTTTGTCTGTGTTAGCACAACACCAGTTCTGGCCCAAAGCCCTGCTGACAGTCAGGAGGCGACTGCACAGGGAGAAAAAGGTAGAGATTATTCATGGCCATGTTCAAAATTGGTCTTTAATAGGTTGAGTTTTCATATCCAAAACCATTCCTCTAGGAGATGTGATGCTCTTAGACAGTGGTGCAAGAGATGAAGTGATCTGGTCTCTAAACACCAGGGATTCGTGATTGTACAGTGAAAATCTTAAACTAAAACTAGAAACTAATGACTGGCCCGGACAAGTCTAGAAGATTGACATGATGTATTTTCTGTGACAATTTCCTCAAAAGAGATTCTAGCATGCCTTGCCCAAGAGCCTTGCAACACAGAAGTTAACAGCACTGTGTGACACAACAACTCATGTTAATCTGGGAAATATGTGAAAGTAAGTAATGAAGACTTTCAAGTAGGCTGATATGGAAAAGAAAAAACCAAAACATTAATAACACTAATAATAACATTATCTTGTTACAGGGATTAAGGCCAATCTGTCTACAGTTTGAGAGTTCACATCACTGTGGTAACTGCTCGTCAGGGGCCTATAACAAAGCATAAAGTTAGTCTTGGTACAAGTTGTTCTTGTATTCCCAGTAGTATCACTTTTATTAAGTTTCAGCCATCTGTTTTGTACCCAAGGAAACTAGTTGTACCTTGTGAAACACTACGTATGATGACTATTAAAGAGGAAGTTTTGGAATGAGTTTTGTCCTCTACCAGTCGTACAACACAGGTCACTTTCAAAGCCAGCAGAAAAATGAACAGGAAAGGTTAGTTCCACTGACTGTAATGAGGTGCTCATTCAGTATCAGAACTACAACATTAATATTTACATCCATGTTACTTGCTAAAAATTCGGGATAGAGCTCAAACTAGGATTTCTCATTTTTTAATGTTTCTTTTAATGGGGAGAGAAGATAGAGATAAAACCAATCTGAAGAAATTGCCTTGGCTGGTTAGTCACTTCAGAAGCAATGGATCATTCTGTGATGGTGGCAGGACTATATATCCTTTCAAGAGATAATCAACAACCTGATCATAACCGCAGGCATTGCTTGTTAGGGTCTGCTGGGCTTGTTGAACCACGAGGCATGCAAAAGCAGTGATCACACAGAAGACTTAATTTTTCTGCTGGGTATCAAATATTTGGACAGTGTCTTAATTTGAGAAATGACAATGGAGTCACCTCTTGGTCTTTGACTTTCACTCAGGAATAGTTACTTTATGCAGCTTATTTAAACATGGGTAAAATTTATGTTGACCTCTGAAAAACATAAGTTTATTTTGTAGTGAAAATAAGCCACTTATGCTATAATTAGTAATGATAAGTAAACTATAAATAAAGAGCAATATGAAAATTCTGCTATTTTGGGATGTCCTAATTTACAGTGACTGAAGTCCAAAACATCAAAAAATACAGCTAAATATATGGAATTTCAAGTTACATATGATCATCAACATTTTACATTACAGAAATAAGCATACTGAAAGTTATCAACTATAATTTTAGAACAACATGAGGGATGAATGGGCCTCTACAAACAAGAGTTAAATCTTAATGGAAGTGTGTTCATGTTAGTATAAAAGGTGTTCATTTTGTGTTGCTATAGTTTATTCCTGGAAGAAGAGGTGAATAGGGATTTGTATAAAGTACACATCTTTTAATGTACATAAATAGAATGTACCCATATCAGAGTACTATTATATTAAAAGTACCATCCCTTAACCAGAATTGTTGAGAGCTTTAAAAGCTGTCTGAAAAATTCTGTGCTTACAGTAGGAAAGAAATACCACTTGTATGCTGAGAAGAAAACTCTGCTGTCCTTTCTTTTTTTTCTGTGAATAAATAAAGATGTCAGACCTTTCCTTTTAATCCAGTACCTTCCAAAAGAAAAAAAAAAGAGTGACCCACTGTAACAGAAAGCATTCTTCATGATCTGTTATGCTTTGTTCCTTTAAATTGATTTTTATCAGAGGTTAATGTGTTACATTTTCTATTTATGCAGTTAATAAAAACCAGTGTTGTAGGGTTGGTTTTTTTTTTCCCCTGCAGAAATTATTAAACCTCAATTTGGACATTAAAATATTATGAGGAAAGCTAACACTTAAAAAGATATTCCTAAAATCATATGAAATAAGCAGAGCACCAAATTATATATTTTTTTAAAGTACAATGCTCGTTAGTGAGCAGTTGAGGAAATTCTGTTTAGGAAGAAAGCCGTATATATTTTAGAAAAGCCAAGCTGTTTATACAGCACATCCACAAGGAAATATGAAGGTGACATTGTTCACGCTGCATCCATCCATCAGTAAGATAGAAGGCTGTTTCGTGTAAGCATAAAGCACAATAAGCATTGTAAATCTGCACATTAGATTTCACACAGATAGAGTAAAGCATTGATTATTGATTTAAAATTATTTAGTGACAATATTTAATCATATATGGCCTGCGACGAAGAACTTTTAACCTAGTATCTTTGAAACTCAAGCAAACATACCTGTATTTCTGATATTAAAAACTCTCTGCAATTAATATTTCAAATTCCTGGTATTAATTCTGAGCTTTTAAACCTCTTGAATATTTTTAGGAAGTGCGCCTAAAGTTAACAGAGAAAAGTTTCAGCATGTTAAGTGACTGTTAAGTGCCTTCACTGCAGTTCACTGAATCTCCTGATTAAATAAAGCCATGTTGCCCCAGATGAAATGCAATATAGAAAGGCAGTGTCAGAATGATGAAGGCATGAGTGGCAGTAGCCATATCTGAATTTAGAAGAAATAAATTCTCATTTCTCTGCAGGCAGAGAAAGCTCAATGAGCTTTACTCATGTTTCCAACTGCAAACAGAAGTCCAGGTTTGTTAGCATTGTTAACCAGAGGTAAGCACACATCTTCAGAACAGGGAACCTGCTATTTTGTTTTGTAGATTTCTCTGTGCAATGTTGCTCTGATTCCAGTGAAGGTTCCCAGCTCCCCTCTGACGTAGTCCTTTCCAGAGACTGAGTAACAAAGCAGCAGTTCCAGTGGCAGCACCATGACCTACCACGGGTGCTGAGGCTCAAGCACCCTTCTTAACTCCATCTAACCCTACGTGCACCAGTCACATTTTGAGATGAACAGACAGGGTTGTGACCTCTTGTGCAAACACTAGTCTTGGAGAAAAGAACAATCAAAGTCCTGAGGTTGCTCCGCAGGAGAAAATACGGGTCACATAAGCACTCTCTAATCGTAAGGACTACTTTGCCAATGAGCCACTCTGTCTACCTTTTCATCCGTTTCTCAGAAAGCTGACAAGCCTCATGTTACCCCAGGAGTTTCCCCAATGAAACCACCAGATTCGTCTTTCTTTCAGGATGCAAGTTGTTTGTTCACAGGAGTGCCTGTTCTAGGACTATGTCTTTCAAAAATTACACTTTGAAAGCAGTGGTGCTGGATAATCTTTCCAAAAAACGGTACATGTAGGTTTGAAGCTTAATATTATGTACAGAATTGCTTCTGTTCACAGATCTCTGGGATGGTAGAAATATGATAGAAAGATCCTTTCTAAAATAAAGTACATAATATTTCACAACTGAAGGCTTAAAACACAATTCCATTCTTTATTATTGATTTTCCCACAGCTTTAGTTTTTTGATACTGCATTTTTGGTGTCAGTACTTTACAGTAATAAGTAGTGAGAGCATCAGATTTGTATGGGATGAGTGACATACCTTGTAATTGGATACAGTTGAGCATAGACCACAGATAATCAGATGTATCATACTGAATATTGAATAGTATACTGACAATTCTGTTATACAACTGTATGCAGATCTGGATTTTTCCCACATCTTGAGAGTGCATTTTCTTTTGATACATATTCCTCTGTGGTACCCACCGGACTGACATCTGCAGATTTTCATCTGGGAAGGAACATAAGAACTGACCATAATTATTTGTTTCAATAGCTGTTTACTCCTACTGTCACTGATTACAGCCACTTTGCAGTGTCCCACTCTGAAATAAGAGAGATGCACTTGCTTAATAACACTTTTTCTGACATTTTGCTATCCTTTGAAAGAATTTTTGACACTTCTGGAAATTACAACCAGTGGACAGAGAAGCAGTTACAAACCATGAGGGATGAAGATATGTTTCAGATCTGTCAGCCCCTTCAGCTTTTGCAGTTCAGAAATGAATCAGCGGTACTTGAAAAAAAAAAATAAAATTGCTGTGTTTGCTGACCTAAGCCTAACTCTGATTCACTATAAACAAAATCATTGCAGAAAAATATCAGGAGAGTAAGGGTAACTGTACAAATCCAGTTTGTGAACAGGTATTTTTTGCAATATTTTCACCAAAGCATGAAAATCAAATGAAATTAAATTAATTCAATTCAAGCACAACCAATTACTTTTTATGTCAGATTTATAACCCAAATCTCAAAAAAGTGAATCCAGAATCCATTTGTGCTTTCACATTTTTGCGTAAGGTTATCTATATGTACACGCTTTGGGGAATTTCACTGCATATCATTTTTAGAATGCCTCAGGCATTCATTTCATGCTGGCTTTGACTTGGATTTTAACTCTCAAAGTCACTACTTGGTCTTCTGGGTGTGTCAGTATGTCTGTGTGACATATATCAAGGATTTTGCTGCTGTAAATGTTCTGCATTAGCACTAGAAGTGTACATTAACATTAGAGGCAATTAAATTTTTTTTGCATGTGGATGATATAAAAATTGAGCATTTAAAAATTCTATGGTTATAACTTTTTTATTAAATCACTGTGAATCTGTAATTATGTGTACCTGTGTACCTAGAGATAATATGACATATCTAGAAATAATATGACAGCACTTGAAA
Source organism: Rissa tridactyla (assembly GCF_028500815.1). Lineage (NCBI taxonomy): Eukaryota > Metazoa > Chordata > Aves > Charadriiformes > Laridae > Rissa > Rissa tridactyla. The sequence continues at coordinate 48,606,971 of NC_071467.1, forward strand.
TACTGATGCAATAAGCTCCAGAGTTGGTCTCACAGACATGTAGAGTAAATGAAAATATGGGAAAAGTCTCTTTCTTGGTGATCCAGGATGAGTAGGGAAATTCCTACTTCTGTAAATCTGCTGCCTTTATATAGGCAATGTAATACAGACTACACCCTTTTTGTCTATATGCCCACAACTATGTTACTGCACTGACAAAACCACTGTACCATGATTTCTTCCCTGTCTTACATTCATTAGCTAGGCTTTACTTGATTTCCTTTTACCACAAATTGCTGTTCACATTCCCTGCTTCTGATCTTTTTTCCCCCCTCTTCCCCCCATTCACTTGCTCTTTTCTTGCCTCTCTCTGATCTTCTGCCTTTTGAGCTTCTCACATTGCTATTTTTTTCCATGTCTCTTCCTATGCTTAGAAACATTTCTCATTCCTTGTTCATGAAAGCCCTGTCTCCTTCTTCTAAAAAACAATTTCTTTTATCAAGACTCCAATATTTATTTTTATACTACAGCTATTTTTAATCTCAATACTAAAGCTATTTTTAATCTCAGATGATAAAATTTATTAATTTATACAAACTAAAACTGTAATGAATGTATTTTATTTGTTTGTCTAGAGGAGTAAGTGTCATAAGCCTTTTAGGTATCTAAAAATAAAGGTTTACATACAACACACTCATAAAAAGATGGTGATTCATCTCCGTTCTTCCCAGTGCACACCAGAGAAGTACGCAGCTGTCTTAAATGGACAGAAAAGGGTGCAGAGAGATACAGGTCTCTGATTCATTTGGAATAAAGCTGATTGTGAGTTTCATTCTGCAACATCATTTTTAAACCCAGCAAGATGGTTTCACACTTAGCGTTGAAGCAAAATATTTATGCTTTCATACACATTTACATAGATACTTAGTATCTGTTGGTGGTAAGGCACAAGAGGACAAAATGTACACATTAAGAGGAAGCACCAGAATATGCGAATGAAATCTGACTGAGAAAGGACTAAAAAAAGGTAAATTAAGCAAACAGACAGATATGCGAATGCTGGTTGTTCCAATAAACTATTACAAATTGGTTTGGTATGACTGCATGGGAGGCCTACAAAGGAAAGGGGGAGAGAGAACTAGAAAAGGCTGTAAAGGATTAGGAAAAATTATGAAGGAAAGGCTAAAAACATCAGGAAAATGTGAGAAATATGATATTGGGAAAAAATGTCAGGAAGATCTAATTCTTGGAAGACAGGCTTTTAAGCGGTCCTTGGAACCAAGTTGCTTTGACTTTCAACTTAAAAACTGTATGGCTACTTCTTATTCTGTATGAATTTAGCTTGGTAAGAAATACAGGAAAAAGATGGCTTCATAGAATTGCTCTGTGTTTACAAAGGTAGATGAACTAAACGCCAGACATTACCACCATTTTTTGCTGCAAGCAGATTTACATTTGAGTCATAAGAAAAAGACAAAGTTACTTTTAGTGACTGTCAGAATCCTTGTATATACCTCCTGAAATTTTTCTTTTCTTGAACTGAAAAGTAGAATATAGCATTCTACTACCATTCACATGGCTCCTTTGGCAGTACTGGTAGTAATTTTAGTGGGGGGCTGCACATGGATATTCGAGATCAAAGCTATATCTAGGTTTCTGCAAAATGTCCATAAGATATAGCCTTTTCTGTCCATACAAACAGCCAAAAATCTGAACCTACTATTTTACTTAATGCTTACTACAGCTGCCTTCTTTCTGGTCTTAAGTATATGTGGTCCTGTCGATACATGACTGCAAAATACTGCTGAACATATCAGCTCCCTTGATGTTAGGATGGTATTTTCGCATACCTCTGTTAGTTCCCTATCACAGCAAACATAAATGTTTAGATTGTTGAATTAGAGTCATAGAATAGAATCATAGAATCATAGAATAGTTTGGGTTGGAAGGGACCTTTAAAGGTCATCTAGTCCAACCTCCCCTGCAATGAGTAGGGACATCTTCAACTGGATTGGGTCGCTCAGAGCCCCATTCAACCTGACCTTGAATGTTTCTAGGGATGAGACATCTACCACCTCTCTGTGCAACCTGTTCCAGTGTTTCACTACCATCATAATAAAAACTTTCTTCCTTATATCTAGTCCAAATCTTTCCTCTTTTAGTTTAAAGCCATTACCCTTTAAAGCCCTGCCAAAAAGTCTGTCCCCATCTTTCTTATAAACACCCTTCAAGTACTGAAAGACCACAATAAGGTATGGAGCCTTCTCTTCTCCAGGCTGAACAACCCCAAACCTGTCAGTCTGCCCTCAAAGGAGAGATTCGCCACCCCTCTGTCCACTTTTGTGACTGTGACCCTCCTCTGGATCCCCTCCAACAGGTCCACGTCCTTCTTGTGCTGAGGACTCCCGAGCTGGATGCAGTACTCCAGGTGGGGTCTCACCAGAACAGAGTAGAGGGGCAGAATCCCCTCCCTTGACCTGCTGGGCATGCTTCTTTTGATGCAGCCCAGTATGTGGTCGGCCTTCAGGGCTGCAAGTGCACACTGCTGGGTCATGTCAAGCTTTTCATCCACCAGCGCCCCGAAATCCTTCTTGGCAGGTCTAGTCTCAATCCCTTCGTTCCCCAGCCTGTGTTGATACCGGGGTTGTCCCGACCCAGGTGCAGGACCCTGCACTTGGCCTTGTTGAACCTTATGAGGTTCACACAGGCCCACTTCTCAAGCCTGTCCGTGTCCCTCTGGATGACATCCTGTCCCTGAGGAGTGTCAACTGCACCACTCAGCTTGGTGCCATCCACAAACTTGCTGAGGGTGCACTCGATCCCACTGTCTGTGTCACTGTTAAAGATATTGAGCAGTCCTGGTCCCAGTATGGAACCCTGAGGGACACCACTGGTCACCAATCTCCATCTGGAAATTGGGTATGCTTGAACTGGGTATGCTTTCTTCGATCTTCCTTTTCTGGTTGACATACCTGTAGAAGCCCTTCATATTATTCTTTGTGTCCCTTGCCATGTTCACCTCCAGCTGCGCCTTGGCTTTCCTGACCCCAACTCTACACAACCAGACAGCATCCCTCTACTCTTCTCAGGATACCTGTCCCTGCTTCCACTGCCTGTGCATCTTTTTCTTGCCCTTTAGTTTGACCAACAGGTCTTGAATCATCTATGCTGGACTCTTGCCCTCCTTTCTTGATTTCTTACACCCAGGGATTGAGAGCTCTTACACTCTAATGAACGTGTCCTTAAAGATCTGCCAGCTCTGTTCTGCTCCCTTGTCCCTGAGGGCAGATTCCCAGGGTGTCCTATTGACTAATGCCTTGAAAAGCTGGAATTTTGCTTTCCTAAAGTTTAGGGTCCTAACTGTACCCTTCACCTGACCCATATTCCTCAGGACTGCAAACGCCATCAGTGCATGATCACTGCAACCCAGACTGCCTTCAATCTTGATGTCACAAATTAGCTCGCTTGTGTTGGTGACCATCAGGTCCAGTATCGACATTCCTGTGGTGAGGTTGTCTATTACCTGGCTTAAGGAATCCTTCACAGGTTTTCTCCATTTTACCATGTACAGATTAGTTTATGCCTCTGACTGACACACAAAGCTTCTCTTACTTGTTAGTTTTCTGAGGGATTTCCTTTCTTGCATATTTCATGGATATCTACAAATGCACCCTTGTAGTCCTCTTCCAAATCCTTCTTAAAACTTCCCTTTCTTATGTTGTCTCCACAAGACTTGACAAGGATCTTCGTGCTTGTATGTCAAGGATATAACCAATGAAGTTAAAGAATCTTAAACCCTCTAAGGCCTAGATTCCTCTTTCTCCTTTCTCATGTTTCATGCTAAACTAGTAACATCTTTGTGATTTTTTTCTCTTTTTCTTTAGTCCCTGTTCTGCACCATGATGGGAGGGCACAAGCACTACAAAGGACAACAAATGAAAAAAGGAGCTATGGTATCATGGATGTTATACATAGCCTGTCATAAGAAAGCCTACTTTTCTTCTCTATTAGAAACCATGTTTATGTGAAACATGAAAGAAACAATAGAATAGAAGAAAAAAATCCAGACAAATTAAAGGTTTTGACCCAGATATTCCAAACATCACCTAGTTTTACATTGCAAAAATATTATCCATGCCTTTTTGGTGCTGCTACTGCAACCTTATTCTACTTAGATTTTTCTTTGTCAATTTTCAGTCCAGGAGTAGAGCAAAGATGCCATAAAAAAGTGTACGAGCCAACGACTGTGTATAAATATTTACATTTCCTGTCTTGTTTGCAAAGTGCCAACTGTACAGTTAGTATTTCCAATGGATTGCCCTAAACAATATACCAAAGCTGTATAAAGTTTGCAGCTTAACCGTTATTTCTGTTTCTGCAAAGAGAGCAACATTTAACACCTTAGAATTATTTTATTAAATTGATCAGAAGAACAATGAAACTCCTGACTGACAAGGACAATACCTGTTGAATAAAATACCTCAACAAAATGAATTTTCCTAATACTCTGATCAAAGTGATATTTCATCTTTTCTTTAATTTTCAGCACTTCCATCATCTATATGTGGATAGCTGAGCTAGAATTCATCTCAGTTTACTCCAGTCATGTAAAATCTAAGAACTGGATATCAAAAGTGAGGCAGCCACCCATGCCCATTCTGCTGTAATTGACAGAATGACAGATGTATCTCTAGAGAATAATTTATTATATCCACCTTAGAATTAGATCATTCCCTTGACATGTTTATTTCTTTATACTGACTACTGAGAGATCCTAAGCTATTTTATGTGGCTAGAATCAGGAGAAATGATTAAAAACCTTTGTTTAAAACCTCTCCAACAGCATAAATAAGATATGGCAAGAAGACATGCTCAAAGAATAATCTTAAGAATCTCGTGATACGCACAGTTCAACATTAAGTAATTATTACAATGTCTGGTAAACAGACAACACACACAGATATAGGTAAATGTGTTTGTTTATAGAGTGTGTTTGTAGATGGAATGCCTACAGGCATGAAGTTTAAGTAAATAGCATAGAAAACCATTAACAGAATTCTCCAATCTAGACACTTTTTTGATTAATATTGATTCTGGAACTGTGCAGACCAGTGGAAATGATTTAGAAAAACTCTGTGGATGGACAGTATTTGTGTTGTTGGTCACAGATGATCTGTCTGCTTGGCACAGAAGGTTCACCATCGTGCTACATCTCCCCTACATGTTACCACTCCCATGTCCCAGGAGACCAGGGAGGGCAGAATCACAGAATCAAAGAATAGTTGAGGTTGGAAGGAACCTCTGGAGGTCATCTTGTCTGTGCCTCTGCTCAAGCAAGACCACCCAAAGCTGGTTGCCCAGGACCATGTCCAGATGGCTTTTGAGTACCTCTAAGGATGGAGACTCCACAACGTCTTTGGGCAACTTGTTCCAGTGCTCAGTCACCCTGACAGTAAACAGTGTTTCCTGATGTTCCATGTTTCAGCTTGTGTCTATTGCCTCCTGTCCTGTCACTGGGCACCACTGAAAAGAGCCTGCATCTTATTTGCACCCTCCCTTCTGATATTTATATACATTAATAAGATCCCCCTATCTAGGGGGGTTCTCTAGGATAAATATTCTCAGTTGTCTCAGCCTTTCCTCATAGGAAAGATGCTCCAGTCCCTTCATCATCTTAGAGGCTCTTCATTGGACTGTCTCCATGTTTCTCATGTACTGAGGAGCTTAGACCTGGACACAATACACCCAGTGTGGCTTCAACAGTGCTGAGCAGAGGGGAAGGATCGCCATGCTCAACATGCTGGCAATACTTTGTCTAATGCAGTCCCAGGATACCATTCACCCTCTTTGCCACGAGGGCACATTGCTGGCTCATGTTCAACCGGGTGCCCACCAGGACCCCCAAGTCCTTTTCTGCCAAGCTGCTTTCCTGCTGTTTTGCTGCTAACATATAATGATGCATAGGGTTGTTCCTCCCCAGGTGCAGGATTTTTCAGTTCCCTTCGTTGAATCTCAGGAGGTTCCTTCACGAGGGAGCCACAAGGATGCAGGCCTAAGGAAGCTCTAGCAGCTTCTAGGGAGAATGATTTTGTGCCCTTGACCCAGAGTGCCTGGAGCCTTTGCTGCAAATGCCCCCTGATTAGGAACGGTCAAGCATCCTTTTAGGCGGTGCTCTGGAGAGACCTTTGTAAGAGCTAGGCCTAGAGCACAGCTCCCTGAGGGCAGCCAACAGATGTGGCAGGTGGTGCTGTGTTCTCCGGGTTATGCTTTGGGAGCTTCTGGACCTTCTTGGTAAAAGGTTTTTCTGTGTAAAGACAGGTCTTGGAAATGGGGTGGGTAGTAGGATTGATGACACTTTGTCCTTCTCCACTAGTTGAGGTGGAAATCTACATTTCTAGATCACATACAGCTCTATTAGTAAACTACCTGTTGCTAAGGACCATTCTCTGGCACTTGAGAGGAACGAATGCAGGAGGGTCGTGTCTCTAACGTTGCCTTTTCTTATTCAAATTAGAAACTTAGATCCAGACTGACTTTTTGGAACAGTCCCTGGCTTGTGCTAAATCCCAAGCAAATGAGTTGTTTAGAAGAGTGCTAACTGGTCTCCAGAACAAAATCATGCCAAGGAACATCTTAACAATTTAACCACACAGACAACTACATTGCAATGCACTGTTTAATTTATGTTTTTTCATACAGTTACAGCTTAGATACTCAACTTTAAGAGAGCTGAAATTCGATTACACTGTTGCCAGGTTTTTGCAAATTATGTGTAAAATGAGTTAAATAACAGTAACTGATTTTGCAAAGTGAAAATTTCTTTCAGAGATTGATTTACCAGACTATCCTGTAATAACACCCTGAGGAACCCTAAGTAAGATGCCAAAATTTCCAACACTTTTTCTTCCCAGTAAAAAATGAGCCAAAGCAGTTTACATGAAGATTTAATGATTTTTGTTCCTGAAAAGAATTTAAATCTCAAAGCATCAGGGATACTATTGGATGATTAATGAAGCCACTGATTATTTGAAAAATAAGTTCTTCAGATCTCATTCAGTCAGACAAATATGTAAACAAAATAAACTATAGAAGATGGAACTTGCAAGGGATTGAATGGGAACATTGTCCCAACTGAATAGATTTTTTCACAAGTTGTTCTTCTCAAAAGACGTAAAAGAGTGATGAAGAGAGCAATGGTCATTCAGTGAACAAATGGAAACCACAAGTTACTTCCTTCTAATTTTCTTATTTTGATGACACTAATTTAGTGCTTATAAATTGAACCATACTGAGAACCATGAAAAAATTGTAATGGTCCTCATTTAAATAGTCAAGTGGTCTTGAATAAAAACAAACTGGAAATAAATTTCTGGCTCTGGACTGGTATGCATTTGAATGAGTGATATAAAAAAGATCTTCATATTCTATAAAATTTTGTAATTTATGAAACATTACATTTTGTAACAACCATATTTGAAAAACAGAGATTCAGTTTGCTATTTCGTCGTGTCTCACAAGAAATAAGTCTCCAAAGCTAAAAATGTAAGTTAACGTTTTCAAGTTATCTTTGTACAATTACTCATGCTATGCTGAACTTATCTCTCAAAAATTAAAATATTTCAGTATATGAAAGAAAAAGTTATGAGAACCTTTACAATGATTCAGCTTACTTTTAAAAACATCCTGTGTTATATGCTGTTAAAAGGTAAAATAACTATTTTCTTGCTTTTATATTATATATTAATAGGTTTTAGAGTACAAAATATTAAGAAATATAAATTCAGTGAGAACCACCAGGCAGCTCTTCTTCACGAACTGAGTTCCATCTTTTTCAGTCTGATCTTTTAGGCAAATAAAACAAATGACTTTTAAGGGTTTTCAATCAGAAAGAACTTCAAAGTACAATAACATTAATGTTGAATATAAACATATCAATATTGACTCTTACTAATGATCTGTCCTCAGAATTCCAACCTTCTGACTAACATTTTTAAGTATCAAGCATCATGAGAAAAATGAATATGTCATACATCTTGACATTTTCCTTAGCAGTAACCAGCCTCAAAGAACATATGCTAAGCCAGTCAGATTTGCAAATCATAGGAAAATAAGGAATCTTTTGAAACAATGTTATATTTCAAATATATTTTAATTGTATATTGTGGTTTATTTTGAAGGCTCTAAATACTCAGTGGTTTTCCCTAGCATTTTGCAACACGTTTAAATGTTCTAAATTATATGCAATTTTGCTATTTCCAAACATAAAATGCTTCCTATTCCCCAATCTTACAAAAATGGATAAAATATAAGTGTTAAGTTGTTACAGCTTCCTGGAGATAATGTTATCAGTTTCATGCGAACTGCTAAAAAAATTCATCCAAATGGATCATACTAGTCTAATACTGTAGGTGCACGATCCATTGTAGGCATATAAGGAAAATATTATTTATAATAACTGAAAGGTATGGAAGTTGGACTCAGGACTTAAGTATAAATAAATAATTGGCAATTCTGAATTTGTCAATGTTCTGTTTCACATAGAAACGTGTTAAACATCTTTAATTTGAATAATACCATGGCCATCTTCAAGATATTTGCTTTTCCAACCAACACAACCTCAATTTTGTACAGGTTTCCTTCTAACACAAGTTTAATGACTTCCTAGCTCTCAAATGGCATGCAGATGTCAGGAATGTTTAGTATTAATGACATATAGATCAGTAAGCTGTACTTATGTTTCTGACTTTTAAGTTTGAGACATCATATGACTACCATTTGTTTCTCTCTAGCAAACGGTCTCTCATGTCTCTCATGGCAAACTAGGGCCATGACTTAATATGGGAATTTTTTCACGGATGAGTTATTAATCTTTATCATTTGCATAAATAGAAGCCATTTGGACTCAATTACATTGCATTCAGGTTCACTTTCTGAGGGATATTTAATGTCAGACCACACAAATGAGATCAATACGCAGCAACATGCCTCCTGCTCAAGGGTACTACTTCCTTACAGTTTCTTTTGTCCTCATTCCCATCCATCCTACAAATGAAGTCCTATTTTAGCTATTACTTAACCAGCAAGCACTGAAAAAAATCTGTTTGGTGACTATTTAATTTTCTGATCAGTCAAATTTTTGTCTGTCAGACCCAAACTGATTCTGTATTTACTCACATACTTTATAAAAGATATCTTCTACACAAGTACCTATGAAAAATAAAAGTAAAAATATTGAAGGATCTTGAAACATTCAGGAATAATTATTGTCACTAGATACTGCATGCTACACACATATCTTTTATGATCACACGCTTTTATACATTATTTCTCAGAAATAAACCTCAGGCATGTTTTGTACTCTCTACTGCAGAGTGTACTCTTCAAACACTGTCATTTATTCAGCATACGATTTAGATATAGCTAACATGATTATGTTATCATCAACTAGGAATATAGTCAGAAGGATAAAACATCTCAGGGGTAAATTCTTCAGCAAGAATACAAGATATGCACATATGCAGAAATCTTGTTAACAACAACAACAAAAAATGTATATAGAACCTGGGGTAATGGTGGGGAGAACTACTTTGATAATATATTGTACCCCATGGTCACATGTTTTTATATTTAAAAGCATCCTAGTGCCCCCCCACCAGAAAAGAAGACTCATTCAGTACTTAAGAAGGTCTTAGATATGAGCTATTCTTTGTTTTAGAGATGACCCATTTTTGTGAGATTTGAACTCATATTTTAGGTTCAGTTTTCTGACAGGTACATTGAATTACTAACCACCAATTGCATATTGGAACACTGATGGCTCTATGACGCCTATCAATTTGTTTGCATCAAATTAACCTGGCTCACAGAGGTCATTGCATCTATTACAGTGAAATGAAACAGAGAGGGCTTTCTGTGCAGGAAAAGTCATTACCTTTCAGTGTGCTTAGTGGATTCTTTTTTTGCGCATAAGTTTTAATGTTTTCTAAAAAAGAATTTAAAGTTGGCTCTCCAAACAATGTAACTTGCTATTTGATACAATGCATTTACATACCTATTTGCTGCAAAAGGAACTATTAGCTAATTAGCTAAAGAAACAACGTTTAAAAACCTTACACCTTGTATATGTTTACTTTATATGTTTAGATGACCATGTATATTTTAATCTCTTTGCTAGAAATAATTTTTATAGTTGTCTCTTCAAGTTTTTGTTCCCCTCACTCCAAGGTAATGTAGCCTAAGCAGAATAAGTGTGTTTTAACAAGATCTGCTTGAAATATTCACATTCCTCTTGTACGTGAACTGAAAATACAAAAGGAGGATACAATCTGCAAAAACAGTCTGTACAGAACAAACTGTTTTCAGTGAGGCAAAGTCTAGGGTTACATTTGAAAAACCCATACAAAATTATCAAACCTTTTGTAAGCCCTTTAATAAAGACATAGCTACTCTATCTTGACAAAAATCAAACACAAAAATAAAATGCAAACTTCCTGTTTTTCTACTTGAACATTTAATGACATAGAACCATACAATGATAGCAGAATATATTTGTATTTGATGATATTCTTGAATCCTCAGTTGCCATCTTTATAAAAATAAAGGAAATTTTCATCTTTTGTTTGAATAAAATAGCTCAGGTTAGATGATGTTTGTCTAAATATAGATGCCAAAATTGGGCTAAACTCATGTAAACTAGATGTTAAGGTTCCTTCAGTAATCCATAGATATTCCACAAGTATCTTGAGAGAGGCAGTGACCCTAGTCTAGTCTAACCTAGCCTAACAAGCTTGCTCTAGATCTAAAGGGCTTCACTTAGGCGACTGGAATTCTCTCATGAGCCACTCGTGTTACATGAAGTTATTCTGAAGCCATAGAGGTGAAACAGGTGAAATAAAAAGGCAGTCGAGTCAGAAATTATGTTGTCCTTTCTGTCTTACTGATCTTCCTCACTGCAGGTAAGGCCACCAGGGCTTATTTTATGTCCAGTGAACACCGGCTGTGGTTACTATGTGTCTCCTCCTCCTATGCCAAACAGAAAAGTTACCTGCTTTCTGCCTTTGGATGTGTCCTAACATGTGCCATGTTGCTAGTTCAAAATGATTCCAATACACTGATAGTAAGTGTTGGGGAATATTAAGGAGCGAGAGAATGAAAAGAAAATTTCTATAAGAATACTCTTGAGATCTTGAAATGCTGATTTTTTATAAAGACAAAGGGAATGAAGACAGACTGAAGCTGGTAAGATATACAATCATCATTTCTCATGAATAAGCTACCATTTTTTTTTATGGCATTTGCTATGATATATTTGACCTCATATGTATTAGTTTTGCTACTCTGAGAAAAAGTGATTTATTGCAGTAGTTAGCTTCTAGTATTCACTGAGGAAAGGGGGAAAAAAGTGTCTTCTACTGACCTAATAATATGATTTTAGTCTACTAGTACTATATAGTATCAGTAACTGAAACCATACTTATTCCATTAAATTCCCATAGGATTTCACTCAACTGAGTGAAACAATATTCTTTGATTTCAAAAAAAAAGAAACAGAAATGAGAAAACCAGCAAAACCTCAGCAAGATAGATGGCTATATATATATGGATTTTATTAAATTTGTGATTATATTATAGCAGGATTTTAGTTGCCACATTCTCTAACGTAGTTTCTTTTTTGTACTATTACTGCTATGTTTTCCATTCAAATAGTATGAAAAATGAATAAAAAAAATATAGGTTTCTTTTCACTGATGCTTTTAAGTCAAGGAATATGTTCATGTTTTGTACAGACATAAAATTCAGGTCTCTGTCTTTGAATTCTACATACAGATCTTTGAAAACACTTGCAGGAAATCATGATAGTTAATGTTTAAATGTTTATTATGAAGAAATTAGTTTTCTTTCATAACTCTTAGAAAGTTTTACATGGCACTTGTCTTAATTCTGTAGATTGAGGTGATGAGAACTAAACACTTTTCTCAAGAGGGAATTCCATAGCTTGGTAATTCTCTTTGAGCTAAGAAGGTTTTCAAGACATTTGGCCTACACTTCTTAGCTTTGTCCCTTCCTACACGTTACATATCTTTGTATAATGTTAACTAGCTCTTCTGATGGTTTTAAACAGTCATCACACCATTCTTTATCCTCATCCAGACAAACTATCCAGGTAAAACTTTTTTAATTAGTTGCTGAAATTGTTCCCTCCTGATTATAGTTAAAAAAAAAAAACCAAAAAAAAAAAACAACAACAAAATCCAAGCAAAACAACAAAAAAATAATCCCCCAGCAACAACAACAAAAAACTTGAAAAGTTTTCAAGTGGGATTTTGGAGAACAATTTCTGTTTTAAAATGAATTGCAAAATAAGCATTTTATTATCACACTAGTTTACTGCCCAGTTTAGTCTCAAAGTTTCTGTTACTATTTCTGATTTCAGAGTACTATTTCAGAGTAGATTTCAGAATACTAACAGTGTATTTTTCAGATTATTTTTGCAGATGTTGTTATTATAATTAGTTTTTTCACCGTCTTTAGCTTGTTTACAAACCAATTTGAATTGATGTTTCTAATTAAGTATTTGCATAATAATAACAAAAACTTTATTAAAACCATTTCTAAATTACTACAATTCCCTCTCTTATTTATATCCTTTAAATTTGAGTACATTTTGTCTGCCCTGATTGCTCATTTAATCCATGATTTTATTAAACACAAAAAGCAAATTGCTGAGTACTGAAAAACCAAATTCCATTAAAATTAACAAAATGGATGTGTTGGGCTCTCATGAGCTGTCTTTTAGCAGTTGTCTGACTTTAATATTATAAACACAAAAAGGTAGTTCAGCCATGCAGAAGTGACATGGCAGAAATTTTCCGTAACTTCGTTTTTCCATCTCTTAAGATTAAAATCTAAACAGTCTTTTCCGCCCAGCCCCCCCCCCCCCAGTATTCCAGTATTCTACCTTTATAAATTAATTAATATAATTTACTCTTTCTCAGCCTGTCTGTCTCTGTCTGTCTGTCTGTCTGCCTGCCTCTTTTTTTGTGGGGGGAGGTAGAATAGTAGCGCATAGTTTTCTACTATGCTGCCTTATGTTTATTTTTACAGTTCTTTGCAGATACACAGCTTGAATTGGAAAACTGTACAGGCACTGGGAAAAATAATGCCACCGAGGTTTTATTTTGGCCATATTATTACTCTTTATGCCAACAACATGCAACAAAGTGTTTAAAACATTGATATCACATAATGTGGTCCACACCATCGAATAGCTATGCACAATGGCATTTACGTGTGCATTGTGGATCACTCTGAGCAAACTAATTGCCAAAAGAACAATAATGTTACACAGGAGAAGTTAATTGCATGTAACTTATCTACCTTTTTAAAGATAATTGTTTGGATTCCCTCTATAGTTGATGGAGAGCTCCAGGGAACTTCAGATGACAACTAATCCCATTTTAAAAAATTTTCTGAAGTAGATGAGTTTTATTTGGAATGGTCAATAAATTGCTGCATTCACTGCAGAGAAAGCCTAGATAAACAGGTGAAATAAACCACCTTTTGATAACCAGAATTTTGTAGTATAAATCTTACCTGGGTGATTTTTTTCTTTCACAATGAAATTTTTGTGTTTGCTCAGTCAACAGTAGCAGTAACCCTTTTGCTTTCATATGTTCTGAAAGAAACTCCTGTCAGCATTTGAAGCAGATTAATCTCCTAGATCCACAAATTTTATCAGGTTAATAAGAAATGGGAATATTTCTTAATATGTGTATGTTTGCTGCAGTGAAATCTGTAAACAAACAGCTTCTTCACACAAAATGGTTTGGAATGGAATGAAAAGTTTTAAATTATACTTTTGGACCTATTTTCTAAAATTTTAAAAAAGTCTAAGTTTTTTCCACACATAAACCCACAGAAAACTCTGAAAAAGCAGAGCTCTTGTGTTTTCTATTGAAGTCCACGGCAACTTCATCTTTTCAATATCTCTTGGGATTTGTAGTAAGTTTACATACAGCATAGGATGCATAAAGCACAAAGCTAAATAAAAATTGTATTTCTAAGTTTCTAGATATTTTTAAGCTTCCTCTGTACAACTACACTGGGTAAAAATTAAGTAACAAATTTAGTGCATCAAACTTTTGCACAAACAATTAACAATTTAAAACTATACATCTCTTCACAACATGTAGGCTATGGTCTACCATTCACAGGTGAAGATATGGAAACTGTTTTCTCCAGGTATAGACAGCAATATATACTGGCAGGTCTAGAATTTTACTGAGATAAAATGAATTCCCTTGTAAAAAAGAAAAAAAAGTAAAAAGAAATGGAAAACCAAAAAGATAAAAAGCACCGAAAAAATAAAAATAAAATGGAAATAAAAAAGGAATAGAAAAAGGGAAATAAAAAACAAAAATAAAAATACAAATAAAAAGAAAAGAAAAGAAAAAAGAAAAAATAAGGAAAAGGAAAAGGAAAAGGAAAAGGAAAAGGAGAAGAAAAAAGAAAAAGAAAAGGAAAGAGAAAAGAAAAAGAAAAAGAAAAAGAAAAAGAAAAAGAAAAAGAAAAAGAAAAAGAAAAAGAAGATTGTATACTTCTTTCCTGAATGTAGTAAAGCAGCTTTTAGAAGTTGCATTGTTGTATGTTGTATAACTTAAATTTTCTCATGTGTCAATACAGCAATCACTATGCAAATAATAAAATTGAATGTGACATACTATATGTCAATATCTTTATGGAAAAGGAAATAAACCCACTTTTTTATTTGACTGCTTTATTTGCTAATAATTCCTTCCCATACCTTATTGTTACAGGAAGGTATACATGCTTAGGCAGCAGGACTTCAAAGATTTCCATTAGATATAAAGACATTTTAGACAGGTTAGAGTTCCGTAAGCTGCAAATCTTTATTGATTATTGCTTAAGAAGATCTAAGCAGCTATTGAACACGACTTCTTAAGTCTCTCCTCAGAAGACTAAGCTAGTTTCCTTCTTTTACAGGCACCAAATGTAATTAAAAAAACCCGAACCAACAACTAAGCAGTTAAATGGGATTATTAAAGATTTATCTTAATTCTTTTTGGTTTTTTTTTCTTCACATCCATTTTCCTTTTCTACAGTAGTAATTTTTAAACAAACAAAGACAATAACAAGGTGTTGTGAATTTTACAGATGCGGTATTGATAACGAAGGTGTCATTTATTGCCTGCAGCCCCTCTCTCTAGAGGCTGCTACGAGGTGGATCTTCCTGCTCTTAGCTACCCAGAGCAGTCTGGCCTTTTTTATTCTCCTTCCTCTCTGATGAAGCTTTGCCTGCCAGAGACGCTCAGGGACTTGGAGCCCTCAGCCTTCCTCGCTTTAGAATAAAAAGGAGGCTGTTTTTCTGAATAAGGCTGGCTAGGCTTGGTCAGGCCCTTAGGGAAACAAGTTATTCTGTTGCAAACTTTACAGATTATCCTGCAGATGCGGTGTAACTGATATCAGATTTTCATGCCTTATAGTTTCTTACTATCTCTTACACAAGATACATAAATATTACATGCACAGTGACTAACAGAAGTGATCAGATTGAATCTGGAACAGTGTTGCATTAATACAGGATTCTGTTATCCTTAAGTATCTCAAATACTATTCCAACATCAGTGGCGTTCTCTAAGATAAAAGTAAGTGCTCAAAGTGAATAGAAACTGGCAGTAGAATCTGTCACTTACTGTCTGTATGGTTTATGAACTTGAAGTAGGTTGACTTTGCTTTTGATCTGGAAGTTCATTAAAGGAAGAGAACAAATCAGAGCTGCTTTATCACTCCACTCTTTCTTTTATAATGTTTTATAAATAAACGGACTCTCACATCATGTTATCCTAAGCTAACCTACCAGCTGATGTAGTTTCATGTAGTTCTGGTATTCCAGAAAGAGGTGGCAGCATACGTTACTCTCTGAACCTCTGTACGTACCTAGGAACTAACAGAGAACTAGTGTAAAACTGATGCCGATGCAGAGGCAATACCTCCATATGGCTTCAATCTAATGCTGAGAAGAAGTAGCAAGAAAGGGCCATGGAAGTTATGGAGATTCACCAAGTGAGACTGCACCATGGCAGAGATAGCAGCCTTGAGTGACGCTCTCATTCCTGCTTATGGCTTGTGCCAAAGCCAAAATGTAGATGCTCTGTTGTTTAACATTTCTGCCCAAGTTCCAATACTTCACTTATGCAAAGACTTCAGATACTCCAGAGAATCTCCTGAATAGCATCCGCTATTGAATTTGCCTTTGATTTGCAATGGTATTACATGCTGAAACCTCCATCTCTGTTCAAATCAATTAAGAAAACAAACAAAGAAAAAACAAAACAAAATTAATGCCTCTGTAGCAACCTCTTTTTTGTGAGAAAAATTCTTATTCTTCATAGCCTGAGACTGTAGAGAGAATAAGCTATAATTAATCATAGATGTTGCACATAAAGTTTCTTAGTATTTGGTGGCTTTGTGCTTTTTGAATTATGAATTAAGAGATTATTTTTTTTCAGTATAGAAGCAGGCTAGACAAAGCTAAAATTAACGCAACATGCATAAACAGACAAGAATAATGGACCAAATGTTGGAGGAAAAAATACTCTAGTGTTAGGAAAAAAGGAAACAAGTCTTTAAATTGATTTTAAACAAAGGTTTCTGAATCTTGAAACAAGCAAGTGAATACATTTCATGATCATATTAATTTCAAACTTTCGGAGAACAGAAATCAAAGTACTAAAATACCATAATCTTGCCTATTCCAGTGTCTCTTACAAGTGGGTATGAGAGTATTACTTGGATGTATTACTTTTTTTCATAGCAATTAGGCAGCCAAGATCCTTGGCTCATAGAAGGAAAATCTGCTTGAAAATTTGTGTATAGAAAAAGGTTTTCTTTTTTTTCTTTTCCCCTAGAATGAGGTAGTCAAAAGCAGGGGTCCCAATGGAGTATATTTGTTCCCAGATCAATGCACTTTTGCCTGTATGATGCAGGGCTAAATGCACAAATGAATTTAGGTGCCTAACTCCCACGAAATCACTGAGAGTGAGGCACCGAAGTAGCTTTGTGTGTCTTATCATATTATTTTATTTTATTTTAGAATTTCAACTGTAGTTAGTGTTGCTTTTTCCCTTGATGCTGGCATAAATAGAAGAGAAAATTTTGTTCAAAGGACTGACATATTCGTTCTTGCTTGTAAAAGTTACAATCAAACAAAGACTTGGTAAGACTAGCTTCATTTAAATAACATTTAGATTACGAATCACATCAACTATAACATATTTAATCAGATTTCTGGACCTGTATTATTGGATTAGTTCAAACAACCTTCTTAATTATTTCAGAACAAGCAAGGGCTAAGGCCCAACCTTATAGACATGCCATAAGAGTAATTTTTAAAAGGTCATTTATGTTCAGTGGTCTGAGCATTCTATAAGGTTATTCTTGTTAAATCTATAGACAAACCAACAGACAGTAGCAAATCTCTGGTTAAAACCAGTATATTGATAGCGTAATTTGAAAACAGATGAATGTATTTCTTGCACTCCTTTACAGAAGTTTCTTAAAAAAAATCCACATCAAAATAATAAAAAATGAAAATAAAAGAAACCTTGTATGCAATTATTGACCTCTGAGAACTAAATTTTGAATTATGAAAAGAAGACAACTGAAAATTTTCTGTTGCAGTGGGACCATTTAAAAAATATCTATGAAATGTTTTCATATAAAATGGCTTTTCTGATTCTGTGTGGTTGTGTTTGATTCTGTATAGATTACTGAAGAAAGAAGCTGTATTTTGCAAGAGGTATTAAGAAGGAGAAAAGAATTATTTCTCAGAAGAATAATTAAACACTGGAAATTGGATAAAGAGTAGGAATACCCAATTTAATGTCCTTCTTTTAAACATCAAGGGTGTAGTTTAGCATTCTGATAAGCCACTTTACTGAACATCTTTTGTACAGGACTACTACTGTAGTGAAGTAGCTGAAGGAAAAAATAAGAAAATTTCCTGCCTCAAAGTTCACTATGACATCTTTCATTATGAGGTAGACATTGTCATTATGGATTCATAGATTTGTCTTTAAAACTTGAATGCTCAGTGCTGCAAAGTACAAATCTTCCAACCAACAGCACAAAAATATCTCACTAATGCAGTATTTATTCTTTTCTTGCTCCATAGATGTTTCCCTGCTGTCCATAGAAAACTGTTCCTCCCAGTACAAATGGTACCAAATGACACTATAAAGACATTTTTTTCTTACCCTGACAAACCCATTTTTTAATTTTCCTCTTAACAGTAGTAGTGGAAGATTCTTTGATGATTTCTTACATTTATTGTCTGCATCTTCATTCTATAAAGGTATAATATCCATTAGTTTTACTGTCATAAGACCTTATTTTCATTGTGCAGTAAGTGTTTTTCACTTCCATGACTTCTGAGGTAAGGTGGGTGTTCTGTTGAATGACCTGAGAGTTAAATGGAGATACAGTATTAATCACTATGAGAGGTAAGCTTGGAAATTCATAAATTCACAGGAGAAGACTGTTTTCAGGACAATTTACTATTCAGACCTCATGTTCACACTGTGAGTGATTGTAATTACATGCTGTGACAATAACACATTCATAATACAGTACAGAAATGAACTCATATTTTTAGTTCATTATTTAGGGCAGCAATTCACAACCAGCCATAGAAATAGGACAATACACAGGAAGTAATTTTACCATTCACTGCAAGTTAGCAAAGGAGAAAAGTAATTCCATAAAGTTTCTGACCCTTGCTCTTGGAAAAAACTGTTAGTTTAGTCAAAAGTCTTTTTAAGAAATCTTCATCACCCTAATAGTACTATTGATGCTTGTAGAATACTTGTAGACTACTAGTATTTCAGAGTAATCTTCAAATAGTATAGCCTTATAGTCAGGGATCTGAAAAATATACACCTTCCCTAATTCTGGCATGTTTGAGAAATTTTTCGTCTTTCTTAACAGGATACATTTTCTATTTATTCACAGATCCAGATTAATAAGCATAGATTCTCATTTTGAGCTGTGGTGAAAACAGTGATTTGTCAGGCATAGAGAAAAACAAATTTTTGGATTTTAAGTGATGATCAATTTTCCCTAATACAGGCTATTATTTTGAAAGGTGTAATGATCAACTACACCTGCTATGTTTTGTTTCTAAGGGTGACTGCTCTGCCAAGTTTTGGTGAGGTCCAGAAAAAAAATCCTTACATTATGAGGTCTCTAACATCACAGCATACATGATTTTTAAGAGCACACTTTTAATTTTTAAAATAGTGTTTATAAAATAGAAATTATTTAATGGGCAGGTCATGGAATGAAGCAATGTCTAAGTGGATCAATGAAACCAAATGCTGTAATCAAGATATTTTTACAGTAACAAAGCATCAGAATCTGGGATGAATAACCAAGGAAAGCATCTGTGGACTACAGCAGAAACTCTGTATTAAGTGAGAAAGGCCAAGGTAGACAGGAGTCTGTATGAGTATATGGGCTAGCAAATGACAAATACGTGTGCCGTAGTTATACAGTGGAGATATAATGGGACAGTATGAAGGGAACAACCTCTACTACCACACTTCAGAGGTGTCACAAATCTAATAGATGCTACGAAGGGTTACAGAAAGTAGTAGGACCAACATCATATAGAGAATATGGATTGAAAAGAATTGGATTTTCTATAGATAATAGGGTTTAAAAAAAAAAAATCACAGACAAAGGGATGCCTCTCCTATTTAATTTCACCTTCACTGAAGGTAACCAGCATGGGCAGATCTAGGAAAAGTCAGAGAAGGTCCCACAGTTTTGGGGTCCTTTTTGACAAGTCAGAACATACATTTGGGAAGTACACCAAAAGCTCTGTGTGGGATGCTGGAAGGACCAGAACGACTACAACCTGAAATACTGAGTGTGTGTTGGGATAGCTGTCTTGCAGTGGGAAGTAAGTGCTACTGTAAGGAATATAGAGGGAAAAGAGGATAAGAGCACCTCTGCAGCTGCAGACAACATCCCTCCAGCAAATTCCTTCCCACTCCAAACCTATAAATATTTTCTTTGCTTTGGACATAGTTTTTTGATACCATAATAGAGATTAGTTGATTCATACTAACTGGCAGTCTCTCAGATAATTCTCAGATATAGTTTGGGAGACAAAGCATTTAGGGGATCTATCCTTTCCCATAGGTTTTTTGCCTCAGTCCCCAGATTTTGGAGACTGAGGAATTAGTCTAGATGTGGGCGATTTAATACCAGTTGGCTTTAATTTCTGGAAATGTTCCCAGAAATTTTTAATATGCCAAAAGAAGCAGAAGTGAAAATAGTGAGTGAATACTCAAACTGGAGTGATAAAAGTGGGAAATGGCAGTAAGAGGTTGCATTAATCAAAAGTCTAGATATTCATGCAAGTCCTGCTGAGATTTTTCAGTTGAACACAGGCTGCTAAATTGTCTTACAGAAGCCAGTCAAAAATGCTTTGCGCTGTTTATCTGTCACCTTGTTGTTAAGTTATTTAGGACAGGGACATTACTCTTACATTTATTTTTTATTGCTTTCAGCAAACTTTTGGTGCTTTGTAATAAACAAATACATTTTTTGTAGGATATAAATTGACCGCTTGTTGCTGCTGTGGTCAATTTGCACTCTATTAATTTTTTCCCGTCCCAAGACCCTTCAATTTAGTAGAAAGAATTCAGATTCCTTCTGCTAGGTTTACAGTAGGGCTCCTATAATGTTTCTGAAAAATATGAAGCAGGACAGATATTGCCTTAGCAAAGCCACATTTATCCTTAACGCAATTCTCAGAAGACACACAGAAACTTTCAAACATGGTATTCCAGTTCTCACCGCCTTGATAGACAGTGCCACAATATATCACATTACAATATCTTCTCTTTTCCTACTACTCATTTAATCCTCTGATATGTGTCACAACTCTGTCAGGTCAGTATGAATTCTTGAGTGTCTGTAGGAGGCTTCCATATCAGGAACTTTTTGTGCTGTCTCTGCTAGGCTGATGAGCCTTCTTTCCAGGAGCTTTATGTTTAGATACATTTCAAGAAGGTCATTGCGGTATAATAACATTATTTAGACTTCATGAATCAACGTTGATCTTGGTAAAGCCAGCTGGCCACCTAGAATTGGTTTCTCTTATCCAGCTGAAAAACTGAATTAAATGTCCCTAAATCTTGCTTTCCATATAAAATTGCTCCCTTTACTCTAGCCATGAATGTTGAAAGGCTGTGAATTGGTGGAATATATCATTTGTGGCATCAATAAGGCAATGTCCCTATTTAGATGCATTCGTTCTTGTGAAAAATTTGAGGACTCTTATATTAAGGGAAAAAGTTACAAGCTTGTGTTAATGATTGCGGGAAAAAAATTCAGTGGCAAAGCATGAGGATCGACACTAGAATACATTTGAATAACATGGAGCATAATAGATAGCCCTGGAGTAAACACAAGGCTGTATTTCACTCAAGAACTCAGCTGCAGTCATAAACTGTGAGAGGTTTATGAATGGCATCGGAGCCTCAGGAATTAATTCAGCCTTGTACTCACAGCGATGCCATATGTTGTTATTTATAATACCCACTTTATAATTGCTAGTCTTAAACAATTTAATATTTGTAGTTATAATATTTCAAAGATTAAATCATTAACTTGAAATGCTGCACTTCCTTTAGGTAACATCTGTAAAAACATACTAAATTCCTTATCAAATAAGATTTTTAGGGGGACTATATTTGAAACAAACTGACTCCTGCTGATTAAATTCTGAAACCACAAGAAACCACTTTCTTTAATAAGGCTCTAAAGTGCAGTGTTACTAAACCTGAGAAGTTACAGATTCATTTTGGTTCCATTTGACAATTATACAGTGTAAGAAGGTAAAGAATGAACAAGCATTTGTTCTGTAATGTGTTGCTTTTGTGAAATTAAAAGTCTTGAATACCTACCTGTGGTCTTCACTTGAAATGGAGACAATCAAAATACTCCAAAGAAATTATTCAAATTAAAAAAATCATATATTTGAACAATCTTTTCCTGATTTCTACAGACAGTCTAAGGCAAGCCCCGAAGACTGTACTATTCTTGCAAGTTAACTGTGATTTTTCTTGCCATGATAATATCCTTCATCACACTTATTCTTGTCCTCTTCCTACATACGTATCATTTTGGCAGTACAACCAGCATAAGAAATCAAACATGAGTAGTGGAAAAGCATTCCTGCTCTCTGAAGCAGCTTGCAGACAGCCTATTTGAGTGCAACTGAAAAACAACTGCATGGAATCAGAGCAATCTCACAGAAATCTTCCTGACGTGTCCACCCCCATCTCTATCTTGTTTTTCTCCTTTCTATTTTTCCTTTTTTTTTTCTTCCTTTTTATTTTTGTATTCCTGTGTGCCTTGTAGTCAGATAAAAATGAATGCAAACAAAGAGAGGCTTTCAATCAGTATATATTGGAACACATACAAAAATTCATCTTACAGAAGACCCTGCATAGCTTGCCTAAGTCATGTCCTTGTATCTCACAAGTTCCATTGTATTGGCGAAATATTTACGCTACAGAATATTGGGTATTCTTGTTATGCTTTCTTCCTTGTTAATATGGCATACTGAGAATAAGCGATAGAATGAAGCAAGCTAAGGAGGATATTAAATGCAATTTAATCCAGTCCAGATCTGGGGCTACCTAAGCCATGATCTGAATATTCCCTAGTAGAGGCCTTTCAGGCATCTTTATGGAGAGATTCATCAAGATTCAGTCAGTCGGGGTCACCAGCTTCTGCTCTAGTTTACCAAGTTTTTGCAAAATAGAACTATTTTTCTGTGTATATTTACTGAGGCTGAAAGGATTTCTCTTTTCATCATGGTCATGGGAAAAAAAAAAAAAAAGGAAGAAAAAATATTCCAGTCTTGATTGCACTGACCTTTTTATGAAAAGAGTTAAGTGATTATTGTTATTTGTTCTTTTAGAGCTCCAGTTTAACTCTTGCATTTATTGTGATTATTTTCAGTGAAACTTTCAATGCAAGAAAATTACTTGGAGTAAAATGCTGCAGCAAAATTGTAAGATTTGAGCCTGATTTTCAGAACTTTTTCTCACTGTCATTTAATAGACATATGTGTGGGTTTTATTGATAAGTCGTGTAGAATTTTGCTATATATGAGCAAAAGCAAAGCTGAGCTCTCAAAGCCTATACTGTATGATTCTGATCTGGGAAATACTGAATATCAGATAAGCTATATTAGTTATACAACTCCTACTTAAGAAAAAATGTTTTATTTTCCTTTAATTTCCACATTTTAGTGTAAGTTCAACACAGGCAT
Source organism: Rissa tridactyla (assembly GCF_028500815.1). Lineage (NCBI taxonomy): Eukaryota > Metazoa > Chordata > Aves > Charadriiformes > Laridae > Rissa > Rissa tridactyla. Next base: position 48,630,321 of record NC_071467.1, read on the forward strand.
CCTCTTCCTGGCCAAGCATACTAAGCTAATGAAGCCAAATGTTTCTTAGACCACTCAAGGAGTCTCACTGTGATTCTTATCTCCCCTCAGACCTCTAGTATTAATTAATGCAAGCAAGAATACAGATAGGTCACATTCCTTCTCCTCATTACCCCATTTTAGTCATTTCTCCTTTCAGAGATGTCCATGTTGGTTTTGTAAACCAGGTACCATATGTTTGTCTACTCTGGTGGGCTTCATTTACAGGTAACATATATTACACATACAGCTATGGACATCCTCACCCTGATATCTTCATATTTTATATCATAAAGTAAAAGGGAAATGTACCCCAAGAAGCCCTACAAATGAATCTTGACTAAGATCTGACAAGACAATCACTTACCTTTGTGACAGACGATTTACAGGACCAAAAACCCGAACCTCTTTTCAAGGTATACAGCAATAATAATGTGCTTCCTTCTAATTTAATAATTAGTCCATATTTATAAGAAAGAAAACAATGCAATTCACAATTGGAATCACTTATACCATAAATTTGACTTTAACCACTGGAGTTATGTACACTAAATAAAGCCAAAAGGTGGCAAATGAAAATTGGAGCTTAGTCTTAACTGAGCACAGCATATCAATTGACCAAAAACTAAAAGTTCAAATATGAAAAAGTCCAACAATTTATGAAGGTCCTGTGGAACAGAAGCAACGCATTTTAATAGAGGAAACACAAACTTTTGCTAGCTTTGAAAACTTCCTGCTGTTGGGAAACACTGTCCGCTAGGCCTGCTTTTTAAGCACAGAGAAGTCCCATGAGAATAATGTCTTAGAGATGGAGTAAAAATAATGCCTACTCTTTATTCTGTAAAGGAAGAGGTTGATGGCTTTCATAACAAGAAGTAGGTAGAAAAGTCATTGATCTTGAAAGGATTCAATTTTTAAACTACTATTTTTTAATTTATCAGGGAATCACAAAATGGTTGAGGGACCTCCAGAGGCCATCTAGATAAACAGTATAGTACAGGGATACCTGAGATCATTCTAACCAAAGTAACTTGGACATCCAGAGTCAAGTACAGCTATGCCAATTTGACACATCAAGCGAGGCATGGGGTCTTGTTTGATTTGCAATGACTAGTTATAGTTTCCAAATAAATGCTTAGACTTTGCTAAAAGATTTCCAACATTTTTAGGCTGCTAGTCATAGAATAGCTTAAGTTGGAAGGGACCTTAAAGATCATCTAGTTCCAAACCCCCTGCCTTGGGCATGGATGCCTTCCACTAGACCAGGTGGCTCAAAACCTGGTCTTGAACACTTCCAGGGATGGGGCCTCAACAACTTCCCTGGGCAACCTTTTCCAGTACCTTACCACCCTTATAGTGAAAAATTTCTTCATAATATCTAATCTAAATCTACCCTCTTCCAGTTTGAAGCCATTACCCCTCAACCTATTGCTGCATGCCCTTGTAAAAAGTCTTTCTCCAGCTTTCTTGTAGGCACGCTTCAGATACTAGAAAACTGCTATTAGGTCTCCCCAGACCCTTCTCCTCTCCAGGCTGAACAACCCCAACTCTCTCAGCTTGTCTCCATAGGAGAGGCACTGCAGCCCTCTGATCATCTTTGTTGTCCTCCTCTGTACTCACTCCAACAGGTCTGTGTCCTTCTTATGTTGTGGGATCCAGAGCTGGATACAGTACTCCAGGTGGGGTCTGTTACGTCCCAGTCCAACTACACTGGGCCCGGAAGAGGTTTGCAATGATCTTCAAGCATGAGATTAAGACGCGAACAAGGTCAGATGCTGCTCACTTCGGGTTTATTGTTATTCCCCAGCAATAGTCACTGAGACGAGCGATAGAGTAAAGGCAGAAGTAGAGGAAAGACAGAAAGGAGAAGCAGTATTATGGAGCACAGCAAAAGTATAGTCACCACCACAGGCACGACAACATCTCAGTGGTCCTCTGGAATTTCATCAATGTCCCATTGATCCATGGTTGACGGTGATGGAGTCCCAATTCCCAAATTGTGGTGGGTCAAATGCACCAATTATAGTCCAAGTCAGTCCATAGCTTGACCAATCAGGGTGACAGTGGCTTTTACCCAGCTAATTGTTGTTTGACACAGTCACCATATAAGCTTTTCCTGACCACTGCTGCTTGGGCAGCACTTGGCTCAGCACAGTCATTGTGCCCCAGTAATTCTGGGGTTAACAGGACAAGTCCGGGCAGACCCCAAGCTAGGCAGGGTCTGGCCACTCTGATAACCAAAGCCCTACACCCTTTTCAGCTGGTGGCAATCTTGGGTGGTGACTGATAAACAAAAGAACGGTCTGCAGAAGGCACTAAATAGATACAAGCAAGCTTCCTACTGGCCCGCAAGCCTGCCGTAGATTTGCAGAAGCTTAAGCAAGCTTTGAGACAATTATTTTGAAGTTCCAGTCTCTCACAGGGTCTCATGAGAGTGGAGCAGAGGGGCAGAATCACCTTCCTGGACCTGCTGGTCATGCTTCTTTTGACGCAGCCCAGGGTACGGTTGGTTTTCTGGGCTGTGAGTGTACATTGCTGTCTCATGTTGAGCTTCTCATCCATCAACACCCCCATATCCCTCTCCTCAGGGTTGCTCTCACTCCATTCTCCACCCAGCCTGTATTTGTGCTTGGGATTGCCCCAATCCATGTGCAGGACCTTGCACTTGGCCTTGTTGAATTTCATGAAGTTTGCACAGACCTGCATGCAGACCTGCATTTAGTAGTGTAACATGAGATTTAAAAACATGTGATCATTTCTGGACCAAGATTTACAGGATAGTCTAGGTAAAGAAAGTGGAGAGAGGAAGCAGCCATAAGGGAATTTAGACCTTCTTCAGCTTCTATTCACGTTGCCATGACATGATATATTTGCAGCTACACAACTGCACCATTTGGACTGGAGAATACTTGCCCGTAGTTAAAAAAAAAATACAAAAGGAATTCCCAGCAGAAATCTATATCCTTACAAAACCACAGTGCACTGCAAGTAGGCCATTAATGAAAATAGGAGGCATGTGGTCACCACAGACTACTTGAAGGTGAATTATTTTGTAGTGTTTATCCATTTTCTGGTTCTGTAGTTGTGAACACAGGAACTGACACATCTACTAGCTGGTATCTTTGATCAGGTAGTTGTCAGCACTGGAAACTTCAGAGGAAGAAGTTCTTCTACAGCAAGCTGTGAGACAACCTCCTCCCTCCAAGAGATCTCATCTTCTCATTTGCCTCTGACAGGAGTTGGTTGAAGCCTGAAGGTCTAATGATTCTTCCATAAAAATTAATGTTTTGTTAAATCAATTAATTACAGATACCCAGATTAATGCCTTTCCTTTTTCTGAGACTAAATTCTTCTGAGGCTAAATTCTTCACGTCAATATTTCCATTTGGCAGCAAGTTCTGCAAATTGATTATACATTTTGGCACTAGGTATTTCTTTTTATGCATTGCCAGGGAGCAGCAAGAGCAGGAGCTGGGAGCCAAGCACAGCTGCTGTGCAGGCCAGGAGGAGGAGAGGCGCCCTTGTCCTTGGGGGAGGCCCATGAGCTCCATCCAGTATCTGGCTGTGAACTGAACCCCCTGCTCAGTCATGATGCTATCGAGAGGGCCACAGCATCAGAAAGCATGCTGTAAAAAGTGCTGGGAAGCCTGTGGGGCTATAGGCAACTTCTGGGGGAGGACAATGTGAGCCACGGTGGTGAAAAGGCCCACACTCACTGGGATGGCAGGGCTCGCCAATGAGGGGGGCAAGTCTACCCCAAAAGTTGAGGATACAAGGTGCGGCAGCCCATCAGGAGCTGGGAGACAGGGCTGTGGTGGGCGTGGGAGACATGCAGGCAGCCATCAGGGCTGTTCTCTGCATGCTGACCACCCCCCAGGGGCTCCCTAGCCACAGGGTGCTTCTATGGGGCTGCCTTGGGGCAGCCTGCATGCCAGGGCCCATGAGCTTGGCCCTCAGCTCCAGCTGGCCTGAGATGGCTGCCAGGGTGCCTTGCAGGCGGGCCGCTCCCTCACAGACAGGACCAGGAGCTGAGGGTGGTTACAGCTTGATGGGGTGCTGGCCCACAGTGGAGCTGAACAGGGCAGGGTAGGGTCGTAACAGCTATGGACCCCACTGGCCCCATGAGGAGCAGCAAGGTCAAGGCAGCAGGTCTGGGTGAGCCCAGGAGATACAAGCAATGATCCAGTGACATGGATGCTGGGGATCTCACTGGAACAGGGACTGAAGGCCCTGGGATCAGCTGGGCCCTGGGCCCTGGGCTCGGTCCTGGGCCATGGAAAGGTCATGGGAGGCACCTTGGAGGCTGGACAGGGCCACAAGGGCCTTTTGGTGGCCTCGGGTCCATGAGAGTTGATTTTAATTCCCCCTCATTTTCATTTAATTGAATGGACTCTTGTCTTCTGCTCCGAGACATAGAAAAGAGTAATTTCTAATCACATTGGTCTGCCTTTTAGACACTTCTTGAAGTACTTCAGATACTTTGATCATGTCCTGTCTTCTTATTTCCAAAGTAAACAGTCCTAATCTTCTCAATCTCTCTTAATCTCTGAGATGTCCTTGATGATTCATCACTCCTCTGTGAGCTGTCTGCCTCCACAATATGCTTTCTGAGACAAGGTGACCAGTACTGAGGCTACATCATCCACTGATTTATAGAAAGACACTATAATGTTATTTATTTATTCAGTCTCTTATGCTTCCTGTAGCGTTGTGCCTCATTAGCTTTTCTGAGTAGCTACTGAGTGGCACTGGCACTTTGAGCTCTGTTGTTAAATTGAGGTTCCTTTACTGTGTTGCCATAGATGTTAGGTGCTATGCTGTTGGTGTTAGATGTTGCTATATGGATTGCTATATTGATGTTGCTAGGATTGCTGTGTTGCTACAGATATTGTAAGATGTAGGAATGGTTTATTTCAAGAGCACATTTATTTGTATGTATTGGCATTGAAATGCATTTGCTATGACATTGTCCTTTCAGGTCCAGTGCACAAATGTGCTGCCACAGCATGTGTGGAAGCATGTGCCAAGTTAGCTGATGTTGGTGTGGGGACCAGAGGCTCTCTGCCCTCCATGTGGTAGTCCACCTGTGCCTGCGTGTCTGCTTTTCTTCTGGGATGCAGGTCTCTGCCTCAGGGAGAAGTTGTGGTGCCTTCACCCACTTGGGATACAGACCAGGAGTCATGGGGTAGTCACAACAATATCCTCGGGAGTAGTGTATGGAACAGGACTCACCCTTTTTAAAACACAAGGACTCTAACACACACCTATGACAATTAGCCGAGTTTATCACACTCTGTTCAGATTGAAACGAGTTGATCTCCCAACCTCTGCTACCCACGAGCTATGACCCAGGGCAGGGATGAAGAGAAGAAGCCGTCTTACTGCAAAAAGAAAACTAAAAAAATGGTTAATTACATCAGAATAATGTAGGGCAAAGATCAAGAAAGTCAGACATTTTCTCAGGAGATTCATCTGAATTGACACTTTTTGGCCAAATTCTTCATGGATGTTTGAAAATTCAGCTAGTATGTATTGATAACAATTTAAAGGAAAATTGTTTTTGGAATAGCCTGACTTTAGTACTGAATAGCCAGTGCGCTCTGAGTCAGCAAGTATCCTTAAATCAAAGGATTTTGGCAACACCCTACCCCTGCATATTTGAATCCAAAGAGAGTTGGGAAGCAGGTGACGTATGCATAAATGAAAATCAGGTGAAAACCCACACGTTTTGAATTTTTTGTTGTCTGAACAGCAGTATTATTTTTTTAGAGTCTGAAAATTTAATGACTTATGGAAAGTTACACTCATATAAAGGAAGTAATTTCTCATCGTTACATCAAACTCAGATGGCCCAGGTGAACAAAGTGTATAAAAAAAATGTATACATTTTGGGAAAGCCTGCTGCTCATCTCAGATTCCATCTAGATACCCCAGATACATTAAAAGCTGCTATAATTCCTGAGGCCTGCCAGAGGAATTAGGCCCCTTAACTCTTTGTGAAGATACCAGTGTTTCCATTGCTCTCGAAAAAATTTTTCAGAATTATATAAGATCCTTTCTGCTCACTGCAAACTTTATGCATCCTCTTTTTTTGTATCGTTCACTGGAAAAGAGTCTGAATGAAACTTTCCAAATATGTGTTTGATTGCCTAAACTAAAATACTCCAGTATAATTATAGCAAATGATATTTTTTCCACAAATTCATTTTGTCATCCATTGCATTAATTTAATAATGTAATGATAAGCTTCAGACTTTGTGTACTCATCTTGACAAAGTCCTGTGCTCTTAATTTTTTTAAATCAAAGAAGTTGCAAATGAGAAAATTAGAACTGAAGTTTGAAAATGGATTGTTTTCATTACAAAGCTAGCATTAGTGCTTAATGAGATTGCATACACATGGCTACATATCAGAGCATAGCCATAAACATCATAAACCGCAAAATAATTAGGTGACCTTTCCCCAGACTATTTTCAGTGGCAGAACTATGACCTTCTTAGATTGTATTCTGAACCTCTGGCATACCACTGATTGCAAAATCAGTGTGTGTAATGAAAGCAAGTCTTAGGATGCCATAAACTATTTCACAAGGCAGAGATGACAGCATTTGAAATGTGTTGAAAGCTCTAATGTAAATTATTTAGACTGCTTGCATGATGCAAACCTCTCTGCTTGAAAAGACTAATCAATTCTTTCATTTGATAGGAATTTTAATTGGATACAACAGGCAGGGGTGAGAATATTGTTCAGCTATTTAATTCATTGGCCATTTAATTGAGGCTAGCCAAATGTTTTCATTGTTGATACATATATTAGAACAAAAAGACAATATTAAGATGATTTAATTGTGGTTGTTGCAACAGGAAAACCTTAAGCCTTAAGTAGTATGTTGAAAATATAGCATCCATATTACAGAGATAATTATATAGTCTTGAAACAGTATGTCATGATGTATATTCCTATCCATCACCAGTGGTGGAACATACCTTCCAATAGTATAAGCAATAAAATAAGCACATCAAATTGAAGGAAACATCTGCACAAGACGTACTTCATTGATTTGTCAATTGTTTGTTTCTTATTAGTTTCTTAAGTCTTCATACTTAACAAAAAACAGTGTAAATAAGTCTTTTTTTGGTTCGTTTTAGCTCCTGGAAATGTTTTCTCTCATAAAAAGGCTATAAAGGCCAATCATTTAAAAACCTATCTATACGAATATACAGCAAGCTGTGTTAAACACACATCAAGGTACAATTTTCTGCTGAACTATATCTCAAAACAGTTTTGCAAACAGAGGGCTAGAAATAGGCATTTAAGATAAATTAGGAAAATGTTTCAGTTGTCATTGAAAAGGTGCATGCTTTGAGGTTAATGCATTTAGGAAAAGAAATGAAGAGAAATTGTTCGGAAAATAAGACACATGCTGTTGAGTCAAGGTCAGATTTGCCTGGTATGAAATATAGTTTAATGTCATAGAAGTTGAAGTCCTGTCCTTCCTTGCAGCTCAAGAAATTGGGAGTGGTGATTATTCTAACCTAGCTATTATCTCTAGAAATAATGTTTTTGCAGAAGCTAAGTTAATGAGGTAAGGGCTGGTGATCTGCTAATTAAAAATCTAAAAATAGGACTAGTGATAAATGGGGTGTCAAAATATCCTAGCTAAGGAAGAATCCTTAAGTTAGCAGTGATCAATGCACAGCTCTGATTTCATGACACTGCATATTCATTTAATGAACCTCCTCTTTTATCTGTTAATTACTACAACACTCTCTGGATTAAGACTATAGCACATTCTTCGGAGAATCTGTGCATTGTCTAGTTCAAGTTTATTTATGAATATTTATTAGTTTGCTAGCATACCAGAATCTTCTTAGTAACTGACACATTACCTCACACTAATAAGGGCTTTTTTTTCGACATGGAAAGCAGTTGTTTTATATTGGAAGGGCCGTTAAAGCTCAGTGTATAACTTTCAGAAGAGTAAAGAAAATTGGGAAGCTAAATATGCAGACTGGTATTTTCAAAAAGGCCTAGCTGAATTAAGCAACCTATTTGCATCATACTATGTTGAGACTGGCACGCAAACTCAAAAGTTAATTCTAAATAGAAACATCTCGCCAGACATCTTTTCAGTTCATTTGTGAACACAATATTTATTCCAAATTCACTGCCATGAAGTGTGCATTCAAATATCACAAACAGATATTTCAAACTGAACATAATTTATCCAAACAATATTATTGATGTTATTTGCCATTTTACTAGATTATGTTATGGCCTCTAGTTAAGCCCAAGCACTCTGATTGACTTGACTTGCAAACGCAAAAGTGTGATGAAAGACATTTTGTTGCAAACTAAGAAAACAAACCACAGGAAAAAATGATAAGAAGAATAGGAAAAAGTGGCATGGCTGAAAGAATGCAGTACAAAACCTGCATAATTTCAGTATAAATAAAAAATCAGGACAAAACTATCAGTCTCTGGAAAGCTTAACTCATAGTAACCACTGAAGCTTGTGCTTTCGGCAGTAAGGATCCAACAAGCAAACTCACCCACTCTTTGCTGACCCAAGATGTACCTATAAAAGTTAACGATTTCACACCTATCAATTTCAGTCCTATTTAAGTTATTAATTATCTAGGCTTGAGAGATCTGAAAAAATAAATTATTGCTCTCGAATAAACCAAGACATATAGTTCTTGTTTTTAAGCATGGTCAGACCTTCTCTTGTAAGGATGAGGTTTCTCAATGCCTTTTTGAGACACAGCTAATCAGTCAGTTTCACAGGTTGAATGTGACATTAGATGCTAAAGTATCGCTCAGAGTCCTAATTCCCTAATTATTTAGATTAGAACTCTCATTAAAGTCCCTGTGATATTGTTCATTTCTTATGAGAAAAAAACATGGATGTGAACTGGGGATAAGGAGGATCAGGTGCATGTTGAATACTCCTACATCAACCTTTGAGCATCACCATGTCCCTGCATCTGCTACTTCAGATATAACCACAGAGCTTAAGGCCAAAATGGACCTATATTCAACCTCCTGAACAACACAGGGCATTAGATTTCATCCAGTTACTTTTGCACCAATAATTTGCACTTGACTAAAGTTTCTTTTGTGCTCTGCTAAACCGTATTAATTAATACATAATGCAGTACTGGAAAGAAGCCAGATCCTATAGCAATGAAGACTTACATAGAATATAATATAGAGAGAGTGAAGCACACTGAAATGTTGTGGAGGAAGGAGCAGCAGCACAGTCTGGATATGGAGGAATGAACTTGACTGTTAGAAAAAATTACAAGGACTGGTCTCTGTGAATGAATTCAGTAATTTATAGACAAAATTCTAAATAGAGAAATAGAGGGAAACAATTTTAACTTCCATGTCACTTCAACAGATTTGCACAGAACACTTTTAATCCAAATCAGCAGTTTTTTAATGCATTATTCTTAATGCCTGTCAGGGCTTTGCTAACAAGTATTTAATTTTCCGCCCTCTGAATCATCTTGGCTGCAGTATGCTTGTCTTTCTGATTGTATCTTTTCTCTGACTTGACCCAGGAGTGAGATGATTTACCACCTGTACTCTTACCTTAAACTGTGCCAGCCTAATCGGCTCCAGATTTAATCAAGCGTTCACAATATCAATGTTTCATTTTCACCTTTGCTTATTATATGTGAAATGACATTGATCACTAGTCAAGTGATTAGCTGAGATTGTGTGTCGTTGTCTGCACTGTTACAGACATTTTCTGACTTTTGTTTTATTTTTCTGTGCTTACTCCAGTGTGCAACTATTGTCACAAGAGCATTGGATTCATAACCTGTGTATTTTTACTAGTGTCCAGGGACCATAATGAAATACGGGCTCTTTCTTTTAGGTTCACATCCATCCATAATGCGTCTGCCATCTGTCCAATGTGTAGGCATGCTGTTTGCGTGCGTTGTGGGGTATTTGTACTTCACACACTTACCTTCTGAGCTCTTAATCATCTCCTCAGCGGATTCTACCTCTCTCTGTTGACTGTACAAGAACACAGATTTTTAACTGTCATCTTCAAATATGCACCTAAAAAGTTTTCTATTGTGGGTGGTGTGAATAACCTCATTGTATGTATTTCACAGGCTGATTGGAAGAAAAAGTATGTCTAGTTCAAATCTAATATTTTGCTGTCACAGTACAGTGATATTCTTTCAGCAACCATAAAGATTACATTGTGAAAAAACTGAAATCTGTATACCAAGTGTAATTGTGCTCTTGGAACCTTTCCTTTTCAGTAATACTTTAGGTCATTTCTGGTGGTATATGCCTGATGTAAATTCATTTCCTGTTACACCGACCCCCTGAAGTGTATGTACACATATAGAAACATAGAATATAAAAATGAATATACTATGTATAGTATATAGCTGTTACCCATCTGAAAGTCTGAGAAGGTGGGAGGTACCAGTCCTGGAATTCAGTAGTCAGTCTCTAGAAATTAGTGGGATTGTGATTTTACCAGTGGGACCAGGATTTTGCCTTTGGTTGGAACAGAGCTTTTCCAGCCTCTGGGCATTAAAACAGAGACGATGTCCCACAAGGACTAGTGTGTTAGTTACAAGATCTTATTGCCTTCTTTTCTGAGTAATTAATTTTTCAATTCAGTGACAGAAATTAAGAACAAAATTAATAAAAAACATCCAGCTAGATAAATCCCAAATTAAAATGTGTAATTTCTCTCACCCAAACGAAACACTAAATTCTGTTCATTCGAGATGTAACAGAACATTTCATCTGGGACATGTGCAATAAAAGGTGAAGAAGCAAAAGAATGTTTGGGATGATATTTTTATTTTTTTTTGCCCAGCAGTTAGGCAAATATTCAAAATGAGAATAGTTGAATTCTGAGTCTCTGGCAAGCACCTTAGCCTTCAGACTAACAGGTAAACTTGGTAATGTGAAAGAATGCATTTCTCCCATGAAGTCATTCCAGCCTATATCCATTGCAACTCAGATAACCCCTCTCATATCAAAGTTTAACAACTGGATCAGAACAACATTTTCTCTCTCTGGGTCAACTAATATTTAATTGGGACACATATCACAGAAGATCAACTCAAGAAAAGGCTAAGGTTTTTGGCAGCTGATATGCAATAATTGTCCAACTGAACTGGTTTATCTGAATAAGTGCAAAGTAATTTGAATGAGTTTAGCCCTGTTTTCATTGTAGCCTGAACTAACGCTGGTTACTTTGCCACATAGGTAGTGTGTGAATGCACACACACATATACATGCTTACCACAAATAGGTTGATGTAAGGTACTATTTTACACAGTACTGTGTCTCTGTCCCCTTTCCTTCCTTACGTGTTATCCTGGTACTCAGTCTTGATACTCAAAGACGGTGTGGAGAGAAAACTCTTATTCAGTCCTATTTTGGCTGCTTTGATGATCCCAGATGTGCAAAACTGTTCAAATTTCAACCTCTATTCCTTCAGTTTCAGAAGCTGTGAACTACAGAAATATCATATATCAAATAGAAATGACTTTTGGAATATTCAAATCAGAATGATACAGATACTAAAATTAGGACCTGAACCACAAGTTTGCTAATTTCTAGTTAACAGCTGTAGCGTAAAAATATAAAGTTCAGCATGTGTCTTGAATTCAATGATACCATGATCTTACCCCATTTTCTAAAGAAGAACTGAATGCATTTTTTAAAACATCACAAGTTAAGAGATTTTTAGATACTACAAAATACAGAAGATGACTATAGGTAATTTGCCATACAGTAAAAACTCTTTTTATTAACAGATACATTAATTCTGTAAAACTTCTTGCACCCCAATGGAATACTTTTCAAAAGTAACAAATAGAAAAATAGTTCTTGTTTTGTACCATTTATGTATATCTTTTATTCCCACTACATCCCTCTCTTCTTTATGTTCCATATTTTTCAGCTTGTAATAGAAAAAAAATGGCATGAGAGTATGAAAAGGAAATGTTCTGAATTGCTTACTGTATTATCAGAAATTGTGTGATTCATGATTCTGCTAAGTAAAATCCACAGGGGAAAAATATGTGAAAGGTGTATAATCCTGGCCTCACGGAATATTTATTCACATTAATGCAGCACACAGTTAGAATTGCCTTTGTGCATGTCTGTTTCAGACCAGTCATAACAAAAAGGAACGAGGAAGGTAATTATAAATAATTTAATGAAGCTCTGTCAATCAAAATCAGAAATTTTGTATGCATGTAAGGGTGTTTAACTTTGCCGGGAGGGCTTCCCATATACACAAAGGAACTATGTAAACAAATACTCTGCATATGCTTGTGAATAATTAAACATATTTAAAGAAGAATCAGCTACTCTAATATATCTACACAGAATGACCACTTATTATAGCTATGGAAACTGTAGTTTACTGTTCATTGATTGTATGTGTACAACATAGGGATTTGAGTTTATAGAATTCTCTGAAGTCACATGTGATCTTGTAAGGTAAAGAAGGCCTGCAGAAAAAAGAAGTGGTAGGGATAATTAATGTGTTCTTTTCAGGTGATTATAAGCCTCAATTCATTATATTGGAGGGTAGTGCTAATAAGAAAGGTCACTGCTGATTTCTGAGGGTGATAATCAAGGGCAGTATTGGTTATTACAGATATGTCCATAGCTTCTGAATACACAGGTACTGAAGTGCTTGTCTAAATTCTCAAAATATTTACCAAGAGTTTAAAGATAAGAGCCAAGAAAAATTGATATGTCAAAGTTTCCTGTGCCAGCAGAGAGCCTGACACGGTAATTCACAGGGTACAAATTATATCCCACATTTCAAAATAATGCTATTTGAAAGATCCACTGGTTAGAGTGATTCCCAATACTACTTCAAGAACAACCCATTTGTGGAAAAAATGGAGAGTGTGGCAGGCTCAGTCACATCCACCATGGTAAATATTACTTTTATACTTCCACTTGGGGAGGGATGGACTATGAAAAGGCAGACTGAAAGCTGCAAAGTATCTGCTGTCTTTGTAGTGGGTGCATAAACATGACCAAAAAAGTGAAGTTGAGAGATTTCCCATAACACTGAGTGCATAGAATATCAGTTTGCCTGAACCCAGTGGCAACACAAAACATTCATAAAATGTGCAACTTGGTCTGGTTGTTTAAAAAACATAACTTCTATTCCAAAGAACAGTTAACATTACTCTATTTTCATTCCAGTTCCATATAAAACTACACCTTTACCAAGGTTTACACTCAAAGAGAGTTTCTGTCAAGCTTCTGGTTTTCACACATCAGCACATCTTTCTGCAATAACCCAGAAAAGGAAATGTTTGAATCTTTTGTGGTCCATCAAAAAAACTGATGGGAATGGTATAATGTACTGACAGCAAATGGACTTTCAAAGTTCGAAGGCAGCAGAAATACTTGCGCGAGAAATTGTATTTTGACAGGAGCTTGCTTTTGCCATTAATACCTTCATCAACTAACAAGGTAGGTACTGTACCTGTGAGTGTGTGCTTCTTTCTCCACCATGCCTTGCCCTAACCTGGATTAGAGTTCCATAGAAACTCAACAGGTATTTTTGTTCCCTGTATCTATTAAAGTTTTAACTTCAATAGGCTTCATGAAAGATCAATGGTGATTCATGAATGACCTTTTGTGCAATGAGAAATCCTTCAATAAAAAATTCACTAATTCACTAAGAATTGCAATCGTTTCTCATACTATAAGGAACTTTCAGTTGGTACAAAGACGATCAGTGGTCCTGGAGCATTCTTGTGTGAATTATTCCAGTCATTGAATATAGGAGTAGACATAGGAGTAGTATAGGAGATATAGCCTAGACAAGAAAACACTTCACCAACTTTTGACTGGATTGATCTTGTACTGGTTCTTATCCACCATGCAAAACTTTGTTTCTTGAGTAGTAAGTAACCAAACTATATTTCTCTTAAGTGGACTAGCTTGTTCAATACATGTAAATAGATCAGAATTCTTCTTAATCAAATTCACAGAAGATTCAATAAGGTACAGAAAAGAAACATAAATGTTTTATAACTTTTGTTTGCTGCTTCGGGAAGTTTAACACTGTTTATCTGTATTTTAAGATCACTTTTCTGCACTGATTTAACATTTTTCTGCCGAAGTGTTAAGACAGACAATTATTTAATAGCCTTGTTCCTGGATTCTTAACACACACTGAAAGTAAGTCAGGGAGGTAAGACTGTAGCTACTGACATTTCAAACTATAGTGATATGCAGAAAATGCCATTTAATGTTGTCTCCCCAACATTTGGATTTTTTGTGTTTCAAACTAAATTTCAGTGGTAATACTTGCTCATTTAGCACCCTTATTTTTACATTATCATGCCAGATTTGAAAATCTATACACATTCATATGGTTGCGGGTGAGGTATTAGAGGGTGTGTAAACTTCACAAAAGTATATAAACAGTTCAGATGTGACTGTGAAACCTAGATGCACCTAGAAACAGGGCACAGACAGGTCAGTGGAAGACATGAATACCAGAAATTTTCTTGTGGAAGTTGATGGTAGAATATGTCGGGCAAAAGGAAGGAGAAGATCTACAAAAATATGTCATCCAGCCTGGAGAGAGATACTGCTTGATTTACTCCACTGAGGGAGAGAGGACTTCCAGAGATGGACAAAAGAGAATGAAAAGCAGATGGAAGGGCTTTATTGAGAGCTGTCAAGAATAAGCTTTCCTGTCTGTAGTCTTTTGATGAGTCTCACTACCCCAGAGTTGTTCCTTGTGATATCTCTACTATTTGCCGTTTCAGAGTAGTCCCTTTGGCATTACCTACCTCATGCAGGGGAGTATCTAACATTCAGTCAGATCTCCCTCAAGTCTACCCTTTCCCGTGACTTCTGCCTTTCATCCTGAATAAAGTCCTACACCACTGAAGAGCACATTGCCCCACATGTGGGCTTTCCCTCTGTTCCAGTCACTTCAAACAAAAGGTTAATGTTAGTTCTATCCCACTCACAGAGTTGTTCCTCTGCAGTTCATCTTTCCCCTTAAGGATCCACTTCTGGAGCTAATCACAGTTCCTACCTTTTGTTCTTATTTTCCCCAACAACAGATCCTTTTCCAGCCTCTCATGATCCCCGTGAGGCCATCTTTCTCCCTATCCTCTCTTAGGATGGTGAACAAAACACCACCACCCTAAGTATCTTCATAGTCTGCTTTAGATTCTTCCTTTCAGTCTCCTCTCCTCACCCTGAACATGCCCTCTTCAACTGTCACCAAAAGGGGCACATTTAAGCTACTTTTTAAAACTCATTTCAGGATTACCCTCTGCAGTCAGCCCCACTGACTTACCCTTGCCACAGAGCAATAGATGCTAATGGGCTGCTATCCTATAACAACCAACAGATGTCATTAATGGCATTAGCTTCTAGAAGGACCATGTCCAGCAACATGAAAGGAAACAAAGGGTGCAAGAGCATTAAAGGCATATTAAGCTATGTGCATTTTGTAATATTGTGCATGGAATGGAAACCATGTCCACAATTGTTGCAACCCGGAAACCAGGACTGAGGAAGAGCCAAGATTTTAAAGCCTTGGCCTGTGTGTCAGCCTAGAATGGAAAGGACAATAATCAGGTTCTAAAATAGATTAGAACTGGAGGACTTTCCTGTTGGTATTGGAAAAACAGAGTCATTCCTATGTTTGCTCCCAGCACGCTGCAACTGCATGCTATCCTTACTTAGGACAGACTGTAATTATGGAGCTAAGCCTTATGCTATTTTAATTGTGTGCCCCCAGCAGACTGAGGATTTTGTTATTGTGCTGTGAGTGACACAGTTGAGATAAGTGTTCCTTCACAATTACACTGACTCTTGTTAGTCTTGTCACTGAAACAGAGATGGAGTTGAGTTCAGTGGCCAAATTACATCAATATGTTTACTTTGTAATGTTCTGCATATATTCATATTTAATTCAAATTGAATCCAAAATGCATTCTAAATACTTAATAACATTGGTTTGACCCCCAATTAGGTGATGCGTGTCCACAAGTTACTGTGAGATACAGCATGTTTTCAGTGTTTCATTATCTTCTCTTTTTTTAGTCACTCTCTCCACTACCTGCTCAACAGACAGATGAGTCTCTTATCAGAAGTAGCAGATGGCAGAGCCAGTCTGTTTGAATTTTCCAACATGCACTCGTAGAACATTTCTGCGAATTTTGTTAAAGTGCATTATATTATAGCACAATTGGGGATATAAGCAAGGGGATAGCACAACTTCTGTTCAGGAGTGTATTTTTAAACCTCGTCACAGGGTTCTGTACTGCAAAGGCTGTATTTTGTGGCTCAAAGAAAGCAGACTGAATCTTAACTGACACTTTCTTCAGCCCCCCTCATTCCAACGTCAAAGAGGGGGTTCAGAAGATGAACTGAGGAATTTTCTTTGCAGTGGGAAAATCTGCCCATTGATTTACTGAGAACTTAATGTCAGTTAAATGAACAAGACCACCGTATAACACTAAGTGCTGCAGAATTTCAAACTACTCTTGACCAAGAAATGGATCAAATGTTTAATCTCTATAGCTATTCAAAATGTGCAGCAGTTCCTTGGTGCTCTATCATCCATCTATCTATCTATCTATCTATCTATCTATCTATCTATCTATCTATCTATCTATCTATCTATCTATCTACCTACCTACCTACCTACCTACCTATCCATCTACCTATCCATCTACCTATCCATCTATCTATCCATCTATCTATCCATCTATCTATCTCTATAGTTACATCAGAGCTGTCCTGTTTTCCAGGTTTTGGACAAAGCCAAGGTATTATCCTGTAGGTGCTTCATCTCATAGAACAAGAGAGTGAGAAAAGAAAGAGAGAAGATGAAAGAATGGGCAGAGCTCTTGCATTTAGTTGACCAGATTTAATACCAGAAATATGGCACAGCTAGTTAAAGTGTATACTCAAGGTTCCCAAGAAAGAACATGAGGAGGAGCATATGATTCTCTTCCACATCCCTTTTACCTTCTGAAGTTGACAGATAAGAAATCTGAGTGTGCCTTAGAGAAAAGAGACATAGGCTTCCAATAAACTATTCTGCTAGTAAAGACTGCCAAACATCTTACAATATTCCTTATTTTTTTCTGAACTTCAGCAATGTCTCTCCATATTGCAAGCGAGGACAAATGGGTTTCAGATGAGTTATCCCAGCTGCTATTCTTAGTTTAAAGGCAGATCATAAGCCTTCTTTGTATTATAAGGATATATCACATGCACAAAAAAAGCCCCCACAACAAACCTCTACATGGAAGCTGTGAATTTATGCTTTGTAAAATCTAGAAATCTTTCAGAATAAAATCAAAGTTGATGATATATATGTTTTGCTTTATTTCTTTTCATATTATTTCATATTCTATTCATATTTCCATGCTGTATCACACTAGCTAGATGGGGATGAGTGATCTTTATTTTAATATCTATTTATAAATGCTTTTGACTCATGCTGTGAGATGAGGTGCAGTTTAAATCTAGTGTAATTCAACTGAGTCTGCCACAGTGGGCCTGAATCAGTATTCCAGGCTCAGCTTCCCAAAACTTGGTGGTATTTGGTATAGAAGTGATGTGCTAGCGCCCCTGTGATGTTTTATAAGACAGACAGACTCAAAACAGAAACAAAACAATATTTACGATTTTGCAATCTTCACTAAAATGTGCAAAATTCTTTTAAGAATGCAAACTTTTAAACCAATGCACCGATTAAGATTTGAAATGCAGTGTGTAACTATTACTATGAGACAACTCAGAGAGTGTACGTGATTTGACATGACCGGAAATGCTACAGAAACAAATAAGCAAAGACAATAGAAGTCCAAGGACAGATAGGGGAGTAGAAATGAGTGAACTATTATTTTTTCTGCTGATTCGGTAAATCAACAAAAAGACTGTGATTTGCAGTTTTTCCCCATGTTCTGTACCCATGAAGATATTGTCCATATTCTGCCCTTTAAATAAGGAATCAGCAAAGAATGTATCAGCATATTCCTCTCTCATCTGGAGGAAATCTGAATGCATATTTCCAAACAACTGCACAACTACTGCCACTCTTGTTGGGACAACTTCCATGTATTCTGTGAACAGAAAAATCAATTGCTTGTACAAGCCTCAGAAAAGCAGCTGTGGTGTGAACCTGGAAATTAGGTAAAGTGGGGAGGATGGGTGAGTTAGAAGATACTGAACAATGAAACTCCCTCAGTATTTAAATTCTTATTATATTCAGGCCAACAGGACATAATGCACATTTTTGGGAAGTAAAGAAAATTGTAGAATAGCAATGCTCATTTCTTTCCTTAATTTGTGCTCCTAACAGAAACAACTGGAATATCTTAAAAATTGATATATAGTCAGTTTGAAAAAAATCTCGATGGTTATTCCTAGAATAAAAGTGATTAACAACCAGCAATATATATTTCTAGAACATCCTGACATAAGACCTGATAATTTAATTACACATATTTGATTTATGATGGTGTGCTGGTTAATGAATTTAATGAAAGGCCACATTTTCCTTTCAGAAATGAGTATGTACACCGTGTCTCACGTCAGAGACAGGGAACTATGCAGTACACAGTAGGAGGAAGAATTTAGCTGTGGACATGTATAAATGAAATTGGCTCAGATAGATTGCTGTATTTAGATCACACATTCAGGGAAACCGCATACTTCTCGTGCAAGTCAGGTACCTGCATATGTCCAATTATATACTACCTCTGCTAACAAATTAGACACATCCAAGCACATTAGTTTCTACATACACAATTTTAAAGAAATTTGTCCAATTTTGAAGAAATCTGTCTACAGGGATTTATATAAACTGAATTTTTAATAAGAGGTTAATTCTATCCTAACCAAGAGAACAACGTTTTGTATCAATTCTCTTTTCAGCGTAAATGTGTACAGCTCTACTATATTTCTCAAGTGCAGATAGCTTGACATAAAGCATGTCTATTTTTAAAAAAAAAAATATTTTTTTTTGCACACATTCTGAATGTTTTCCAGCTTTCTGACAGTTTTACTTTATTTTTTCTTAAACCTGAAATGTTTGTGAAACTTTAATAACATGGATAAAGATTTAAATTTTTTTTCTCATTGTATGTGTCTCATTTTTATGATACGACAGACAGACATGTGATTCAGAATAGTACTAGCCCTATGATTAGGATGCTCGCTTTAGAGAAGGTATTTAATACTTTTATACTATTTATACATTTATGTAAGGATATTTAGGTATCTATAAATATCTTGTATTTATACTATATGTGTAGCAGAAAGCAACATCTTAAACATGTCTATTCTGTATTTATTCCATATTCCATAGTCACTGGGGTATGGATGACAGCCTAATCACTAGACCATTTAATTGTCTTCACTCTTGAATATATTAGATTTCTTATTATTTTTACAGATCATTATCAAAGAGAATTGAGAAGGGATTACACAGGAATTTAGAAAAATCACCCAATTTAAAATATCCTAGTATAATTTAACCAAGCCAAAATAAATTAAAATGAGTCATCATTGACGAATATGATATTCTAGCATAGCATTATCTTATTTTGATAACAAATTTTATTCTAAACTTATCTGTTAAAAATTCTTGAAAATAGTTTTGAATCACATAAAAAAATGCACTACCAACCACCTAAACAATAGTTAACTGAAAAATATCCAGCTGTGTACATTATTTACTACTGACGATAGCTTTTTGCCTATGAAAAAAAAAAAAAGTATTATTCAGAGTCTTTGAAATATTTTTGTTATTCTTATTACTTAACCATATTTCCTGTCTTTTTAATGGGGGATGAGTTGAGCGCAGTGTGAGTTAATATTCAAAAATAAGTAGACATTTAATTATTTCTGCTTTTTACTAAGGAAACAGTATGGTTAGTCAATATGACATAGGTATGTTATCAAACACAAAAATATAAATAAAACAGTTTCAAAGCTTTTTGAACAAAGAAATCTGGGTTCATATATGATAACTTCCATCAATGTCCTGAAACACTGATGTGGAAGGAAAGATGCCAGCGAAATGCTCCAAAAAGGAAAAAAACCACAAAAGAATAATTTATTGTGCAAGATATTATTCAGCAAAAATATGCATGAGTAGAGTATTGATGAAAATTCAGATGGAATAGTCAATAGAGGTTTTAAAAAACAATTGTTAATAAGTAAACTAAACATTGCATTATTATTGCTCTGAGATTTTTTATATCATGCTAGTACCTAGAGGGCCCAGCTAATGGTCAACTTGAAATATGGAAAAATCACAAGTGGCCTGGTCTCAAGACACACACACACACACAGAGGTATTTTTGAGACATTTATGTTCGTATTATTAGGTTTCTTTTCAAATGGAGAGATTTAGTAATAGAAAATAAGCACTCATATTCATATCTAGTGTTTTGAGATAAACATTGCAAAATATGCCAAAATAAAGGGACAGATAATACTGGTAAAATAGATACTACAATAGTAGCATCAAAACTAGTCTAATCAATTACAAACTAGCACTCTCTCACTGTGAAGTCTTTGGAGGTTTTAGCTACAAACCCGTAACAAACTTATAGTGACCCTATGTAAACTGTAAATGTGTACCTTGACTAAGCCTTTGTGGTAGATCAGAAAATAGCATACTGTACTAGAAGATAGACAAATTTCCATCCAAGAGGTAAAAATCTAGCAAAAAATAAACCCACTAAAATTAGGGACTTGATAAGACATTGGCAAGGTATGGTTGTTCATTCTAGGCTTCAAAAGTTGTTCAAATGCTGCAATAAAATGAAACTTCTAATAGTCTCTATGAGGTGTCTACTTAGCATGTGCAAAAGGTGAGACTTTAAAGGCTGTAACTGTCTGATTTGACCTACGTTCTTTTAATAAAAGAATGTATTTTTTTTAAAAAAGAAGATCCAAACTGAACTACAAGGCAAAAAAAGACAGCCTTAGCCCCTGGTGTGGCTGTCCATATTCATGAAATAATTTTAGCAGTGCCATTTTCATGGTCTTACTACATCGTAACAAGGTTTTGTTTTCATCAGCTCTTTTTGGCCTTTCCAATATGTATCTAAATCCTGCTAAAATTGCTTTCTTTTCTTATCAACACAGGAAATATAGTAAGTGAATTGTTATCTGCGTGTATGTGTTTTTAAGCTATGTGTTTCAGTACTGATGAGCAGAGATGCAGTGACTATGATAAAAGAATAACAAGAAAAGATGTTTCTTGCTCAAATATTTCTGAAAAAAATCATAGCTTTCAGGGTCAGATCTTTAAAGATCATCTTTTGTAGTAATTTAAGAACTTGAAATTACAACATATCTTTCCTAGAAAGATGTCCAGTCAATTATATCAGGTTAAATAAAGGCACTGTGTCTATAGATAATATTTGTAGCTAACGTGAGACATAACTTATACAAGTTAGGTTTAGCTAATTTGTTAGGAGTTAGAGATATGCCAACACAGCAGGTGATAAACATTTATTTTTGTAGGCAAAAGACATGATTGGCTACATTGTAAATATTATTATCATGCTTAAAGATAGCAAAACCCACAATTTCTAAGGTTGCTCAGGCTGTGAAAATAAGTAATTTGAGAGCTCTCTGTAGCAGCATCTAAACACTATGTGCACCAAAGACTGCTGTGAGATATTATCCCCTTAAAGCAGATGTTATTAAAATTTATACATAGGGTTGGTATGATTATATTTTTAAATAATTGGAAAGCTACTTCTGTATTCACTGACTTATCAGGTTCTGCCAAAGCTACCTAAATAAGTACCTTACTGAAATAAGCTGTAGAAATATTGTATCCAGTCATTATTGATCAGAGAACTGAATTTATGGACTTTCCTGCAGCAATAGGTGTAACATTAAAAGTTTTGATGACTACTTGATTATCTCATAAAGACCTCAAAGCTTGTTGGACATGAAAGATTGGGCTTCTTTAATGAAAGTTATCGGAATATTCAGCACAATTTATAATGCATGACAATTATATTATGCAAGCTTGATCAAAACTTATCAATAAGAAAATCCTGGTAAGAAAACAGTAATATGGAAAAATACAGCCTGGTGATACTGGAGGCCATCAAAATATATACAGCTAAAGCTGTTGAAATGTCAGGGAAAACAGCATACTTTATGCCACCATTTGACATACAGATTAAATGTTCTAGTCCTTAGCCAACATTTCAATTTCAAGTCAATGAGAGTTCTGCTGGAACAAAAGGAGTGAAATGTGACTAAACCGGACAGGCTCCTGCTATGTGCTGCTATGAGCCTGAAGACTTAGCAGAATGGATTATTTAGATACTCTTTTTCAACTGCACACTGGGAAAAAAATTAAGGTCTGCAGAACAGACTTTAAATACACTCTGTATCAAAAGGAGACAATAAAATTGAATTGTGCAAATTAAAAATTTGTTTCAATCCGTACTTTACCAGATTTAGGCAAATCACTCTGCAAGTCTGAGTGTGAGATCAAATTCTCTGTTATCTTGCAAAATTAGGAAAAAGGATAGAAAGAGTGAAAAGAAAGTGAAAACACACCACTATAGGTATGGCATAGATTTACTACTCCGTTATGATGGTTTCTGTTGTACATCATATGATGGGGAAGTTTGCTTTAATCAGCATTGGAGTTGTCTTCAACTCATGGAAAGATGCAGTGGGCCATAGCAGAAATACCGACACATGAAAGGTGTTCATCCCTTCCTGGCATTTTCAGATGTTTCTACTGCATCAGAGTCAATGCACGGTGCTGTTAGCAATTGTAGTTCCTAATATTTAGATGCATTAACTTTTCCCAACAGTTAATTTTTGCCAGTTTGAGGTCTGGTTTACTATAGGATTTCCTTCAAAATAGCGTCTGCAATTCATCATTAGCTAAGGTTAACTGTTACGTACTTTCTTCATTTTAATACTAAACACTTGTCATAGCAAAATATTATGAGGTTTTTGAGGTAATAAAGTTTGAGGTAATTTGCTACTTTTCAAATGACTGAACTCATAAATTTAAGAATTCAAGAGATGAAGAAAACTATTGCTGATTGGTAATTATCAGTATTTAGTTTCACCGATTAGCTAGATCACCTGATGACATTTTTTGCTAAAAGCTTTTTCTGAGCACCAAACACAGAACAGTAATTGGAAAATCTGGGAGTTCTGCAGAACTCTGAAAGTAAAGGTTTATTTTTAGCTGAAAACTTTGGCTTCTCTGAAGTCAGTTTTTGCCTCCAACATCTGAATGCTTTTTCTCTGTAGGTGAGACTGGTGACACACAGATGGAACTCATTACCTGCAGTGCCACATGCTGCTCAAGAGAAAGTTTAATGAGGGTGAGAAAAGTGGCTCAGACTTTTACCCATTGTCTTCCATCACCAGTCATCACGACAGCTTCGGGAGGTGTGACAGCTAATACTGCTTCTGCAAGTGGATTTGCATATAGGGATTGCATTACAATATTTCCCCCCAAAGGCTAAGCTATCAAAGCAAGTTTGCCTGTTGCATATATTAGATAGCCAAACATTCCAACAGAAATAGCAATTTCTTTAAAACGTAAGACCAACAATCTTCTGGAGAAAAATCTGTTAATAAGAATTTAAAGTATATTTAGACGTGGCCATCTGAACATGGATTAAGTATCCACAAACACTTCTAAACGCCCGTATTAAAAGGAAACAGAACAATGAGATGCCAAAAATCTATCTTCCTCAGCACTAACTTTGAAAACGATGCTCAGGTATACTTTAGAAAAAAACATTCTCATTAGACAGAGGGAATACTTGTAGTAGTTGAAGACAATAACATCCAGCCATACAATTATGCTGAGCTGCTCCAAGTTACCTATAGGCATTCCTGAGCACTCTCCATGTTTTGAACTTGAGGCAGAATTGCTTGTTCTCTCACAACTGACAGCAATGACCTGGCAAGGCACCTTCTCACATTGCTGCTGAGCCATCCTTCTTCTACCTGTATAACTCTGTTTCATTGAACCGCTTTAGGTGCTGAACAGGGTTAGGTGTCCTTAGGTGAGCTGACATTAAGTTGCTTCATTTTGATCCAACAGCTTCCCTCCCCCTCCCCCTCCCCTTCCCTTCCCTCCCCTTCCCTTCCCTTCCCTTTCCACTGTTTTTATATTATCTTCAGTTTGATCCTGTAGAAACATCTGCTTTGGCTGAATCATGTGCGCAGCCATTTTTTCCTGGTTACAGCTGAGAACTGATGGAAACAGGGGATGTCTGCTGTAAATCAGAAATCAAAGAATTTAAGAATGAGGAGCTGTGCCTGCTAGAAATGTAGGTACCTGCCCAGTAAGAGGTACTACAACCTTGTTTCCATTCCAGCAGAAACTGGAAGCCAGAAGTCCCGGTCTTTCTCAGAGACAAGATGTTACTGATCAGCATTAGCAGGCAGCATCCTTTCATGTAAGCAATATTTCCTCCACCAGCCTGTTGTAGTGTGTGCAGACAGTCTGAGCAGCAGTGGCTCTGCACTTAGTCTGCCTGTAGCCTCAGGGCACAAGGTCTTAGATGTAGAGCTCAGGTCCAGATTTCCGGGTAGGGTGTAGCTTCTACATTCCATCTCTAATTAAATGTGTAATAGATCTCTGATCACAAGGCTTGAAAAGGTAGCTCACAGGGCTTGATGGTGTGCTGGCTGTGTAGTTAGTGTTGAGATAATTACTGAAAGTGAGAAAAGGGAAGGGAAATAAACACCTATTAAAGGAACTGAAATGAACATAAGGAAACTAATGACAAACTATTTGGTAGAAACTTTCAATTTATACAGATTAAATACTTCTAGTGTAATTTTAAATGATTTATGAAACAATAATCTCTGCAAACTTGGAACACATCCTGTCAAAATCTCCTTAGAACTGACTTGTATTGGATTATGTAGCAGCTATCTGAATGCAAGTCCAACTCAGGGCCTGGTAAGACACCAACTTCCTAAAAATAAAAGTGAACTGAAAGAGAGTCTACTGAAAAAAATAGCTATTATTAAACCATTTTTTTTTTTAAGTGCAGATTTTTTATCTCATTTCCTTTCTATTTCGGCTGCATGGACCTACATTTCTAAGACACTTGAGGTCCTTGACACAGCACAAGGTTTGACCTCAGCTGCCTTTGTTCAAATCTTTCCTTGTATAATTCTATTTCCCATCATGCTGTCAAATAGGAATCTGGACCGTGTCAACATGCTGTCAAAGTAAAGAAGTTTTATCTCTTCACTCTTTTATCCTGTAAGAGTTTGATGTATGCTTGATATACATCTAGGAAAATATACATGCTCAGAAAAGCCGGGCTTTTACTGCCTTACTGGAGCATACCAAAAAGTGTTTCCTGGAACACCAGTTTACGCTATGTCAAGGAGCATAAAAAAACCTAATATCTCCTCACTTGGTTAACTGGCATAAATTTGATAATATGTATGGGGAGTAGTTGTGAATAGCTACCAGGCCAATGTAAGAATGGAGCAGACGAAATTTCCTAAATGTGTGTAACCATTTTATGCATTTCTGTGATCAAATTGGTATGTCACACAATGCTTTGAGAAACACAAGAAACAACCCGTCTGATAGGAGACTTGTAATATTTTACTCATGCTGCTGGAGAGAAGATAGAAAAAAAAAGAAACTGTAACCATTAATGGCTGTGTTCAGCAGAACCGGGTATATTTACGAGGATGCCTGAATGGACCTTCCACCAAGAATAGCATTATAGAAGAGAGGAGAAAAAAAGGGATTAGAGGAAAAGAAACAAGTAAAAGCAGGAAGTTGGTAGAGAATAAACAAACCACAGAGGGGCAGAGAAAGAAAGTGATGGTCTTTCTGGTTGCAGGACAGACAGGAAAGGGTTTCACTATGGAAAATTCTGGGTTGAACAGTTTTGATATTTAGGAAAAAGAGCCTGGTTTTTAGAAATACTCAGCATCCACAGCCCTTCATTAGAAATGTAATTATCGACTTGGCCTTGTAAAAAATGTTCTTTTCTCTCTGTTCCTATACAATAGCTCCATAGAATTTAGCTTAGAAAGTATAGCAGTAGTGCTTTGTTCTTGTTTTAAAAATGTTTTGGAAAAGGAAAATTATTAGTGTGAGGCAGCCTGCAGTTCAGCTTCAAGATTCCCAGTACCTCATGACTTTCTCAGGACAGTCTGATGGGACATCATCATCCACGTTCTTCTGGTCTGAGCTTTAGAGGAGAAATAAAGATGCTTTTTTCCCAGTAAAATGAAAAATAAGGTGAACTGTGATCATTTTACACCCTAATTGCCTTGCAGTTGAGTCCCACAGGACCTACTGAACCCAGTGAAAACTTCAACCTTATGCACTGTAGTTCTTTCATTTCAATGTTAAACTGTTATTTCTTTCCCATCTCCTAATCCTTCGGGAAAAATAATAAAAAAAAAACAACAAAGACTACATATTGTCATCTTACACTGCCCATAAGCTTAGTTACAACATTCAGCAAACATTTAATGAGAGCTTCTGTTTAAATGAGTTGGACAGGAGTTTTCCCAGCTTTCGTGGTCTTGCTCTGCATATGTACCCTATTTTTAAATGCATTTTTTTTTATTGATATAACTTTAGAGAATGCCTTGGAGAGAAACGCTGAATTATTAAGCCTTGAATACAGCTGGCTTTCATCCACTACAGTACCTTTGTCATGGCCCCATACTTCAAAGCTAATCTTTGATAATGAGCATTTTCTTTCTTTCTGTCTATGCTTAGTGCAATTTCTGCTGTTAAAATTATAGCCCACGTGTCTTTAAGAAATTGTTTTCCATATCCCCACATTTTTTCATGTCTGATGTCAACATCTACTGAGAACTTTTTAGTCCCTTTTTTTTTTTAACTTTTACTGATGTGCTTCACATTTCCCCCCTCCTTTTTTTTTTTTTTTTTTTTACAGGCTCCAGCTGTACTATTTCCTATTTCTAATCTGTCTTCTTTAATTGAGTAATCCTGTTCCAATGTGATTTCAAAAATGACATCCTGCCTTTGAATAGCATTTTTACATTTTGTGGACTGGTTTTAAAAGCTTCTTTCTAAGTTGCTACCATGGAAGAATTAGGCTGGTATTTTTCTTTTGCTAACATGAAGATCAAGCTTCAAGCTTCTCCTGGAACTTAGTGTGACCTTTTCTGCTTTTGATGGTTTTTTTATATTCTTTATGTTAGCAGGCTTTATATCTCTGTTTCCATAGGGAGCACAGATCTGTGTGAATTAGCAGGGAACTGAAGAGATTTATTCCTCTCTTATGATTGTTCTTTTGGAAACAGTGATCATATTTTTCACCACCACTATCTTCTGTGTTAGATCCTAGATTTCTTAGTCCATTTCCTGCTTTTCAGGAATGTTCTGTTTCACTCAACCCTTCCTTGTTAATTTTTTTTTTGAGGCAGATCAATTCTCTGTCACACTCATTCAGTATTTGTTGCCTGTTTAGGATAAAGTAGTTCACAATTTGGGTTTTGCAATTGTGCTCCATTTATTTCAGCAGTTATATAGAGCGTGTTCCTCTCTTCCCTTTTAAAAATTCAGACCTAAATTGACTACAATTCTCTGAATGCCCTGAAGCCTCTGTTGGACTTGTACTCAGAGGCTTTGCTCTCATACAGCACAGTTAGTCTCAGCCAAACTCTACGTTTTTTAACAATGACTTTTGCATGCGAAATGTCTGAAATGTCTGCAAATTTCAGGAAAAGTTATAAATCTGGGTCATACTCCGGCATTCACTGGGTGAATAAAACCTGCTGAGCTCAGCAGAAATGGAAAGGTGTGCAGAAGATGGAAGTTTTTTGCTTTTTCTGCCTATTTTCCTAGTGAGGAATTTTTTTACAAATTATATTTAAAATGTCTATTTTGAGTCAAAGTTTCTGTAAGATTTCTTGGACTGAATTTGGAACAGGTCAATCAGAAAAGCCTAAGCTGGCAGCATACCTTCCCCTTTTTGGGGGCAAATACATCCTACATCTCCTCTTGGTCTTTTGGTGGTGTTTGGTCTTGGGTTTGGGTTGTTTTTTGTTTTTTTTTTTGTTTGTTTGGGTTGGTTTTGTGGGTTTTATTTTGTTTCTTTGGTTTTTGTTTGGTTTTTTTTTGTTTTGTTTTAAATGGGAAAAAAATGGAAGAAAACCCAAACTATTCTTTTGTCCAAACTGAAAATCTCTGTGCTATGTGTAGTTACGTGAATTCTACCAACATTGACAATTGATTCTGAGTCCTGCGTATGCTGCTTAGCCAGTACACTTACCTGGGGGGACTGTTGGAGTAAAAAATGCTGTTTAAGTATGGAGAATCTACTTTTTGTGCTGAAAAAGAAAGAGCAGCTGGTCTGAGCTAGTCTTATTTGATCCACAGTGCAAAGTGAGCTAACCGATTCTGATCAGCAATGGGTTGGAACCCAGTTTTCCACAAATATAAATTGCTGAAGAAAAATGTTGGTACAACGCCAAAAAGCCAATGGTGTACAGTGATAATCATTGTGGTGCCATGCCTGAAGATGTGGAGGAGACACTCTTGGGAAAATATGATTGTGTAACCCAAGTAAATGTCCATGATACACACAGAAGTCTCATTTCTTTAAGTGAAAGGATTGGCAAGTATAAGAACAAGACTGATGTAGGCCTGTGGTCTAAGGTTTTCCTCTGCCATAAAAGCAGTGACATAATTTTTGTTAAATGCCTCAATAAGCATGTTATAGCTGAAATCCTAAAGAAACTATTAATAGATTAACACCTGCTATGACTCTGAGATAAAGAACTGCTGTTATTACCGTTTTACAGCTGAGAACAGTATGATACAGGTGTGATATACCCAAAAAAGCAAACACAGCATATGGTAAAGCCGGGCTGAAATGTGAATCACTTGAGACCTGGTATTTTAAGCAGACTTAAAGTATAAGCATACTCTGCTGATTACACTTGATAGCATAGTTGTAGCATTTCTGGAATTTCCTAATTTTCAAAAGGGAAGTCTTTGAAAAACTCCTCTGAAATGTCTGGTTTATGTTTATTTCTTTTATTAATTGATAATGAAATAATAATTATACCAAATAATTAAATTATTAAGTAAGGATGTTGTTTCCTTTCCCTTGTCACTGCATGTTTCCATCCCTGTGATATTAGGAGGTACTAAGGAGGTAGAAAATCTAAATCCTTCCTGACTAAATTTGTAAAAGTTTTTTTCTGCAAAGAAAAACCTCCAGAAAAAAACTGTTAGTTCAGAAAATTCAAAATAAATTATTTCATTGGGCTAATTAAGTGTCAACAGTGTTGTGGTTTTTATTTATTAAAAATATAATCTATTAAATCTCCATGTTCTACACTGCTAAAAAAGTTCAGTTGTACATTAGTCTTTTCCTGTCTGGGTCACTAGTTCAAATCTGGCTGAAATTAATAAACACTAAACTCATTATTATAATTTTTAGACTGTAATGGTTAGAGTATATCATTGGTCTGTTTTCCAGTTTACACATTTCTAAATTGTGAGATCTACTACTTAGATAAGTGTTTACTGGGATCACAAAAAAAAAAAAAAAAGGAAAAAAGGGAACAGACTTAAAGTCTGAATCTCTTCTTCCATCCATGTTATTTTCCACCTCTCAGGAATGTAATTATAGGGAAGCTTATTCCACTGGTCCTCACACCGTATTTGTTTCTTGGGCACAGAGTTTATACCAGTTTCCACTACTGTCAGTTTGACAAATATTGACTCTATGTCCATAGTCTTGCCTACTTTTTTGCTTTCAGCAGCTGCACAGATCCCTGCCAATTCTCAGCTACGCTATATTCCTTCAAGAGTTCATCAACCCCTTGAAAAACATATCACGCCTGACCTTCTGTGGTTATCCAGATGTATTTGCATAACGTTGAAATTCTGTATATAGTTATGACTATGTGTCTATATTTACCATGATGACAGCTCTGTGTTAGTTACATAGATCTTAACTTTCTCCATCTTTTGTTTGGTTGTGTACCTCCCATCCTTCATGTTGGGCTAAAATCCAAAAGAACAGTAGTAGAGATATCAGAAAAGTCAGAAATAATTCTCTATAGATTGAAATAATTCACTATTCAAACATAGTCGCTCTAGACAAGCGAAGCTCATCATGTAATAAGACCTAGACAGAAGACTGTTGGTGTTTCACTGATTTAGTTCTGCTATATATATATATTGCATTAGACTGCAGATATAGTTTCACACTTCACATATAACCTAGTGCCATGACACCTGTGTTCTCTTTCTCCTCTTAAAAATTCCACCTTTGATCTCAGGCACACTCTCATAATTTTTTCTCCCTATTTCTCTTTATCAATAAAGCCTTTTGAAACAACATTGTTCACATCATTAACTCATAATCCCTTCCTCTTTTCAAATACAGAAAGTCTTCCCTCTAGAGCAGGTTTTCTCTCGCTGTTAGTCTGTACTTTTTCAGCAACATGTCAGGCATTCTCTGTATTCTGCCTTAATCCTGTAATTTCTTGCTCTGGCAGCTATATTTTTATATACTACATGCCAAATGTATTTTTTTAAGTCTTATATTTCTCTGGATTTTAATTCTTCATCCCTTTCTAAGTCTATTCTTGCATCTCTCATAGTTCCTCTAGTCTCTTATTAGGTAAGTGCCGCCACCTTCTTTATCCATCTAACAGAAGGATTCTGTACTCTGCTTATTAATTCATATTTTCTGGGTACTCAAATAGCGCCTGATATTTCATCTGTGCCAACAGCTCACAAAGTTCTTTCCACTCTTGACCTCTCTCTCACCCACATTTGCATTTTAACATATGTTTTTCATATCCTCTGGGGCAACCTATTTTGTGTAGAAATAAACAATTTTCTAGGTGCAGAGTAATGTCATGGTAAGGGTGTGCTGCTGCTGAAGAACAGCATTCACAGACACCAGCACACTCAATAGCAGTCTGGGAAGCATCCAATACCATAAGGAAACTATAAGTGTCTAACCGTCACTATTTTTTTTTCCTTTCTCTTCCCCCAGAGTGCTGGTACCTTTCCCAGACAAAGAGAAAGATTTCTTTCCCATGGGATTTACTACAAAATACTCTCTCTTGGAATTAGTTGTCTAAACTGGCATTTAGTCCTCCTAATGAATCTAGTCCTTAGCATATATTCTGTCTCTTATTTACTTGAATGTAGAGGACTTAAGCATAAAAACTCTTGCATCAGCTACATTTTCCATTTTTGCTCTTCATTAAGCTGCGTACAGTGGCTGAAGGAGTTTGAGCTCATTACTAGGGCTTCATTTGATAATTTGGGGCACATTTTTAATTGATCCCTAAGGGATTATTCCAAAAGCACTTATTTACCCAAGTGCCAATAATATAGTGACAAATTACACTGTTCACTTCCTTGTTCCCATAGCTGACACAACAAGTACCTCATAATTTCTTTTATTTATCATCTGTGGTTGCTGACTTACCATTAACAATTATTTTTAAACTTTTAGATTATGCATACAAATTGCTGTTATGAACAGTTTCACTGGTAGATACGTTAGGATGCTTGACAAAAATGTTTATTATAACTAGGAAAAGGTTATATAAATGAAAAGCTCTGTGCTAGTTTACAACTCCTGTTCAGTGAGAGTGTATCACAGGGACCTAGGCAAAAGACAACTGTACGAGTACGAGTACATACGAGTCAGAAGACTGGAGCTGTAATCCACTCCCTGCTATCTAACCTGGACCTTGAGAGGTCATTTAACCTTGAAAGGTCATTTTCTTCATCTGTTCTTCAGATACATCCATCTCTGTAAAGAGGATATGTTGCTTTTCCTTTTTTAGATTAACAATTGACAAGTTTGTATGAAACTTTCTTTGAATATGGCCTCCAAACAGTAAATCAAAGGAAGAAATTAAAGCTGGTCTAATGAGTTTGTCCTCACCATGCAGGAAAATATTACACTTTAACCCACAGAATTGCAAATGCTTTCCTCTAATCTGTTCAGTACCTACTTTTTATTATATTTCACTCCTGTACTCTCCTCCAGGCAGACACATTGGGATAAAAGTGTAAGCATCCCCTTGTATTAGTCTTTGGATGGCATTTACACCATGCTGCCTGGTGAGAAGCTCCTAGGTCACTACCCCAGAAAACTTGCACAGGGAATAATGTGAGGCCCAAAGTAGCAGAGTCTTTTCATTTGGCATGACATAATGCTAATTAGCATTGACTCCCAGGAGGGTTTGTTAGGTTGGACATAGAGGTACGGCTTCATGTTGATCCCTGTTGGCTTATATCACTGCACATTCCTCTGCATCCTTTTGTCCTCTGGGTTTTGATGATAAACACATCAAAAGTAATTCAGAATATTGAATGTTTACCATGGAATGAAAAGGGAAGGCCACAGTAGAGTACATTTTTGAAGTGAAAAAGACAAGAAAGCAACTCAAACTACCTTGCATATTCCAAAAGGTCCATCGAGTTATTCACTGGTGCAATAACCTGAACTTTCTGTACACATTTCTGAGAGTTGAGAACAGGACACAGCAAAAGTTAATTTTCAGTCTAGCCCAGTCAAAACTGCTGCTGCATTCAGACTCCTGAATGTTATGATGACAGGAGACTGAGAACAGCCTCTCTAGACTTTGTTCAGTTTTACTGTCTTCATCTGATTTCAAAGTACAGCAATGATGCGTAAATGAGCAGCAGCAGTTTTAATACTTAACTAATGTTATCTGTGCAAGTAATTCCCATTCTGCTCTTAACAAAAGCTGAAAACTCTGCCTTCCGGTGCTGGTCAGCTTGAAAACTTGCAAAGATACAGATCAAGCTCTGATAGGCTCTAGACTAGCATTGGGAGATGCTTTCTTCTCTGTTTCCAAGACTGAAGGAACTGTACTGGTAATATGAGTAGAATATGTAAATTTACTCACCTAAACCCCTCACTTTACATTGGTGCCTTAAGATTTTACTGCTACATACTGCTACATACACTATTTCCTCAGACAACATTTTGATGAGATACTGTTGAAAGATGTAACGGTACAACTTCCACATTCTCTTTTGTTCCAGTATTTTGAGGGAATGCACGCTGTGTTAGATTAGGACTATCAAGAAAAGGGTAAAAAAATCCCAAAACAAACACCCACAAAAAAACTGAGGCTTCATTTCATTACATTCGCTTTACACCATAAAAAATAGCCAGAATGCATCTTTATTTAATTCCCGTATTTATTCTCAGTAATGTCCTGAATCACACCAACACACACTGATGGAAACATTTAGTATTAAACTCAGTATATTTCCACTCTAAAAATAAAAATATACAGAGATTAACTGCAAGCAGAAATCTAACTACAGGAGTACAATACCCACAGTTCACATTTTGTATATAAAACAGAATTTAAGCAGATCAGAGAAATTAGCACCAGAAAGTAACCACTTACATATCAATTTATTATATCACAGAAGTCTGACTACAGTACATTTTCTGAGTCACATAATCATTCAGCCTCACAATCTGTTATGCCTGTTGCTTTTTGATATGACCTACTGAGTGCTTGAGTTTTCTCTATGTCCTGCAATTTTTTTTTAAGATTACTAGAGTACTTCTATCACTAACAAAATCAAATTCAAAACTTGGTTTATCATTCCCCTAAGTGAGTAAGTTAGTTTTCAGCTGTTTGGAGGCATTTCATTTATTTCTGTCTCCAAGGACTGCATGGTCTCCAGTCAGTTTCTAGCTGATCAAAGATTTGGATTACCGAAAGCATCCTTTCTGGTGCGTGAAACACAAAATTTAATCAGACACCTTTTCTTTCTGTAAAAAAATAACATGTGATTGTTCCTTCCTGCCTTTCAATAAATCATTTACATGGTTTGCTTTAATTTATTTCCATAAAAAAAATGTTTTTCCATAAAAAAAAATGTACACCTTTTTTGTAGGAACTGCTGGAAAGCCAAAAGTTTTTAAGAAAGGCTTACCAAGGTCATAAGCCTCAATGTATACAGAACATATTTTTATGAGTTTAATTTTAATGTGAACAGAGTACCTTGGATTTGATTTGAATGTTGCCCTGCTTCATTCATGACCGAAATTCTGCAGCACTATGCAAACACATACAAAAGAGAATTGAAAATGACTGTATAGAAATATATATACTATAAATATACCTATTTTCTCTATAGAGAATATATTTTTATTTTCACTTTTCAATTTAAGTGAACTGCAAAAAGTGACATTCATTTTAGGTGGCTGCAAGTATTTAAGTTTTAATGAGAAACAAAAATAGAAGGTCCTTATTTCTCTATAATTTGATCTTCGCTGACTTTTTCATTGGACTAACAAAACTCGAATCAGAAATGTTTTCAGGCTAAAAAAAAATACTTGGTAGAAAGCATGTTTCTAATCACTCAGGTGAGATAAATGGTCTTTGCTTCAACACTAACAATTGGACGAAAATCACCAAGAAGTACAGAAATTGCTTTGTTAGACTGTAACAGTGTTTAGTTCCTATAACCAGAGCAAGCGCATGAACATCAAAAATCTGTGAGGAAGTGGGATCAATCAGAAGTTATTGGAAAGTGTCACTTGCTTTCAGGTATCATGAAGAAACTTGCTTTCAAACTGCATGGCCAGTGCTGTCAATGGCACTACTTTATTAATTTTCACTAAAGTGCAGGTGGAATTGATTATTTTTATTTGCGTACATAGGAAGGAAAAGAATGGATATACATGGTAGAGCAGAGTCTACAAAAATTCACAGTTGAAGCATCGATGGACAGTGCGGCCTAATAGCACTGGACTGAGGCAACACAGATATGGGATTAAAAAAAAGAAGATGAATTCTGAGCAATTTGCTGTAGGAGGAACAGAAATTTGCAGTTTGTTCTCAGGTGCCTGATTCCATGCAATTGTTTCCGCTTGCATGGGAGCTGCTTTCCTCTAGCAGCCAGTGCTGCTGGGAACCAGCAGCCTGGTGAGGCAGGGAGCCCCAGGGGGAGAAGAAATGGACCAAGTGCACAGGCTGGTTTCTGTCAATGTCTCAACGGAAAAGACTCTTTCCGCTATGGCTGTGCTCTTTAAAAAGTCTGCCCAAACCATTATAAAGTAATGAGATTTTGAAGATCACATTACCTACAAAAACCTGACCTTTTGTTAGTTGCCTGAACAGAAAGTAACACTTTCTCTAAAGCTGTGGTTTAAGTTCAGTTTAAAAGACAAGTGAAATGGAGGATCCTTTTATTTCACTTAGTGCCTCTTCTCTCATTTGTTACCTATTCAATGTAAGTGACGCAAGAAGTATGTTTAATCCATCCTAAACTGGTATTTTTAAAAACAGAACACTGTATATTTGCTAAGAAAGATCTCTTTCCACGCTTCTCTGATTCTAAGCTATTTATGAACATTTCTACATAACTACACTCTGACTTTTTCAGTCATTGGTTTCCTATTTATGGTATTTTACAGAAGTCCCTGTCCTATTGGACCATATTAACTGTTAATCTATCTGACTTGAATTATAGCAGTTAATCATTTTGCACAGCTGTGGCCAGTGATGTGCCATTTTACCCATCACAAAAACACAAGTAGAAGAAACTAACATAAAAAGCAGAAAGGTATTGTTAACAAGTTAATGATTCAACATGCCGTCATCACATATGATAGATGTTGGCTTGTACTATTCCAGTGTTGAGTATAAGAGTGCATTTTAAGATAATAACTTCAGAAAATTCCTAACTTCATGGTTTTTTTCCCATCATTCAGAACTTCATCCATCCCTGCAAATAGTACACACAAATAAACATGTTGAAGCATGTCTGCTTTTCCCTTATCGGTCGATACCTGGATTACGAGTTTTTGACAGTTAACATGCCCAATCTAGTCATGTGTCATGTTTGTGCCAAGGTGTTGCTCTGTGTATGCAAAACCTAATTATGCATTGTCTAAGGCCATGCTGAGAAGGAGAAAAGCAACATGAAGTTATTTGTAGGCATAAAGATAAATTCTGATAAAAGACCATTTAGTACAAATAACTTGTGTGGCATTCTTTCTATTCTAACTGGAAATGAAGCTACTTAGTTTCAAAAGCAAAATACATCAATTATTGATGTATGAATATTGTTATTTCTTTTAAGCAGAATTATTTCCTATTCATTAGCATTTATCCAAAAGTCATTAATTTTAATATGCATTTGGGTGATGGTATTTGAATTGTAAATAATTCTGCATTCTCCACAATTTAACCACATTTTGCATATTCATGAGACAATTTAGTCAAAAGATGTAGCAGGGCATGCATTGCTTTGGGATATAGTCACATTGGGTAATTCGGTGGTACTGTGTTGCCTAAGGCTTCACCTACTCCATTTACCACCCAATAATATGAGAGATCCCATGCACCAGTGTCTCATGTAATTGAGATGAAGAGGCCTCAGTGAAAGCACTTCATGAACATATTCAAGTTAATATTTTCACATATGTTAATACAAATTTTATGCAAAACGATCAATCATAGAGAAACATAAATAAAACCCTGACAGGAAAAAAAAAAAAAAGAATATCTTAGCGTCATGTTTTTTAACTTTTATACGGAAATAATAATTTCTGTATGCTAGACAATGTATTTCATCATGCCACAGATAATTAGTCTTTGAAAAGGAAAAGTAAGAATCTCTGCAGGCATCCATGTGCTAGATTGTCATTAGCACTCCAGGATATCTGACGATTAGAAAGACACTTATGTCTCAAGTCTTCCTCACCAAAAAATAGTGTCAGGAAAAAGAGGGCAAATTTTTTCATGAAGTGTATCACTTGCTATTGCAGAACAGTCCGACCATATCCAGAGACATGAAATATAAAGAACAAGGCGACAACTATCCTTGAAAAATGTTTCTCAAAAAAAAAAAAAAAAAGAGAAAAATAGGCTGTCTAGACAAAGGAGACTAACTAAGAAGGAAGTAAGTCTATACAAAACAGTGTCAATACTCTGAAAAAAAAACCCACAAGTTTTGAATTTCTAGTGGATTTCGAAGACAATTAAGACATACAGCAGTTTTAGTGGTACATCAGTAAGTGTTTTTTTATATCACCAGGAAAGGCTGTGGATGTTATTTACCTGGACTTTAGTAAAGCCTTTGACACCATTTCCCACAGCATTGTCTTGGAGAAACTGTCTGCTCAGGTTTTACTCTTCACTGGATAAAAAAACTGGCTGGCTGGCCAGGCCCAAAGAGTGGTGGTGAACGGAGTTAAATCCAGATGACAGCTTATCACAAGTGGTGTTCTCCAGGGGTCAGCACTGGGGCCCTGGCTCATTGATCTGGATGGGGGGAGTGCACCATCTCTGAGTTTGCAGGTGACAACAAGTTGAGCAGGAGTGTTGATCTGCTTGAGGGAAGGAAGGTTCTACAGAGGGATCTGGACAGGCTGGATTGATGGGCCGAGGTTAGTTGTATGAGGTTCAACAAAGGTTGTATGAGGTTCAACAAAGCCAAGTGCTGGTCACAACAATCCCATGCAACACTACAGGCCTGGGGAAGATTCGCTGGAAAGGTGCCCAGCAGAAAAGGAGTGCTGGTTGACAGCTGTCTGAATATGAGTCAGCAGTGTGCCTAGGTGTCCAAGAAGGCCAATAGCATCCTGGCTTGCATCAGAAATAGTGTGGCCAGCAGGAGTAAGGAAGAGATCATCACGCTGTACTTGGAACTTTTGAGGCCCCACGTCAAATACTGTGTTCAGTTTTGGGCACCTCACTACAAGAAAGACGTTGAGGTACTGGAGCATGTCCAAAGACGAGCAATGGAACTGGTGAAGGGTCTCGAGCACAAGTCTTATGAGGAGCATCTGAGGGAACTGGGATTGTTTAGTTTGGAGAAAAGGAGGCTGAGGGAGACCTTATTGCTCTCTACAACTACCTGAAAGGAGGTTGTAGCCAGGTGGGGGTTGGTCTCTTCTCCCAAGTAATAAGCAATAAGACAAAAGGAAATGGCCTCAAGTTGTGCCAGGGGAGGTTTAGATTGGATATTAGGAAAAATTTCTTCACCAAAAGGATTGTCAAGCATTGGAACAGACTGCCCAGGGAAGTGGTCAAGTCACCATCCCTGGAGGTGTTTAAAAAACGGGTAGATGTGGTGCTTAGGGACATGGTTTAGTGGTAGACTTGCCAGTGTTAGGTTTATGGTTGGACTCTATGATCTTAAAGGTCTTTGCCAACATAAATGGTTCTATGGTTCTATGAAGGATGAGACCCACCATGACAAATATTCCCAGACAAGGACAGCCCATCACAAAAGAAACAGTAATGAGATCAGAGAAACAAATTACCATTTGACCACTCTACAAACTATAATTTTTTATAGTTTGTGCAGTATTCAGGACTAAAAATAAGTCAGGTTCAGGAATATTTTCTTAAATATTGATGGCTTAGTCATCAATAACAGTACATATATGCAACCTCTTTTGGATTACCAAATTATTCATGACCCGGTCTTGTTTACATGCAAAGTGTCTCAACATTTGAACACATTTTTTGGATAATCCCTGACAGATATTGGATTGCTTACAAAATGTTTCCTTTAAGATAGTTAAAGATTTTTCATTGGAAAGATTTCCCAGTGAAAATTTACTTTCTGTTAAATAAAACTTTACTTTATTTAATGACCTTATCCAAAAAAAACTTTATATGAAGGAAACTTCAAATTGAAACTCTTTTTTTTTTTTTTTCCAGAATTGACCCAAAATAAATTGCTCTGGATCAGACAAAAGAAAAGAAAAAAAAAACGACAAAAAACTAACAAACCTTCACACCCAAGAGATATTTCTCCCAAGCCTTTTTATTTCCTTCCTTCTTTGTCTTGTAAGACATATAATTTAGATGTCTGTCCTTGTCTCCTTAAGAGCCAGGTATCCTTAAGGACTTGGAAACTCAGCTGCAGCTAACATACTCAGGCTTTTGTCACCTCGGTTGTCTGATGATAAGTACAACTTTGTCCCACTCTTAAAGCTGCTGTGAAGACCATTTTCTAAGCTTTGATACCATCTGCTCTCTTTTTGCTGCTTGCCCCTTTCCAGTGAATCAAGCATAAGCTTCATTCCTCACTTTCAAAGCCCTTCACAGCTATGTCCCTCCCTACATATTATCACCTTTCACTCATTACTGGCTCCCACTTCTGCTTATGCCTGCCTCTGTTGCTCATGTGTTAAATTTCGAGCACTCACAGACACTATTTCTCACATTTGGGAGACTGTATCTTGAGAAGTAGAAGGACTAACCCCTTTTCATCTTTCAAAATTCTTTCCCTTCAATGTAAAACCTAATAAAAAGCTTGAAAATAACTCTCCTGCTGATATGTCAATGAAGTTTCCTAATAAGCTTTATGTTCTCTTTGCTCCCCCTGGTCTGCACGTGACCCTTCAGCTTACATTTAGACTGTGGCCTTTTTGGGTAAGGTCCATGTGCAGTTTTTACAGTCTGCCTATCTAAGAAAAGTGCTTGTCTGTGACTATGGGTGCTATACCCTATGATGATGAAAAGAGTAAGTTTAAGTGGGAAAATAATGAATAACCCATTTCAAATAAGAAGTTTAGTACAATTAATTACTCATTCTAAGATCCTCTGAACTCTTGGAGATACACTGGTATTTGCATAAATGCTCAAATGATTGCTGAATAACTATAAACAACAAACAATATGAACACTCAGTGCATAGTTGGAGAAATTCATTGCTTTTTAATCCAAAAGCAATGTTTTCAATCATCAGCCCCATTTTTCCTCCTAATTGCTAGTGTATAAAATGCCACATCGGTTAGGAAGCACAAAGATTCTAAACAGGATAAAACAAAGCACATGCAGGATTACTTTTTTAAAGATTGGGCTACAAAACCTTTGTTACTTTAAAGAGTGAGTCTGTTTTCCTTTTTGTAATGTCATTAATGATGATGTTTTTACATGCAAATTAAGAAATAATTAAACTTCTGCCATCTTAACAATAGAGGTCTGGAAAGAACCAATAAAACACAAGCTGGATTAAAAAGAAAAAGCCTAATTAAGTGAGACAACAGATTTAAGTTTACAGTTTCCAAGGAATAATTAAACAAGACTAGAGTTGAGCAAATGCTATAAAGTCATTCCCAGGGGTATTTATTCACATTATTAGTGAGTTTTCTTTGAAGGTATATGCATCTCTTTGTGTTTTCTTTCTTCCTGTATTAATTTGATAGAGTTCCAGCATTGTGAATACTCATGAAAAATGAATATATGGGTAGCCTTTACCTAACTAAGAAACAGCAACAATACCAATTGCAACCAAACAAAATAGTAATGAGACTAAAACATACAGGAAAAGCAGTACTGATGGAAAAAGCAACTGAAATCATTTTGAAATATTAACCAAAAGGAAAAAAAAATTATGATTAACATTTCTTAAATTAGATAAACATTATAGAAGGTAAACCAAGTAAAAGAACGCCATGAGCTATGTGGAACAGTTTGTACCATATAAGGCTTCTATATGTATTAAAAGGTGAGTTTCCCCCACTCCCTAGAAACCTTTAGTAATTTATTTTCTCAGACCCTGAAATCACATTTTTTATTTATTCTATAAACACATTATTTTTGTAAGAGAAAAGGAGCTGGATTATCTCAATTATTACCATTAAAGCACACTATTTCAACAAAGAAGAAATGAAGAAAAATAAAAGAAAAGTATATAAGAAACATTTTCAACACCTTCCCAAAGTAATTTAATTAATTAAATAGTCTCTTTGTATCTCATTGATGGAATTATGGCTTCAAGATATGCTATAAAAATGTATCTTGTAATCAACAAAACCATTCCTTTTTTTTTTTTAATAGCCAGATACTTTCTCCACTGCATGTATACCATCATTGCATTTTATTTCCTGTGGGACGAGTACCAAACCTTATAATGAGATCAGGGTTTTCTGTAAAGCAAACACAGTTTATCTCTAGCTCTTGAGTTATTTTCATTCACCCTCTCAGCAGTGAAGAATTCACAGAAACAACGATCACTTCATATCGTATAATGGTATGGAAACCGTTCTATTCTAAATGCACATCTGCAATTCTGTAGCATAAGCGATTTTCTTCCCCATTGCACCCTCATTCAGCTCCTAAGTTATTGTGAAGTAAGCATTTCCAAGTCCTGGAGAAATTATTCACCTCTAACTTTGACATTCAATGCATTCTGCATGGTGCAGGTTTTCCGTGTAATAAAAGTCAAATTGGATTTTTTATAAATATGTAAAAAACTACATGTTAATCCAAGAATGTCATTGCATTCTGCAGGAGTTTCCATTCCAAATATTTACAGTTTGTTAATAACAAGCATTAGTATAAACAGTAATAATATATATATAAAAGACCTTGATATATTAGGAAATAATCAAATGCCTTTTCAATACAAAGATCCACTTATACAGAAGTATTAATATTACACGTACTGCTTATAGATACAATTTACATCAAAGTATTTTGCATCCTCCTAGAACTCAGAGATGGTGTAAAGTCTGGCTTAAAAGTATGTAGAAAACTTATCTTAAATAATAATCGTTTCAAAGTAATAACCTGTTGAAGAATGACAGGTTTGTGTTGCTACAGTTGGTATTCGGCGAGCAGTCATCCTGTCACAGCTGCCAATGCTGACTGATAAATGTTCAAAAGAGCCTAGAAGAATATTGACAAACCCTCAACCTGTGTGTAATATGGAGATAAGGATACCAAAATTATATTTACTTGCGCTCCTAGTGTAGCATGAAGCTTCACGAAATAGTGAAGCTAGTTTTTACTACCTCTGTGTGCATTTTTTTCCTTTATTTACTCCTATGCACTGTTCAACTCTTGTTCAGTGATTCAGTGCTGGATAAAATTACCAATCTCCATGGGGGTGGGGGGGAGAGACAAAAAAGACAACCACCTACCGACAAGCCTCTTCCCCCCATCAAACTCCAAGCTCCATCCTGTCCTGAAAAAAGGGAAAAAAACCCCAAAAAACGGTAAGGAATAGGTGTAATATTTTCTCTGCCTACAGCTGTTCTATAGCGATTCCAGGGTGAGCAAAGCCACTGAGTCTGTGTGCTGTAGGTGTTGTATCTAAAACATCAATATAGATTAGAAACTTTGTTTTATTCTCTTGACATATGTGGAAAAAATCAAGATAATGAGGCCTTTAATAAATTATAGGAGCTTTTAAGTTAAAGACCAGTTGAAACTTTGTGATGAATCACTCTGCAATTTGTTGGATTTGCAGTCTTAAATTTATAAATTAGGATTTTTCTTATTTTTTTTTTCTCACCAGGTGCATATTCTGGGGACAGAGTTCCATGTAATTTGAATGGAAATTGTGCAAGAAAGCCTATATCTAGTTTATTTCTATGTTAATATTTTGCCTCTCGGATATGGTTAAAGACAAAGACCTACAGCAAGAATTTACAAACACTAAAGCCACATTACAAACATATTTAGACAGTCTTTTGAAGTCTTTCCATTGACTTCAACAAACTTTTTGCTGCCTTTTGTCATTTAAAGAAGCAAGTACCATTTTTCCTTCAGCATTTGTCAATTCAGCAAATCAGAAATGCATTAATTTTCACTGAACTTTGTTACAAGTCCTACAGAGTTTTAAAATCTCTTGTGAATTAATGTTTTACTGCCCAAGGAACTCAGGAATCTGGGCTTCAAGGATGTGACTTTCTGTTGCAGTTTAGGCTGGACTGGCCACCGAAATGACCGACAGATACTCTCCCCTACCTCTCCTTCAGGGAGAGGAGGAAGACAGAGAAACAGACTTATGAATTTAAAAGAAACTAAACTACTTTAATTATATATTAATAATAAAAACCAGTATCAAGCTCACAGGATGACGATCATGTCACTGGCAGGCACTGGGAATGTCCCAGATTGGACTCAGCGATGGATGGGAACTGGATTCTGGATCTGGAGTCAGGAACGCTTGGATCAGGATCAAAAGCAGACAAACAGACAGAGTCCTTCTTGGACACCAACCATTGAAGA
This sequence comes from Rissa tridactyla, assembly GCF_028500815.1. Taxonomy (NCBI): domain Eukaryota; kingdom Metazoa; phylum Chordata; class Aves; order Charadriiformes; family Laridae; genus Rissa; species Rissa tridactyla. Next base: position 48,673,398 of record NC_071467.1, read on the forward strand.
AAGAGAGCTGACACTTTGGTCCCTCAGCTTTTAGACTGAGCATGATGCAGATGGGGTGGAATACCCTGCTGGTCAGTTTTGGGTCACCTGTCCTGTCTGCTCTTCCCCACAGGTGTGACCTCTCTGCGCTTTTCTCCTTCAGACCCTCCAACAGGGCAAATAACAAAGTTAGCTGACCTTGGTTGCCACAGCAATAAGGATAAGCAAGAGCCCCTCTGCATACCATTCCTTGGCATAAATTATAAATATCAGGTGTTATCACTGCTAGAAGCCGACAGTGTCTGACAAATGTGCTGTTCATTTCAGAGAGTTCAGTTAGTTAGAAGAGGCTTAGCTGAAAAGTAAAATTACTGAACAGAAAATTGGTTCTGTTTTACCTCAGACCAGTACTGTTTCCTGAGGAGATCTGACAGGCTTTTGGGTGCTTGAGAAACATACCTTTTCCTACAGAGGTTTGCAATATTCATGTTTTATTCCAAGATGTGGTGAAAACAAAACAAAACAAAAGAAAACAAAGCAAAAAAAAGGGAAAATCCTCTCAGAAATGGATTTTTCTTTCTCTATACAGCTGAATTGAGGATTTTATATCAGATATAAAGCTATGGTGACAGTTTTTTTGAATATCACAGATTATTTCTGAAGTGTCAGCTAGTTCACAGAACTAACTTAAACTTGTGAATCCTTTTAGTGGCAAGGCAGGCTGGAAACATAACCAGTGAGAAACCACTCTTTTTTTCTCTTCATCTTTCTCATAATTTGGGGCATAAGTCTTCTCAGAGATGTCTAACTTTTAAGATGCACATAAAAACCAAATTTTTCCTGAAAGCCAGATGTACAACTCATATATGTTGCCTACAGATGAAGCTTATTAACTCATCTGTTCTCATAAAGCACAATTTTCAGAGCAAATCTCACTTTGGTCAACTTGTCTGTGGGAGGATCACGCTCTTGTCTGTCTGTACTCACCCCTATAGATGAGCCCATAGTCCATCTTGATTACAGTAAAGAGTGAGAACATTTTCCATTAGCCCATGATTGATGGAGTAAGTCATGTCAAATGTTTTTGCCCCTCTACAGCATTTTCTTCACCAGAAGCTCTTGCTTATTGAGTCACTCCTCCTTTCAGGAAGGAAAATAGGCCAATGTGTGATACACTGGAGAGGACCCCCTTGGTTTGTCTGGTTGCCTGTCTAACACAAGGCAGAGGAATTATTTAAAGTAATTCTTGTTTAAACTAGGCAGCACAAGCAAAGCATTCACTCACCATTTAAAAATTAACTGAGAAAATACCTACCATAACTATTGATGATTTGCTTTCAATTGAAAGTGTGAAACTATGTTTCATTTAAGTTTATTACTCAGCTTTCCCTTCCAATTCTTGGATTTTGTTTTGCCTTCAACTGCTACGCTGAAGATACCACTTTTACTGATGTTTTTCCTTCATTAGCTACTTCTAGACTAGGATTAAATTATCCTTAATTTACATTTTAATAGCCTGAACTGTCTGAGTAGTTGGGGCAGAACCCACAGAACACAGATGGCCACAGACCACCTGGGGTACCTTAAGAGGAGCAGTTTCTGTGCCCGGGTGCCAGAGGGAAAAATCTTAGGCCAGGCTTTGGTCAAATACATACATTTAAATATTGAGGCAGTCAGACTAAAACAAACATACTTCACTATCACTTTGATTATACCCGTCTATTTCCACACTTAGTGATCAGTATACAGGTGTTTTGTTCTGAGATACTTATTAATCACTTGTTGTAAATTCTGTAACTTTGCACTGGGGCAATAAACCTTGCCTACCAATAACACTATCCAACCCCAAATCAACCTGCTTTGCCATTTGGAACATGCACTCTCTCATATCATGAAACACATCCAAGAGGTTTGCAAACAGAACAAGGGACAATGAGCAAAGAGAAATGAGGGTCATGGGAACAAAAGGGGAAAGAATCACTCTCTTACACAAACATATAAAATATTAACTGAATATAACTAGAACATCCAAAACCGTAAGTGTTGTCACTAGTAGTCACTAGCTATCCCAAATTCAGATTTTAACCTTAACAAAAGTGAGAACTACCCACATATACACCCTTCTCACTTCAGCTTACTTAATCTGTGCTCTGGTTTTGCTTGCTTTGCTTTCAGAAAAAGAAAAGAACAAATAAGGACCCATCAAATAGTGTCGAGAATCAATGAAGCTTTTACAGGACTGTAGTGAGGTACTTGCATATTCTGGCATTTGATGGAGAAATATTACAGCCCCGATTTCCAATATCCATGCATACACAGCTCAGTTACAATTGCAATTGCACCAGTTTCCACTGTCATAAATTGGATTAATGAACAGTCGAATCAGTGTCGATATTTTTCCAATACAACAATTTTAATGAAACTATTAGTTGCAGACTACATGGAGTTCATGTTTTTGGGGTACCCTGAGCATTTTGAATGTTATCAGCCCTGTGACTTCCTTTCACTCTCCTCAGTGCACAGGGGATTTTTAAACTTTAAAGTTTATTCTTAAAAACTTGTTAAATATAAGTTTTCAAAGGTCTTTTAAAGTATCTGGATAAACATTTATGTTTCTCTGGCTCCGTCATTTTTGGAAGAACCTCTTAACCTATTATTCAGTTTCTTTCCCTTGAGTCTAAATAATTCTTGTAACAGTTCAGTCTATTATGATCACAGCGGTCTCCAGGATTGCTGGAATATCATTGAATTCCCATCTCAAATTGTCATCTTTTTAGACAATCTTAAAACACTACAATTTTTATAACAAATGCAGTTCACATTGAACTGTCAAATCTTAAGCAGTCTCAATGCTTAGATACCGCAATAGCTTTGTACTTTTACAAAGTTACATTTTTCTAATATGTTAATAATGTCTGTGGACTTGAATATACTTTATCTTTTCAAAAATATGGCGGAGGAAATATCTTCGTAGATGGCAAGTTTTCCTTCACAGAACGGTTGCTGAGGAAGTTCCTGACCTGCGATATCTCTGTGGATACGTGCTAGTCAGAAGCTGTCTTGTGAGACTTACGCACTGATTAAGGTTTGGGGACTTGGGTGACCTGCATTCAGCTCGAGGATCCATTCCACCCATTTGTGTGGCCGGGGACCTTATACTGGATTAAATCCTTCTGTCCTCCATCTATAAAATGAAAGTCTAGTTCCTTTGTACACAAGGTCCATCCCCAGGGAGCTGACCGATGCCTGGGGCTGGGACAGCCCATGGTGCCTCCTGGCTGCTCTACTCCCCGGTTGGAGCAGTGGGATGGGCCCCCTCTGCAGCCCTGGGGGGTCCCCTCACTGCTCCCAGCCCTCAGGGAGCCCCTAGCCCCTGCTACTCCATTTTTGGAGTGGAAATTATCTTTGGAAAAAAAAATGTGTAAAAGCGTACTATTATTATCTGGCCCTTGCCTTTATTTTGTGTAAATGGAAATAAATACAAAATATAGAAGGAATGAGAAACTTACCCGCCTTAAAAATATGTTTTCCAGGTACTTTGCTTTACATATGATTCCTTTTCTTTTTTCTTCTGATTACTTTCCAAAATATTTCAAAGGATTAGTCTGTATAACTTGAAATACCATAACCGGAGAATACATTAACATATACTTAATACTTTCAAGCAGGGGTGTTATTTTGCTGGCCCTTTAACTTCTATGCAGGTAGTTAAGCTGATTGTGCTGAAGCTTCAGCTGACAGATGTTCCTCAGTGAACGCTGCAGTGATTTCAAAAATTGTCCCAGATTTCTCAAAAGGATGAAGAAACGTGAACAGGAGACTTCTTCATTCCACTGCTGCTAGAGAGCAGAAGGCTTGTGTTGCTACAACAGCACAAAATTACTAAAGGCAGATTGCTTTTTTATTGTTCCCAAAATCTGGCACTTGAGTACCTTTTTTTCCAAACAGACTTCAAGTTTAAAAAATTATGTCAGACAATGTTAGCTGGAATGATAAAAAGCTCAAAAATTGCTGTCTCCATCTGTTACCCCAAAAGATCTAATGCCACAGACAGAGCGAGTACAGTGACTTGCCAAAATGCACATAACTCAAAATGGTAAATCCTACAGCTTTCTGAGTACTGTGAAGACTCATGGTGCAGTTGTTCACATGTGAACTATGTGCCTGGCATAAACTAAGGAGAATTTTTTTGTTTGTATTTGGAGGCTTATTTCTTGGACTTACTCACTTAATTCAATGGCATTTTGTTGAAATCTTGTAAATGCTGCAATAACTTATAACCATGTGAAGAGCTTAGCTTAAAGTTAATAAAAGATAAGCACATGCTTAATAGATTTAAGATGGTCTTGAAATTAAATATGCATTTAAAGGCACAATATAATCCAGTATGCTAGTTGAGAAAATAGTTGACTCTCACTTTATCCAGAAATTAAGACCTTTGCTATACAAAATATAGATTAACTTAATGCATATGAGCCAGCCTATAATTACTTACTTCTGGAGATAATCATGCCCTTGAAAATGATAATATATATTGTTCTGGAAAACAAAGTGACTCATACATTTATTCACTAACATTTTGGGTATTTATACCCACAAGATTTAGAAAGCCCTGGGAAAAAAAAAAAAAAAAGACTTTACCAGAAACAAAAGAATAGATTCTGAACAGTCTTATTCTTGCACTCTGTGATACTAGAGATTCTAAAGTCTACTGCAGTCTGCATAAATCAGAACATCACCGTCAGCTCTTCCAATTCATCTCAGCAGTTCTTCCTATTCATAACCTCTAGACTGAGGAATGACTTAATCAGTCTCCTGCCAATATGGATTTCTCCTCTGTATAGGAATACTGCTGAAGAGCCCTTGAACAATTTTAAAATCCCTATAGGCTAACAAAGGAAGAGAAGATGCCATCAAAGAGGACAAAACAAGACTGTCTTATCTACCTGCTCACTGTCATCTACTAGTTTTTCTATATTTCTTACATTTCTATACTTCTTACACTCTCTAAATAAGTTAATTATTACATTAGATGAGAATAAAGAATTATGTATTTGAATGGCCATAATCAGCAACTATATTCAGCAAATGCTGTGCAATAGCTCTATATAACCTGCGAAGTGATCACACACAAATATGTATGTTCCCTAATACATAATTATTCTCACTATGAACTATAATGTATTTATATTGACTCCAATACAAGAACCATAATGCATCAAAAGCACAAGTATTCAAGACAACTTTTAATTACACAGCTTTATGCTAACCAGCTCATATTTATTTTTCTGAGACTACTCTTTATAAAAAGCTACCTTAACATGCTTGTATCAGCCACAAGTATTTCCAGTTGTTATAAAAACTAAGCTATCTCTAAACAGGCAAAATGGGTTGCAGTAGGAGGAACATTATTTCAGAAGCCAGCAAATCATTCCAGTTGCTCAAGAAAGTAAATCTTGCCAAGAAAAAGACTTATTCACTAGAACAATCCCTCAGGGGTGTAAGTACCACGTTAAAAGCACATAATTTTCTTATAAATCCATCAAGCTCCAGCAGGTTTATAATAATTAATTAAATGACTTAAACATTAGAGAAAAAGTTTGTACTCTGTGCTCCTCCAAAGGTTCAGAGGTTGCTTGTGGTTCAATTAAGCATCTAAAAGTACTAATGCTTATTATAAGATTATGTGAATTATGAAAATCTTTTGAGAATGCCTGCATTTCTTCTTCCTTTCCAGCAAGCCTGTATTGCTCATTTCTTAACATGAATGCGTTCCCTAAATTAAGCATTCAGCATCTCTCTCTATCTATGCATAACTGCAGCTCTTCCTATAACATTTATTTTTCTAAAAAGACAAGCCCAGCCAATAGCCTGCTGTTTTTATTTAGTCCCAAAGCCAATTCTAAAAAATCTACAGCAATCCACAGCAAAGCCAAACCCACTCAGTTTACTCAAAACCGGTATGATGGAGTCGTTGTAGGTCTGCATTTTGCCATTGCGATTCCCGTAAAAGTGACGACCAGCAACCCAAGAGCAATCATCACCTCTTCATGGTTCAGAAAGAGTCTGTTGTACCAAGAGTCTGTTTTACTTGACTAAACCCAAGTTTAGCCCAGCTATGGTAGCATGATGAGTATATTTCTCATCTTATAATTACTATTCTTCTGTAAGTCTTTCAGGATATGACAGATGGTGTCAGGACAGTGAATGAAATTTTCGTTGTGAATTTGATTTCCAGTAGAATTTCACAAAGAGAGAGGGAGGCACAGGTCTATTTTGTCTTCTTTGTTGTGCTAGATTCTTTCTGAGGAAAAAGATGACGTATGCAGTACAACAGAGTCACCTCTCCTTCGTTAGCTGGGCCTCAAACGTGTATATTTTAAAGAGAGAGACTGAAGAAATGGGATTCCAAACTGGTTTCTGCTCTGGGTCTTGGGCCAACCTTTATTATTTCCAAAAAGATCAAGGGCGTCTCTTGGCAAGAGTTGTCTCTGAATTTGGGTTGATTTGTAATGTGGTTTTGTTTCTTTACTCTGGATAACCCAGCAGCATAATTTATATATTCTGAAAATAAAATGTATTTGAAATAAAAGCAAAATGCAGTATGAACATTGGCAATTTACCAAAAATGTATATGAAACATAATGGAGAAAAATGGAAATGGAAAAAAAATTAAAGGGTATTTCTGAATAAATCCTACCTTTGACTTTTGTTTGAATTGTATCTTACCTTTCATATTCTGTGCCACTGCAAAGGATTTGTACAAAATGACTTTTGATTTAAATAATATTTACAGAGGAAAAAAAAATAAATCCTTTTGCACTCAGTGAAATAGTAACAAAATATGAACATTTCTTCTCTTTGATTCATCTTTTGGTTGGAAAGCCTGAAAGATAAAGGGTTTACCTACAGCACTCAGGCACATCAAGACCGACATCCTTGTTTCCATAGTTTCTTTGACTCTGAAGTAGAGGTATGGGGAAGAAGGCTGGCAAAGGACACACATTGGTCTTCTTTGTCTGCCCATAAGAATTATAACTAGTAAACTCAGGTATCTTCTATTGCAACTTATTGCCTGGCAAGTTACATGAAATTTGAACCTTAAATAATGGTTGTTGCAAAAGATAGTATTGTGTGTGAAGGATATAAAATAGGTCTGTTTAAACAAAAAGCAAAACAAAAAACCCTTACATATCGGTACGGTAACCTTATGTAACATACATTTGATAAATATTAAAAGATAAAAAAGTTTTGATCTGATGGAAGTGAAAGAGAACAGTCTCTTAGGACAGAATAACTTTTTGAGAGAGATATCATAGGAAGAATATAATATTTTTATCTTCTCATGTATAGGCTTTGTGCTGAACTGAGAAACTAATCTCATTTTATCCATACACATTTGGATAAGCAGAGCTGTATTCACCAGATGATCTGACAAATACAAACACATTGAATAATTTTACTTTCCTAGCTTAACAGAGAAATGACAGTCATACAAGGATTAATTATTTAATGTTTATATCCAGGTTGAAAACATGAAGTATTGCTCCTTTATTGTTGTTATCTACTCCAGATGCTTGGAAGATTTCCTTCAGAAAAGCCGTGTGTGGAGAGGAAATTAAAAAAAATGAAATAAATAATTCAGCAAATAAGATGGTGATATAACTATTTTCCTTTTTGTGGCAATTCTGTATGCTTTTTTATGCACTTTTTTAAAATTAAAAAATAACTAGGGTTCCAGTATTAAGAAGTACAGAACTGTTACCCCGTTTAGTTAAAAAGTGTAGCACAAATGCCTCTTCATGCACTGAGTTGACCCTAACACCTGTGCCCACCCTCTGCCCATAAACAGGCAGAGTGAGTATGGGGAAAGAGAGGAAAAGACCTACATGTAGTCTGTATGTGAAAAACTTAACAAAGAATCATATTTTTAAATACTTAAGTCCCTTCAGAAAAGGCAGCTTATCATTTGTTTCCTCAAGGTGAACATAGGTTTCTTTGTACATTATTCAGCTGAGTCTTGAAAATACAAGCTTTTTGTTCATGGGAGCAATGGAAATTTGCTTTAGGATCAATGTAAGCATTTTTCCATCTTTTCACTAATGTGCACTCCTATATGTCTTGGCTATATGCTGTCTAGTCTTAAAAATAGTACGTTTCTCATTTATCATCATGAGAAGTTCTGTGTAAATATGTTATCACAATATACACTGTTTAATTGGGGCATGCTATGTCACTGTAGCTGCTTTATTGAGATGTCTCTTGGGAAACTGATTTAGCCTACTGATAGTGAATGGTAATATGGTAATAACCACTGCTTAATCAGGACAGTAATTAGCATCAATTCTGTTTAATTGAACTAAATTTAGCTGGAGTCAAGAAGTAAAGTACTGATTAACCCCCAAACTATTGATCAGTGCTCACTAATTCTCCAAAGACACAGAATAGTTATATCAATAAATGACATAAATGTTTAACTTTACAAATCAAACAGTATCTGGAAAGACAGTACAGCATAAATAGTATTCCTACATGGGCAAAATCAGTCTGAATACATTATCACTGTAGTAACAGTTCCTTTTCGAATTTAAATTGTTCAACTAAAATTTACATAGTTGGTGGTGTTTAGCTGATTCTGACTATCCGCAGTGGGTTTTTTTAGTACCTGTATATCAGGCATCACTCAGTTCCACAACAACTTTTGTTGACTGCTGAACTGTAGAAGTATGACATAGATTTTACAATGTCTGAGAGTAATGATACACCAGGGCAGAAAACTGCTTGACACTTGATCTCTTACTGTTCACATCCCTATAGCTGTAGAAATATGCCAGAGACAAAGGTTCTTCCTCACAAGATGTTATGGCAGTATATTCTTGTCTCCAAATGTTGCAGATTTTCCCAAGAGCAGCACTTGAGAGTTACAACTCTCCTAATGATTAGCAACCCTGCTGATTGTGTCATTCAGTATTGGATTCAAAGAGCTCGGCATATTTCATCGAGGTTTTGCACTGAGTTGCAGCCATTTCTTTTTTGTACTTCCACACACCTTTAGACTTGATTATTGTGTTTCTGCGGTTCTTTTCCTGAAATTCCTGTGCAAAGTCCACTCATGGCAATATTACCGATCAAGAAAGGATGGCTATTCTTTCCATCTAATAATGATAACATTCTTTTTTGAGTTTCTGTCTGTGCTTTTCTTAAGATTTCTTCTTCGTAACAGTTAAAGAGGGTCAGTGGAATTGACAACCTTGTCTTATACCTACCCTCAAGTTAAACCAATTACTTTGCTCATGTTTTTTTCATGAGAATTTCCACAGACATTTTGTATCCAATTTTAAGGTATTTTCAGCAACTTCATCCAGCTGCAGTTTTGCAAAAGAGCAATATGATATCAAATGTGTGAGTACAATCCATGACAAAATAACTTTCCGTCCTTTTGTATTTTAGTGGTTTCATACACAGGCTATAGATCTAACAATATTATTCCTTTTCTGCCTATATTGAAATTCTGCAACAATTTTCAAAGTGATTATTTCTGAAATAATTTCCAGAAGTAACAAGGTCCCTTTGTTACAAATAAGAAAAAAAAGGAATTGCATCCAACTTTTCAGCACTTTTATACATAGCTATGATGCATGTATACAGTAAGCATGGAAACCAGAGTTGTCCCAGTTTTTCATTAATTCTGCTTATGTTTCATATTAGGCATGTCTGGAACTTATTTGTTCTCCATTGTATAGCTTATGGTCTGTTGGTTCAGATACTGGAAGAAGTTCCTTTGAACAAATGTAGCTTCTCATATACAGCGTGTATGTATGAAGCTTCTCCTTCATTTCCAGCAGAGAATTAATTTAATTGGTATTTCACAGCTCCCAGAAACACTCTGCAAAGAGCCGATGATCCCTTTTTATTTTCCTGTTAGAACAACCTTCCAAAAATTCTGACAAAAGCTTTAATAAACAATTGGTTATCTGGTAGATCTTTCTAAGAATATTTATTATCTAAAGAAACAAAAGAAAATACATATTGATACTCTGCTGCCTACAATTTATTTCACCATTGCTACTGTGTCTTTTGTCACATTGTATATAGATATCGCCTTCTAATAAATTCATCCATGTTCCTTTGACCTCTTAGTTTTCTCTGTCAGTCACAAAATTTGACAAGCTTCTCTGTGGTCCACCTTTCTTGTTTGGATTCTGCTGCCCAGGAGATTATCTGTCATTGTAAAGCTGAAAGAAATGTTGTTTCCAGTCTAATTTATGCTGAAAATCTGAAAGACAAAAGTCCTTTCTCCTGTTCTCTTCCTGAGTGCATGCTATTTGTTGCTTTCTTTGTAGACTAATTTTTATTTTTGTTATTACTGACATAGGATACTACAACAGTCAAATTAATCAGCCTTTCATCACACCAACAGAGTGTTTTTTGGTTTGGTATTTTTGTTGTTGTTGTTCTTGGTTATTTTTGGGGTTTTTTTTGTTTTTCTTTTTGTTTTTTTTTTTGCTTTGCTTTTTTGTTTGTTTGTTTGTTTGTTTGTTTTGTGTGTGTTTGCTTTTTGTTTGGTTGGTTGGCTAGTTTGCTTGTTTTATTTTGTTTTCCCTGAAATTCTGGTTTAGTTGATTAGGCTGTAAATCTATGCAACTGTGCAACTGTTTCACTTTGATGGCTGAAAAATTATGGACTTCCAGCTGAAAATTGTATTTTTGCTGTTTGTTTTGCCATACCTAAGCTTCCCAAAACAAGTCACTTAATATGTATTTGTTCAAGTCATCCTGCGTAAGATATTCTTTGGACACTTCTGAACTACATAGATTTTGTGTAATAGACTGATTTTGCTTGGGTTTAGACTAGATGATCAGATTACTCATAACCAAACACAATCAAACTGCATCTGGCCTGGATAGCCAACTGTCTTGACAGGTAGTAATTTCCAATCTTTTTTTAGGAAAACCTTCATGAAGAATTGGTCATATTCTCGCTCACTCAATGTCACTTAACTTCCCAACGCTGCCTATTTATGTCACAACCACCACAGACTTACCAACACTGAGCCAAAGCTAGTTAGGTTGGCCAGGTCTACCTATAAACATTCACATGTCTATTATCCTCCTGTTTCTAGGATGAAGACATATATGTAGCCCTGGTGTCTCTTTAGGGAGCCCAAACTGTCCTGGGAACTACTTCCTCCTGGGCTCCTTTCTGTGTTTGACTTCCAGGGAACGAATAAGAGAATCAATCTGTCTCCTTGAATACAGGGCTAAAGTCACCTATAAATCAGAAGTGTAACAAAAATATTTAATGCTGTTACCTTAACTGTAGCTTATTGTGTTCCCTTTTTGGGTAACAATCATTCTATTCTCTCACATGCATGGGTAGAGCAATTGTGCTTTCCCACACTTCATGAAATCTTGCTGTCCTTTAGTTGGAGTTAACCACTTCCATTGTATGAACATCCTCTGCATCAATAGAGGATACTGCAGGCCCAGTACAGTCGACCTGCAATCCCGTAAATCATGCCAAAACCTGATGGTTCCGACTGCCTCTTACAAAATAGTCTTTGAAATAATACTCTGTTAAACTGACTATGTGTTAAAAAATCACAGTTTCACTGTGAATGAATAAGGTCAAAAACACTTGTAAAAGCATTTTCAATGTTTTAATTTTTTACTCTTAAATTATCTGTGTTAGTTGTAACTCATCAATTTTCAAGCTGGAGATTTTTGAATCAATTGCTGTTGCTAACGTATACTATACAACCATACAGAATGTTGCAAAGTAAGAAGTACAAGGAAAACGAGTGTTAGACTCAGCTTTTAAGAACCCTGGACTGTGACTGCACAAGTAGACAAAAAAGTGGATGACAAAAAATCTGTGAAAAAATTCCAATGCAGATGAATACAACCAAAGGCAGCAAATATGTAGCTTTTGTCTGGTTGAAAAAATTATTAGAATTCTACGTGCACTTTGTCTGTCATATTTTGATCTTTTATCTTTCAGTTTCTTTCCTTAAATTTGTTCCATACACATTATTCTTTCCCTTATCCTTCACTCCATTCTTATTTCCTTTTCTTTTGCTTTCCATTTTGTTTCTGGTTTATTCCACCAAGTAAACATGTACTATTCATCCAAGATGGTATCTGCTGTTCATTCTTTGTATGTCCAACCCTTCTTCCACTCGTTATATATCTCATCTGTTTCTGTTTCTCATTCCTATAAGTTCATTGAGTCAGGAATCTTTCATGATGAATCTCAGATGCTTCTTCAATAAGCATGAACAACAAACCCATCATAGCAAAAGTGAAAAAATTGTTTAAATGGACTTCTTCCTAAACCTTATTCTGGTGTTAACTGAAACATTTAGCTTGAAATTAACTTTTAAATTTTACTTAAGTGTGGAATTTTTGTATAAAATTTGTGTTCTGCAGAATATGGCATTTGTGTTTAAAAAAATCACAGTTACTTATTTTCACTCTTACTTCTTAACATATTTCACTACATATGAGCCTTTCAGATATGGATATTGGATGGATAGAAGCCTTAAACTTAGAATTACTTGTACATGGACAAAATAGAGTTTGGGTTTTTTTTTCTCAGCATTTAGAGTGCCAGTGGATACATCTTTGAGACATTCAGTTTACGGATTGTAAATGTTCGTACATATGTAGTATTTAATAATCTGTTTTTAGGTATTTTAAACTTATCTCTGGGCTGAATATTCACATTGTGACAGAGACGAAAGCCTTTTTTTTCATGAATGCATGAAGGTAAGCTCAAGAAGAAAAATAACATTAAGAAAATAAAGTAATTACACATACAATCTCCTTCGCTTTTGGTAAACTGGGTATAAAAGCTGTTAGAAAGAGAGCAAAAACCTGTCGCTAGATTTGTTTGTGTGCTTACACAGTGCAAATAGGGTCCCCAAATGGCAATGTTTAAGCATCTTTTAAGCATACTTTGGCCGTATAATATAACACTGTATTGATATTAGCACAGTGCTGCAAAAGGAAAATTTTCTTTCTGAAAAAAAAATATACAATTAATACATTTTATCTGATTTATTTTTCAGATGAGAAGTAAAAAATGAAATGTGCTTGCATACAAATAAGTTTAGAGAAACCCTATTTCAAGGGAATGGAAATAGTTTCTAGTTTGTTCCTGACTACACTATTATTCAGACTCTCTCTCTGGGGAGCTATGTACTCTGTAGAGACAGCAGTTTTTGGGGAGTTGGGGATTAATTGACAGGAATCACCATGTTTCCTCAGAATTATGAAGTTATTTCAAATCAGAAATTTATGACAGAACATTGCTCCTTTGAAAAATTTTAATCCACCGCCAGAAAGAAACTATGTAACGTATGTATCATCAGATGTTCAAATTAAATATTTATAGTTAAAAAGTAATTGTCCATATTAAATAAAAGAAGATGTTAAAAATTCCAGGATAAAATAGTGCTGTGCCATCAGAAGGTTTAAAGACACCTTCAAGAGCTACAGCTCAGTGTTTCTTAGTGGATTATTGAATAGAAGTTACATTTTTTTTCCCACTTAAATTCAGAATTGCCTTTCATGTGTAATTAATATGTGAATAAACATCCAGGTTTATTCTACTCTCTCTGTCTTTGCGTGAACACTTTAGAGAGTGACCTTTGCAAACAGTAGCTTAGAATACAAATGGATACTGACTTTCAAAGCTTTTGACAAAGTTAGCACACATAGAGAATATGCTGCTATGAATTAACAGTTCTGCCAGATGGTTTGTACCTGCAAGCTCTGCAATAATTACAGTAACCTCATCATATTCCTGGTCTTTCATCACCTTGAATATTTTTATTGCAGGTGTGCAGACATCTTTAAACACTTCACCTCAAAGAATGAAACTTTCATTTGGGTGAGAAATTCCATCATAAAACTGCAAATTAACGAAATGAATAATCTCATATTAATTCTAAGTTTTTAAAGTTCCTTACCACCAGTTATTCCTTGCTAGGGAGATTGGTAATGTGCTTAATGGCTCAAGAGAAATTTTGAGATACCCTGAACATGGAACTTTCATCAAGCATGCCGTACATTAGGACTTTTGGAAGCTATTCATTCTCTCATCACACTTGGCACCAAAATAATCCCACCACTCTAATGGAAGCATGATCGGGCTTTTCCTCTTCATAATGTATTTAATTATCCTATAGCAGTGAAAAGGCAGGGGAGATCACTCACTGTCATTCTCCTTCAGTACTGCTCAGATTAGAAGAACCGTTATAATTCTCACAGAACTGTCCCAAATGCATTTATAATCAAGTTTGTTTAAAAGAGTTCTCGCTGGGGATCCATTTTAATTCAGACTGCGTAGCGAATATCTGCATAAGAGTGGCATTAGCTAGACAGCCACCCTATGTGCAAATGAGTGTTCATTCAATTTGTGAACATTACAAAACAAAGTATGTGCCTGAAAAAAGGTGTTACCTAATCAAATGGTGCAGTTTCACGGAAGATTATTTGAGGTCAGAAACATTAGGTAATGACGACCAGTGTCCATCTGATGTACACGTCAGGGGTCTTGCTTTGGGCTAGCTCTATAACGTTCCTGCTTTGGACTAGCTCTATAAGAGTCTTGTGAGGAGCTGCAGAACATTGAAGAAGACTCCTTGAGCACATCTTCTGGACAGTTACATGCTAAAGGAATTCAGTTCATTTCAGACATTTCCACAATGTGAAGTGAAGCACAGTAAGGTAGAGTAGGATAAGTCTCTTGTGTAGCATGTTCTTGATTTAAACTCAAGTAGTGATATGGAGACACTCAGATATGAAGGACCTCTGCACCCACAGAACTACACAGCGGAAGCAGACACGAGTGACAACTGACATTACACACAAACTGATTGCAACTCTAGGGCGCCTCTGACACAGGTCAGCATCCCAGAGTGCATCTAGCAATTGCCCATGTACAGTGTGAACTTGTCATCTACAGTACAAAAAAAATAATTAGCTGGTGAGGAGAAGGATTCATTTGGCACCTGTGAATTGTTGTGCTCTGGACCACATGACTGTTTTATCTGAAACAAAAGAAGATTGAAATTGTCAACCCTACAGCCCTCTGTAACACCAGAGGTTTAGATACACTCCAGGTTTATATACATTCTTAAACCAATGAAGTTTTATTTTTACTTCACTGAGGAAGTACCTTATTTTCTTCATGATGCATTTCATTACTTACAAAATTAATAAAATACTCTTCTATCTGCAGTAGTTGTAAGGATAAATAAATTAAAGACTGTGAAGTACTCGTACACTACTCCAATGGGCTTGTACAAGAGTTATAGATAGACATGGAGCAGTGAATGAAAAGACAGTAAGAGGCTTGAAGTGTAGTAAATACAATATGAAAAGAAAACCAGAACAAACCCCAGAATGATTCCTACTCCTAGATCTACTTGACAACTTTTAAGTTTTCCGACTAACACTTTCTTATTTCTATCCTATTGCCATGTGGAAGAAGTAGAAAAGCAACTAGTGGCACAGGTAAAGGGTATTTCCATCTCTTTCCTAGGGCAACAAGACTTAGTCCTTCAACTAGAATTTTAGAGGGCAAATAGTAAAATTCACTATTTTCAGAATGCTGTCAGGCTAAATAAACAGAAAGACTGCAGAAAATATTTTCCTTTTAATCTCTTCCATTGCCACTACTCCTAGCTCTTGATTGTCACAAGAATAGGTAGAAAAAAGTATCAGGAAGAAGTGTGATTACATAGATTGTAAGTGGATTATATCCTTTTAAATATCAATACATCATATGTGCTCACCCACTGAATAAGGCTTGCCAGCCAGCTGCCAAGTTGTTTAAAGTCATGCTAACAACCCATCAATTAACAACTAGAATTGCTGCCTTCTGGTATAGAATATTTTGTCTCACTCCCACCTGAATTCACTCCACATCAGATCATTTCAGCCTAGCTGTAATTTGCTAGGTGGCAAAGTAATATCCATTGTATTGAATTGATTTAATACATCAGTTTCAATAAGTTGTAAGAGGAAAGTTCAAGTCAAGCCTTACTACCAAATTTGAGGATCCAGAGCTCTCTGTTTCTTACATAAACCTATAGAAGTCTTTTTTATTGAATAATCTTGGAAAAGGGGTTCTCACCTCTGTCTACGCAGCTTGCAGGGGTGGCCAGAGGGGAGACACATGATAATACAAAGTGACAATATTAGAGATAATGAGTTATAAGAGAGACAGGAACTTCTCAGAGGTTTCTGGTTGCATTTGCATTATCTCTGACACTTATGCTCCAGGATGCTGTTGAACCCTTCATTGTCAGTAAAGGTGAACAAGAAAGGCTTAGCGTTTGCCATGGTTGTGGATAAAAATCACTTGAGAGGAATCATGTGACCAGCTAAATCTCTGCAGTCTATTAATGCTGGGAATACCACTGTGAATAGACCTGGTGTTCTGCAGGGTGCAGGGCTCATGAAAAGCTAGTTATGACCTTCCTCCATATTAACATTATAGGACTCTGTGCATATGGCAGGTATAATCTCTCATCACGTCTTTCAAAGAAAGCAAGTGTGAGCATATGCTCCACTTTCTTTTTGAAGACGCGAATAGAACAGAGTCTGCCTCTTTTTCTCCCTGTTTTGTAAAGGCCTTTATACAAACTGTGATAAAATGTTTTACAGGAAGAGAGGCAGAATAAAGAGCAAATGTTTTACAGAACTAGAGATAGTTACTCTCATACAGATAGCTAGGGGAAAATGAAATACTGTATGGTGATACAGAAAAGTAAAAGAACAAACACATTGAAACTCTAAAGCGCTGAGATGCAAGTGTTCTGCTTTATCCGGAACTGAGCACAGAATGGAGGTGTGCTGTGCTGAGCAGAGGGAGGATTCAGTTGCAGGATAAAGTGAAAAAGGAGGGTTATGGGGTGAAATATGAAGAGAGGAAGTAACTCAGTAGGAGGACAATTTCTGGAGCATGGGGCAACGTAAGTAAAAGATGTTCTCCATCTGCAGAGATTCCCAGAGAAAAGGCAAGACTGGAAGTGCACGCTGAGAGTTCGTTCTGTGCAAGGCCTAAATTCTTTTTTTGTAAGTGTAAATCCACTGAGTCTCATCCTCATCTTTCACTGTTGTTATACAGATACAATTTCTTGGATTTCTTCTGGAGTAAGTATCCAAGTACTTCTGGATGTAACTTAGGATATTTAATCAATGTGCAAAACTTTAAATGTAAAATGTTTTGACTGGAGACAGGTAGCACTGCCCATTTTTACTCTGGGTGGATGGATACCAAGCTGCTTCAGGTTTCCAGTGCCAGTACTTGGAACTGTTATTCAGAAACTCACGTTCTAAAAATGATGTCTCTCTGTAAACACTATAATAAGCAATGCCATGCCAAAATATTCACGGGAGAAAAAAACTACAAACCCTAAGAAAGTATTTCCATTTTACAGAAAATACATTCTAAATGAATTTAATAACTTGAATACAAGAATTTTTTTGAGGTTACGAAATATATATTGCCTTTCCATATTTGTTTACAAGATAAATCTAACACCAGAAAATTGATCTCTCTATTAGTGATTAAGCTCAGTCACTTTGCCTTTCTGTTTGTAAGTGCAAGTTACAAAGCACCCTGTTAATTATCATTTTGTCAGACTAGTTGAATGGCTTTTTCTACAAGAGCTACTTCCAGTGGCTCCTAAGTCAAAACTAACGAGTTATTCCTGTGAGTTTTTTTTCCCAGAATAGCTAACACTTCTGGGGATTGTGTACAAAATTGCTGCTATCTTTAAGATATGTCAGCACCTTCAAATGCAGGCATAAGCGCAGATTTTGTGGCTATATCCAAACTTGCTTACAGCTGGCTAGCTTTGCAGGTGACAGTAGACTCCACTGGTCTCAGATCAATTTATCTGCCTGAGTATTATCCCAGGATGCTAATGAATTTAGGTGCCCGGATTGACCTTTATGCCACAGCAGCAACAACATTTGAGCTCACTGTGGTAAAGCTGGATGGTATTTGTCTCTGTAAGCTGCTTATTCCATTGAAGTGTAACGTTAGGATCAAAGTGCAGATGTGCTGAAAGCAGCAAAGAGGTGACTGCATTCAATGCAAGAAACAAGAGCAGATCTTGATCTAGAGAGTCTTCTAAAGATTCTTTCAAATTTCAAAAGGTTTGGATTCAAGATTCTTCCTTCTAAAGTATACAACAGTGAAGACGTTTATATAACCAAAAATAGTTCAGCTTTCAAAATGCTTTATTTGCAATACACTTGCATACTTATACTGATTTTAGGAAACATCTGGGTCAAGATTTTAATGGCTTTTCAGGAATAGAATGGTAGCGTCTTGAAAGTTAATGATATCTACTCCTACTTTGCTTGGCAGCTGTGGAAAAAACTTGATCTTTACTTCCCTCCCCCTCCCCTCTTTATTATTATTGTGCAACGATCACTGTTTCAAAAGATTAGTTAATAGCTAAAATAATCTCATAATTTGCATTGGATATAATCACACTCCCTTCAGTTGTGCAAGATAACCGGTGATGTCTATCCACCTAGATTCTTATATGGTCCCACTGGGTAATATCATTTATTTCTGTGTAAAAATAGAAACCATTAACAACTTCCACTTTCTTCCTGCTTTCTCACCCTGCAGCAATAATTAGTTATGTTCTTTAGGGGTGGGTGAGAGACAGAGAGGTGAAGGAAATAAGGTGGAAGTTTTTGTTTCATAAAGAACTTCAATAGTTTTTTAAACTTGGTTTCATTGTAATTCAAAATGAAGAGCAGAGATGTTTACAGTCTCCATGAAAAGGCCTGAGGCCTCAGTTCTCATGGTTTCTACATAGACATTGCTGAATTCCCTGGGCATTGGCTGTTCTCCTGGGGAACAGCTCAGCATCTGAAAGTCCAGCAGTCCAGACTAACAAACAGCTATGATTATAAGATTTTTTTTAGCTTTGGAGGAGAAGCTAAACTGAAGATACAAGATATGAATTTAAATCTGAGACCTGTGGTCGTTTTTCTGTCTTTTGATATTTTAAGGCATTTTTTAATGAAAATTCTCCCACCCCATGAGCTTTCCCTGAATTTTCAGTGAACAACATAATAGTTTCAGCAGAATAAAAGCATTGTAATAAACCGTGACTGCAGAGAGAAAATCGATCCTGTATTTTAGTAAGATTCATTTTCATGGAAAGTTCTCCGTATCAGTGAAAATAAGTGAATAAAATTTTATATAATGCAAGACTTAATGTGAGCAAAATATGAGGACAAGAAACAACAGTGAGCGTTTGACCCAGCAGACCCACATAACCTGTTCTGCATCTGAAGCAAAAATTCAAATTCCCGTCTGAGCATAAACTTCAGATGTTGGCCCATCATCATGACTTCAAAATGTCTCTCTCATAAAATAAAAATTTTGTATGTATATACAAAGATTTTGTTTGCAATTAAATGAAGTGGAAAAAGTGTGAAAACCCCCAGAAAACTGGTTAGAAATATGAACATATTAAAATATTACATTACTTGTGCTTATATGACTTTCAGAATATATATGTTTTTGTAGATTTCCAGAGGGTTTGTTGACAGAATAAAGGTGTATATATTTGTGTTTATTGAGAAAAATTATTTCAATGCAAATGTACAGTCTCTACTTTATTTACTGTTATAGGAAGATAGTGGTGACATATCCTGATAGAGAGTACAGGGATAGGGGAAAAAAAGAAAAGAAAAAGCATTTCAAGGATTTCTTGCACACTCTGATAAAAGTCTGATTAGCCTATAAGAAGAAAATTTTTCTCCCTGTATCATGAACTTGCTTTGATCGATACTATTCTGTGACAGACCATTTGGTTGACTATGATATGTGGATTTATATCCTCCTTCAAATGTGCCCTTTTGTCCTTTGATAATATTTATTTATCACAGCAGTAACCCTGTTTCATTTTTAATAAAATACCACTTCCTCAAAAGTGAGACTGATGAAATTATTTACTGTAAATTTTGTACCTTTGTAATCCTTGTTTTCTCTTTGTCAAATAATTTATAAACTGATTTCTATCAGGTGATTAACCTTTTGCAAATGCTGAGAGCTATCCAGACGAATTGTCACACTGACTGTAATGGGGCTTCCTATGTATGTGAGTGTTCACAAATGTGAACAGGGCATGTACAAACTGACCTTGTGACTGTATTTATTTGTCAGTTTGCATAAATGCAATTTCTGTATATGTTTTTGCAAAACTGTCCCTTTTACTCTCTGCCATCTGTGATAGGTTGTCATCGTAATGACTGCATTTTAAATAGCAAATGCATTATAGGTTTTGAAATGTGCATGAACCTTTGTGTCTGTGAGACAGAAACAGAAAACAGAATGAAATGTTTGTTGTAACACATAAAATTTGCATGGAAAAGAAATATTAACATTTTTCTACCTTCTTTGACATGAGGTCACTGACAAATATGATAATGTGGGTCACATCTTCCCTTTACTTATGCTATTACGAAACTGAAAAAGCTTGACTGGCTCTAATGAAACACTGAAACTGGAAATTTGGAAACAATGTTGGATACCCATGATCCATACCAGAACTTCACAGTTGTTTTTCCTTTTCACCAGGTTATCTATAAAACTTGGGAAATTAGGTTTATATTAAAGTTCAACTATTAGTTTAAAATATGCAAACTCCCATTACAATGCTGCATTTAGTTGAACATTCCACTTTGATGCACCCTCCAGCTCTTTTCATTTCATCAGAACAAGTATTAAATCAGAAGAATTGTTGAACAGAATGACTGCAACTGAGTATTTTGGAATTTAGGTTAGTCTTCAAGAACAAATTATTTTTGACCATTGACTGCTATTACAAATTATACCTGTCACTTTCACCTTGCAACACTCTAGCTTCTTTATTTATTATGGAGTTTTCTATTCTAATACATCGTGAAAGTAGAATAATATCTGAATCAGGTATAATGTCAAAACTAGATCTCCAGAATTTCCTCTGTCCTACTTAGCTCTGCTGAAACTGCTGTTCGCCCCCCCCGCCCCCGAAATCTCATCATGGACTAAAAACTTCTCCGAAAGTTAGACAAGAGGAGACAAAATCCAAGCTAAGAGGTAAAAATATTCTATAGGACAAGTTTATACACTTTTTAAAAACCTAACAATCCCCCTACAGAGACTGAATTCTGTTAAGCAGTTTACCAAGGCACCCTAAATAATGAAACCTCACTTAAATTTTTTTAGTTTTAAGGAAAACTATATTAAGGGAAAGAATTAGGTAGAATTAGTAGACTGGTCACAGAGGCTGAGCTGGCGTAAAACTCATATATAGTATGTGTTACAGTCTCCCAGTAAAACCAGAGTTTGCTTCATGTCCGATATTTGTAAACATCTGGCGAAATAGTTAAAAAAAATACCTTGTGGAAAGGAGGTGTTTTCTCTGCTGGTGGCATAAGCATCATTAAATCTGCTTATCTGCTTAAAAACTGATTTTGTAGTGAAGCAGGTTTCCCAGACTCATCTTAAACCAATCACCAAAGTGCAAGCACATGCTATGATGGGTATGAAGGAGCCATGCTGTATGGAGGAAACATCAGCCTTTTTATAAACCCACTTTCTTGAATAAACTGATTGTTTTTTGAAAGGAATAAAGAAAAATATAATGCACTGTATCGGCTATGCAATGTAAGATCTGTTATTACTTTAATCTACTTATATTTTAATGTTTCATAGGATGAAATATTTCAGAAAGTTTAAAAATGCAATTCAGTTCAAGGTTCTGAGACAAAGGAGAATGGGAGGATTGACTAAACAGCTCAGAGTTGTAAACTGGAATAGCAACTGAGAACTGACTTTCATTTACCGTATTATTTAGCATATATTTTAATTCCAGTCAGAATACTGCAGCATACTGTATCTTAGTATATGGACATTTTTGTTAGAAATAAGGAAATGCAAAAGTATACAAATGCATTTTTTTGTTTTGTCATCTATTTTTTAAAATACCATTTTCAAGTATAATTAGTTTCACTATGGCTATTTTTTTTAATTCTCCTCATTGTATTCAAAGCACTTCTTTCATCATTTAAATATTTTTGGTTGGGGAGCAGGAGAAAGGAAGGGAGGAAAGAAATGAAAGAATTGTGACTAAAGAAAGTTGGAAAGAAATAATTTTCTTTTTCTGTGCACAAAACAGGTAAATGTAGGTTGCAAATGTTACCAAGATTGTCCTTTCCAACTAGAGAAAATTATTAGAAAATTTTCTGCTATTGTTTTACTTTAGAGGAAAATCTTCCTTTGCTATTTTCAGTTATCTCCAGGAAGTAAACAAAATTTTCAAGATTTATATTTAAAATATTATTTTTCTGCAAGCTTTAATGATATCAGCTTTGACCAAAAAACACTATTAAAAGAAATGAAACATGTTAGCTAACAGCTAACGTGTTAAGCATGTTAGTTGACCAAACATTACTTACAAGTTCACATGATGAGATGCTAATGGATTTGAATTTCGGTGCCATTTTCAATTGGATAAAAGCAAGGGTCAGAGCCCTCTGCATTCCTGTATGAGCTTGAACATTGGTAACACATGTATATTGTGCAAAGCAATTGATTTACTATAATGTAATTATAAGAAATCTGAATTTTTTTTTGTGTGTGTTATATTTATGAAATAACCAACAAACCATTTTACTCCCCTTAGAACCAAAACATTTCATCCTGCCAATACGACACGCAATTGGCATCTGGAGAGGATATACACCCCCCCCCATATATATATATATATAAGGGCCTAGTTACGGCAGAGTTCCTTTTAGAATAGTATAAAAAAAAATCAGAAAGCTGGTTACCACTCCACAAAAAGCTAGGACTAACCTTGCCTGACTGCATAATACTTTCTTATTATATTGATTTATTCTTTCACTATTAAAATAAATCATTTACCAGTTATGAAAACTGACAATCCTCAGCTGTGTTTGTGGTAGAATCACAGAAAAATACAATCACATAGACTATTTCAGAAGTCAACAGTACTACTTGTATCTGATACCAATCACAACTTCTCCTCAGCTGCTTCAAATCTAACAGTTAAGCACAGTGGAAAATATATCTAAGATCTGACTGAGAGTCTTCTTTTTTTCTTTGGAATGAAGTATGAAGACGAGTAGCAGATAGAAGTATTCATTACTGCCTACAATGGCCATTTTTAAATGCTTGTTTATTTCCTAACTTATTTCCTACTTATGCAGAGTGGATGCCACTTTAGCTGCTATTTTTTCTTTCCTGAAACAAGAAAAAAATTAAAAGAAAGCTTAACATCATCATTTAAAAATTAATGTCTTTGCTTAGGAAAACTGTGGTTTCTGAAAGTTTTTCATTAAAGCATTATGTGGTACTGCATAAGTCAATCACTGCCAAAGAATGAGACGTGACAGTCTCTGTGCTCCAGCAGATCCTTCAGCTGCATCCCCTCAGGTACAGGCAGCGCAGCCAAGTGCTCATTGCGCATGGCCTTGAGTGTCTGCATGACTATGATTAAAACATGATCTAAATTGATGAGGATGTTTTCTAATGGTAGGAAGAAAAGATATAAATGCCATGAAACAGTATGACGCCTCTGCTCCAAAAAGCCCAAGACTGGAAAAAACCCAGTTCCATAAAACAGTTCCTCCGAATTAGCATTTTGCTGTGATCAATTAATAATAATTACAACATACATAATTACAATGATGATTCACTTGGATGGGTGACTGATGCATGGCCTTGATCTCTATAGCTTAATGGAGTGGGAGAGCAACTGGGCTGTGACCACTGGATTCATTTGCCACTGATTGTAGGTCAGGACAGTATGAATAAAAGACACAAAAAGGATGCATTTGACACAAAAGAAAGTACAGTGAAACCAGAAGTTCTGGTTTTTTTAAGACTTCTACATGAGAATTAAGGTGTTAAGCAATTTACATAGAGAAGCACAGTAACATATTCTTAGATCTTCATATTATGTTTCATTTTTTATGTAAAACACTTTTGAATTAATTCAAAGTACTTACAGAGTGTGCTTTATCTGTTAGGAAAAGTTGGAAGTATTTATCCATTTTGTTTAACTAGTTTTCTATCTTAAAAAGTTCTGTTAGATATCTCTTTGTAGCTTTATTTTTAACATATCTTTGATGGAGCCCGAAGCTGGGAGAAATTTAATTATCCCTCTTTCTTTCCTTCCTAATTTCTAATAATAAAATAAACTTAGTGATTAAGGCCACAGAAGAGTTGCTGAGATTCACAGCCAACCCTATACTATCTAAATTGGAGAAAACATTCTTTTTACAGTCCTCATCAATGCAGTGCCTGAACAGTCTTACATTTCTGGCTATACTGAATATCAGGTATAATTAGGAAATGACAGGGAAAGATGACATAGTACCAGAATCTACAATACACGTTGCATCATCACATGGCAATTGGGCATGCTGGTGCTGGCCCTGAAGACCAGAAAGATACCCCTCACACAACACTAGCAGAGGGTTAAGCACATCAGCTTGGGGGTTCAAAAGAACCGTGGCCAGCAGATCCAGAGAGGTGATTCTCCCCCTCTACTCTGCTCTCATGAGACCTCACCTGGAGCACTGTGTCCAGCTCTGGAACCCTCAGCACAAGAACATGGACCTGTTGGAGCAGGTCTAGAGGAAGGCCACGAATATGATCAAAGGGCAGGAGCACCTCTCCTACGAAGTCAGGCTGAGAGAGCTGGGGTTGCTCAGCCTGGAGAAGAGAAGGCTCCAGGGAGACCTTATAGTGGCCTTCCAGTACCTGAAGGGGGCCTCTAAGAAAGCTGGGGAGGGGCTGTTTGCAAGGGCATGTAGCGATAGGATGAGAGGCAATGGTTTTAAACTAGAGCAGGGTAGGTTTAGATTAGACATTAGGATGAAGTTCTTTACAATGAGGGTGGTGAGACACTGGAACAGGTTGCCCAGAGAGGTGGTGGAGACCCCATCCCTGGAGACATTCAAGGCCAGGCCTGATGAAGCTCTGAGTAACCTGATCTAGTTGAAGATGTCCCTGCTTACTGCAGGGGGGTTGGACTAGGTGACGTTTAAAAATCCCTTCCAACCCAACACATTCTATGATTCTATGATTCTATGATTTTATGAGTTTACCGTAGTTAGCAGGGCATTAATTGCCTTAGGCAGACACGCAAATTTCCCTGGTATCTCAACTTCACCACAGCTTTGAATTTGAATCCTGGATTTCAAAAAGAAATCTTTTCCACAGATCCATAACCCTCCAGAGAATGGCTGCTTGCATTTTCCTTTACATGAGAAAAGAAGTAATTTATTTATACTAATATATGGCTGGCAAAATATCTCAGGAGGATGGCTCTGTTGCTCTTCCTGTTCAAACTTCGCCACTTGATAGACAGGTGTTTACTGGATTTTTTTGGGCCAAGGAGAGCAAATGGAAAAAGAAACATGAATTTGTAAATAGTAATACAATCATTCAGTTAGAATGAGTCCAAATTCTGATTTCTATTCTAAAATATGCAGAGAAGAAAACTGTATGTAGCAGCTCATACGTTTATTTGCAGAGAACTAAAAGGTGAATGCCTTTGTGAGTTTGCTGCTGCTTTCCATCACACCCCAAGCATGTCAGTGACATAAAATCCCTGTTTGATAGATGTATATGAGCCACTACAGCAATGAAATACATACAGGAAGAGCAAAATAGTGTCATTAAAAAAGTTTCTTATACCATAATACAAAAGCACACTACCTCAGCAGAGCCACTAACCTTTGAAGAGGAACAGGAATGTACTGTTTCTCTCCACCCTGCCTGGAGAGAATACCATAATTCACACCATCAGTTTTCAGTCTATAATTGGTCTTTCTGTTTCTGAACAGTGTATCAGGGATTGCTGTAGCTATCACATGCAGTCACAGGAGGATAAGAAAAAAACATTCTCTGTTTCCTAAGCATTGTCTATTTTCTTCTTACAAAGTCTCAGGAAAATGGAGTCCCAAAGAAATGAAATTAAAACTGTGAAAGAAAAGTAACCTCCACATTTACTTTACATTTCCCTACTGCTATTGTTTCTTGAGCTCTCCCTAGCGACTGCTACATTAGCATGGGTTTATTACTAATATGAAATATATCATATAAAACTGGCTACAAAGTTTGCAACAAAACCTTTTTTTTGTGGTATACTTATTCTCAGGTGTCCTTGCCTCTGATAATATATTTAGAAGGCTTTGTTAATGGGGTCCAAGGGGCACCTTAAGAATTGAACCAACAGAATTCAGGAAAATGATTGTATCTCAAAACATTAAACATGTTCTTCCTAGATAAAACTGAGCTGGTTAAAATAATTTTAAAAAGGTAGTTATTTCCTGTTATAAATTCAATTTTCATTTGAAAAAGACACAAATCCAAATTACAGCACTTATTGAGCAGCTTTAAGCTCCATATCAAGTAATTATCTAGTAAAGGTATACCAAGTAACCAAGACTTTGGCAAGATTTTTGCAGCTATTACCAAAGAATCAAATTTATCAGGCAGTTCCTTTGATGTATCATCATGAAAGATCTTCAGCTTTAAGCATACATCCTTGCTATATCCTAATGATAGCTTTGCTTTACAAACCACAGACTCGGCATATTACAATGAAGTTTTTATTAGTGTCACATTTACTCTGGTTTTCACATACAAAACCACCTTTTTAGCGAGAAAGTTAATGTTAGCTGGTAATGTCCATACTAAGCAGGCTGATTTTTGGTGAACTCAAGTTCAAATACACTGACATGTTAGCAAAAGGGGTTTCAGCATCTTGAACCTACAATCAATCCAGAATCAAAAAAGGTCACATATAAAATCTGTAGTGAAGCCCTAAAACTCTGAGGTTTTTTTGCTTTTTGGTTTTGGTTTTCTGGGTTTTTATCTGGCACAATTGAGACTATGTATTAAACTGTGATATCAAAGACCAACTATTTTACTTAAAAGTGATTGAAAACAACTCCTGTCAAGCATCAAGAAGTCTTATTAAACTTATTTCAGACAGGAGCCAAAAAAAGCTATATTTTAATCAGTAAGTGCTACAAATCAGCTAATTAAAAAGCTCACCAAGAATGCTTGTAGTGATTTATAACCAATTTCTGCCTCCAAAAGCCTTTGACTGGGATAGATAATCACTGCAGGAGTTGGTGAAGGCCAAAGACAGTACAGTTCATGGCATCATTTTAAGTTTTCTTAAAAGTAATTATGTCACTTCATATACAAGAGAATTTGATCATCCTATGAATTACTTAGGCTTCAAGGAGTCTCTGAGCCTGGTAGAGTAAAACTTTAGTATTTTAAATTAAATTCTAAGCCTTCAAGGCTTGGTAGGAACAAAGAGAGGAATTCTGAATGTCTTTTAACAAGTTGGAAAAGAAGCTTCTAGCTATTGAAAAGAAGTTTTTAATAGCTTTAAAAGATGTTCTTAATTTTTGCCACATAAGCTTCTAGATGCATTTTTAAGACCTCTGCTCTAAATCTTCTACTTTAATAGTTTTGCTCTTTTCAGAAAGACAAATGGGACAATTGTCAGAAAAGTTTTTGTGCTGCAAACCACAAAGTTTGCACCTTGCTGTAACTGTGCAAATAATGATAGATTAGCTGCTTTTTAAAATTGAGTATTTCAAGAACTTCAATCAGTAGTTAGGGAAGTTGGTATCAATAACATTTTTAGCAATATCAGCATGAAGTGATTCTCACTGCGCTATAAAGTACAGCGTGTATATTCTGATCTTTTTGATCTTTTCTCTTTCTCAAGTGCTACTGGCAGTAATTTCTGGTTCTTCTTTTTTTTTCTTTTTTTTTTTTTTTTGCCACAGAGCTGTCAAAACCGTACTTAATTGAAACATAAAGAAATCTATGTTGCCACCCCCATATAAAAGCTTTTAAATAAGAATTGTTCTTCCAAAGGTTCTCTTATTTTTCTGCTTTGATGAAAAATGGTTTTAGGTGGCCCTTTTGTTTGCCTAATGGTGCATTTGTTGTACTTTTAGTTATTAGCCTTTTATCTTCCATGTTTCTGAACACCCATGTAAACTGAAGTGTTACAGTCAAGGGCATTTTAAGCCAATATTGTACATAGGGGCACATACCATAATATGAATCTAGTCCCTGGGATTTAGACTTTGACTTTGTGGGAATGCATATTTATTCTCTAAGGTTCAGTTATCACCTGTCATGAGAATTGTAAAGGCATCATGGCCTTTGTCCTCTGATCACACATCACATCACGTCATAATGTTCTAATTCATTGTTATCACACACCTGATTAATACAGGTGTAACTGTGAGTCTAGTGAAAGCCACTGTTTGTAAAGAGTAGTTATTTGACCTTGTAACACTTTAAGACAGTACCATAAAAGCTGATGTTTAGGGACACAGATGACATTGCAAAGCCCTGTCTTCACTATTGGGATACATACTCTGTAGCATTCCCAGTATCCCATAGCAGTGATTCAAACCCAATTCAGGGATCCATTATTTGATTTCTCCTTTGACAACTGCAGCTAACAACTTCAACAGCTCTTTAGAAGTAGCAACCAAGTCAGTGAATTCTGACCCCTTGAACAAAAGGCTGTTCCCCTTTATGACTCAGGAGTGGTGTCATACAAATTAGAAGCAGAAATAAAGGTCATCAGTAATCAAATGAACCACACATTTATTACAATTTTAAGGTACAGGCCCCTAAGTCCTCATTCAGTATTTGCGTTAAGGTTCAATTTCAGAGGCAGCCGTCAGAGGACTGCAGAAGGAAATAGCAACCCTTTTCACTGTCTCTTTCCTGTCTAGACCACTCAACTGTCATACTTTCAGAAAATATCTAGATATATGGATTCCAGAATTTTGCAATGGATTTGCCCAGAGTCTGTCCCAGAAAGGTTCTCCAAATTAGAGCTATTTTTTTTACAGGAATGTAACTCTTTGCATGAAATTTAATAATTAGAAACTTTTAGGTCCTGTGGTTCACTTGAACCATTTTTTCCTTTTATTGTCAAAAAAAAACATTCTTCATGGTAAACTTCTAATAAATCACATTTTTATTTATTCTTGGTAATGTGTAGATATTTTGCAGTGTTATGCCTTTTAGAGAGCTGTGGAATCAAAAGAATTATAACTTTGTTTATGACCCTATGCTGTTTATATTTGCCAGATCTTCTTAAAGAAAAACCTGTCAAAAATCACCTTTTCTGCTACAGTCTGCAGACTCAGCTGAATTTTACTAGAAGCTAAGTATGCTCAACAAAAGAAGAAAACACTCAATGTAATTCAAAATCAAGCTCTGGCTATGTATGCTTAAGTTCTTAATGCACTTCTGTGAAAATCAGTGTTTTTCTCTTTCTCTTCCATTTTCAGAAGATTCTCTCTTCACGATTCACCAGAGTTAAATTATGCACTAGCAATTTCAGCATAATCAAAAGGATTCTGAAGAAAGAAAAGACTGCCCTTCTAAACTGTCATTGTCACCAACAATGGGGTACTCAGACGTCAAAAGTTAGATTGCAGCACTTTAAAATGATCACCTGTTCTTTTCCAAAAGTACACCAGAGGAGAAACGATGGGACAAGCAAATGTGAATGCAGATTTTGAATAAACTGAAGTGTGATAGGGTTCATATGTAAATTTAAGGCTCAAATTTATGGAAAATGGAATTGGTTGCAAAATTCACATCTGGCTTAGATGGCACTTTTCAGGGACATTTAGATTCAGCTAAAGTTTAACCTTGGCATCAGGCTGACACTATTACAAGAATTATAGGATGATAATCTAGTATTATATTCCCTGGCAGAAACATAAAATTGCTTAAGGGATAAATCAAAAATCAAAAAACACCCCCCACCCCCACTACCTGTAAATTAAACACTTGTTTTGAAGTTTTAAAGAAAAACTGAATAGGAAACACTCAGAATACTCTAAAATCATTGCTAGTCTGTACTGATATATGTAAACATGTGATTGCAGTTTAAAGATTTGTTTGATGTTAAACATTTTGATATCCCACACAACCCCATTTAATGGAGCAGGTGATGTAAGAGATCTGACACCTATGTACATATAACAATGTACATAGGATCTCCTTTCCTTCTGTTTATCCTGGTCGCATTCTGGCAGTTAGACTTTTATTATCTCTATCTCTATCTAACTTTCAGTTAGAGAATAACATACTCAAAAACAGAGAAGGGGAAATAAAGGGAGATCTGCACTATTCTTTTTTCCAATAATATGATTTTTCAAAAATGTTTAAATTTTCATTGTATGAAATTAATATTTAATATTTTCACCTAGAGAAGCAAGCAAAATAAGCATTGTGTGACCCTACAATGCTTTAAGCATAAAAGTGAATTATGCAAGTTAATTAACATTTCATCTAACTTCCAGTTTTTCATTTTCCCTTTCTTTTCCCACAAGTTCCAGACACCAGCATAACTAAGAGACTTTCTTTGAGCTATCACACATGCTTTCCTAAAGGGCTAATTTCAATAAGCAAAAAATGTTAAGTCACTTCATGAAAGAAATAACAACAACAAAAAAAATCCTGTGTTCTGATAAAAGACTAATTTAGGAAGAATTTTGGGAGAAATTTAGAGCAAATAGTAGTTCTAGCTTCATACTTCCTCTCTGTATCTATTTGAAAGTGGCCAATAAACCCATGTGGTGCTAAACACTTAAAGCACTATCAAGATTGTGGTAAATGAAAATGTGAAATTCTGTGTTTACGATCTTAAGCTGGTCAATATAACACACACTAGGTTTTTCTTGTTGTGAAAACAGACAACACATAGGAGGTTGCAATGATCTTTCCAGTTGAAATAAAATTTTTATTAATTGTTTTTCCTATTTGCACTCCCTAGTCCAGAACCATCTTTTCACCTTCCACCATTTTAAACATCTATATGGAAGTAGCGATAATATGTTTACTGTCATGTCTGAAATACTGCAAAAGATGGATGATATTATGTCATCCATCCAAGATATTATACATATCTAGCTAATACTGGTATTCTAATGCCTATGGACCACAGAATTCATTATGTACTCGTCACAGGAAGTGTACTTGGATTTGAGATAGTTTCTAAAGAACTGAAATAGCACTGCAGGTATTAGTCTTTTCCTTAGGTTTTTAGCAACTTCCGAGTGTTCTAAACTCTGAGAGTTATAAAATGTACAACATCTATAGCTAATCAAGAAATAAAAAAGACTGTGTTTTACAGACTGACATAGGAATAGAAAACTCATTGGGACCATCTGGAACATTGAGTCCATTTTCTATGCGGAAACCATAACATAGATATCTATTTTTAAAAGAGGCTCTCAGAGCATCTATTCCACAAAAGCAGAGAACCTACTTTTTACTCAAGTTCAGAGGGAAAAAAAGTGAAGTTGAGATGAAGATCATTAGAATGAAAAATTCATTTAAGTGAAAAGTTGTCAGTGATCTAAGAAGAATTATTGTTTTGCTTTTGAAAAAGAGATGCGTTTAAGGAACACTGGCAAAAAAAGCAAGAAATAAAACAGTATGGGCAAGCTCGAACTCTGGATTTTCCCGAAAAAAAGAGTCACAGTTTTGACATTAGTGCTCATAGCACTCACTGATGCTATGTTGGGTAATGCCGAAGAAGTCCAACATGGTAGACTGTTTTAACAATTACACAGAAGCGTATTTGCCTCATTAATGAGAGATAAGAATGTTTTGTTAGGTTCTTGAGGATGGTGAATCTGATATGTGATTTGAAAGGCTAAACTCAAACTCCAGTGCTAATAAGAGGGGGCTTGATTTGTTTGGTTTGGGTTTTTCGGGTTGTTTTTCATTGGTTTTTTTTTTTTTTTTTTTTTTAACAATGGAACAATGCCACTAATAGAGGAATTAAAACTGCTTCTGTTTGGAATTTGGTGTTATCTAATATATTTCCCTGGGACTAAGAGAGATATTAAGGAAAATAAAAATGACAGAATATTCTCCAACAACCCAACTGCAACTGACTTGTTCATAGAACTATGAAAGATGAATCAACCAGTCTGAAATAAAAACATCTCAGTGCTCATCTGTGGAATGATATTGCCATTGCAAATAGTTTCTAGAAAATTTTTAATGACAACATAGCAATTTTATGAAGCCAATTGCAGGACAATTTATACATCATATATAGCTCAATTTTTGCAAAACATTTGTCAGATGACATGTCAATCACAGCATGCTAGTCAGTGTTCAGAATGAGGAACTCAATCTTCATATCACAAAATACCACAAAGAAAGAACAAAGGAAAACAGATGGGGAAAAATAAAAGGATAGGAATGAAATTACGCAATGATTTTTTTCTCTTTGCTTCGTTCTGTGTCTTCTTTACTTCTTCTGTTTTTTCATGTTCCTTTTTTTGTCCCTTGATTTTTTCCTTCATCTTGCTGTTGTATTTTTTATTAATAGCATACTATTATTGTGCCTGAATCTTTCCAAGTTCTTTCTGGGGGCTATTTCTCGTAGCAAATAAAAGATAAAAGCTAGCTGTGTTGCACATTTCTTCTCTGATGTCTTTCATGTTTGGACTTTCTTTGGAAAATATTAATAATAATGCTAGACTAACATCTCCATCTTGTCAATTCTTTGTCTAATTGTCATCGTTTTTTCTCTGACTTCAGAGATCCACAAGTCCAAATTGGTGTCTTGGTTTTTTAAAGACTGTCTTTAGTTCTCTGGCCATGAATCAATTTTAAATTAAAACAATGAGTTTTGTAGTATTACTTTCAACTGCAAAATGTTAAAAGACTTTGAAGACTTAAAGTGGCAAAACATGACCCCACAGAGCATGGGTCCTCATCTATTGCATTTAAGAATTCTTTGGAAATGTCACATAGTACCAAACCATTATCATGGAAACTGTTGTTAATGCTGAAACCAGTTATGAGAAAAAGGGTGAGTCTCTGAGATTTCTGACTCAAGCTTTAACAGGAAAGTGAATAAGTTAGATATAAAATCATAGATGTGAATACAATTTACATTAGAGCAGTAAATTTTAGAAGAGCTCCAATAACTATGACCGAAGCTAGATGAAGTGACTAGTGGAGTTTCACAGGGAAACAAAACAAAACTCAGTGGTAGAGGAGGTGGTGCACTTGACGTAATAGATTCATTTCTTATTAATATACGTTGCATGATGCATATGAACTTACAGAATATCTCAAGTGTTAAATTCAGAAGCCTTGGACTCCCAGTTTTATCCTGTACCCAATTTCTGTTGTGATTCTCAGTGTATGCAGTAAAGTTTCAAGGCAGAGTATTGCTCTGCCTGCAATACTAGTGCCTCCCAATAGTTAATCACCTTATGTACAGAGAAGGGGGAAATTGCTTTGAATGCATAAAGAATACAGATTATGAGAAGACATTCTGACATGGACTGGTGTCAGTTCATTCTGAACTGAAGGACTCTTGGTTTGCGTGCAAGCTTTTACCTGGATTGGTGCCATAGCAAAATGCTACGTACTAGGATGCCCTGTCCATATAAACCAAGGCACTGTGGTAGAAATGTTTGGCATCTGGTATCAATTGCAAGTGGTTTTAATTGGTAAAATATACAGTAAAGCTATGCTTTTTTGATTGCTTAAGCCTAGATTTGATTGCTTAAGCCTTCTCTGGCTTGTATCAGGAATAGCGTGGCCAGCAGGAGTAGGGAAGTGATCATGCCTCTGTACTCGGCACTGGTGAGGCCTCACCTCAAGTACTGTGTTCAGTTCTGGGCACCTCTGTACAAGAGGGACATAGAAGTGCTGGAGCGTGTCCAGAGGAGAGCTACCAGGCTGGTGAGGCGTCTGGAGACCAGGTCATATGAGAAGAGGCTGAGGGAACTGGGCATGTTCAGTTTGGAGAAGAGGAGGCTGAGGGGAGACCTCATTGCCCTCTACAACTACCTCAAAGGAGGTTGGAGAGAGGTGGGTGTTGGCCTCTTCTCCCAAGTAAATAATGACAGGACCAGAGGAAATGGTCTGAAGTTGCGGCAGTGGAGGTTTAGATTAGATATTAGGAAGAATTACTTTACTGAAAGAGTGGTCAGGCACTGGAACAGCCTGCCCAGGGAGGTGGTTGAGTCACCATCCCTAGAGGTGTTTAAGAAACATCTAGATGTGTCACTTCAGGGCATGCTCTAGTGGCGGAGATTGTAGGTTGTTTGGTTGGACTCGATGATCTCAAAGGTCCTTTCCAACCATGAAGATTCTATGATTCTATGACTTACAGATCTGTTTGTGTCAGGAGGCACGTTTGTTTTTCTCCTTTGTGCTTTTGTTTCCCAATTTCTATCCTACATCTCTGTCACTCCAATCTCTGTTATCTCTGAAAACCTTTCTGACATTTTTGAAATGTCATCACTAAATATGTCAGATTCAGCACTTCTTTTAACATTTCTGTCGTCTCTCTATTTTTTAAGGTCTGGCCTAGTATCCCCTAAAATATTTTCTTGTATGTATTCATTCATTTTTGATGGCTTCCTTTTCTTCCCTCCTATTGTAAATGCTCCAGAGTGAGTACGTACTTCAGATACTCACAGAACTGTACAAGCTACATGATTATGAATTTCTAAACTAGAATTATATACCAGACAACAGTCACTCAGTCTTACTATATTACTACATTGTTCCAGATGCAAACATGATCATTTTGCCATTTTTTTTAAAGCAGAATTTTGTAACTTTGTAACACCCACTACCACATAAAACCAATTATTTTAATGATTACTGGAGGTTGCTTTTCCAAAGCTGTGCCGTGATGCTTTTTCCCAGTACTTGTTTTCTGTCTGTTGCATGCCAGCTTCTGAGATCACAAACCCACTCCCTTACTGCAATCTACTGCAGCAGCCACTCCTAGTACTTCTCCTTCACAAACTCTGAAGACTCCATGGCAGTAACCAAAATAGTTACTGATTTCTACTGTTTTTCTCTCCTTAGCCTAGACTCTGTTGTACTCCCTCTTACTGAAGCTGGCTTCCTTACCCCATCACCGTGCCATATTCTGTTCTGATAATGCCTCCATGGATTGTACTATTGACCTCTGTTAAAAACAATAAAACCCCATTTTGCTAATATCTAAGTCCGGATGATTTTATTGTACTTTCACCAATGCTACATCATGCATTAAATGAGCTTGTTGGTGTTGGCTGAGGTCTCTGTGTTAATGACAGCTGGAGAGAAATCTGGACCTTTCTTTGCAGCAGGTGACAAATAACGAGTTTCCTGGAAACCTGACGCCTGAAAAACTCCAGTCACTCAAAGTAAGATTCACAGTGTCTGCACACAGGTAAAGAAAACTGTTCCATAAAGCTATAAGCCTCTGTACAATAAATGGAAGTAGATGCCTCTTAATTGAGGTGCTCTGAGGTGCCCTTTGGAGATGCCTACTTTTATTCTTTGGATATATAGTGAGCCTAGGCAATTAACTGAGGCTCACAAATTAGGTGTCTAATGTAGACACCGTGAAAAAAAACACCCTTCCATAGATATAACCAAATATTATGCATTGCAATCCATAGGTCTAATGAATGCCTTTGGAAAAGACCCCAGCTGGAAAGAAAAATAACAACTTTAAAACAACTTCAATTTTATATTCATACAACTTTGGTTTTCTTTTTTAAAAATACATCAGGCAATGAATTTCCAACTAATTTGGAATTCTGCATAGTTGACTACTTATGAATCACTAGTATATACATATTCTATAAGATACCATTTATGTCTGCATAGAAATAAACCTTTTTGAAGGTCATCTTTTCTTCTTCTCTGATACTCTAAATGATTCCTATTTCCATGTAAAAGGGTCCTTATATTTATATCTGGGGGCTAAATTATATCTAATAGGCTTATTCTATCTTGACCTAGATTTAGACAAAAAAACCCTGAATCTTTTCCCATTAACAATACCAATTATGGAACAATCCTATTATAATGAAGCAAAAAGCACTAGAGGTTTTTTTTTTGTTTTTTTTTTTTGTTTCTTTTTTTTTTTTTCTGTATGATAACAGTAATTCGTGCATCTTCCAAGTTAAATACATGGAAAAAGCATAGACTGCTGCAAATCACACAGGATGTTTGCCAGGCTGCGCTGTGGAGGATGCTGTACGTCAGTGATACATTGGTTTGGAGGGCAGCCGTTTGCTACACTTGTCACTTCTGCCACTATCTAACCACATGTCTTAGATGTATAATAAACCCAACTTCTGTCTGGGCTTAATCACCATACTTCAAAGGCTGTAAATAGTTTTCTTTTAGCTTATTTTAAATCATGAGCAAGAAGTAATGACAGGGGGTTTAGAGATGGGAAATAAATAGTAAAAATGGGAATGTAGACTAATAAGACATAAAAATCAAGCTAATTTTCATTCCTTAAGAAAATTTATATTTTGATTAGTAGCAAATGCTAATGAACTCCAAGAAATCAAAATTGATCTGTAGATATATTTTATACTTCATCTGTATACATACCTGTTAAAAACCTTGCCACCATAGTCAGCTTTGCACACTGCCTGTATTTAAGCTCAATAAGACACCTGCCCTATTAATGAATTAATGCTCTTAAAAAATTGTTTTAGCGTTTTAAGACGCTACTTAAACAGAGAAGAAAAAAAAAAGTGGGATTCTAGTGTTTTGCTTTTACTTAGTGTTTTGCCTGTCATAGTAAGTAAATTTAATCTGCATTATTAGTAACTGTCAACAGCATACTCTGAGCAGAAGGCAAATACAGCAGGTGGTAAAAAAAGGAGATGGCTGAAAGCAGAAAAGCAAAACAAATGATTGCCAGGAACTGCTAATCTAGTTATGCATAAATTTAAGACAAATTAAAATGCGTGCAAAGCTTTCACTGAAGGTGAATACTTGACAGAAAAGAAGATAAACTGACCAATTATTATTACAAGACCATTTCTCAGAAAGCTCAAGTGCTAAAACCCCTTTATAATCTTCTAATTGCTTTAATACAACTTCTGTAAACTTAACCTGTCAGACTTTTTGAACCTCCTAAGTGATGGCTCATCAGACAACGAACTTATGACAGAGAGGACTTGCTTTATTTACTAACACGTAAAATAGGTGACTCATCCAGTTTACTATATCTTTCAGTTGTCAACATTTAAACTTTTAAAATGTTTTTGCAGGTAATTAGCATCCATATGATCTCTCTTGTGACAGTTAAAGGTATTAAAGAAAACACCCTCAAAAGACTTACAGAGAGTCATAAAAATCATGCTGGCTGACTATTTTATATTTCATAATCATCTGTTTTTCAATAACCCACCAAAAAAGGGTATGCAGACAATTAGGAATTTGCCAAAGAAGAAAAGTCTGTCATCTTCTTTGCTTTTTCTTCCATTTCTGATGCTGTGGGGGGATGGGAGACAGCTCCCCAGAGTCTGGAGGGCAATATGCCTGTAGCCCAGCACAGAATTTCACTTGTCCCAAATCTCACTTATTCTTCATGCCAGATATTCAACTTTTGGCACTCAATAGAAATGCCTTCAAAATAAATGGTTATAATGGGGGTTGAAGATAGCTTGACCTTAAAGCATTGGGTGGCTGCTGCTAAACGGTTCTTAAAATTCCTCTAATCTCAGTGGAACAAGTGCTGGGTTTGGCAGTGCCAGGTTAATGGTTGGACTTGATCTTAAAGGTCTTTTCCAACCTAATCGATCCTGTGATTCTATAATTCTATATTTATTCTTTGCTTTCACCTGAATGGTGCAACAAGGGGGTCAAGCCGTCCTTGGTAATGAAGGGCAGTAAGGCTCATTTCAGAAAGGATCCAATTGCAAACGCCAGTTGCATCGAGTCTGTAACACCAGTTACTCGACCTGCCACTGGTGACAGTGGGAGTCAGGGCAGCCATTAGCAGCATAGCAGAGATAACGCCAGGATCCTTTGGAGCTGCTAAACTTCTAAGGAAAGGAGTTACAGAAGAACTCCACAGGAGCTGTGCAACATGCAGGGATGCTAGTGTTCAGATACTGCAGCATAATTAAGGCAACTGGGGCACAATGTTTCACGTTGTTTAGAACAAAATCCTAGATAAAGTCAGTCTTTGGTTATGTTTTGCATAAAAGCTTTTCTCTTTTGACGGTTCAACAAGACAGATGGTCTCAGAGGTCTGTCACCACTTCACAGAACTTGGTAAAGAACTCTTTTTTTTTTTCAGTTGTGATGTCTAAATTACTTACATTTTTTAATTTTGAATGTTACAATTAATAATTATGTTTAAGTAAGCTGAGTAGTTTTATTTGAGGACCGCAAAAGAAAAGCTTTCATCCTACTAGACTTTGAAAATCACCTTAAAGCTTACCCTCAGGAGTTTTAATTATATTGAAGGGACAGTTACCTTCCTGCTTTTTTGACATGAATTTTGCTGTATTTCTTATGAGAAAGTGCTTTTTACTTTACTGATGTAAACTATTCATGAATGCATAAGTGAGTGTGGGGATAGGCAATAGTCACACAAGAGATATATCTCCATTCCCGGCTGCATCTGAGTCACAAGTAAGAATATGTTCTTGTTAATATGTTCCTCCTCATTTTAAAGTCTAATTATTTTGGATCGATATAACTGGAAAAAATTAAAGAGTCATTCTATGAGCTTCCTATCACTGTTAGTCCTGTTAGGGCTGTTGAGCCTTGCAGCACAGATTTTATGGGATAGTATCAATCTCTTGTATTAAAGAAAAACAAAAAGGAACACTCCCTTCCTGCAGTTTAAAGCAAGAGAACTTGAAAGGAGAATAAAGAGAAATAAACTGCCACAGTTCCTTTTGTTTTCATTAATAAAAAAGTACTTCTCTTTGCTGACCCAGATATGTATGCATTTCCCTATGCAGTTTACTGTTAAACTGTAAGATTCACAGCCATAAGTGGACACCGAGGGAAGAAAAGAGAACTTGATTTTTTAAAAGTATTAACAGTTTTATTACTATTAGCAAGGCTTGTACCTTAGCAAAAATGACTCCTGATAAAACAGAATCAAATCTTACAGTTTAAAGTGTAAATTCTCCTTGTTGCTATAGAGAATGGCTCCTATGCGAACAGGTCTGATAATAATTACACATGATAGTGTATAATGGAATGGGAAGGATTCATCTTTCTTTAAAGCAGCAGGTATGTCTCCTTCCTCTCATAGTGTCAAACCTAGATGGAGATAGTGATCAAACATGGTGTGACAATTTCCACAATGTCTCCTTCTGGGAGCTATTAAAATTCAACTTATGCACAAAAAAAGTCTTGAGTGCCTAGCCTGGTAAAAATTGTATGTCATCATCTAGGAAATGTGGAATTAAATCTTGCCAAACAATAGAAAACATATTTCATAGGCAGTTTCGCGTTTTTGTTTCTTCTCTGAAATAATTTTTTTTGTCAACAGCTTTCTATGAGCTAGTTGAAAATGATGGGTAAATCAGCTCTCCAGGGTCTCAGCCTGGAGCTTCCTCTTTGTACTAGCATCATATAGACATGCTCAGTTCTAAAACCATCAAGGGCAATCCATTTCCAGAAAGCAGAAGACAAAGTTAAATGGTTGGAGATCGACTAAAAGAAGAAGTGTGACATTGCCCAGGACTCCCAGGACCAGCTTGCCGAAACAATAAAAATTATTGCAACTCAGATTCCAGACCTGCGGTAGTCATCTGGAGGCTTTATTGCCTTTATAAGATCATACCAACACGCTCTGAATTTGTGTGATAATAAGAGAGTATTCTTCATGAAAGGTTTCTAATAAAGAGCAGTTCTTGAGAGTTTACTTACTAAAGGCTTTTTCTTAATTCTTATTAATAAGGAAAGAGCTATGTCATACTCTACAAAGAACATTTAATTAGGACACAATAAGTACATTTAAGCCGTCAATGTTTACCTACATTAAACAACAAGAGGAGTTCAACAGGAAGCACAATGTCCAGGAACATGAGCAGGAGATCTATACATGATATTGTGCACTGTCCCAGGCTGATTGACAGCTTTGCCGCAAGGCTGTGAAGGGGAAGGTAAACCTGACTTCAAACTTGAGCTGACTGACACAGGTAACTCATGAGATGAAGGAGACTGGACCCTTGTCTCTGATGGGGGTAGAAGGAAGAACCTTGTCCCAACCTCTGAACTGCCCCTACACAAGGCTCTGGTGTTGGAGAATGAAGAGCATGTGAATAACAGACAGAAGCCAACCATGCAAAGTCGATCCAGCCACCCACCCATCTTAAAACCAGTGCCACCAGAAAAGCACATAAGGCATTAGTAATTGGAGATTCCTTGCTTAGAGTCACCAAAGCATCCATTTGCCCTTCAGACAATATGTTTAGAGATGATTGCTGCCTACCAGGAGCTCATATTCATGACGTTAATGAAAGGCTGCTAACTCTGGTGAATGCTACAGATTATCATCCGCTCCTACTATTCCATGTAGGGTCTAATGATACTGCGATGAAGCAATTTAGAACCATCAAAAGAGACTCTATGTCCCTTGGAGCAATGTTAAAAGGATCTGGAGCACAGGTGGTGTTCTCCTGTGTCCTCCCAGTCAGAGGAAGGGAGTTCAGGAAGAAGGAGACAAATTGAACAGGTGAATGCCTGGCTGCATGGCTGGTGCCGTATTCTATGGTTTTGGCTTCTATGATCATGGACTGACCTTTGAGAAGGCAGGTCTGTTGGGAGCTCGTGGGGTTCAACTGGCCAAGTGGGGCAAGGAGATTTTTGCCAACAAGATGGATAGACTTTTAAGAACTTTAAACTGGACTCAATAGGGGAAGGGGGTGGAACTTTGAGCAACAGAGAAGAGCCAGGCGTTATTGATGTATAAGGAACCACCAGAGAAACACCTGTTAATTTCTCAAAGGAATTAGGGCTCTCTCCTCCAAAAAGATGACAAGGTTGGTAGCCCAACTGAAGTGTCTCTTAACCAATATACATAGCATGGGTTACAAACAGGAGTTCGAAGTCACTGTGTGCATAGAAAGCTGTGATCTAATTGCTGTCATTGAGATGTGGTAGGACAAATCACACAACTGGAACGTCACAATCAATGGCTGTAAAACATTCAGGAGGAGCAGGCAAGGAAGGACGGGTGGATGTGTAAAAAAAATCAACTGACCGCACAGAGCTGTCTTTGAAAAACAGTGATGAACAAGTTGAGAGCTTGTGGATAAAAATTAGGGGCCAAGCCTTGTGGCTGATATTTACTACAGGCTGTCTGATCAAGGGGAGCCTTTTAATGAAGCATTCTTTCTTCACTTACAGGAAGCATCATGCCCACAAGCTCAGATCTTTCTAGAGGACTTCATTCACCCTGACCTCTGCTGCAAAAGCAGAACAGCAATCTGTATTAACTATATCAATACAGGAAACACGTTCAAAGCTGCAGCATTTAACTTTATGCATTTTATTTTTGTGTTTAACATGATTTAGAAAAATAAATAGTAAGAGTTATGGCATCAGCATGGCTTCCTGAAATGACAGCTGCCTGTCAACAGCATGGCATTTTTTAGCAAGAAGTGATTCCAAGACCATCACATATTTGTTAGAACATAAATAAAGCAATTCATTTTGAATGTTTACTTGTTAACCTAGTGGAATATATACATGAACATTAAAATGCAAAACTGTAGCTGACACTTTGATCCTGAACATGGCACTCTACTGTAGTGAAACAAGTCTTAACTCTACATGCAACCACAATTAATTTTTTTTTTTTTCAGATTATTCCTTATAGCAAGAGTTTCTGTGTGAAGAATACCCGTGGTACTCACTGTCATTGCAAAAGTATTGGAGACACTGTTATGCTCCTGACAAGTCTATAAGAAGTGAAGGCTTAGGGTATTTTGCTGGTGCTCTCAAAACCAACCACAAAATAGATTTATATTTATAAACTGTATTAACCACTATAAAAGAATGATTTCTCATAGGCATCCTGTTTAGGAGCATGGTTGAGAGTGTCCCTTGGGAGGCAGTTTTGAAGACCAAAGGTGCCCAGGAAAGCTGGTCATACTTCAAGCAGGTGCTCTTAGAAGCACAGGTGAAGGCCATCCCCATGTCCCGAAAGACGAGCCGACGGGGAAGAAGGCCAGCCTGGCTAAATAGAGAGCTTTGGCTGGACCTCAGGAAAAAAAGGAAGGCTTACATTCTCTGGAAAAGGGGCTTAGCAACTTATGAGGATTATCAAGATATAACAAAGCTATGCAGGGGGAAGATTAGAAGGGCCAAAGCTCAATCAGAACTCAGCTTGGCCACTGCAGTTAAAGATAACAAGAAGAGATTTTTCCAGTATATCAACAGAAAAAGGAAAACTAGGGAAAATATAGGTCCACTGATGAATGAGACGGGTGCCCTAGTGGTGGAAGACACAGAGAAGGCAGAGTTACTGAATGCCTTCTTTTCTTCGGTCTTCACTGATAAAGCCGTCCCTCACACATCCCATACCCTGGAGGCAAGGGGGAAGGTCTGGAGAGAGGAAGATTTTCCCTTAGTTGAGGAGGACCGGGTCAGAGACCACTTGGCCAAGCTGGACATTCATAAATCCATGGGCCCTGACAGGATGCACCCGCGAGTGCTGAGAGAGTTGGCAGATGTTATCGCTAGACCGCTCTCCATCGTCTTTGAAAAGTCATGGGGAACAGGAGAGGTGCCTGAGGACTGGAGGAAGGCTAACGTCACTCCAATCTTCAAAAAAGGCAAGAAGGAGGACCCAGGGAACTACAGG
Source organism: Rissa tridactyla (assembly GCF_028500815.1). NCBI lineage: Eukaryota > Metazoa > Chordata > Aves > Charadriiformes > Laridae > Rissa > Rissa tridactyla. The sequence continues at coordinate 48,716,128 of NC_071467.1, forward strand.
CCGGTTAGTCTCACCTCTGTCCCTGGGAAGGTAATGGAGCGACTCATTCTGGATGTCGTCTCCAAACACATAGAGGAACAGGAAGTTATTGGAAGTGGTCAGCATGGATTTACCAAGGGCAAATCATGCCTGACCAATCTGATAGCTTTCTATGATGTTATAACGGGTTGGCTGGATGAGGGGAGAGCCGTAGATGTCATCTACCTTGACCTTAGCAAGGCTTTTCACACTGTCTCCCATAACATCCTCATTAGGAAGCTGAGGAAGTATGGGCTAGACGAGGTTACAGTGAGGTGGATTGAGAGCTGGCTGAGTGACAGAACCCAGAGGGTTGTGATCAGCGGCACAGAGTCCAGTTGGAGGCCTGTAACGAGTGGTGTCCCTCAGGGGTCAATACTTGGACCAATTTTGTTCAATATATTCATTAATGACCTAGATGAGGGGACAGAGTGTATCCTCAGCAAGTTTGCTGATGATACCAAGCTGGGAGGGGTGGCCGACACTCCAGAGGGCCGTGCTGCCATCCAGCGTGACCTGGACAGGCTGGAGAGCTGGGCAGAGAAGAACCTAATGAGGTTCAACAAAAGCAAGTGTAGGGTCCTGCACCTGGGAAGGAAGAATGCCAAACACCAGTATATGTTAGGGGCGGACATGCTGGGAAGCAGCTCTGAGGAGAAGGACCTGGGGGTCCTGGTAGACAGCAAATTATCCATGAGCCAGCAGTGTGCCCTTGTCGCCAAGAAGGCCAATGGCATCCTGGGCTGCATAGGGAAGACTGTGGCCAGTAGGTCGAGGGAGGTCATTCTTCCCCTCTACTCTGCACTGGTGAGGCCACAACTGGAGTACTGTGTCCAGTTCTGGGCTCCCCAGTTCAAGAGGGACAGGGAACTACTGGAGCGAGTCCAGCGAAGGGCAACCAAGATGATTGTGGGACTGGAGCACCTCCCTTATGAGGAAAGGCTGAGAGAGCTGGGACTCTTTAGCCTGGAGAAGAGAAGGTTGAGGGGGGACCTGATTAATGTTTACAAGTACCTAAAGGGTGGGTTTAAGGAGGACGGAGCCAGGCTCTTGTCAATGGTTCCCAGCGACAGGACAAGGGGCAATGGGCACAAGCTAGAACATAGGAAGTTCCGTTCAAATACACGGAAAAACTTCTTTACAGTGAGGGTGACAGAGCACTGGAACAGGCTGCCCAGGGAGGTTGTGGAGTCCCCTTCTCTGGAGATTTTCAAGACCCGCCTGGATGCAGCCCTGAGGGATGTGCTTTAGGCAACCCTGCTCTAACAGGGGAGTTGGACTAGATGATCTCTAGAGGTCCCTTCCAACTCTGAAGATTCCGTGATTCCGTGATCCTCTAATGAGTGTGGCTAGTTTAGAAATACTATTTAAAGTCTCTCCATTAAAAATGCTAACTGCAGTTATTACTTTAGTCTTTCCATTTTCTCTAACTTATTGCAATCCTGGAAAATGCTGTAAGGTTTCTAATTTTTAGTATATATTTATATAAAGTGTTTTTTTTCCTAATAATTTTGATTGTAAATTTGTTATTACAATTATTTTTGTCTTGGAATTTTATTAATTTTAATTGAGTTACATATGGCAAACACTTGTAAACCCATCATTCACACTATTCATTCTTGAAGACGTAAAAAAATAATTTTAAATCCCACTGCACAGAACATTTTCCTAGTCTTCTATTTGTTAGACAATGCACAGCTTTTTCAAAGGCACAGATTTTGTCATCCTTCTTCCTTTTAGTGAGACCAGTCAAGGATCTTAAGAATTCACCCAAATCTCACTGGCAGGACTCATAAGAGCTTTTCAAATTTTAGTAGGAACACTCAAACCATTCAAGGATTGAGAAGCCTATTTTGTATAAATCTACACTTAATCAACTTACCATTAAAATATGCGAAGATACCATGTCTTACAGAAGCAATCTTAATGCTACAATAGTTCAATGCCTAAAACATTTAAAATGGGTGAGTTTACATATATCACAAGTTTATTTGCCAAACCTACAGATTTCCCCAAATCCTAGACCAATTAACCTATAAAAAAGCAAAATATCATGAGACTAGTATTAGCTAGAAGACTTTTATTAGACAGAGAAGATTTTTATTTTGATTTAAAAAATGAAAGTTAGTTAGGATTTAGTAGAGTAAAGCTAATTACAGCCCTGAGTATAAATGTGCTATCTCCAGTCCATAGTCACTGTCACAGAAGCCTAAATGCCATACTAGTGGTTAAACAACCTTTTTGAAGTTAAGATTTGAAATATCATATTTAAGCCTAAATCTAAAGGAACAATTTGCCTAAATCTAAAGGCAAAATTTGCCATAAATGTTTATCAAGAGAATTCAGATTGTGCATCCAGGTATTCTGGACCAAACATTGCCTATTTAAAAAGGGTATTATTATCAGGGTTTTCTAAAATGCTCTAAATATTGCAGTATCCATGTCTCCCGTAATGCCACAACTGAAATCAAAACAGGCATCTAGTTTCATTTTTTTTCATTTTGCTGTAGCTTCATATGATTCTAGAGCATCACTAATTTGCATATTTTCATATAGCTTCGACTGAAATATCACAAGGAATATATATATCTAGGGATTCTGTAATTTTAATTGAAATTGCACTTATTTTAGAGACAATCTCATGTTAGCTTTTTAATGTCAGTTCTGTATGGCTAGGTAACATTTACATCTATTTGGCATTTTCTATTTTAAAATAGCTTTTTATACCTTCCAACTGGCCACAAATATTCAATTTGCCTCCAAAAATTCCTTCCTCTTTCTTGCTATTGCAGATCAACTTTAAACGTTTGACTTTTTACTTTTCTCTCTCTTCCATCTAAGAACTCTTTAGAAATTTTGAAAGAATTAAAGAAGTAACTTAATGCCACTTAATGTGATGTTAAGTCCTTTTAATAGTAGAGAAACTAACGTACACATAGGGTAACTTTCCCATGATTTATTCATGAGATCACTAAAAAAATATGGATTAAAGTCAATAGCTTTTATTTTATATGGTGTAACTTAATCATAGATTATCTTCACAAACAGCTTTCTTTAGCTACCTTTTAATAAAGATAATCCCTTTATTCAGAGCTTTTAATAAGCATTCTGTTACACTTGGCTCTGGAAATGTGTTAAGATTTTGAAGCTATTGATTCATTTCCTTGGCTCATCATCTGCCCTTGCCCACCTTTGCTTTAAATTGCAGAGACTGTTAATTTTGATCCCACCGTTTAATTATTTCCTTCTTGATGATTAAATTAATAATATTTTCCAAAACTGTTAAAAAGTAAAACTTTAGTGACAAATACAATGCATTGTGCACAAGGATTTTTAGACACCTGAAAAATTAACTGAATTATTATTCTACACCAATTTCTCAGAAGGAAGCAACACAAAAAGCCAAGCCATTTCTTGCATTTAAAAAACTGCAAAGAAGCCTCTCCCTGCTGTATACCAGAAGTCGGAAGAGCCCAGAAGGCAAAATCCAGTCCTTATAACAAATTTACTATTCATGTGAGCAATAAAGTGATTGGAAAAATAAGATTTATACAGACAACTTCAACCGGGGATATGAATGGTTATTGTAAGTTGTGATCACAGAAATTAAGCGGTGGGGTTATTTTAATTGGAAATACCAGGTAAAAGTGTACTAGATTCAAAACATACATGACTACATACAGAATACACATAATTATAGCTACAATCTAGCTGGCTTCAAAGGAGCATCTCTGGGTGTGGCTTAGCAATCAAGGGAGAAGGAGGACCAAGGAAGGAAACACAGACCTGAAACGTTTTCTCCCTTTTCTAAGGTAAATAATACAAAGGATTCTTAGTCTAGTTCATTGTTTTTTCTTATAGTCTTCTACTGCTGGCCACTGAACTGCCTATCTCTTTTACTAGGTCACATCTAAAGAATCCCCAACGCAACACGGAAGTTAGAGAAGGTCAGGAGGTCTACAGTTAACAAGTGTCATTTAAGAAGGACAGGCTGTTCCTCACCATAATCCTAACTGGAGTGTATATGACATTTTATATTTGAACAGGTATCAAAGAAGGACATAGGATAGAATTTCCTCAGTGTTTTGTTTTCATTTGGTGCAGACACAGATTATTAAAATAATGGAAAGGAAGAGAATGTAGATCACTGATCATTTGCTACTGCACAGGCTTTCCAACACTGATCACAGCTGGATCATTAGGAAGATACAAGAAAATAGACTACTGGTGGTATCACTTTAAGAATATTAAATAATATTTAATAAATTGAATATTACTTAACTATTATGCCTAAAGTCTAAGGGAAAAAAAAATAATCCTGAAAACCACCCCAAAACCAACCAAAACCTCCTTTAAATTTTGTGTTTGGCTGATGACTTGAAAAATGAAGTTTGCATTATCGTTTTCCACTATTTATTTTCTACTTAAGGCAAATGTCATAGCTGAAATCAAAATAAACAGTTTTTTTTTTCATTTTTACTGAGTCTCAGATTGTGCAGGATAACTAATAGCAATATTTCCTTATAAATTCTGCATTCATTGCATGAAATATATGAAGTTCCTTGTTTTGGGTGACATATTGTGTTCACTGGTTCCACAAGTTCAGTGTATATAAAATGAAAAGGTATTTACGTGTCTCTGTTTTAAATTTGTGTCAATTCAATGTCAATTTCTATTCCTTCTTTAAACTGAAACATTTAAAATGAGAAAAAGTAAATACATAGATCAGTTTTAATATTTTTGTCATCTTCATTATTTCGTATTTCTTTATTATGTCATTTCACACAGTGATATCCTCAGCTTTCAGGATAACTTTATGAAGGAGTATTTCCAAATTGCTGATATCTGTTACCCATAAGAGATTTGAAAGGTGGGTCTCAGCTATCTTTTTCAGTACTTTCTCCGTTTTCTAATGAGTAGAAATATGGTTTTATTTCAAGACAAAATGAAGAACTCATATTTTTCCACACATAAGGGGAAAAGTCCATATTTTCATTAGGAGCTAGATATTCTATTAATAAGACAAACACTTTTTAATGTAGAAATATTCAATATAATATAGATAACCAAATATATTTATACAACAGGTGCTGATATAATTCAAAACTTAAGTAAACAAACCAGAGCTAATATCCATCTGATGTGAAAATACCACATTTATTTTTAGAGGAATCTCTCTGAAATAGTTTTGTGGCGATTGAAATCTCCTCTTAAAACATAATGATTTCCATAAACCTGGATTTTTTATTATATGTGAAATATTTTTAACCACCCCTGGAAAGGAAAGGGGTGTTCTAGTGGATATAACCTTCCAGTGGTATTTGTTTTCCAGACTCCAAGCAAGCACCGGGGAATGCTCTCCCAGCTCCCCACAAGACCCGATTCCATACCCAGAAAATATGATCTCCATTACTTTTGAAGAAACATATTTTCCAGTCTAGCAATCTGAGGCTTTTTAAAGATGTTTTTTCACTGCCTACTGAGAGACTGTCGGTGGAAGACAGTGGTGGTTATGTTAATTTCAGCACAGTTACACGATGCAGATATATTCATATTCATATATTAAAAAAAGATAATCCAAAAAACTTTAAAAATGTAGGGATTGCTTAGAATAAAGAATATCATGACATGCAAAATCCAGCTGCACAGACAATGCAACGTACTGGGTTTTAATTTTATTTTTTCGGCATTCTCAATAACAATCCAATATGTTTTATAAAAGAACAATGATTATTTTCATATCCCAATCAGTGTAGACTTTTAAACTCATCTCTATCAATATCTGAGACTCAAGAATTGAAATAAGAGTGCCATAGGCAGCCCCACTTTTCCTGCTAACCTGTGGTGAACCTTTTAGAATTCATTCCCCTTTAGGACAAAACAATTATTTCTTGCTGCCATAAATTCCTAACAAGCCCCTTCTGTCCTCGGCTGTATGTAACAGGCTTGTGCTTATGCTAATTTGATGCTGTGGGATCATAACCCCCTACTGGTGCAACAAATTTTGAAGTGTTAACAAAATTACTTTAAGCATTGTAGAAAATGGAAAATAAAAGGCTGCTGTTTTCCAAATACATGTCATTCTTGAAAGTATGCTGTGGAATTCTTGGTGTGCGTATTCATCTAATATCGACTTATTTTTAACATAGTTATTCAATTTAATAAAAGGAACTCTGCAGGAATATAAAAACTAGCATTCCTCCTCTTGTATAGAAACAGAAGTTGCTTTTGTTTTCTTAGACAACTGAGGTTTACAGAGATTCTCCTACTTAAACTTTGCAAAGCTTGTGTTCACCCCTAAGGGAACTTACAGCCAGCTTAATGCTCACATTGTTACAAAATGAAGATACTCCAGGGACAAGACAATAAAACAAAGCCAAGCTTTCCTCCATTCCAAAAAATTTCTTCCCTATAATTCACTGATACAGGCCCAAATCAGTTTATAAGACTTTGGACTTTTTTAAATTACGAACTCCACACTTGTCTTGATTTAAATTGAAATAATGTAATAAATCAGTGTAATTATTTTTTCCCCCTTTTGTCCTTATAATGAAATGTATATATATAGTTGAAAAAGAATAAAATAAACTGAATGATGGTCAAGACAAGCTCCATCTGATCCAGAAATAGGTTATCTTTATGTAAAAAACAGACTATGAAAAACATAAGAATTTTGATGAACATATTTTTTCTTCTTTTCTTAAAAATTGCACAGTGTTTAAGAAAGCACAGAGAAGTAGTTCTAAGTGACAAGTACGGTGTTTCATTTTCTTCAGGAAATTGTACATTTGCTTTTTTTCCCCTTCTATTCTGGTACATGCTCTTAGGGAAGAAGTAAACATATAAATGGAGGTGCAATCCAAAGGGAATTGCAGGAGGAGCAATTTTATTTCGTCTGCACAGTTCTGTTAGCTTCATGTTGTTTATTATTGCCTTGATGTTGTTCATTACTTGCATTCTCCTGGCTCTTATCTTCTAACAGTAATCAAGACCTCTTCATACTGTCTCTAAAAGCTTATTAGAATAATAGATCAACAAAAGGGATTTATATACATGGATCTCACAAAGGTAGCCTTTCATGATTCTCTAACAAAAATTAAAGTAATTTTGTTATTTAATTATGAAATATGTAACCTCATTTTAGCCTTCTGTAGTGTGAAACTATTGAAGCTGACACTTCAATTGCGTTTACCCATGGGTTGATGAGCTCTGAGAGTTAAGCACATGCAACTATGAAAGTATAGGCATCTTCCCAAGTTCTTCATACCTAATTACTACAAGTAGGAAGTTTCCTCCAGAGAGGGACCACTTTCATTCTGTATCTGACAGATAGAAATTAGTTGCCTAATGGAATGGAATAGTTCTGCAAATTGAAGGAATTAAATAAGCTTTTTTTAATTTAGGTTTCTTTTAAATTAGATTTTAATTTGGATTCAAATGTGATGTTGGTGGCATAAGGGAGTTTATTTTGGATGTTTTCCGGTAAATTTATATTACCCTTTGCCCATATATCACGTATCTGTTGTCTTTTCGCTAATATTGACAAATACAGTGACTGATGATGAAGTACTCAACTAGCTGCATGTGACATCATGGACTAAGTACTACTAAAGTGACAAAGCCATCACAAATGAAAGAGAAGAAATTAATAAGCCTGATACTTACTATTTCCTGAACTTTTTTTCAGAAGGTTATAGTAACATATAACCCAAATATGTACAATATGATCATCTAAAAAAAATATATTCCTGCACAATAATATCATTGTTAATTCCTTTTGCTTTTGAGGCAGATTCCTGAGTTAATTATGATGCTGGAAAAGCTCATGACTACTGAGATATCACCTGTTTAAAACAAGATGTTGAAGCATAACTGGTATTCTTAATTTAATTTCAAATAATTGAAAAGCGAACTGTCAACTTATTTTTATTAACGGTTTTCTCTCTTATGCACTTTATTTTTATTTTCCTTCTAATGATTTTTGCATTTATCTATCCTGATAAACAAAGTTTGTGAATTCCAGTGTTTTGTCTTTTAATGTGTTAGCTTCTGACAATAAACCTTCAAGAGAAGGAGAACCACTTGCATGTTACCTAAAAAGTTTCTTCATTTCTTTTATTTTGGAAATTTGTTCTTATATCTGCAGGAAGAACTGACAGGAACCATATTTTTAAGTATTCAGTTCTGTTATAATCCTCTATTCAGTTCTGACTACAGTAACATATAATTTGTACTTTCCTGTCCTATTATGGCCTCTTCCAGGGAGCTTTTCCCCCTCATGTATCTTTTCTAACCACAACAAAATATTTAAATAAACCTTCCTAATCTGTGAGATATGAAGATGAAAGGAGGCAGTAATACACCCAGCATGGTCAGAGGAGGAAATTCTTTCAATGACATTTTGTTACACAGACTTTGTGGAGATACTTGGCAACATTTCTGACCAGCTTGGTTGGCAATATTTAGGGAATTAAAAGGTCTGGATTGTTCCTTAAAACAACTGTTTGACTTGGTTGGGAAATAACCCACTGTTTTCCACATCAGTAAACCAGCAGAGACTATAACTCTTCATACTGTAAAGCACCTTGACTTTCTGCTGATGTGTTTTCTGATGGTCAGAATACAGAGAAAAATAATCACCTTCGCGTTATTAAAGACATCTGAACAATATTACCTTTGCTCCAATCTTCTAAGCTTCTAAGATATGTCATCTACAGGGTTCTTTTATAAAAATTCAGGCTAAAACATATACTTCTGTTTCATTGTTTTGTTTTGTTCTGTTTTCATAGACATTGTAGACCAAGAAAATGAAAGGAGCAGGACAATTGCATTTGCACATAAACTCAGAATTGTCATTGAATCATTGTAGTGATACCAGATATCCCAGGAAACTGTTGGAATATGGAGATATTGCTATCTGTGCATTTCTGTTTATATGTTTTGGGACACAGAGTTTAGAATTAGAAAAGTCAAAAGAAAACTTTGTAAACTCCCCCAGGATTTGAACCACTAAATGAAGCTCTTCCTGGACAGTACTAATTTCCAGAAATTTCTTTTACGAAGTAGCCTGGTAAATAAGCACAAAATATAGGAATATATTTGCCTATGTTATTCTGGGAACTCCGGAGTCTCTTGAGAGCAGAAAATTAAAAGTAAAAAAGGAAAAGAAAACAGAATAAAAAATTAGACCTGGTGGAATATTTTCAGACACATAATCTAATATGAATTTGTGCCAAGACTGATAGACTGTGTGTCCTTGAGACAGGGAAATGAGAAATCTTTGGTTTTCCAAACATCACAAAGCAAACAGAGAGGTTTCTTCAGAATCCTTAATGAGAAAAAATTAACCAGCTTAAGTGCTGGAAGAGAATGAACTATCCAACAATTATTTTGCAAAGAGCAAATCAATTTTTAACTGTGGTAGCTCCTGATAGCAGAAAAAGAGGAAGCACATATTCTGTGAAAGAAAAAGTACCATTTCGTGACTTAAGCAGGCAGAACTAGAGGAGGAGGGTGTGAAAAAAAGATCTTTGTCTGAAGTCATAAGGCTAAAACACTTGGGGGTAAGTGAAGAAAGGAAATAACATGCCCTGAGGATGTTTACACCCAGTGAAAAAACATTAATGAAATGGGAAAATGAGGACAGGCAATGGAATATAAGATCTTATGTTCATGATTTAAGGTTCACCGACATGAAAGAATATACAGAAGAGGAACATTGCCATCAGAGGGTGGTTTAATTCCAACTCAACACCAGAGAGAAAACACCCCAACTTCTCCAAACAACTCACAAATCTCTTAACAACTTATTGGCAGGGCTGTAATTCCCTGTAAAACATCAAATGCAATATATAATCTTCCATACTAACTGGGATGGCCTAAAACAGTAAAACAGGTGAGTCATCTGTCACCCAGCCCAGTCAACACCTAGTCCTTCAACTTTCCTCCAAATCTAACAACTCTTAGAAAAGAAAGCTAAGAATAGTGATTTTGCCAGAGGGAAAACAGGAAATTGGCTTTTGGAATGATAATGCATAAAGAGATTTAACCCATTAATCTACTTTTCTTACTTAGCACTTTTTAAAAATTTCTTTTCAAGGAATTCAATAGATGCAACCCTACATTATAAAAGAGCTGTTAATTTATTTAATAGTAGACTTCTGTATACAAAGGTGACATTTAAAGGATTTATGAATTTTCCAAAAAAGCTGAGCTCAAATGACAGCATTTCAATGTGTATTTTGCATTAAAGTTATTTCAATATAGCTCTTTGAGTAATCAAAGGGAAAGAGAGCCTTGTTGCTCCAGACCTTCTGCTCCTTCTGCTGGGAAAGCACGGCACAGCTTGTCACAGAAATTATGACATCAAAGTATTCCAGAGTAACTGAAGTGCTTTTGAAAAAATGAAGAGTTTTGGATGTGATATCTCTTACATACTTTTTTTCTCAACAAGGACATTGCCAACAAACTGCCCTAACAAAACAAAATTGTACAGTCTGAAATACAGAAATCTTCATTTCCTATCAATTTCCATGTCTGTGCTACAGATGTTGAGGTTTGTGTAAAGAGGGGAGAAACATGGAAAGTACCTAACTACATAATATCTATACTGTATATGCATTGCAGAGTCCTTCAGGTATCTTCAAGCTGTGCCAAAAGCAGTGATGTGCTCTATGGCTTGTGGCACACTGCACTGCCCTGCATAAAATTAACGAACTTTTTTCCTGAACTAGTAACATGGGGGTTTATTTTTAACCATTTGGGCTATGCCTAGGAAAGCATGGGCTGCTTTCTTTTAGTACTGTTTCCTCAATTGCTCTTGCACAAATTTCAGCTCAAAAAAGATCACAGTAAACAGATATGAATTCTATCCAAACAGAGTGATGGATCCAATATCTTGGGACCTCAAAGGACTCTGTAGGTCCCTGGAAAAGAAGCACAGAAATCATCCATTTCTAATTTTGTTTAGCCCCATGGGTACTGTGGCTGGTGAACCAGGTCAGAACTGTTGAGAAATAATATTTCTATCTCGTTTTCATTTCCTTGGGACTATCAGATATCTTACTAGATCCAAATCATACTATAGTTTTTTCTCCTCAAGTCTACTCATTTTCACTTTAGTGTTTTCAAATTTTCAAAAGGGGACTTCCTAAAGTAGAAAGACTACACCACAACTTTTAACTAATACGATATCAAATTGCAGTGCAAATAACACTGTTTGCATGAAAACATTATTGTATTTCTGATTTTTTTAAACCTAGTTAAACAGGAAACTAGAGATGATGTTATGATAGTAGCACATAACCTAAATATTGAAATTTTCTGTAGTCATCAAAATATGTAATTTCTGCTTCTACTGCTTTTCTTTTAATAAATTTCTTCAAAAGCCTACTGAATTTAGGAAAAAAGTATATTTACAAACATGAAAAAGTATAGTTATAAATATTTTATATTTTTATATACACAAACTTTTAAAATGGCAATATTGTGTTGATCATATTATTTTCTCTTAGCATATTTTAATATATTTATTTATATCTTTATTTTGTTAAAGTAAAGAGAAATTGGGCTCCTTTAGGCATTCTTGGTTGCAAACAATGTTATTAACTGTAATAGAAAAGAAAATGGTAAGAATAATTTGCTTTGGAGATAGAAGGCAACATTTTTGGCAGGTTTTTTTTTCTTTGTTCTTTTTACTAATTAGGGAAATTTTTCATTTCTCCATTCAGATTGGGCAACGAGAGCATTTTTGTTTTAGTTGATGAGTCATTTACAACATTGGACTACTTTAAGACCAAAGATTTTGACATAGTATTCGTGAAGTTATTGCAATGCCACAATATTTTGATAAACTGTAACAGGGTCACTGGGGACCTAAGGAAAATAAATTGATATTTAGCTAATAAATTGAGCTCTTAGAAATGATCTGACTTGCAGATTTAAGTAGCTTTATGTGAAAATAAAAAGTACTATAGGGCATGGTGAAGATAAGGATCTCTGGACCCTTGCTGGATGATAGCTGCTGCTCATTATTTTCTGTCCAGCAAGAGGATTGTAAGCCGTACTGATAACTAGCTACTAGGAATATTGGAATTTCATGATTTTTTTTTTTTTTCTGGTAATGACATAAGAACATTGACTTTGCCCAAAGCAAAATGTTACTTCTAATAAATATTTTAGCATGACTGATTGGTTCTGGGGTCCTCAGTAGAAGAAAGACAGGGATCTATTACAGCAGGTCCAGAGGAGGGCCACAAAAATGATCAGAGGGCTGTAATACCTCTCCTATGAAGAAAGGCTGAAGGAGTTGGAGTTGTTTAGCTTGGAGAAGAGAAGGCTCCAGCGAGACCTTATTGTGGCCTTTCAATACTTAGAGGCTTTCTGGAACTCTAATTATTATTCCTAATTCTTGTTTGTTTGAGAGTGTTTGAGTCAAAGGATGATGATGCTACATAACAGGGCTGATGAACTGTATAAGTTTTCAAGACTATCTTGAAAATCTAATTTTTAATGCCTCTATTAGATTGCATTTTTTAATTTAAATAACTTTAAAACACTTATCCAATGCATGCATTCAGTGACAAAAATAAAGCATCCACACCAATAGGTGCAAAAATAAACAGGTTTAGCAGGTAAAAAAAAAAAATGTATGAAAGAAAACAACTTTGTTGAAATTGTAGAACAGACTGAGTATCAAAACACTCAGCAAATTATTACCAGTCATGGCCTTCATATGATTTCTGAAATGAAAAACAAGACTTGCTGGAAAGTATTTGTAACAAACAGTTTTATCAAGTGTATTTTTGACTTTATGAGCCAAGTTTCTGCCCAAAGCAAAGTTTCATGGCTACGTTAAGCACCTGAAAATAGACGGTTTATAAAAGGTAGTGTTATCTGAGCTTCCACTCCAGTAGTGCAAAGAGCCTTAATATGACACATTTTATGGATTTTAAGTGAAACCTGTACTTTACCACACGGCATTGTGTCATCAGACTTCTGTTCACGGAACTATGTTAAAATAACTAAATCGTGAAAGAGTTCTATGTCCTGCAATAATGCTTGCTTACACAGTCCCTTCCCACCCTGAGAAAAATGCAAGCACACTTTTCTTCTCACATACCGTACACATGATTCATACAAAAATTCAATCATGCTCAATTAACACTCAAAATTTTCCAATAATTATGCTGAAGGCAGCACCAGCACACAAAAAATGATAAGGGAGCCAGGGACTAAGCTGTGCATAAATTCACTAATAAAAGAAAAGGTCACGGGCTGATATTACTGAAATTTGATTAGATTTCAGATCCATGTGTTAGAAATCAATGCTTTTTTGGCTTCAGCTTTTCTGCTCTGGAGTCAGCCACTCTCTGGGGCCCTGCGTCTAATCAGAGGCTGTACCAGTGTTACATCCTCTCCTGGGCATGAAGACGGTAAGAAATGAGAGCGGCTTTACAGGTTAGGACAGACAGGCTTTGCCATTCCTGCTGCTGCGCGGTTTGGGGAGCTGAAAGGGAAAAACTGCAGCTGCAGCTGTGAAGTAACTGTCACGTTGGTCAATGCCCACAGGAAAGGTAAAGCCAGTGACGGGGGTTTTGCAACTCTTTGATAGCTTCCAGTAGCAATCTAGTCAAACCAGGACGAGTCCACAAAGGGCTCTTCACATAGACACTGCTGCAGAGTGGTTACAAATATGGGAGCTACAGCCTGAATTTAATCCCACAACTGAAAAACACAAAAGGCTCCTGAAACAGGCTTCAGATATATGGTGTTCCTATAATGTGAAAACTGACAGATAACAGGAAATAATGAAAGCTTCCTAACTCTCTGCTGATCCATATGTTGTTCTGGGCATGAGTGGAAGTCTGTCAACTCCCGATGCCCCACTTCTGTTTGCCTCTGCATGTTCAACCAAACAATTAAACAGATTGTCAGATGTACGGCACTGAAGTAACAGCTTTTCATGGAAGAAGAAAGCAAATGCTCTGATGAAAAAAATGTAAATATGAAAAAAAAATTAGCTTCCAATTGTAATTACTTCTGACTTGCACCATCAAAAGAATGTGTTATATCAATACAAAATTGATGAGGTAGAAGAGAGGATTAGGCCTATAAAATTCAGAAAAATTCATCAATTAGAGAACAAAAATCAAGGAGAAATACTTCCTTGCAGTCAAAACATCATCTGTTTCTCCAAGACTGCCTTACATTGCTAAATGATCATAATTGACTAATTGACATGTAAGCCCTGAAGCAGAAAGGCTTGGAGGTAAGAGATGAACTGCAGTTCCCGTTTTGGGAGATGGAAAGAGCATCTATCACAGACAGGATACAAAAAGTATATATTTATTATGGCACGCATGAAAGAAATAAAGAAAACTGCAAAAGGCAGTATAGAAAAGCAGTCTCTTTTTGTGGTTAGAATTTAAAGGTGAAGTGGGTTTTGGTCAGATAGTTCCTTATCCCAGGGGTTGACTTTCTGTTGACTGATTTCTGGTCAGACATTGCAGAAGTGGACCAAACTCTTGAATTAATTGATATAGCCTTTGGAACCTAATGTACAGCTACAGCAAGACGCTGCGTTGTAGAAACAAGAAGCTGTGGTGTTTGTCCAACTAGTACGAGCATGATAAAAAGAATTGTTTTTCTGACAGACATTTCCTTTGTTTTTATTTGGTTTATAAAGGATGATAGGAAAAAGCATATTTTTGGAGAAATTTTCTGGGATTCACTAATGAACCACTAGCAGCTTTAACTCCGTGTTTGACTATATGAAGGCAATATAGAAAATTAATCAAGTTAAACAGCAAAGTTGCAACCATTGGACAACACTAACTGTTAAGAATAGTCCTTGCTTTTTTTCAAAAGGCACTGCTTTTCCTCTCTGCATTATCTACTGAAATACATCAGACAATTTTCTCTCTTCTTAAGGCAAAATTGCATCAACAGCCTCAGAATGTTTCTAGAATAAATGGATAAGAAAGCTTCAAGCTACTTGGAGACATGCTTTAGATAAAGACACCTTTGCATGTTATAATGGCTCAATCATACAAGGAATACCCTTATTTTAGTTATTCTATGAGATTTTGCAGACCAAGGTTCCACTTTAGTTGTCTAATTCTAACTTTAAACTAGTGGTGCCATCTGGGACTCATGATTTAACAAAAAACTTTTAAAATTTTACACACCTTAGCTTGGTAAGATGATCAAAGAACTAAAAAAAAAAAAAAGATAAGAAAAGAAAAATATAAACAGAGGGAAAAATAACGTTTATATTTACAGTAAAGAACAACAGAATAACATTGTATGGAAAATGAAATAATTTAAAAACCCAAATGCAATAACATTAAAAACTTCAATGTATTCTTTCCGTTCCTTGTGTAAAAGCTTTAAAGGCTCACTGCAGCTCTTTAATTCTCCATACTGTACAGAATAAACTGCTGGAACTTGAACATCTACTACATGATTTCTGACTTGGCTAATTTTTTCTGACTAAGATCAACTCCTTACAGAGCCAGCTTTACAGTTCTTTAGTCAATACCAGGCTAGAATTTATCAATATTCTTCAACTGATGCATAACTGATTATTAATGTAAACAACTATTTTAATGCTTTTCAAAGCCAGTCTCCTTAGATTTACCTTTTTTCTGTGTGTTGACTACTCCATTACATTATTTCTATTAAGGATATATATTTTTTTTTTTAATCAGACTCTTGCCTAAGGAGGTATTAACTAGTGCAGACATAGAGCTGGTATGATTTTAGAAGAGAGATATTTTTTCTTTGGATTTTTTGGTGACAGACAGAAAGGCAAAACCATCACTTGTCTTGCTGGGTTGTTGCCTGCAATATCATTTAAATTTCTGACAATACATTCACAGAGATGTATTATGTTCAGTGGGAGAACTTCATCAAACCATGCCTTCTGTTTTGTTATTTAAAACTCTGATGTCAAAGAACAGGAAAGAATAAATGATCCCTCAGCAAAATTGTGATATTTGTTTGCTGTGTCTACCTGATATGTTGGTCAAACAAATACGTATTTACTAATGCTTTTTTTATATACACAATATGTATTAGCCCAGTAGAGTTATGAGGTATTTGCACCGACTTTGAGTTTTCGGAAAACTTTTCTGGATGTTCGGGATCAGGACTTGAAGCATCACCCCTGCTCTTGTACTGAAGTGCACCTGGAGCACAACCTACAAATCTCTTGATTCTTTGATGATGATTTGGCATGTATTTGGATGGCAAAACTAAGGCTAAAAACTTTAATGCAGGGACACCTCAGAGGAATTCAAGCAACAGGCTGCTGGATTTCATGGCAGGCTGGAGAAACTATGGAAAGGTTTATGTTCTACAGGATAGATAGTTCATTGCAACCTACGTAACTGTCCTAGAAAAGAATAAGGTATTTTCACTTAAAACACAAACATTTGCCCATGTCTATTTTAAATAAAGTGGTCAAAGGTAGAAGAGCAACGACATTTCTTTTTCACAATTTACATACTATTTTGATTTTGTTATTTTAAGGTTGCTTTCAAACCCTAAGCTGCTGGTGTGGACTTTTAAAAACAGTCTTTTAAGAGGAAAGATACATTGTTAAATATATTTCTCCCTTGACATATAAAAAAAATCCAATGTTATTGCTCCAGCTGCAGACTCTGATTAGTAGGAGAGTTCAAGGATAGGCTACAGATATTCATTGAAAGCCCAAAAGTTATTGTCTGTGGTCAAATTGGACATAAAACTCCCTGGCTGAGCCCTGTCTCAGGTCAGCCTCCACTGAGTCTTCTATAGCTTTAAGTATCAGCAGAACCCACCATAGTAAGAGTCCAAAGCAAAATCCACTTCAGTCTTTCAGGATGGCTCCTGCTTGTGATGGAAAATCCTGCTGGTTCAGACATGTAGCTTGCCTGCATGCACCTAAAATGAACAGAAGAATATCCACTATAAACCATGTTGTCACCACCTTCAAACTACACTTTTTCTATTTTTACTATTATATCTATATTTTACTATTAGCAAACACTTGCTGTAATCATTTCCTTCACGTTTGCTTCCTGAACAGCTTT
Source organism: Rissa tridactyla (assembly GCF_028500815.1). Taxonomy (NCBI): domain Eukaryota; kingdom Metazoa; phylum Chordata; class Aves; order Charadriiformes; family Laridae; genus Rissa; species Rissa tridactyla. Next base: position 48,733,221 of record NC_071467.1, read on the forward strand.
CACGTGTTCCTGACTTTCACCAATGTTTCCTTTATCAATCACTGGATGTTTTTTAAAAGTTCGCTTACTGCTTAAAGATCAGAGGTGAAAAAATCGCAAAAAAAATATCAAAAATATGCAAAGCACTCATAACTTTAAGATGCTCTTTTCCAAACACAGATTGACTTTTCTCACTTATGTGTCCTCCTGTCCTATATGCTGCATGTTATACTGTCCCTGGGTAGATTGCAAAAAAGGTTGGCTTAGGAAACATTATAAATCAGGATTAACTGTAACAGTTTTCAGCACTGAACAAGCCTTCTGCTGTTTATGGACAAGATAGGGATTATACCTAGAGAATACTACCTAAAATCAGGTAGCATTCAAGTACTGTCTTAAGTACTATCCTAAGGATTGCTAGAAGCCTTATACCTCCATCGGTGAAAATGGAGAGAGATGTAATGTAAGTACATAAAATTAATCTTTAAACAAAATTAAAATATAATCTAGAGTAAAAGAAAAAATGTATTCTGTTATTCATCCCTTATGTTCCCAATAAACATAATGGTATTAAGCCAGGGGTAAATTGGGCCCATTATTTTTTATCCACACCATCTAGTTAGTATTATACTTTGAGGATATTTGCATATTTCCTTTCTAAGTATGCAATCAAATGCAAAATTCTAGAATACCATGAAGTACTCAACATAATTTGGCATCATTCTAAAGTAGCATATAATGCAGTTTTGGGTGTGGCAACTAAAATAAGTAGAATGAAAGTTATACAGGCATGGCTTTGTAAAACAGCTGTCATGCACTCGGCCATATACAAAAATCAGTTACAATGAACAATGAATAAGGCAAAGCCATGTTTATGTTAATGCAGACCAGCAGCTATTACAAAGGTTAGGAGTAAAGGTTGAGAGCACAGTAAGAATAACTCTTTAAGCTCAGTTATACTGACTGTTCTTAAAGTACGTTCATGCTTTGGGTTTATCAAGCTGTACTTTGCCTATATTGACTCTGCATCTGTCCTCTTTCTCCTCCTATGATGCTCCCTGGGACTCTGCACTGGTGCTGTGGAATCATGATGTGGCACAGTGACAGATGGAGATGCTACTTTAGTTTAATCTCAACATATAAGGAGCTCTTAAGGAAGAGTACCTTGTTATTTACAGTGCAGCACTTTTCATACACTAAGGGTAACAGCAGCTAACTCTTGATCTCCTGACCAAACTGTTTGCTTGAGGACAGAGATGGTCTCCGCAGAAAGCAGATGGCTATGCAAATAATATTTTGGATACTGATAAATAAGTTTGGTTTTTTTTTCAATGGCCTCTCTCCTTCCTATTCAGAAGCTTTATCCCATTCCTTACAGGCAGCAGCTACTTCCATGACTTCCAAACACAGCTTGGAATTACAGCATCCAGTGGCTATACAAGCCCCATAACATAGGTTAGTCTCGCTCTAGGAGGCGGTGCTGGTTTTCCTGAATTCAGATAGGCATATTGTTCACCACAACTAAACATTGCTTCTCACAGGACAAACTATTTCCCACAAACCTGTCATCAGACTGTCAATTATAGCGATTACAGTTTAAACAGGAATTGGAAAAACCTGCCTCCATTGCATCCCTAAATAAGGATGTAAATGTCAGTTGTTATTTCCATAATTTCTTTCCTCTTGGTTTGAGAGCACTGGTATGATATTGCATTTAAACTGTAACTTCACACACTCTGCAAAAGATCCTTGCTTGAGGTAATTCAGCTCACCTCAGTTGAAGATAATATTTCTCTGATGATTTACTGGACGTTCTGTCCCAAAGTCACACTAATTTAAACTGTGGAGAAAATTACTATATTATCCCAGAGGAAGCCAGGAGACAGGCCTCATCTCTGGAATTTATTTCAAAATAAAATATAAAGCAGTTTAACAGCAGCATAAACTCTTTATCATTTTCCTTTCAGCAATATTTTTAAAAAAAAATCCTTTTGTTAGTTCTTTTCCACACAGAGTCTTCCTGTGTGCAGATATAAGATGCTAAGGATGGAGATGTTGATGTGTAACGGCATATGCATTTAATTCCACCTTGCTAGGTGTGGTAAATCTTAGCTTGAACCAGACACAGAACTACAGACAAGGTATTCAGCTCTTGGGACTCCTTTAGATCACTTAATTCATGCCTGTTTAACTTCTTCGTGTCTGTTTTATATGAAAATTAATCACACACCACAGTTATAATATATATTGAAAATCTTGTTAGAAACACTCCGTACAGTACTACGCTCCCACAGATACACACATTGTTTTGCTTCCCCATACAAAAGTCTATTTCATTCAGTCAGTCCCTTGGTATTTCTACTTTTGTGGAGTCTCCATATAGGAAAAAATACATACAGTTGCATATGCAATAAGCTATATATTCCTACACATTCAAGTGTATTTTACTTTTTTAAAATAATTATTACATGGAAGAGAAATACATTTCTATAACTTTTCTCTTTTATCTTTTAAATAGTTTCATTTACCACCCCACAGATACCATTAGCAAATTAGGGCATTTTTACATGCAACTTAAGCAAACATCAGCCTGAAAATACTAATTTAGAAGGGACCATAACACTACAAATAATTAAAAATCTAGAAATTACAAATGATTCAAAATCTAGAACTATTTCTACTCACGTTTGACTCCTGTCCTTAAACTTTATTTCCCAATAGCAATACATTTTGATGACACACATGTAGTCTGAACCATTAAATCCTTTATTTTAATCACCTGTATACGTATTGATGAATGACCAAGTGCTTTGTTGTTTTTTTTTTTATTTTCATTCTCTTTAAGAATGAAATTCTAATCACAACTTTGAAGAAGAACCTCAAATGCACTTGATAGATTGTTTGACATTACAGACAATGAATGGATGTTAAAGACCCACACTAAATATCCTGTGGCATAAGAAAATAATAGCAGTAGATATGACAGAAAGCAAACAGATCACAAATTACAACAGTTTTTCAATTTTCATGACAACTAAAATCTTGGAAATTTGGCTAAAAGAGGTTCATTCCTTAATAGCCCACACCCAGTGGTTTGAGGAGTGAGAAATGCAGATTCAGTCCACTGTTCTTCTAAACCAAAGAACACAGACCCATACTCTGGTATCCTCTTGTGGTAAGGGCACAGGTCTAGTTCTCTTTCCTTTCTCCCCTTTACTGTTATTTATTTATAAATAAAGGTTGATTCATTCAAAAACAGACTTGTGTGAGAGACTGAAGAAGAAACCTGAGCTAGAAGTTGTTTCATTCTGTGCCACTGTCCTTTCTGTCTGCTCTTGCTGTTCTCTATTTCCCATTCCCTATTCCCCTGAAAGGGTCTATTGTGGATCTGACAGCTTCTCCTTGAAATCAGTCTGTTTCTAGAGAAAGTGATCATTAGAGCAAAGTAGTCACCTGGGAGAAGGAAGGCATCATCTGTAGTGTTAATTGAACTGTAATGAATTATTGCTGAGTGACTCAGTAAATGAGAAGTGATGTATTTTGCTGGAAAAACTGTTTGACTAACTTTGCTCAAAAGTCTAAGAATTAAGGTAGGAATTCTTTTTTCTTAATTATCTGTACACTTATCATGCTAAATACACATACTGTTTTAAACATCTGGATCCAAAAATGTATCGCTTTGTGACTTCAAAGGCTAGTTAACTTGTTCTAAAATATTTTTTCTGAGCATAACTTGAATCTATTATTAAAACAATCTTTAACACTCAAAGAGAACAGCTCCTCTGAGGATATCATTCTTATACAAGCAAACATCCCTTCACAGTTCAAAGTCAGTTTCTAGTCACTTACAAGCTAAGACAAAGAATACCTTCTGCTACAAAATTCCATGAGGGCACTTCTCACCCTGGGTCATTACCATTCACAAACCGCTTGCTTGCACAAACTCGGTGTAATGCACTCTGTGGGCTTGAAGCAGCTGTCAGCATTTGCGAAGGAACGCAGGGAAGGGCAAAGCACTGGGTGCCGGCAACAGCTCCACAAATGCTGGATCGGCTGCCTCCTCCAACACCACTCCGCGTGGACTCCTTTGCACAGCAAACTTTACTGTCATTTTGCTAAAGGGGCAGGATAGTCCATAATTATCCATAGAAATAGTTCTTTTTCTTTTTCTTTTTTTTTTTTTTACCTAAAGAATGCCTTCCATGGGAAATGAGTGACCAAAGTCATTTCTTTGCAGGGAAAGGGATTTCATCGCTTTTCATTTTCCTGGTAGGGGCACCCTACGCTAGCAGAATTAGGTTTGATTTGTTTCAATGTTTTCCATTGTAAAACATACTTATTTATTTATTTATTATACAGAACTATTGGGCTCTTTTTGTTGTCAAAGTTGATCATAAAATTCTTCCACCCTCTGAAATACCTACAGCACTGTTGTGTGCTAAGCCCTTCCTTCTTTGTAACAAAGTCAGTCCTTAATGCCCATCTTATCTCTGGTCTTTTCTTGTACCTCAGTCCCTTCTTTCTACTTCATAATTGCACCATGCCATAGACCTCTGTGTGAAGAGATAAGGAACATGAATAAACACCAAACACTAGGAAAGCTAATGAACATTTCCAAATCTCTTAAAAAAAAAAACAAACAAAAAAAACCCAAGAAAACAAAACCCCAAAACCTGCCAATTTTCATTTATTTTCAGCTGTTGCCTGATAGATCTTCATAAAGATTACTTTCACATGGCAGGAGAGGATTTATGTATTTTCTGGATTGTAAGATGATTTAATTCTGATGGCTTTAAAGAGAAATAATCTTTCAGTTTGAATCTCACTTTTTTTCCTCTAGTAGCTGGCGACCAGAGTGCCTAAAACAGACACCCCTCTTTATTATTGTCGAAATTCAAAGAAATCAATACATATTTTTGCAACATCAACTAGAAAATTTCATCAGAAGGGTTGGGAAAGTCCAAAAGTGACTTACCTTGATGCCTATCCAGAAAGTAGGAACCTAAAAGCTTTCAGCTAAATGCTTTTCCCTATTGCTGATGTTTTGCAAGGCAATGAGCAGTGAAAAGGAAAATAATAAATCTTTTGGCTCTTTTGCATGCCTGTTTTGTAAGCTTTAATTATTCTAGTACTACAGTTAAATCTCTAATAATATATATATGCCCTAATGAATCAGCTAAGCTCTTAGGAATTGGCTTTTAGGGAAGCAGAATGCTGTAAATCTCTGTCATGTACTGTATGTATAATAAAAATAAACCATAAACCCCTTCTGTTTAGTGCTACTAACAGTAGCAACCCTAGAAGGGGTGCAGATGAAATGGGGTCATGGTCTCCACCCAATGATTATCAGAAGCAGCTAGCTGTGGAAGGGAGCGCATGAGCGGCAGTTAGGGAAGGCAGCAGCAGGCAGTGCTCCCACCACGCGTTAGGAGTTGCGGAGAGTATTGTACTTACCTGAGCCATAATGCCTCCTTGAGTGCCTGCTGGAGCACTGCAAATCCACACCATCCACAGCGTGGACCGGTACCTTGAAGGCTCAGTTGAGCCCTTACCGATTTCTAGAGGCATTAAATTGAAAAGGGAGTTAAAAAAAAAAAAAAAGAGTTCCAGACTTTTGGTGTTGACTTGCTTAAAAAATGAATGGTTTAAAAAAGCCCCCAGGGAGAGGCAGGCTTCAAAGTCAGACAAGATGCTTTCCAAAAAAGTGTGATGAACAAAAACATTGCTTCGTTGACTAGATCTCTCCTTGTGCACTGGAAATGCTGCAGATCTGTTAAATGACAAAGTTTGGTCACCCCAAGTCTTACGTCATAAGGAATAAACTATGACAATCTCCAGGGGAAAGAAAGAAAAAGAAAAAAAAAAGAAAAAAAAAAGAGAGAAGAATAAAAAAGATGTTTCTGTGAACCAAAGACTGCACAAAGATTTTTCACAAGTGAAGACATAAAGGGATCTGAAGCAAACAAGTGGAGTTTTTTCTTTATGGAAAAAGTATTGGCAGAAGTTTATATGCAAAATATGAGCTTGCAGTGATGACAGAATGCCACTCCGAAAAACAGAGTTCTGGTTTTAAATAAATCACTGGTAGCTGATCCTTGCTTTTTGGTCCAGTTGGGCAAGCAAAGTCTGTCTTCATCACACATAATGAAAAATTTAACATAATCTGTTGCTGCCTATTAAACTATAAAAGATCACTGGTCCTATGATTTTTTTTTTTCTGATGTGTAACACACATGAGCCATTGAACAGATGCTGAAGTTACCCTTTCCTAACTTTCATGAACAATTTTGCTGTATTTAGTTCAGGTTGGGTTCTTTATAACCAGAAACCCAACCCTCAATGCACTCAAAACTTCCTTAAAAACCTTGCCATTTGAAACTGTTCCTTATCATTTAAAAATTATGAACATGTTTTGACAAAAAAAATTATTGTTTTCAAAATAGAAAATATGGTTTAAAAAAATTCAAAAGGCAATGCACTGAATACCACAGGTATGACTTCTGAACGAAACATAGTTATTGCACAAGTATTTCTACAGTTGAGTAAACTATTCCATGAACTGCAGTCTTCCATTAAACAAAGCATTTTTTCAACACGTACCACTCACAGCAAGAATCTCTTGCCTACTACTACCTTATAATAAAAATTTACCACACAGGAATGGCCACGTTCCTCACACAGAACAATTATGGTTCTTTTTTCTGGCTTAGTTTGTACACAGGTAGCTAAAAACTAAAATTAAAAAACCCATCTAAATGAAGTTGTGTATACACAATAAGGGTGAGCAAAATGATTTGGAAGTAAATATTGCTTATCTAATTTGCATATGACACAAATATTGGTGGTATGATAAATGAGGAGTGCAAAATGATTGAGTGCGTTTGTTAAACAAAGTCTTTCAAAAGAAGAATGTTTTAATTTAACAAAATGCAAACCGATATAGAAAGGAAAAAACAGCTCCAGTTCTGAATCCAGAATGGTGGTTAAGGGAGGGGCCCCCCAGCAGGAGAGAAAAGCCCTTAAAGGTTAGTGGGGATCTGAGAAGAAATTAATGTGCCTACTTAATGATGATTTGTGGTGGGGAAGTCTAACATAACCCCTGGTAGGATAAACGGAAATCCCAAATAACAGTGGGAGAATGACCATGAGGATGATTTAAGAGACACTCAAATACGAAGTATGTTTCAGTGCCAATATGCTGAAAAAATGGCAAGAAAAAAATCCTCTAGCCATGGTCCCAAAAGCAGGACAGAATTTTTACGATATAGTGGTTACAATACAACGGTTGTTGCAGGGAGACTTTTATCTACTGTGCATTGTCTTCATGGACCAAGTTAGGTTTGCCTTAATCAGGAAACAGCCAAAGAGTTATTTTTTTTGCGTGCACCTGGGCACCAACCGACTGGATTTCCATGATGTGAACTATGACTTTCTGCTAGTGACCATTCTGCTGTAGCATGAGCTCCAGTATCCTCCTCCAAAGCCATCTTAGATTTATGATTAGACTGCACGTCTAATCATGGTCTCTCAGGAGTAGAGTAAGAATGAAGAAATAAATGAAGTTTCTCCAAAACCAGAAAGCCATGGCATTCTGCACTTGGATGCTGACTCAAGCAATCTAGTCACAGATTTTCTTATACAGTGTGCTATTTAAAAAAAAAAAAAAAAAAAAAAAAAAAGGATAAAAAGAGGAAAGAAAAAGAAAACCGATGAAAAAGAAAACCGATAAAAAAGAAAAACTTTGCTGCCTGTTCTTTCTGGTGCCCTGATAAGTGATAACCACAGACTTAATGTGACCTACCAGCTTTGGCTAACTGTTGCCTAAGTATCTTGTGTCCTGTACAGAGGGAACATCTGTGTCAGCCTGCCCTGCCCAGTTCTCTGCTTATACCCATTTTTGCTACTAACTCACCATGGGGACAATGAAAAGCCCAAGGCCACCTCTGTATGCCCTAAGCAAGTGGGGAATGGATAGCTGAGCTGGGACTGGAACTTGATCCTTTCACACTGAAAAAAATTGATCTTTCAAGGGGGACAAAAGATGTGTGGAGAATATATTATTCTCAAAAATGTGTGTTATATATTCACATACATGTTTGGCAGTCAAAGCTTTTTTGGCAAGCATTGAGAAAGAGGTTATTTAATTTTAATAAAAGATTTGTACAGGCTTTTTGTTCATTGGTTTTGGGTTTCTCTTAAGGGGCACCAGTTTTTGTCAACTCATTATCTCTTCACTGAGAGACTGGAGTCTTTGAAGTAAGTTAGGGGATATCCTAACTTACAGATATGACTTACAGATATGACTTCTGATCATTTTAATTCTCAGTGTTTCACAAATCAAAAGCCCTGGACCCGGCAAGAGCACACCTTTTCAGAACTATTTCCACGTTATGAATTCAGATGTCAAAACTCTCTAAACTGAAGTGTGTTTTTCTCAATTTCAAAATAAATTTTCAGGAGCACTCTATTTCCTGGAGACAAGAGAATGTTTACCTCTCAGTAGCATTTCATCAAGTAAACAACCAGAGACTGCTTCCATTTTCCTCACCCTCCCAGACTTAGAAGCACTTGATTTTTATTATCACACCATGCTATTTGCAAACCTGAGGACTAAGTAGAATTCTGTGTACTGCATCCAGACAGTTCTAAATGTGTGTATTACCAGCCATTCAGTGCTTTCCCTGCACTTTATAATTACTTCTGTTGCCTCCAAATCTCTCTACACAAAGCAAATAATGATTTTTGAAATCTATCTTCATAAGCAGAGTATCTTGTGTTCATTTAATATTAAAATGCCAATAAGGTTTGGCATATGTGGCAAGACATAAGGACAGACACTAATAAAGGAGCAAAAAATATGATAAACTGTTACTTAAGGGGAAAAATGTTCTTCATGGTTATTTAAGTGGTGACACGATCTAGTGGCCATCTCCATTTGATTGGAATGAACTTTCACTGAAAAGCAGTATTCTGGAAGATAAAAGCATCTCCAGGTGTCAGTGATAGAAGAATTTTAAGAACATACAGGTATCTCAAAATGAAAATGTATATCTTACAGTATTTATGAGTAGTGCCAAATCAGCTGTGCATTTATCAGTTCTTCCATCAATACAGTATTTTTAGAAAGATGCTTAAATAGATTTCAGAAGCTCATCACAATCTATTTTTATTACTCAGCCCACATATATTAAATTGCCAAGTGCATGTCTCCAGCTTAGCCTTTTTTTAGAAGACACAGTCATACAATTTATTACTTTTAAATAAGTTTTATCAGTGGAAGAGCTAAATAGCAACAGATCATGTTGGAACAGCATTAAGGAATAAATTTTCCTTGGGTTTCAACTACCATCACTGGCTCCCACTATATGAAACTCATTCCAATACTGAAGTTAGATATCACTGTGCATCAGTATCCAACTCTAATTTAAATATATGGATCCTCTTTGTAATCTCAGTCTGGAGCCTCTGAAAAGTTTACAATGTGTTGCTCCAAAACAGTCAAGGCGGGTCTGGGGAAATCTATAACAAATGTAGTCATCATAACTCAGTTTTTCCAGTTAAAATAGCATTCTTTCATCTGTTTCAAATTTTTTCTTGTATTTCCTTCTGTAAATTTTGTTTAACTTAATTCAAAAGTAGCACATCAACTTAAATAAATAAAATGCTTCCCTAGTTGTAATTGCATGGAAGTCTGATGACAACATATTAATAATAATTAATTTTTCACTCAGAAAAGGATTAACTTCAGGAGTACATGTGTGGTCAAAATGCCTAAAATCTGTGTTGTTACATTTGAGGCAATGCTGAGCACCAAATCACAACAGCTGAAATTCCTGATTTCTCTTCAAAATTGTTCAACAGACTCCTTTCCCTGTTTTTTTCCCAGTTTGAAATCACTCTATTAAAAACTGTATTGAAAGTAAAAATCTTAGTCATACATTTCAAGGAGGTGTACACACCATTTTTATATTTAATTTCAGCCTCTATTAAAAAGGTTAACACCACAATTATAATGACTGCTGGCTGTATACTATTATATTTCCTCATGAAAAGATCAGTGCACCTTTTTAGTTATTTTTCCTAAAAACTGGCACACTTACTAAGATAACCAGAAAACAGCAATTTTATTTAGGAAGTTTAGCCAATACACTTTTTCAGTTTGTGGGAAGAGACTTATCTCTCTTTTGAGAGGCATATCCCAGAAAAGCCATTAGTTCAATTATTCCGGATGACTTTTAAACTAGACACTAGTCCCTTGGTTTTATCTCTAGCTGCATCTGTATCTGTCTTTCCCACATTCAGACCTTGTGGAAGGGATAAATATATTAAGCCACAGGTTCACGGGATACTCTTCATCAAGTGAAAATCTCTTACTATTTCTTTATTTCAACAATAAGTCCAACTTGAAGGTAAAAAAATTCTGCAGGAAGATTATTTGAAGTAAATACTTCCACGAAACAGGTGCTCCCCAGTGAAAATGACAGTTTTTGAGCAAAACAAAGAATCTACTTTAACACGAGTTTCTTTACTATACTGTAACATAATATGACAATAAGGAAGCAACACAATATTTCTTGGAACTTTCCCTGTGGATTAATAGTTTAATTTCAGGAAACGATTTTGAAACATTGACGGGGAGCCCTTCTTCGCAGACCTGTCAGCAGCAGTGCCTACAGAATACAGAAATAGCAGGCTTCACACCAAAATGGGAATAATCCTGCTCAGCTCAAAACAGGAGACAGCTCTCTTCCAGCAGTTCCCATGTGGCAGATCGTAGGATGTTTGCTGCTAGAAAAGTAAAACTGTACACTTAAAAAATGATAGCATATCTGACATTGATTGGATAGAATTTTAAATCTATGTTTAACAGCTTTTATATGGTGTCACTTATTATTTGTTTAAAGCAGTGATTGTGATTCTAAATCTGCAAGATGCAGTAGCCAAGAAATTCTGGGCATTATCTGTGGCTCACAGAATTGACTGTTTTATCTATGTCAACTCAGTAGTGGAAGAAGATTTTTTTGGTGCAGATAATCAGGTAGCTTCTGAGGCCAGAAGCGAGTCATGAGCAAGAACAACTCCTGGAAATAAATGTGTAGTCATAGTATAAAAAGAAAGCTCTGTGGTTTAGGGATTCAATTTATTTTTAATTAGTATCAATACAGTACAGCTATTCTATTGGGCTGTAAAGCTGCATACTGTCCTCTCTGTAGATGAAAACTAGGTTTTATACTACAAATCATTGTCCAATCAAGTACTCCACTTTATTTCTTCACTACTTTTTCCTTTACTTGCTGCTCCTCCTATGAGGTACAAGCAATTCTCAGGGGTTAAGCTAGAGCAGATGAATGTGGTTTTCCCATGCAGCTTGCACAGAGATCAGCCTTAGGCATGTTGTAAATAATTAGTGAATAGATGATCTGATACTACAACAAACATTTTGATTAATGTGTCTTGTTTCCAGAGTGTCATTCATAAAGTTTCATGAGAATAAGAGTTTCAATACATGTCAAGATGACAGAAATGCTTCTTTAAAAAATGAAGTGGAGCTGTGGAATTTCACAGACTGAATTTCTGAAAATATCAATCAGATCTTTATAATACCATCCCTACAATGCACAACAAAATGATGCAGTCAGCCAACACTGTGTTTTCTCCTCTTGAACCAAATATAATAACCCAACCTGGTGACATTTTAACAGTCTCAAAAGCTGTACCCCTCCCAATCTCCATTAGAAAAAAAAAATAGTGTGCTGATCACCATACAGCGAAACACTTCTTAATTCATTGTTCAGAGGATTTCTTGGGGAAGGAGGGGAGAGAGAGGGAGGCTAAAACAGCCATGCCAGGGATTGCCACTTACAATCTTGAGTGATGACATACCAAAAGTGAGCAGTATGAATTCCACAAAACTGTAAATGCTGTTCTCAACACTATCGTTGTTTTCAAAATATTACTAGTCTTTTATGTAAAAAAACCCAAGCCAGACTATCCAAACAGAAAACAACGCCATGACTCTTGCATCTATGCTGGAGACAGCCTCATCAGGACAGACGAAAGACCTCATTCTTCCCTTATCGTATATCTGCAAGAGACCCTGAACAGACTTCTAGGGAAGGGTTTATGATCTGAGCAAACCTCTAGTGCTACTTTCCCAAAATGTTCTTTGGACCTTCAGCTGGTTGTGTCTTAGAGACTGTGGAGGCGAAGGTGACAGAATATGCTGGGTGAATTTAGCAGCTGGCTGAAGGCAGCAGGGGGGTTGGCCAAGGCAGTAGGGTTGGCCAAGGCAAGGGAGGTGGCCACACAGGGGAATGGTGCTGGAAAGAACGCGCCGTCCCAGGAGTCACCTGAACAAAAACTGTTGCAATGCACTGAAGGCTGAATGGCATATGTCAAATTTGTTGATCTCTCTTGGAATGTTCAACCTGTTTTGGTAAAGGGTGTAGACGGATAACGTTAAAGAGGCAGGAGTTTAATCCAGTTACAGTCACATATCCTGAGCGATCCTAAATAACCTTGTGCTCTGCTCCCTGCACGACAAAAGGTGTTTTATACCCTGTGCAATGTGCAGCCTTATGTTTCTACAGTGGGATTGTGGCTCAGCAGCCCTCAGCCCAGCCAGGCACAGCAACTGCCTTTAATATATCTTTCAGTTTTAAAAGACTGTTCAGGGGATGATGTTCTTATCCATACCAGAAGTTACACACATTCACTGAATGGTGTGCAACTGCACAGGGCTCTTCTCTTCCTCCAAATGTAATACTGTAAACTGAATCATAACAGTTTGCATCTGAGATCAGATTTTTATGTACACTGATCTTTTCACCAGCATAACTCTGAAAAATATTAAATGTCTTAAGAAGAATGCTGGTGTTACTTCCAGTGGATGCTCTTGGCAGAAGAGGCATAGAATATAAAAAAAAAAATCAGAGGCTGGTAGTTCAAATGGCAAGTTATGACCATACTTTGCAGAGTAACGTAAAATGAAGTTCCCATTCTGTGTTACTATTGACTAGCAACACGTACCTTGATAATTAGAAGTATATCTGTCCTCTTACACACTACAGATAGAAAAGAGCTTAATCTCCATGTTTGTTGTAAAAATTTTTCTATTAATATTTGTTTTAGTGGGACACATTTTTTTGTAAGCCCTATCCTCAGGAGTGGGTAAATTCTGAGGTTATATTTATTTTTTACTGAATGATTCTGAAATTATATTTATTTTTTACTGAATGGTTATAAAAGCTTTAAAAAACGTGACTTGAAAATAAACACCTCATAACAACCATATACATTAAATACTTTTCACTTTTAACAATACATTAATTATTAAAGAACTCTGGAATTTCTATAGCAACAGCATACTTAATAAGATCACATTATTCCCAGTTGCATGTATTAAGATGTGCTGCAGTTGCTGTCTCACTCAATAGCCAGTAAGAACTGGTCACCTAAATCAGAATTTCAAGATAATTGCTAAGACACATTTCCTGGAAGAAAGTGGAACAAAACACATAACATATGTTCTAAACCTTCACTTTACTTTCTTCTGCTCTCTGAAGACTAAGCACCCTTAGCAACCACAAATTCAGATTTTATCCCTTTTATTGGATACTCCATTCTAACTGCTATTAGCACAGAGGTCTCAGAGGAATCACTACTCTGACGAAAGACATGAGACTTTTGAAACCACTCCCTCTCTGTTGCAAAGGAAGTTTTATTCTAAAATGAATAATTTTAAACTTTAGTAATACAAGTATCATTAAGAAACTTGAGAGAGGAAGGATTGTAATACTTTTCAGAACAGCTGCTGAAAAAACATAGAAAGTAATCAAAAATCAGGGATCAGGAAATAAGTTATCAGGAATTAAAATTAACTATACTCTTAATGTACATTCATTGATGAAACTGGCCTTTAAAATAAGTTTAGCGAGATAGATTAAAATATAGACACTTGGATTTCCATGAAACTACTTCTCTGAGTTATGTATCTTTGATACCCTTATCACCTTTAAGTGAGGCAATATTCTCAACTAGAGCCACAAAATTCTGTATTCTTCTCAGTTTCCTGGCCTTTGGAATACTTGAAACTCGTTTATTAGAATAACCTCAGTAGAAGATCAGACTTGTTTGATACGGTATGACTGTCTCCTGGTGGCACTTCATGCATCCCCATGTTATCCCCTATAACTGTTGAGCTCAAAGTAATGTTTTTGTTTGTTCTGTGTTAGATAATGAAAAATAAGGTAAGAAAGGGAAAAAAAAAAACCTCAGGACAAAAATCTGTTACTCTGTTTCTGAATACATTGGAGCAAGCTCAAATCACAAAACCTCTAACATCAAAATTCTTAAAAATCTTTAAGAAAGGGTGAAGCCATAAGGAAGGCACATATTCATATTGAATCCTCCTGCTTGCAAGAAAAAAAAAAAAGACGACTTACTCCACCTATACTGTGGAATCACAGAAACGCTTCAAAAGTCTTTAAATAAAAAAGGGGAGGGTCAAAATAATTGCTTTTAAGCCACTCCTAAGAGTTTATCCAAAGGGTATTGAAGCCAGTAGGAAGACCCACCCTTTCATTTGCTGCACTTAATCTCGAGGATATACATAGGCACAGAAAGTTAAGCGTAATCTTGAAGACAAAAACGCAAAATTTCTGATTTCATCTAGACTGAGCGGCAATATCGTCCAGGCACCACTTTAAATGAGATCTCTGAGATTACAGTTTAAACCGCAGTGACCGTTCAAAGAAAGGAGATACTCCTAGTTTAAGAGGCAACACAAAACCCCTTATGTTCTAGGAAGGAATGAGTTCACTGCTGTGATAAGGAAAACTCACCAAATGAAACCAGTTCTCCTGTAAAAAATGCACGGATTTCCCTGCACAAAACAGAGAGAAATCAGTTCAAAGTCAGTCTAAGCCATAACAAAATAAATTAATATCATACCAAAATGGAAAGCATGGAAGAAAACTCTTCTTGATATTGCTGAGATATAACATGCCAAGCCCATCCACACAAGACATACAAGCAAGGTTCTTCATTTTGTCCAAAATCAGACTTAGGGTTTAAAATCCAGTAAATCACTACTGTCATCAGAATTACACAAGCACAAAAGATAAATAAAGACTAAGTTACAGAGTGTGTGTGTGGGGGGGAGTTCTTCAAATGAACTGGTAATTACTGTCTGCTTAACTAATCAGTTTTCTAGGCTAACCACTGCCCTCCTCCCCACGCCCAAAAAAGTAAAAAAAATAATTAAAAAAACAGATCCCTAGCACCAGTTACCAAAACATAATACCACACACATAAATCTGTGGTATTCTTTAAATCCCCTGCTAGGTTATAGTAAATTACTTTTTGTGGTGATTATAGTTCCATGATAAAATGCAGCTAAAATTTTCACTTATTTTTATCTTAAATAATGAACTCCTGCGCTTGTCCCTTTGCACTTTAAAGTGAGGTGGAAGGAAGGATTCTGTGCTCCTCAAGTAGCTGAAATAGAAGTTACTTCTTTTCTTTACAATTAATATTGTTTATCTCAGAATGTTCCCAGTTTTGCCTTGTCGCAGCCTGTCACATCAGCATATTTCATTCAATTGCCAGCTGTGTTCTCCCTGCTGGGAAGAAATAGGTTCACATGAATGTGGAGCCAGTCCAGAGTCCTGACTAGATAATGCTCCTAATTAGCCATTCCCAGGGGGGTGATGTGTGAAGAGGCACCAGTTTAACACTGCTAAAATTATTTCCAAAGAGTTCCCAGCATCTTTACCAAAGGAATCCATCAAAAATGGCTTCAGAAGAAAATGTAATTGCTTTCAAGGATTAAAATTTTAATCAGGAGTATTCAATTAGCAGTTAATGTTGAGATCCACAGTTTAGATTTGTATGCAAATGTACCATTCTTATATTCAGTCTTGAAGATAAAGGCAGTTCATAGCAAATGCAGTTCTGTCTCTTAGCTCATCAAGTCAGTGATAATTTACTTTGAAGAATATTTTACACTTTCTACATTTGGAAGTGTGGAAATCAGTTCACTTTTGCCCCTTCTACTGTAATTAATCTTTGCATTAGTTATGTGAGGCAGCTCATAGCATTTTCCCTCATGTGCATCTGGTGGTTTCAAACAGATCTGACCAAAATAAATAATACATATTAACTGTGTAGCCAGAAGTGATATTTGTAAGAGCTTGTTCACACTCACTTCTTTGAGAGCAGCTGCTCTGGAACAGAAGATCCAGAACTAAAAACTGCACAGTTGCTAAGAATCAGATCTTTAAGAAGTACTGATAAAAAAGTTAGAACCCCTTTTTTAAACTCTTCCTCTGAAACTTTATGTGTTCTGAGAGCAGAGGCCAGTATAACTTGCACATTAGATGCAGAGATATTCTATTGGTTATTCCAGAATTATGTCACTTTACTTGATGAAAATCCAGCTTTAGTTCTATGAAGTTGAATTTTGAATTTGTGATTAGAGATAAATTTCATTATCTCATATTTTTAAAAATTATAAAACATTACATTTACATTTACTTGCCTAGGATTTGACGATATATCAAGAATCTATTAATTAAAAACTCCCCATAGGGCATGTAAATGTATGAGACTATTTCCTAGCTTCCATAAAGCTCCTTGATTTTCTGATATATATCATATAATGTGCTATTTTATCCTTGCAGTGTAGTCAGCAGATATCAGAAAATAAAAGAAATAGTTAAATAATTGAATTTCTTCTCAAAAACTGCAGACAGTGACTGTTATAAATGGTACAATCTATTCTTACGTAGAATCTAAGACAAATAGATTTGTTCAAAGGCCTGAACAAGCAAGAATTCCACTGGAATTGAAAAGCTTTAGATCTGATCGTTTTTGGCTGTCCAAATTATATTTCAGTGTTATTTACGTCTTAATGTTTCAATTTTTATTTGGAAATCTGACATGAATATATGACCAAAGGCATACATTAGCTTAAGCTGATTTTTATCTGCTGAGAATTTGACCTTGCAAATCTCATTGTCTATGAAGCTGTAACGTATGAATTTACTCCTCTAGAATCAAAATGAAACAAATGAGCAAACAAGGCATTTCTCTAACCATTACTTGAATCAAATCTCTAATTAAATATACATCAAAAAGTTTATAGAATGATCAGCATTTTGATCACTGCCTTTTTGCTAAGGAGGTAAGTGCTTATAAGCACCGAGTAAGGCTGATCAGGCATAAGGTTGATCTGCTCCTGGGTTATTTTCGCTTAATATAAATCAGATCTGGTAGAACAACAGCCAAGGCTTGTTATTGCTTTAGCTCCACCCCCCCCCACTCCCCAGTATTGACTGTAATGACATGATCTGATTCTTCAACATTAGAAGCTGAATAGGAATAACACTTCATCTGCTTTTCATACTACTTTTGACATAGACTGATGCAACTCTGTAATATGTTGACAGCACAAAATTGAGGGACAGCACAGGTTACGGTAGTTTCAGTGCATACAATGAGAAATAATACACTGAGATTTGAAAAAGAAACATTTTACCTAATTTTTAGGATGCATGTCTTAACTTTCTACTAGATTATTAAATAGTCTTTAAAGGGAAATGTGGCTGCTCGGTTTCTCAAGTTACTTAAAATACCTATGAACGAAACCCGTAAGAGACTGCTCTGGAGGAAATATTCTTTGCTACGATATACTTTTTTATGATAATTGATTTCCATAAGGCCAATGTTTGAAGAATACTAGTCAAAACTATATGACCTCCAGTCCTGCTGAAGCCATGAAGACATTTGCAGACACAATTACAAGAATCAAGGAACCATAAAATTTTCATTCTGTGCAAAAATTATTTTGACTCTGTAACATTAAAATACACAATGACCTTTGCTTAATGAGAACAAGTAACTTGATAAATTACAAAATATTTTACACTTAATATATATATGTGTTTATACATATATATAATATACATGTATGTATATACTCTATATGAATAATTGCATATGCTGTACTCTAACAAGAAAATGTGAATTTACATTCTACTATCAATTTTTTTCTTCCTATGGAATCATTAAATAACATTGAAATATGGATAATTATATGTTTCAGATACAGTTTTATTGAACATATGTAATAAAATTGTATATTCAGTCAGGAGTAATATATTTGAATTCTAACTGACAGTTCGTTAAACAATTAAAGTATAGCAACCCTATTCTTACTTTGTAGATTATTTTTAGGAAAAAAAAATTGTTTCTTTTATATTTCCTCTTAGAAGAAGTATCGGTCATTTATAATCTACATACAAGATAGCACTGGCCCACATGATCACTTTATGGAAGATAAATTTTACACTAAAGGAACATTCTGCCGTTCATTCTTATTTTCTTATTTATACAAAAAAAGTGAAACAGGGAAAGTAAAATCCAAAACCACCTGAAAATTAGGACTAACAGGGGAATTCAGAGAACCAGCGTTTAAAAGCTATAATGACTATGTCCTAAAGCAGTGTAGAAGACTCATTGAAGGTGAACTATAGAAACACATGACACACAGACAGGTTGAACCACGGTAGTAACATTGCTACAGCACCTGAAGCCCTCTCATCATAATACAAACACCAGAATAAAGGAGGTCTTCAATGCAGCTTGCCAACATTATATGTTTATGATCTATCAATGATAATAGGTGTATGGGTAGGAGAATAGAGGTGTAGGGGCTTTGTTTGGGCAGGGCCCGGTGATCGCTGGTCCTCTGGTATTAATCAGCCAAGCGGCTTCTGCTAAATTTACACTCCAGGGCTTCCATTCCCCAGCACCCTCTATTCGCTGAATAGTCTTTAACAGTCCATTATATTGTTCAGTCTTTCAGAGGGCTGGTGGGAGATAGGCTGATACACCTAATGCTGTATTTCCTGGCCCAGGTGTCTATGAGGTTATTTTGGAGAAGAATCTCATAATCTGACTCAATATTTGCTGGGGTGTCATGTTGCCAAAAGACGTGCTCAGAATGTAGAGGCAGTGGCATGGATTGCAGGATGTTTTCAGCCAGCCAGTAGTTGCCTCCACCATGGTAAGTGTATAGCGATTGCCTTGGCAGGTCGTGGCAGTGGTCCAATAGAACTGACCTGACAGGCTTCCTCGTACTGATCCCGTTCACCATGCTCTATTCCAGAAAAACTTTACTGTCTTAATTATCGTGTGTGTTTCGTATTCATAGGTAACCCACACAATGGCTTCAGTGGTCAGGTCCACCTATTGATCAGGAGCCCATCTGTATGTTGCACATACAGATGTCCATATACAAATTCCCTGTCCCACAACTCCAAGAGACACAATGGTGGGGTTGGGGCTTATGGTAAGTACATAACAGTTTCTCATTGCTGCTCCTTCCTTCTCATATATTTCTTCTCCTTCAGCATGAGTTCTCCCAGCCTCTTGCACCAGCCTACTCATTTGGGAGGAGGGGAACATGGCAGAGTGTGAAAGATACAGAGTCTTGACCCTGTGCAAGCACTGTTGAGCAATAGCAAAACCCTAGTGTGCTATCAACACTGTTTTAGCCACAGACACAAAGCACAGCGTCATACGGGCTGTTACAAAGAAAGCTAATGCCATCCCAATCAGACTCTGTACAATCTCCACACCTTGTTCGATACCATTTGCTTTATGCTCAGGTCCCACATTAACTCATACATCTATATATCCCCTGACCTCTCATTCACATGTTGCTTTATTTCTATACCACCCTCAAACCTTCCATTTTATTTACCTAATACACACTGCATTTTAACTTCCGATCCTTCTATCCCATACCTCTCCTTTTCCTTTCCATTTTGGCCAACTCTCATTCCCATCCCTCCTATCAACAGTTACAGCAACAGCTAGGTCTATACATCCTCATGAACTACCATCCACTGATATTTGACGTATACACAGATAACATTGCTCATTCTGTGCCACCCTGCCCAAATGTCCATAAGAACAGTGGATGTGTTGGGTTCCATCAGAAAATTAGCACACTCCCTTGAAAAGGCTGGAGTGGAGTCGGACAGACATTGATATCTGCCAAGCAGCAATTTACTCAGCAGCATGTGGTCCTTATGAGCCAAGCAGATGAAGAGCTCAGTACTCTGACAGCACGAGAGATGGTATTACTGCATAGCCATGATACTTGAAAGTGATAGAAAGCAATCTGCATGCACTTAAGGGATCTAGAAATTCTAGGCACTCTACAGATCCACAGAAAACGTGAGGAAATTTGCATCTTAAAAACTTTACTATCATATGTAGTGTATCACTTTATATTTTTATTTTTGGCCAACATCTTGAGTCCTCAAATTTTTCAGGCTATTATCTGAAGTCTTATACACCTTAAGAAGAGAACTTAATTGCTGGCTATTGTTAGTTACTGGTATTGGCCATGGTTCAGTTGTGTAATAGATATCTCATATTCTGCATTGCAAGCTCATATACCCTGACTCACAGAAATAAGCCAGTTCAGCTAAAGGGAGAAGGACTTAGATTTCCTTAAATGGTTGGTTGGATGGGGTTTGGATGGAGAGCAGAACCACAAATGACATACTTGCCACTGACCTGATTTCCCTTTCCTAATCTGTCTGCTGTGCAGGCTCTTGCAATCCTCAACACATGAGGTCCCTGGAGTGGGAGAGGACTTGCTCTTAGTTATAGAAATAATTGTATAGACAAAACCTGTATTGCCTCTTGTAGTGTTACACAGAATCACAGAATGGCAGGGGTTGGAAGGGACCTCTGGAGATCATCTAGTCCAACCCCTCTGCCAGAGCAGGGTCACCTACAGCAGGTTGCACAGGAATGTGTCCAGGCGGGTTTTGAATGTCTCCAGAGACAGAGACTCCACAACCTCTCTGGGTAGCCCATTCCAGTGCTCTGACACCCTCAAAGTAAAGAAGTTCCTTCTCATGTTTAGGTGGAACTTCCTATGCTCAAGTTCAAGTTCAAGGGAAGGGAAGGAAGTTCACAAATCTTTGCTGGTCAATATTTACAAATATTTGGAAAACATATTTCTGTAGGTTGTCTCTGGGTGGTTGTTTTTTGAACAGTACGTCCTATATATGAAAAGTTTATAGCTTCACAACACCACAGTTACTTCTAATCCATGGAAGGAATTCAGGCATACAGATTTGAGTTGCTTAAGAATATACTGAGAAGTGTCTTCTACATAACAATTAGTAGACTTAGGATAACATGTATTTTAATTTACTGAAGTGTATTAATAAAGTTTGAAATCAGCATTATCATGTAAGTATTGATTTCAGTGTTTAAGTTGATATATAGCTGAATTTATACTGCCAACACTAGAAAAGTTTTATTGTCTAAGTGATACTTCAAGTTAACACTCAAGCCATAATTTAGCATTTTCTATATATGGTACACATATATCAAACCTATTTCATAAATTATAAATATATTCAGATACTCAGATGAAGTTGTTTTTTATCTGACATTTGAATAAAGGAATAAGATAGTTAATAAATTAATACGTTTATTTTGTTAAAAAAAAACCCCAAACAGCTGAGACTCTTCAGAGACACTTTTTTTCCCCTATGATGGTCATCTTAGTTTTGCACAACAGACATTTCACCCCACATCCCAGTAAAGCATGCAAGCCAAAGTTATCCTACCTTACAACACCAGTACAGACTCCACACCGCATAGGGCTAGAATAGATAATGAAATCCAACGGGTGCTAACTCAGTGCTTCCATCCCTCCTCAAGACTTCAATATTACTATCTGATTGCTTTGTCAAGCAAATTAGAAGCAGATCCTAATTCAATAACAACCAGAGGACAATGCTGCCCAAAGCAACATTAACCCTTGAGATTTAAAATATAGAATATTCCTGGTTGGAGAAAAAATTATGCTTCTGAGGGAGGCTATAATAAGTGTTAGGGCCCTGATGAATTGTTTCTAGCTCTTTGTTTAGTAAAAATAACCCTAGCCTTAATCTCACAATTTTGCATGATTTATGTAAGCAGTTCTTTGAATGAACATCACCTTGTTTTTCATTCAGTTAGAAACTGCTAAGAAATATTTTAATATAGTTCCCTAACAGCAAAATTATTCCTGTTACAGTAATATGAAAGAATCCTGTGTTTAGTAACACTGAACACTTGTGAACACTTGTGCCTCATCCTTCCTTGAAGGCAGCTTGGGAAAAAAAAAAAAAATTCTGAGAGATGAATCAGCTGACTGAAATTCTTAGTACCAAGTGTACCAAGCAACTGTAAAGGCCAAGGAACGAAGTTCGTTTCATGATGCAATCAATCATTTAAGATGAATCAGCTATGAGAATATGAGTCATCTCATTTTTTCAGCAGCTGAAAGGATCATTGCTCGCCTGCTTAATAGGGAGAGGGGAAGAATAAGTTCACATGATCTTAGGAAGTTTTTTTCTACTTATGAAAAACATCAAGTCCAGCCTCGCTACAATGAGCAGGGACATGTTCAACTAGATCAGGTTCCTCAGAACCCCATCCAACCTGATTTTTAATGTATCCAGGGATGGAGCACCTGGAAATTCCCTGGTTAACCTTTCCCAGTGTTTGACCACCATCATCATAAAAAAATTTCTTCATTATATCTAGTCTGAATCTACCCTCTTTCAGTTTAAAACCATACCCTTTGTCCTATGGCTACAGGGCCTGCTAAAAGGTTTCTCCCCATCTTTCTTATAAGCCCCTTTTAAGTACTGAAAGGCTATAATAAGGTCTCCCTGGAGCCTTCTCTTCTCCAGGCTGAACAATCTCGACTCTCTCAGCCTGTCCTCATAGGAGAGGTGCTCCAGCCCTCTGACCATTTTTGTGGCCTCCCTCTGGACTGACTCCAACAGGTCCATGTCTTTCCTGTGCTGAGGGCTCCAGAGCTGGACACCGTACAACACATGATGTCCCACCAGAGAAGAGTAGAGGGGCAGAATCCCCTCCCTTGACCTGCTGGGCATGCTTCTTTTGATGCAGCCCAGTATGTGGTTGGCTTTCTGGGCTTTGAGCACACATTGTTGGCTCATATCCAATTTTTCATCCACCAGTAGCCCCAAGTCTTTCTTTGTAGGGCTGCTCTCAATCCCTTCATTCCCCAGCTTATATTGATACTGGGGGTTGGCCAGACCCAGCTGCAGGACCCTGCATTTGGCCTTGTTGAGTCTCATGAGGGAACCTCATGACCTTGTCCAGGTCCCTCTGAATGGCCTCCCACCCCTCAGGTGTGTCAACCACACCACTCAGGTGGGTGCCATCTGCAAATTTGCTAATGGTGCACTCGATGCCGCTACCTATGTCATTGATGAAGACACTAAACACTACTGGTCCCAAACAGATACATGAGGAACGCCACTTGCCACTGATGTTCCTTTGGATATTGAACTGTTGACCACTACTCTCTGGATGTGACCATCTAGGCAATTTCTTGTCCACCAAATAGTCCACACATCAAATCTGTATCTCTCCAGTTTAGAGAGAAGAATGTTGTGGGGGACCAAAGTTATGCAGCTCAGAATGTCTTCCATTTAGCCACAATGGTCAGCTCAGCTAAGTCTACCCCAGTACATACTAGACTGTATTACTGGACAACCAGAGTCCAATATTAGGATTTAACTTCTGCTTTGCAAGAAAATGTCACATAACACAAGTCATTAGATGTTAAGAAGATGGATTTGTTAGACCTGAGTGTCAAAATTGTCAAGATTATGCTGGGCTACAGTGATCATATTGCTTATGTCCATTCTCCTTAGGGTTTGAATAGTTTTGATGGCTAAACAAATTGTTTGAAGAAACAAGAAAAGGAAAACAAGAAAACTGGGGGGAGCAGAGGGAAGGGAAGGGAAGGGAAGGGAAGGGAAGGGAAGGGAAGGGAAGGGAAGGGAAGGGAAGGGAAGGGAAGGGAAGGGGAAGGGAGGGGAGGGGAGGGGAGGGGAGGGGAGGAAAAAGCACAGTGGGGATCTTGGTCTTAGCTCTTCAGCAAGCTGCTTCATGTTTCCTGTCATTATGTGAAGCAAAGTAGTTGCCTTTTGCTTGTTGTCATCCACAGAAAACATTCTTTCTGACTGAGCTCTTGACAGCTAATTCCTTATGTTCTGCAAGTGACCTATAAGTCATTTAGATACATATGGCACATCTCTGTATGTTGTGATAGATTCTGCAGTTCCAGAGACCAAAAAGTTTCTTGGCGAAAGAATTTCAGAATATGACAGGAAAAAAAAAAGCTATAATGCTATCTGAAAAAAAATAATAATATGTTTTTCAGTTCCAAACTATTTATATAGAGATAATCCTCTTCAGTATTCCATCTGTGTAAATTGGAAGTGAGAGGAAGTAAACTACCCCTCAAAATACCCCTCTTTAGGTATGTCCGTAGTTCCTGTATTTTCTCTAACTCCGTGGTTTGACCTACTTACCTCAAATCTTTATTATTTCAGGACTTAACTGGTTCTCCCACTGAACAGACTGTACCTTAGAGAGAGAGAAAGCATAGTATTATCTGGATCTCCTGCAACATCCCACAAAGCCTTGTGCATGATGCCAGACGTTGTCGCTGATGGGGTTGCCATGCCTAAGGCAGCCCATGTTGCCCCTAGTGATCTATGAGCCACCAGTTTTTGATAGGAATCAATGGGCTCCAACTCCTCCTTATTTTCTTGTGAAGGTTTTTCAGCCATATCTTATCCAATTAAAACATTATTTGACAGCAACATTTGTAATTTGCAGGAGACGTCTGTTCTATGATCACTATCTTTTACAGATAAGTTTTTTTGTGTGTGTTGTTTTTCCTGTACCACCAGCCAAACAAAGTCAAAGAAATGCATTGAGAAAACTAAGTAAAATAAGAAGCAGAATATGTCCAGGGAAGGTAAGGTCTCCAAACACAAGTGTATTTGTAAAGGGAATTAGGGAATTTTGGGGTCTTTATCAGTAACACACGGTGCATCAAGCGGACTGTGAGTGAGTCTTCTTAAAACATGGTGTGGCATCTCCTGTGTTCTTTAATGGGTTGGTAGACATTGCTATCTTTAATGGTAAAGGGAGTTTAATGTACATCCTTGTGTTTAAGCTTAGAAGTTCAATTTTAAGGTATATTGCTATAGTAGGATTTTTCCTATCTAAAGTTAAGAAAATGAAAGAAGTTCGATGTTAAGGAGCTTTTTCAAGACTGATATTTTGTAGGTATCAACTTGCACCTGTTTTTTCACTGTAACTTATCAAGCACACCAATTTGGTAGCATCTACAAACCTCATTGCTAGGAACAGCCTCTTTATAAAACACAGAACTACTTCAAGAGCTTCAAACAGAAACAGTGCCCAGTGCTTAATTATGAGTCAGGTAATAAGACTAATATGTTCCAAAAAAAGTAACTATGGAAACTTGCTTACTGCATTTGACCAAGCTATCCGCAAGGTGTCAATATGGATTCGTAATAATTTCTATGGCTATAAACAAGTAATTTACTTGGTAAAAATAGAAATTTGGAAATGACAACTTACAGATGCTGGGGGCGTCTCTTCTCTTCCAAGTATTTAAAGAAACATATTTTCTCAATCTTTTTTCATCAGCAATTTAATAACTGTAGAACTTCCATATTTCTTCTTTTGAAGGCACTAAAGGGTATTTTAGTAATGTGTTTATCTACAGCTAACAACCATAATTAACTTAAGTTATGGAATGCCCCAAATAAATGAAGAGCAGTTTATAGTTGTTCAGAACCACAGTTTGTGCTGCTGATGTTTTGTTAAATATTTGCAGAAAACATGATTTGCATCATTTGCAAGTTACATAAACCTTTATAATTATGGCCTAAGGTATTATACAAAAGTTATTTAAGTAATTCCCAAAGATTGCTGCTCAGTGCACCAAGCATTAATCATCTGTTGTGTCTATTATAAATGCAAAAGCAATTAAGTAGATCTGTGGTGAGAACAGGTTATTGCCAGGTTTATACAGAAGCATTATTCAATGTTGTCATTACTAATGATGACTGTTGTGGGGTTTTTTTCTCATTTAGTGAAGAATAAAAGTATTACTTTGTGCCAGAAGTTCTTGAGGTGTTTTAAAATTAAGTATGAAATGATAGAAATTTGATAAATTATATATCAACAAACTTAGCACAAATACAGAATGGATTGAGAACAGCTCTGAGGAGAAGGACTTGGGGATACTGGTGGACAAGAAGCTCAACATGAGCTGGGAATGTGCACTCCCAGCCCAGAAAGCCAACCACATCCTGGGCTGCATCAAAAGAAGTATGGCCAGCAGGTTGAGGGAGGTGATTCTGCCCCTCTGCCCTGCTCTGGTGAGACCCCACCTGAAGTACAGTGTCCAGCTCTGGAGTCCCCAACATAAGAAGGACAAGAACCTGTTGGAACGGGTCCAGAGGAGGGCCACAAAGATGATCAGAGGGCTGTAGCACCTCTCCTATAAGGACAGGCTGTGAGAGTTGGGGTTGTTCAGCCTGGAGAAGAGGAGGCTCTGGGGAGACTTTATAGCAACCTTCTAGTATCTAAAGGGTATAGGAAAAATGGGGAGGGACTCTTTAGGAGGGAGTGTAGTGATAGGATGAGGGGTAATGGTTTTAAACTGAAATAGTGTAGATTTAGATTAGATATTAGGAAGAAATTTTTTACTGTGAGGGTCGTGAGACACTGAAACAGGCTGCCCAGAGAAGTTGTGGATGCCCCATCCCTGGAAGTGTTCAGGGCCAGGCTGGATGGGGCTTTGAGCAGCCTGGTCTAGTGGGAGGTGTCCCTGCCCATGGCAGGGGTGTTGGAACTGGATGATCTTTCAGATTCCTTCCAACGCAAACCATTCTATGATTCTATGATACGTGAACAATTATATTGTTTTCTAAAACTTTAAGGCTCAAATTTTAGTTTTATTTACATCAATATATATCTGGAGTGACTCCAACAGCATTAAGAAAGTGATTCCAGATATAGTCATAAAAGATTAAAAATGCACACCACAGAAAAAATAAACTCCCAACCCGCAAAAGAAGTAGGAAAAAATAATTTATATGTTAGAAAATTGGTATAAATCACTGTCAGCGTTCAGAAAGCATGCATAAGAATCAGTCTCACCTGCAATTACTTTTTAGGTCCAACGTTTAAATGTAAAACCTGCTATCCTTGCCCTGTGAATTCACTGAAAGCAACGAAAATTTTACTTGAGTGAAATATAATAAAAGACTGGCTATCAGGGAAGCAAAAAGGTATTACATGAGGAAACAAAGAGAGTGGAGCGGAAGTACAGTAAGCTAACATGTTTGCATGCATACTTTAACAGGCTACTGTCTCTCTAATGGAAGTTTTCCTTTGCTGAGCTTGGGTAACTGATAATAATCTGCTCTTGCTGTATGAAATATGGTTTGACTGCCATGTGAGGGTTCTGGCACCTTGAAACGTGCTCAAGTTACTTTTGCTTCTATAAGCATATCCATTTTGTTTGAGTATTTAGAAGGTTGGTGTTGAAAGGAGATGAGAATCCCCCACTGAATACTCAAGATATTCAGAAGACACTCAAAACACAAAATTGCGCAAATCCTAGAAGAGGTAAGTCAAATAAGGTAAGTCTATAGCTTGAGCATGCTCTGATTTAAAGTTCTAATTACCTAAGGGAAAAAGCCCCCACATAAATGCAGCTCTGGGACTGTCTCATTTAGGAGCTCAGAAGCTTCACATAAACCTACATGCTCAAATCTGTCAATTAATCCAAGACAATTTTGTGCGTTTTAAGTTTTGGATGCAATATGTAATTATGCTTTGATGGCACCATTGTGTGCCCAGTTCTAGGTGGGCACTGTGTCGCTTTATTGCCACCTTTTAAGCAGCTGAAAAGAGCATCACCTCCTTCTCTGGCTAGCTACATCTGTTGCTCCGTAGAAAGGAATTTAGTTTGTTCTTTTGTTTTTACCTTGCTATTCTTTGGTGAAAATGCATAACTCAGTAATATGTAATGAACATAGCTATTTAATATGCTTAATCTTGTCCAAAAAGTTCACCGATTTAGACACCTATGCACAGGTAGGTGTCTTACAGTCTGATCTTTTACAATGTCCTCTGAAAGTCTGTCCAAATGCTCAACAAGAAAAGCAAAACTGAACATAGCAGTAAAATAAGGGCTCTCTACATATAAACTTGATTAAAGTGATAGTATCCATGTGGTCTTCAAAGAATGAGTAAGAAAAAATTCAAATTAATTTAACGAGTAATTATGTGTAATCATGATCTGGTCACATTAACAGTACTGTAAGAAAAAAGAAATCATTAAGAGACTCTAGGAAATGCAGTCTTTGAAAACATAACATGACTGAGCGTGTTGTCTCACTACTGGCTCCAGGAAGCCATTTGTTTAGTTGAATATAATAAATATTCCATTAGCAGCTGATTCCTTAGTGAAGATATAATGCATTATGCATAGACGACTTTCTAATTTTCTTAATGCAACCTGCAGCAAGCAAATCAACACAAGAAAAATCAAGGCAATTTTCAGCTCAACATATTTGAGGAATCTCTCTCAAAAAATGCTCAGTAAACATGGGACTGAACTCCTCACCTATGTTTGTATCATAGTTATCTCCTAATTACAAAAGCAATTAGTTGCATTTTCCCCTTTTTGGTTGCTTCACAGGGCTTTATTAGAAGAAATATCTTCTAAAAAAAATAATGAAAGAAGTTTCCCTTCTAAAGAAAGCCTTCATGAGCAGTGGGAATTTGCTGTAAGGTTTGCCCTGAACACTCATAGGGACTAAATATTATTTTAAATATTTATTTTTCACAAAGTGAAAAATTTGTAAAGACAATCTGTTCCCTGTGTTTCAGGTGACTGGGAGAAGTTGTAGCAATCTTAATTGCCACAAGGGATCTTGCTACAGGTTAGAAATCAGGGGAAAACTATAAAAGCTGGAAGAGGTGCTAGGGGTCTATGCACACTCTGTCACCAAGGGGTCTTCGAGGACAAGTTAAACAAGGTGCCTCCTAGGAATAACACATGAGCAGGAAGTGCCACTCTGAAGCATGGACTAGATGACCTCAAGGCCCTTCTAAGTCTCTGAGTCTATGTATTGGCAGAAGTAGGTTTATTTAAAAGGGCAGATTGACTATTCCTCTATACTGTAGTGCTTTACCTCCATGCATTGCTCTTCTTTTCTTTCAGGACTGTAAGCAACAAAGAGCTAAGGGTAAACAGAGGTTGTTTATATCAATTACTTTTTTCTCTTGTCCAGCAAACAGAAGGATCAGATTATATATCTATATCTAGAGACTGCACACACAGTCTACAAAGCAACCTCAGGGGAGTGGACTGAGATTTTAAGGAGGTATTACATCACTCATGGTTTTTGTGACAGGAAAAAGAAAGCATCCTTCTTGTAATAACACAGATTCAATGGATAAACACCCACAACTCCCAAATGGAAAACTATAATGAGGTAAAGAAAATAAAGGCAGTTCCAAAGACGCATGGCTGAGACCTTTAGCTAGCATAAGGGATCTTGAAATACAGTCAGTTTGAACCATGTTGTAGCAATGTTCAGATGTTGGAGAATTAGTATTCCCTTTTAAGCTTTCCATTTGAAAGCTTCTTTAGAAAAAACTGATGAAGTTTCCTGTTCCTTTAGGAAGCAATTCCATATCGAGTGAAGTCAAAAGACTGATAGTCTGCTACCAATGGTAGTCTGATAGTATCCCTCTTTATTTTACTACTGCACAGCAATGAATACTGCACAGCTGTTCTCACTCGAAATAAAAAACACAAAACAAAACTCAAAACTGAACAAACCTTAAAAAAACCCCACAGTCGAGTGGGGAGATCTGGAAAATAAAGTACCACTGACAGTCATACAAAAACAAGAAAAGACAAAAAAATTAGAATAAAGGAAGCTTTCAACAACAACAATAAAAAAAAGTGGAAAATGAAGTTTAGAAAGTGGTTTTGTATATGGTTGATTACTGTGTTTTTGTTAGTAGTATAAAAACTCCACCTACCTTTCCACACATGGAAAACAGGCAAGCACACGATGTATAGGCAGGGGAGGATTAATGCCATTTTACTCAAAGAGTGACCAAGTGATTCAAAAGCCACCTGTGAGTTTTTCCGATGTATGGGGAAGGTACTGCCCAAGTGCCAAATTAGGGCAATGTTTAAAACTAGCTTACAGCATCTTTCACAGTATTACCAGATTTTAGTCCTAGCTTCCAAGCGTACAACAATATTGCCTTCTTACATGAGCTACATCTTCGTTTTCTGATAGTCTCGCAGACATGCTGATATATTTATTCTGATTTTTTCTTAAATAAGTAACACCTAACTGAACCCACATCACACATCACAACTTAATCTTTCATATGAATTACTCAGATTTACCAGAAGATAATTTATGTCCTTGAAAGTATTCACAGGCATTCACAGGCTGAAAGAATTCACTTTTGTTTAGACCGTTGCAACTTGTGCGTTGTCAGTAAAAATAATTTGTCATAAGGTTTCAGAGTTTTTGCCACAGTAGAAAAGACCGAAGAATCTCAGCATCAGAAAGTTTAGCAGGAGCCCTGAGGAAAACTCTACAATTATAAAGACTGCTCCAAGTTTAAACAGATATAAATATCCAAACAACAGGATTTAAATATCATACCTGCCTCTTGTTATGATCAAAGTAGCAGTGAAAATCACTACTTCACTTAAAAGAGAAAGGGAAAACTTTCAAGTACAGCTGATAGCTAAACATCTTGAAACACCTCCCTCAGCTCCTATTCCTTTAAGTAATGTTTGATGTCTCAAAGGAATTTGCAGGATTAAAGGTATAGTATTTTAAATAAATTCATAAAATAAAGTTTTACGCAGTGGGCCCTGATTCTCACCTTACTTATATCAGTAAAATATTAGAAAAAGCTGCATTAAATTTTTTTATGCAAGTATGAAATTCAAGACAGTCAAGATATGATTGAAAAAAGAGCAGTTTCTCCCTACGTAATGACAACTATGAAATAATAAGAAATACAGTAAATGTCAACACCCTAAAATACTGAAATTAGCATTACCCAAAGTAATGCCTATTGTAGAGCATAAGATTTGAGCACTCAAAATACAGAAAGTACCAGGATTAAGACACAGCCATAATGCCTCCCTTTACATTGCTGTTTATGGCACTGTATTTGACTGCGTGATCACCCAGCATACAATATTCATATAGCTTTCATCCTGTTTAGCACAGCAGGCTGACAAAGAATACTACAAAAGTACATTTCTTTTTAATATTTATTTTGTCTGTATTTTGTGTGTGTCCCCACTATTGCCTACATTTCTGAAACCCTGCTTATAACATAAGTATTAATTTCTTATGGATGTCAGTCGTCATTCATCACAGGACTGTCACTTTTTTTTATTAAACCACTGAAATTGATCTTCAGCCTAAGCTATGAGGTGGGATTATTCCGTTTAAAGATGTAGAAGGAAGACACAGAACTGTCACTAATCTTTTTGAAGGAATTTATTGCTTTTGTTTTCATAAAGCACAGGCAAAGGTCTGATTTTCATTCTCCCACTTCATATTTCTCCTACCCTTTCAGAGATGCAATTCATAGCTATAGTCAGTTTTCTTTGCACTTGCAAGTATTGGAAAAATCTGATGCCAGTGTCCCCCATTATGTACCTACTAAGTCAGTCTCACAAGTCATGGTAATCTGTGAAAAATAAGACCGAAAATCTATCATCTCAGCTCTGAAAGGACTTCTGTAGAGAAATGGCTAAGCTTTTCAATCACAATTATACACTTCTTTCTAAAATTCATTTATAAGCAACAATGTTGCAGAAATATTTTACATCAGTGAAAATAACAGACATCAAATGGGTAGACAGAGCTCAACAAGGTATTTCTGGGGGGTGGAGAACCCAGGGCCCTACAAACGGCTTGGGAATACTTCCTTGGGTGGAAACCTTAAAAAAAACAGTAAAAGATTCTGATATTGGCAACACAACAGAGTCCTAGCTTCTATTGTTTTCAAAATGGATGAACTTATTTTTCCTCTGAAATTTTCTGAATATAATACCATGTAAAGTGTGACAAATTTATAAGTGACTGAGAATGGAACCACTGAAACAAAACTACGCATTGGCAACTTGGTATGAAATACCAGTGAACAGGAGTCAACAAGAGTTCTGCTTGGGTCTGGATGATTTTCTTTTTTATCAGGCTTTGTAAAATTATTTGCCTATTTGTTCCAAAGACATCGCAAGTTTAAGTGATAAGACAAAGTTCATGTAGAGGCAGGGAGCAGAGGAAAGACTACATGGAGAAGAAAAGCCACTCTGGAGACATGACCTATGCAAGTCAATTTTATCTGGGGCAAAAGTGACGTACTTTGCAAAACCAGTTCTCTGTCTCTTCATTGGAAAAGTCTGGCAATTTTCTTGGGCTTTTCAATGAAACCAGCAATACAAAGAGAAGAAGTGGCCATCTCAGGCTCACACAGCAGAAAAGTGGTAAAGATAGCATTAGAATCAGTGTTTCTTGCCCTGCAGCTGAGTGCTCTAGACTCTGTGAAAAAAACTCTGTGAAAATGAGGCAAGATTCTGCATCTTAACAGTAGCACATTTCACATATGGTAGCAGAGATTTGAAGTTTCATTCGAACATTAGATGAATACATTGAATGATATGAAATTCCAACAAATCATTTCTTTCCAGCAGGAGAGGCAGAATTGTAATGTTCTAAGAGTTTCTGATAAGCAGACATTGTATTGAATCAAATACAAATCAGCTCATGCCATGGAAAATAAAACAGAAGTATTACTGAACATTTTTTTAAGGTTAAAACCCCCTTTTTCCCTACAACCAATTCTGTTCTGCAGCATTCCTTGCATTTTTTAATACTATTTGCCTGTGTATTTTATTCTTATTAGTTATTTCTTGCAGATTATGCTTTTATAATTAGTAACGGCAATATTTCTACCTAAAACAAGTGTTTTACAGAATTATGTGTGTTGATGTGTATGCCATAGTTAATTGCATTCTCTAAATTTAGGTAATGTTGTGGGGAATAATTTCAATTAGTTTGCTTTTCTTCATGGTTATTAAATTCATTAAAAAAAAAAAACAAAAAGAGGGGGAAAAAAACCTGACAGGAGAGTGCTAGGCGTTTGGAAATAACAGCTATAGCTTAGTAAACCTGCTGGAAGCCATTTGCAGGTATAACCATATGCTAACCTTTTATGTCTTTAATTTAGGGGAAAACAAATAAAAATAAAAAGGCTAACAGACCCATAATAAGTAAATTTTCCTTGCTCGAAGACGGTAGTATAAGAAAAACTTCAGTGTTATTTTTCACATCAGCCCTCAATATAACATTGTCTAGCAACTAATAACAGTCCTATTAGTTGACTAAGAATAAACAATTAAAATAATTCATTTTCATCGTGCTGCTATGGCTCCAATGCACCCCCTGCACAGAGCAAACCAAGAGGAGTGATCAATGGGATAAACAAAACAACACTCTGATGTCATTGACAATCTTAAGATAGTAAGCCTGGTTTCATACCAACGGTCTTCAATGCAAAAGGGTAAATGTAGATGAAATTAAAAATTTAAGATGGCCAAGTGAGGCAGAAGAGATGGTTTAGGCTGGCTGTTATTTAGTGTAATGGGATTTGATACCTAGTGAGAATCTGTTCCACTCAGAAAAGTAATTCAGTTAAATTCTGTGCAGAAGCCTGGAAGAGCTCGTCATGAGCAGATAAGGGACGCCGTGTAAAGCAGTTGTAAAGACTCCTAGTCAGAGACATGGCCATGGTGTCACAAGGTCCTCCAGGCAGCCTCCTGACATATTGACTCACCTGCTGCTCCTCTCCTCATCGCTGATTGAAGGGACATTGTTTGAACAAAGTCGTTGGGAGCCTTGCTCTCCTCGTGCTTGCAGATTCACCTCAGGGGTTGCAAACAACTCTCTAACAGCATTGCACGGTAACCGAGCAGGCTGTGACACAACATTTTAATAAATTGATCAAGCTGGGGTGGGTCCATATGCCTGAAAAGTAATTAACATAGCTAATATCTAATACTGGCAGCTGTGACAGGCTAACGGCCATTCTAGTCACCATAAGACTGCTCAAAACATCAGAGAATATTGTGCAGGAGATTAAGGAAGTGGAATGGAAAGCAAAGTAAAAAGCCAAAGTTCTGCAAAATTAAACCAGCTTTTCCTGATAAGCAATATTTTATTAACAACTGTCATAAAGAGTATGAACACGCCAATGCCATCCCACAAAACTGTCATCATGTCATGACACCAAGGAAAATTAGAAAGGAATACAAAAACAATGGAGTGACAAAAGCACGGGCACATCTAAGAAAAACTGAGGAGCTGCAAAGACTAAGCTGTTATTCCATTTTTAGCTGCATTATTTGTTCAAATTACAGCAGATGTTCTGGGCCTTGACTCTGGGCCTTGGAACTGATCAAATACTGCAGGAAGTGACAACTGAACAGCCATTTCAGCCTTCAGCAGGCACGGGAGTTGGACATATTGCTCCATCCTGAGGCAGTTCCCCGTCCAAACCTCCCTACTTGCTTTATGACTCTTGTGGAGTGGGAACGGGGCAAGGCAGTGACACAAATCCTCTCTTCTGTTGCTGGAATAAGTTACACGTGGTGAGAAAATGACAAAACCACAGTTTCTGAATTGTGTAACAGTGGGATTTCTGGCTTCCTCTATAAACCAAGTCTATAAAACAAGTTCTAATTTTAGGATGATATTAAAGGAAACTTTCCCAGGCTCCCATCTTTGAGAAATGCTCCTACCACTATTATATCTTTGATATTTACCTCACAGTCTTTCGAATTAAATTCCCACTCAGTCTCTTTGATTCCTACCTTACTCAAGCTTCAGCTATACTCAATATTTCTGTTTTTTTAAGAACAGGAACCAGATTTGCACAAATAACCTCCCACCCTGCCTTTAACTTTCTTTTGCAAGTGCCTCCAAACACAGTGGAGTTGGAGTGAAAGGAGACGTAACTGCACCTTGTTCCCTGTAAGAAGGGTACCAGTTGCTGCACATCCTTGCACAGCTTGGAGCACTGAGGGCTACACTGAGTTGCTTGGCCTCCAGGATAACTTTGATAATCAGACTTATGAGAGTTATACCAGACCTAGGCAAAAAGAATTTGTTCTGTTGTAATATCAGATGGAGTTTTAAATTTATGCTTTCCTTAAATATAGATTTTTTTTTTAAATAATACTTGGTTAATAATAATATAATAGATGTTTCTGCTTGTGGATGATCTCTTGCTAATTGCAAGCTTGTGAGAAGGTCACACTTTCTTGCCACATAAAAAAAAATAAATATCTGGATACCCTACACAAGCACTACATTTTTTTCAGGATGTTAGAAAGGGGGTAAGGATAGCTGCAGCAGTGAAAGCTCACAATTCCAGTGCAATACTTCTGACTGTACAATGGTCTAACTTTTGATTAAATTACCTCCACCTTTACGTGTACAAAACAAAAAAGGAGAAGTTGAAACACATTTTCATACACCTGGTTCCAGAGCCATCATAGGCAGAGAAAACGAGGGCTTTTTCTAGCTCGCATCAGAAGGGGGCAGTAGTTATCACCGTAAAAAGCTAGAAAGCTAATACCTGGGTAAGAGCCTGAAACAAATCTCACATACTCTTACAGTTTTCGTTTCCTTGTCACTGTATATTTTATTAATTTTAAGCATCCTTTCACTAATAATTAGTCACTAACGAATTGCTATTAGCAAACAGTTTTAGTAAATTTTCCATAAAAACGTTTTTTCTCAAAGAAACTTCAACATGTGGAAAGATCTGATTGTGTTAATAATGTCAGTTGAAAGAGTATGTTTCTACATATGCTAACTTTAACAAAATTTCAAAACAGTTCTCATTTGTGTTTTTAGTGTCTCTCTAAACAGTCAGAAGTATAATTACAGAATTATGAACTGCCCACACTTTGATCCAATACACAAATTTGATGAGAACCATACCACGTTGCAAGAAATAAAAGAAAGACTTCTTTGGAATTAATATTACTGCCCTAATAAAGAGAAAAGGTAAAATATTTTAGACAACTGTCTGCGCTTTCTGATGCTAGTGTTAGAACCTATACAGAAAATAATTTTGCCCTTAT
The DNA here is from genome assembly GCF_028500815.1 of Rissa tridactyla. NCBI lineage: Eukaryota > Metazoa > Chordata > Aves > Charadriiformes > Laridae > Rissa > Rissa tridactyla. The sequence continues at coordinate 48,769,366 of NC_071467.1, forward strand.
TCCTGACCCTAATGATCCATTTCTATATGTTTATAGCATCTAATTGAAACCCTCTTCTCATTTAAGAAGAAGACAAAGGAAGCAAGGCTTTGAACTGCTCGGAACAATTTGTGGCTGTCCAGCTAAGAATCCACAGTCTACACTTCTTAAGTTTTTCAACAGTACGTCACATTTTTTCTTTCTTGTGTAGGAAGCAGTTTTATTTTTAAATGAATTTTCTATGGATTTCCGCACTTCACTGAAGTTTCTGTTCTGTAGAAGTGCTGAATAACATGTCTGCTTGCTGATTTTCACTGACAAGCAAGGGAAGGTTTTGTGACCAGAGAGGCTGAATGCTCCATGCTGCCAGTACACACAATTATTTCACGATCGTTGATATGCGGACTCTGACTCGAGACAATTCTTGAATGCCAAAATGTTTGCTGAATCACTGTACAGATGGATTTTTATCATACTAATCTCATTCTACAGGAGTTCAAAGACAGGAGAAAGAGTCTTCCAAATATTCACAGAAAGGGATATTTTAGCTAACCGACATTCTTTATGTGCCAATCAACTTTATGGATTTTTGAAAGGGAACTGAGTGGGATCAATAATCTACCTGAAATTTTAAAATGCAACAGTCCTCCTTCCCTTGAACTGAATTCAAAATTTGCATTCAGAGAAAAAATGAACATACTACAAAAGTCAACCTCAATTTGTAATTTCAAAATTTCATTAACTTCCATTTTCCTTTCCTAACTTTACAACACGATTTATCTTCCCTGTGCTTTATCTCCTTTAAGCTTTTTGATGACACTTCCTTTTCATGAAAATTTTGTTAAAATCAGCAAATTTCCAGTTACTTTAGTTTTATTAACTCAGCTTAAAAGCCTTGCAGGTCAACTTTCCAAACTGAAGTAAATGTGTGTTTCCTTACATTTTTTATGCACAAAACAAAAATACTGTACCAGAAGAACTGGCTTGGTAGGATATGAAGCTGCTTTGTAGGATATGAAAAGAAAGAAGAAAAGGTATGTAGCCTTTTTCCCAAGCCACAGCAAACTGATGTTCAGGGATTTCAATCAGAAGTGTCACGCATGTATTTAATAATGCCCCACGTTTTTTTTCCCTATGATTTCTTCAATCATTTTTTGAATCTATATAAGCATGCCTCATCTGTAGCCTCCTGTAACAAGTTAATGCATTAGAAAGAAATTTGTGATTTGAGAGTCTAAATCTCAAATCAATATAATTTTAGGGCTGGAACAAATTCAGCTAAATATAGAGCTATTTTCCCTTAAATCCAGGTTATCAACTTCACTATTTTTTTGCTGTGGTATATAAAATCTAACAGTCTATGCAAGCTTGTTATTATTCAACTGCCTTAAAAATCTTTCCAGCATACAGGGGATTACATGCCTATATACTAGGAACCACTACAGTGCTAGGAACCAATACAGATTCTCCCTGAATCAAACTCATGATCTCAACCGCAACCTTTTGGCTTTCAAAAGCAAATGGAAAGATAGCTAGAATTGTTCTTTGGGTACCTGGACACAGCAGAAGAAAGAAGTTATTTTGGTACATCCCATTTCACAAAGATTTCGTTCAAGGATAGGAGAGCAAAAAGGGAACAGAAGAAAGCAAACAGAAAAAGACATCATAAAAGGACTATAGGGACTTAAACATATCCTTTGCTCTGGAGTCCACAGTGGTTCTCAGCAGACCTTGCTGGTCTTGTGCCAAATGCCTCATATGAGGATGTAAGGAGGTTAGCAAGTTATAGGCAGATACGGGACAGTTCCTTCCCCACATGATGGTTTTGCCCCCAAGCCTGTACCTAAATACTAGCTTACTCCCCGACAAAAGAGCTTTTACATCTCTTTCAATATAATAGTTAACATTAAATACTACTTTTAAATAAAAATTGTTATCTCTTTGTTCTGTGCAGTGATCTGTAGCAGTAAGTGTAGCATAATTCCTTTGGAATGAAAAAGATTTCTTCTAAAGGTTGTGATATGTCACTTTTCAACACTGTAAGGCTACTCTTCCATTCTTTTGGTAAGCCAGAGAAAGTAAATATTTTTGAATGTCTTTGTCATTTTCCTTCTTATTAATAGAAGGTACTTTTAAAGTAAGCTTAAGAAAACTAGGTAGCTTGAGATAAGTGTAATATTTTCAAAGTATAATATAATCAAAGTTTTCATGGTTTTCTTAACTTTTCATTGTAAGAATGAATTATGCATAAAAGTTAAGACCTAATTATAAAGCCATTAAACACTCCAGTTTTCATTTTTCTGTTGTAATTAATAGCAAGTATTTATTTCTGTTCTAATCTTTTTTTGCTGACTTTTAATTTTATTATAAGGTGTTATTTTGTATTTAATTTCCATCTTAAATTATACGGAAACATCTTCTCAAAACATTATCAAAGTTCTGTCTTACACACTTAATAATGTATTCAAATAGTTTAACTTACTTAGGTGGCTTTCCTTGGTAGGAACCATTACTTGCAATTAAGTATAATCCCGTTAAAATTTTCCCTTGATATTTATGATACAAAAAATTCAATGTAAAGCAACATTAATACATGCCTTTTTGTCTAATGATATGCATTTCATAAATTCTTGATCTTTACATATGTCATGTTCAATTTAGATCATGCAGGTATTCAGCAAGTTTTTTCTTTTTTTTGTTCTATGCCTACATTTAACTGTGATAATAATCTTTAACCTAAGAACTAAAGCCTCTGTGCTTAAGAAAGTACATAGTCATGAGAGAAACAGCCATACAAAACCTCAATGGATATCTTAAAATGACCATTGACTTCTACTTTAGAAATCACCAACTGAAAATTGAGTCTTGGGCTTGATGGAAAAGAGCGCAGACATTGATGAGGACAACCAAATTCCAGTTTCAGCATTAGTATGGTGCACTAAAATTAGGAAGCCTTCTTCCTGTGCATAAAGGAGCCAATCAGTTTGGAAAGATTTGAATAAAAAGAAAAACCTAGGCCAAAGTTCATTTTCTTATGATTTCCTGATTCTCAAAGTCAATCTGATTTCTTATCGAGAAGTCTCTATTCCACAATAGGTGAGAATGTTTTTACTGAGGTCAGATAAATTCTGATTTAAAAGAAAAAAGAAAAAAAAAGAAAAATTGAATACATGTTTGAATAACCACCATTTGCTACTTTCATTTTTCCCAGTCTCTGCTTTAATTTAATATGAAGAATAAAGAAGATTTTATGATACATATACATGTGTACGCACACTGAAGATTCAGAAAAGATGAATTATGTATTAATTTTAGTATAATAAACAGCTCACATTATCTTTTAGAATAAATACATGTTATAAATATATTGCTTTTGCTTTCAATACACATCCTTAAAAATTCCTCATTTATCTTGAATGACTATATGCATGTAAACAGTGCAGTTAATTAAAAAATCAAATTTAAATATTATATTAAAATAAAAGTACATAGTATTTCTTTTCAAGCAGTTATTTTCAATCTCTTGCCAATGTAAAGAATTGTTTAAAAAGGAAAGTTTCATCAAAACTTTTTATAAAAATGCATAATGAAGAAAAAATGTGGAGAATATGACAGCAATTATAGAAAAGGAATTATACCTGAACTTTTTACCTATACTATATCCTCCTGGTATTGTCCAGCTGCCAAACTAACTGAACCAATGCACCCAATACTTTCTTAGTCTCCATATTACAGTGTTTTGTGTAATTATCTTATTTATTTCAGAGAGATATGCAGAGGGAGGGATGTTTATTAAATTTTATGTTTCAATTTCAGACTGATCATTTTTCCTCAGCTTACCTATGACTTAAAGAAACCCCATGATCCACTAATATCCAGTCACTCAGTAGGCTAATGGAGGACTTTTTTGAACCAGCATCTGTCAGTATGATGGGGCTAAATGTTGATGTCACCCATCAAGTCTGTAATTTAACCCTGAAACGTCAGTATAATAGGTCTGGGTTTTTGTCATTTTCACCTGTTCAGCTCTTCAAATAAGATGACCTAAAATACTGAAACTGAATAAGGCAGATTCAGAAGTACTAGAAAGGTTGCATAATTGCCTTCAATTATCGTGAGGCATCAATGACCCACTGATGAAAGCTTCTACAAAAACTAAGGTGAGGAAAAAAGCTGAGCTATCAGCGTAAGTGCAACCCAGTTTAGAGAAAGCCCTCTGGAGGAAGCTCTAAGTTTTTCTACTGTTACTTTGCAACAATTAACACATTAAGTAGTAAAGTGATCATTTTGCAGTCCATTGCTCTTGAAAGAGAGAAACCGAAAAACAGTAATCAGGAATATGGATCAATTCTTCAATTTTTAAAATCAAAGTAAACAGGATTTGGTACCACATAGTTTTCCAATAATGTATCAGTTATTACATGATCCAATAAGGCACCAACTCTATGAAGAAAAACTCTGAAGTGTGTTTTTAAGTGTGCTGCCAAATCCAAGGGTGTTCTTAGTAGTGTCTACTACTAGATACTAGTAATAGTAGTCATATCTAGTAATAGATACTAGATAGACTCCACAGTAGAGTGGAGACCTTGGCCACAACAGTGCAGCTGGGCTCACTCTGTCAGACTTGCTGCACAAACAGGCAATGGGAGGAATTGGTGACTTTTCTTTGTGTTTCAGCAGAGAGGCTTGGCACCCTTGGTCTCCACTGACACTGCTATTAAGACTAATTTACCCAGAAACGGGGTAATCTGAGAATAGAAGTCATCTTGACCAGGGCTCCTCTCGTCTATCCTAACCAGATGAGCTAATACTGTTTAGAGAGAGAACTGTACATGACAGAAATGTTGAAATGCCCATTATCCTCCCAAGTTGCAGTTCTTGCCATAGCTCTTACTTCTGGTCTGGGAATGAAATCTTCCCTGCTCTTTCCATCTTGCCTAAGGGCTGGGAAATCAAGCCAATTTCTTGGAAATCCTGAGGAGCATCTCCACCAGGTTCCAGCAGTTTTTTTAAGAGTCAATGTGGATGACTCTTTGGCTAACAGATGTTTCTCTTTTGATATCTTTCCTCAAGTTCTTAGGGAGCTGATTTGCTACTTATTCCTACAAAGCTGAAAAAGCATTTCACCACCTAGCTATAAGAGCACTCTAGAGGAGAATCTCAAAAGAAAGCACACCGGAAGGAGACATTTTTCCTTACTTTGCCTGTATGTATAACACTTCTGTAGCATTACTGATGATGTATATATATAATTAATTCAGTAAATTGTTTTTCTACTGCTTTAGACACTGAAAACGCATTATGACCTCTGCCTTTCAGAATAACTGTAAGAAGACACTGAACTCAAGAATCAGAATATAAATTTGTTACAGTCGTGATCTTTTCTATCTGAATGACTCTAAATCCAAGACATTAGAAATGAATTTGTTATTTACACAACATTTTGCAGTGCTCTAAGCTTTAATGTGTGTTACAAACTGTCAAACATACAGCCAGACTATTACATGTTAGAAGCTTTAATTATGGAGTGCTTCAAACATTTCTTATATTATGCCATCTGGTGCACAGGGACTTTAATGAATTTATAAATTTAATGGAATATGTTCTGCATTCAAAATGTCTGAAAATTGGTTGCTAAACACAAATAAATGACAGATTCATCAACATATCAAAAAAAGCACAGTACTTTCAATTGGGCCATTAAATAACCAGCAAATTGCTAAATGCTGGTAATTATTACTTAAATAATTCTGTACTATTATTTTTATTCGTTTTAAATCTTCAAACATGTCCCAGTCTAGAGATTTTCCTACACTTTCAAATGTAGGGATTATTCCTCATAAAATTATAAATGTTACTAATGTCTTTTCGAATAAAAAAAAAAAAAAAAAAAAACAAAACCCAACCACAAGATTTGTATTTGTTTCCTGATCTATTTACTATTTATCTAAAAAAGTTAATGTAATTAGCTTCAGTAGTAGTGTACTCCTACTCATGGGGTAGAAACAATTTTTTAATAAAACTTGTATTTCTTATTAAAGAAAGAATTCAATAAACTCAAGAACAATAATCTATTTCTGGCTAAAACCAGAACAATAAATACTAAAACAAGACATAAACTCATGATAATTTACTTAGCTGTAGTATGAACTCTTGATAATTTACTTAACTGTAGTATGAACTGGAAAGCATGAGAGAAATCATGATATCACGCTGACATGAAGTGTTGAAATAGGATTCTCCCTGTGGTTGAATGTAAGCCCAATAATAAGGTAAACATAAGCAATAACCTCTCATTGGAACTCACTTCCTCTTCTGTTAGCCATTTTTCTTAAACTCTTCCATAGATTTCTCAAGTGAATGCAACATTTAAAATATTTTAGGACAATAATGAATGAAAAGTCTTCATCTCTAGTTGATTTATCAGCTTTGAATTAAGTGGCAGTCAGAAGATATTTTTGGCCAGTCCGTTACATGGATGATATATTTCTATTCTTTGTCTGTGTTTACTGTCTGTTTAGTCCAAGTTTTAGTCCTAAAATTATGTCCGCCATATTAAAGTTATTTTCCTGAAAATATTCTATGAGGACCATTAATTATATTATTTACTTAACAGGAGTGTTGATGCAATATTATTCAAGCCACTGCACCTCCACATGTACTCATATTTGTCTTCTCCTAGAACATCATATGCTTCCCACGTGGTGAGAACAACCTCTGTATTCCAGAAGGGATGGGTAAATACCAGTTCCTTTTATCTAAAGAGAAATCAAATGTGGCTAAAAGTTAGATATAAGAACATGGGGCAAGGAAATGAGTTAGTAGTTACTCATCTCAACACTGAAGAAAATTTTTGCTATTCATATTACATAGAGCATACAATGTTAAACTGAGAGGGGAAACACATTAAAAGATACTTTAAAAGAGAGTAAAGATCTCTGATGGATGAACTAAGTGAAAACAATAGTTATGTATGAGACATGATGTATAGGTTACTAAGAAATCCACTATTTGAGTCAGTTGGTATTGGACTGCAATAAAGACGAACATTAGAGTCTGTTTTTGCATTCACTTTTTGAGAAAGGGAAGAATTTATTATGCTATTTGGAAATACATAAACATATAAAACTATTATGCACTAACCCAATCACAGGAATGTAAACATACAAGTAAAAATATAAGTGAGCAAGAAGCTAAAGGAGGGGAAGAAAGGATTCTCAGCTGATTTTGCTTTCACATATATTTGGATAGCTTCCCCTAAGGATGAGACATACATATATCTGAGGGAACATTTTAGATCACTACCAGGTCATCTGAGAATTGACATTCGGTTTAGAGGAAATAAAGATGCATTATAGTACTGAGAAAGATGTATAAGTACGAAGTGAAAATGAACCTCAGGCATGGAGGAGTAACAAATCCAGACCGCTACTGAATTAAAAAAAGAGAAAACAAGTTTACTCGAACTTATATAAAAAATAGAATCAAAACACCTAACAAACCCCTGCTGGTGCTATTTTGGCATTAAAGATATACTGAAAAACTGAAGAGCTCACTTGCCATAATTTTTAACCCTGGTAGAAAAGCTAAATTGAGAAAATTATCAAAATGCAAGAAAGTATTGAACTGAGGCAGTTCACTAAATGATACAAGGAAAGGTCTAGACAACTTTTAGGTTCTAGAAAGGAAGAGTAATGTTCCCCTGGTACTATATCATAACATGTGTTAGGCCAAACTGAAAAAAAAATAGATCCTTTGATCCTTTGATTTTTCAAAGATAGTGAAGCCACCAATACATGTACTAGCCGTCTCCTGTGATCAGATAATATTGGCAGATATTTTATTTGAAACCAAAAGACTGATGAAAAGGCACTTTTTGCAGTGGATGCATGGCATGTTTTTTTGTAGTAAGTGAATGACCTCTTTCCCTTAGGGTGAAGAAAAAAGTGCGTTCTCAGAAGTTGTGTAATTTCTCATATGTTTTCTTATTGCATATTGCAACATTAATTCTGGTTATAGAACTAATCATATGAGTCATTATTTCAACTTTATCCAAAACTATCAAAGTTTTTCAAATAATTTTTCAAAAAGTATTTCAGATATTTTTTCCTTTCTTTCTAAGTTATTTTGAACACTTGAAAGAAATTATGTCCACATAGGAGATATGATACATTTATTTGAGAGAACAGAAAATAAATTATAAACCATAACTTAATTATAAGTATCCTTAAGATGTCCACAAAACACCACTATTGGGAATTTTAGTCATTAACATTGGCCATTAAATAAAACTATAGTAAGAAAAATACTGATTCTTTTGATATGGAACAAGCACAGGAGCTTTTGAGATTCAAGAAGAAAAGGGTCCTTAGTTTACATGCGAAAAATCCAGGCTCCAATTCCCATATTGCCAGATTGTGTCTGTTTCTAACCCAAATTTTCATTCTTTTTCTAAGAAGCTTCCCTAGTATTTTTTTCCTCTTTCACCTGGCCTGTTGCTATGAAGAGTTTCAATCTTCTCAAAAACCAAATTTAATGGGATTTTTTACTCATTTAATCTGTATCAATTTTTCAGAGACTGGATTTCTGAGTAGTCTATTAAAATTGTTTTTTACTGAAACTCTTCCTGTGAAGTCTATTCCACAAAATGTAGTCAAAGCAGTTCTTCCCTTTATTAACTATATGTGTTATTTTCCTTATAAATAACAACCCCATTCCTAAGTCTGCAAACAGCACGTAATAAGATAGATGATGGTCTCAAGTTTTGAAAGATCTGTCTTGGAAGTACAAGTAATTGTGTTACAGTTCTTGGTGGGTGAGCAACAGGCTTTTATTGAAAGATTCTGGAATTTCAGCTTCAGATGTTCGTTAATTGCCCACTGGTTTCCAGCTTCAGATGACACTGCTTCTCTAACGTGGTAACCCTTGATTCAGTTTTTCTTCTGAAAAATGTGTCGTCTTTTGATGAGCTTTTTCGTCAGAACATACATTCAGCCCCCCTCTAGGATTAAAAGAGGAAGAAAAGATTCCAATACAATTCATGTAAAAATAATTCACCCCTCGTGCAGATCACTGAAGTCTGCTACTATCCACCTGAAGCACCATGTTTGCCTCCCCCAAGGTAAAGAGTTTCTCCTTCAGATCACAACCATCCTTATTACTCCTGTTACAGCTGTCAACATCTTTCAACATTCTCAGTTTAAACCAATCTTTAATTCTCTTCATTTGGCAGCTTTAGGACACGTTCATTCAAAAGTTGCTTTGAAACAATTCAAAAATAATCAGCTTTTCTAAAAGTAATTTTTGTTGTTGCTTGGGATAAAAGCAACAACAAAGATGCTCTAACACCTCTTCTGGAAAGAGGAAACAAAGGATTTCACACAAGCAGCACCTTTACACTGAAATGCACACAGCTGTTTTATTTACCCGAGCCATTTCTTGTGCACACTCAGCTCCTGACCAGGTCTCCTATAACTTTCTCACATTCCCTAACAAAAATTCTTACAACCCAACCCAATCCAACCCCCTTATCAATTAATTCTGCTCCTGAAACTCTGTATTATTCCAATCTTTCAGCTTTCATATTAATTTTCTTCCTGCAGAACTACCTAAGAAATCATATGAGCAAGATCCCAAATGCAAGTGGATTTTAAGTTGCTCAAGGTTATCAGAATCCAACTCAACCTGTTGCATAATATCATTCTTTTAAAAATGCAAAGTTTGAACCAAAAAGAAATTGATACTTTTTTTTTTTTTAGGTTGCAGTATTGTTACAAGATGTTTTTATCTTCTTTCAAAATCATCAGTTGATAAAAAAATAAACTGTGACTTCCTAGAAACTGAAGTGGCTAAAATTACACCTGAAGTTACAGGAATATACCTTGATTAATAAAATGGAAGTTTTTTGCTGGTAGTGGTGGAGATGGATTAGAAGTAATGCACATCATTACTTCTATCACATATTTCCAGGAATACATTGCAGCAGCTGTGAGATTGCTGGTCCTAAAATATCTCTTGGCCAGAGCAGTAAATCAGATGCCACTAAAACTAGCTAGAAAATTCTCTTATTGTTGTTGGAGAGTGATGATTTACTGAAATCTGAATATTTTATGAAAATTCACCTCTGAGTTCAGAAAGAAACATTTGTTAGGTCTGTTTTTTTAAAATGGCAGAGAAAATGTTTTATAAGTTCTAGAATGGTCATTGTTGTCAATGATACAAACCTGGGAAATAAGACGGAGTTTAATAGCCCGTTCTCCCTTTGAAATCAGGTATTTTACATTCCCAGGGAGTAAACTCATTACAGGTCTGCAGAATCAGACTCTTACACTTTACTTTTACTGTTTTCTGTCATTTCTGTTGAGTATCTCTTGAGTCAGCAGAAAGAGACAGACAGTGTAGCTTGCTGGACAGGTAGTGGACAGATAGTGTGGGCCATTTAATTAGGGTGTGAGAGTTCAAGATTCCCTACATCAGTGAGTATTCATTTGTTAAAAAAGAAAGACACTGACAGGAGACACTCAGAGAAAACTTACATCAGTTGTCAAATAAGAAGGACTTATCTGTGATGCAGCTTTGGTAAAATCAAGAGTTTTGCCTGGATCAGGTAAAGTAAAGGCTTAACTGTAAGACCCCTTCTTTCTGGGGACATGCTTAGTCAGGTAGTTGGATCCCTCAAATAACAGGCCCTTTTGGTTTGTACTTAAATTTTTTTGAGGGAAAGCAACTATTTCTGCACTTTAATTGCTACCTACAAGCTAAAGCCCAATCCTGAACACAATGTTAATATAAAGCACGGATTCTTGCTCTCACCCTTCTTTGTGCATCTATTCCCTTCCCCTTCTTATTTGATCTCTTTTTTTTTCTCTTGTGCTTAATAAGGCTTAGACAGGCAAGATTTCAACTCATAACATTGCTGTGAATCTGTGACCATAATGACAGCTAAAAGCTATTTTAAAAAACCCCACAAAATAAACCAAAAAACCCCTCAAACATTATGCTTGTTCAAGTGTACAGGTCTTTGACAGACTAAAAAAGCTAGACAATTGTGTTTGTTTTCTTTTTCTTTTTTTCTTTTTTCTTTCATTTTTCTTTTTTCTTTTTCTTTTTTCTTTTTTCTTTTTTCCTTTTTCTTTTTTCCTTTTTCTTTTTTATTTTTTCTTTTTTCTTTTTCATTTTTTTCCTTTTTTCTTGTTATTTGATTCTTTTGCATTTTAGCAAATGAACAAACAAAACTAACAAAAACTAGAAGAAAAAACGAACAAAGCTAGTTTTCCAAATGCTTCCTATTGCTGGCTAGTACTCGATTATTCAGTTCACCCGTTTGTCAACCATGGTTTTGTGGTCTTAATATAAGAGAAAGGATTTCTTTCAAAAATATTTTAATGTACTCAAACCATCTGTAATAGTTCATTAGTCACATATGTTGATCTTAGCATGAGGCTTGGCATGAACAGGGCTTGGCCCAAGGATTTCCATGTTTGCACCCCTCAGGTTATTTAAATTTTCTACAAAGAAATCAGGGTGTGACTTTCCAAATGGATGGTTTGTCCTTGTTAAGACCTTTAAAAATAACAATTAAAAGCTGTGGACGAAACAACTTTGCTAAGCTGTTGTGACAGTGGAGCAGGGGTAGATGAAATACCATACAAAATTTAATTTTCCCTTTAAGAAGGAAAGGAGAGAAACAGGATATTCCCCCATGGCCTCCTACTAAAAAACTTTTTACACATATGGCTGGAAAATGGCAGACAACATCCTCAATTTTCCCTCTAGGTGTGGAGAGCCATGGAAAGCACTGTGCAGTTTTGCTATTATATCTGAAATCAGGATACTGGATGGCATAGCCATTAATCAGTTATACTCTGAGGCTCAAGATAGCTAAACACAGCACAAGAATAGTTATGAAGAATCTTCTTTTCTCTTATTAGACTGCTGAAAAAACAACTTGAATATATTTGACCTACCATATACCTGCACATTTCCTGATGAAGTCAGGGAATAGTACTCCTGGAAGTACATAGGAGACCATTGATTCTGAATCACATTGCAATGGCTCTGCAAAATTGAATTCTTACAGAGCGAGTATTCAGGCATGGCTTCAGGGCAGTCACCAAGGCTCCATCTCATAGCAGGAGACATATGCTAGATTTAAACTAACTAGGTTGGGTATTGCTATCTATGTAGCCATAGCAACACGGAGCTTAGCCTGCGCTCATCTCTGATCTGCTGCAGAGATGTATTGGCAGCCAGAGTGCTTGCTAGTTAGTCTAAAGCTAGCTTGGGTATGCCTGTTTGATCTGAAGTCCTTGCACTAAACACCTACTCTGGGACTGCTAAGAGACAGAAAATTCCACTTTGAAAATCTTTATGCATACTGGCTATCTGCTGGAAGATTGGACTCTCAGATCAGGCAGCACTATAAAGACAAATGTTTTAAAAACAAGTTGTTTCAGTTATATGAAGGATATGATGACTGCTTTTCTAGAATTGGACTGCTTGAACATTATATTACTATTATTATTAGTTGATGTTGCTTTTGGTGATGTTGAATACAGAAGAGCTCTAACTTATGTTTACTCTTTTCCAGATACTCGCACATATATATGCATAAACATCAACAAATAAAAATCTGCCCAAAGATATATATAAATTGAAAGACAAATCAGAAAACTTTAGCATTTCACAGGAGTTTCCTGATGGTAATGTATTTGTGGTTTTGAAGCTGTTAAATATTACAGTACAAAAGACCTCATAATTATCCAAAAAGAAATACGTAACGAGTGTGGGAAAGTTCTATATGTAAGGAAATTGAAAACAGAACAAATTTTGTTATATGGTTGTTTCATCTACAAATTTAATGTCTATTCTGTTTCCTTGGTAATTAATGAAAGATAAATAAAACATGATTTTGGTGGAAGAAATCACTTTCTTTCCTTTTGTTTGTGGTTCTTCAGTCTATATAATCTATTAGGGATGAAGTTCATAATTTAATACAACTTAAATAAATTTTAAAGTAAGATTTTTGAGGCTGTTGCAAAATATTGCTCATTTTTAATTTACTTTCATTACACATCTGTCTCTCTGGATATGGTCAGATCTTTTCCATTGGATCATTTATTGACAAAGAATATTTAGTTCAAAGAGACATATTTGTGAAAATGTGCTGTTTTATGCAAACTACATTTAAAAATATCGAAAGTAATTTGTGGCTGATGAAATATTCTGTTTGACATTTTTGGAACAGATCTTTTCTTTTTTTTTTTATTTTATTTGTAAAATATTAATATTAATACTTCTTGCTTGAAATAATATTTTTTTATTTCATCAACATGAAACAACAGAATGCAACTAAATTATTTCTCATTTTCATTTATTCAGAAACAACTTTTTTCCCATTTTTTAATTTGGAGCAGCAAATGCAATATCTGGAAAAAATTATGGAAAATTAAATAATCTACTAGCCTTTCCTCCACACTTAAATATCTTCATTTTTATAGAACGAAGAAGTTGGGCTTGTCCATTAACACATTGTTTTCATAGTCTTTTGCTAATATCTATAGTAGCAACCTTATTCTCAAGTCTATTAGAAAGATTGTGCGAAGGCAATGTCAACTTTAAGTAGGAATATTCCTCTCATCTTTCCTTATTGTTTTTTAATATGTATACATCCAAAACCTTCTCCAAAAGGAATGGAAGCTTGCTTAATTAAGGATGACTATACTGCTAAGATGAAACACTGACAAGTACTTTTCAGTCAGAGACATTTTAAAATACATGGATTTTGAGGGTAAACCTGGGTCAAGTTTTCAAGGTTTTCTATACAAACCTTTACTGCAGAGGTTTCCAAATTAGATGTAATTCCAGCAGGTGGTAATCCTGGAAGGTGTGGGTAAGAATAGTGAACCTGACAGAAATTCAATAGTTTCTATATATACTCAGACTTATGAGCTCACTGCAAGCAAAGCCAGAAACTCAAAACTGGGTCTTGCACTGCACTTCACTGTTCAAGAAGGCCCTGCTTGTTTCTTTTTATCTTCCTGATTAACTCATGTACATTGTTACATTTTTCAGCAAATCACTACATTTTTCAGCTAGAAAACAACCATAATTGTTCAGTGAATGGGAAGATAAACTCAAAAGCATTGATTCCTCCTGTGAAAGCAATGGGAAAGATAGACAATATCCAGGGAGAAGTGTATGGCTATGGTCCTTCACAAAGTCTTAAAATTATTCTTATAAGTCTCCCAACAGCTTTCATATCAAAGCAGTGTAGAACTTCACTGTGACTTTTCAAATAAAGATGGAGAGATCCCTGTTCCTGCATGCTAGCAATTAGAGTGTGAGGAAAAAAGTAGCTCTTAAGTGACAATCTCAAATAAACCATGATGTCCAAATACTCACCCATTATACATACTGCTGATTGCATCCTTGCCAAGAAGCTATTCTAAAGTCACTCATGGGGTGTTGTCCTCTGTTGAAGCTCGATTTCCAGATGGTCGAAGGCAATTGTTAAGTTCTTTCATAAAGGCAACTTTAATTTTTGACAGACTCCACAGAAAATTATTTTTTCCTGAATGTCAAGCCTTTGTTAAGGAATTTTTTGTGACAATTGTGATGATATCCCAACATACAAGCCATAAAACATCTTGCAAATCCCATCATCATGTTAAATAAGGTCACTTTCTTTAGTAGTTATTCTTGGAAGAGGCAGCAGAAAGATAAACTTGGTCCAGTATTTTGTAGGCAATGATTCACATGAAAAGGAAAGAGACTTTTTCAGATTTAAGCCAGCTCTAAGCCTGTCCCCTCTGCTTCAGCTAGCTCTTCAGGGGATGAGCAGCAACCGAATGTCAGCTCCCGCCAGCACCTCTGCCTAGATGTCAGGTGGGTTGCATGCATGGGGTTGCATCCTGTGTGGGTCTGCTGCCAGCTGTGCTACCACCTCAGCTCCCTGAAGGTTATGGAGCATACCCTCCACACACACTAAAGGCCAGACTGAGAAGCAGGCAGGCATCTGGAAGAAACAAAGTTATAACAGGGGTAAGGAAAATGGTAAAGAGCACTCTTAACAGGAGGATGTGAGTGGAGGAAATTTGTCTTCTAGCCTTTCCATTGTAATGGAGTGACAGGTCTGATCTGGATTTTTGGCACATGCTCATGAACAAGACTACACAATCATGAAGAAGGACTTTTGTACAGGGAGCAAGCTGACCTGTCCATCATCTTGCACAGGTATTGTAGCTTGTGGCTGAGGGGTTAGGAGACACGAACCATGTGCAGGTAGGCGGGTAGAAGATATCTGTGGATTCATGAAGTCTGGGGAATCCTTCCTATCTAAAACAGAGATTATTACTGTTAAGCTTCTCTGAACTTGTGTCTGCAATTTTTTATGTATTGTGAGATAAGATTTTACTTGTTCAAAATCACAAGTGGTCAAACCTAGGAGGAGGAAGAAAAGACGTTCAAAGGAAGCAGCAGCTACAGTTGTATACAGGAGAAGCTGAGAGGCAAACTGGCAACATCCCTAGAGATGAAGGTGTCACCGGACAGTAAGAGTTGCCAGTACTAGCCAGTGTTTTCCCAGACTCATAGTCTGTTACTTACAATTCTAATCAGTATTCAATATCGCTTTTTTATTTTACCTTATTTTATTTTATCTTATTTTACCTTATCTCTTTTTTATTTTGTCTGTGGCTTACCACATTAGTGATAATCTACTTTAAAGTTTATACTGCTCTGAGAAATTTTGAATGTTAAACCGTTAATTTTACTACATGGCTTAAGCAGCCATCAGATAGCTTGTACATGATCATGTTCTGTTCTTAAAGAACCTTTTGTTTGTGTATATAGTGATATATAAAATGGCTGATACACTCTTTCTGTCACAGTCAGTATGTGTTAACATAACTGTATTTGAGTTGCTGTGGGTGAAAGTAACTGGAAAAATACTGCTGAGCTTAGGTACAGGTCTTGGATTTGTTTGGTGATACAAGGAGCATATTCGTACACACAGGACATTTTCCTGAATCTTATTCCAAGCTTTTACATTTTAAGTCTGTAAGGACAAGAGTTCACAGAGTTCCTACCAAGATGTTGTGGTTTGGGCTGTTACAGGTAAAGTTAGTCTTAGCAAGAGTGTAGGGAGAGCTCAGGTTAAAAAAAAAAAAAAAAAAAGAGAGAGAGCTTGGAAGCTCAGGCATGATTGATCTGTTTCTTTCCAAGTAATAAAAGTAGGGAAACATTTTTGAAGGGGAGCATTTTTATTAGTCTGAACCTTTGTATCATCAATAATTTAATAAAGTATGTGCTAGCGAGAACTTGAAGAATCTGACTGAAACATTTGAATACTATTTGGACTGACTTAGCTAGTAAAATGGTCCATCAACCTCCTAGAAGTAATTGAGAAAATATAGTTCCAAAGGTGCTTGATAAAGGAATATCCAGAGAGAAATATAGGGACAAGATTCTTTCCCAAAAATTTTTATTGGTCTTTCCCCAAAAGCGCATCTACAAAGCAAGGATGAGACTGTGGCTTGCTGCTGTCAGATGTCTTACAGAAAATGAGGGCTGAATGACACGTCTTTCTAAAAGCAGTGGTTCTTTTTTGTTTCACAGAGTTGCACTCTAAGCAAATACAGCTGTAGGGACAAAATGCTATTGCCTTGTACATCAAAATTTTGCAGAATATAACCTTTATTAAAAAATGAGGTTTAATTCTTACTTCATGTGCTTTATATAAGCAATTTTTGCTTGATTTGCGTGGTATTTTAACATCATTTTCTTAATCAAACACTTTGTGTCGATTTATGATGTGTTTCTTTAGAGGAGTTATTGATTCTTTTTTCCTTCTGAAGACTTTTTGGTCACCTTCAAATTTGCTTACTATCACTCATGAGACTTTAGGTCAACATCAAACATATTAATTGTGAAAAAAGTCAAAACATTAAACAGAAGCAAGATTTAAAATAGTGCTAATGCAGCAATCTTAGCTGACTCACGTAGTCCCTCTATTTACATTGCATGAAATAATTTAAAACTACATAAACAATTTTTAAAGGTAATTTGTACCTTTATCAACAAAGTACAGATTTTTTTTATTCTTTGTAATTATCAGGTTGTGTTCTTATCAGATTGTATGACTTATCTGCTTATATTCAGAATCAGTAGGTCTGTACAGTTAGTATATGTTTAATGATTTTCTTGAGCAGTTTCCTCTGAGTGAGTGGAACTATATTTTAAATGTAGAGGTTCTGTAGACAGCGCAATAAGTTGACTATAATTAAAAGAACTCCTATCAGTTATCCTGAGAAGCTGCACCCTGCTATGCCCCAAATTTCACGCAATCTGTATGACGTTTGCCAGATGGATGAGACTACTCAGCTATTTCTGCACCTTTCAGGTTCATATATTTCTTAAATGATATCTTAAGACAACTTTTTGTTTCTGTTCTTTCATTTTGTAATTTCATTTAAATTACTGATCTGGAAGCTTTTTCTTCTGCAACAACTTCAGAAAATGCTATAAACATAATTAATTTTTAGTACTAAATAGGACTGCATGTCTTTCCTGGTTGTGAAGCCGTGCACATTTAAATTTAGGTACCTGTCAGGTCTAAAAATTAGATTCTTATTGTTTTCCTGTATTGCCCCCTACAGTTATGCTTCCATTCTTTTATGATCTTTGCATTTGACTAGTAGTTAATTGCACTTGGAGACAGTGAATCACCCACCAGATAGAAGGTGAACAGTATACTAAGTAGAAGGCAATATTTTATTCCAAAACTAGTATCTTTGTGACTAGGCAAAGGAAGCACATATTAATATTGTGTTAAGTTTTGATACTCATAAAAATGCTCTAAATTACTGAAGAAGAGAAAACAAAATAAAAGAACGAGAAAGGAATTTTTCACCTTTAAGAGAAGAATACCACTTGTAGCATTAAATTATAGAATCAAAGTCTCTGTTACTGTTTGGAAAGTATTCTCATACGGATACCTGCAGAAGCTACTGATGAGCTGGGCCAAAGAAATCAAGAGTAAATATATATAAATGGTACAGAAATGTTGTCCCAGAGATTGTGACTTGCAAAGCTTTCTTGCTTTCTTTTGCCCCAGAATTAGCAATGAGGCTTTTCTCTACCGTGAGTTTAAAAACCTGTTTTCATTGAGATATGGAGGCAAATACATGCTGTAGTTTATTAACTAAGAAGAGGAAGAGAAAATAATCTTTGAAAACTGCCTTAGAGTACTAATTTGATTTTGGTTGTTTTAGCAAGTATTTATGCTCATATCAAATCATATGTACCATACTAAATGAAAATATCAACACCTTGTACTCTCTCTCCTTCAGTATCAAGTTTAGCTTTCCTGATCAAAACTCCATTCAAAGGCAAACTAAAAATTCAACAAAGTTGAAAAAGGAGTCACCCTTCTACCCTTGGAGCTGCCATGCATCTCTTCTACATATTGGGAAACAGAGAGTTTCACTCTTCTGTGATTCTTTCTGTTCTTTACAGATTTCTTCTCCAAGAGGAGGAATTCGAGTAATTTTGCCAGTAAATAGGCAGTGCTGGGCAGTCAGTTCTAATCCTTAGAAATGGGCCTGAATCCCGTAGCAATAGCCATATTGAGTAAGCCATCACACAGTATCTTTTTTTTGTTTCTAAGAGACTGCATTTCAACTTCAAATTAATAAGAATTATGTACAGAAGCTCTTCTTGTCCAAACCAATTTCCTCTTGCAGTTTTCTTTTCTGTTCAAATCCCTAGCCAGCAGTCATGCAGAGATAAAAACTCCTGAAGCTGCTCTGCTTTTTAAATCCAGTGGCACAGGCAGCACTTCACAGACAGCTTGTACAGCACACACGCACAAAAGTGACTTACTGATTGGATTGACACGTTCTGTCCTGTAAATCAGCACAGAGAATTAGTGATCACACAGGAAATCATCCCTCTAGGAAAAAATTACTTTTATTCGGATTTGTGTAAACATTCAGAAATAAAACATACTGGAAAAATCTTCTTTTTCATCCTTCTCATGTTCCTCTCTTTTCTCCAAAGAAGTAAGAATATAAACTTGTTGCAGTTTCTATATCCTCTTTTTTTGCTTGGACAATTTCCACCAAGTTCATTTTAGTTTCTTTATGTATCTCTGAATTAACTCTCATAGTGTAATTCCAAAGACACATATTACTTGTTTCTGCTGCAGTGGGAACATGACAAGGTGTCATTGGCCTGGTAGGCCTATTGTTTACAGTTCTACATGCATCCATGTCTGAGCATCTGGTGTAAAATGGCATGCTGATTTTGGTAAGATCTCCATGGACATCAAATATTATTACAAAGCAGGGAAGATTTCACATAAGTTATTGTTTCACACACCATATGTCTTATTATGGAAATTGTTCATTATTCAATTTCATGGACACTTATGGAGAAGTGTAATGATATACAGTATTATACAGTAATCTCTTGTTTTGTTTAGGTTTGTTCCTTCACATTTTTGAACAATTTACTGCTTTATGTAAGATCCTATACTGCCTTCTCTTCTATAATCCCAGACTGTTAAATTAATGTCACTTGCCATTAGCATCCGTTTTAAAAATTGATTGATGTTATTCAAGTGTGATTCTGACAACATTTATTTATTATCCCACCTCTTTACACAGTCAAAATTCCACTGGCAGCAATGTGAGAATATTAGGACTGCTAGAGCTGATCGGCAATACTGTTCCTTGTATGAAAGAACACAGGCACTCCTTACCAAAAATAGTTCAGCTTGAACAATATTTATTACCACCTCAGTGCTGTGTTGGCAAAACACTGTTTTGCACAGGGTAACATTCTCAGTTGAGTAGACTTGGAATGGAAAATCAGAAGACCTTCTGTACCACGAGGAGTAGTGATGGTTCAAATCCAGCTCTCCATAAAACTGGTAAGGTCAGTTCCCTGAGGAACAAGGAAACTGATATCATTCTTGTCATTTCTTTTAGTTACTTTATGCCATTAGACATATTAGTTCTGCCCTGAATAGATTTCAGCTAATGGTTTGGTAAT
Source organism: Rissa tridactyla (assembly GCF_028500815.1). Lineage (NCBI taxonomy): Eukaryota > Metazoa > Chordata > Aves > Charadriiformes > Laridae > Rissa > Rissa tridactyla. The sequence continues at coordinate 48,789,400 of NC_071467.1, forward strand.
CAGCTTCTAAAGTTAGCTAAATTGATACGCAGACAGATAAGAATATACGGACAATATTCTCCTGCCTGTGTCCCTAGTAAACCTTAGTGACCTGAGAAGACTCCACATTATTTTCTGTGAAGGAAGCTGATCGCTCTAGTCCATGTCATGAAATGGCAGCTTTTTAGATTATTAAAGCTCCTCATGGTTCAGTGCAATTTAGATGGGAAGTTATTTAACAGATTCTGTAATGGAATGGCATCTTCTGTCTCCAGGGCTTAGACTTTCAAAAATCCCTCTTTGCTTGTCTCTATTTGTCTGTTTTCTGGTATTCATATGAGTCTGCTTACTTTTTCCTTCTATAAAATGCTATCAGAACACTATGAAAGGTATCTGAAAAGAAGTGAATACTTCATTGCCAAGACGTTAATATAAATTATCAGTGTACTTGTCACAGAAGTTTTTAGGTCTCTCATTTCATTTTTTTTTTTATGAGGTGAGGTTCCCTGGAAGTAAATTTCATAAATGACTTGTCTCATGTGCTTATAAGCTCCATGGACCAGCAAAGCTGCGTGGTTCATTAAGGCAGCAGTTAGGAAGCAGCTGTAGGGGGACCCATCTCCTGAGGACAAAAATGCATGGAGGAGAGCAGGAAAGAAACAATCTTTCCAGACAATATGAATGAGAAGTAAAATATAAATGCAAAATATCTTAGGAGAGGCCGGTAAGGGTTGCCTGGGGCAACTGATAGGTGGACTGCTTTAAATTGACACCTTTCCTACAGCAGCAAACAAAGGCTGAGATTAGTGAAGAACAAAGAAGCTTTCAGATAAGACTACTCTTGAGACATCTGACGCTTGCTGACTGTTAAAAAAATGAAAGCAATTTGATCCCACTAGCCACTTCCCCTCCACATCTTAAACACGGTTGAGAAGTTCAGGGTTCTGTCACAGAATCAGATCAAAGTTGTTGAGCAGCGGCAACGGACTGCTGCTGAAATCCCAAAGATGACAACGGCTCCTCTGGAAGCAATGAGGGGCACTTGGTAGACTTCCCCTCTACAGTGATTTGAACAGGTACTTAAGGTCTGAATATAGGGAGGACACTGAGACAATATTCCTGAGGTTATGATGGTTAAGATGGCAAACCAGAACCTTTCAGGGTGATCTTTGTGTGAGTTGCTGTGGTTACTGGAAATCTGGGCCAGTGGCTCAGCACTACTGTGAGCAAGAGGTCTCTGTGGAGCACCAGGCATCATAGCTAGCTCAGGCGTCTGCAGGGAACCAGAAGAGTCATTAAATTCAAGGGAAAGGATGCTGTGCGAGCACAAAAGGAGAGTGTGAAAAATGCCTTACTCTATTTCTCTGTTATGCAGACTATCTGCATGGAAGACAAGAAACTGGTTGTTCTCAGGTGGAAATAGGTAGATGCTAAGGCCAAATAAAGCTAAGGCCGATTTGGCTAAGGCTGAATCATTTGCCTTAGAAGGTATATGAGGTAAATGGTACGTCATCAGCAGGAACAAGGTAACTGTGGGGGAATTTTGGGGTGTGGAGTCTTGTAAGGCCACCCATACCTAGATAATCATGTTAGTGATACCATGCAAGGCCAGTTTTGCTTAAGGAACAACACCAGAAATTGGAACTAATGAGGAAAAAAGCCATTAGGGGATTGTTGTCTGTTTGGGAGGACTTTGGACATAGGATTGGTGCTGCGAAGGAGGGAAAAGGGTGAGTCCAGAATTTGAAGAAACAAGATAAAAAGTAATGTAAAGAACAAAGTAGGCTGAATCTTTAGGTGGTATGATTGTGGACATCTATGGCTGGGGATGGAGTTGTGGATCCAAGATCACTGGGACACCAAAGGGAAAACCCCTTGGACTGCTCACTCCATCAGGCTTATGCCCAAGCAACTTGGAGTGGAAAGGTGGAGTAAAGATGGATAGACTTTAACCCCAATATTAAGAGGTGTGGGAGGTAAGGTTGACAAGTTTGTAATTCAGTAGTAGATGTGATTCATAACGTTTAATAGTAATTCCTAGATTTAAAATTGTGTGTTATGGTATGCAAAATTACTGACTGTAATTTAGCAATAGTAATGTGTTTATTAGTTAATTAGTTTATTGGTTTTAGAGTTGGTTTATTTGCTTCTCAACAGTGTGTTGCTTAATCAATAAATGCTTTTGTCTCTTAGTTACATCTAAAGGTCACAGTCTGAAGGGGTAGAATCAGACTCTGAAGTAAGAGCAGCTCTTACTGGGGAACCCAGCTACCTGTCAGTTCTGAATCACCTCTCAGCCCTTCAGTCATGAAGACAAATCATTTGTAATGACGAGATAAAAGATGAATCCCAGATAAGATAAAAAATGAACCATGCAGCACCAAGTCAGGCACAAGGCAGATATGTACACCTCTTGACAGTGTTGGGTGCAGAGCAACAGGATAAAAGGCCTGTCCCAGAAATAATCAGGACATCAAGGTTATGAAATGACCTGAGATAGCAGATGTCAGCTTTTAGAGCACTGCCAAACAAGGCTACACAAATGAAAAATGCAGTAAGCTGTATTCCATTCTCCTTTATCACAGCAGAACTTTTTTCAAGTTTTCGAAGGTCTGCTCACTTGTCATGGGGAAAAGTCTAAAGAAGACTCATCAGATGACATAAAATTAGGATGGAGCAAGCAGTCATCTTCAGATTGTGAGGTGACAGACACACATAATTGTGATCTGGCCTAGCAAACCTAATGATAGACGTGTGAAGTTCTAGAAGTCGGTTGAAATTCTGAAAGCTTGAAAAGAGAAAAGAAAAACCTTTCTAACAACAGAATTGTGCTAGTTTCTTTCCAGTAGATCTGAAAAAAAAAAAAAAGAGGGTGCAGGCTACTGAAGCACAAAACATGCTTCAAGATTGGCTGTGAGAAAGAGAAAACAAAGGATCCTTTAGATGCTGGTGATTCTTAAAAGAGTGTATCAGGCAAGGACACTAAGAGTTTGAGTATTGGATAGAGTATTGGTTGTATGTAGATGCTGTAACTCTCTGAGTTTACCCTGTGAATTATAAAAACCTGTCACTCATACAGACACAGGTGATTAAATATGCTTGAAGAGAAAGATGGTAAAGGAAACTTCTCAAAATATAGCATCACAATGAAGAAGAAATAACTCTGCTAATCATGATCATCCTTTTAGGGATACTTTGGAAAGAATCCCATCTGCAATGGACTGAATATCTAATATACATGTAATAAATGAAAATAAATAAATGAATAAATAAATAACTGAAAATAAATAGACTAAAAGGCAGGAGCTCAAATTCAGCACCAGAACTTGGTGAAGAAACTGGTAAGTCATCCCTTATCTGGGGAGAAAACTGTGGATGGAGGGAAGGCATGCTAAAAAGATTAAAGCCTACCAGCTGCAGCACACGGTGTGATGTAGGAACATACTCCTGTACACTCTGCGTGGGGAAAATTAACTGGTTTAGGAGCTCTTATACTCTTGCCAGAAAACTAGATGGCTTCTGCACAGGAATTCTCTCTACTGTGACCTTCATGCACTGGTGTTGATTTACAAAAACCCTGGAAAACTGTCAGAATTTCAAGAGACTAGAGGACTGTCAACATAATTCTAACATTGGATTGGCAAAAAGGGATGACCCAGAGCTCTGCATGTTGACATCATTAATGGAAGAATAATGAAAATTGTGCAAAATAGTGGAAGTCTAAATTAAGGACTCTAACATAAAAGAATTAGAAATCAAAAATGTAATTTTAATGCCAGTCAACATGGAGAAATGTATGGTTTGCAGAAAAATCTCCTCCCTGTTGACAAGATTATAAGTCTGGTTATAGACAGTCATGTTGATAAATACATTTGATCTAATATCACATTCCATTTTGATTTAAAAGCTTTCATTGTATGAAATAATACAGTCTATACTATTCAATAGCTCATAAATTAAGTCATTGATAGGTACCAAAATGAAAGCTGTGAGTGGGGAGATATCAGTGTGTCGTAGCAGCTATGGAAGGGCGTAGTTCTTGTGAGATCAGGTAGTATGAGATACCTGATGTGACTTTCTGGCTTGACCTCAGACCTGCCTCATCTCTACGGACTTACCTATCAGTCACTGGGCTGTGACTGACCCTGGTGCCATCACTGGACCTGCTCTACTCTTCTTGTTGGGGTATACCATAGGGCTGCTTTCTGCGTGGGTGAGGGTGCTGCCATGCCAGCTGTGTTGTCACCCCTGGCTCCCAGCTCCCTGAACCCTGCAGGGCAGCCAGCCCTGCTGCTCCTTGACATGACGTACAAATTGTTGTTGTCCAGTTTCTCCAGAGATTTTCTCCTGACCTGGTGTGCTCTGGAGACTAAAGTTGTCGCTTTTCTAAAATTGCATAGATTCTATTGTCTCCTTTGCCTATAAAAATGTATAGGTTGCATTTCTTTCAATGTGTAAACATTTCTTTCAATTTCACACCCTATTCAGGAGGAGAAAGAATGGTACTTCTTTGCTTTGTTTGTTGTTTTTTTTCTGTTTAATTTTGCATCTGTCGTCAAAATCTATAGATGACCAAGAAATTGCAGATGTGCTTGATACTGCTGTCTTTTATTGCAGCTGTAATTAAAGGGATTCCTTGTGGGCTGAGAGAAGAACAAAAAGATAAAGGGAAAATATAAATAATATCTAGACAAGAACAACGTAAGTGAATAAACATTTTTTTTAAAAAAGCAACCTAGCTATAGGCAGTAAATTGTGTAAACTGTTTTAATGTAATGGATACTATCTATGGGCTGTCATCACAGGTACACTTATGTAGGCATAGAAAAAAAGCAAGCAACTTTTTTCTCAATAAGGCTTGCTACTGATGTCCCTCGCTCTCCAAAATACAGCTACTGAGGTGGTCCCTGGCAGTGTAATAATGGCTAAAGCTCCTGCTGGAGGCAAACTGTACTGCTTAATATTGTTATTCTCTCTTATGTCTTTGGAGACACCAATCAATGAGGATTACTTTGATACCATAAGCTCAGTATTATTGTACATTAATACACTAATGGTACTGTATCATCTTTTCATGTCCTCAGGCAGCACTGGGGAGCTAGAGCTATATAGAAATAAATTAGAAGTGAAATTTAGATGCAAAACTAAGCAGAAGGCAAAAACCTCCAAACAGAAGACAGAAGAAGCTAGCTACAAACAACAGAATCAGCAGAGGAAAAGTAAACCACGTACCTAACATTTAAAAGAATCTCTGAGGAGAGACATACAGTTAAGACCACCAGTCCAATTACTTGATGTACTTCAAGGAGATGTTAAGCAACCAAGGTGACAAGCTTAGGGAGAGACCCTGAATGGAATTCTATTTTATATTACTATTCCTTTTTTTTTCCCTCAAAACAGCACGTTGGTTTGAGTACCAGAAAAGTAAATGATAAAAAAAAAAAAAAAAGAGGCAATTATCTGGGATACTAAGACGTACATCCAGAGAACAAACTTTTTCATAAGTAATTTTATTGGTATTGCAGTGTCTTTGGCAGTCTTTTATTAGTTGACAGGATAATTACTCCACTAGAGGAGAATTGGAGCAGCTAATGGCCCACTGTGCCCTGCACTCTTTGATGACTCTAACCCCAAAAGCAGTATGGAAGCTTCTGAGTGTAGGAATGAAAATTGCATTTGGCTCTGCATAGGTAACAACACCTCTGATTATACTGAGGGGCTCCAAACCATGGGATCTAACCAAAACAAAACATGGTTAGTGTCTTACAAACTTAGGAAGTCCTGTCAATAAGTCCAGTCTCAAATAGATGTTACAATGTATGAGGCCGAGTACAGAGTAACATGCGTTTTCAAAAATGTGAACAGGATAAAGTCATGCAGTTGTATTGCAGTGGATCAGCAGGGCTGCTGCATGCGTGGAAGCCACACTGAGATTAGTATCTTTCAAAAACCCAACAATGATTTACTGGTTGGCATTTATTCTTGAGTATATTTTCATTGTTTATTCCTAAGAGAGACACTGAATTATGCACTCCTGATGCCTACATTTTGCTGGCTCATTCCTAAAAAAGAATCTGTCTTTGAGCAGCGTATACAGTGGATATCTGCATCTGAGTCAGGTCACTTAATAACCCAGTTCTTCTCCTTCTTCATTGCACATATCAATAGGGAGACTTCAAATACTGAGACTGGTTTGGGGCCACACATGAGCTGATTAGCTGGCCTGTACACACATACTGATTGGCCAAACTGCTGCTGAAACAATGAGTTGTACTGCTCACCATCTCTTCTCTACCTTACCTTGGGTTTCAAGAAGCGTGCAGAAACTTATTGTCTTTGAGAGTTTCATGACACTTTCAAAAGTGATTAAAATTGGACAATGGAGGCAGAAAGAAGTGGAAGAAAAACAAGTACACAAATAGTGTACATGCACAGTTAGTAATCCGTCTTTCTAAAAATATGGCACAGACTCTCACAATGTAGATGATGGAGAGGCTTAATGATGCAGTGTTTAAAGTTTCTAATTGAGCATCAGCAAACCTAGCTTTCATACATTTCTCTGCAATACATTACCTGTGTGGGCAAGCTTCTCTGAGTCAGTCATACAAGAAAGTGTATTTCTCCATTTCACAAAGTATTATGAGGGAAACATATGCTCGTGATTGGGAGGCACTAATGGTGGTCACATATGTGCTGCATGGTATGCTTTTATATGACCGTGACTGTAAATTTTACCTATTCAAATACAGACATATCTGAGAGAGTTTAAGTTAACTAGTTTAGGTAGCAGTAGAAGTATAACCACAAAATCATACAGCTACATATGGATGGCCACAGCCATGGAACTCTCCAGTAGCTATTCATTAAAAAAACCTTTGTGCTAACAAAATTGCATGCTGCTACTTATACCTGAGCTACTAACTTACACTGATGGATAAACACATCATCAAACACAGACTGCATGCTGTTGTGCTGAAGTGCTTCCAATTGTTTTCCAGCTTTCAAAATTAGCAGCAGTAATTATGCCCCCAAAAGTCTCTTCTGAATACACAAAATGCACAATACTCATGTGGTTGCATACGACCCACAAAAAAGTGGACCCAAAATGCCTCCTAGACAGTCAAACACTTCTGATCCATATCTGCATAGGTAGAGTCGTTGCTACTGGCATCACCAATGACAACAGTTCACAGGCAAAAGGAAATTTGAAAGTCCTATTATTTAGCACTTATTCAAAAGAAAATTTGTTCTGAATAAAAATAAATAAATAAATAAATAAAGTGAACATTTCCTGAAGGAGAGGAAGGAAAACATACATAGTGCTCTAAAATTCCCTGTTTTTAAGCCCCAAGAGAGAACGAACACTCCCTTATCTGTGCTAGTGCTCCTTCTAACCTGCTGTGTTTTTGATACATTAGTAATGTCTTTTGAAACAGAAACTCTACAGCTGAGGTTACAGTTTATTATAATCCTCTAATAAGTAAAGTTTTCAAAATTGCAGCAGCAACTTGAAAAATATTAGTCTAGTTTCTCAGCTATCATTTTGCTCTTCTTCAATTAACCTCTTAGTGCTGCTCTGCTTTAATTTTTGGGAAATATGAAGAGGTTCTGAACTATTTGCCCATCAAGCCCAACAAGCTGAAGCTGTGACCCGTCTCCACAGGTGCACTGTCTGTGATAGAAGGTTGATCAAGGGACACACAGAAATGATCACCCGTGTGAAGAGACTTCACCTGCCAGGAATAGGTCAGTGAAGAAAACATTAGGGTAAAAAAAGAAAACACAACAAAGCAACAAGCCCACCATAATGAAATATGATTTTTATTCTACTGAACAACACTGCTCTGATCAGTTGAATTTCTGCAATGGTGATGTAGCAAGCCACAGGAAGGATTGTTATAAATCAGTGCTGAAGTTGTGCTAGTATGCTTAGAAGTCAGTGTTTTTAATCCACAATAGCCTGTTGATTTAGCTAGTATTCTAGTAGTGAAGCTGGTGGTTCAAAGCATTAATTGGGTCTTTGCTTTAAAATAGATTTTATGCAAATGGTATTTAAGGTAAGCCAGTTGGGTGTTTACGGTCTTCTTGCCCTTGAAAGAGGTTATTCTTAAGTGCTAAAAAAAGCCAGAATTTGCAGTATTGTTTTAAGATACAGCTATACATGAAAAAGAGATTTTTAATCTTTCTCAAGAAGTATGCCATATGTTACACTAAAATAGGATCTAGAAACCTAAATATGGAAGTATGTTAACTTGATGTAACAGAGAGCGACAGGTAGAGGTCAGGTAGCATGTCGCACGCAAGTAAACTTCCCTAACACTTGTCATCACAGGTGTGAGAAAATTGATGTGTTCGTTTATACCACATTAACATCTGTTGCCACAGTCCTTAGAAAAAAACCAAAATCCGTGTATGAAGCTGGGTGATTGTTTGTGACAACTTAGAAAATATTTGTCAGCTTTAGTCATCGTCCTATACAGAGCATGAAATTTACAGGGCAGAAGTTGAAGTATCCCATGCTGCTGATTCTGGCCCTGGCATTTACAGAAAAACAAAGAGTTGGAGCAACAGCAAACAGATAAATAAAAAGGAAGACATATAAGGTATTTAAACCGCATGAAAACTGGGAGCCTGGAATTTTAATGGCGCCATTCACTTTTTGATGTGTGTGTTGGTGATCTTCAGGGTCACAGAGTTATCTCTCTTGTCTTCCTGCTTATATTCTTAAGCTGTGGTGTTTACTATTTACGTTTTAGGACCTGCTCTGCCCTGTACATGAGACATTTTGCTATTCTTAGAATTAACTCCAGACAAAATACCCATTAGATGACGAAGTTATAGATAACATGGACTTTCAGCACCAGTGGAATTGAAGGCCATTTAGAGCTGGAATAGATGCTTATTTCACTCCAGCAGCAGACATGGTTGGGCCCTCAGTTTTGGTTTCTGAACCCTTGCCAGGGTAGTCAGACCTTATCAGTGAGAGATGATAAAATAATGGAAGGGAAAAAAAGGGGGGACTGGGGTGGGGAGGTGAAAAGAAACAGCTGACCTTGGCTAAACTGAACACGTTGGCTTGACAGATTTCTGAACATTGTTCAAAACACTTTGTTTTATCCCAGTGTGGCTACTCCTTCAGAGCCCTTGATGAAAAATTGGTGGTCATTCATCTAGAAACATTTCTAGACCTTGACTCACAAGTGTTGGCATTGAATATGTCTAAACAAATGGGGTGGCTGTGTGAAAGGAGAGAGGATGATGGTTTTCTTCTGCTGTAGGATACTTTGTGATGTGATAATGAGGTGCTCTTTTTGTAATAGGCCATCGTACCATGTAGGTATGAGGATTTCACACACCAGCAAATTTCAAAGAACTGTTTTCAGTATTCCAGGAAATTAAGTGATAGAACAAGGCTTTTTACTCAGTGTGCATTCTCTGCTCCCACACTGTACACCTCTAATGCAATTTACCAGTGAATTAAGCATAAGATGTGATTTATCCCACCAACCTAATATTTCATGTTAGTCAGTGGGGTGACTGCTTTTATGGCTTAGCTTTATAATGCCATTATAGTTGAGCACACTTCTGCCTTAGCAGTATGCTTAAGGGGGTCTGTCTTTGATATGTGCATGTAGCTGTTATTAACTTCAAGGACCAAATTCTTCTTCAGTGCAAGCTCCCTTTTGTCAGTAGAGCTAAAGCAGGGTTCTTTGTCCCTTACAACTAAGTTTTTGCTATCAGTTTTTACAGAAAAAAAAATGTTCTAAGGGGACATAAATTTGCACATCTGTCCCCCACAACAGTGGAAAAAGGGGGTGGATTAGCCCCTTTGAATTTCAGGATGCCATGTTTTAAAGCACAAGTTTTGCCTTTTATATTAGTGCATGCAAGCTACATTGAATTATATTGTATGATATAACCAATATGTGAACTGGCTTTTTATCTCTACGTAACTTGGATTTCATGAAGGAAACACACAATTAAATCAAAACAAATGAGAAAGAACATTCAGTACCTGTGACCTACTCTCACTGTGGTTGTAGGCAAAGGGATTTTCTTGGTTTTTCTTTTCTTTTAATTAGATTCTATAGAATCAAGGATTACCTGTACTGTAGTTGATCTTTTGCTGCAAACGACCCCATGTTATTTTTAAGGGGAAGGAGTGGAACTGGCTCTTTTTATTTTCCTATTTACAAATCCACTCATATTTATCTTTGCAACCATTATAGGCTGCACCTAGACAGTCTGCAACTTTTTCTGATCTCTCATGCACCATGACATTTTACATTGTTACGTAAAGGTAATACATTTTGTAGACTGCTGTAATATTGTTGTGGTACTGAACATGACTACAGCACACTGTTGACATTCAAGAAGGATGGAAAGTTTCCACACTGTCCATGCTCCAGTCATTTTTTTAATCATTACTGCAGGCCTATCTCCTTTTATGTGTGTTATGGTTTACTTTGTAAAAGCTATCTATAGTATATTGGAATTGGATGAAAAATATCAGTGTGCTAGTTGTGAATTTCCCACAGATCAGAACCTATCTGCAAGCATTTTGGAATACCAATTTCAGAGTTATATTTTACTACTGAATGTAAAAGGACTAAAGCACTTTCTTACATAGTCTGATATGACACAGTAAAAGAGAAGGTCACTTAATGTTTATGAAATCATTATTTATTTTTATATAACTGCAAACAAATTATTAGGTCCTGGGGTCTGTAAAAAAAAAAAAAAAGCTACGTCTTGCAAAAGGCTTTCTACAATTTAGATACGGCTGTGAAGAGATCAAGGTCTCAGAGAGACTAACATCCTAATGCCTTATTAAGAATCAAATGAGTGGGAGTTTGATCCTTGTGGGAAAAAATAACAAAAAAAACCCCAGCTGGTATAGGAAACCAGATAAAATTTGAAGGGATTTTTTTTTTTAAAATTTCATTGTACATGTTCTTTAGGAAGTCAGAATTATTTATGACAGTATTTCCTAATAGCATTACACTTAGGAAATTATTAATTAAAAATGAAAAAATGAAAAAAAACAATTTTTTAAGCTTTAGGAGGAGCAAATTTTAATTGGAACCCATGGCATAGATACCATGAAACTTCACAACACTAGTTTACAGGATCACTTAACACTGAAAGGAGCTTCTAATAAAAAATGTAAAAATAAAGCTTTAAAATGATCTGTTAAATGAAATAAAAGAGATTAGGAAGAAAAGCTGATGGGTAGAAAGAACAAAAGAAGTAGGAAAAGTGACAGGACAGAAGTGGGGAAGGAGGAATTAAGATATGAAGAGTGAAATGCAGAAGAAAAAGAGGAAAGAATAGACATTTTTTAAAAGAGTGCAAAAACAAGAACAAAAATGAGAAAAAGCAAAGACTGGGATACAAGCAAAGAGAAAGTAGAAGCTGGAGAGGTTTTCTTTCATGCTTCCTTATACAGGGTGTGGGAAAACTGCTATATGTAGAAAGACTGGTCTTGCCCAGCAGCTGTTCACAAATGTTTACTAATGAGTGCCTAGGAATGAAGGAATGGCTCTTTTCTTCCCACTCTTCCCAGAAAGCTGGACAGGACGGCTAAAACTGATGTAGGAGACGAGTATTCCTAGCAAGGTAAAAAGAGAAATACATACAAAAAGGCTCAAAGTGGGCCAGAAAGACCGTAGTCTGGCATTGCAACTGCACAGTGATGCACTGTTTTTCCCCAATAGTAAGGAGAGTCTATAATTCATCTTGTTAGGGATAGACAACAGTCACAAGCAAGACTGAAGAGAATGCTAAAGGGAATTAAATACTGAATGACAAGAATAAAGGGAAAACAGCAAAGACAAAACATTAGGAACACCAATACTTTTCATTTACAGAAATTCAGATGAATCTGAGAATAATAAAATGTCAGACAGGAGAATAACTTGTTATGTTTTCCTTAAAAGGATAAACTTATGTGAATGTATAAACTGAAAGCCTTGAAAAGCTGTATCTTCTCTTCCTTTTCTCTCCCTTTTACTGCATATTTTATTTTAAGAAATGACTGTGAGGCTTTTAAATATACATATAAACTGCACAACATAACTTCAAATTGCCTCTGAAATCAGTGAGGAATCGTACAGTATGTTGTCATTTTCTTTTATTTCTCTCAATTTCCAGCTTCACTGGGTTTTAACAAGAGTCTTAAATACAAGGATACCATAACAGAGCAGCGTGGATGTCAAAGGCTCTAAATCTCAGGCATATGAACAATGGCATCTTAAAAAAAACCCACCTCAATTAAAACCTTCAACTAAATAAAATATCAGTTTGTATTCCTCTGGCATACTAATACCTTGGTTTGTGATATGCATTCTTTAATAGGAGTCAGTCTTAAGTCTCTCCAGGGATCACTGGAGAGAGGGAGGGAAGGAGGGAGAAGTATCCTCATATCGGGCAACCAGAGAAGAGCATGCTCTGTTTTCTGTATACTGGGCTCACTGAATTGCCTTGTATCCCTGCAGGAGTTTTGCATGATGTCGTTGGCAGCTTCAGGTCCCCAACCTTTAATCCTCAAGTCTCTAAATCTCTGCTTCTCCAGAACCAGAAGACTAGTATTTGTTTACAAAGGCTGCACAGTAGTTAAGACATGTAACCACTGGGAAGAACATAGGGCCGCAGTGGTATTTGCTCTAAAGTGTCTCCTCAACTGGTAGCGATTTGGGAGGCTGGGCATGTAAAATCATGGGTATATGTCTGGAGATGGCATTTGTATCAAGATGTAGCGTTACTACCTGCTGGAAAAGGGTCTTGAGATGTAGGAACATAGCCCAAAGGTGCAGGTGCTTGGTGTAGGGTGAGGAATCCGGATAAATCTGCAACATCCTAATTCCAGCTAAACTCAGTGAGAGTTTCAAGTATACACGAGGTGTTGACAAAAAGAGCCGGGTGTTGATTTCTGACCTTAGTTTACTTGCACAGCCCAATTGTCACACCAGTGTTTTTGGATTGTGTTCATCTATTTCCCCTTGCTTCCATGCCAGCATAGCTATTTACTTTCTCTGACCTCAGCATAAGTTTAGTTTTATTAAAACTCTTTTGTCTAAAACCAGAAACTTTCAGTGGAAGTTATGATTCTTGCTATAATGAAATTACTTCCAGTGACATTTTACCTGAAAGGGGATTTGAGTTTAAGAGGATTGCATGATAATCAAGAGAAAATATCATCTCCCCAGATTAGCTTTGTTTTATGAATGCTAAAACGGCCGGACTGTGGCATTTGAAAAGTCAGGTATAGTCAACATTTAGATGACTTGTTTCTGTGTTTCCACTCTCAACCTATACATGGTTTCAAATGTTTTTTGGGTTTTTTACCATCCCCCAGTGTTGTCCTCTGCTGACTTTGATATTGAGATTGGACTGTTGCTGCATGGGGTGCTGTGCAAAGTCCTTACTGAAGGCACTTTTTAAAGGACACCAAGAAAATGGAATGTACAGTTTTTACTGACCCTCTGTTGGAGATGGGTTCTGATCTCCTCAGAGAAATCCCAGCCTGACTGAGGGAGTCCCCATGAGCTAAAATCCCATTTCAAGAAAGATTGCTCAGTTCATCCACATTGCTTGTGTGCAGTGTTAAGCTTTTTTCCTGACAGTATCTGTCTTACTCACGCAGAGATGCCTCTCTGAATCAGGGCCCGAAGGACAAGACAAGCAGTGAGTAAAGCACACACAGAGGAAGGAGTGCATAAAAGGGCAGGCGAACAAAAACAACAGGCGAGGTTGGCTGCAAAACAGACGATGTGGAGCGGTGACCAACTTGCCACCTCTCCCGCCCATATCAGGTGGCAGCTTTAATCACACATCTGGCAGAAGCACATAAATATTGTAGAAAGCAGAAGTCTCCCAGGGCCATTACTCTTCCACATCATGCTATGCTCTGTGGGGCTGCGTTGGATGTGGTACATACACCTTTATCTGCCCTGGCAGGCAGACAAGTGAACCGGCATTTCCCTGCTCAGTCACAGCAGATGAACTCTGCACAGGAATGAGTTAATGGAGATAAGGATGTCAGATAGCCTGTGATGGGACAGACTCCTTGTGCCTCCCACATCCTCAATACCTGCCATTAAAGTCAACGTGAGATGTCAGCTATGCAAAACACAATTTCTAAGGAATACCTGTACACAAGTCCCTATGCTAGACCCCTAAGACTATTTTGGGGACTTGACTGGCATTGCGGGCCCTCTCCTACTGTTGCAGGCTGGTACCAGTGTTCTTTGGCAGCCCTATCGTGCTAGATAGTGCTGTAGCTATATTGCCAAATGGGAAGGATTTGCAAATGCTGTAAACTTTTATTCAGAAACCAGGAAATTTCTGAATAAAACACAGATAGCAGTACCACCTGCTCTTGACACTTTAAAAAGTGAGAGAGAATATTTACATATTGCCAGCTCCGGTTAGATCCATATCCCACACACCCTGTGGGAAATAGATAGACAAGCAGATTTGCTGCAGAAAGTGTAATTGTCACTGATGAAGGTAAAAAAACAAAAGAGGGGTGAAAAGGTAAATGGGTCATGAAGGTGCAAAGCAAAATTGGTACAATTCACTTTTTTTTTTTAATTTTTTTTATTTGTGCAGGTTATGAACTTCAGATTTACAGGTGATTATGTGTTTCCAGTAGTGATGCATCTCCTGGGCAGTGGGAGAGTGGAATTGCAATCCTATAAATTGCTCTTCAGGATCTGTATTTCAGTGCACAGATGTCAAATACACCCACATACATACACAGGGGTTAATAGTCTGAAGAATCTTCTTTTTTTTATAAAAAGATCTTTTTTCTCTAACTGTCTTTAAACCAACTAATGCAGGTTAAATTGATCTTTAGCATCTTCAGAAAAAAATACATTGCAATATTTAATCAGTATTTGTCAAGGTATGTGACTAGATTTCCAAACTGAAGTACAAGCAAACTGCCTATTTGTGCAGTTTCATGCGGTACTTCATGAACTGCACATGCAACTATCCAGTTATTCCCTTTGGATATCTGTATTTGTTAGGAAGGTGCCAATATATGTACATTACTTTGCTTATTTCTTTGAAGATTGAGAATAAGATTGAAAGAAGTTTTGGTACATGTAGCTGTGATTCATTTGGCTGTGATAAATCTTGACATCTGTTGCTATGGGACAAATTTATGAATCACACAGCATGGAAGATCTTGTACATGAAAATTCTTTTTTCTTTCTCCTCATGAAGAAATTTTACCTATATACAGTTGTAAAGTAATACAGACTGAAAAGTATGCATTCACGATGATTAGAAAACAAAGTGAAAAACATATATTGGGAAATAAATTACTGGTATTTAATTTATTGGAATTAATATGAGCCAAAGAATGAGGAAAACGATTATTATCTTGCCTGAAGAAAGAGATGAAATCTCTTTACTACATGTGAGATGTTCCAACCGTAACTGGGGACTGCACAAGGGTAAAAAAAGGGAAAAGTAAACAGCATTGAAATAGATAGACAAAATATTGGTGGGCAATGTGGGCAATGAGTTCATAAAGGTTTAACTTTCAAAGGACTGAAACTTCTTCCAGGACCATCTCGCCCCGTGGGTTTGCCCAGAGCAACTTGGAGACTATAGATAAGCTGATGCTTAAGTAAAGTGATATTTTGTCAATTCAAAATGAAAAAGAAATAAATAAAATGTTTTATACATTCTTACTTCTAAAATAAAACTGTGGAGAAATTAAGAATGGATCAGAAGCCTTTATAGTCTAGTTATGGCAGAGAATATTTCACCTTGAAGGACGAGATTATGTGGGGAGTTGTGTGAGATTTTCCTTTGTTGTAGATTATAATAATGTTCTCAACCTCTAGGCATCCTCCCGATTGCTTTTTTCTAAACCCGGTAGGTGCTGAGACTCACTGGTTAAAAAGCAATGGTGGATATAAATGTTAAATAACAATAACGGAAAACAAGAGGATTTTCTTTTCTGTTGACCTATGTATATCTACTATATCAAGCAGTGAACTGCTTAATATAGAGAACTACTTTTTAAGTTAACCTTGTTGATTGTTTAGGTGGATGTAGAACTACATTCAGTAGGAATAAGTGGATGAGTAAATTCCTAAGAATGTTTAAGAACATTTTACTTTCCTGTAAAGAGACTTTTCAGTAACGCTATTTGTATACTCATCAGTACTGCAGTTTGAAGTGTAGTCTTATAAATAAGATCACCTGGGTGTTAGATCTGTTAAACCTTTAGAACTGATGCTCAAAAAGCATGACACAGTGAGGGTATCCTTTTTTTTTTTTTTTCACACCTAATTTAAAAGCTGCTTCCAAAAGACTAGGTGGTAAATAGGAAATATATTAAACAAAAGCTAGGAGAAAACTGGCCTAAATAAGTTCCCTTGCCTCCTGTTAGGAAGCCATTGTCTGAGATGTAGTATCAAAAGCCAACAAGCAATGTAGATATGGGAAATAAGATGATGGGTCAGAGATCTGTATCTAGCTGTTCTGAAGAATTAGATAGCTTGACCTAGAAAATCTTTGCGTAGTAGAGAACAAATTGTACCAAATACCAAGCGGATGTTCTGCATTACTATGAACTATATGCTGTCAATGAAAAAAATCGGCTTCCACCATGATTGCTAGATCTGTGCTGCTGAAAACAGGTTTGTTGCCAGTCATAACAGGCTTCAGTTTCATAGCTGTCTGGTAACCATTTTTACTAGACTAAAAAGAATTTGGTGTGAGAGGATGCTCTACTCAGATTACATGGCTGCTGTTTTGATAAAAAGAGAAATATTCTTGAAAACCAAAAAAGATCTGAAAGTCATATAATATTAGCTATTGAAAAAAAAAAAAAAGAGGAAAAGGATTGATGGGTAAATATGTCACCCAGCGAATGTGACATACATTTACTATATCATTGTATCTGTTAGAGAATTTTGAAAATACTTTGGAAATAATAATGGACAGTATAAATGTCTTGGAAACTGGTTCCAAAGTTAGGTTGATGTAGAAGACTGAAAGGATTAAAGATTCATTTAAGGACAGCTGGATACTAAGCCCTAATTACATATACTAGTAGACATTAGTCCAACAGTATACAAGAAAAATTTAGGGGTTTCAGTGATTTTTTTTAAATTCTAAGGAAGATCGTTGACCATCTGAGAATTTAAATGAAAAAAAACCACAATCTTTTATGAAAAATAGTTCATACTACTGCAATGCATCTGAAATACAGTTGGAAAAAGTCATGGATATAGACATGACAATTTACTGGTTTCAGCTGAACATAATTTTGTAGTTTGTTTCAGACGGATTTTATTCAAATTTATTTTTGAAATTAATGATTCTATTGCAAAACAAAAGAACTTTCAAGAGACTTAATTTTTAAGTATAACAGAATCACAGTTCCAGATGTGAACATTGGATATTATAGCTATTTCTTTATAGTGCAACTGTTTGGCACAAACATGAATTTATCACTGGTGCTGTTTACTGAATCATTACAATTTTTGTCGTAAGACAGAGGTATAACTTTTTCTGCCTCATCTGTTCTGTGAAGGGTAATATAAATGGTACTACTCTGACCTTTTTAGTATTCTGTAATTTGATTCGCTTGCCATTCCCATCCTCTTCTGTTTGTAACCTCAGCAACCTGTGACTAGAATGGACACTCAGTCAAAACACAGAATACTGAAAAGGTCACAGACGTTGAATTTAGTACATCTGCTTCTCAGGACACACTGAGCAGTAAAGTAGTGATACCTGGTTCTGATGATTTATTTCTGTGAGAACTGAAAAAGAAGCAATCTCATGTCCTCGTGATAACACCTCCAACAGGAAAAGTTCTGCTTGTACCCATGTGCATGCTATAATGGTGAATAGAAATCCAGCCAGGACATGTACTGCTTCTTTAATTTCTTTCTATTTAAACCAGCAATAAATTCAATAAAGCATATTTTCAAAGTTTACTGGCCTTTAAATTATTTTTCTTCTTCACTTCAGTTGAGTGGAAAAGTAAATGAGGTGGGAACTGTACAGTCTATTAAAGCAAGTTTGTCAGGATGGAAAAAAAATTATTGGGCAGCTAAAGTAAAATGTTTGTAATGTGTAAAGAATTCCTACTAAGGGTTTTCAATCTCATGTATTCATGCTTGTAATGCCTTGTCTTATAAAGCCTTACATTTTGTGGTTATATACAAAACATATTTCCCTGAAGGAATACAAAGTTGGCGGCCTTTTGTAGTGTTTTCCCATGTGAGCATAAATAGTTTATTTTCTTCAGTGAAATCCCTCTCCCCAAAAAATCCATGGTGTTGACTAAATTAAGGTGTTTATCTCTACAGAAATGCAAGTAGGGAAAAATTAAGCTTGAGAAATTTGCCTAATGAATGAATTCTGACTAAGTCAATATTAGAGTCAAAGATTCTCCCTTTTTTTTTATGGTAAATCTGTAGACACTATAGCAATGTTTTATTAGCTGGAAAAAAAATATGATAGTTTATTAGGTCTGAATTTGCAGATTGTACATTAGGTATTTTGGTAAATGAGTCAGCTGTGGTGTGGTGAATAAGCATTAGATGCTCTAATGCATTAGCTGCATATGGATATAGAATTGCTTGGGAAAACAATAAGCAGGTAATGTAATGGCATTTTTAATGAGTGGATCCTTTGGAGTCTTTCTCAGTGCAACAGCCAAGGCTGTGCTTCAAAGAGTAAACAAAGTGTAAGTGTATGCCTTGGCTGTGTCTACAGCAGCTGTCAGCACTTCTCTGCTTTCTGCGGTACATTTGCTTTTCATCCTCTGGTCATACAGGCTTATTAGAGCACAACACAGTATCCTCCCAGCCTCCGCATTGGTATTTCCTTCCAAAAGAAGTATGTGGAAGGAGGGGTTCCACTGAGGTCTCATTCCCACACCAGGCGGGATGTGACCAGGAAACCCACTGAGAAAGCGGGACACAGAGGTAACTCCTGAGGAGAGGTAAGAACTAGCTTGATCCTACAACTTCATTACTTGATTAAAAACCAAACCTTTGAAAATATGCCAAAACTCAGAGAGCTTTGGAGTTGCTAGAATCTTTCCATTCACTTCAGCAATATTGCAGCCAGTATCAGGGGGATGACAGTTACTTTCATTTACTGAGATTGCCTGCAATATCAATTGCAACTGCAAGAAAACTTACTTGACAGGACATATGTGACCCTGTTACTGCCTCTTCCAAATACCAAGCATGGCAGCCTACTAAGTCAGCTTTCAACCTGTCAGGCACAGTGAAAAAAATAGCTGTCTCCTCTTTCTCTTTTAGGTTTATGTTAAATTGTTTATTTATTGGCTTGAAGTCACACATTATTTTTAAATCTATGAAGAATCCTCATTTGACATACTAAACCTAATGGATTGTATGTAAATAGAAGCACCTATAAAACAATATTTCTGCATGCATGTGTATAAATGAAAAGGATGATGACCATATCTAAACAGTAAACTTGCTAGTAATGTTTAATTAACTTTATAAAGATGATAATTTTTGTCTGAATTGCAGTCCATCTGTTCCTCTGCTAGTCAATCTCCTTCCAGGACCTTTTGAATTTAGGGTTAAATCACAAGGTAATTTAACAGAGGTGTCAAGCAAATTAAAAGTTTAGTAAAACTCAGTACTGAAAATAAGAAATTAGCATCCTCCTTGTCAGAAGACACATCTATCTCTGCAAGGCTTGCCCCAAGTTTTATTAATTGTACTATTCAGAGAAATACTCCTTTTTACTTTTTTTTTTACTTTACTTTTACTTTTTACTCCTCACACCATATCTGACTTTTTTTGTAACAGAATATGACGTGTACCATAAATAACCATCGCTATTTGCTTCTCACACTGTTCCATCAGTATCAGCTATTAGTCACTATCAGAGGGAGGATATTGAGCTATATCAGCTCTTGGTCTGACCAATAAGTTTTGTATGTCCTTAATTTCATTGGAGTCTGAAGAAAGGAGGTTAAATCCCTAAATTTCTGTCACCATTCCTCGGTTGCCCTAACAAGAACCTGGAAAAACAAACCACATCTGCTTTCTGACGTGAAAAAAAAACATAAAAAGATGTTCTTAGCTACTATGTAGAGCAGGAACAGAACAGCAGAACAGAGAATTTGACCCTTTAGGCTAAATGTATACAATAAAATGAAATGAATATGTTAAAGTACTAAAAAAGTGAATAGTTCCGGGACATTGGAACTTAGGATCATAGAATCATAGAATTGCTTAGGTTGGAAGGGACCTTTCAGATCATCTAGTTCAACCATTAACCTGACTCCGACAAAAACATCACTAACCGTATCTCTAAGCACTATGTCTACCTGTCTTTTACATACCTACAGGGGTGGAGCCTCAACCACTTCCCTGGGCAGCCTATGCCAATGCTTAGTAAACCTTTCAGTGTAAAATTTTTTCCTCATGTCTAATCTAAACCTTCCCTGGCACAACTTGAGGCCATTTCATCTTGTCCTATTGTCTATTACTTGGGAGAAGAGACTGACCACCGCCTCTCTACAACCTCCTTTCAGGTAGCTGTAGAGAGCAATGTCTCCCCTCAGCCTTGTTTTCTCCAGGCTAAACAACCCCAGCTCCCTCAGCTGCTCCCTATAAGACTTCTTCTCCAGAGCCCTCACCAGCTTCGTTGCCCTTCTCTGAACACACTCCAGCACCTCAGTGTCTTTTTTGTTGTGAGGGCCCCAAAACTGGACACAGTACTTAAGGTGTGGCATCACCAGTGACGAGTACAGGGGGACGATCACTTCCCTAGTCCAGCTGGCCGCACTATTCAGATACAGGCCAAGATACTGTTGGCCTTCTCAGCCACCTGGGCACACTGCTGGCTCATATTCAGCTGGCTGTCAACCAACACTCTGAAGCCCTCTTCCACCAGGCAGCTTTCCAGCCACTCTTCCCCAATCCTGTAGCGCTGCATGGGGTTGTTGTGACCCAAGTGCAGGACCCAGCACTTGGCCTTGTTGAACCTCATACCATCGGCCTCGGCCCATCGATCCAACCCGTCCAGATCCCTCTGCAAAGCATTTCTACCCTCAAGCAGGTCAACGCTCCCATCTAACTTGCTGTCCTCTGCAAACTTACTGAGGGTGCACTCAATGCCCTTGTCCAGATCATTGATAAAGATATTAAAGAGAACTGGCCCCAGTACTAAGCCCTGGGGCACACCGCTTGTGATCGGCTGCCAACTGCATTTTACCACTCACCACCACTCTCTGGGCCCAGCCCCCCAGCCAGTTTTTTACCCAGCAAAGAGTACTCCCGTCCAAGCCGTGGGCAGCCAGTTTCTCTGGGAGAATGCTGTGGGAAACCGTATCAAAGGCTTTACTAAAGTCCACGTGAACAAAACTTGTCTGTCTATAAAGTCCAGGTAAACAAAACTTGATTGTCTGTGCTGTTAAACTGTTGGAAAAAATCACTTGTGTGGCTCTGTCCTGGGACAGCTAACACTATCCAAACAAATCCTGAGGATGGCTGGGAAATGAGCACAGGAATAAAAGGCAGTTATGGTGAGGAAAAGAGAATTTAGTAGTACAGACAGGGGCCATTCCATGCCAGCTGGCTTCAGTGCCAGCAAATGATCTCAAGTATGTTTAATTTACTACTCTAGTCACAGCCTAAGTGTCCAGGACTAAAAATAAACACATTCACTGAATATTTTAATCATGCATCAATCTTTACTTACTACCTCCAATTACCTTCATGCTACACAGATTTCCATCTCAAATCCAGGCTCGCTGTTTTCTAGAAGATGGAGAAAGCAATACCAGGCAACTTTCTGTCCTCGCAGGCATATTGCTGATTCATGCTGAGAATCTAATCCATCAGACCTCTTATTCAGGGTGCTATATGAAGCAACTAGGAATGTTACTGCTTGTGGGTTGAAATGATTTTAGTGTGCTGATGACACACAGCTTTATGTTTCAACAGTCAAACACTTATCCTGGTGCCTCATTTTAACAGACCATATGTATGAGTGAGCTGGCTGATGGTTTATCTTGAGAAGAATTGAAAATAAGTATGCAGGATTTGTGAAAGCTGGGAAAGAGTTAGTTTTCCATGCCTTTCACAGTTCTCTTTTAACCACACATGACAGTGTTTGTAAATAAGCCTAATTTCCGATGAACTTTTCAGTTGTTTCAAGTGAAACATCTGGTAGGCAATACAAGAAATTGCAGCCTTTCGTCTAGGATTTTACCACTGTGACCTATGCCTTCTCTGTCTTTGGAATTTGACTATTACATATGTGTTCACCACAATCTGTTCAAAAAATCAAACAAAAGAGTCAGAGATATGTATGTGGAGTTTATTTACCTCTACTGTATTAGACTTATTTATTACTAGGAAGAGTTGATGTTGCTATCACCTTCCTCTTTTCCGTTTGTTGTCAATTTTAAATGACCAGAGCACCTTCTTCTTGGGTAAATGGTTCAGGCTCTATCTCATATCAAAGTACTGCCCATGGACCAGAGGCTTTGCAGTTGTGCAGCTTTCAAGGTAAGTTCTGGCTTTTTGTGGAAGGGAAGGGCAGCTAACAAAATGGTCTGAGAAAGAGTTCCTTTCTTTTGTGTTGTTCACTAAAGTATGTCCACCTTCCAGCTGTGATACAGCATCCACCCGTGGGACACAATTTTTGCTGACTTTTGATGACATAAATTGTGACTTGTAAAAAAGAATAATTTGGGTTTTTTTCCTTTTAAACTCTATTTTGTTGACTGGTTATTATGGGAATCCAATCATTGAAAAGGATTTGCAGTTTTAATGCGAAGTGCTTAATGTGAAGTGCTAATCTGTGTCTTGAGAAAACACTGGTGTAGTATATGTGGTCTTTCTATATAGAACAGCCTAAAAATATTGACTTTTTTCTTCAAAAATATGATTTTGTCAATCAAAATATTTTATTTGAATATTTCTGTATCAACAAATAATTTTATTTTTGTTTTCATGGTGAAATTTTTCTTTTCTTGAGTTTCATTTCAAAGAATCATAGAATCATAGAATGGTTAGAGTTGGAAGGGACCTGAAAGATCATCTAGTTCCAATACCCTGCCGTGGCGGACACCTTCCACTAGACCAGGAAGCTCAAAGCCTCATGCAGCCTGGCCTTGAACACTTCCAGGGATGGAGCATCCACAACTTCTCTGGGCAACTGGTTCAGAGTAAAGAATTTCTTCCTAATATCTAATCTAAATCTACCTTTTTTTCAGTTCAAAAGCATTTCAATATGTTGAAACAAAACCTTCCACATGATCCAGACAAATGGAATCTTGTCATGTATCCTGTTCATGCTTCCAACATAACAAGCATCCTGCCTTGGGCAAAGATCAGCTAAGACTTCATCAGCAATTTTGTGCATGATTTTGAAGATCCATATCCAAGAAATAGAAACTCAAAATAAAAGACTTCCAGGAAATTGTTATGGGAATAATAAAAGAAAGAAAGCTGATCTCATGTGAGGAAAAGGAAGGAACAAAATGAAATTTGAGCTGGCATAAATGAGATCAGCACCAGTCAGGGAGAAGAGGCTATTCTGTGGTCAACAAATAGATAAAACACATTTCTACAAGCTGGAAGAATCCAGCTAACAGAGATAGCATAACATTCTAGATCTCTGTTCCATTAGGATACTCATCAAAATAATGTGGACAAAACTTGTCACTTATTTTAAGGCAGAGCTCAATTAAGTTCATTAAGACCACAATCAAGGTTCAAAGTGCCAAAGTTTTATTACTAATAGATCTGTTACGCTTCTTTTGTGTTTCTCTGTCAGTTCATATCTTGTTTTGAAGGACAGGAACAATGTTACTCTTCCGATTCTAGTATTATTATTAATTGGAACAATTCAAAGCAAAACAAACAAAAAAACCCAACCCTATTATAAACTCTATCTTATAAATGGACTGCTTTCTATGTCCTTATGTCAACAGAAACATTCCTATTTACTTTTGTGGAGCCAAATTCATCTGAAACGTGAATTTACAATAGCTTGAGGTTAAAGACAACATTTTCAAACTTGAATGTCTAAATGCAGGCACCAAAGTACCTAACAGAAAGTTATAGCAGTGGCCAGAATTACTTCATTGACATTTAAGTTTGAATATTTTTCTCTCTGTGGCTTGTTCGAACTGACATTACTGATCTGAAGCATAGCTGAAAAACCTTGATTTTTTGTCATTTTATAAAAACTGCATTGTGTCACACAGTCAAATTCTGAAAGTTTTTATGTACTTGTAAAAGTCTACACTTTCATCACACTGTTGAGAGCATGGCCACTGACATGAAAGTGAACCAAATAACTCCACTGCATTAATAATGGGAGGCAATAATTAGGATTGCTGTTCATTCTAATTTTAGTTAGCTATTTGCATCTAAAAGGAAGTTAGAATGGAAATATGAACTCTGAGTTAGAATTACAAAAGGAATTGATTAGCAACTGACAATGGAAAGTGCTCATCCTCTACACTATGGATACTTCTAGTCTAACAAAATGTCAATTATAATTGATTGCCTAGGCAGTGTATACCTAGACAGAACAAGCTACTTGTTTTGCCTACAGCTAAGAATTCTGACATTCTGACAATCCTTTATATACTTGCCTAGAAGAAAATTTGTAGGGTTTTACATTTGACAAGTATTTTATTATGTTCTGGCTTTCTCAGTAACATATACTTTCATCAGTTTTATAATGAACAACTTATCTGAAAGGCATCATTCATTATGAAAAGTGTTATTGATTTATAGTGATACAGAATAAAGACCACCATTGTTAGAGTAGTTGTGGTTACCTGGAAGAGACTTCAGCCTCTAAAACTAGAAAAAGGAAGAGGAAAATCCCCATTTTCTTCAGTACTACATTAACAATCAATTTTACAGGTAGCATTTCAATAAAAAAACAATATTTTGGTTTTTTTTTGTCAGTCTCACCTCCATGCCTGGTAAGATTATGGAGCAGATCCTCCTGGAGGCACTGCTGAGGCAGAAGAATAAAGAGGTGATTGGGTACAATCAACACGGCTTCACCAAGGACAAATCGTGCCTGACAAACCTGGTGGCCCTCTATGAGAAGGTCACAACATCAATAGACAAGGGGAGAGCAACTGACGTAATTTACGTGGACCTGCACAAAGCCTTTGACACTGTCCCGCATGACATCCTGGTCTCCAAGCTGATAAAATATGGCTTTGATGGACTGACAATTCAGTGGATAAAGAACTGGTTTGACGGCCACACCCGAAGAGTGGCTGTCAATCGGTCCATGTCCAAGTGGAGGCCAGTGACAAGTGGAGTCCCTCAAGGATCAGTACTGGGACCAGTCTTGTTTAACATCTTCGTCAGCAACATGGACAGTGGCATAGTGTGCACCATTAGCAAGTTTGACAATGACACCAAGCTGTGCGGGGCGGATGACACGCTGGAGGGAAGGGATGCCATCCAGAGGGACCTTGACAGGCTGGAAAGGTGGGCCCATGCCAACCTCATGAAGTTCAACAAGGCCAAGTGCAAGGTCCACCATCTGGGTCGGGGCAATCCCAAGCACCAATATAGGCTGGGCAGTGACTGGCTTGAGAGCAGCCCTGAAGAAAAGGACTTGGGGGTGCTGGTAGACGAGAGGCTCAACATGGGCCATCAGTGTGCACTAGCAGCCCAGAAAGCCAATCATATCCTGGGCTGCATCAGGAGAAATGTGGCCAGCAGGTCGACGGAGCTGATTCTCCCCCTCTACTCCACTCTCGTGAGACCCCACCTGGAGTACTGCGTCCAATTCTGGAGCCCCTACTACAAGAGAGATATGGACGTGCTGGAACATGTCCAGAGAAGGGCCATGAGGATGATCAGAGGGCTGGAGCACCTCTCCTATGAGGACAGACTGAGAGAGTTGGGGTTGTTCAGTCTGGAGAAAAGAAGGCTCCGAGGAGACCTTATAGTGGCCTACCAGTATCTTAAGGGGGCCTACAAGAAAGCTGCTGAGGGACTTTTTAGCATGTTGGGTAATGGTAGGACTAGAGGGAATGGATTAAAACTAGAGATGGGACGATTCAGACTGGACGTTAGGAAGAAGCTCTTCACCATGAGGGTGGTGAGACACTGGCACAGGTTTCCCAGAGAGGTGGTGGAAGCCCCATCCCTGGAAGTTTTTAAGGCCAGGCTGGACGGGGCTCTGAGCAACCTGGTCTAGTGGGAGATGTCCCCGCCCATGGCTGGGGGTTGGAACTGGATGATCTTTAAGGTCCCTTCCAACCCTAACAATTCTATGATTCTATAATATGGTTTTGTCTTATTTCATTAACGGGCACCATGATGTCAACATATATCCTCAAACCTCTGCTTAACGTTCTTTTCATATGTGTTTTTGCTTTGTCGTATCGGCAAAATTAGACTTCAGAGAGCATTTTAAATATTCTAAATGCCAGAAAATCACATTTTCACTACAAAATAAATATAAATTTGTTAGAAAAAATCCTATACATATGTACTTTTGAATCATTACATTCTGAGGTTTTTCTTGTAGCCAGCTGGTAATTTTGGATAAACACTTACATGAAAGGATCTAGTATATCCCAAAACACCACAATATCAAAGAAAACCATTAAGTTAATTTGCAAACCAGTTTTTGACATGAAATAGATTCTGAGCACACTGTAACCATTGTTTATCTTTTTTTTTTCTTTTTTTTTCAGAAATAACTTCCGATTTCTTTGTAATAATTTTAAAAAATACATCTGGTATAAATTGTCATAGTTTTATTGACTTAAATTGATTTACACATGATTTACACTTCCTGGAGACCCAGTTCATTGCTTCTGCAGCTTCTGTCACTGATCAATACACAGATCTACAGATGAGGAAAGTAAGGGACCACATGAACTCACTTTACATTACATTCACTGTGTCACAGGGAAGGTGGAGGCAGAAACAGAGAGAGAGAAAATCTAAGTTTCTCACATTTAACTGCAAGGAAAATTTAAGTAAAAACTGTCAGTACTCTAAAGAGTTAAGAAATGTATGCTGTTCATAGTCTGTTGCCATAAAGGTCATTTAATTTATTTGCACTGAGCTTAACTGGATTATAGTGGGAAGTAATGGGAAAGTTCTGAAATCCCTTGCTAATAGTCATACTTTTTTCCCATCTGAAGTCTGAAAATCTGTTTAGTTCCTCTTCTAACACATGCTACACTTTACAAAATAATAAGATACTAAGTTATTGGTTTCTGTTTGTTAAAAATGTATGTGCATAAAACCCCACATGAATTATGTGTTAAAGGAGAATTGCTTTTCAATTCAATCATCTCTACAAAGTACTACAAAGTACCAGCCTGAGGTAGACCTGAGAACAGATTATGAAGTCTGTTCTGGGTCCACTGAATTCAACAGCCTCGACTTTACCACAAACCAGAACATTCATTTTCCATCTGTATTTAGGTACCATGGAAGTTCCAGGCTCAGAATTTCACTATGCTAGAAATTGAAGAAATTACCAATTTTTTGGTATAGATACTTACTATAGATAAATAAAACTTCTTGTATGTGAATTCACCACTCTTTACACCATGGGTTGTGTGCTAAGAAGAAAAACTACTTCACTCATCTACAAAGAATGCCTACACACAAACACATACACACAAGTACACACACAGATATGTGTGAGTATAGATATACATATCCAGTATACTAGATGAAATGACACACCCCAAGTCTCCTTAATTCTGAACCACATGGCTGATTTACCTTGAATTCTTCATAGCATTCTTTGCATTGTGGTTTTGACAAAATACACAATTAGTGCAAATTCTTTTACTTACTAGCCTCTAGGCCTTTAAAATTAATTTACATATGCCTTAAATATTCATTTAGTCTATTTTAGGTAATAATGTATTTATCTTATGTTCTCTTTTCTTATGATCTAGTAATAACAAAATATTTCAGCGTGACATACTGCGCATTTTTTCTCTGCTCTGGTCAGATATTTAATGGTCTGAAATAGAAGTTCATTCTGTATTCATTTGTGATTATTAATTTAAATCTTTATTAAAATAATTATTTCAGACCATTACGATAGCCTTTTACATGATGACCCTTAGAAACATCACAATATGGGCTTCTGCTGCAATTTTAGGCTTATTTTGTTCACCTTTGCTCCAGTGTAACAAGCTCCAGCAATTGCCTTTTTGGGTTTTTTTTGGCAAAATTTTCTGGTCATTGTTTGCCACAGGAATAAATCAAATCAAATAATAAAAAAAAAAAGGTAAAGCAAAAAAAAAAAAATAACTAGGCTTGTTACTTAGCATAGGCTGCATTATAATAAAAGCCCATACTCTGCCCCCGAGGATGTGTGTAGAGTTGCTGATTTTGAGAGTTCTCATGTGTCCTCAAACATGCAGCTCCAGGGAGAACCACATAGACATACACATACCACACAGAGTGGTAGTATACACCGGCAAGAACTGCCATTACTTGTGCCTGTAACCAACGGGGAGACCTGGACGTACTTTCCGTACTGGAAACCTGCTGCCTGTGCACTAGGCTGCCTTTTGTCAGGCCTTATTATGTTTCAGCAGTGCACAATCTTTTCATGTCATACAAATATGAATAATTGAAACAAACGTGATTATTCTTCTCTCTCTTTCTTTCTTGCACAGTGTATATAATGACTTATTAATGATTTTTTTGTTATAAAAATACAATTTAGGCTGAACTATTTCTTGTTGAGAGAGCTGTTACAGGCTGGCTCAGGGTGACTGATATATGAGGTGGAGATATGAGATGCAAGTTTTTGAGCGTCTCATAGAGAGATCATATGAATATGCACTGCAATGGCACTGGAAGAGGATCAGTACAGCTAATTTGTCAACTACTTCCAGGTCCCAATGCAGCCATAAATCTGATGAAGGCACCGTACTTCTCCATCTCCATTGATAGAGCTCACCGGATAATGTTAACAGGGGAAGTTGGGCCTCCAGTAAATGTACCTCCAAGGTTAGCATTTGTCCAGCCTGACATTTCAGATTGTCAGGACTGCCCATAATCTGCAGATTTTTGATATTTTTGCTGTTGTTTTTTAAAACAGAGCCACAGCAACACTATTTTGGGGAGAGAGAAAAATTAACATTAATAAACTTCTGGTTCATTGAAAAAATCTCTGAAGAGTCAATAAACTGGAACAAAAAAAAAAAAAAAAGGTAACATTTGATAGAAGATGGCTCTGCTTCATGGCAGTGCAATTCCGTAGCTAGGACACAAGAGCAGTACTCCCTATTTCCAGTTCTGCCTCTGACCTTCAGGCAATTCACATGCCTCTATTTTCTCTGCCACGTAATGCCAATCTTGTCTTTGAAAAGGAGATTGTTTTTTTAGAGCATGCTTGCACTGTGCCGAGCACAGTCAAGCTATGAGTTCAGCCTGGGCCTCTGAGTGCTGCATGAATAATAATAATAGGATCACATTAATAATTTGGAATATAGCTTCATCACTTGAGAACTTTAGAGGTCCTTTTGGAAGACACAGAATAACATAGATTTATACAGAATAATACCTATAATACTCAATTATAAATTGTGAACTCAATGCAGAAATTATTGAGCACAGTTTTGTG
This sequence comes from Rissa tridactyla, assembly GCF_028500815.1. Classification (NCBI taxonomy): domain Eukaryota; kingdom Metazoa; phylum Chordata; class Aves; order Charadriiformes; family Laridae; genus Rissa; species Rissa tridactyla. The sequence continues at coordinate 48,819,013 of NC_071467.1, forward strand.
TCCTGTGATGTTAGTACAAATGATTAAAATTAGTTTCTTCAGGCATTACAATCAATGAATCAATGAATAGTAATGCGATGGGCTTTCTTCCTCTTGTTTCCAATTAAATTCAAATTGCATTAGATTTTTTTTTTAACATAATAAATGCAATCTTTATATATGATATTGTTTGCAATATGGCCAAGCTAATGCCTGAGGAAAAGCCTTTTTCTTTAAATGCTTGTTTTTCTCAGTGAGCTCAATTTTGCAGGTTTAACATTAAATTAACTTGAGGTTTTGTGCTATTTTTCCCATTCTTAAACTAATCAAAATTAGTCTGCATAACCATTCCCCTGAATAACTGTAATATCTAAGTTTTAATAGGGCATTGCTGAGTATATTAAGAATGTTAAACCAACTCCAGTTGGGAAGTGAAATGGTTAACCAATGCCACCAACTGGTGATGTAGGTAAGACAGTAATAGTAATTTCCCCCAGTCTTCTGTATCTGTATTCTGAGTCTTTGTAGAACAACGCACACCTTCAGCTTCAACCTACCATCCCTTGGAGTCTATTTAGAACATTCTGGTGAATATTTATATCGTCGTTTCTTATTTTTTAAACTTCTGATCTAACACAATCAGAGTTTTCCCATAACTTCTCTCTGGCATAAAACTCAAACGCTTTGTGTTTTTCTGGGTACACCTACGTTTATATTGTCATTCATCATGGCAGAGATGTGTGGAAATAGCTCCATATTTCATTTTGTTGTATCAGCGCAGTAGTAATGGGAACATCTTTGACTCAATTCCCTACTTTAATGGAATTGTGGTTACCCTCTATCTCGAGGTTTCAAAACTCACTTCATGTTCACAATAACTCTCAGGCTTGATGATGCCAGCCACTTTTTATTGCTCTATTCAGAATAAAATATAACTACAAATGCCATGCTTTTAATGCTGTGCATATCATCTGTAGTCTGGGAATTTGGGCACTGGAGTTCTTTGTCATCTTTATACATTTGAGATGCTCCTGTGTTGAAACACCAAGGGAAATTTGTATTTTTAAGGCAAGTAATTTACTTAGAAGTATATGAATTGCATATTGGGATTTAATAGTAATTTAGAAAGTAGCAGAGTAATAAGATTAAAATAGGAGCACATGTGAAATATCAGACTAGAAAAGAAATTATCCAGAGTTAAAAATAGAAGTTATTTTTTCATGGTGTGAGGCAAGAAGACAAAAAAGCTGCTAAATTGGCTACAATTAGAAACTGGTAAATGATCTTGAAAACTCCGTGTGGAAACGCTGTGAACATGCAGTAAATTTTAAATGCTGTAAAGCTCTTTTTTGGTCCTGTGCTTTGAAAGGAAACCAGTAACCTGGAAAGGATGGCTTATTTGATTTTATCATACTGTATCAATATTTTTTGAAATAAACATGACGTTGCTTATCTATCCTTCTACAACTGTACTGAATCCCTTTATTGAAAAGATTTTATTCTTCTGTGGGAAGGACAGCAGACACCTCTAGGGAAACACTTTAGGAACTTATCAGTGATTACCTATGCAACCAGCAGGGAAGCCTGTAAAACAGAAAAGTACTGTAAAATTCCTTGAACAGAAGCGATCCACTTGCTGTAAAGGTCTTGTTCCTGGGTCTTCTGAAACACTCAACAAATTACAAGTGTTGTTGGTATCACCTGGCACTTGATCATCCCATGTATTTTTCATCAGGCTTTAAATGGACATCTCTTAGTGTAGAGAGGCACCTAAATTAGCTGAAACCTAATCAGAAATCCATCTGGTACAAACTCACAATAAGTTGCTAGGTGTGATTCATAAAAATCACATTATGTGTTTCTGCAGGGCATTATTAGTACTTTTCTTGCATGCTTTCAGAAATGAAACATAGCTCATTCTTATTCCAAAGCGCTGGGCCAGCCCCATTATGCAAATAGTGATGCTGCTTAGATGACCCAGGAAAATGCATACTTGCACCAGCTGAGAATGTCTATCACCTGGCTGCACACTGAGGAAGGGAAATGGGGAAAAAAAACCTCACAAACCCCAGCCCTTTGTAATGGAGACAGACGGTGTCCTACTGCATCTGTTGGAACTAGACATATCACCATTATCTGATCATCAAAAGACTTGTCAGGGAAATAATTTACTAATACTTTACATGGAAAAAGAATCTTAATGCCTAGAATAACCATGACATGTTTAGCATTCAGATCAGAATGCTTTTGTGAATAATTTTTTAAGTAACATCTTGGCCTCTTGGAAGCCATTGGTAACACTACCTTTAACCTGAATTGGGCCAGAATTTAAAGCAAAGAGTTTTAATGGGCCTGTTGGACAATATTAAAAAAAAAAAAAAAGGAAAAAAAAAATCAGTGAAAAGTTAATAAATATTAAGTTGCTTTCTGATATGCTGAAGACACTTTTCTGTGGCTATTTTTTACGTCACAAAACAGTGTTATGAAGTTCACTTGATTCATAATGCCAATGGAACCACAAGATGATATTTCCCTTTTCTTTTACTGTAGTATTGCTACTTCTATATTGCTACTACTATAATACTATTGCTATAGCAATAATAAGTTATTTTAACAGGAATAAGCTCTACACATTAATATTTAATAAATATTTATTCTTAAAACTTTTCCAAAACATTCACACTAGCTAAACATCAACATATAGAAAATTTGAGAGATATAACAAAACGTTTGTCTATTTAACCATTTGGACCTTAAAGATTCATTCAAAGAAATATAGTAGCTGTCTACACAGTAATGAGGAAAGCAGTCTGAAGACTAAACCAAAATCAACTAAAGACTTCAGGATATATCTCCATGTTTCTGTCACATAACTTATAAAGAGAAAAAGCGGGAAAGGGGAGTTAACATGTCAGAAATCCAGACTATATGCTTAGCGTGTAGCTTTTTCTGTCTGAATTCTTAACCAGTACTAGTAAGCACAACATAAAGAAAACACAATTTTCATCACACATTGAGATCTTAGGTTTATTTAATAAGGAATAATATTGAACACAATCTATTAAATTGTACATTTCTTAATGTATATCCTTGATGTGAATTGGAGAGAAACTATGTTCACATGCGGAATAGCTAACAGGAAACAAGCAACAACAAACTCCTTTCTTCCTCTATACCTGAATTTTCTTGCCTTTTAATGTTGGTATTTTTCATAAACATTTTGAGCTAACAAACTGCAATCACAGTTTGTGAAGAATTGTTTTTTATGCAGCTGGAAGGGAAAAGCTTAGTGTTCTTTCTTTAATACAAACAGATGCTACTGAAGACTGCACTTGAAAGCACTAAAAATGAGGACTTCACTTGGATTAGCACAATAAGACCTGCTGCTTTAAAGAAGAGACGCTTTCTGAGGCAGAACACCTTCCCTTCAGGCCAAGTGGTCCCATATGCCAGTAGTGGGTGAGACACCCTCCTCTCCACCCATTGTTTTTACTTATCACTTATTTACTCTTCCAGAACTGTTTTAAATCCTTGAATTAGTTTTAAAATATATTGAGATGCAGGGAACCCTAGCCATGTTGAACAGCACATGAAGCAGCCTGAAGCTTTAAAGCTCATCACACTCTGTTCTTCATCAGACTTTACCTGCTCCAGAGCTGTTTCTCTGCTCTGGGTGCAAGTAGCCTTATGGCTGCCAGGATGGCTGCTGTAACTCATGCTGAGTGTAAATGGACGTAAAGGCTGAGAGCGAGCCATGGGATCAGTCCAGCATGGAGAATGGCTCAGCTGCCCAAACCTTTTTTTCTTCTACTCTCATTCATATGATCTTTCTAAGCAAAGCAGGAGGAGGTTCAAGTACTTCCTTTGATGTCCTGCAATCCCGGAACTCTTTCCTTCACTACTATGCTGTCATTAGGCAGCACTGCAAATTGCAAACCCTGTAAAAATCATGAATAAATGATTTCTTCTCTTCTTTCACCTAGTTGGAAAAGGGAGCTTATGGAAGTCTCAACAGTTTTTGTATTTAACAATGCATTTGGAGAAGCTTCATTTGCCTTCTGGCTTGTGAGTCATGCTTTGAAGGTTTTTGTGGCAACATATTTTAAAAGGAAAAGCTGAGATTATGAATAATGTTCATGTCCGAAGGATCTGGAGAGGCGACCAAGCTGTAAGAAGTTTATAGCTAGAAGGCAGAAACTGCTGAGAAGTACCATATGCTCTATTTCATGATTTCATGTGGTTAATTTTGTATCTCCAGTATGCCAGATCACCCAACAAGGCTCATGTGCCTGATGGCATTTCTAATATCTTAGGCAGAGTACATTAGTGGGGACTTTTTGTTTGTTTCTTTTATGCTGGGTCTGCAGAGGATCTTGCACAATTAGATAATTCCTTTTGATGTGTAAAGCCTTTCCTCAAACTATTTGGCTGCATTGATGATTCTTTAAGGCTTATGTGTTGTTGTTTGTCCATAATTATATTAATGTGCAAGTGTTCTTTTCATTTTATTGTCATTAATTGTCACATGGCTTCCCAAAATTAACATCAGGAACCCAGTAGAGAAGTGTTCAGTTGTGCTACAGTCACTGCTGTTTTAGTAAGAAAAGAAAAATAAGTTATTTTTCTTCTTTAAATTTTTATTGTCTCATGATGAAGAAGACTGATTAGAGAACAGACTCAAAAGTTTAACAGGTCTTTTCAAAGTAACTACCCTGAGTGCTCATGTATGACTTTCTGAGCCAGGTAAGAATCAGTTGTCAGCATCGTTTACACTGTCTTCCTAGTTCCACCTGTGGAGGGGCATAGTGCCAAAGGGAATTGCTTATGAACTCAGTCTCCCTTTAAGGATGGAGATGTCTGTGTTTGAACCGGCCCGGATGGAGCAAATGAAGACTTGTCTTAGAATTGCAGTGGAAATCAGCTTACTGTAGGTGTTTCTCAGGGACGGCCTAGGAACAGGAGGTGAATTTTAAGGGCTGGTTCTACAACATTGGGTCAGGCCTCTGCCGGGAAAGGCTGCTCCTGAGGGTCCTCTTCTGCTCCCATGATCTCCTACTTAATTTGCTGAGGAAAAGGATTAGGCGGTATAAAACTAAGAGCTATATGCCATTTAGGGATTCAGCCACATTGTGTAAATCTTCAATACCTTCAGTTGGCAAGTAAGTGCTATTTTTTTTTTTTTCTTGTATGTTCAGTAGCACAAAGCGTTTTGGTCAAGCTAGTGTGTACTTCATGGATTCCCAGGGATGTACATTCATTTACATCATGTGAGATAACACATTTTCTTTTATTTTTTTAAAAGTCTCCTGATTTCACACAGTGCTAAGATACTGCATAAGTTACTGGATCCTCTCAGCCCCTCACTTGCTTGTCAGTTTGAAGAATAAGGTCCCACTCAAGCTGTGCAGGTGTATTAGCACCATGGAAACCCAGACTGTTTCTTCCCAAGGGGGCGAGCACAACGAGAGGACAGAGTCACCCCTTACAAACAAACCAACATCTTCCAACAGAATTCAGAGCTGCAGACAGAGAGCCTGGGGACCTTTCTGCATTTCCATATCTGTGCAAAGCCATCACGCAACATTTCTTGTGGGGGAAGTGTAACAGCCAGATTAAAAAGAATTGATTTAATATCTCTGCCCCCCCAATTAATAACAATTAACAATATAGTTAAAATGTTTGATTGGAGGCTATTTTAACTCAGTTGCTTCTCTTCCTTATGAAATTGCAATTGCTGATTTCCCTCATGTTCCTCCCCCTGCCTTCAGAATGTCTTATTTCATATGAGCCAGTCAGCAGGGAAGCAGGTCTATCATGCATACCATGCATACATATTTTTTAATAGCAACACTGCTGGCAAAAGCTAAATGTCGAGTTGTGCTGCAGTTGTATAGACAGTTGTGTGACATTCTCACAGCTAGCAAATACATTGATAATTAATTCAGCTTTAAAGTGTTTCAGTCAGACTTTCAACTCATGAAAATCAATGCGTTTCTACCAGTATTGAAGGAGCTACAGCTATTTACCTCCTTTGCAGGCCCTAGACCTCTGTAATAAATTTGACATTTACATTTTAAACATCATAAATCCACAAAAGTGTCCTTGACTTTGCCAGAATGTTTCAGTATCATGTAGGGGTCACAATGCTCATGCCCTAAATCAGGAAAACAATTAACCACTAGACTTTTTTAGGTCATTCATAAGCAGGAAAGTAATTAGGTCTAGATCCTCACAGATAAAAAATTAGATGCCAAAAAGCACAGATGGAATTTTCAAATAATGCTTAATAAGCTAAGAAGCCTGACTTATATTGATTCCTTTGAAAATCTGACCTTTAAGGCTTAATTTTAAGCTTCCCCATTATGGTTCAAGAGTGTGTGAAAACTTAACTATGCGCTTGAATACCTTTTCTGTAGGAAGGTTCTTCCATAGACAAAATCTGAAATATAGTCATCTTAGGCCAAGAGATGGCAAAGTCAGTGATCATTCTGAATCAAGAGGGATTTTGTTGCTGTGTTTTGTGCAGCAGCAGGCTGAACAATGCCCCTTTCCAATTGAGATTAGTTCAGGGGGAACAGCTTTCGAATGAGTTATTTCAAACACATACATGTGTCATCCCAAAAGAAAAATATCTACCCCTGGCTGTGGTCTGTGAAGCAAGATGGATTGCTAGTCCCTCGATAAAGCCCTGAGCTTCTGTTTAACTCAGTTCCTTTCTTCTTTGCTATGCTTACCTTCTTATGCTCTTATGCCCTGTGACCCCCTGCAGTGGAGCTACTAAATATCCATGATGAGGTACAGAAAGAAGGAATGCGGAAAGATAGAGTATAAGTTCTCAGAAACCCAAGGTAAATTAACTTGGCTGTTTGGAAAGGAGGAAATTCACTGTTCAATGAACTGTTATCTTGGATTTTTCTGGCCTAGGATAAATTGAAATTCCTGTATTTGTCTTTAAATTGACCAGCATAGGGAAAAAGATGGGGGTTTGCTAGTATAAGAGTTTTGACCTTAAATGTCCACTATGCTCCTCTGAGTTTACCCTGGAGAGCAAGAGTTCATTTCTTTTTTGCACTGCATGTTTTCCAGTTCTCATTTTAGAAAGCCCACCCAGGAGTAATAATATATGACTATGCAAACACAAAGAAAAAGTTTTCTTGGTGGTAGGAATATGAATGAGATGCACTGTTTAGCGTGTACTACCTATTATGCATACAAATATATCTCCTGGAAATTTCTAGTCTCTTTGCAAGGCACTTTATAATTTTAAAGGGTTGTTTTTAACATACACAAGGTTGAACTCTGACTTTACCTTTTTGATGCTCTTTCCCCAGCTGTCCTTACAGCCAGATGAATCTATCTGAATGTGGGTATATGGAATCAGCCATTTAGAGCTTGTGTCACATATATCCTACATGATGACCAACAAAGGGATGTTATCTTGGGAATTTTCCTATGCAGTTGGGCCATCATGGGAAAAAAGTTAGCTGCAGCCCATAGAAAATCAGTTTCCTTGGCTAGGACGGCTGTAGAGTAAAACACATGGCAGAAGAAGTCAACTAAGCAGCTGGGGTTAGGGCTGGCTTTCAAAACTGGTTTCCGAGGTGAAGTACGAAGAGGAACGATCCTTCAAGCCACAGACCTCTCTAAGCAGCAGTCTGCCTTCCATGGCGTGACACAGAGTGAGTCTGAAGGCTGAGAGTGAATGTCCATCTGAAAGGACTGAGGAAAACATCAAAAGAGCTCTGAGACTGTTAGGGTCACTGTAGGGAACATGACACTGTTTTTGCATAAATGTTTTACTGTCTTTGGGAATTTGGGCAGTTTAACATTAATCTCTCAATCTGGGATTTATGGTCAGGTAGGCCACTGTTTCCGAGAAATTATGTAAGACAGGAGGACCGTGTTCATCATTTTCAGTAAAGGAAAATAAAAAAAAAAGAAGTAAAGAAATTAAAAGGTTTTGGGTTTTTTTTGTTTCGTTGGTTTGGGGGTTCTTTTACCAAAGCAAAGCACAAGAGGTTCCAGTTCTACCTACCTACCTAGATCCAGTTCAAGGATTCATCCCATTCAGGTAAAGTCCTCTTAGTAATAAATTATAATTTCATAATAAACCAAAGGCGGCTGAAGAATAAAAAAAAAATATATTTGCAATTTAGTAGTTTAACCTCAATCTTCTGCAATAGGTGAATTTACTCTCAATTCTTTCTCTGGAGGGATGCAAATTGTCTATACTTGTACATAGTCTCTATTATATTTAACGAAGAAAAATCTGTTTATTCCCGGGTGTTGGCAGTTTACCTTGAACATCTGTAAAGCAACATGCTGTTAAGTTTCTAAAAAGGTATATGAGGGAGTTAGCTTCTAAATCCTGCCAAAAGGGGGCTCATATTGTTCAAGTTGATCCTTTAAACTAAAAACAAGATAGGATCCATACAGTGCACAGTTTGTTTTTGTATTTGATTAGTATTTTACATTTCTGGAAAGCATGGAGCTTTGTACTTTTTGCAAGCCTGCTGAGAAAGTGATTAAGACAATACAGATTTTACAAACGCAATACTGAAGGCGCTAAAACATCTTGGAAGTACATTTGCATTTTATTATTCGTTTTTCTGCTCTGCCTGCAAAGAGTGCAAAAGTATTTACTTACCATGGTTATATGAAAACAACAAAGGAGAAATGCTATTGAACCTATTTCTGCTTTGTAAAGCTTGGATAGAATTATTTTGACATGACTGTAAGAAGTTTTGAATGTTAGGAATTTTCTGTCCGATACAGTATAACTCATTCTTTTTTACGGAGTGAAAGATTTGTATCTTGCTAGCCCAACATGTGCCTTGAAAAAAACCCACATTTCATTGGTTTTACTGGCCCTTGCATATATTTGTAATGTTCCCCCAGCATTGCAGTTTATTTTGTGAAAGACCCTTCCACGTGCTGCACATTCTTATTACCTGTATTGTCGCTGTGAAATGTGAGGAGAAACTCTGTATCAAAAATTCCTTTCAAAAGAATGTAGAGTGAAAGAGAAAGGGATTATAAAATAAAGTAGGCTCTGGTACCTTTACTGCTTATAGTGAAACACATATACATGGCAGTTTTGATGGAATTCTAATGCAGATGTATCACTGGAATCTGCAACTCGCTGTAAAATGCAGTCAAAAGACCAAATAAAGAGCAACGCGTAGGAAGTAAAGATGTCAGATAGCAAAATTTATCTTTCTAAAAGCCTGCCTTTTTCACAAGCCCTTTCATGAACTTTTTATGAAGTTTCTAGAGTAGACCAAAATAATTAGGGAAAAATGACCTTGAGGTTTATGCTGTGTTCAGAACAGTGACTTGTCCAATCACTGTAGGAAAGGGTGACAGATTGTGATTGATGTTTTCAGAAGAACTACAAAGTGAAGTGTATGAATGGTACCTTAGCTTTCTAACCATGTATGACAAATGCGGGCACTGTGAGAAGCTCTTTATCCCCAGATGCTGTGAAAGCACATAGCAAATTTCTTATGGATGAGTCTATGAGAAGACTATCTAAAGAGCTAATCTAAAATCTCATTTTCAGAGTTGATTCTGGTGTTTCAGAAGAGAACATATCCCTGAATATAGATCTTATATCAGGAGGATTAGGACGTCAGTGATTAATATGAATTTCATTTTTAGACACGTCGCGGGATTTCTGTGGCATATATAAAACACTGCATTTGTTGAACAGCATGTCCCTTTTCAATTACAGTTTTAATGAAGAAATGACTTTTACAAGAAAACCCTCTCATGAGCTTAATATTATAAAAAGCTGCTTCTTCCCCCGCCCACCCCCCCCCCCCTTAAATCAGGTACATTTGGTAGTTCTTGATGAAACAATAACATTTTCATTATCTTGCCAGGCTGTACCATATTTTATAATGAAGTGAACCAACTCTTGTCTCTTCTACCTTTATTTTCCCCACTGTAGCTCCACTGGCATCTAGGGAAAGGGAATTGTTTGAGACAAGTCTAGTGACAGGCTTTAGAAACAAAACCACTGGTAGTTACCTAACTCCCATTCTGGCTCAAAAGTATTTAAGTATCATGTCGGCCTTTTAACTGACGTATAATTTTAGAGGGATTTGTGTATATGACAGTCCACCCCAAAGCTTTCAGAGTGAAGCTGGGGCAGGTGAAAGGTTGCTACAATGATCTCTTGAATGGCAAGAGGAAGTACACAGAGCATCAGTCCACTTGCCAGCATCACCACCAAACTTCCTGATTTTCTTCCAGAGACATGCTATGATACTTCAACCCCAACAACTCAAAAAATGTTCCCTGTTCTCTGGGACTCTTGGCTGAGACTTTCCAGAGCAGTACTAATTTGTGCATGCACTTTATGCAGGTTGCAGTTACTCCTCAGAGAACAGAGAGGGGAACCCCCAGCCAAGTTCATGCACGCTGCCAAATAACTTTCAGAAATAAAAAAAAATAAAAATTTCATCTCACTTATAGTAACCCAAATTCTGTCACGGGTTTTTTTTCTGTTTGGTTTTGGGGTTTTTTTGAGTGATATTTTGTCAAGATCATTGGACCTCCATTTCATTCACACCTATGAAACTTGAAGCTTGACTTCTAAATTAGTCTGGAAATTGTTTGACTGAGAAAGGAATTACTAAATATATTAAGTAATTCCCTCACCTCTTACCTTCATGTGTGCATTGTGTAAACTGATGTGAAATGCAAAACACAAATTCACAGTCTGTTGTTTTTCATTCATTGTCATTCCATACATAAATGTTCTTCGTGCATTTCTTGAGGCCCCCTTTTCTTAGCCCATCTGCACTTGAACCCTCCATTTTTTTCTATTAGCATGTAAGTGAAGATGGAGGATGTTTTCAGCTATGGGAAACATTATCACAAGGAAAGTTCATCAATTTTAGCCTTGATGAATCACCCACTGAATTCTGTGAATACAGCAAAATGAATGTTTCTGATCAATTGATTAAATATTCTAAGCTTTATTTCACTGCCTGAAATTTTGAACACTCATCTTCCTTCAAAATCAGAATGAATGTTTGAGTGAAAAATCCCTCTCCGTGAAATATTAATGATAAGGATATAGTACACAGTTATGAAAGTGATAAAAGCCAGGTTCCTGTGGTCAAAAAGGTATTGAAACTTACAGTCATCATTTCATAAATGGTGCTGGTGTTTGAATGTCAATCACCAGGGAGTTATGATTCACATCTCTTTTCAATACATTTTGCTCTGTTCACAATGTAAGAAACCAATGAAACTGCAGGACTTCTTTTCCACATAATGCACTGCAATTGCCTTTGAAAATACATGCACAAAGTGCACACAAATGGTCTTTTATTTTACGATTGTGGCTTGGATGTAAATGCAGAATGGATACCACATATACAGAAATTCTTAGAAAATAATCTAAGCAAGTCCCCGGTCTTCTCTTTAAATATCAGTAGCAATTTGATTTTTATATGACAAATAAATAAATAAAATAGAAGAAATTATGCTTGGTTCAAAATGACGACTTCTACTTTTTTACTATGTAAGGGCTTCTCTATACAGAGAATTTTTCCATCTTCCCTGGAACAGGAAAGCTATTTGGATATACACTTTTTATGTGGGTAAAGAATGTTTTTTTCTTCCACAACTATTATGAAGGGGTGTTTTCATTCAACCCTGCTGGCATATTTTTCTTACGGACTACATGGCCCAGAGTCTGCTCTGATCTCTCCCCAAGGCTGCCCCCAGTGCATTGTGGGGACCGCAAAAAACCACTGCGGCACCACAGTGACTTCTGCAAGCTCAAGATGCCTGACTTATAAATCCCTACTGGTGCTCTCTTATTCAGGCTCTGGTATTCATTTTTATTGCGCTCAGAATGGATTAAGAATGGATTATGGGCTCACAATAAATTATGGAGCTAAAACAGCAAATGGCTCTTTAACATAACTTCTGTACTACATATCACATGGTATTACTGAAACTTAACACAGTTTGCTCAGCTCATTCATGAGATGAAAAATGCTTTTATAAATAACATTTTCTGTGGTCACAGTATCTCTTGACTATGCATGCAAACTGTGCCAAAAGCTTTTTATTTTCTTCTTTCTTCCTTCTTAAATATTGTCCAAAGCCTTGAGTGCTTCTGGTCCTGGCATGTGAAGAAACATCACTGTGTGCATTTCAGGTGTTTTTTCAGCAGTCCCTGTGGTGCTGAGAAAAAATTCCATGCTGCTTTAATGGATGACATTTCCCTGTTAGGTTTCCTTGAAAATAACCTGTAGAAAATAATTGCTCCATCTTCGGTCTGATACAACTTCTGACAATGTGTAAATGTTCAGAAAGCAATTAGTAGTCAAGTTTGGCAGGAGGGAAGGGAATAGAGCTTTCTGTTGACTACATAAACAGAGAAAGTCAACTGTTTGAGTTTGCTGAAGCTTATGGAAGCATCTAGTCTCACAATAGACATGCTTAGAGTTGTATTAGATGTTAACACAGATATTCATTGTTTTTCCTTCTTGTAGGAACATTAAATCAGCCTTGCAAATTGTCAGAAAAATTTATTGACCCTAGCCTGAAGACTCAGGATGGATGGTTTTTGACTATGAAAATATATTTCATATCAACATTTAATATGGTATTATCATTTTGATATCTTTCCATTCATTGAGTTCTTGGAAAAACCTTTTAATTATAATCCCTCTGTCCAAGGGCTTAATGCTGAAAAAAAGTAAAATAAAGAGAATCTTAAGAATATATTTGCTAAAATAGCATGTTTTTAATATGATAGTTTTAAAATCAGTCCTATGACATAATGTGACTTGTTTCTTCAAATTTTGCCACTTAGGGTTGTCAACATCATACACTCTACCTACTTCACATTCTGACCTGACTGCAAGTGGAGCGTTTCTTCCTTACAGCATTAATAATTATACATATATATATGCACCTTTTTTTTTAAGCAATTATACACATATTTTTGTCTCTGAAAAAGGTGCTTTCTGGCACATCTTAAGGGCCATCCTGATTCAATATTGATAAAAATAAAAACTGTGTAATACTAAAATACAAATTTTAATCTGTATTTGATGTGATAAATGGAAGCTACTGCCATATCACGAAGAGTGTAATAAGTGAGATGCTTAGAAATAACTCAGATGAAAAGAGTTTCTGTAAAAAAACAACAGCTAGAGTAGTGTTGCTGAAGATTTCAAAATGGACAACTGTCAGGCAGCAGGAAATCGTGGAATTCTGCTTGGTTTCTTGGGCTTCTTTAATTAAAGGCAGAAATTCTTTAAACTCTGTAGTAAGATTTGAACCACATATCTGCTGGATGTGTTTGTGAAGCACCATAATTATGCCCTCAGTTTGGGCAGCCATCAATTTCCACACACAACCCTATACTCTATGGATATTTTTTTCTAACTTTTTTTGCTTATTCCCTGCATGGGAAGCCTGTGGTCTGCCTGAGTGTATTCCTGAGATAACACAGGACACAATTCCAATGGCTTCTGTAGCTTTTGGTTTTGAGCTCTAGCTCTTCTCATAACTTCTTGGATTTTCTGGTCGTGTTCTTTTATTGTTTTTTTTCTGACATAAGTAAGTCTGGCTTGCTTCCTTTTTTTCCTAAAAGAAAAGAATATTGACAGTTTGTTGGCCAAACATGTCTTCCTACTCCCAGGCATTACATGTGTTCATTTTTCTGTTCTCTCTCTCTTTCCTACACTGTAATCCCAAAGATATGAATCATTTGGGGTAACTGGTTCTTATCAGCTCTATTCTCTGCTCTTTCTGGAATTTTTCTTTCCCCTGGAAGAGATCCTCCTAACATTTTCTTAAGTATTTCAGTGCAGTGTCCTTCCTGGTGAATCCAAACACCCGGCACATTTTGATTCATTTGTGCTTTCTTCATCCTTCTAATACACTTCAAAGTTATTTCTTCTCTTCTTTTCCTCTTCCCTTCCCAATTTATTAACTACTGGCACATTTGGCTGGTGTTCTTGGTTTTGGGGCAGAAGCTTACTATTTGCAATCCATTCTTCTCTCCACGTACCTTAAATATTGCCCACGGCTGCTTTGCCAGTGCTAATCATGGTTTTGACTACCATAGTTTCCACTGCACGTGTTTCCTACTTGATTAATAAATGCTCCTTTTGTTTCCAGAGTAGTAGCCCATTCATCTTCTGCTGCAGTGCTTTCCACCGATCCCATGGAAAATTCCTCTGTGCTAATTGCACTGTTACCAACCCTTTCTTCATACTGCGCACAGTCTTCTATCATGTGAAAATTCCTGCTCAGATGGTGTCTTGATTGAGCTCTTTGCAGCCTTTACTTCTTTTTCCAAATGTCAGGCAGCCACCTATCTTTTGGGAATGGCCACGGTGTAGGAACTTTATGCGGTGTCTGACATTGGTTCAGACTCTGAGCTCCGCTTGCCTGGCTGTTTCGGTTCCTTTCTGTTATCAGTTACATCCACAGTATAAAACTATTGCCTGTTTTCCTGTATTGTTCTACTTACAACCAGGCAGGCAGAAGACTAGTGGTCTTTTTTCCTCAATAAATTCAAGATGTTCTATTAATTTTTAATTCTAGATCTTTCCAGCTTCTTGTGAGATGTAGTCCAGGATCCCAATGATTATAGGGCCTGTTTTTTTTGGTATCCTTAGTCTTTCAATATTTTAAGACTGTTATGCCAACTTCAAAGACTAATCAAACTTTTCTGTTCATCAATAGACTTTCTGTGTATTGTAACAGCAATTTTTTCTGCTTACAGTCATCATTGTATTCCGTTTCTAACTATATTTATGTTTCATACAGTATTAATTTGTTATTTGTTTATAATTTTTTGATATTTACCCTTTCTGCCTGAGTTGAGTGAAAATTATAAAAACCACCATGCTCTTCAGAACAAAACACTGTGGGTAAAGAAAGCATGAACAGCTTCCCTTTTTATTGCTTTTTTATTGAATATTTAAGTAGACTCAGTCAGATTTTAATCCCTCCAATCTTCTGCTCAAAACCAAGGAATCTGACAGAAATCTTCTAATGTCTAATAACAAGCTGTTCATCATTAGTTCTCATTGGAGCTGCTTCACGATGGACTATAAATGCCCAAATTTCCTCTACAGTTCCATTAGTAGAAGTACTTTCACATGCCTGCCACTGTCTTGGCACACAGGGAACAACTTGTCACCAATGTCTTCTCCCAGGCATATTACTGGTGGCCCCAAGGAATCCCACCTGAGAAATCATAATGTTAATTCCTTTAACAGGACTTCAGTCCTTCAGTCTTGTACGTTCCTTGGTCTTTACAGGTGAGTTAACAATGTGTTTGCCTATTTAGTGATAGGCCCTTGCTGGTCTCTTTTCTTTTTGGATCACCCCCTTGCTCCAAATGTGGGAGGTGGCCCCCTCTCTCATGGCTGTTGCCATTGTTTACTGATGTTTATGTTCACTTTCTCCTCGCTCTTTTTTATTTACAGGTAGGGCAAGTTAGTTAATTCAAGCCTTGTCAGCCACATACCTGTTAGTTCTACCAGTCTGCTTAAATACTTCCTTTTTTGTCAATAAAAAAGAATGTATCTCATCCTGTATTTTTCACCTGTAAACTGACTCTAATCCTGCAAGTTGCAGCAAGCCAGTAAATCGAGGCATCCTTAAGAAGCCCAGCTGATTCCAGTGGGGTTTATGTCTCACAAACATAAGCATCAGCTTTCACAGAGCTTCATGAAGACTAGTGCTGTGTACGCTTAGCTAAGATGACATTATCCCTCACATCACACTGAGCTAAGAAGTGGGATTTTACTTATAGCACAAAACTGAGAATTCTGAAAATCCAATGTTTTTTCATTTAGTTTGGCTAAAATTATGTGCTACAAGAACAGCTTCTTATATGTACTGTATGCATATCTGGGTAGAGGTATTAGCTCAGACAGAATCTGTGGAGAAAGGAAGCTGGCTTTGATTTCACTCCTCGCACTCTCAGTGTCTGACCTGACAGCTGTCAAGCTCTTTCATAAGGCAGGAACAATTTTTAAAAATTTGATATTTAAGCAGAAGCTCCCACTGATGAAACGATATCTCTGCTAGCACACACTTGTTCTGTCATTCAATCCATACATGCTATATTAAGGTATCCAAAGTTCAGACAAATCCGTCAGCCTAAAACAAGCGTGATGAGACAAAAGGTCTGGCCTGGTACAGAAGCCTTAACTCCTACAAACGAAAGCACAATAAGGATGGTGAAGATACAGAGAATTAGCATAGGTTCCCTGTGCCTGTGCTAAATTTTGCTTGTAAGTGTTTTATTAAACATTTAAAAGTCCACCTTCAAAAATGCAGGAGGATTTCACTGCAAAATTCTCAGTGACACTAACAGGCATCATGTGACTTGTTTCCCACACATGGCTTTGAATATCTATCCTGTTCTGTGCTATGCAGTTTCTTGTGCCACTGTTATAACATCTCAGCATCTTCCAGTAGTGCTTTAAGCTTTGCGAGTCATGTTTTCCATGAGTGACTTGCTCTTTCTTTATAACTTAAGGTTTTTAATGGAATTTTACTTGCCTGAAAGTAGCTAATTCTGTTCTTTTTTTTTTTTTTTTTTTTGCTTTGTCCCTACTGAAACCAAATTAACTTGGAAATTGGCAGTTTAAGTAAAGGGCCAAACGTAAGAAGTATGCCATTTTTTAAACTTTACATCCAATACTTCTGGTAAACAACTCCTTTTGCTGTTCTTGAGAGGTCAATAAACCCCAGGATCCCAGTCTGATGACAAGGTTCAATATTGCCATACAGGGTTTTGTTCCCTGCCCTCCCTCCTCAGGATTACCAGGTGTTGTAATTTCATATGAGAACTGTATCAGAGGTCATCTCAATTCGATATTTCCATTACTGAATTGGAGGGTTTATTGCATATAAATTATTTCTTCTACAAAAAACCCAAAACAAAACAAAAAAAAAACCAATTCAGATATGTGATTGTGTTTCATTGGCCAGACATATACCTTTTCACCAAAATGCATAAAAATTCATGTCTTGTGACTGTTATGAATGGTCAATGTGTTAAAGGAAATTCTTATCTTAAAGTCAATAGGATTTTTAGAATCAACTTTTTCCCTATTTAGCCAACTCAAATACTAATATGAAAATAAAACTGCCTTTTAAAAGATTTAATGAAAGATAGTTTTCTTAAAAGAAAATGTGGGGGGTTGGTGTTTTTGTTTGGTTTGGAGTTTTTTTGCTTAAGAAAACTTGGAAGTTTTCAAAGGGCATATGCAGGTCTTCCTCTACTGCCATGCAGTTACGTTTAAATCCCAACATACAGGTAGTATTAGATGAGTTAAGGTTTTATCAACTGGCTGGGGCTGACAGTCTCAGCAGGAGACGATGAAAGAATGAAATGGCGTCAAGAGACATAAGTAAGAGGAGATGTCCTGTCATCTGAGAAATAGGGGACTTTGTAACATCTGTGAAAATGTTAGTTACTGTACAGCAAGTGGTAACATACAGCAATACCCCCAGTGTTAAAACAGTGAATTTACATGCATAAGGCAGCTGGAGTTCCAGTGACTGGATTTTAACAGTACCTGGACATTTTAAAAGTTTTAGCCATCATTTGTGTGATATGCATGAACAATTCCCATGGCACAAAGACTGTCACTGTAACATTGAGACTGAGGTCTAGAACTATTAATAAGATTTTAATCTTTTGTTACCCGAGGTGTTCAATGAATTTTTTCTTTGCTGTGAAGGTACTGGGCACTTTATAGAACTACATCATCCTTTGAAGTAAAACTTAAAGGGTACTCAGCACAAGAAGATCACATCCATACTTCTACTTAGTCTATGAAAAGCCTAACTATTTACCTTACCTTATTGCAGCAGGAGAAAGGGAGAAATCATAGAATCATAGAATCATTTAGGTTGGAAAAGACCCTTGGGATCATCGAGTCCAACCATCAACCCCACTGTACAAAGTTCTCCCTTACACCATATCCCTTAACACCACATCTAAACAAGTCTTAAACACATCCAGGGATGGTGACTTTACCACCTCCCTGGGCAGCCTATTCCAGTGTCTGACCACTCTTTCCGTGAAGAATTTTTTTCCTAATGTCCAGCCTAAACCTACCCTGCTGCAGCTTGAACCCATTCCCTCTTGTTCTATCGCTAATTACCTGTGAGAAGAGACCAGCACCAACCTCTCTACAATGTCCTTTCAAGTAGTTGTAGAGAGTGATGAGGTCTCCCCTCAGCCTCCTCTTCCTCAAACTAAACAGTCCCAGCTCCTTCAATCGCTCCTCATAAGATTTATTCTGCAGGCCCTTCACCAGCTTCGTTGCCCTCCCCTGCACTCGCTCCAGCATCTCGACATCTCTCTTGTATCGAGGTGCCCAGAACTGGACACAGTACTCAAGGTGTGGCCTCACCAGTGCTGAATACAGGGGGACGATCACCTCCCTCCTTCTGCTGGTCACACTATTTCTAATACAAGCCAGGATGCCATTGGCTTTCTTGGCCCCCTGGGCACACTGCTGGCTCATGTTCAGCCGCTTGTCAATTAGAACCCCCAGGTCCTTTTCTGCCAAGCAGCTGTCCAGCCACACTTCCCCAAGCCTGTAGCGATGCATGGGGTTGTTGTGGCCCAAGTGCAGGACCCGGCACTTGGCCTTGTTGAAGCACATTCCATTAGCATTGGCCCATCGGTCCAATCTATCCAAGTCTCTCTGTAGAGCCTCCCTATCCTCATGCAGATCAACACTCCCGCTTAGCTTGGTGTCATCTGCAAACTTGCTGATGATACACTCTATGTCATTATCAAGGTCATCAATAAAGATGTTAAACAGAAATGGTCCCAAGACTGAGCCCTGAGGGACACCACTTGTGACCGGCCACCACCTGGATTTAACTCCATTGACCACCACTCTTTGGGACCGCCCATCCAGCCAGTGCTTGATCCAGCAGATCGTACGCTCATCCAGGCCATGAGCCGCCAGTTTTATCATGAGAATTCTATGGGGGACAGTGTCAAATGCTTTTCGAAAGTCTAGGTAGACAATGTCCACAGCCTTTCCCTCGTCCAATAATCGGGTCATCTTGTCATAGAAGGAGATCAGGTTTGTCAGGCAGGACCTGCCTTTCATAAACCCATGCTGACTAGGCCTGATCCCCTGCTTGTCCATTATATGACATGTAATGGCACTCAAGATGATCTGCTCCATGACCTTCCCTGCTACCGAGGTCAGACTGACAGGCCTGTAGTTTCCCAGATCCTCCTTTCTGCCTTTTTTGTAGATGGGCACTACATTTGCTACCCTCCAGTCCATTGGGACCTCCCCAGTTAGCCATGACTTCAGGTAGATATACAGACTTCAGGTAAATACATAGTTAATATTGATAATACAGTAAGAAAACAGAAAAGATATTTTTACCTCAGATGACACATTTTGTGAATTTGAAGACAGATTTTTTTCCTAGTTCCTGTCCTGGCCACAGTCTGATAACCCTTTCGGACCCCCCACCCAGAACAACATCAATAACAATAAAAGCCTGAGCTCTCAAACCCCCAAAAATATGGTGGTGAAAAAATATGCCTCTGGAAATCCAGCCTGGCATTTCAAGATTTTAATCAATTCTGGAACTGCAGATGGAAAAAGATTTTTTTCAACAAAGTGACTACCTTTTGGTCACATATAAGTCTCCACTCAAGAATTAGGTGAGCAAAGCTGATGAATAGGGTAAATTACTTCCAACAAAAGTGCCAGCTCATATGCACCAAACAGACCAAAAAAAAAATTTTCTCTCTCTTTATTCAAGGGATGTAAATTGTGCTTTAGAAGCAAAGATTTCTCTGTGTGGTGGGACAGAAAAGAATCCAGAACTTTTAAACCCAGGGAGCCTTTGAAAGCTATTTTAAAAATTGTTTTTTCCTGCAGGGTTCTACTGAGCTTAATGAACCTAGTGGGCTTGGCAGGCAGTCCTGCTGGCTCCTGCAGCCTGTGGGAAGTGTGGTTACTCTGGAGCTCATCCGTCTCCACATCGCATCTCAAAACAGCAGCTCTACCAGATGTGCTAATGGAGCAGCTCTGCCAGCCCGGTTGATAAGCACTTACATTTTTAAATTCTTTGCCTGCTAAATTACCCCTGTATGCTTAAAGCTACACACACACACACACACACACGCTAACAGGCAAGTCACCTACAAGCCTAGCAAGCATAATAGGGCTAAGATGAAGGCTTCTCAAGCCATTTGCACATCCCTTGCAAATTCCAGTTCAAAGTAGGCATTTCATTAAATCTGTATAGAAAATATCTCCTTCACAGAAGGATCTTCTGTAATTATTTCCAAAACCATCACTACTCGTGTTTGAATTCATAGGCTGATATGTAGCAAATTGAATGGCTAAGAAGTAGGCTTACCATTGCTGCATGAATGTGGAATACAGAAATGTGAAAAGAAACTTTTTTTTTTTCCCCCAAAAAAACCCAAGCAATTTATTTAGGCCTATAAATCCCATTAGAAGTCACTAATAGTTTTACTCTTTAATCACTCTAAGATTTTAA
Organism: Rissa tridactyla; assembly: GCF_028500815.1. NCBI lineage: Eukaryota > Metazoa > Chordata > Aves > Charadriiformes > Laridae > Rissa > Rissa tridactyla. Next base: position 48,839,551 of record NC_071467.1, read on the forward strand.
AGTCTTACCAAAATTAAGCAAATCAGTAGGAAGTAAGATTAAATTGAGATATACCATGAATTATTTGTACTGATTGCAAACTTCACATCAATATTAGCATTATCTGAAAGATATTTGGAAGGCAAAAAGGTGCCATCATCTGCCCCAGAGATGAATGTAGGAAGCATAGAATAATTGACTTGTAGAAAACATTGTGTTACTGGTGCAAACCCATTTGATCTCTGTAAACTCTGCAAGTCTGCTTGTCGTCTCAAGTTCCTTTACTGCTAACTTGCCCTTTAACTACACTTCTCTAAGGTTTGGAGCAAGAACTGTGTATGAGCTTGACCTGTCTCCAGTGGAATCAATAGCAATATTTTCACTGATTTCAGTGAAGAACAATCAGGCCTTATGATATGTTAAAAAACCTAATCAGGAAATTTATAGAAGCATCTCTACGCTGTGAAGAGACACGTGTTCATGGGCTGTCCAGCAATATACCACCAGTACCTTACACTCCAGCCCAAAATTCTGGAGGACTTTCTCTCAGCCCTTTTCCCCTGATTGTGTGAGTGTTTGAAAGCAGGTTTGGTCTCAGTATCATGGGATATAAAGTTGGAAAAACATAGTTATGCAGGGATATCTAAACTTGTGGCACCTGTTGATTTATACAACCATCCCTGACTGTTTTTAACATTGTTTTATTGAATGTTTCTACATTAATGCTTGGCAAACACAGAGAAGAAAACTAATTTATGTGTTTCCAATGGCTAGGCTTTAGAAGCATATGAATGTACATGATCTATTTCAATATGGTATTTTCACAGTCTCACTTCTGTAGGAACACCTAATATGTCACTGCAGACTACAGACTAAAACTACTGCAGAAGAGTGCAGCCCAAGCCAATGTCTGAGAACACGGTGTGCTTTTAATCTCTTTCTTAAACCTTTTCTGTAACTCCTTTTTTGGGTTCTGGCCTATGCATGTTTTAGTTCAACATGGTTTCACTGGAGTATGAACCAAAGAGATTGCTGAGCTTGGAGACCTTTGAATAATGGGGAAGAGGTGAACTGAAAAATTGGATTTCTTCAAGCTTCATGGCCCAAGTGCTGAACCTAAACCTAAGTAGCCATCTTTATCCCCTCACCCAACCTCCCTTTCTATCCATTGCTGCAGATGGTCAAACCACTTTGGACAGACGCTGATTTTTTTCTGTTTCAAAACCCAACAAATTGCAGGCTCTATATCTTTTGGGGAGTGAAAATTAGGCATTTTGATCTCACGGGCAAAAAGCTTTGAAGATTACATGACATGAGCAGCAGCCACAAGACAGTTCAGCAGAAGGGAAATGTCTGGCCTTTTATTTTAAACACAGCATAATGTAGCTCATTGAAGCATCTCGACTTGGTGGGGGAGGGGTGGGGTATGAGGGGGCTTTGGGGGATTCTTTTTTGCTTATTTTTAGTGATTGACCAATATTTTAAGTATGTTGACAAATGAAATCTGTGGGGAAGGTACAGTGATATTTAGTGTTCTGACTGGATGAAGGGAATTCAGGCCCTATTGATTTTACTGCCACCATCATTAACTAACTTTTGGATTCAGGTATGTGGAGATATAAGCTGCATGGAGTGGAGCTACTGGTGGCAAAAATATTTACTAGAATATTCTGACAGAGGTAAGTTTTCACAGATAAATTAGCTGCATAAAATCCGTACTGTTCTACTGCTCCTAAAATCTCTTGGCTTGTGAAGGAAAATTCAGATGCCTGATCTGAACAAGTTTGAGGAACCAGACTTGTGTAAAGACTTTTAGTTTATTCTCATTCACTATGCTTCAAATAACACTTCAGCTTCTGTTTTCTCATAAACTTTTCCCCATCATTACTAGTTTTTCAAAACGCACTAGACTAGATCAAGTCTTCTTAATTTATTGCTACTGACATCTTCTAGGTAATTTTTTATCTAAGAAGAAAGTGTTATCTCCAGATATAAGAGGGAAGTATGGCAGATATTCCAAAAAACAGAAAAATACTGTGTTCTACAGAAGTGTGACAAATCTGTATCTGCTTCCTAGAAATACTGTCTCCAAAGTAATCTCCAAAGCATCTTGGACCCTCTGTGAGGTCAGAGTAAAACGTGTTTACAGGTTGATTACAGGCTGGTCTTTGCCATTTCACTATCCCTGAGCTAAATCCATTGGCGTGAAAGAGGTTTCTTTGCTGCCTTGGCTACAATGAGTTACAGGATGCTGTGCAGTTTTCTTTTCAAGATGGGAAGCAAGCCCAGACAAAGGGCTTTCAAATTTGGAGGTTTCATGTCACTGCATGAACTTAAGGCCCTAAGTTGCTGCAAACTTCTCTGTTCAGAGTAGATGAAGTGTTCCCTACCACTATGCACTCATACTGATGGCTATAGGCTCACTAAAAATGCAAATATTCTCTATGCCAGTTATGAATACATAAATAAATTTTATATAGCAAAATCTCTTTCAAATCATTAGCTGGTAAAACCCAACAATACTTCCAAAACAAAGGGCAGATGAAATAGAAAATTTGCTTCACAAACAATAGGAGCCTTATTAGCAATAGGAAATGCTATTTTGAGATGCTGAGTGAGCTGAGCACCTTTGAAATCAGGCCCTGGATTAATTTCGTTGACTGTTGAATCAAAATACAAATTCTGCCAGACAGCTCTAAGATGCCACGAAGATGATGAGAGGGCTGGAGCATCTATGCTATGAGGACAGGCTGAGAGAGTTGGGGTTGTTCAGCCTGGAGAAGAGAAGGCTCCAAGGAGACCTTATAGCAGCCTTCCAGTACCTAAAGGGGGCCTACAGGAAGGATGGGGAGGGACTCTTTATCAGGGATTGTAATGATAGGACACGGGGTAACGGCTTCAAACTAAAAGAGGGTAGATTTAGATTGGATATTAGGAAGAAATTTTTTACTCTAAGGGTGGTGAGGCACTGGAACAGGTTGTCCAGGGAAATTGTGGATGCCCCATCCCTGGAAGTTTTCAAAGCCAGGCTGGATGGGGCTTTGAGCAGTTTGGTCTAGTGGGAGGTGTCCCTGCCCATGGCAGGGGTGTTGGAACTGGATGATCTTTCAGATTCCTTCCAACCCAAACCATTCTGTGATTTTATGACTCTATGATTCTATGGTCACTGCAGTGCAGCTTTAAAACTGGGAGACTAAATCCTCAATTTGTACTTATGAATGAAAGGTAAATATCTTACAAGATTCTCAGCATCTGAGAGGGGATGAAGTTCTAATAAGGAAACTTGCAAGAGTAGGCAAATGCAACTGTTGTGGTTTAACCCCGGCTGGCAGCTAAGACCTTGTAGCTGCTTGCTCACTCCCCCTAGTTCGGACTGGGGAGATAATCAGAAGAGTAAAACAGAGAAAAAATCTTTTGGGATGAGATAAAGACAGTTTAACAGGTAAAGTGAAAGCTGCACACACAAGCAAGAAATCAATTCACCAATTCCTATCGGCAGGCAGGTGTTAAACCATCCCCAGGAAAGCAGGGCTCCATCACACGTAAGCGTTACTTGGGAAAACAAACACCATAACTCTGAACATCCTCCTCTTCTGTCTGCTTCCCCCAGCCTTATATACTGAGCATGATGTCACATGGTATGGAATAACCCTTTAGTCATTTGGGGTCAGCTGTCCCAGCTGTATCTCCTCCCAACTTTTTGTGCATTCCCAGCTCTCACTGGTAGGGTGGTGTGAGGAGCAGTAAAGGCCTTGACTGCCAAGCAACAACCAAAACCATCAGTGTTTTACCAACACCACTCTCATCCCAAATCCAAAACATAGCACTATACCAGCTGCTAGTAAGAAAGTCAACTCTACCCTGACTGAAACCATGACAGTAACTTTGCAATTTTTGCAAAAAGCTTAAAAGTACATCGGATCCAGGCTATGGCAAGGTGGTTGTGACCAGCCTTTGTTTTGGGGTAGCAGATGAAAAGTAAAAGAAAGAAAAAAATTTCAAAACTCTGGCAAGTTTCATCCTGCTATCCCATGTCTTGTCGCATTAGCTTGTATTTTATGTGATATGATTTGATATATGTT